>NC_136063.1:2130773423-2131986519 GCF_964261635.1 Lissotriton helveticus
GTGAGTAGAGTAGTGAGTAGAGTAGTGAGTAGTGAGTGCAGAGTAGTGAGTAGTGAATTGAGTAGTGAGTGCAGAGTAGTGAGTAGTGAGTAGAGTAGTGAGTAGTGAGTGCAGAGTAGTGAGTAGTGAGTGCAGAATAGTGAGTAGTGTAGTGAGTAGTGTAGTGAGTAGTGAGTAGAGCAGTGAGTAGAGTAGTGAGTAGAGTAGTGAGTAGTGAGTGCAGAGTAGTGAGTAGAGTAGTGAGTAGAGTAGTGAGTAGAGTAGTGAGTAGTGAGTAGAGTAGTGAGTAGAGAGTAGAGTAGTGAGTAGAGTAGTGAGTAGAGAGTAGAGTAGTGAGTAGTGAGTAGAGTAGTGAGTGCAGAGTAGTGAGTAGTGAGTAGACTAGTGAGTGCAGAGTAGTGATTAGAGTAGTGAGTAGTGAGTAGAGTAGTGAGTAGAGTAGTGAGTAGTGAGTAGAGTAGTGAGTAGAGTAGTGAGTAGAGTAGTGAGTAGAGTGTAGTGAGTGCAGAGTAGTGAGTAGATTAGTGAGTAGAGAGTAGAGTAGTGAGTAGAGCAGTGAGTAGTGAGTAGAGTAGTGAGTAGTGAGTGCAGAGTAGTGAGTAGTGAGTTGAGTAGTTAGTGCAGAGTAGTGAGTAGTGAGTAGAGTAGTGAGTAGTGAGTGCAGAGTAGTGAGTAGTGAGTAGTGAGTGCAGAGTAGTGAGTAGTGTAGTGAGTAGAGTAGTGAGTAGTGAGTAGAGTAGTGAGTAGAGTAGTGAGTAGTGAGTGCTCAGTAGTGAGTAGTGATTAGAGTAGTGAGTAGAGAGTAGAGTAGTGAGTGCAGAGTAGTGAGTAGAGTAGTGAGTAGAAGTGAGTAGAGTAGTGAGTAGTGAGTAGAGTAGTGAGTAGAGTAGTGAGTGCAGAGTAGTGAGTAGAGTAGTGAGTAAAGAGTAGAGTAGTGAGTAGTGAGTAGAGTAGTGAGTAGTGAGTGCCGAGTAGTGAGTAGTGAGTTGAGTAGTGAGTGCAGAGTAGTGAGTAGAGTAGTGAGTAGTGAGTGCAGAGTAGTGAGTAGTGAGTAGTGAGTGCAGAGTAGTGAGTAGTGTAGTGAGTAGTGAGTAGAGTAGTGAGTAGAGTGGTGAGTAGAGTAGTGAGTGCAGAGTAGTGAGTAGTGAGTAGTGAGTGCAGAGTAGTGAGTAGTGTAGTGAGTAGTGAGTAGAGTAGTGAGTAGTGAGTAGAGTAGTGAGTAGAGTAGTGAGTAGAGAGTAGAGTAGTGAGTAGTGAGTAGAGTAGTGAGTAGAGTAGTGAGTAGTGAGTAGAGTAGTGAGTGCAGAGTAGTGAGTAGTGAGTAGAGTAGTGAGTAGAGTAGTGAGTAGTGAGTGCAGAGTAGTGAGTAGTGAGTAGTGAGTAGAGTAGTGAGTAGAGTAGTGAGTAGTGAGTGTAGAGTAGTGACTAGTGAGTGTAGAGTAGTGAGTAGAGTAGTGAGTAGTGAGTAGAGTAGTGAGTAGAGTAGTGAGTAGTGAGTAGAGTAGTGAGTAGAGTAGTGAGTGCAGAGTAGTGAGTAGTGAGTAGAGTAGTGAGTGCAGAGTAGTGAGTAGTGAGTAGAGTAGTGAGTAGAGTAGTGAGTAGTGAGTAGAGTAGTGAGTAGAGTAGTGAGTAGTGAGTGCAGAGTAGTGAGTAGTGAGTAGAGTAGTGAGTGCAGAGTAGTGAGTAGAGTAGTGAGTAGTGAGTAGAGTAGTGAGTAGAGTAGTGAGTAGAGTAGGGAGTAGAGTAGTGAGTAGTGAGTGCAGAGTAGTGAGTAGTGAGTTGAGTAGTGAGTGCAGAGTAGTGAATAGTGAGTAGAGTAGTGAGTAGTGAGTGCAGAGTAGTGAGTAGTGAGTGCAGAGTAGTGAGTAGTGTAGTGAGTAGTGTAGTGAGTAGTGAGTAGAGTAGTGAGTAGAGTAGTGAGTAGAGTAGTGAGTAGTGAGTGCAGAGTAGTGAGTAGAGTAGTGAGTAGAGTAGTGAGTAGAGTAGTGAGTAGAGTAGTGAGTAGAGAGTAGAGTAGAGAGTAGAGTAGTGAGTAGAGAGTAGAGTAGTGAGTAGAGAGTAGAGTAGTGAGTAGAGAGTAGAGTAGTGAGTAGTGAGTAGAGTAGTGAGTAGAGTAGTGAGTAGTGAGTAGTGAGTAGAGTAGTGAGTAGTGAGTAGAGTAGTGAGTAGAGAGTAGAGTAGTGAGTAGAGTAGTGAGTAGTGAGCAGAGTAGTGAGTAGAGTAGTGAGTAGAGTAGTGAGTAGTGAGTAGAGTAGTGAGTAGAGTAGTGAGTAGAGTAGTTAGTAGTGAGTAGAGTAGTGAGTAGTGAGTAGAGTAGTGAGTAGAGTAGTGAGTAGTGAGTTTTGAGTGCAGAGTAGTGAGTAGTGAGTAGAGTAGTGAGTAGAGTAGTGAGTAGTGAGTAGAGTAGTGAGTAGAGTAGTGAGTAGTGAGTGCAGAGTAGTGAGTAGTGAGTAGAGTATTGAGTAGAGTAGTGAGTAGAGTAGTGAGTAGTGAGTTGAGTAGTGAGTAGAGTAGTGAGTAGAGTAGTGAATAGAGTAGTGAGTAGTGAGTAGAGTAGTTAGTAGTGAGTAGAGTAGTGAGTAGTGAGTAGTGAGTGGTGAGTAGTGAGTGGTGAGTAGTGAGTAGTGAGTAGTGAGTAGAGTAGTGAGTAGTGAATAGTGAGTAGTGAGTAGAGTAGTGTAGTGAGTAGAGTAGTGAGTAGTGAGTGCAGAGTAGTGAGTAGAGTAGTGAGTAGAGTAGTGAGTAGTGAGTGCAGAGTAGTGAGTAGTGAGTGCAGAGTTAGTGTGCAGAGTAGTGAGTACAGAGTGAGTGTGCAGAGTAGTGAGTAGTGAGTGCAGAGTAGTGAGTGCCGAGTAGTGAGTGCAGAGTAGTGAGTAGTGATTAGAGTAGTGAGTAGAGAGTAGAGTAGTGAGTGCAGAGCAGTGAGTAGAGTAGTGAGTAGAGTAGTGAGTAGAGTAGTGAGTGGAGTAGTGAGTAGTGAGTAGAGTAGTGAGTAGAGTAGTGAGTGCAGAGTAGTGAGTAGAGTAGTGAGTAGAGAGTAGAGTAGTGAGTAGTGAGTAGAGTAGTGAGTAGTGAGTGCAGAGTAGTGAGTAGTGAGTTGAGTAGTGAGTGCAGAGTAGTGAGTAGAGTAGTGAGTAGTGAGTGCAGAGTAGTGAGTAGAGTAGTGAGTGCAGAGTAGTGAGTAGTGAGTAGAGTAGTGAGTGCAGAGTAGTGAGTAGAGTAGTGAGTAGAGTAGTGAGTAGAGTAGTGAGTAGTGAGTGCAGAGTAGTGAGTAGTGAGTAGAGTAGTGAGTGCAGAGTAGTGAGTAGAGTAGTGAGTAGTGAGTAGAGTAGTGAGTAGAGTAGTGAGTAGAGTAGTGAGTAGTGAGTGCAGAGTAGTGAGTAGTGAGTTGAGTAGTGAGTGCAGAGTAGTGAGTAGAGTAGTGAGTAGTGAGTGCAGAGTAGTGAGTAGTGAGTGCAGAGTAGTGAGCAGTGTAGTGAGTGGAGTAGTGGGTAGTGAGTAGAGTAGTGAGTAGAGTAGTGAGTAGTGAGTAGAGTAGTGAGTAGAGTAGTGAGTAGTGAGTGCAGAGTAGTGAGTAGAGTAGTGAGTAGAGTAGTGAGTAGTGAGTAGAGTGAGGTAGAGTAGGGAGTAGAGTAGTGAGTAGTGAGTGCCGAGTAGTGAGTAGTGATTAGAGTAGTGAGTAGAGAGTAGAGTAGTGAGTAGTGAGTAGAGTAGTGAGTAGTGAGTAGAGTAGTGAGAAGTGAGTAGAGTAGTGAGTGCAGAGTAGTGAGTAGTGAGTAGAGTAGTGAGTGCAGAGTAGTGATTAGAGTAGTGATTAGAGTAGTGAGTAGAGTAGTGAGTAGAGTAGTGAGTAGTGAGTAGAGTAGTGAGTAGACTAGTGAGTAGAGTAGTGAGTAGAGTGTAGTGAGTGCAGAGTAGTGAGTAGAGTAGTGAGTAGTGAGTAGAGTAGTGAGTAGTGAGTAGAGTAGTGAGTAGTGAGTGCAGAGTAGTGAGTAGTGAGTTGAGTAGTGAGTGCAGAGTAGTGAGTAGTGAGTAGAGTAGTGAGTAGTGAGTGCAGAGTAGTGAGTAGTGAGTGCAGAGTAGTGAGTAGTGTAGTGAGTAGTGAGTAGTGAGTAGAGTAGTGAGTAGAGAGTAGAGTAGTGAGTAGTGAGTAGAGAAGTGAGTAGTGAGTGCAGAGTAGTGAGTAGTGAGTTGAGTAGTGAGTGCAGAGTAGTGAGTAGAGTAGTGAGTAGTGAGTGCAGAGTAGTGAGTAGAGTAGTGAGTGCAGAGTAGTGAGTAGAGTAGTGAGTAGTGAGTAGAGTAGTGAGTAGAGTAGTGAGTAGTGAGTAGAGTAGTGAGTGCAGAGTAGTGACTAGTGAGTAGAGTAGTGAGTAGAGTAGTGAGTAGTGAGTGCCGAGTTGTGAGTAGTGATTAGAGTAGTGAGTAGAGAGTAGAGTAGTGAGTAGTGAGTAGAGTAGTGAGTAGTGAGTAGAGTAGTGAGTAGTGAGTAGAGTAGTGAGTGCAGAGTAGTGAGTAGTGAGTAGAGTTGTGAGTGCAGAGTAGTGATTAGAGTAGTGAGTAGTGAGTAGAGTAGTGAGTAGAGTAGTGAGTAGAGTAGTGAGTAGTGAGTAGAGTAGTGAGTAGAGTAGTGAGTAGAGTAGTGAGTAGAGCGTAGTGAGTGCAGAGTAGTGAGTAGATTAGTGAGTAGAGAGTAGAGTAGTGAGTAGAGTAGTGAGTAGTGAGTAGAGTAGTGAGTAGTGAGTGCAGAGTAGTGAGTAGTGAGTTGAGTAGTGAGTGCAGAGTAGTGAGTAGTGAGTAGAGTAGTGAGTAGTGAGTGCAGAGTAGTGAGTAGTGAGTAGTGAGTGCAGAGTAGTGAGTAGTGTAGTGAGTAGTGAGTAGAGTAGTGAGTAGTGAGTAGAGTAGTGAGTAGAGTAGTGAGTAGTGAGTGCAGAGTAGTGAGTAGTGATTAGAGTAGTGAGTAGAGAGTAGAGTAGTGAGTGCAGAGTAGTGAGTAGAGTAGTGAGTAGAAGTGAGTAGAGTAGTGAGTAGTGAGTAGAGTAGTGAGTAGAGTAGTGAGTGCAGAGTTGTGAGTAGAGTAGTGAGTAGAGAGTAGAGTAGTGAGTAGTGAGTAGAGTAGTGAGTAGTGAGTGCAGAGTAGTGAGTAGTGAGTTGAGTAGTGAGTGCAGAGTAGTGAGTAGAGTAGTGAGTAGTGAGTGCAGAGTAGTGAGTAGTGAGTAGTGAGTGCAGAGTAGTGAGTAGTGTAGTGAGTAGTGAGTAGAGTAGTGAGTAGTGAGTAGAGTGGTGAGTAGAGTAGTGAGTGCAGAGTAGTGAGTAGTGAGTAGTGAGTGCAGAGTAGTGAGTAGTGTAGTGAGTAGTGAGTAGAGTCGTGAGTAGTGAGTAGAGTAGTGAGTAGAGTAGTGAGTAGAGAGTAGAGTAGTGAGTAGTGAGTAGAGTAGTGAGTAGAGTAGTGAGTAGTGAGTAGAGTAGTGAGTGCAGAGTAGTGAGTAGTGAGTAGAGTAGTGAGTAGTGAGTGCAGAGTAGTGAGTAGTGAGTAGTGAGTAGAGTAATGAGTAGAGTAGTGAGTAGTGAGTGTAGAGTAGTGACTAGTGAGTGTAGAGTAGTGAGTAGAGTAGTGAGTAGTGAGTAGAGTAGTGAGTAGAGTAGTGAGTAGTGAGTAGAGTAGTGAGTAGAGTAGTGAGTGCAGAGTAGTGAGTAGTGAGTAGAGTAGTGAGTGCAGAGTAGTGAGTAGTGAGTAGAGTAGTGAGTAGAGTAGTGAGTAGAGTAGTGAGTAGTGAGTAGAGTAGTGAGTAGTGAGTGCAGAGTAGTGAGTAGTGAGTGCAGAGTAGTGAGTAGTGTACTGAGTGCAGAGTAGTGAGTGCAGAGTAGTGAGTAGTGAGTAGAGTAATGAGTGCAGAGTAGTGAGTAGAGTAGTGAGTAGTGAGTAGAGTAGTGAGTAGAGTAGTGAGTAGAGTAGTGAGTAGAGTAGTGAGTAGTGAGTGCAGAGTAGTGAGTAGTGAGTTGAGTAGTGAGTGCAGAGTAGTGAGTAGTGAGTAGAGTAGTGAGTAGTGAGTGCAGAGTAGTGAGTAGTGAGTGCAGAGTAGTGAGTAGTGTAGTGAGTAGTGTAGTGAGTAGTGAGTAGAGTAGTGAGTAGAGTAGTGAGTAGAGTAGTGAGTAGTGAGTGCAGAGTAGTGAGTAGAGTAGTGAGTAGAGTAGTGAGTAGAGAGTAGAGTAGTGAGTAGTGAGTAGAGTAGTGAGTAGAGAGTAGAGTAGTGAGTAGAGAGTAGAGTAGTGAGTAGAGAGTAGAGTAGTGAGTAGTGAGTAGAGTAGTGAGTGCAGAGTAGTGAGTAGTGAGTAGACTAGTGAGTGCAGAGTAGTGATTAGAGTAGTGAGTAGTGAGTAGAGTAGTGAGTAGAGTAGTGAGTAGTGAGTAGAGTAGTGAGTAGAGTAGTGAGTAGAGTAGTGAGTAGAGTGTAGTGAGTGCAGAGTAGTGAGTAGATTAGTGAGTAGAGAGTAGAGTAGTGAGTAGAGCAGTGAGTAGTGAGTAGAGTAGTGAGTAGTGAGTGCAGAGTAGTGAGTAGTGAGTTGAGTAGTGAGTGCAGAGTAGTGAGTAGTGAGTAGAGTAGTGAGTAGTGAGTGCAGAGTAGTGAGTAGTGAGTAGTGAGTGCAGAGTTGTGAGTAGAGTAGTGAGTAGAGAGTAGAGTAGTGAGTAGTGAGTAGAGTAGTGAGTAGTGAGTGCAGAGTAGTGAGTAGTGAGTTGAGTAGTGAGTGCAGAGTAGTGAGTAGAGTAGTGAGTAGTGAGTGCAGCGTAGTGAGTAGTGAGTAGTGAGTGCAGAGTAGTGAGTAGTGTAGTGAGTAGTGAGTAGAGTAGTGAGTAGAGTGGTGAGTAGAGTAGTGAGTGCAGAGTAGTGAGTAGTGAGTAGTGAGTGCAGAGTAGTGAGTAGTGTAGTGAGTAGTGAGTAGAGTCGTGAGTAGTGAGTAGAGTAGTGAGTAGAGTAGTGAGTAGAGAGTAGAGTAGTGAGTAGTGAGTGTAGAGTAGTGACTAGTGAGTGTAGAGTAGTGAGTAGAGTAGTGAGTAGTGAGTAGAGTAGTGAGTAGAGTAGTGAGTAGTGAGTAGAGTAGTGAGTAGAGTAGTGAGTGCAGAGTAGTGAGTAGTGAGTAGAGTAGTGAGTGCAGAGTAGTGAGTAGTGAGTAGAGTAGTGAGTAGAGTAGTGAGTAGAGTAGTGAGTAGTGAGTAGAGTAGTGAGTAGTGAGTGCAGAGTAGTGAGTAGTGAGTGCAGAGTAGTGAGTAGTGTACTGAGTGCAGAGTAGTGAGTGCAGAGTAGTGAGTAGTGAGTAGAGTAATGAGTGCAGAGTAGTGAGTAGAGTAGTGAGTAGTGAGTAGAGTAGTGAGTAGAGTAGTGAGTAGAGTAGTGAGTAGAGTAGTGAGTAGTGAGTGCAGAGTAGTGAGTAGTGAGTTGAGTAGTGAGTGCAGAGTAGTGAGTAGTGAGTAGAGTAGTGAGTAGTGAGTGCAGAGTAGTGAGTAGTGAGTGCAGAGTAGTGAGTAGTGTAGTGAGTAGTGTAGTGAGTAGTGAGTAGAGTAGTGAGTAGAGTAGTGAGTAGAGTAGTGAGTAGTGAGTGCAGAGTAGTGAGTAGAGTAGTGAGTAGAGTAGTGAGTAGAGAGTAGAGTAGTGAGTAGTGAGTAGAGTAGTGAGTAGAGAGTAGAGTAGTGAGTAGAGAGTAGAGTAGTGAGTAGAGAGTAGAGTAGTGAGTAGTGAGTAGAGTAGTGAGTGCAGAGTAGTGAGTAGTGAGTAGACTAGTGAGTGCAGAGTAGTGATTAGAGTAGTGAGTAGTGAGTAGAGTAGTGAGTAGAGTAGTGAGTAGTGAGTAGAGTAGTGAGTAGAGTAGTGAGTAGAGTAGTGAGTAGAGTGTAGTGAGTGCAGAGTAGTGAGTAGATTAGTGAGTAGAGAGTAGAGTAGTGAGTAGAGCAGTGAGTAGTGAGTAGAGTAGTGAGTAGTGAGTGCAGAGTAGTGAGTAGTGAGTTGAGTAGTGAGTGCAGAGTAGTGAGTAGTGAGTAGAGTAGTGAGTAGTGAGTGCAGAGTAGTGAGTAGTGAGTAGTGAGTGCAGAGTTGTGAGTAGAGTAGTGAGTAGAGAGTAGAGTAGTGAGTAGTGAGTAGAGTAGTGAGTAGTGAGTGCAGAGTAGTGAGTAGTGAGTTGAGTAGTGAGTGCAGAGTAGTGAGTAGAGTAGTGAGTAGTGAGTGCAGCGTAGTGAGTAGTGAGTAGTGAGTGCAGAGTAGTGAGTAGTGTAGTGAGTAGTGAGTAGAGTAGTGAGTAGAGTGGTGAGTAGAGTAGTGAGTGCAGAGTAGTGAGTAGTGAGTAGTGAGTGCAGAGTAGTGAGTAGTGTAGTGAGTAGTGAGTAGAGTCGTGAGTAGTGAGTAGAGTAGTGAGTAGAGTAGTGAGTAGAGAGTAGAGTAGTGAGTAGTGAGTAGAGTAGTGAGTAGAGTAGTGAGTAGTGAGTAGAGTAGTGAGTGCAGAGTAGTGAGTAGTGAGTAGAGTAGTGAGTAGTGAGTGCACAGTAGTGAGTAGTGAGTAGTGAGTAGAGTAATGAGTAGAGTAGTGAGTAGTGAGTGTAGAGTAGTGACTAGTGAGTGTAGAGTAGTGAGTAGAGTAGTGAGTAGTGAGTAGAGTAGTGAGTAGAGTAGTGAGTAGTGAGTAGAGTAGTGAGTAGAGTAGTGAGTGCAGAGTAGTGAGTAGTGAGTAGAGTAGTGAGTGCAGAGTAGTGAGTAGTGAGTAGAGTAGTGAGTAGAGTAGTGAGTAGAGTAGTGAGTAGTGAGTAGAGTAGTGAGTAGTGAGTGCAGAGTAGTGAGTAGTGAGTGCAGAGTAGTGAGTAGTGTACTGAGTGCAGAGTAGTGAGTGCAGAGTAGTGAGTAGTGAGTAGAGTAGTGAGTGCAGAGTAGTGAGTAGAGTAGTGAGTAGTGAGTAGAGTAGTGAGTAGAGTAGTGAGTAGAGTAGTGAGTAGTGAGTGCAGAGTAGTGAGTAGTGAGTTGAGTAGTGAGTGCAGAGTAGTGAGTAGTGAGTAGAGTAGTGAGTAGTGAGTGCAGAGTAGTGAGTAGTGAGTGCAGAGTAGTGAGTAGTGTAGTGAGTAGTGTAGTGAGTAGTGAGTAGAGTAGTGAGTAGAGTAGTGAGTAGAGTAGTGAGTAGTGAGTGCAGAGTAGTGAGTAGAGTAGTGAGTAGAGTAGTGAGTAGTGAGTAGAGTAGTGAGTAGTGAGTAGAGTAGTGAGTAAAGAGTAGAGTAGTGAGTAGAGAGTAGAGTAGTGAGTAGAGAGTAGAGTAGTGAGTAGTGAGTAGAGTAGTGAGTGCAGAGTAGTGAGTAGTGAGTAGACTAGTGAGTGCAGAGTAGTGATTAGAGTAGTGAGTAGTGAGTAGAGTAGTGAGTAGAGTAGTGAGTAGTGAGTAGAGTAGTGAGTAGAGTAGTGAGTAGAGTAGTGAGTAGAGTGTAGTGAGTGCAGAGTAGTGAGTAGATTAGTGAGTAGAGAGTAGAGTAGTGAGTAGAGCAGTGAGTAGTGAGTAGAGTAGTGAGTAGTGAGTGCAGAGTAGTGAGTAGTGAGTTGAGTAGTGAGTGCAGAGTAGTGAGTAGTGAGTAGAGTAGTGAGTAGTGAGTGCAGAGTAGTGAGTAGTGAGTGCAGAGTAGTGAGTAGTGTAGTGAGTAGAGTAGTGAGAAGTGAGTAGAGTAGTGAGTAGAGTAGTGAGTAGTGAGTGCAGAGTAGTGAGTAGTGATTAGAGTAGTGAGTAGAGAGTAGAGTAGTGAGTGCAGAGTAGTGAGTAGAGTAGTGAGTAGAAGTGAGTAGAGTAGTGAGTAGTGAGTAGAGTAGTGAGTAGAGTAGTGAGTGCAGAGTAGTGAGTAGAGTAGTGAGTAAAGAGTAGAGTAGTGAGTAGTGAGTAGAGTAGTGAGTAGTGAGTGCAGAGTAGTGAGTAGTGAGTTGAGTAGTGAGTGCAGAGTAGTGAGTAGTGTAGTGAGTAGTGAGTAGAGTAGTGAGTAGTGAGTAGAGTAGTGAGTAGAGAGTAGAGTAGTGAGTAGTGAGTAGAGTAGTGAGTAGAGTAGTGAGTAGTGAGTAGAGTAGTGAGTGCAGAGTAGTGAGTAGTGAGTAGAGTAGTGAGTAGAGTAGTGAGTAGTGAGTGCAGAGTAGTGAGTAGTGAGTAGTGAGTAGAGTAGTGAGTAGAGTAGTGAGTAGTGAGTGTAGAGTAGTGACTAGTGAGTGTAGAGTAGTGAGTAGAGTAGTGAGTAGTGAGTAGAGTAGTGAGTAGAGTAGTGAGTAGTGAGTAGAGTAGTGAGTAGAGTAGTGAGTGCAGAGTAGTGAGTAGTGAGTAGAGTAGTGAGTGCAGAGTAGTGAGTAGTGAGTAGAGTAGTGAGTAGAGTAGTGAGTAGTGAGTAGAGTAGTGAGTAGAGTAGTGAGTAGTGAGTGCAGAGTAGTGAGTAGTGAGTAGAGTAGTGAGTGCAGAGTAGTGAGTAGAGTAGTGAGTAGTGAGTAGAGTAGTGAGTAGAGTAGTGAGTAGAGTAGTGAGTAGAGTAGTGATTAGTGAGTGCAGAGTAGTGAGTAGTGAGTTGAGTAGTGAGTGCAGAGTAGTGAGTAGTGAGTAGAGTAGTGAGTAGTGAGTGCAGAGTAGTGAGTAGTGTAGTGAGTAGTGAGTAGAGTAGTGAGTAGTGAGTAGAGTGGTGAGTAGAGTAGTGAGTGCAGAGTAGTGAGTAGTGAGTAGTGAGTGCAGAGTAGTGAGTAGTGTAGTGAGTAGTGAGTAGAGTAGTGAGTAGTGAGTAGAGTAGTGAGTAGAGAGTAGAGTAGTGAGTAGTGAGTAGAGTAGTGAGTAGAGTAGTGAGTAGTGAGTAGAGTAGTGAGTGCAGAGTAGTGAGTAGTGAGTAGAGTAGTGAGTAGAGTAGTGAGTAGTGAGTGCAGAGTAGTGAGTAGTGAGTAGAGTAGTGAGTAGAGTAGTGAGTGCAGAGTAGTGAGTAGAGTAGTGAGTAGAGAGTAGAGTAGTGAGTAGTGAGTAGAGTAGTGAGTAGTGAGTGCAGAGTAGTGAGTAGTGAGTTGAGTAGTGAGTGCAGAGTAGTGAGTAGAGTAGTGAGTAGTGAGTGCAGAGTAGTGAGTAGAGTAGTGAGTGCAGAGTAGTGAGTAGTGAGTAGAGTAGTGAGTTGAGTAGTGAGTGCAGAGTAGTGAGTAGAGTAGTGAGTAGTGAGTGCAGAGTAGTGAGTAGTGAGTCGTGAGTGCAGAGTAGTGAGTAGAGTAGTGAGTAGAGTAGTGAGTAGAGTAGTGAGTAGTGAGTGCAGAGTAGTGAGTAGAGTAGTGAGTGCAGAGTAGTGAGTAGAGTAGTGAGTAGTGAGTAGAGTAGTGAGTAGAGTAGTGAGTAGTGAGTGCAGAGTAGTGAGTAGTGAGTTGAGTAGTGAGTGCAGAGTAGTGAGTAGAGTAGTGAGTAGTGAGTGCAGAGTAGTGAGTAGTGAGTAGTGAGTGCAGAGTAGTGAGTAGAGTAGTGAGTAGTGAGTAGAGTAGTGAGTAGAGTAGTGAGTGCAGAGTAGTGAGTAGAGTAGTGAGTAGAGCAGTGAGTAGTGAGTAGAGTAGTGAGTAGTGAGTGCAGAGTAGTGAGTAGTGAGTTGAGTAGTTAGTGCAGAGTAGTGAGTAGTGAGTAGAGTAGTGAGTAGTGAGTGCAGAGTAGTGAGTAGTGAGTAGTGAGTGCAGAGTAGTGAGTAGTGTAGTGAGTAGAGTAGTGAGTAGTGAGTAGAGTAGTGAGTAGAGTAGTGAGTAGTGAGTGCTCAGTAGTGAGTAGTGATTAGAGTAGTGAGTAGAGAGTAGAGTAGTGAGTGCAGAGTAGTGAGTAGAGTAGTGAGTAGAAGTGAGTAGAGTAGTGAGTAGTGAGTAGAGTAGTGAGTAGAGTAGTGAGTGCAGAGTAGTGAGTAGAGTAGTGAGTAAAGAGTAGAGTAGTGAGTAGTGAGTAGAGTAGTGAGTAGTGAGTGCTGAGTAGTGAGTAGTGAGTTGAGTAGTGAGTGCAGAGTAGTGAGTAGAGTAGTGAGTAGTGAGTGCAGAGTAGTGAGTAGTGAGTAGTGAGTGCAGAGTAGTGAGTAGTGTAGTGAGTAGTGAGTAGAGTAGTGAGTAGAGTGGTGAGTAGAGTAGTGAGTGCAGAGTAGTGAGTAGTGAGTAGTGAGTGCAGAGTAGTGAGTAGTGTAGTGAGTAGTGAGTAGAGTAGTGAGTAGTGAGTAGAGTAGTGAGTAGAGAGTAGAGTAGTGAGTAGTGAGTAGAGTAGTGAGTAGAGTAGTGAGTAGTGAGTAGAGTAGTGAGTGCAGAGTAGTGAGTAGTGAGTAGAGTAGTGAGTAGAGTAGTGAGTAGTGAGTGCAGAGTAGTGAGTAGTGAGTAGTGAGTAGAGTAGTGAGTAGAGTAGTGAGTAGTGAGTGTAGAGTAGTGACTAGTGAGTGTAGAGTAGTGAGTAGAGTAGTGAGTAGTGAGTAGAGTAGTGAGTAGAGTAGTGAGTAGTGAGTAGAGTAGTGAGTAGAGTAGTGAGTGCAGAGTAGTGAGTAGTGAGTAGAGTAGTGAGTGCAGAGTAGTGAGTAGTGAGTAGAGTAGTGAGTAGAGTAGTGAGTAGTGAGTAGAGTAGTGAGTAGAGTAGTGAGTAGTGAGTGCAGAGTAGTGAGTAGTGAGTAGAGTAGTGAGTGCAGAGTAGTGAGTAGAGTAGTGAGTAGTGAGTAGAGTAGTGAGTAGAGTAGTGAGTAGAGTAGGGAGTAGAGTAGTGAGTAGTGAGTGCAGAGTAGTGAGTAGTGAGTTGAGTAGTGAGTGCAGAGTAGTGAATAGTGAGTAGAGTAGTGAGTAGTGAGTGCAGAGTAGTGAGTAGTGAGTGCAGAGTAGTGAGTAGTGTAGTGAGTAGTGTAGTGAGTAGTGAGTAGAGTAGTGAGTAGAGTAGTGAGTAGAGTAGTGAGTAGTGAGTGCAGAGTAGTGAGTAGAGTAGTGAGTAGAGTAGTGAGTAGAGTAGTGAGTAGAGTAGTGAGTAGAGAGTAGAGTAGAGAGTAGAGTAGTGAGTAGAGAGTAGAGTAGTGAGTAGAGAGTAGAGTAGTGAGTAGAGAGTAGAGTAGTGAGTAGTGAGTAGAGTAGTGAGTAGAGTAGTGAGTAGTGAGTAGTGAGTAGAGTAGTGAGTAGTGAGTAGAGTAGTGAGTAGAGAGTAGAGTAGTGAGTAGAGTAGTGAGTAGTGAGCAGAGTAGTGAGTAGAGTAGTGAGTATTGTAGTGAGTAGTGAGTAGAGTAGTGAGTAGAGTAGTGAGTAGAGTAGTTAGTAGTGAGTAGAGTAGTGAGTAGTGAGTAGAGTAGTGAGTAGAGTAGTGAGTAGTGAGTTTTGAGTGCAGAGTAGTGAGTAGTGAGTAGAGTAGTGAGTAGAGTAGTGAGTAGTGAGTAGAGTAGTGAGTAGAGTAGTGAGTAGTGAGTGCAGAGTAGTGAGTAGTGAGTAGAGTATTGAGTAGAGTAGTGAGTAGAGTAGTGAGTAGTGAGTTGAGTAGTGAGTAGAGTAGTGAGTAGAGTAGTGAATAGAGTAGTGAGTAGTGAGTAGAGTAGTTAGTAGTGAGTAGAGTAGTGAGTAGTGAGTAGTGAGTGGTGAGTAGTGAGTGGTGAGTAGTGAGTAGTGAGTAGTGAGTAGAGTAGTGAGTAGTGAATAGTGAGTAGTGAGTAGAGTAGTGTAGTGAGTAGAGTAGTGAGTAGTGAGTGCAGAGTAGTGAGTAGAGTAGTGAGTAGAGTAGTGAGTAGTGAGTGCAGAGTAGTGAGTAGTGAGTGCAGAGTTAGTGTGCAGAGTAGTGAGTACAGAGTGAGTGTGCAGAGTAGTGAGTAGTGAGTGCAGAGTAGTGAGTGCCGAGTAGTGAGTGCAGAGTAGTGAGTAGTGATTAGAGTAGTGAGTAGAGAGTAGAGTAGTGAGTGCAGAGCAGTGAGTAGAGTAGTGAGTAGAGTAGTGAGTAGAGTAGTGAGTGGAGTAGTGAGTAGTGAGTAGAGTAGTGAGTAGAGTAGTGAGTGCAGAGTAGTGAGTAGAGTAGTGAGTAGAGAGTAGAGTAGTGAGTAGTGAGTAGAGTAGTGAGTAGTGAGTGCAGAGTAGTGAGTAGTGAGTTGAGTAGTGAGTGCAGAGTAGTGAGTAGAGTAGTGAGTAGTGAGTGCAGAGTAGTGAGTAGAGTAGTGAGTGCAGAGTAGTGAGTAGTGAGTAGAGTAGTGAGTGCAGAGTAGTGAGTAGAGTAGTGAGTAGAGTAGTGAGTAGAGTAGTGAGTAGTGAGTGCAGAGTAGTGAGTAGTGAGTAGAGTAGTGAGTGCAGAGTAGTGAGTAGAGTAGTGAGTAGTGAGTAGAGTAGTGAGTAGAGTAGTGAGTAGAGTAGTGAGTAGTGAGTGCAGAGTAGTGAGTAGTGAGTTGAGTAGTGAGTGCAGAGTAGTGAGTAGAGTAGTGAGTAGTGAGTGCAGAGTAGTGAGTAGTGAGTGCAGAGTAGTGAGCAGTGTAGTGAGTGGAGTAGTGGGTAGTGAGTAGAGTAGTGAGTAGAGTAGTGAGTAGTGAGTAGAGTAGTGAGTAGAGTAGTGAGTAGTGAGTGCAGAGTAGTGAGTAGAGTAGTGAGTAGAGTAGTGAGTAGTGAGTAGAGTAGTGAGTAGAGTAGGGAGTAGAGTAGTGAGTAGTGAGTGCCGAGTAGTGAGTAGTGATTAGAGTAGTGAGTAGAGAGTAGAGTAGTGAGTAGTGAGTAGAGTAGTGAGTAGTGAGTAGAGTAGTGAGAAGTGAGTAGAGTAGTGAGTGCAGAGTAGTGAGTAGTGAGTAGAGTAGTGAGTGCAGAGTAGTGATTAGAGTAGTGATTAGAGTAGTGAGTAGAGTAGTGAGTAGAGTAGTGAGTAGTGAGTAGAGTAGTGAGTAGACTAGTGAGTAGAGTAGTGAGTAGAGTGTAGTGAGTGCAGAGTAGTGAGTAGAGTAGTGAGTAGTGAGTAGAGTAGTGAGTAGTGAGTAGAGTAGTGAGTAGTGAGTGCAGAGTAGTGAGTAGTGAGTTGAGTAGTGAGTGCAGAGTAGTGAGTAGTGAGTAGAGTAGTGAGTAGTGAGTGCAGAGTAGTGAGTAGTGAGTGCAGAGTAGTGAGTAGTGTAGTGAGTAGTGAGTAGTGAGTAGAGTAGTGAGTAGAGAGTAGAGTAGTGAGTAGTGAGTAGAGAAGTGAGTAGTGAGTGCAGAGTAGTGAGTAGTGAGTTGAGTAGTGAGTGCAGAGTAGTGAGTAGAGTAGTGAGTAGTGAGTGCAGAGTAGTGAGTAGAGTAGTGAGTGCAGAGTAGTGAGTAGAGTAGTGAGTAGTGAGTAGAGTAGTGAGTAGAGTAGTGAGTAGTGAGTAGAGTAGTGAGTGCAGAGTAGTGACTAGTGAGTAGAGTAGTGAGTAGAGTAGTGAGTAGTGAGTAGTGAGTGCCGAGTTGTGAGTAGTGATTAGAGTAGTGAGTAGAGAGTAGAGTAGTGAGTAGTGAGTAGAGTAGTGAGTAGTGAGTAGAGTAGTGAGTAGTGAGTAGAGTAGTGAGTGCAGAGTAGTGAGTAGTGAGTAGAGTTGTGAGTGCAGAGTAGTGATTAGAGTAGTGAGTAGTGAGTAGAGTAGTGAGTAGAGTAGTGAGTAGAGTAGTGAGTAGTGAGTAGAGTAGTGAGTAGAGTAGTGAGTAGAGTAGTGAGTAGAGCGTAGTGAGTGCAGAGTAGTGAGTAGATTAGTGAGTAGAGAGTAGAGTAGTGAGTAGAGTAGTGAGTAGTGAGTAGAGTAGTGAGTAGTGAGTGCAGAGTAGTGAGTAGTGAGTTGAGTAGTGAGTGCAGAGTAGTGAGTAGTGAGTAGAGTAGTGAGTAGTGAGTGCAGAGTAGTGAGTAGTGAGTAGTGAGTGCAGAGTAGTGAGTAGTGTAGTGAGTAGTGAGTAGAGTAGTGAGTAGTGAGTAGAGTAGTGAGTAGAGTAGTGAGTAGTGAGTGCAGAGTAGTGAGTAGTGATTAGAGTAGTGAGTAGAGAGTAGAGTAGTGAGTGCAGAGTAGTGAGTAGAGTAGTGAGTAGAAGTGAGTAGAGTAGTGAGTAGTGAGTAGAGTAGTGAGTAGAGTAGTGAGTGCAGAGTTGTGAGTAGAGTAGTGAGTAGAGAGTAGAGTAGTGAGTAGTGAGTAGAGTAGTGAGTAGTGAGTGCAGAGTAGTGAGTAGTGAGTTGAGTAGTGAGTGCAGAGTAGTGAGTAGAGTAGTGAGTAGTGAGTGCAGAGTAGTGAGTAGTGAGTAGTGAGTGCAGAGTAGTGAGTAGTGTAGTGAGTAGTGAGTAGAGTAGTGAGTAGTGAGTAGAGTGGTGAGTAGAGTAGTGAGTGCAGAGTAGTGAGTAGTGAGTAGTGAGTGCAGAGTAGTGAGTAGTGTAGTGAGTAGTGAGTAGAGTCGTGAGTAGTGAGTAGAGTAGTGAGTAGAGTAGTGAGTAGAGAGTAGAGTAGTGAGTAGTGAGTAGAGTAGTGAGTAGAGTAGTGAGTAGTGAGTAGAGTAGTGAGTGCAGAGTAGTGAGTAGTGAGTAGAGTAGTGAGTAGTGAGTGCAGAGTAGTGAGTAGTGAGTAGTGAGTAGAGTAATGAGTAGAGTAGTGAGTAGTGAGTGTAGAGTAGTGACTAGTGAGTGTAGAGTAGTGAGTAGAGTAGTGAGTAGTGAGTAGAGTAGTGAGTAGAGTAGTGAGTAGTGAGTAGAGTAGTGAGTAGAGTAGTGAGTGCAGAGTAGTGAGTAGTGAGTAGAGTAGTGAGTGCAGAGTAGTGAGTAGTGAGTAGAGTAGTGAGTAGAGTAGTGAGTAGAGTAGTGAGTAGTGAGTAGAGTAGTGAGTAGTGAGTGCAGAGTAGTGAGTAGTGAGTGCAGAGTAGTGAGTAGTGTACTGAGTGCAGAGTAGTGAGTGCAGAGTAGTGAGTAGTGAGTAGAGTAATGAGTGCAGAGTAGTGAGTAGAGTAGTGAGTAGTGAGTAGAGTAGTGAGTAGAGTAGTGAGTAGAGTAGTGAGTAGAGTAGTGAGTAGTGAGTGCAGAGTAGTGAGTAGTGAGTTGAGTAGTGAGTGCAGAGTAGTGAGTAGTGAGTAGAGTAGTGAGTAGTGAGTGCAGAGTAGTGAGTAGTGAGTGCAGAGTAGTGAGTAGTGTAGTGAGTAGTGTAGTGAGTAGTGAGTAGAGTAGTGAGTAGAGTAGTGAGTAGAGTAGTGAGTAGTGAGTGCAGAGTAGTGAGTAGAGTAGTGAGTAGAGTAGTGAGTAGAGAGTAGAGTAGTGAGTAGTGAGTAGAGTAGTGAGTAGAGAGTAGAGTAGTGAGTAGAGAGTAGAGTAGTGAGTAGAGAGTAGAGTAGTGAGTAGTGAGTAGAGTAGTGAGTGCAGAGTAGTGAGTAGTGAGTAGACTAGTGAGTGCAGAGTAGTGATTAGAGTAGTGAGTAGTGAGTAGAGTAGTGAGTAGAGTAGTGAGTAGTGAGTAGAGTAGTGAGTAGAGTAGTGAGTAGAGTAGTGAGTAGAGTGTAGTGAGTGCAGAGTAGTGAGTAGATTAGTGAGTAGAGAGTAGAGTAGTGAGTAGAGCAGTGAGTAGTGAGTAGAGTAGTGAGTAGTGAGTGCAGAGTAGTGAGTAGTGAGTTGAGTAGTGAGTGCAGAGTAGTGAGTAGTGAGTAGAGTAGTGAGTAGTGAGTGCAGAGTAGTGAGTAGTGAGTAGTGAGTGCAGAGTTGTGAGTAGAGTAGTGAGTAGAGAGTAGAGTAGTGAGTAGTGAGTAGAGTAGTGAGTAGTGAGTGCAGAGTAGTGAGTAGTGAGTTGAGTAGTGAGTGCAGAGTAGTGAGTAGAGTAGTGAGTAGTGAGTGCAGCGTAGTGAGTAGTGAGTAGTGAGTGCAGAGTAGTGAGTAGTGTAGTGAGTAGTGAGTAGAGTAGTGAGTAGTGAGTAGAGTGGTGAGTAGAGTAGTGAGTGCAGAGTAGTGAGTAGTGAGTAGTGAGTGCAGAGTAGTGAGTAGTGTAGTGAGTAGTGAGTAGAGTCGTGAGTAGTGAGTAGAGTAGTGAGTAGAGTAGTGAGTAGAGAGTAGAGTAGTGAGTAGTGAGTAGAGTAGTGAGTAGAGTAGTGAGTAGTGAGTAGAGTAGTGAGTGCAGAGTAGTGAGTAGTGAGTAGAGTAGTGAGTAGTGAGTGCAGAGTAGTGAGTAGTGAGTAGTGAGTAGAGTAATGAGTAGAGTAGTGAGTAGTGAGTGTAGAGTAGTGACTAGTGAGTGTAGAGTAGTGAGTAGAGTAGTGAGTAGTGAGTAGAGTAGTGAGTAGAGTAGTGAGTAGTGAGTAGAGTAGTGAGTAGAGTAGTGAGTGCAGAGTAGTGAGTAGTGAGTAGAGTAGTGAGTGCAGAGTAGTGAGTAGTGAGTAGAGTAGTGAGTAGAGTAGTGAGTAGAGTAGTGAGTAGTGAGTAGAGTAGTGAGTAGTGAGTGCAGAGTAGTGAGTAGTGAGTGCAGAGTAGTGAGTAGTGTACTGAGTGCAGAGTAGTGAGTGCAGAGTAGTGAGTAGTGAGTAGAGTAGTGAGTGCAGAGTAGTGAGTAGAGTAGTGAGTAGTGAGTAGAGTAGTGAGTAGAGTAGTGAGTAGAGTAGTGAGTAGTGAGTGCAGAGTAGTGAGTAGTGAGTTGAGTAGTGAGTGCAGAGTAGTGAGTAGTGAGTAGAGTAGTGAGTAGTGAGTGCAGAGTAGTGAGTAGTGAGTGCAGAGTAGTGAGTAGTGTAGTGAGTAGTGTAGTGAGTAGTGAGTAGAGTAGTGAGTAGAGTAGTGAGTAGAGTAGTGAGTAGTGAGTGCAGAGTAGTGAGTAGAGTAGTGAGTAGAGTAGTGAGTAGTGAGTAGAGTAGTGAGTAGTGAGTAGAGTAGTGAGTAAAGAGTAGAGTAGTGAGTAGAGAGTAGAGTAGTGAGTAGAGAGTAGAGTAGTGAGTAGTGAGTAGAGTAGTGAGTGCAGAGTAGTGAGTAGTGAGTAGACTAGTGAGTGCAGAGTAGTGATTAGAGTAGTGAGTAGTGAGTAGAGTAGTGAGTAGAGTAGTGAGTAGTGAGTAGAGTAGTGAGTAGAGTAGTGAGTAGAGTAGTGAGTAGAGTGTAGTGAGTGCAGAGTAGTGAGTAGATTAGTGAGTAGAGAGTAGAGTAGTGAGTAGAGCAGTGAGTAGTGAGTAGAGTAGTGAGTAGTGAGTGCAGAGTAGTGAGTAGTGAGTTGAGTAGTGAGTGCAGAGTAGTGAGTAGTGAGTAGAGTAGTGAGTAGTGAGTGCAGAGTAGTGAGTAGTGAGTGCAGAGTAGTGAGTAGTGTAGTGAGTAGAGTAGTGAGAAGTGAGTAGAGTAGTGAGTAGAGTAGTGAGTAGTGAGTGCAGAGTAGTGAGTAGTGATTAGAGTAGTGAGTAGAGAGTAGAGTAGTAAGTGCAGAGTAGTGAGTAGAGTAGTGAGTAGAAGTGAGTAGAGTAGTGAGTAGTGAGTAGAGTAGTGAGTAGAGTAGTGAGTGCAGAGTAGTGAGTAGAGTAGTGAGTAAAGAGTAGAGTAGTGAGTAGTGAGTAGAGTAGTGAGTAGTGAGTGCAGAGTAGTGAGTAGTGAGTTGAGTAGTGAGTGCAGAGTAGTGAGTAGTGTAGTGAGTAGTGAGTAGAGTAGTGAGTAGTGAGTAGAGTAGTGAGTAGAGAGTAGAGTAGTGAGTAGTGAGTAGAGTAGTGAGTAGAGTAGTGAGTAGTGAGTAGAGTAGTGAGTGCAGAGTAGTGAGTAGTGAGTAGAGTAGTGAGTAGAGTAGTGAGTAGTGAGTGCAGAGTAGTGAGTAGTGAGTAGTGAGTAGAGTAGTGAGTAGAGTAGTGAGTAGTGAGTGTAGAGTAGTGACTAGTGAGTGTAGAGTAGTGAGTAGAGTAGTGAGTAGTGAGTAGAGTAGTGAGTAGAGTAGTGAGTAGTGAGTAGAGTAGTGAGTAGAGTAGTGAGTGCAGAGTAGTGAGTAGTGAGTAGAGTAGTGAGTGCAGAGTAGTGAGTAGTGAGTAGAGTAGTGAGTAGAGTAGTGAGTAGTGAGTAGAGTAGTGAGTAGAGTAGTGAGTAGTGAGTGCAGAGTAGTGAGTAGTGAGTAGAGTAGTGAGTGCAGAGTAGTGAGTAGAGTAGTGAGTAGTGAGTAGAGTAGTGAGTAGAGTAGTGAGTAGAGTAGTGAGTAGAGTAGTGATTAGTGAGTGCAGAGTAGTGAGTAGTGAGTTGAGTAGTGAGTGCAGAGTAGTGAGTAGTGAGTAGAGTAGTGAGTAGTGAGTGCAGAGTAGTGAGTAGTGTAGTGAGTAGTGAGTAGAGTAGTGAGTAGTGAGTAGAGTGGTGAGTAGAGTAGTGAGTGCAGAGTAGTGAGTAGTGAGTAGTGAGTGCAGAGTAGTGAGTAGTGTAGTGAGTAGTGAGTAGAGTAGTGAGTAGTGAGTAGAGTAGTGAGTAGAGAGTAGAGTAGTGAGTAGTGAGTAGAGTAGTGAGTAGAGTAGTGAGTAGTGAGTAGAGTAGTGAGTGCAGAGTAGTGAGTAGTGAGTAGAGTAGTGAGTAGAGTAGTGAGTAGTGAGTGCAGAGTAGTGAGTAGTGAGTAGAGTAGTGAGTAGAGTAGTGAGTGCAGAGTAGTGAGTAGAGTAGTGAGTAGAGAGTAGAGTAGTGAGTAGTGAGTAGAGTAGTGAGTAGTGAGTGCAGAGTAGTGAGTAGTGAGTTGAGTAGTGAGTGCAGAGTAGTGAGTAGAGTAGTGAGTAGTGAGTGCAGAGTAGTGAGTAGAGTAGTGAGTGCAGAGTAGTGAGTAGTGAGTAGAGTAGTGAGTTGAGTAGTGAGTGCAGAGTAGTGAGTAGAGTAGTGAGTAGTGAGTGCAGAGTAGTGAGTAGTGAGTCGTGAGTGCAGAGTAGTGAGTAGAGTAGTGAGTAGAGTAGTGAGTAGAGTAGTGAGTAGTGAGTGCAGAGTAGTGAGTAGAGTAGTGAGTGCAGAGTAGTGAGTAGAGTAGTGAGTAGTGAGTAGAGTAGTGAGTAGTGAGTGCAGAGTAGTGAGTAGTGAGTTGAGTAGTGAGTGCAGAGTAGTGAGTAGAGTAGTGAGTAGTGAGTGCAGAGTAGTGAGTAGTGAGTAGTGAGTGCAGAGTAGTGAGTAGAGTAGTGAGTAGTGAGTAGAGTAGTGAGTAGAGTAGTGAGTGCAGAGTAGTGAGTAGAGTAGTGAGTAGAGTAGTGAGTAGTGAGTAGAGTAGTGAGTAGAGTAGGGAGTAGAGTAGTGAGTAGTGAGTGCCGAGTAGTGAGTAGTGATTAGAGTAGTGAGTAGAGAGTAGAGTAGTGAGTAGTGAGTAGAGTAGTGAGTAGTGAGTAGAGTAGTGAGTAGTGAGTAGAGTAGTGAGTGCAGAGTAGTGAGTAGTGAGTAGAGTAGTGAGTGCAGAGTAGTGATTAGAGTAGTGATTAGAGTAGTGAGTAGAGTAGTGAGTAGAGTAGTGAGTAGTGAGTAGAGTAGTGAGTAGAGTAGTGAGTAGAGTGTAATGAGTGCAGAGTAGTGAGTAGAGTAGGGAGTAGAGAGTAGAGTAGTGAGTAGTGAGTAGTGAGTAGTGAGTAGAGTAGTGAGTAGTGAGTGCAGAGTAGTGAGTAGTGAGTTGAGTAGTGAGTGCAGAGTAGTGAGTAGTGAGTAGAGTAGTGAGTAGTGAGTGCAGAGTAGTGAGTAGTGAGTAGTGAGTGCAGAGTAGTGAGTAGTGTAGTGAGTAGTGAGTAGTGAGTAGAGTAGTGAGTAGAGAGTAGAGTAGTGAGTAGTGAGTAGAGTAGTGAGTAGTGAGTGCAGAGTAGTGAGTAGTGAGTTGAGTAGTGAGTGCAGAGTAGTGAGTAGAGTAGTGAGTAGTGAGTGCAGAGTAGTGAGTAGAGTAGTGAGTGCAGAGTAGTGAGTAGTTAGTAGAGTAGTGAGTGCAGAGTAGTGAGTAGAGTAGTGAGTAGATAGTGAGTAGAGTAGTGAGTAGTGAGTGCAGAGTAGTGAGTAGTGAGTAGAGCAGTGAGTGCAGAGTAGTGAGTAGAGTAGTGAGTAGTGAGTAGAGTAGTGAGTAGAGTAGTGAGTAGAGTAGTGAGTAGTGAGTGCAGAGTAGTGAGTAGTGAGTTGAGTAGTGAGTGCAGAGTAGTGAGTAGAGTAGTGAGTAGTGAGTGCAGAGTAGTGAGTAGTGAGTAGTGAGTAGTGAGTGCAGAGTAGTGAGTAGTGTAGTGAGTAGTGAGTAGAGTAGTGAGTAGTGAGTAGAGTAGTGAGTAGAGTAGTGAGTAGTGAGTAGAGTAGTGAGTAGAGTAGTGAGTAGTGAGTGCAGAGTAGTGAGTAGAGTAGTGAGTAGAGTAGTGAGTAGTGAGTAGAGTAGTGAGTAGAGTAGGGAGTAGAGTAGTGAGTAGTGAGTGCCGAGTAGTGAGTAGTGATTAGAGTAGTGAGTAGAGAGTAGAGTAGTGAGTAGTGAGTAGAGTAGTGAGTAGTGAGTAGAGTAGTGAGTAGTGAGTAGAGTAGTGAGTGCAGAGTAGTGAGTAGTGAGTAGAGTAGTGAGTGCAGAGTAGTGATTAGAGTAGTGATTAGAGTAGTGAGTAGAGTAGTGAGTAGAGTAGTGAGTAGTGAGTAGAGTAGTGAGTAGAGTAGTGAGTAGAGTAGTGAGTAGAGTGTAGTGAGTGCAGAGTAGTGAGTAGAGTAGTGAGTAGAGAGTAGAGTAGTGAGTAGTGAGTAGAGTAGTGAGTAATGAGTAGAGTAGTGAGTAGTGAGTGCAGAGTAGTGAGTAGTGAGTAGAGTAGTGAGTAGTGAGTGCAGAGTAGTGAGTAGTGAGTAGTGAATGCAGAGTAGTGAGTAGTGTAGTGAGTAGTGAGTAGAGTAGTGAGTAGTGAGTAGAGTAGTGAGTAGAGTAGTGAGTGGTGAGTGCAGAGTAGTGAGTAGTGATTAGAGTAGTGAGTAGAGAGTAGAGTAGTGAGTGCAGAGTAGTGAGTAGAGTAGTGAGTAGAGTAGTGAGTAGAGTAGTGAGTAGTGAGTAGAGTAGTGAGTAGAGTAGTGAGTAGAGTAGTGAGTGCAGAGTAGTGAGTAGAGTAGTGAGTAGAGAGTAGAGTAGTGAGTAGTGAGTAGAGTAGTGAGTAGTGAGTGCAGAGTAGTGAGTAGTGAGTTGAGTAGTGAGTGCAGAGTAGTGAGTAGAGTAGTGAGTAGTGAGTGCAGAGTAGTGAGTAGTGAGTAGTGAGTGCAGAGTAGTGAGTAGTGATTAGAGTAGTGAGTAGAGTAGTGAGTAGTGAGTAGTGAGTAGAGTGGTGAGTAGAGTAGTGAGTGCAGAGTAGTGAGTAGTGAGTAGTGAATGCAGAGTAGTGAGTAGTGTAGTGAGTAGTGAGTAGAGTAGTGAGTAGTGAGTAGAGTAGTGAGTAGAGTAGTGAGTAGTGAGTGCAGAGTAGTGAGTAGTGATTAGAGTAGTGAGTAGAGAGTAGAGTAGTGACTGCAGAGTAGTGAGTAGAGTAGTGAGTAGAGTAGTGAGTAGAGTAGTGAGTAGTGAGTAGAGTAGTGAGTAGAGTAGTGAGTGCAGAGTAGTGAGTAGAGTAGTGAGTAGAGTAGTGAGTAGTGAGTAGAGTAGTGAGTGCAGAGTAGTGAGTAGTGAGTTGAGTAGTGAGTGCAGAGTAGTGAGTAGAGTAGTGAGTAGTGAGTGCAGAGTAGTGAGTAGTGAGTAGTGAGTGCAGAGTAGTGAGTAGTGTAGTGAGTAGTGAGTAGAGTAGTGAGTAGTGAGTAGTGAGTAGTGAGTAGTGAGTAGAGTGGTGAGTAGAGTAGTGAGTGCAGAGTAGTGAGTAGTGAGTAGTGAGTGCAGAGTAGTGAGTAGTGTAGTGAGTAGTGAGTAGAGTAGTGAGTAGTGAGTAGAGTAGTGAGTAGAGAGTAGAGTAGTGAGTAGTGAGTAGAGTAGTGAGTAGAGTAGTGAGTAGTGAGTAGAGTAGTGAGTGCAGAGTAGTGACTAGTGAGTAGAGTAGTGAGTAGAGTAGTGAGTAGTGAGTGCAGAGTTGTGAGTAGTGATTAGAGTAGTGAGTAGAGAGTAGAGTAGTGAGTAGTGAGTAGAGTAGTGAGTAGTGAGTAGAGTAGTGAGTAGTGAGTAGAGTAGTGAGTGCAGAGTAGTGAGTAGTGAGTAGAGTAGTGAGTGCAGAGTAGTGATTAGAGTAGTGAGTAGTGAGTAGAGTAGTGAGTAGAGTAGTGAGTAGAGTAGTGAGTAGTGAGTAGAGTAGTGAGTAGAGTAGTGAGTAGAGTAGTGAGTAGAGTGTAGTGAGTGCAGAGTAGTGAGTAGATTAGTGAGTAGAGAGTAGAGTAGTGAGTAGAGTAGTGAGTAGTGAGTAGAGTAGTGAGTAGTGAGTGCAGAGTAGTGAGTAGTGAGTTGAGTAGTGAGTGCAGAGTAGTGAGTAGTGAGTAGAGTAGTGAGTAGTGAGTGCAGAGTAGTGAGTAGTGAGTAGTGAGTGCAGAGTAGTGAGTAGTGAGTAGAGTAGTGAGTAGAGAGTAGAATAGCAAGTAGTGAGTAGAGTAGTGAGTAGAGTAGTGAGTAGTGAGTAGAGTAGTGAGTAGTAGTGAGTAGAGTAGTGAGTAGTGAGTAGAGTAGTGAGTGCAGAGTAGTGACTAGTGAGTAGAGTAGTGAGTAGAGTAGTGAGTAGTGAGTAGTGAGTGCCGAGTTGTGAGTAGTGATTAGAGTAGTGAGTAGAGAGTAGAGTAGTGAGTAGTGAGTAGAGTAGTGAGTAGTGAGTAGAGTAGTGAGTAGTGAGTAGAGTAGTGAGTGCAGAGTAGTGAGTAGTGAGTAGAGTAGTGAGTGCAGAGTAGTGATTAGAGTAGTGAGTATTGAGTAGAGTAGTGAGTAGAGTAGTGAGTAGAGTAGTGAGTAGTGAGTAGAGTAGTGAGTAGAGTAGTGAGTAGAGTAGCGAGTAGAGTGTAGTGAGTGCAGAGTAGTGAGTAGATTAGTGAGTAGAGAGTAGAGTAGTGAGTAGAGTAGTGAGTAGTGAGTAGAGTAGTGAGTAGTGAGTGCAGAGTAGTGAGTAGTGAGTTGAGTAGTGAGTGCAGAGTAGTGAGTAGTGAGTAGAGTAGTGAGTAGTGAGTGCAGAGTAGTGAGTAGTGAGTAGTGAGTGCAGAGTAGTGAGTAGTGTAGTGAGTAGTGAGTAGAGTAGTGAGTAGTGAGTAGAGTAGTGAGTAGAGTAGTGAGTAGTGAGTGCAGAGTAGTGAGTAGTGATTAGAGTAGTGAGTAGAGAGTAGAGTAGTGAGTGCAGAGTAGTGAGTAGAGTAGTGAGTAGAAGTGAGTAGAGTAGTGAGTAGTGAGTAGAGTAGTGAGTAGAGTAGTGAGTGCAGAGTTGTGAGTAGAGTAGTGAGTAGAGAGTAGAGTAGTGAGTAGTGAGTAGAGTAGTGAGTAGTGAGTGCAGAGTAGTGAGTAGTGAGTTGAGTAGTGAGTGCAGAGTAGTGAGTAGAGTAGTGAGTAGTGAGTGCAGAGTAGTGAGTAGTGAGTAGTGAGTGCAGAGTAGTGAGTAGTGTAGTGAGTAGTGAGTAGAGTAGTGAGTAGTGAGTAGAGTGGTGAGTAGAGTAGTGAGTGCAGAGTAGTGAGTAGTGAGTAGTGAGTGCAGAGTAGTGAGTAGTGTAGTGAGTAGTGAGTAGAGTCGTGAGTAGTGAGTAGATTAGTGAGTAGAGTAGTGAGTAGAGAGTAGAGTAGTGAGTAGTGAGTAGAGTAGTGAGTAGAGTAGTGAGTAGTGAGTAGAGTAGTGAGTGCAGAGTAGTGAGTAGTGAGTAGAGTAGTGAGTAGTGAGTGCAGAGTAGTGAGTAGTGAGTAGTGAGTAGAGTAATGAGTAGAGTAGTGAGTAGTGAGTGTAGAGTAGTGACTAGTGAGTGTAGAGTAGTGAGTAGAGTAGTGAGTAGTGAGTAGAGTAGTGAGTAGAGTAGTGAGTAATGAGTAGAGTAGTGAGTAGAGTAGTGAGTGCAGAGTAGTGAGTAGTGAGTAGAGTAGTGAGTGCAGAGTAGTGAGTAGTGAGTAGAGTAGTGAGTAGAGTAGTGAGTAGAGTAGTGAGTAGTGAGTAGAGTAGTGAGTAGTGAGTGCAGAGTAGTGAGTAGTGAGTGCAGAGTAGTGAGTAGTGTACTGAGTGCAGAGTAGTGAGTGCAGAGTAGTGAGTAGTGAGTAGAGTAGTGAGTGCAGAGTAGTGAGTAGAGTAGTGAGTAGTGAGTAGAGTAGTGAGTAGAGTAGTGAGTAGAGTAGTGAGTAGAGTAGTGAGTAGTGAGTGCAGAGTAGTGAGTAGTGAATTGAGTAGTGAGTGCAGAGTAGTGAGTAGTGAGTAGAGTAGTGAGTAGTGAGTGCAGAGTAGTGAGTAGTGAGTGCAGAGTAGTGAGTAGTGTAGTGAGTAGTGTAGTGAGTAGTGAGTAGAGTAGTGAGTAGAGTAGTGAGTAGAGTAGTGAGTAGTGAGTGCAGAGTAGTGAGTAGAGTAGTGAGTAGAGTAGTGAGTAGTGAGTAGAGTAGTGAGTAGAGAGTAGAGTAGTGAGTAGAGAGTAGAGTAGTGAGTAGTGAGTAGAGTAGTGAGTGCAGAGTAGTGAGTAGTGAGTAGACTAGTGAGTGCAGAGTAGTGATTAGAGTAGTGAGTAGTGAGTAGAGTAGTGAGTAGAGTAGTGAGTAGTGAGTAGAGTAGTGAGTAGAGTAGTGAGTAGAGTAGTGAGTAGAGTGTAGTGAGTGCAGAGTAGTGAGTAGATTAGTGAGTAGAGAGTAGAGTAGTGAGTAGAGCAGTGAGTAGTGAGTAGAGTAGTGAGTAGTGAGTGCAGAGTAGTGAGTAGTGAGTTGAGTAGTTAGTGCAGAGTAGTGAGTAGTGAGTAGAGTAGTGAGTAGTGAGTGCAGAGTAGTGAGTAGTGAGTAGTGAGTGCAGAGTAGTGAGTAGTGTAGTGAGTAGAGTAGTGAGTAGTGAGTAGAGTAGTGAGTAGAGTAGTGAGTAGTGAGTGCAGAGTAGTGAGTAGTGATTAGAGTAGTGAGTAGAGAGTAGAGTAGTGAGTGCAGAGTAGTGAGTAGAGTAGTGAGTAGAAGTGAGTAGAGTAGTGAGTAGTGAGTAGAGTAGTGAGTAGAGTAGTGAGTGCAGAGTAGTGAGTAGAGTAGTGAGTAAAGAGTAGAGTAGTGAGTAGTGAGTAGAGTAGTGAGTAGTGAGTGCCGAGTAGTGAGTAGTGAGTTGAGTAGTGAGTGCAGAGTAGTGAGTAGAGTAGTGAGTAGTGAGTGCAGAGTAGTGAGTAGTGAGTAGTGAGTGCAGAGTAGTGAGTAGTGTAGTGAGTAGTGAGTAGAGTAGTGAGTAGTGAGTAGAGTGGTGAGTAGAGTAGTGAGTGCAGAGTAGTGAGTAGTGAGTAGTGAGTGCAGAGTAGTGAGTAGTGTAGTGAGTAGTGAGTAGAGTAGTGAGTAGTGAGTAGAGTAGTGAGTAGAGTAGTGAGTAGAGAGTAGAGTAGTGAGTAGTGAGTAGAGTAGTGAGTAGAGTAGTGAGTAGTGAGTAGAGTAGTGAGTGCAGAGTAGTGAGTAGAGTAGTGAGTAGAGTAGTGAGTAGTGAGTGCAGAGTAGTGAGTAGTGAGTAGTGAGTAGAGTAGTGAGTAGAGTAGTGAGTAGTGAGTGTAGAGTAGTGACTAGTGAGTGTAGAGTAGTGAGTAGAGTAGTGAGTAGTGAGTAGAGTAGTGAGTAGAGTAGTGAGTAGTGAGTAGAGTAGTGAGTAGAGTAGTGAGTGCAGAGTAGTGAGTAGTGAGTAGAGTAGTGAGTGCAGAGTAGTGAGTAGTGAGTAGAGTAGTGAGTAGAGTAGTGAGTAGTGAGTAGAGTAGTGAGTAGAGTAGTGAGTAGTGAGTGCAGAGTAGTGAGTAGTGAGTAGAGTAGTGAGTGCAGAGTAGTGAGTAGAGTAGTGAGTAGTGAGTAGAGTAGTGAGTAGAGTAGTGAGTAGAGTAGTGAGTAGAGTAGTGAGTAGTGAGTGCAGAGTAGTGAGTAGTGAGTTGAGTAGTGAGTGCAGAGTAGTGAATAGTGAGTAGAGTAGTGAGTAGTGAGTGCAGAGTAGTGAGTAGTGAGTGCAGAGTAGTGAGTAGTGTAGTGAGTAGTGTAGTGAGTAGTGAGTAGAGTAGTGAGTAGAGTAGTGAGTAGAGTAGTGAGTAGTGAGTGCAGAGTAGTGAGTAGAGTAGTGAGTAGAGTAGTGAGTAGAGTAGTGAGTAGAGTAGTGAGTAGAGAGTAGAGTAGAGAGTAGAGTAGTGAGTAGAGAGTAGAGTAGTGAGTAGAGAGTAGAGTAGTGAGTAGAGAGTAGAGTAGTGAGTAGTGAGTAGAGTAGTGAGTAGAGTAGTGAGTAGTGAGTAGTGAGTAGAGTAGTGAGTAGTGAGTAGAGTAGTGAGTAGAGAGTAGAGTAGTGAGTAGAGTAGTGAGTAGTGAGCAGAGTAGTGAGTAGAGTAGTGAGTAGAGTAGTGAGTAGTGAGTAGAGTAGTGAGTAGAGTAGTGAGTAGAGTAGTTAGTAGTGAGTAGAGTAGTGAGTAGTGAGTAGAGTAGTGAGTAGAGTAGTGAGTAGTGAGTTTTGAGTGCAGAGTAGTGAGTAGTGAGTAGAGTAGTGAGTAGAGTAGTGAGTAGTGAGTAGAGTAGTGAGTAGAGTAGTGAGTAGTGAGTGCAGAGTAGTGAGTAGTGAGTAGAGTATTGAGTAGAGTAGTGAGTAGAGTAGTGAGTAGTGAGTTGAGTAGTGAGTAGAGTAGTGAGTAGAGTAGTGAATAGAGTAGTGAGTAGTGAGTAGAGTAGTTAGTAGTGAGTAGAGTAGTGAGTAGTGAGTAGTGAGTGCAGAGTAGTGAGTAGTGAGTAGAGTAGTGAGTAGAGTAGTGAGTAGTGAGTAGTGAGTGGTGAGTAGTGAGTGGTGAGTAGTGAGTAGTGAGTAGTGAGTAGAGTAGTGAGTAGTGAATAGTGAGTAGTGAGTAGAGTAGTGTAGTGAGTAGAGTAGTGAGTAGTGAGTGCAGAGTAGTGAGTAGAGTAGTGAGTAGAGTAGTGAGTAGTGAGTGCAGAGTAGTGAGTAGTGAGTGCAGAGTTAGTGTGCAGAGTAGTGAGTACAGAGTGAGTGTGCAGAGTAGTGAGTAGTGAGTGCAGAGTAGTGAGTGCAGAGTAGTGAGTGCAGAGTAGTGAGTAGTGATTAGAGTAGTGAGTAGAGAGTAGAGTAGTGAGTGCAGAGCAGTGAGTAGAGTAGTGAGTAGAGTAGTGAGTAGAGTAGTGAGTGGAGTAGTGAGTAGTGAGTAGAGTAGTGAGTAGAGTAGTGAGTGCAGAGTAGTGAGTAGAGTAGTGAGTAGAGAGTAGAGTAGTGAGTAGTGAGTAGAGTAGTGAGTAGTGAGTGCAGAGTAGTGAGTAGTGAGTTGAGTAGTGAGTGCAGAGTAGTGAGTAGAGTAGTGAGTAGTGAGTGCAGAGTAGTGAGTAGAGTAGTGAGTGCAGAGTAGTGAGTAGTGAGTAGAGTAGTGAGTGCAGAGTAGTGAGTAGAGTAGTGAGTAGAGTAGTGAGTAGAGTAGTGAGTAGTGAGTGCAGAGTAGTGAGTAGTGAGTAGAGTAGTGAGTGCAGAGTAGTGAGTAGAGTAGTGAGTAGTGAGTAGAGTAGTGAGTAGAGTAGTGAGTAGAGTAGTGAGTAGTGAGTGCAGAGTAGTGAGTAGTGAGTTGAGTAGTGAGTGCAGAGTAGTGAGTAGAGTAGTGAGTAGTGAGTGCAGAGTAGTGAGTAGTGAGTGCAGAGTAGTGAGCAGTGTAGTGAGTGGAGTAGTGGGTAGTGAGTAGAGTAGTGAGTAGAGTAGTGAGTAGTGAGTAGAGTAGTGAGTAGAGTAGTGAGTAGTGAGTGCAGAGTAGTGAGTAGAGTAGTGAGTAGAGTAGTGAGTAGTGAGTAGAGTAGTGAGTAGAGTAGGGAGTAGAGTAGTGAGTAGTGAGTGCCGAGTAGTGAGTAGTGATTAGAGTAGTGAGTAGAGAGTAGAGTAGTGAGTAGTGAGTAGAGTAGTGAGTAGTGAGTAGAGTAGTGAGAAGTGAGTAGAGTAGTGAGTGCAGAGTAGTGAGTAGTGAGTAGAGTAGTGAGTGCAGAGTAGTGATTAGAGTAGTGATTAGAGTAGTGAGTAGAGTAGTGAGTAGAGTAGTGAGTAGTGAGTAGAGTAGTGAGTAGAGTAGTGAGTAGAGTAGTGAGTAGAGTGTAGTGAGTGCAGAGTAGTGAGTAGAGTAGTGAGTAGTGAGTAGAGTAGTGAGTAGTGAGTAGAGTAGTGAGTAGTGAGTGCAGAGTAGTGAGTAGTGAGTTGAGTAGTGAGTGCAGAGTAGTGAGTAGTGAGTAGAGTAGTGAGTAGTGAGTGCAGAGTAGTGAGTAGTGAGTGCAGAGTAGTGAGTAGTGTAGTGAGTAGTGTAGTGAGTAGTGAGTAGAGTAGTGAGTAGAGTAGTGAGTAGAGTAGTGAGTAGTGAGTGCAGAGTAGTGAGTAGAGTAGTGAGTAGAGTAGTGAGTAGAGTAGTGAGTAGAGTAGTGAGTAGAGAGTAGAGTAGAGAGTAGAGTAGTGAGTAGAGAGTAGAGTAGTGAGTAGAGAGTAGAGTAGTGAGTAGAGAGTAGAGTAGTGAGTAGTGAGTAGAGTAGTGAGTAGAGTAGTGAGTAGTGAGTAGTGAGTAGAGTAGTGAGTAGTGAGTAGAGTAGTGAGTAGAGAGTAGAGTAGTGAGTAGAGTAGTGAGTAGTGAGCAGAGTAGTGAGTAGAGTAGTGAGTAGAGTAGTGAGTAGTGAGTAGAGTAGTGAGTAGAGTAGTGAGTAGAGTAGTTAGTAGTGAGTAGAGTAGTGAGTAGTGAGTAGAGTAGTGAGTAGAGTAGTGAGTAGTGAGTTTTGAGTGCAGAGTAGTGAGTAGTGAGTAGAGTAGTGAGTAGAGTAGTGAGTAGTGAGTAGAGTAGTGAGTAGAGTAGTGAGTAGTGAGTGCAGAGTAGTGAGTAGTGAGTAGAGTATTGAGTAGAGTAGTGAGTAGAGTAGTGAGTAGTGAGTTGAGTAGTGAGTAGAGTAGTGAGTAGAGTAGTGAATAGAGTAGTGAGTAGTGAGTAGAGTAGTTAGTAGTGAGTAGAGTAGTGAGTAGTGAGTAGTGAGTGCAGAGTAGTGAGTAGTGAGTAGAGTAGTGAGTAGAGTAGTGAGTAGTGAGTGGTGAGTAGTGAGTGGTGAGTAGTGAGTAGTGAGTAGTGAGTAGAGTAGTGAGTAGTGAATAGTGAGTAGTGAGTAGAGTAGTGTAGTGAGTAGAGTAGTGAGTAGTGAGTGCAGAGTAGTGAGTAGAGTAGTGAGTAGAGTAGTGAGTAGTGAGTGCAGAGTAGTGAGTAGTGAGTGCAGAGTTAGTGTGCAGAGTAGTGAGTACAGAGTGAGTGTGCAGAGTAGTGAGTAGTGAGTGCAGAGTAGTGAGTGCAGAGTAGTGAGTGCAGAGTAGTGAGTAGTGATTAGAGTAGTGAGTAGAGAGTAGAGTAGTGAGTGCAGAGCAGTGAGTAGAGTAGTGAGTAGAGTAGTGAGTAGAGTAGTGAGTGGAGTAGTGAGTAGTGAGTAGAGTAGTGAGTAGAGTAGTGAGTGCAGAGTAGTGAGTAGAGTAGTGAGTAGAGAGTAGAGTAGTGAGTAGTGAGTAGAGTAGTGAGTAGTGAGTGCAGAGTAGTGAGTAGTGAGTTGAGTAGTGAGTGCAGAGTAGTGAGTAGAGTAGTGAGTAGTGAGTGCAGAGTAGTGAGTAGAGTAGTGAGTGCAGAGTAGTGAGTAGTGAGTAGAGTAGTGAGTGCAGAGTAGTGAGTAGAGTAGTGAGTAGAGTAGTGAGTAGAGTAGTGAGTAGTGAGTGCAGAGTAGTGAGTAGTGAGTAGAGTAGTGAGTGCAGAGTAGTGAGTAGAGTAGTGAGTAGTGAGTAGAGTAGTGAGTAGAGTAGTGAGTAGAGTAGTGAGTAGTGAGTGCAGAGTAGTGAGTAGTGAGTTGAGTAGTGAGTGCAGAGTAGTGAGTAGAGTAGTGAGTAGTGAGTGCAGAGTAGTGAGTAGTGAGTGCAGAGTAGTGAGCAGTGTAGTGAGTGGAGTAGTGGGTAGTGAGTAGAGTAGTGAGTAGAGTAGTGAGTAGTGAGTAGAGTAGTGAGTAGAGTAGTGAGTAGTGAGTGCAGAGTAGTGAGTAGAGTAGTGAGTAGAGTAGTGAGTAGTGAGTAGAGTAGTGAGTAGAGTAGAGTAGTGAGTAGTGAGTGCCGAGTAGTGAGTAGTGATTAGTGATTAGAGTAGTGAGTAGAGAGTAGAGTAGTGAGTAGTGAGTAGAGTAGTGAGTAGTGAGTAGAGTAGTGAGAAGTGAGTAGAGTAGTGAGTGCAGAGTAGTGAGTAGTGAGTAGAGTAGTGAGTGCAGAGTAGTGATTAGAGTAGTGATTAGAGTAGTGAGTAGAGTAGTGAGTAGAGTAGTGAGTAGTGAGTAGAGTAGTGAGTAGAGTAGTGAGTAGAGTAGTGAGTAGAGTGTAGTGAGTGCAGAGTAGTGAGTAGAGTAGTGAGTAGTGAGTAGAGTAGTGAGTAGTGAGTAGAGTAGTGAGTAGTGAGTGCAGAGTAGTGAGTAGTGAGTTGAGTAGTGAGTGCAGAGTAGTGAGTAGTGAGTAGAGTAGTGAGTAGTGAGTGCAGAGTAGTGAGTAGTGAGTGCAGAGTAGTGAGTAGTGTAGTGAGTAGTGAGTAGTGAGTAGAGTAGTGAGTAGAGAGTAGAGTAGTGAGTAGTGAGTAGAGTAGTGAGTAGTGAGTGCAGAGTAGTGAGTAGTGAGTTGAGTAGTGAGTGCAGAGTAGTGAGTAGAGTAGTGAGTAGTGAGTGCAGAGTAGTGAGTAGAGTAGTGAGTGCAGAGTAGTGAGTAGAGTAGTGAGTAGTGAGTAGAGTAGTGAGTAGAGTAGTGAGTAGTGAGTAGAGTAGTGAGTGCAGAGTAGTGACTAGTGAGTAGAGTAGTGAGTAGAGTAGTGAGTAGTGAGTAGTGAGTGCCGAGTTGTGAGTAGTGATTAGAGTAGTGAGTAGAGAGTAGAGTAGTGAGTAGTGAGTAGAGTAGTGAGTAGTGAGTAGAGTAGTGAGTAGTGAGTAGAGTAGTGAGTGCAGAGTAGTGAGTAGTGAGTAGAGTAGTGAGTGCAGAGTAGTGATTAGAGTAGTGAGTAGTGAGTAGAGTAGTGAGTAGAGTAGTGAGTAGAGTAGTGAGTAGTGAGTAGAGTAGTGAGTAGAGTAGTGAGTAGAGTAGTGAGTAGAGCGTAGTGAGTGCAGAGTAGTGAGTAGATTAGTGAGTAGAGAGTAGAGTAGTGAGTAGAGTAGTGAGTAGTGAGTAGAGTAGTGAGTAGTGAGTGCAGAGTAGTGAGTAGTGAGTTGAGTAGTGAGTGCAGAGTAGTGAGTAGTGAGTAGAGTAGTGAGTAGTGAGTGCAGAGTAGTGAGTAGTGAGTAGTGAGTGCAGAGTAGTGAGTAGTGTAGTGAGTAGTGAGTAGAGTAGTGAGTAGTGAGTAGAGTAGTGAGTAGAGTAGTGAGTAGTGAGTGCAGAGTAGTGAGTAGTGATTAGAGTAGTGAGTAGAGAGTAGAGTAGTGAGTGCAGAGTAGTGAGTAGAGTAGTGAGTAGAAGTGAGTAGAGTAGTGAGTAGTGAGTAGAGTAGTGAGTAGAGTAGTGAGTGCAGAGTTGTGAGTAGAGTAGTGAGTAGGGAGTAGAGTAGTGAGTAGTGAGTAGAGTAGTGAGTAGTGAGTGCAGAGTAGTGAGTAGTGAGTTGAGTAGTGAGTGCAGAGTAGTGAGTAGAGTAGTGAGTAGTGAGTGCAGAGTAGTGAGTAGTGAGTAGTGAGTGCAGAGTAGTGAGTAGTGTAGTGAGTAGTGAGTAGAGTAGTGAGTAGTGAGTAGAGTGGTGAGTAGAGTAGTGAGTGCAGAGTAGTGAGTAGTGAGTAGTGAGTGCAGAGTAGTGAGTAGTGTAGTGAGTAGAGTCGTGAGTAGTGAGTAGAGTAGTGAGTAGAGTAGTGAGTAGAGAGTAGAGTAGTGAGTAGTGAGTAGAGTAGTGAGTAGAGTAGTGAGTAGTGAGTAGAGTAGTGAGTGCAGAGTAGTGAGTAGTGAGTAGAGTAGTGAGTAGTGAGTGCAGAGTAGTGAGTAGTGAGTAGTGAGTAGAGTAATGAGTAGAGTAGTGAGTAGTGAGTGTAGAGTAGTGACTAGTGAGTGTAGAGTAGTGAGTAGAGTAGTGAGTAGTGAGTAGAGTAGTGAGTAGAGTAGTGAGTAGTGAGTAGAGTAGTGAGTAGAGTAGTGAGTGCAGAGTAGTGAGTAGTGAGTAGAGTAGTGAGTGCAGAGTAGTGAGTAGTGAGTAGAGTAGTGAGTAGAGTAGTGAGTAGAGTAGTGAGTAGTGAGTAGAGTAGTGAGTAGTGAGTGCAGAGTAGTGAGTAGTGAGTGCAGAGTAGTGAGTAGTGTACTGAGTGCAGAGTAGTGAGTGCAGAGTAGTGAGTAGTGAGTAGAGTAGTGAGTGCAGAGTAGTGAGTAGAGTAGTGAGTAGTGAGTAGAGTAGTGAGTAGAGTAGTGAGTAGAGTAGTGAGTAGAGTAGTGAGTAGTGAGTGCAGAGTAGTGAGTAGTGAGTTGAGTAGTGAGTGCAGAGTAGTGAGTAGTGAGTAGAGTAGTGAGTAGTGAGTGCAGAGTAGTGAGTAGTGAGTGCAGAGTAGTGAGTAGTGTAGTGAGTAGTGTAGTGAGTAGTGAGTAGAGTAGTGAGTAGAGTAGTGAGTAGAGTAGTGAGTAGTGAGTGCAGAGTAGTGAGTAGAGTAGTGAGTAGAGTAGTGAGTAGAGAGTAGAGTAGTGAGTAGTGAGTAGAGTAGTGAGTAGAGAGTAGAGTAGTGAGTAGAGAGTAGAGTAGTGAGTAGAGAGTAGAGTAGTGAGTAGTGAGTAGAGTAGTGAGTGCAGAGTAGTGAGTAGTGAGTAGACTAGTGAGTGCAGAGTAGTGATTAGAGTAGTGAGTAGTGAGTAGAGTAGTGAGTAGAGTAGTGAGTAGTGAGTAGAGTAGTGAGTAGAGTAGTGAGTAGAGTAGTGAGTAGAGTGTAGTGAGTGCAGAGTAGTGAGTAGATTAGTGAGTAGAGAGTAGAGTAGTGAGTAGAGCAGTGAGTAGTGAGTAGAGTAGTGAGTAGTGAGTGCAGAGTAGTGAGTAGTGAGTTGAGTAGTGAGTGCAGAGTAGTGAGTAGTGAGTAGAGTAGTGAGTAGTGAGTGCAGAGTAGTGAGTAGTGAGTAGTGAGTGCAGAGTTGTGAGTAGAGTAGTGAGTAGAGAGTAGAGTAGTGAGTAGTGAGTAGAGTAGTGAGTAGTGAGTGCAGAGTAGTGAGTAGTGAGTTGAGTAGTGAGTGCAGAGTAGTGAGTAGAGTAGTGAGTAGTGAGTGCAGCGTAGTGAGTAGTGAGTAGTGAGTGCAGAGTAGTGAGTAGTGTAGTGAGTAGTGAGTAGAGTAGTGAGTAGTGAGTAGAGTGGTGAGTAGAGTAGTGAGTGCAGAGTAGTGAGTAGTGAGTAGTGAGTGCAGAGTAGTGAGTAGTGTAGTGAGTAGTGAGTAGAGTCGTGAGTAGTGAGTAGAGTAGTGAGTAGAGAGTAGAGTAGTGAGTAGTGAGTAGAGTAGTGAGTAGAGTAGTGAGTAGTGAGTAGAGTAGTGAGTGCAGAGTCGTGAGTAGTGAGTAGAGTAGTGAGTAGAGAGTAGAGTAGTGAGTAGTGAGTAGAGTAGTGAGTAGAGTAGTGAGTAGTGAGTAGAGTAGTGAGTGCAGAGTAGTGAGTAGTGAGTAGAGTAGTGAGTAGTGAGTGCAGAGTAGTGAGTAGTGAGTAGTGAGTAGAGTAATGAGTAGAGTAGTGAGTAGTGAGTGTAGAGTAGTGACTAGTGAGTGTAGAGTAGTGAGTAGAGTAGTGAGTAGTGAGTAGAGTAGTGAGTAGAGTAGTGAGTAGTGAGTAGAGTAGTGAGTAGAGTAGTGAGTGCAGAGTAGTGAGTAGTGAGTAGAGTAGTGAGTGCAGAGTAGTGAGTAGTGAGTAGAGTAGTGAGTAGAGTAGTGAGTAGAGTAGTGAGTAGTGAGTAGAGTAGTGAGTAGTGAGTGCAGAGTAGTGAGTAGTGAGTGCAGAGTAGTGAGTAGTGTACTGAGTGCAGAGTAGTGAGTGCAGAGTAGTGAGTAGTGAGTAGAGTAGTGAGTGCAGAGTAGTGAGTAGAGTAGTGAGTAGTGAGTAGAGTAGTGAGTAGAGTAGTGAGTAGAGTAGTGAGTAGTGAGTGCAGAGTAGTGAGTAGTGAGTTGAGTAGTGAGTGCAGAGTAGTGAGTAGTGAGTAGAGTAGTGAGTAGTGAGTGCAGAGTAGTGAGTAGTGAGTGCAGAGTAGTGAGTAGTGTAGTGAGTAGTGTAGTGAGTAGTGAGTAGAGTAGTGAGTAGAGTAGTGAGTAGAGTAGTGAGTAGTGAGTGCAGAGTAGTGAGTAGAGTAGTGAGTAGAGTAGTGAGTAGTGAGTAGAGTAGTGAGTAGTGAGTAGAGTAGTGAGTAGAGAGTAGAGTAGTGAGTAGAGAGTAGAGTAGTGAGTAGAGAGTAGAGTAGTGAGTAGTGAGTAGAGTAGTGAGTGCAGAGTAGTGAGTAGTGAGTAGACTAGTGAGTGCAGAGTAGTGATTAGAGTAGTGAGTAGTGAGTAGAGTAGTGAGTAGAGTAGTGAGTAGTGAGTAGAGTAGTGAGTAGAGTAGTGAGTAGAGTAGTGAGTAGAGTGTAGTGAGTGCAGAGTAGTGAGTAGATTAGTGAGTAGAGAGTAGAGTAGTGAGTAGAGCAGTGAGTAGTGAGTAGAGTAGTGAGTAGTGAGTGCAGAGTAGTGAGTAGTGAGTTGAGTAGTGAGTGCAGAGTAGTGAGTAGTGAGTAGAGTAGTGAGTAGTGAGTGCAGAGTAGTGAGTAGTGAGTGCAGAGTAGTGAGTAGTGTAGTGAGTAGAGTAGTGAGAAGTGAGTAGAGTAGTGAGTAGAGTAGTGAGTAGTGAGTGCAGAGTAGTGAGTAGTGATTAGAGTAGTGAGTAGAGAGTAGAGTAGTGAGTGCAGAGTAGTGAGTAGAGTAGTGAGTAGAAGTGAGTAGAGTAGTGAGTAGTGAGTAGAGTAGTGAGTAGAGTAGTGAGTGCAGAGTAGTGAGTAGAGTAGTGAGTAAAGAGTAGAGTAGTGAGTAGTGAGTAGAGTAGTGAGTAGTGAGTGCAGAGTAGTGAGTAGTGAGTTGAGTAGTGAGTGCAGAGTAGTGAGTAGTGTAGTGAGTAGTGAGTAGAGTAGTGAGTAGTGAGTAGAGTAGTGAGTAGAGAGTAGAGTAGTGAGTAGAGTAGTGAGTAGTGAGTGTAGAGTAGTGACTAGTGAGTGTAGAGTAGTGAGTAGAGTAGTGAGTAGTGAGTAGAGTAGTGAGTAGAGTAGTGAGTAGTGAGTAGAGTAGTGAGTAGAGTAGTGAGTGCAGAGTAGTGAGTAGTGAGTAGAGTAGTGAGTGCAGAGTAGTGAGTAGTGAGTAGAGTAGTGAGTAGAGTAGTGAGTAGTGAGTAGAGTAGTGAGTAGAGTAGTGAGTAGTGAGTGCAGAGTAGTGAGTAGTGAGTAGAGTAGTGAGTGCAGAGTAGTGAGTAGAGTAGTGAGTAGTGAGTAGAGTAGTGAGTAGAGTAGTGAGTAGAGTAGTGATTAGTGAGTGCAGAGTAGTGAGTAGTGAGTTGAGTAGTGAGTGCAGAGTAGTGAGTAGTGAGTAGAGTAGTGAGTAGTGAGTGCAGAGTAGTGAGTAGTGTAGTGAGTAGTGAGTAGAGTAGTGAGTAGTGAGTAGAGTGGTGAGTAGAGTAGTGAGTGCAGAGTAGTGAGTAGTGAGTAGTGAGTACAGAGTAGTGAGTAGTGTAGTGAGTAGTGAGTAGAGTAGTGAGTAGTGAGTAGAGTAGTGAGTAGAGAGTAGAGTAGTGAGTAGTGAGTAGAGTAGTGAGTAGAGTAGTGAGTAGTGAGTAGAGTAGTGAGTGCAGAGTAGTGAGTAGTGAGTAGAGTAGTGAGTAGAGTAGTGAGTAGTGAGTGCAGAGTAGTGAGTAGTGAGTAGTGAGTAGAGTAGTGAGTAGAGTAGTGAGTAGTGAGTGTAGAGTAGTGACTAGTGAGTGTAGAGTAGTGAGTAGAGTAGTGAGTAGTGAGTAGAGTAGTGAGTAGAGTAGTGAGTAGTGAGTAGAGTAGTGAGTAGAGTAGTGAGTGCAGAGTAGTGAGTAGTGAGTAGAGTAGTGAGTGCAGAGTAGTGAGTAGTGAGTAGAGTAGTGAGTAGAGTAGTGAGTAGTGAGTAGAGTAGTGAGTAGAGTAGTGAGTAGTGAGTGCAGAGTAGTGAGTAGTGAGTAGAGTAGTGAGTGCAGAGTAGTGAGTAGAGTAGTGAGTAGTGAGTAGAGTAGTGAGTAGAGTAGTGAGTAGAGTAGTGAGTAGAGTAGTGATTAGTGAGTGCAGAGTAGTGAGTAGTGAGTTGAGTAGTGAGTGCAGAGTAGTGAGTAGTGAGTAGAGTAGTGAGTAGTGAGTGCAGAGTAGTGAGTAGTGTAGTGAGTAGTGTAGTGAGTAGTGAGTAGAGTAGTGAGTAGAGTAGTGAGTAGAGTAGTGAGTAGTGAGTGCAGAGTAGTGAGTAGAGTAGTGAGTAGAGTAGTGAGTAGAGAGTAGAGTAGAGAGTAGAGTAGTGAGTAGAGAGTAGAGTAGTGAGTAGAGAGTAGAGTAGTGAGTAGAGAGTAGAGTAGTGAGTAGTGAGTAGAGTAGTGAGTAGAGTAGTGAGTAGTGAGTAGTGAGTAGAGTAGTGAGTAGTGAGTAGAGTAGTGAGTAGAGAGTAGAGTAGTGAGTGGAGTAGTGAGTAGTGAGCAGAGTAGTGAGTAGAGTAGTGAGTAGAGTAGTGAGTAGTGAGTAGAGTAGTGAGTAGAGTAGTGAGTAGAGTAGTTAGTAGTGAGTAGAGTAGTGAGTAGTGAGTAGAGTAGTGAGTAGAGTAGTGAGTAGTGAGTTTTGAGTGCAGAGTAGTGAGTAGTGAGTAGAGTAGTGAGTAGAGTAGTGAGTAGTGAGTAGAGTAGTGAGTAGAGTAGTGAGTAGTGAGTGCAGAGTAGTGAGTAGTGAGTAGAGTATTGAGTAGAGTAGTGAGTAGAGTAGTGAGTAGTGAGTTGAGTAGTGAGTAGAGTAGTGAGTAGAGTAGTGAATAGAGTAGTGAGTAGAGTAGTTAGTAGTGAGTAGAGTAGTGAGTAGTGAGTAGTGAGTGCAGAGTAGTGAGTAGTGAGTAGAGTAGTGAGTAGAGTAGTGAGTAGTGAGTAGTGAGTGGTGAGTAGTGAGTGGTGAGTAGTGAGTAGTGAGTAGTGAGTAGAGTAGTGAGTAGTGAATAGTGAGTAGTGAGTAGAGTAGTGTAGTGAGTAGAGTAGTGAGTAGTGAGTGCAGAGTAGTGAGTAGAGTAGTGAGTAGAGTAGTGAGTAGTGAGTGCAGAGTAGTGAGTAGTGAGTGCAGAGTGAGTGTGCAGAGTAGTGAGTACAGAGTGAGTGTACAGAGTAGTGAGTAGTGAGTGCAGAGTAGTGAGTGCAGAGTAGTGAGTGCAGAGTAGTGAGTAGTGATTAGAGTAGTGAGTAGAGAGTAGAGTAGTGAGTGCAGAGCAGTGAGTAGAGTAGTGAGTAGAGTAGTGAGTAGAGTAGTGAGTGGAGTAGTGAGTAGTGAGTAGAGTAGTGAGTAGAGTAGTGAGTGCAGAGTAGTGAGTAGAGTAGTGAGTAGAGAGTAGAGTAGTGAGTAGTGAGTAGAGTAGTGAGTAGTGAGTGCAGAGTAGTGAGTAGTGAGTTGAGTAGTGAGTGCAGAGTAGTGAGTAGAGTAGTGAGTAGTGAGTGCAGAGTAGTGAGTAGAGTAGTGAGTGCAGAGTAGTGAGTAGTGAGTAGAGTAGTGAGTGCAGAGTAGTGAGTAGAGTAGTGAGTAGAGTAGTGAGTAGAGTAGTGAGTAGTGAGTGCAGAGTAGTGAGTAGTGAGTAGAGTAGTGAGTGCAGAGTAGTGAGTAGAGTAGTGAGTAGTGAGTAGAGTAGTGAGTAGAGTAGTGAGTAGAGTAGTGAGTAGTGAGTGCAGAGTAGTGAGTAGTGAGTTGAGTAGTGAGTGCAGAGTAGTGAGTAGAGTAGTGAGTAGTGAGTGCAGAGTAGTGAGTAGTGAGTGCAGAGTAGTGAGCAGTGTAGTGAGTAGTGAGTGGAGTAGTGGGTAGTGAGTAGAGTAGTGAGTAGAGTAGTGAGTAGTGAGTAGAGTAGTGAGTAGAGTAGTGAGTAGTGAGTGCAGAGTAGTGAGTAGAGTAGTGAGTAGAGTAGTGAGTAGTGAGTAGAGTAGTGAGTAGAGTAGGGAGTAGAGTAGTGAGTAGTGAGTTCCGAGTAGTGAGTAGTGATTAGAGTAGTGAGTAGAGAGTAGAGTAGTGAGTAGTGAGTAGAGTAGTGAGTAGTGAGTAGAGTAGTGAGAAGTGAGTAGAGTAGTGAGTGCAGAGTAGTGAGTAGAGTAGTGAGTGCAGAGTAGTGATTAGAGTAGTGATTAGAGTAGTGAGTAGAGTAGTGAGTAGAGTAGTGAGTAGAGTAGTGAGTAGAGTAGTGAGTAGTGAGTAGAGTAGTGAGTAGAGTAGTGAGTAGAGTGTAGTGAGTGCAGAGTAGTGAGTAGAGTAGTGAGTAGAGAGTAGAGTAGTGAGTAGTGAGTAGAGTAGTGAGTAGTGAGTAGAGTAGTGAGTAGTGAGTGCAGAGTAGTGAGTAGTGAGTTGAGTAGTGAGTGCAGAGTAGTGAGTAGTGAGTAGAGTAGTGAGTAGTGAGTGCAGAGTAGTGAGTAGTGAGTGCAGAGTAGTGAGTAGTGTAGTGAGTAGTGAGTAGTGAGTAGAGTAGTGAGTAGAGAGTAGAGTAGTGAGTAGTGAGTAGAGTAGTGAGTAGTGAGTGCAGAGTAGTGAGTAGTGAGTTGAGTAGTGAGTGCAGAGTAGTGAGTAGAGTAGTGAGTAGTGAGTGCAGAGTAGTGAGTAGAGTAGTGAGTGCAGAGTAGTGAGTAGAGTAGTGAGTGCAGAGTAGTGAGTAGAGTAGTGAGTAGATAGTGAGTAGAGTAGTGAGTAGTGAGTGCAGAGTAGTGAGTAGTGAGTAGAGTAGTGAGTGCAGAGTAGTGAGTAGAGTAGTGAGTGGTGAGTAGAGTAGTGAGTAGAGTAGTGAGTAGAGTAGTGAGTAGTGAGTGCAGAGTAGTGAGTTGAGTAGTGAGTGCAGAGTAGTGAGTAGAGTAGTGAGTAGTGAGTGCAGAGTAGTGAGTAGTGAGTAGTGAGTAGTGAGTGCAGAGTAGTGAGTAGTGTAGTGAGTAGTGAGTAGAGTAGTGAGTAGTGAGTAGAGTAGTGAGTAGAGTAGTGAGTAGTGAGTAGAGTAGTGAGTAGAGTAGTGAGTAGTGAGTGCAGAGTAGTGAGTAGAGTAGTGAGTAGAGTAGTGAGTAGTGAGTAGTGAGTAGAGTAGTGAGTAGAGTAGGGAGTAGAGTAGTGAGTAGTGAGTGCCGAGTAGTGAGTAGTGATTAGAGTAGTGAGTAGAGAGTAGAGTAGTGAGTAGTGAGTAGAGTAGTGAGTAGTGAGTAGAGTAGTGAGTAGTGAGTAGAGTAGTGAGTGCAGAGTAGTGAGTAGTGAGTAGAGTAGTGAGTGCAGAGTAGTGATTAGAGTAGTGATTAGAGTAGTGATTAGAGTAGTGAGTAGAGTAGTGAGTAGTGAGTAGAGTAGTGAGTAGAGTAGTGAGTAGAGTAGTGAGTAGAGTGTAGTGAGTGCAGAGTAGTGAGTAGAGTAGTGAGTAGAGTAGTGAGTAGTGAGTAGTGAGTAGAGTAGTGAGTAGTGAGTAGAGTAGTGAGTAGTGAGTGCAGAGTAGTGAGTAGTGAGTTGAGTAGTGAGTGCAGAGTAGTGAGTAGTGAGTAGAGTAGTGAGTAGTGAGTGCAGAGTAGTGAGTAGTGAGTAGTGAGTGCAGAGTAGTGAGTAGTGAGTAGTGAGTAGAGTAGTGAGTAGAGAGTAGAGTAGTGAGTAGTGAGTAGAGTAGTGAGTAGTGAGTGCAGAGTAGTGAGTAGTGAGTTGAGTAGTGAGTGCAGAGTAGTGAGTAGAGTAGTGAGTAGTGAGTGCAGAGTAGTGAGTAGAGTAGTGAGTGCAGAGTAGTGAGTAGTGAGTAGAGTAGTGAGTGCAGAATAGTGAGTAGAGTAGTGAGTAGATAGTGAGTAGAGTAGTGTGTAGTGAGTGCAGAGTAGTGAGTAGTGAGTAGAGTAGTGAGTGCAGAGTAGTGAGTAGAGTAGTGAGTGGTGAGTAGAGTAGTGAGTAGAGTAGTGAGTAGAGTAGTGAGTAGTGAGTGCAGAGTAGTGAGTAGTGAGTTGAGTAGTGAGTGCAGAGTAGTGAGTAGAGTAGTGAGTAGTGAGTGCAGAGTAGTGAGTAGTGAGTAGTGAGTGCAGAGTAGTGAGTAGTGTAGTGAGTAGTGAGTAGAGGAGTGAGTAGTGAGTAGAGTAGTGAGTAGAGTAGTGAGTAGTGAGTAGAGTAGTGAGTAGAGTAGTGAGTAGTGAGTGCAGAGTAGTGAGTAGAGTAGTGAGAAGAGTAGTGAGTAGTGAGTAGAGTAGTGAGTAGAGTAGGGAGTAGAGTAGTGAGTAGTGAGTGCCGAGTAGTGAGTAGTGAGTAGAGTAGTGAGTGCAGAGTAGTGATTAGAGTAGTGATTAGAGTAGTGATTAGAGTAGTGAGTAGAGTAGTGAGTAGTGAGTAGAGTAGTGAGTAGAGTAGTGAGTAGAGTAGTGAGTAGAGTGTAGTGAGTGCAGAGTAGTGAGTAGAGTAGTGAGTAGAGAGTAGAGTAGTGAGTAGTGAGTAGAGTAGTGAGTAGTGAGTAGAGTAGTGAGTAGTGAGTGCAGAGTAGTGAGTAGTGAGTAGTGAATGCAGAGTAGTGAGTAGTGTAGTGAGTAGTGAGTAGAGTAGTGAGTAGTGAGTAGAGTAGTGAGTAGAGTAGTGAGTAGTGAGTGCAGAGTAGTGAGTAGTGATTAGAGTAGTGAGTAGAGAGTAGAGTAGTGACTGCAGAGTAGTGAGTAGAGTAGTGAGTAGAGTAGTGAGTAGAGTAGTGAGTAGAGTAGTGAGTAGTGAGTAGAGTAGTGAGTAGAGTAGTGAGTGCAGAGTAGTGAGTAGAGTAGTGAGTAGAGAGTAGAGTAGTGAGTAGTGAGTAGAGTAGTGAGTAGTGAGTGCAGAGTAGTGAGTAGTGAGTTGAGTAGTGAGTGCAGAGTAGTGAGTAGAGTAGTGAGTAGTGAGTGCAGAGTAGTGAGTTGTGAGTAGTGAGTGCAGAGTAGTGAGTAGTGTAGTGAGTAGTGAGTAGAGTAGTGAGTAGTGAGTAGAGTGGTGAGTAGAGTAGTGAGTGCAGAGTAGTGAGTAGTGAGTAGTGAGTGCAGAGTAGTGAGTAGTGTAGTGAGTAGTGAGTAGAGTAGTGAGTAGTGAGTAGAGTAGTGAGTAGAGTAGTGAGTAGAGAGTAGAGTAGTGAGTAGTGAGTAGAGTAGTGAGTAGAGTAGTGAGTAGTGAGTAGAGTAGTGAGTGCAGAGTAGTGACTAGTGAGTAGAGTAGTGAGTAGAGTAGTGAGTAGTGAGTGCAGAGTAGTGAGTAGTGAGTAGTGAGTAGAGTAGTGAGTAGAGTAGTGAGTAGTGAGTGTAGAGTAGTGACTCGTGAGTGTAGAGTAGTGAGTAGAGTAGTGAGTAGTGAGTAGAGTAGTGAGTAGAGTAGTGAGTAGTGAGTAGAGTAGTGAGTAGAGTAGTGAGTGCAGAGTAGTGAGTAGTGAGTAGAGTAGTGAGTAGTGAGTGCAGAGTAGTGAGTAGTGAGTAGTGAGTAGTGAGTGCAGAGTAGTGAGTAGTGTAGTGAGTAGTGAGTAGAGTAGTGAGTAGTGAGTAGAGTAGTGAGTAGAGTAGTGAGTAGTGAGTAGAGTAGTGAGTAGAGTAGTGAGTAGTGAGTGCAGAGTAGTGAGTAGAGTAGTGAGTAGTGAGTAGAGTAGTGAGTAGTGAGTGCCGAGTAGTGAGTAGTGATTAGAGTAGTGAGTAGAGAGTAGAGTAGTGAGTAGTGAGTAGAGTAGTGAGTAGTGAGTAGAGTAGTGAGTAGTGAGTAGAGTAGTGAGTGCAGAGTAGTGAGTAGTGAGTAGAGTAGTGAGTGCAGAGTAGTGATTAGAGTAGTGATTAGAGTAGTGATTAGAGTAGTGAGTAGAGTAGTGAGTAGTGAGTAGAGTAGTGAGTAGAGTAGTGAGTAGAGTAGTGAGTAGAGTGTAGTGAGTGCAGAGTAGTGAGTAGAGAGTAGAGTAGTGAGTAGTGAGTAGAGTAGTGAGTAGTGAGTAGAGTAGTGAGTAGTGAGTGCAGAGTAGTGAGTAGTGAGTTGAGTAGTGAGTGCAGAGTAGTGAGTAGTGAGTAGAGTAGTGAGTAGTGAGTGCAGAGTAGTGAGTAGTGAGTAGTGAATGCAGAGTAGTGAGTAGTGTAGTGAGTAGTGAGTAGAGTAGTGAGTAGAGTAGTGAGTAGAGTAGTGAGTAGTGAGTGCAGAGTAGTGAGTAGTGATTAGAGTAGTGAGTAGAGAGTAGAGTAGTGACTGCAGAGTAGTGAGTAGAGTAGTGAGTAGAGTAGTGAGTAGAGTAGTGAGTAGTGAGTAGAGTAGTGAGTAGAGTAGTGAGTGCAGAGTAGTGAGTAGAGTAGTGAGTAGAGAGTAGAGTAGTGAGTAGTGAGTAGAGTAGTGAGTGCAGAGTAGTGAGTAGTGAGTTGAGTAGTGAGTGCAGAGTAGTGAGTAGAGTAGTGAGTAGTGAGTGCAGAGTAGTGAGTAGTGAGTAGTGAGTGCAGAGTAGTGAGTAGTGTAGTGAGTAGTGAGTAGAGTAGTGAGTAGTGAGTAGAGTGGTGAGTAGAGTAGTGAGTGCAGAGTAGTGAGTAGTGAGTAGTGAGTGCAGAGTAGTGAGTAGTGTAGTGAGTAGTGAGTAGAGTAGTGAGTAGTGAGTAGAGTAGTGAGTAGAGTAGTGAGTAGAGAGTAGAGTAGTGAGTAGTGAGTAGAGTAGTGAGTAGAGTAGTGAGTAGTGAGTAGAGTAGTGAGTGCAGAGTAGTGACTAGTGAGTAGAGTAGTGAGTAGAGTAGTGAGTAGAGTAGTGAGTAGTGAGTGCAGAGTAGTGAGTAGTGAGTAGTGAGTAGAGTAGTGAGTAGAGTAGTGAGTAGTGAGTGTAGAGTAGTGACTAGTGAGTGTAGAGTAGTGAGTAGAGTAGTGAGTAGTGAGTAGAGTAGTGAGTAGAGTAGTGAGTAGTGAGTAGAGTAGTGAGTAGAGTAGTGAGTGCAGAGTAGTGAGTAGTGAGTAGAGTAGTGAGTGCATAGTAGTGAGTAGTGAGTAGAGTAGTGAGTAGAGTAGTGAGTAGAGTAGTGAGTAGTGAGTAGAGTAGTGAGTGCAGAGTAGTGAGTAGAGTAGTGAGTAGTGAGTAGAGTAGTGAGTAGATTATTTTGCGATAGCATTTAAGGAATTTGCAATTCCTTAAATGCTATCGCAAAATAAGGAATGGCACCAAAAATGTGTCATACATACCATTTACCGAAAATGGGTTCGCAAACGCCAGAATTCTGCAAATTTCGGCGTTTGCGAAACCATTTTGCTTTGATACATATGGCCCTAAATCTTCTATCCTCCCGTTGGCCCTTGCCTCTTGTCTTGCATTGTCCGCCGGCGCCGGGAAACCTCTGGGTAGCTGTGCACCATATAAATTCAATAAATAAATAAATAAATAAATGGAGGGGAGTCATCAGAGTGCAATTTGATCACCCAGCAAAGGAGGTATTACCGCGAGTGACATCGACTATTGTAGCCAAAGTTGCCTCACCATGTTCTTGGACTGAAGGGTAGCCCCAGGGAGACACCTGTCACTAGCTCAGCATCCTGTAGAATCATCATCATCATCGTGTATTCCTTGCATCAGGAACACTCCATTTAGGTCTATTGCAGTTGCCCTTAGGGCCTGGAAATGGACTGTAGACTGCTTTGACTGAGAGGTAACTGTTCAACTAAGCCTATTTGACCCCTGTGATTCACTTGCTGTCGAAGTTAGTCACCCAAAGTGGGACAGAGTAGTAATTTAAAACTTTATACCGGTTTTCAAAGTTTGCAATGTTGACCGCAAATGTGGTCCGTACAATGATTATTACACTAAATCAAAATGCAGTGATTTATTATTCCTTTGAAAATTCATAGCTCTGGTGCCCTGTAGTGGATTTTTGTAATTCACATGTCGATTTAAAGGCAAAAACACAAACTATTTCTATAAATTGGTATCAAGTTTTTATTGAATTTAGTTTCTTTCTTATACAAATGTTCGGGTACTTTTTAATGCTTTACACAGGGTCCCTTGATAAAGCCTGACTGCTCAGCGCTACATCTACCCAAGGTTGAGCTAAGGTTTATTAAATGAATCTGACTGGGCAGGTAGTGAGTTTATTACATGGTGAGGTTTCACAACCACACTATCTGATAAACCTCTTTCTTCACACTGAGCAAGAATTTATTTGCGAGCATTGACATGCAAATCTTTCTGATGTTTTTGCAGACATAGTAAACGTGATTTAATAGTGGATACCATTTCTTTTGAATTGCCTTTTTTTTTAATACAGCCTGCCTCATGGACTGTTGCTACACAAGCCCCAACCACAAAGAGGTCATGCATATCTCATTTGCAGGTCACAAGCCTACACACAAGCCTACACTTGGCTTCTGTAGACTGAACTGGGACTTGTTCTCCAGGATACATTGTTCCGGCTATGAATCACTTTGATGACCATTGTTTTGAACAAAAAAGGTGTAGGCCCGCCAATTCAACTACCACCAGAATCTTGTCTGCTTTAATTCATAGGTACAGAATGACTGTTGCTTTAGATGAATTAAGAAGAAACTAGTTTTTAGAAGACACAACTTATCCCACCATTTTAGCTTTGGGATTGACGACAGCACAAATAGACATCCATGCAAAGGTGCTAATTCAAAATAGGATGGCATTAAGTTACCTTTTAGCAGCCAAAGGGATCTTCACTTTTGTAAATACTGAATGTTGCCCCTATCTTCCCAACACTGCTGTTAGCATACATGAGCTGACAGATAACAATAAGTAAAGTGTCAGAAAGCTACATAAGATACAGAGTGGGAAAGGTCTCAGTCCAATTGGCATCTGGTCATGGTTAGGGGGAGTTTTGGGGGAAGAAATTATTGCACTAATTTTAATTGTGGTTATATATAACTATAAATATATAATTTTTCTCAGTAAAAAAACCAAAGGTTAAGGGGTGTTAGAGTAAGGTTCTGATGTTACACACACACAAAAAACAGACATTCAGCAGTTATAATTATCTCATGTAACTATAAATTGTGCCCTAAGGTAACTATAATCAACGCCCCACCATACGCAATGATATTATCAATGATGTAATAGAAGATGTCATGAATGAGGTAATATGCAGGGGAATTAGCAATGCATGGTGAGGGCATGAGTTTTAGTTACCTTAGGGCACGAGTTGTAGTTACTTGAGATAACTATAACTATTACTGCTTAATTTCTATGGTTTTGCGGGTGTAAAATCGGAACCTAACTATAACGTTTTTTGTGAATGTTGAAGGTTTTAAAAAAATCCTGTTTCCTTACAATAACATCTGTGTAACCTTTGTATTTTTCTGTGAATGTCTATAGTTTGTAATGATATTTCCTAACTATAACATTCTTGTAACCTAGGTGCATGAATGATTGTGTAGGTGTGTATGTGTGTATTCGGTATGTCAGTGTATGTGTAACTGGCTGTGTGAGTATGTGAGTGGGTGTGCGGGTGGCTGTGTGAGGCTGTGAATGGGAGTGGGAGTGGCTGCATTTTGTATGTGGGTGTGTGAGTGCATCTGTGGGTCTGTGAGTGGTTCTCTGGGTCTCTGAATAAGTGTATATGTGGCTGTATGAGACTATAAATGGGTGTGTGAGTATCTTTCTGGGTCTCTGAGTGAGCATGTGAGTGACTGTATGTGAGTCAGTGTGTGAGTGGCTGTGTGGGTACATAAGTGGGTGCGTGAGTGCATGTGTGACTGCCTGTGGGTCTTTGAGTGGGTGTGTAAGTGGTTTTGTGGGTCTCTGAGTGGGTGTGTGAGTGCCTGTGTGGGTGCACGTGTGGGAGTGTGAGTGGTTGCGTGGGTGTGTACATGGGTGTGGAAGTGAGTGCCTTTTGTGAGTGGGTGTGTGAGTGGTTCTCTAGGTGTCTGAGTCGGTTAGTTGTTGTATGTGTTGTATGTGTGTGTGTGGTATTCTAGATCTCCAAGCAGGTATGTGAGTGGCTTTATGGATGTGGGAGTGAGTGTGTGAGTGGGTCTAGGAGTGGGGGGTATGTGTTTTGTAATTGGGGCCTGGATATGCTGCAGATTCACACGTGAGGGCCCCACTAAGCTAGGCAGTGGATCTGCAGATCCTCTTGCACAAAAAAATACGTTTTTGAACAATTTCTTGCCCTTGAGGGATCCCTGACAGATCCTTCCATCAGACCATTGGGATCAGGATACCTCTAGTGTGACCCTTACATCTTGTATATACTTAAATTCACCCCCCCCAGGACCCGTGTCCCAATTCACAAAATGACTGTTGCAACTTTTCTCTCATGTTCCAGCATGCCAGTGCTGTTGGCGCGTTGATCCACAGATCCTCCACGGTGGATCTTTGTCTCTAGATATACATAATTCTTTTTTCTTTAATACCGCAAAAAACTACAAAACTTTGCGCACCTGTGGGGGTGCGTGCCTCATAGATCTACTTATTGGGCAGTATATTGTCCTTGCTTGATGCATGCGTGCCAATTAGACAAGGCAAAAATTCTTGGAGATCAGAATGGTAATTAAGTGCTCATGCGGTCTCCACCCCATACAGATTTATAGAGAATGAGTTCTGTGCTTGAATACATGATACATGCACACTAGTGGGATTGTGTGTGGCTCATAGAAAGAATCTCGGGCTGTCCTGGTACCTGCTTGCACAGATAGTGCATGCAACTTAGTCAAATCATCTGCATATTGAAATTATGTGACTGAAATCAAGGTTCTAAGAGAGTGCACAGTTTTTAGAAATGATCGATCCTATGCTGTACAGAAACTGTGCAAATCTTAACAATACTCCTGCTCAAAATGAGCATTCTAAAAATAAATGTGGTTTGTAGTCCAAAGTAATGTCTCACAAAAATAATGTGTTAGTTGCATGTCTAATGGCCAAGTAAAGTAGACATGCTACTCAAAGTTCGGTGTCACCACAAAAAAATAGTAATCACAAGACCCCACATGAAAGGCAAATATCCCCTGCTAAACATGCAAAACGCTAACCTGATTACTAGTTCATGGTGCGGCTTATCGGTAAATGTCAATGTTCTCCCTAATCAGTCAATGCGGTCTATTTCATTACAAACTGGCCATTTTATTGTGGCTCAACTGATTGTTGCTCGTCATTTGCTTATTGAGAGAGGTACAACCGTGGTTGTTCACGGTGGACACCATCTTGAACGGGTAACCGTGTCTTTACCCATAAATATGTTTAGCAAGCATATATACTGGGTTGACCTTGTGGAACTGGGTTATTGGGGATTATAGTATTAGTCATATTGTTGTATAACTTAATTCCTAGAAGAATGTGTCATTAAAAATTGGATTTTTCTCCATCAGATATTCTTTCCAAAACAGTTCGTATGTCCTGAATGTTCAGGGATGCCATCTTAAGAGGGAAACTGGTTATACTTGAGGAATTCTCTGCATCTGCATACTGTTTGAAAGAAATTGAATGTCCTAATCTTCATTGGACACCATCTTGGGAGGGGAAAACAGGCTAATGCATTCAATGTCTGATTGGAAAAGACGTTTTGAAAAGAAAACAGAGGGTAACTGGCTAAATAAGTAGTGTCTATCTGAGCAGAGAAAATAAATATTATCAAACTAGGAGTAGGCCTGTGTCAAAGAACAAACGTCCTATGTGTCATTGAGGTTGGATTATCTCTGATATGTTATCAGTCAGGGGAATGGATATGTCTTATAATCTATTTAAACCATCCTGTTGGGCAATTCGATTTTGGTTATTGGCCATAGGGAACATTCAGGTCATTAATGAATGCACTCATTCTTGTCTAGATGGGCACCAATTAGTTCTTCTGTTTTGAAATTTCAAGGTATCTTATCTACCATTGCTGTTTTTGGAGGAAATTGGGGAGAAAGTACAGGAAATAATTAAAGAAAGATGGCAGAAAGAATCAAAGTGAACGGTCACATCTATATCATCTCCAAAATAGAAGCATTTAATTAGCAAAGGATTTGGCAAAACATTCAAAGGAATTCATGGTAGTTAATACACAGGGTTTTTGCTTTTCTTTCTTCCCAATTTACAGATAGAACTATTGTGGCACATGAAGAAGCCTGTTGGTTTGTCCAAGAATGCTGTCTTTTTGGAGTTCACATCCATGAAATGTGATCTACAGATTTTCATAAGTAAATATAGTGCTCTGGTGAAAATTATTTGTGATTAGAGTTTGAGTTCTTTCACGATCTTTGGGCTTTTTGACAGAAGGGACCAATGTTTCCATAGAGCTTTTCTGCTTCAGTTTTGACCATTGGAAAACCTCATAATGAATCTGATGGGTTGTTTGGTTCTTTTAGGTTTCCTCGTATTTTCCAAGTGTTTCTTTCTTTCTAATTGGTCAACTTCCTGTTTTGTTTGAGTTAAAACACCGGGGTCATAACCGCTTTTGTTTAGCCAATTTATAGTATTCATAGATTGTTCTAGATAATCAATTGTTTTGCTACAGTTTCTTTTTGCCCTACAAAATTCATTTTTCGGAATGTTGGTGATTGTGTTACGTGGGTGACAGCTCTTAGCTTATATAGGGAATTGGATGATGTGCTTATCATATGCATTTTACTGTGTAGTTGGTCATTATCCACAAAGATATTAAGGTCCAGTTAGTGAGCTTGCTTTTTGGAAATGTCTGATGTGACCGGGATTCCCCATTTATTATGTTACTGAGTTTTGGTATATTCTGTCAGCGACGATTCTGTACCTTACCATAATATCAGGGTATCATCGATGCATCCACCCCAGAATACAATGTTCTTACTGTAAGCCTCAAATATCTCGTTCCATAACCAATAGTTTTCAATTCTTCCTATGGTGATACAGGCGTAGGTTGGTGTGAATTTAGCACCCATTGCACTCCTTTGTTGTTGGCGATATATGTTTCTATTAAATGTGAAAAAGTATGGGTTAGGCAAAATTCCACCATTTCCAAAACCATTTGGCTCCTTTCTTTTAAGTGCACTGATCTTGTGGATAAGGCTTTTCCAACCGGTTCTAAGTCATCTTTATGTTTGATTGAAGTGCATAGGCTTACAACGTCAATCAATCAATCAATCACAGCATTTATATAGCGCACTACTCACCCGGAGGGTCTCAAGGCGCTAGGGGAGGGGGGTCCGCTACTGCTCGAACAGCCATGTCTTGAGCTACTTCCTGAAGGCAAGGTGGTCCTGGGTCAGGCGGAGGTGGGTCGGGAGGGAGTTCCAAGTCTTGGCGGCCAGGTAGGAGAAGGACCTTCCTCCTGTGGTGGCTCTTCGAATGCGGGGGACGGAGGCGATGGCGTGGCTGGTCGATCGTAGCTGGCGTGTGGGGGCGTAGAAGTTGAGGCGGCTGTTGAGGTATCCTGGGCCTTGGTTGTGTAGGGCTTTGTGTGCGTGGGTCAGGAGACGGAAGGTGATTCTCTTGTTGACCGGGAGCCAGAGCAGATCTCTCAGGTGTCCGGAGATGTGGCTGCGTCGGGGGATGTCCAGGATGAGTCGTGCTGAGGCGTTTTGAATCTGCTGGAGTCTCTTCTAGAGTTTGGCGGTGGTTCCGGCGTAGAGGGAGTTGCCGTAGTCCAGACGACTGGTGACGAGGGCCTGGGTGACCGTCTTTCTGGTCTCGGTGGGGATCCATCGGAAGATCTTACGTAGCATGCGCAGGATGTTGAAGCACGACGAGGAGACGGCGTTGACTTGTCTGGTCATGGAGAGGGAGGAGTCCAGGATGAAGCCCAGGTTGCGGGCGTGGTCTGTTGGTTTGGGTGCGCTGCCCAGGGCGGGGGGCCACCAGGAGTCGTCCCAGGCGGAGGGTGAAGATCCAAGGATGAGGACTTCCGTCTTGTCCGAATTCAGTTTCAGGCGGCTGTTCGTCATCCACTTGGCTACGTCTGTCATCCCTTCGTGTAGGTTTGCTCTGGCAGTGGTGGGGTCGTTGGTGAGGGAGAGGATCAGCTGGGTGTCGTCGGCGTAGGAGATGATGTTGAGGTTGTGTTGGCATGCGATGGCTGCGAGGGGGCTCCTGTAGACGTTGAAGAGGGTTGGGCTGAGCGAGGAGCCTTGAGGAACGCCGCAGATGACTTCGGTGGCTTCTGATCTGAACGGGGGGAGGTGGACTCTCTGTGTCCTTCCGGCGAGGAACGAGACGATCCATTCCAGTGCCTTCTCCTGGATTCCGACGTTGCTGAGGCGCCGCACGAGGGTACGGTGGCAGACAGTGTCGAAGGCCGCGGAGAGGTCTAGGAGGATGAGGGCCGCTGTTTCTCCGTTGTCGAGCAGGGCTCGGATGTCATCGGTGGCAGCGATCAGGGCGGTCTCGGTGCTGTGGTTGGCCCGGAAGCCAGACTGCGAGAGGTCGAGGGATCCGTTCGTCTCGAGGAAGGCGGCCAGCTGCTTGTTGAGGGTCTTCTCGATGACTTTTGCAGGAAACGGGAGCAGCGAGATGGGGCGGTAGTTTTTGAGGTCGGTGGGGTCGGCTGATGGCTTCTTTAGTAGAGCGCTGAGTTCGGCGTGCTTCCAGCTCTCCGGGAAGGTGGCGGTGTCGAAGGAGGTGTTGATAATGTCCCGCAGGTGGGGTGCGATGACAGCGTCGGCCTTGTTGAAGACGTGGTGAGGGCAGGGGTCGGTCGGAGATCCGGAGTGGATGGAGTTCATCGTGCGGATGGTGTCTTCGGTGCTGATCGGGGTCCAGGCGCGGAGGGTGGTGGTGGGGGGCGGAGGTTCAGTCGTGGCGTGCGTCGGTTGAGTGCTGAAGCTGTTGTGTATGTCCGCGATCCTGTTGTAGAAGTAGGAGGCGAGGGAGTTGTAGAGGTCTTGCGAGGGGGTGATGTCGTTGTTTCAGGCGTTTTGGGTTGGAGAGCTCTTTAACGATGTTGAAGAGTTCCTTGCTGTTCGGTGCGTTGTTGTCCAGTCGTTCCTTGAATGCAGTTTTCTTGGTGGCGTGGATCAGTTGGTGGTGTTTTCGGGTGGCGAGCTTGAGGGCAGTCATGTTGTTCGGTGTTGGGTCTCTGCGCCAGACTTTCTCGAGTGCTCGGCAGTTCTTCTTGGAGCTCTTAAGTTCGTCGGTGAACCATGGGGCTTTCTTGCTGCAGGGTCTGCTAGGCGGGGTTTTCAGGGGGGCGAGGTTGTCTGCGCAGTTGCTGATCCACTTCGTGAGGTTGGTGGCTGCCTGGCTTGGGTTAGTTGTGCTGTTGGGAGGGTTCATGCTCAGGGAGGTCGCGAGCTGGTCGGCTGTGATCTTGTTCCAGCTTCTGCGTGCAACCTGTTGCTGGTGGTGGTGGATCGTGGTCCTTCTGAAGCTGAAGTGGACGCAGCTGTGGTCCGTCCAGTGGAGTCCGGTGGCGTGGCTGAAGGTGATGTCCTTGCTGGATGAGAGCACAGGATCGAGTGTGTGTCCGGCTTAGTGGGTGGGGGAGGTCACCAGCTGCTTGAGACCGAGGTTGGCGAGGTTGTCCAGCAGGGTGGTGGTGTTGCGGTCGTTGTTGTTCTCCAGGTGGAAGTTGAGGTCCCGAGGAGGATGTAGTCAGCGGAGGGGAGAGCGTGCGGGCTGATGAAGTCGGCGATGTCTTCGCTGAATTGTGTGCGTGGTCCCGGGGGTCTGTAGATGAGGGTTCCTCTGAGGGTGGTCTTGGGGTTGATGTGGATCTGGAAGTGCAGGTGTTCGGCGGGTGCTAGGGTTTCGTCGGTGTTGGTCGTGACGCGGATGGTGTTCCTGTGGATGATGGCGATGCCTCCTCCTGTCTGGTTGACGCGGTCCCTCCGGATGATCTTGTAGCCGTCCGGGATGGCGATGGCGATGTGGGGCGCTGAGGAGGCCTTCATCCAGGTTTCCGTGAGGAAGGCGACGTCAGGGGCTGTGGTGTCGAGCAGGTTCCAGAGCTCGACGGCGTGTCTGTGGATGGAGCGGGTGTTGAGCAGGATGCACTTCAGGTGGTTGCTGCTGGTGCTCGGCTTGGCGGGTGCGGTGCAGGTCCGGATGCAGGTGAACTTGCAGGGGTGGCAGCTGAAGGGTCCGTGGGTTCGTCTCGGTGTGGCTCGGTGGCATCCCGGGATCCGTCCGGTGTTGAGCGCGTTGAGTTCGGTGGTGGTGTAGGTCAGTCGGGTCGTCTTCCGTAGGTGGGGGCCAGGGGTCCAGGCGCGGACGGGCGCAGACGGGCTTACCTTTGGCGCGCCTTCGGCGCACAATCGGCGCGCCCGCTGCGCGTCAACGCTGCGCGTATGCACGGTCGCCATTTATGGCGAAGTGGGAGGGAGGGCGGAGCAGCTGGGAGGTGGGAGCGGGGAGGGCACAAAAGGTAAAGGGGCGTGGCCGCACGCAGGCGGCGGGAAGCGGGGAGCGGGTCGGGGGGCACAGGGGCACAGAGAACGGCACAAAACAATGCTAAGGCACACAATATGGGCACAGAACAGAAAGGGAAAACGATACAAGCAGCTCAAAAAGTAATTCACACGCAAGATATGACGGCGGGGGGCGGGGTCGACGGGGCGGGCTCAGCGAGGCTGAGGACAGCAGCGAGGGGACTCACACGCTACAGCTGGTGGCTGTGCGGCGCGGGGGTGTCCTGAGGTCCACTGTTGCCAATATATAATTGGGTTGCCAATCAATATTGTTTATTTTTTGGAGTATATACTTTGCATATCTTATGTAGGAGGGTATATCCTACATGAAAGTGTGTAACTCATTGTCAATAAACTCTCCCAAGTCTAGAACAAACTGAATATATTCCGGAGAGGAGAGGTCTTCCTTTGTGTTTTTTTCCAATGTTATGAGGCCGTTATTAAACCATTTACTCAGAAGTTGCAACAATTTGAACCGTGTTTCTGATGTAGGGTCATTTTGCAGTTTGGTATAGCAGGTGAAATCCACAGTTGTTGCTTGATCTCTTTTAGGTAACCATCCTTGAGCAGGATGATTACGTTTCCACCTTTATCTGTTTTATTCAGTTTTTTTTTTTTTTAAATCCTTTATTAACCGTGTTGGCAATAAATGCAGACATTGGTTCGAACAACGTTGTCAGTGACTCTTTGCGTATATCATAGACAGTTATGCAATTATAATAATACAGTTGTAAACATAGGATTTTGTTGATATGTAACACATGAGCAGTAGAACATGAATGGATAGATGTAAAGAGATTCCGACATTGTCAGGGAGTAGACATGCCCGATTCCTAGATCCCGGCACACCCCACCCGACACAGCCCATTGTGAATCAATTATAGTAGCTGCATTTGTCTTGTGTGTTTGATGTGAAGAAAAAGGCAGATAGGTGGGTGGTGTATGGGCTGCTGGATAGGCCAGCGCTCTAAGGAGTTAGGGGTCTCTCTCTCTGTTAAGCTGGAGTCCCTGCAGTGGTGTCTGATTGTCGGAGGTAGTTGCTGAATGGTGATCCATGAGGACGGGATCTCGGTGGCATCAGTTCCCAATACTGATCTAGTTGCTCATGACAGCATGTGGTGTCCCTGAGCCAATCCCGCAGCTGTGGAGCCCAGAGTCGTCCCCAGTTCATCGGGACCCTGCACTTCGCAAGCAGCAACATCTGTACGACAAGCCTGCAGACCACACGGTCCACCTCTGCCACATAGCCCAACAGTCCCAGCAGTGTGGAAGGGTTTAATGGTGCGTCTATTATGGTCCAGATGGTGTGGAATACCTCTCCCCAGTATCTGGCGCTGTCTGGGTTGAGCCCCATGCGGTGTGTTTGTACAGGCATTCTACAGATGCGATGTAAGAATTTAAAATGGATGAACCGCAACCTGTAGTTGGGCGATATAGATTCAAGCTGGCCACAACAGAATGCCCACTGTTTATCTGTAAGAGGCGATTGAAGGTCTGTATCCCATGCTTTGTGGGCAGGTGTGAGCGCTGCTGGTGCTGACTGCCGCATACGATTGTATAATGATGTGATTAGTTTCCGTGCAGTGTTAGTTGTGTAAAGGTGTTCCAGTGCTGCGAGGGCCTGTGGGGGATTCGGGAAATTTTCAAACAATGCTCTGCAAGTTGCGCACAGTTGGTAGTATAAAAAAGTGTTGAGGGGAGTATTTCTAGTGGGGACTTGATCTGGAGGATCGAGGAAAGCGTGGTTTGGAAATAGATCAGCGAAAGTATCAATGCCAAGTTTGCGGGCTCGGGCACAAGCACTGCTATCTGAAAGTGGTTGCAGCTCAGGGTGTCTACCAACTGGGACCGATGGGGCGTACAAGCGCATATGTTCTGCACGCTTTGCCAGACCCCTCCATGCCCATCTTAAGCACTGCGGAGTGTCAATCTCAGGGCCCGTGCGTTTATATGGGAGAAACAGGGCAGTCCAAATGGGGCATGGTGAGACATAGCATATCTCCACCGCCACATGAGGCTGGAAGGGTGTAGGGTGTGTCCAAAAGTGTAAGAATTGTGCCTGTGCGCACAATGCATATAACTGTAGGTCTGTTGCCCCCATCCCGCCCTGTGCTTGTGGCAGTGTGAGGGGTTTGTATTTGACGTGGGGCTGTTTCCCGGCCAAGATCAGTGCTATGAGGTTAGATCTGAGACTGTTAAAAAAAATTGTACGATTGGCATGGGGATGTTAATGAATATTTAAAGGAATATGGGGAGTACCACTATCTTTGCGATGGCCGTCTGCCCCCCAGGGATAGTGGGAGTTTAGTCCAGATAGGGGTGCATTCATCCAGCCAAATCATTGCACTACCCGGATTGCCCTCCATATTTCCTCTGTGTCGCTACATACGTATATTCATAGGTACTTGACTTGGCCACTCGCCCACTTGAGCGGATACTCCACTGGGAAAGGGACCTTCATCTCCATTAGGGGAAGCAGCGTAGACTTGACCCAGTTTATCTGAACCCCAGATATCCTACCAAATCGTATGATTTCACGAATGAGTGATGAGAGGTTTTGCTCCAGACGTAGTACATACAGGGTAACATCATCCGCATATAGGGACACCACCAGCCCGGAGGTAGTGAAGCCCAGTCCACGATCCGCATGGAGCTGGCGGATTTGTGCAGCCAGCGGTTCCATTGAGCTAGCGAAAAGTAGTTGGGATAGCGGGCACCCCTGCCTCATGCCTCTGTGAACTGGGAAGGGGTCTGACGTTTGACCGTTCATATTTATGCGAGCAGTAGGTAGGGTGTAAAATAGATGGATCTGCGCAAGAAAGATGTTGCCCAGGCCCATCCTTCCAAGCAATGGAAACATGTACTTCCATTCCAGCGTGTCAAACTCTTTTGTGGCGCCGAGCAGTGCCGCCACAGCTGGAAGGTGGGTACTTAGGTGGTGCATCACCGAGAACATGGTCCGGAGATTGTGCGATGTCGAACGACCTGGGATAAATCCAGATTGGTCAGGTCTAATCATTACTGGTAGTAGGAGTTGGAGTCTACTAGCTAAGACCTTGGCAAATATTTTGTTGTCGATATTGATGAGAGATAGCGGCCTGTAGGAGTTGCAGCTGGGGGCTGGTTTGTCTGGCTTGAGAAGTGTAAATATTATGGCCTCACACATCGAGGGGGGGAAGCTGGCCTACCGCCAGGGCATCAAGGTAGACGTCTAGAAGCTTGGGTGACAAAAGATCGGAGTACTCTTTATAGAAAGCAACTGGCAGCCCGTCCAGCCTCGGGACCTTATCCAGAGAGAGTCCAGCAATTGCCTGCTAAATTTCCTCCAGGGTAATCGGGGAGTCCAGGAACTCCCTATGGGCGTTTGATAACCATATCAGTTCGATTTTGTCGAAGTATTTTTGCAGGTTGGGAGGGGCGGTAGCCTGAGCCATAGAGGACAGCTCCGCATAGTAGTCTACCATGATCTGCATCAATTTCATCGCAGAGGTGTGTCGCTGTTCCTCCGAGTCTAGCAGATCAGCGATATATGACATGGCGTGCGTTTTTTTGAGAAATCTGGCTAGCGTTTTGCCAGGGCGATCTCCCTCCTCGTACCTACGTGCTTGGGGCTCTTTGCCCAGAAACAGGGTCTCCCTAATGGCTTCCTCTTGATATTCAGATAGCTTCTCGCGGATATCTGCCAGAACGGCAGCCTTCCCAAAACTGTGGGTTCAAGCCTCCAGTGCAGATATGTCCTTCTCAAGCGACTTGAGCATTGTGCGAATGAATTTCAAAACACCATGCTGTTTGGCTAGGCATTCGCGCCGGATCAGTGCCTTAAAGAAATCCCAAAGCATAGCAGGTGAGCTGACTGAGCCCGTGTTTTGGTCAAAATAGGTTTGAATTGAAGTGCCGATCTCTTCCTTAAAATGTAGAGTCCATTAGAGCTCCCGGTGGTAGGCGCCAGTTGAACACTCTCGAGCGGATGCCCGGTGGGTGTATGGTCAGCTGAACAGGGGTGTGATCTGCGAGTGTGTGTGGTAGGTGAGTGACCACCGGTTGCCATAGTAGAAGATCTCTGGTTATCAGCCAATAATCTATCCTAGACCACGCTCTGTGTTGCAAGGATACTTTCAAAAAAGCTAGTTACTTAAGCAGAGAATACGGAGTGATTCTTAGATAGAACAATTATTAGAGTGGCACAAGACCCGAATATAAGTGACCCGGGGCTATAAATACAGCAGAAGTGCATTAGAGACACGACTTTGCACTAGAAAACGGAGGCGGCTATACGAAGCCGGGGAAGCTGAGCAAACAATATCCCCGACTTAGAAAAGCGGGTACTTCAGGAATCACGAGGACGATTGTTAAAACTTCGTCCAATATCCCTACAAGGTACCCAGCTCATTACCCCAGTCCTGATAAGGCCTAAGATATTAAAAGGCCAAAATGCGTCGCCCTTGAGAAGAGAAGCCCTACAAAATATTAATGAAATGGTTTAACAAGTATGAGAGTACAAAAAGACTGAGAGAAGGACTATAATAACGCTAGTCCAAGGTTGTACTAACCCATGAGAATATGGGGCGATCTCTAGGCAGAATGCTGTTATGTATATATGAATGAGCATCTGTAATATTGATTAGGATAACTTTAAACCTTTTTTCAAGTACTGATTAATGTACCACTTTTTCAATCTTTTTCTTAAAGAAATATATACATCAAAAAATAAAATATGAAGAAACACTGGTTGAGTTGGTGACGTTTAATCAAAGCGATTAAAAGTGAGAAATCCTTTTTCGGTAGAAGGTTTAATTAATATTTTCCTTCTCATTTATTGTTGTTTGAAATATTGATTGTGACGCATTGTTTTGTAATATTACTGTGTTGCAAGGAGAAAAATGTGCCCGCGTCGGTATTGGGGTGGTGTGCCTCCAGATGTCCAAGAGGTGGTTGTCTTCTATAATGGTGTTTAAGACGCGGGGAAGAAGGCATTTAGTAGTAGTAAAGTTAGGATTTTGTCTTAAGTTTGACTTAAGACAAACTTAACACAAAATTAATACAGAATTAAGACAGACTTAAGACAGACTTAAGGCAGACTTAAGACAGGCTTAAGACAGACTTAAGACAGACTTGAGACAAAATCCTAGCTTAAGTCTGTCTTAAGTCTGTATTAAGTCTGTCTTAAGTCTGTCTTAAGTCTGTCTTAAGTCTATCTTAAGTTTTGCCTAAGTCAAATTTAAGACAAAATCCCAACTTTACTACTACTAAATGCCTTTTGTGAATACCAAAAGTAGTAAGTTTAGTATTTTGTCTTAAGTTAGTTCTGTGAATTGGGCCCCTAGAGTATGTGATACCCTGAAAAAGCGGGTGGTTACTCGGAGTGTAGGATGTCACTTCTGGTGTGTGTTTACGCGCATTCTTTGGTATACCTTGTATAAATGCAAAGTATCATGCTAGCCATATCGTGGTTTGTCAACATAACTTCCAAAACATTAACAGTAAATGCCCATACCCCCTCCCACTCCAACCCCTGATCAGTTTGAGAATCCCCCTCCTCCCCCCACATCCTAAACATATAGGAATCATCCCTGGGGGTAGTGGAGACGCCACATATGCTAACCCGCCAATGAAGGCTGGTTGGCTGAGCATTGATATGCAGCTATGGGAGCCCAAATCCTACGAAGACCAAATTCAGTAGACTATGGGAGCCCTCTGGATAGCATGGGAATAATAAGCATTTTTAACCATATATAGCCTAGAGTTAATAATTAACAATGATTTAAGGAGTATATGTCCTCCCAAACTGGACAATGTCCACATATGCATTAAGGAAGTTCGGTTGGTGGCAAACTTTGTTAATCATTGTCACTCAGCCGGGCGTCCCATTCAGCGTGCGAGGGCGTGTTTTGCTCTGGTTTGGAACATGAAGTCCTGTTTTGGGTCTGTGAAATTGTGCGTTTTCCCCCCTTGCACTACGCACAGTTTAGCAGGGTACAGCATAGCATACTTCAGGTTTGCCTGCTGCAGCAATCTTTTGGACAGCTGGAACTCACATCTGGCTAGCTCCCCTGACCTACTTTCAAGTAACCTCACTTAACAAGGAGCACAGGGGGAGAAAAAGGAGGAGACTGCCCCCCACTCAAAGCCTATTTATACAACCAGAGGCTCCTCCTACTGGACATACCATCTCTGAAAGTGACTCTATGGGAACATCAAAGTTTCTTGTTTCCCTTTTTCTAAAAAATTCATTTATCCAGAAATGTCACTATGTCCAATTTCTACAAAACATGTATTGACACCAAGTTACCACCATCAAACCCCACATTCCATCCACTGAGAAAAATGTGAGGAGCGAGAGAGAGCACCTCACGGAAGAACCGCCACAAGGGGTTGCTGGCTGAAGATTTACCAGCTTACCCACTTAACATCATCGGTAACTCTCTCTCACTCATGAAATGAAGAAGAAAGGAAAGAAAGAGAACGTGTAGTAAACACATCAATTCACTCCACAGGAACAAAAAATCATAATTCCCATTTGTGCACAAGTCTACATCCACACCCCTCGTGAGAAAACAAAACAAAAGTGATTCTCAACAATAAAATTGAGAAGCTCACTGAGCCAGTCTGACCTTTATTCTGGGCTGTGAGCCTGTCAAACTAAAATTGGTTTATGTTTTAACCAACCTACTGTTCAATTGCCAACATGTTTCGTTGCTATTAAATGGCGCAACTTCATCAGAGCTTGTAGGGGTGTATCCGTTCATTCATTTCATGGTGTCTTTCAATGCGACACCTTGAGGTGGCAATGTGCCAACATACCAGCACACCTCATGTCCGGGTCACCGTGTCAATCAATCACGTTACCCTGCGAACACCCACTGCATTGTTAGGGTTCGCTGCCGTGTCCCACCGGCGTTAGAGGAGCTACTTTCAGGTAACACAATATATAAAAAAATTAACAAAATCAACATCCTCGTGGAGCTCTAGATGGAGCCAATCTTAGACACCAGAATTGGGATCTCCCATGACGATGCTCCGATGATAAAGCATGCCACCTTGGTGGGCGAGAGCCATTGTCCTTTTTATATATACACTCAGGAAACATATTCAGAACTTTTAACAGTCCCAATGTTTGTAGTAATGCGTCCTGACTCTTACTGTCCTAATTACTCTTCACAGGGTTCAGATACTTCGATGGGTATACATTTAATTCGAGAGGGTGTATCTGAAACCCTCCCTGCTCCAGCTCCCCCTTGTGTGCGTATTTCATGACCAGCCATTGCCAACTGCTTTCCCAGTCTTTCCAGGACTCTATTACTGCAGGTGGGTTTTTTGGACCTGCCATGATCGATTTCTTTTCCAGTTGCCTAGCTTGATGCTGCTGGTGTGGTTTCATAATTAGCCATACACCGTGGCTTTCCAAAATGGCAGACTTTAAGGACATTATTGCTGCTTCAGGTGCGAATTCTGGACCAGCCATGTTCCATTCCTTTCAGGGCAATGTTCCTGTGGTTATCGTGGCCAGCCAAATTCCATTTATTTTCAGATTCTCTGGCATTAAATTAATTTCAGGGCACTCTTACTACTGCTAGTGGCTGTTCTTGGCAAACCTTGCTACATTTCTTTACAAGTTGTCTGGCTTGGTCCCCATTGCAGCCCACTCTTGGGTTGCTGCAGGCTGTGCTCTGTTTATTTTCGTTTGCTGCTGCTGATGTGTTTTTTATCAACCAGCCAAGCTCAGTTGTGTTTCATTGATCTAGAATGATGCTCATTTCAGGGCCCTGTTGCTGCCACACTGTCAAAATGTCTAGCCTGAGATTGAGGCCACTGTTGCTGTTGAACGGATGGATTTGCTCAACTAGCTCAATTTCTTCAGAAGCATCATTCCAGGGCACTGGTTCTGCTGTGGGTGGATATTTCCAGACTGCTAAATCTCCATTTCGTCCCTAAATGCCTGGCTTCAGACTGACTTTAGGGCGCTGTTGCCGATGTTCCAGGACCAGCCATCTTCCACTACCTTTCAAAATGTCTGGCTTGAATTTTAATTTTAATTTCAAGGCGCTATTTCTGTTTAAGGGCCCTTTGGGGTGGGGGCCGTCCATGCTTTATTGCCTTCAACCCTCCCAGTGTTGAAAACGACAGGGGTTAGAAGTTCAATACCAAGCACAAAAAGATGATGGATGGAGAGCACAGCGAGCAAGTGACCCACGACTGGACTGGGTCCAAACTGGGGTGGCATAGTGAGCAAAAGAAGGATGGGTTGAACCCAGATTTCTTGTCTGGGGGTGAGTGATTGAAAAGTTTCAGCATTCTGTCCATCATCTTGTTGTTTTTGCTATTTTCCCCCTAAGTGGGATGGGTATGCCCAGACGTGGGTCTCGGGCTCGTTGTGTCATAGGATTAAAGCTAGTCTGGCTGATGAGGGGTGATACCCCGAAACCGGTCCTAGGATGCTTGTTTCCAGTCCAGGGAGGATCTGGCCTTGCAGTTCGGTCCGGACTGTTCCCATGAGGCACAGGGTCAAGACTGATTTGCATATGGCTAGATCCAAACTAGGGTGGCGAAGTGAGCTAAAGAACGATGGATTAAACCCAGATCTCTTGACTGGGGGTGAGCGGCTGAAAAGTTTCAGCACTCCATCCATCACGTAGCACAGGTGCCATAGATCACAGGCAAGCAAGGACATCAGCCCCTGTCACAGCTTTGAGCCAAACACCCCTTCACACCTCGCAGGGCCGTTGCCACTGCACCAACCGGAGGGTGTATCTGAAACCCTCTCTGCTCCAGCTCCCCCTTGTGTGTGTATTTCATGACCAGCCATAGCCAGCTGCTTTCCCAAATGTCCTGCTTAATGGTCTTTCCAGGACACTATTACTGCAGGTGGGTTTTTTGGACCTGCCATGATCGATTTCTTTTCAAGTTGCCTAGCTTGATGCTGCTGGTGTGGTTTCATAATTAGCCATACACCGTGGCTTTCAAAAATGGCAGACTTTAAGGACATTATTGCTGCTTCAGGTGCGAATTCTGGACCAGCCATGTTCCATTCCTTTCAGGGCAATGTTCCTGTGGTTATCGTGGCCAGCCAAATTCCATTTATTTTCAGATTCTCTGACATTAAATTAATTTCCGGGCACTCTTACTACTGCTAGTGGCTGTTCTTGGCAAACCTTGCTACATTTCTTTACAAGTTGTCTGGCTTGGTCCCCATTGCAGCCCACTCTTGGGTTGCTGCAGGCTGTGCTCTGTTTATTTTTGTTTGCTGCTGCTGATGTGTTTTTTATCAACCAGTCAAGCTCAGTTGTGTTTCATTGATCTAGAATGATACTCATTTCAGTGCCCTGTTGCTGCCTTACTGTCAAAATGTCTAGCCTGAGATTGAGGCCACTGTTGCTGCTGAACGGATGGATTTGCTCAACCAGCTCATTTTCTTCAGAAGCATCTTGTATGGTTGATACTGATTCCAGGACACTGGTTCTGCTGTGGGTGGATATTTCCAGACTGCTCACTCTCCATTTCGTCCCTAAATGCCTGGCTTCAGACTGACTTTAGGGCGCTGTTGCCGATGTTCCGGGACCAGCCATCTTGCACTTCCTTTCAAAATGTCTGGCTTGAATTTTAATTTTAATTACAAGGCGCTGTTTCTGTTTAAGGGCCCTTTGGGGTGGGGGTCGTCCATGCTTTATTGCCTTCAACCCTCCCAGTGTTGAAAATGACAGGGGTTAGAAGTTCAATACCAAGCACAAAAAGATGATGGATGGAGAGCACAGCGAGCAAGTGACCCACGACTGGACTGGGTCCAAACTGGGGTGGCATAGTGAGCAAAAGAAGGATGGATTAAACCCAGATCTCTTGCATGGGGGTGAGTGATTGAAAAGTTTCAGCATTCTGTCCATCATCTTGTTGTTTTTGCTATTTTCACCATAAGTGGGATGGGTATGCCCAGACGTAGGTCCCTTGCTCGCTGTGCCACAGGATTAAAGCTAGTCTGGCTGATGAGGGGTGATACCCCGAAACCGGTCCTAGGATGCGTGTTTCCAGTCCAGGGACTGTAGTTCGATCCGGTCTGTTCCCATGAGGCACAGGGTCAAGACTGATTTGCATATGGCTGGATCCAAACTGGGGTGACGAAGTGAGCTAAGGAACGATGGATTAAACCAAGATCTCTTGACTGGGGTGAGCGGTTGAAAAGTTTCAGCACTCCATCCATCACGTATCACAGGTGCCATATATCACAGGCAAGCAAGGACATCAGCCCCTGTCACAGCTTTGAGCCAAATACCCTTTCACATCTCGCAGGGCCGGTGCCACTGCACCAATGTTTTTTTTTTCTTGGGGTTTCCCAGCGTGTTTAGAGCCCAGGGCAACTCGGGCTTTGGCATCGCAACACCCTTACAAATGGAAAATATGTGGGCAAATGCGAGTCTAAATCCTGTCGCCATAACGCTGAACCTTCCTAGAAACCGTGCGTTTTCAGAAACCCGGCCATTTTTATTTGCATTTAAAGGGCACACGTTTGATGGCGGTCGATCCCCTCATTACGCTATCGCATTTCAGCTTGTCAGTATTTACATTGCATGTTGATTCATATCTTTAGTGGGCTAAACATTAAGAGCAATGCCTATTGTTGTTTTATGACCAACTAACGTAAAACATGTGCGCTTTGTGATTAAAGCGTGACGTTACGTTTTGGTCTCGTGCCCTGCGCTCCTTGATGCAGATGACGCAGCGGTAATGGACTGAACAAAGCTTGGGCTTTGGAAGGATGTTTTACGACGACGTGTTTCCAAAACAAAGCAATGCCTTTTGAGAACAGAACAAGGCATCTGGGGTTAAATGAGACATAATGTGGCATTCAACATAGAAAGGAGCTAAACTTTGGGGCTAATTACAAATATGGAGCAAAATTCTGGGCCCTGCAAACATTCCTGTTTCTATAGGGATCGGAATTTTGAACCCTTATCACATCCTAGCAATTTTCACACATCAATTTCAGCAGGTCAACCCTGATGTCATGTATAATTCGATGTGGTAGGCACCAAATGTTTCATATATACTCCGTTTCTTAGCAAACACTGATAACAGGAGGCAGTGCTTAATTTGTAAAAGAATAACGCTAAGTCCCTCGTCAGGAGGCCACTGCAGCTTGCACCACCCAAAACCCTTGCCAGCGCTGCCAATGGCAACACCAACACAACTACTAACCGACGCACTCTGAGTAGTTGTACAATATAAGTTACAGAATGTACACAAATGCAATATGTTGTGCTGTTACTATTTGTTTAGTGTGGGTAAGTAATAGCAATATTTTTGCAAATGAAATGAAAGAGGGAAATAATAGAATAAATTGATGTAATAGCAATATTATGTGTTTAGAAGAGTTCTGACAACTTTTGGGCCCAGTGTTACTGCACCTGCTGCACCATTCAAACCATGCCCCTAGTGCTGCAAGATAACTGCAGCCGTGGCCGCTGCAGGTAGGAGTGGTGGGGCTGTGGGGTCGGCTGGAGGGGATTTCGAGAGACAACCACAAGGGTGAAAAATTATTTAATTTTCCCTTGTGGTCGTCCCTCGAAACCCCCCGCACCCCCCAAGCCGGCCCCACTGCTCTTACCTGTATAACTGCATTTGTGACTGCCTGTTTAGTAGGAAAATATAGCAATATTTGGCGTTTAAGGGAGTTATAAGAACATTTGGCCCCGGTGCCACTGTACCTGCTGTACCATTCAAATTATGACCCTCTTGCCTGTAAGGTAACTGCAATTGTGACTGTCTGTTTAGTAGTAAAATTTTGCAATATTTGGGGGTCTATTTGTATGGCGGGCGGATCGACATCGCCCAAATGGCGGTGGCTATCCACCCGCCATAACACACCGCCCGCATGCCATTTACCCCCGCCATATTATGATGGTTGGGGGTATCGCGGCAGACGGGAAGACCGTCCACCACTTTTCCGCCCGTCGATGAGTCGACCGGGCGGAAAAGGGGTTGAATATGATGGTGGTGTCTGCAAGACACAGCCATCAATATTACACTGCAGGCGTAGAGCAGTTTACACTGCATGAGGTGTTTGCAGTTGGGGGCCAGTTGCGGGCCCCCAGAATGTTGGGGGGGAGCACATGAGGGTTACCATACCCCCCTGCATTTGCATGAAGAAGGTGGCAGGCACCGCACAGTGCCTGCCACGTTGTGCATGCAAATGCGCAACATGCATTTTTCACATTGCGGCGGGTGCTGCTTACAGCACCGTCCACCGCAATGTGAAAAATGCGGGATGCGCCCGCCAGTGTGGTGGGCGCATCCTAATTGGAATTGCAGGACCACCGCACATATTGCGGGCGGTCCAATTTGCCGTTACGATGGTGAGTAATCGTAATAGACCCAATGGTGTTTAGAGGGGTTCCTAGAAATTTGGAGAGCCTGTGTCACTGCACCTGCTGCAACACTGAAATCAAGACTCTAATACCTGCAAGGTAACTACACTGTGACTACGTATTTAGTAGCTAAATATAGCAATATTTGGTGTTTGGAGGAGTTCTGACATCTTTTGGCCCTGGTGCCACTGCACCTACAGCACCACAGAAATCATGGTCCTAGTGCCTGCTATATAACTGCACTTGTGACTGCCTGTTTAGTAGTAAAGTTGTGCAATATTCTGCTTTTAGTGGTGTCCCTAGAGCTTTTGACCCCGGTGCCACTGCCCCTGCTGTACCATTCAAATCAAGCCAGTATTAACTGAAAGATAACTGCAATTGTGTCTGCTTGTATAATAGTATAATATATCAATATTAGTCGTTTCGAGGAGGTCATGACAAATATTAGGACCGGTGCTACTGTACTGGCTGCACCATTCAAATCATGATCTTGGTGTCTGCAAGGCAACTGCAATTGTGACTACCAGTTTAATAGTAAAATATAGCAATATTGGGTGTTTAGTGGGGTGCCTAGAGCTTTTGGTCCTGGTGCTACTGCACCTGCTGCACCATTCCAATCATGGCTCTATTGCCTGCTAGATAAATGCACTCCTGAGTGTCGTGTTTAGCAGTAAAATTAAGCAATAATCTGGGTTTAGTAGGGTCCCTAGAGCTTTTTGTCCCAGTGCCACTGCACCTGCTGCATCATTCAAATCAAGGCCCTTTTAACTGCAAGGTAACTGAAATTGTGACTGCGTGTTTAGTAGTCAAATGCAGCAATATTATGTCTTTAGAGGAGTTCTGACAACTTTTGGGCCTACTGCTACTGCACCTGCTGCACCATTCAAATCACAACCTTAATGTCTTGAAAGTAACTGCAATTGTGGTTCCCTGTGTGGTAAATAAATAAATAATACCTCTCTTTTTGAATGAATGAATGAATAACAGATAGCTCAATAAATAAGAGTCAAGATTCGAGGTAGTGGGAGTTTTGCAGGTTTAATACAGCATAAGGACAGGAACAGGACAACCTGCACGGGAACAGAATGGCAAGCGCTGCCGGGGACAGGATCGGGACAAGAAGGCTAACTTTTTAATAACAGTACATGAGCATATATACATAACGCAAACACATAGCATTACATTGCAATAGGCGTAGCAGTGGGTGGAGCAAAGCGTGTGACGCGTAGCAGTCGCGAAAGATAAGGGTGAAAATGGGTGTAACAGGGCGTATACATAGACATGTGATGCAAACGTAACAGAATATGTCATGGATGGGGCGGAAACAATGGAGGGGGCTACCTGAGGAGCCGGGACCTCTAACCTAATGGTGCGCGCAAACTGGCAATGACGTATCACTAGGAGAAGCTGGGGGCTATGAACTCTGTGCTAGGAGCAGAGACTGAAGTCTGGAGAGTCAGGGCGACATGTACCTAAGCAGTATCTAGTATCTGATGTTTAGGGAACATGTTGATATAAACTAGAAGTCAGGAGGGGAAAGGCTAACAGACTCTAAGATTGGAGCATGCATTATTCTACATGTAGTGCGTGATGAGGAATATTAAATGACCATTAAATGCAGTATTTCTCTTACATGGAGACGTAAAAGCTAGACTATGACGGTAACTATTGATGCGATTCAGTAGTTTAGGAATGCAGAGAAGGAGGACTGAACTGATAACTGGAATTATAACATACTCTTGGCAGACTGAGAGGCAGAGCCAGGCTGAACCGGGCACTGTGAGGCAGGAAGTAAGTGAAGGGTCGAGGATACAGGTGGGGGCTGTATCGCTCCTCAGCGAGGGCTCAGGAGACGGAAGCTGAATCTGGTGTCCGGGCCCTTTTGAGGCCTAGAAACGGGGACTTTACAATGGAATAACGTGCACACTGAGAAACGTGGCAACGTAGCTTTACATAGGCCTAACATTCGTTGTATTCACGAGAACTGGAAACTGGCATACTAGAGGTGGACACAACTATAATTGCGTCTTTAATCGAACATGGGGAATAACATATGCATATTAATCATGCACACATAACATATGATGGATGACACGTAGGGACACAGAACATGGCAAAATTTACTTTTCCACATTCCCTCCTTGTCACTACGTTTCCATCAGGAAACATCAATATTCATGATACCATCTATCATTTCATACAGTATCATTTGCTCGTCTCGAATTTTCTTGGAACGGGATTTAGAACGGGACTTGGGACTAGGAATACAAGAGGTAGCACAAATGCCGCAAATCGCAGGGCCACATTGTATACAGAGGCAGCAACTGAATATGATCGCTACTGCAATACCTAGAAAGGACAATACTTTCCATCCCCAAGCGGAAATTATATTCCAGAACCAACCGGACCATGTCCAGGTGCCTGGATTTTGGTGTAACAGATGGGCAATTTTATGAAGTCTGGTTATAGCTGAATAAACAGACGGCGCGTTATTTGGAATGAAAATGCAGCAACTGGTGCAGGAAATCATAATGCTGAGAAATAAAACGAAACTTAGAAAAACGATACATCGGATTGAGTTTTGACTAACTCTCTCACTATGGGGGTCTATTTTATACATGTCAGAAACAGTCTAACCGTTTCACCTAGGGGAGGACTTAGACAATCAAACTGGCTGACTTATTTTACTAGACCGGAGTTTCAACTTATACTCCTGCTGCGGAGTTTTCTCTAACAGGGAGGGTGCAGTATCATTGTTCTTTGCGGGACAGTCCTTGAGAATAGTACTTTGGCAGTCTTTCAAATCCTGGGAAAAGTTCTTTGAAACTCGTTTCAATCCATAAAATTTCTTTATGTGCGAAAGATGCACCCAGCCTTTGCGACCCTCCAACTTCACGGCTGTACGGGTGGCGAGGAGGACCTGTCGGGGCTCCTTCCAGCGAGGCTCCAGCGGACTTGAGCGGTCAAAATTTCTCACTAAAACCATGGATCCGGGAACGATTTCATGCGGTGCCACCTCGGTATTGTCTGGAAATGCGGCGGCAACCTGTGAACGACAAAAGTTGAGGGCAGACATCAAGGAAGCTAGGTAATCTGTCAGCATATTACTTGAAACATCGGTAATACTTCGGGGTCTAGGAGTACCCCACATGTTAGGGGGGCGGCCGAAAACGACCTCGTACGGGGACAGACCTGCTCTGGAATGTGCGACCATGCGCATATAGAATAAAGCGACTGGCAGAGCTACTAGCCAGTCCACACCTTTCTCTTTACATACTTTGGCGATGCGGATTTTCAGGGTCTGGTTATGTCTCTCTACGAGACCTGCTGCTTCAGGGTGGCGTACACAATGGAACTTCCACTGGTATCCTAACAAAAGGGAAACATGTCTCATCAACTCAGATGAGAATGGCTGGCCGTTATCAGAATATACGACCCTAGGGAGTCCGTAACGGGGGAAGAACTCACGAACCAGCTGCTTGGCAGTGGTCGTGGCTGTGTAATCTGGGACTGGATATGCTTCTGTCCATCTGGACAAAGCGCATACAACTACAAGAACATACTTGAAACCTCGACATCGCTCCATCTGAATATAATCCATCTGGAGGACTTCAAAAGGGTGGTCAGGAGGCTGGAATCCCCCTTGTTCCACCGGGACACTTTTACCTGGATTAAACTGACAACATATCATACAGGTACGGACTTTCTGCTTGGCTGCAGCTCGTAAATGCTTGTTGAACCAAATGTTCTGGATACTGTCTAACATTGCTTTTTCCCCTAAATGTGCTGGACTATGTGCGGTATTGATAATGACTTGAACCATAGAGTCGGGGAGAAACCATGTGGTTTTACCCTTCGTCACCCATCCTTGATCTGTCTGGACCCCTCCTTGTTCGGACCATTTCTTGATTTCTTCGGGAGTAGCATGTAACTGGATATCTATGACATCTTGAGTAGGGTCCTTAACTGTCATACATGTAGTCGGATCTGGAGTGTGTGTCATGCTAACTGGAATGTCTGGCGTCTGTGCTGTAAGCTTGGCTGTGCGATCTGCTAGATCGTTACCCTGGGAAATAATGTCAGTAACTTTCGTATGTGCTTTGCATTTCATGATAGCAATGGATGTCGGTAAGTGTATTGCATCTAACAGAGCTTGAATGAGGAGACCATGCTGAATCTTGGTTCCATGAGAAGTCATGAAACCTCTCTCCTGCCAGAGCACTCCAAAGTCGTGTACGACTCCAAATGCGTAGCGTGAATCTGTGTAAACATTAACTTTCAGGTTCTTGGCATGTATGCAGGCTTGAGTCAGAGCAACTAGCTCTGCTGCTTGAGCGGACAGGGTGTCAATACGGTGTGTCTCAATAACTTCGGTGTCAGTAGTCACTGCATACGCGGCGACTAGTTCTCCTGTACTTGTTCTCATGCATGAACCATCCACATAAAGTGTCAGGTCAGGATCTGGTAATGGAATATCTGTCAGATCTTGTCTTGGCTTTGTCATGATGTTAACTACTTCCACACAGTCGTGTGTGTCCGGATTTGAAGTAACTGATGGTAACAGTGTAGCAGGGTTCAGGATGTTGCAGCGTCTGATTTCTATGTGTGGCTGGAACAGTGTCAATTCATAACCTGTTAAACGTGCAATTGTCAAGTGCTGAGTCTGTGTTCGATTTAAAAGAACTTCCACGGAGTGTGGAACTTGTACTGTCAGGGAGTGTCCTAATACTATGGAATCACTTTGTCTGATAGCTAGTGCTGTGGCTGCAACTGACTTGAGGCACGCAGGCAGAGCCTGGGCTACAGGATCTAATGTGCTCGAAAAATAAGCACATGGCTTATATTGTCCTGCTTGATCTTGTGTGAGAACAGATAATGCAGTACCTTCACGTTCTGTGACGAAAAGTGTAAAAGGCTTACTGTAGTTCGGTGTAGCTAGAACTGGAGCTTGGCATAAAGCTTTCTTTAACTCATTGAAACTAAGTGTATGTTCAGATGTCCAAGGGAGGACAGTCGGTGCGGCTGCCTCCTGTGTCGTTAACTGTATCAGTGGCTTAGCTAGAAATGCATACTGAGGAATCCATTGTCTGCAATAAGAAGTAAGGCCGATAAAAGCACGTACCTCCTTCTGGGTCTTGGGCTGAGGAAGACTCGCTATTAACTGGATACGGTCAGGTGTCAACTGCCTACCCCTCTTGGACAGTAAGTGTCCTAAGTATACCACTTGCTGGACACAGAATTGAAGCTTCGAAGGGGACACCTTGTGCCCCATCTCGGCTAGGAAATACAGAACCGTCAGTGACGCTCGCTCGCAGTCACGTTCAGAACGGGCTGTGATCAGTAGATCATCGACATACTGGAGCAGGGCAGTGTCAGTTGGCATGTGAACATTATCAAGTTGTCTCTTAAGTGCTTGACTGTAAATACTAGGACTTTCTGTGAAACCTTGAGGAGCTCGTGTGAACTGGTAGCTCCTTCCATTTAAACAGAATCCGAAAAGAAACTGGCTGTCTGGATGAATGGGAACACTGAAAAATGCGTTCTTAAGGTCGATTACAGTAAAGAACGTAGCTTCGGAATCCATGGCTGTCAATAGGGAAGAGATATCTAGGACAACTGGGTACTGAGGAATAATACATTTGTTAAGTTCTCGTAGGTCAATCACTAATCGATATACTGGGGGTGCATTTGGATCAGTACGTTTCATGACTGGAATGATCGGAGAATTGCATACATTGGAGTCAGTTTCTACAACTACTCCTTGAGCGATGAGCTCGTCAATAATTTTGGATAAGGCTGCTACAGCCTCAGGTGGCAATCTGTACTGTCTGATTCGTGGTAACACTACACCTGGCTTGAGAGTCACACGATGGGGTGTGATTTGCATGTAACCTACATCAGTTGGACCTTGCGCCCATAAATGCTGTGGAACATTGGACAATCTTGGATCAAAATCACGTAATACATAGTGACCCTTGAAGTCACGTAGGAACAAACGTATTCCCTCTGGGGAACAACATATAACTGCACCTAACTCTTTCAGTGTTTTAATGCCCAATAGATTTTCTGGACATGACTTAGTAAGTAACAGATCAGTAGTACGGGACAATGGACCTACTTCTAGAGTAACTGGCTTTGATATTTCATTTACGATAGGTTTTCCTGAAAATCCAAGGGAAACATTTCTTGAGCCTGAGAGCGGAGCCCCTGGAACTTCGGCGTGACTAATTGTGGTCCTACTTGCCCCTGTATCAATCAAAAACTTTCTGTCTTTCCCTAATACTTGACTGTGAACATAGGGACCTTCTTGATCTACAGGTATCTCGATGAGAGGCAAGCCTACCTCCCTCTCTAGGCTGTTTCATGAATACTGCTGGTACTCTGGATACTCGGACTGTGCATACTGATACATTTGCTGTGTAACATGCTGTGTTGCAGCAATAGGCTGCGGTACTGTAACTGTCTGTGGTGCATTCTGTGGCTGAGGAGTCTGTGAAACTTGTTCTTGTCTAGGCGGACGTGGTCTTTCTTTAGTCTTACCGGTAGCTATGTTGTGTTTCAAAACTGCACACTCGTTTATAAAATGACCTGGCTGTTTACAATAATTGCAGTTCCCTTTAACGGGAGCTGCAGGATGACTGGCTTGATTCGAACCCCTCTTCTGACTGTCTTGAGGAACAGATTGTGCAACTAGTACTTTCATTTTCGTGTCTTTCATACGTTTTCTCTCGTGTTCTTGCTCTTCTCTGATTCTATTCTGGTGGTATTGGAGCATCTGCAACATCTGGGACGGGGTATTAGCTTGCCAGGTACTTTCGACTTTCAAAACTCGATTTTTAACTTGGGGACTTGAGTTCTCGACTAATTTAGTAACAAAGAGATGAGGGTATGACTCACTACTGGTCTTGAGGCCACTGTTGATGCTAAAACATTTCTCAAATCTAGAATAAAAATCACTAATGTCTTCATCTTGTTTCTGTTTACAGGCTGAGATTGCATCCCAGTCTTCCTTTTTCGTTGTTAACAATCTGGGTAAAACTTGAATCAATAATTCAGGTAATTCTTTACATTTCGCTCCAAGACCGGTACCTGGTACTCGTGCCTTATCTTCAGCTTCTAGAACTGCCCAATCGATCTTTTTCTCTCCCACCTCCCATTCTTTTTCCTTGAGCTTTTCATACACCCCTGCGGGCAACAGAACCTTTAACATTTTAATTATATCTGGATACGTGTATTCTCCCATACAGAGCATGTCTTTTAATTCTCGGTGGAACCCTGCTGGATCTTTATCATGACAGGGAATTAATTTTTTTCATCTCTAAGAGTTCCATCTTTGTGATCGGGGTGTAAACAAACACTCGTTCTAGTTCGCCACTCGTTCCTCTAACTGGGTGGACTTCTCGTAACGGATTCTGTCTCTCCATGTAAAATGGTTTACTTTCTGGGGGTGAGACATGAACAAAATGCGGGTTCAAAAACGTTCTATATTTGTGGCGCTGTTCTAGAATAACACTAATCAAATCGGTACCTAGACCTTTCCATCTATACTGGAGTAACTCGTTCAGGATATCATGTAACGGACCTGGATCAGAATGTTGACCCTCATACAATGTAATGAGGTGCTGGATCATATACATACCCACCAGTCGTTGCTCGGCGGGGGGCAGTTTCAGAAACATTTGTGCCACTATTTCGTCTGGAAAAGTGGTAGAATCAGTAACCCATCGGACTGCTGATCGGGCTAGTTCCTGTTCATGCATGGTACTTAACTCACTGTAACCGATTCGTGATTTCAGAATGTGATCGGTAGCTTGAAACACTTGTTCTAGAGAACCTTGTTCTGGTGCTGGATGATGGAAAGTAGACTTGTGTTCTAGGCGTAAATGGCGGTCTGGAAATCTAGGTTTTCCTACATACGCTATTCTGGCGGGATTCTCGTCGTCTACCTCTTCAGTATCAGAGTTACTTTCTTTCTCGCTTACTTGTGCTGCTTTACGCTGTTCGTGTAACTTTATTATTTCTTTACGGATTTTCTTGTACATACTCTCCATAGCACTGATGGTCTTGTGCTTACCCTCGGCTATATTATCACTCCACTTTGTCAGGGTCCTCATTTCGACTGGATCTTTAGACGGGTAATCTTGTTCTCTTATTAGACAGTTAATCAGAAACTTTAGTATCATGAGCTGGATCTCGGCTTTCCTTTGAGACATGGCCTCGCCAATGCTTTCTGGATCATCCCCTGTACGGATGAAACGATATATTCTGTCTAGATCTTCTTTCATATTCGGTAGGGTGACTAGATACTCGGCCACCTTTCTTACGCGTAATGAATATAAAACCATATTATCCTCGCCTGGGACTGGATCATAGCCACATTCAGTAAGAGCTCGCCTGATTTCTGCAACAGACTGATATCTGGGCGTACGCTGTGACGCTTGAGCATGTAATTCGACTGACGTTAAACGCTTGTGTGGCGGCGGGGTCTGAGGAGGACCTCCTCCTGCGGCCCCTAAACTAGAATCGTCGACTGATACTCTTCGTACTAGTGTGGCGGGAAATTGAAATGCGGGCTGAACTGGTATGGCGGACTGGACCTGGGGGACCGTAGCAGGTACTGCAAGGGGTGCCCCGGTGTCTGGAGGAACGGGAAGTGCCTGATTTACAGGGACTGGCGGAGCGCGAACAGGATTTGCATATTCTGGGACTGTGTCGTCCAAATAGGACGAAATAAAAATATCAGCTGCGGTCGGTTTGTGACGTAGCTTGGTCGGAACTAATGGTGGCGGGAAATTACTGGATGCCTCCGGGGTCGCTTTTGGCAAGCCCTCGGCAAGAAGAGGATACATACCCTTAATAAGGGCGTTCCTCTGTCTGTCTGCCTGTTCAGTTTTAACTCGTTCACCTATCTCGATTAATTCTTTTTCTTGGGCTCGCTCTTGGGATTCTCTACTTAATTCTGACTTTCTGATTTCTTTTTCGGTTCTTTTATGAGATTCTTTGCGCCATAATTCGATGGCATCTTTCTGTGACTGTCTGGCTTTCTTTTTCCATAATGCCTCTTCTACTCTCATGATGCACTCGGCATCCCACGTACCTGATACGGGCCATCTATACTTTTCTTCCAACTCTTTGGTATACTCTACCCATAAATCTAGATATAATATGGCGCTTATGCCATGCTTCTGATACATAAAATGACCTGGACTGTCCCTAGGCGGAACTGGAACTGCTGCTTCCAGCAGACCCTTTCTAGTTTTTAACTGACGTAACTTAGAAAACAAGGGCATGACTGAACTGTAACTGAGACACAATACGTAATTTACACAATAAACACGATAATTACTTCGCACTCATACCACGACATTAAAATACATGAAGAACATTTAGAATAACAGTTCGAACAGAATACTACCTGGAATACTGAGAACAGAACACATGAATTTTCTCGAGAACAGAACTGACTAGAACAGAAACTAGATGCACTGCTGAAACAGTACGAAACTTACCGGTCTCATAAAGAGACACGTCAGGACCCGCATCCACCGAAGTGGACACTTCGTTTGTGGGTCTGTGTACCACCAACCCACGGACCAGAGTCAATTAGATTGACCCTGTCTAGATACTACCCCAGTAACGGTACTCACCGGGCAGCAAGAACGGAAGGCCTCGGACTGGACTGGACTGCTACGACGACGGACGACGAACTTCGGACTTCAGTTACGGGTGGACCTCCGGATACCTCGGACCTTGGACTCTCGGCTTGGGCTCTGGTCGGGACTCGCCGCGTTCCTCCACCGTCTCGTCTGGATGCTGGACCGCCTCCTCCGTCTCCTCCGTGGGCCTGAGGGATACTGGAAGCAGAAATATCTGCCGGTGCGCAGAAGAGTTCCGTCACGACTGCAGAGGGTCAGGGGGTCGGCGTGGCTTCACCGACGCGTGGGGAAAGGGCAAGTCCCTATTCGGGCGCCATTATGTGGTAAATAAATAAATAATACCTCTCTTTTTGAATGAATGAATGAATAACAGATAGCTCAATAAATAAGAGTCAAGATTCGAGGTAGTGGGAGTTTTGCAGGTTTAATACAGCATAAGGACAGGAACAGGACAACCTGCACGGGAACAGAATGGCAAGCGCTGCCGGGGACAGGATCGGGACAAGAAGGCTAACTTTTTAATAACAGTACATGAGCATATATACATAACGCAAACACATAGCATTACATTGCAATAGGCGTAGCAGTGGGTGGAGCAAAGGGTGTGACGCGTAGCAGTCGCGAAAGATAAGGGTGAAAATGGGTGTAACAGGGCGTATACATAGACATGTGATGCAAACGTAACAGAATATGTCATGGATGGGGCGGAAACAATGGAGGGGGCTACCTGAGGAGCCGGGACCTCTAACCTAATGGTGCGCGCAAACTGGCAATGACGTATCACTAGGAGAAGCTGGGGGCTATGAACTCTGTGCTAGGAGCAGAGACTGAAGTCTGGAGAGTCAGGGCGACATGTACCTAAGCAGTATCTAGTATCTGATGTTTAGGGAACATGTTGATATAAACTAGAAGTCAGGAGGGGAAAGGCTAACAGACTCTAAGATTGGAGCATGCATTATTCTACATGTAGTGCGTGATGAGGAATATTAAATGACCATTAAATGCAGTATTTCTCTTACATGGAGACGTAAAAGCTAGACTATGACGGTAACTATTGATGCGATTCAGTAGTTTAGGAATGCAGAGAAGGAGGACTGAACTGATAACTGGAATTATAACATACTCTTGGCAGACTGAGAGGCAGAGCCAGGCTGAACCGGGCACTGTGAGGCAGGAAGTAAGTGAAGGGTCGAGGATACAGGTGGGGGCTGTATCGCTCCTCAGCGAGGGCGCAGGAGACGGAAGCTGAATCTGGTGTCCGGGCCCTTTTGAGGCCTAGAAACGGGGACTTTACAATGGAATAACGTGCACACTGAGAAACGTGGCAACGTAGCTTTACATAGGCCTAACATTCGTTGTATTCACGAGAACTGGAAACTGGCATACTAGAGGTGGACACAACTATAATTGCGTCTTTAATCGAACATGGGGAATAACATATGCATATTAATCATGCACACATAACATATGATGGATGACACGTAGGGACACAGAACATGGCAAAATTTACTTTTCCACACCTGTTTAGGAATAAAATATAGCAATATTATGTGCCTATTGGGATGCCTTAAGCTTTTGGTCCCGGTGCCACTGCACCTGCTGCCCTATTGAAAACAAGACCCTAGTGCTTGCTAGATAACTGCACTTGTGACTGCCTGTTTAGTAGTAAAATATAGTAATATTTGGTGTTTAGTGGAGTTATGACAACTATTGGCCCCCTGTGCCACTGCACCTCCTACACCATTAAAATCAAGCCTCTTTCAACTGCAAGGTAACTGAAATCATGAGGTCCTGTATAGGACTAAAATATAGCAATATTAGGGGTTTAGAGTAGTCTTGACAACTTTTACGCCCGGTGTCACTGCACCTGCTGCACCATTCAAATCACAACCCTGTTGTCTGCAGTGTAACTCCAATTGTGACTGCCAGTTTAGTTGTAAAATATAGCAATTTTAGGTGTTTAGTGGGGTACCTAGAGCTTTTCGTCTTGGTGTCACTGCACCTGCTGCACCATTGAAATCATGACCCTGCTATCTGCAGGGTAACTGCACTTTTGACTGCCTGTTTAGTTTAACATTTTAGCAATAATCTGGGTTTAATGGGGTCCTTGGAGCCTTTGGCCCGTATGCCACTGTACCTGCCGCACCATTCAAATCAAGTACCTTTTAACTGCAAGGTAACTGCAATCGTAACTGCCGGTTTAGTAGTCAAATACAGCAATAGTATGTGTTTAGAGGAGATCTGACAACCTTTGGGCCTGGTGCAGGGTCTGGTGGCTCAGTGGACTAATGCATCCACTGCAGGGGTCTGTGTTCGACCTCATGGTCACAGGTTCAAATCTAGGCGGGTTCACTCAGCCTTTCATCCATCTGAGGTCGATAAAATGAATACCATTGAGTTGGGTAACAATAATCATCTGTTATTCAGCGCCAAGATGCCCCGTTAGGAGTCATCGTGCGCTTTACAAATAAACATGTTATGTTATGGTTAATATATCTGCTGCTCCATCTGACCCTGTTGTCTTTAAGGTAACTGCACTTGTCGCTGCCTGTTTATAAGTAAAATATAGCATAGCTCTTGTATATTAACTTTATTTTTAACGTGTAATGTTTGTTACAACGGGGGGGCGGAGCTAGCCACGACACGAGATGGCCACGCTTTGAGCGAGCTCCTCGCGGAGGCCTACTAAATCATCCTCATCCTGCACGAAAATGGGTCACTCCAACCCAAAATAGATACCGAGGACACATAAAAGCCTCATACACACTCGGCGAAAAGAGGAATCCGCTAGAGTGACCGCAACAGGAGTTACAGACAAAAAGGCTGACGCGGCCTGCTGGGAACCAGAAGACGAGAAGCACCGGCCTGGGGCAGTGACGCAGGCCGAGACGTTCAGCACGCACGCCGGCCAGAGGTGAGCTGTGAGATCGGTAGCTGTAGCGAGAGGTGTCGATGCTCCGGAGCAGGTACGGGACAACTGCGCGCCCCACATGACCCCCTCTCTTTCACACGATCTCAACTGGGGAAATAGCAACCTAGACAGAAAGAAGTCCAATTTCCGCTCACGCTGCAAAACTGAGGCCGCAAATAGAGAAAAGGCGCAAAGAGTAGCGGCCGGTAAACGGAAAGGCGCGGCGCGGCCCTGTACTCAAACGGGAGCGCAGAAGCAGAGCCCTGCAAAACGGCATGAAAATAGGCACCGAATTGGCAGAGAAAGAGCGCGCAGCCAGGCAATCGAGTTTACCAAAACGGAGGGAGACTGAAATATACTGCTCAGTCCAGATAGAGGACATAGTACAATCAAAAGTGCCCAAAAGAGGGTAAATTGCCCCTCAGGAAATCTCTTACACAGAAACTACGAGAACGGGAGGAATGCTCGAGTGCTAAACAAGTCATCTGGGCGCACTACACTGCGCTACATAGAAGTACATAGGACACTGTAGCAAAGAGGAGAAGTGCAGAGGTGCACATGAGAAGATAACACGAAGGGGCTAAGTGAGAAAATTCAGACGCTATTTTGCACAGTGGAGGAGCGGACCTGCCGAGGCCGCGTACAAGGGGGAGGTATATCTTTTCCCCTACTGCCTGCGAAGGAAGCGACCAGCATTGGGAACAGCAGTGGGCTCAGGACGAAAGCAGGCGAGGTACTACAGCAAAACAAACCGACCACTACAAGGATGCTGAACTCAGAGGTGGCCAGAAAAAAGCCAAGTCCCACGCGCAGACCGGGGCATCTAAATACAAAGGGGAACTACTACAGCTACAAAAGGCGCAATTAGCCAGATTGGGGGAAAACAGCACACATACCGACCCACCGCCATAATGGGTAAACCGGATAAAAACCAGCCAAAAATAAACTCTGAGGCGTCAAAAAAGCTCCCGGAACAGTCAGAGACGGACCAGCAGGCGCTCCCGTCGTCGGGGATGCAAACAGGCGGAATCCCAGCGGACAATGTCCAATCAATGTTTCAATCAATACAGACCGCGTTATCCAACATCGATGGTAAAATTGACACGCTAACGCACAGAGTAGACCGCATGTCTGAGAGGCTAGACCAACATACCGAGAGAATTGACATGGCGGAAAGGAGAATATCAGATGTGGAAGACACTAACAACGAACTGACCGCCAAACAATCAGGTATAGACAAACAACTGGCGGCAATGGCGGCAAAAACCAAAGATTTGGAAGCCATATCTCGAAGGTGTAACATACGCATTATGGGAATTGCGGAAACCACAAACACAGGCCCAATGGAGAAATACGTGGAGCAACTCCTGATAACGCTCCTGGGAAGGGACACATTCTCAGAAGTGTTTCTCATAGAAAGGGCACACAGATCCCTAGCCCCTAAACCTCCAGTGGGCACCAGACCAAGGCCCATAATTGCCAAAATACTAAACTATCAAGACAGGGACGCAGCACTGAGAAAAGCGAGAGAACTGTGGACACTGCGGCACGAAGGAATGGATATAGCACTATATCCAGATTTTACCCAAACAGTGTAGGAAGCGAGGAAAAAGTACGGAACAGCGAAACAGAAATTGCGTGAGCTACAAATCCCTTATGCCATGCTGTACCCTGCACGACTAAAGATCACGGATGATGGAGCCATAAAAATCTTTAATGAGCCCAAAGACATTATGAAATATTTACAACTGAAAAAACCGAAAAGAGAGCGTAGAAGATCGGCGCGGGACAGACTCCAAGAAAGAGAAGCCATGTCAGATGTGGAGTAAAAACTTTTGAACGCACATTGATACCGCCACAACGTGGAAGATGAAACGGATAACGAGGCAATGTGACTCAGTGAGATGCAACAGAAAACGTTACATGCAAACGAAAGTTGGGAACTAGGACACTGGCACACGACAGGGCACAGAGACAAGATATGACCTTGTTGTGATAGCGAGAGCTGGAAACACGACTCAGAGAACCAGATAAGTTCCCGATAAGACATTGATATATTTGTTAAAGCCAAACCAAGGTAGTGACGAAAGATCGCACGTTGTTAATATTGATTGTAATGTGAGTTGCTATATCAAACTGAACACTTAACAGGAGGGTTGGAGTGCACGAATCTAGTGCAACTAAATGTTTAAGTGGGCCCCCCCCCAATGGTTAAATTCAACAGGGGGTAGAGTCGAGGCAGTTTTCGCCCACCTGTGTAAAACACAACTGGTATTGTTTTGGGGTAGGGTAGATCTATGCAAAGGAAAGGAAATATGTCTTCGTTGAGGGGTAAAAGACGAAGTGGGAGTGGGGAGGGGGTGGGGGGTAAACATAAAATTCACCAGACAGCTAAGGTTGGTTGCAGTGTAAGATATTGTGCTCAACATGTGCTGCATCCCTACAGGATCACAAGATTAGTAAGTACAGGTAACAGAAAACTATGGCAAAGAATCTGAGGCAGACCAGGACACTGTCCTTCCTAACATGGAATGTGAGAGGTCTACAAGATCCACGGAAGATTAGAAAAGTGATGGTATATCTAGACAGGCAAAAGGTTGATGTGGCCTGCCTACAGGAGACACACATAACCCCCCTACGAGAATACAGGATAGGATACAAATGGGCGCCGCTACGGGTAGCGTCCTCATTTTCAAATTATGCTAGAGGGGTACTGCTAATGATTAGACGAAACATCCCTTTCACTCTCATAGACGCGGAAACTGATGACCAGGGACGGTTTGTTATTTTGCTCTGCAACTTTGGCAGTACAGATATCACAATAGTCTCTGTATATGGTCCTAATACGGACGACCCACAATTCTATGAGACCATCTGCTCTAAACTGAGAGTCATACAACCGACAGATATAATATGGGGGGGCGATTTTAACTCATGCTTAGACCCAACATTGGACATATCAGCTGGTACCGTTGGACAGGGCAAACGGTCCGCTAGAGCCTTATTGGACCGAATAGATGAGTGGGCGCTAGTGGATGTGTGGCGGCTGCAATATCCGGGCACTAGAGAAGGCACATGTACCTCGCTGACGCATAACACATGGACGAGGCTTGATTATTGGCTCACTACACGAGAGGTCAGCACATGGGTAACAAATGTGGAACACCTGCCCAAAACGCTATCCGATCACTCCCCGGTACGGATGGTCCTAGCAATACCCACACACACACCGAGACAATTTACATGGCGTCTCCAACAGTCTGCACTAAAAGATCAAGTTTTCAAAACTGAACTACACCAGGCCATTATAAACTTTTTCCAGACAAATGAAGGGTCGGTGGATAGCGCGCGGTCACTATGGGAGGCTTTCAAGGTTACCATAAGGGGGCACTGCATCGGGAAACATGCTGGCATACTTAAAGACATTAGACAGCAATTGGCCATGGTGGAGAAGGACATCCAAAAGTTGGGAGCTGAGTACGCAGACACACCGCGAAAATCCATTCAGGCTGACATAAGACGCAAAGTCGACACATATCATGAATTTGCGGATACAGAAGTGAAATACCTATCAAAACACTACAAGGCCAGGACATATGGGGAGGGAGGCGGATCGGGAAGGATGCTCTCGCACAAGATCAAAACAATGCGACATGATATTCAAATAACACACATTAAAACTGATATATATGAAACAGTTTATGACACCCCAGCCATATTGGACAATTTCCAGAATTTTTACTCCACACTCTACACCACGAGGATCACAAAATCTGGACAGGAAATACATGATTACCTAGATGACGTAGGACTAGCCTGGCTATCAGACACACATAGAACCTTTCTAGGGCACCATCTAACAGAGGATGAACTTAGGGACGCTATTAACTTGCTCCCAAATAACAAGGCCCCTGGACTAGATGGCCTACCGGGCGAATTTTATAAGGAATATAGAGACGATTATTACCACACTTAGCCCAGATGTACGAGGAATCATATGAGGAGGGATCCTCCCAGAGACTTTGAGAGAAGCGTTATTGATAGCGCTCCCTAAGCCTGGGAAGGACCTTACAAAATGCGAATCCTACCGTCCTCTCTCCCTTCTCAAAATAGATGTTAAAATCCTAGCAAAAATCATAGCTACTAGAATACAATTGCTTTTGGGATCACTGGTGCTCCCGGATCAGGCAGTATTTATCCCCACCAGATCCACAACACAAAACCTACGAACAATATTCACAATGTACCAAAGTCTGAACTCGGAGCTGCCAGCTGCAGCAGCACTCTTGGGCGCAGTGAAAGCGTTTGATTCGGTGGAATGGGAGTTCATGTTCACTGTCCTGACAAGAATGGGGTTCCCGCCCTCATTTCTAAAATGGATAGCCTTACTATATAATGAGCCTTAAGCGAGAGTTCGAATTAATGGAAGCACCTCAAAAAGCATGGACATGAGTCGAGGGACTAGTCAGGGTTGTCCACTGTCCATTATATTTTTCACACTCATAGTAGAACCACTGGCCTGCAAAATCAGACAAAAACACCCAGAATCGGCGCTGCAGTTCTCTCTTCGGCCTATAGGGATTTCGCTTTACGCCGACGACATGGTGCTGTACTCCAGATACCCAGAGAAAAACTTGAATCCACTGATTAGGGAATAAATCAAATATGAACAATACGCTGGCCTAAGTATAAATTGGGAAAAGTCGGTGGTGATACCGGTGACGGCAGGGACCCCGCAACCCACATTAGACTACCCATTAACGTGGGAGACGGGCCCGGTGAAGTATCTGGGAATATGGGTACACCGTGATCCAGAGGTAGTGCTTAAAGAAAATTACGGAGTCGCCATGTCCAAACTGGAAGACAATCTAGAAAAATGGATTAAACTCCCGCTGTCGATAGCTGACAGAATTGCATTGCAGAAAATGATAGTCTTACCCAGATTCCTGTACTTATTCTGGAACATCCCAGTGTGGCTCACAAAAACGTTTTTCAGCAAATTGCGCACAGTGCAACAGCGACTCACGTGGGGGGGGGAAACAACCGAGGATCGGCTGGAAAACTCTCACAAAACTCTACCACCTGGGAGGGTTCGCAGCTGCCGACCTACAACTATACTACTACTGCGCACAGGCACAACATGCACATTTCTTGTTACAACCGCATGCACATATCCCACACATAGCGGTGGAAACGGATAGCATACATCCAAAAAAACTGACGCAATATATTGCAGATACGGTAAGCTACTACACCAATGACACAATTAAACCAGTCAAATGCACGTCAAGGGCATGGCACACACTGGCAGCACAAGCAAAAAAACTCCCCTTATATGCGCCGGCACTCCCACTGGCAAACCATCCCAAACTGTTGGTCACGTGTGAGCAACGGATGAATAGAGAACTAGGAGACATGGGTCTCTGAACGAGTACGGTGTTCCCACACAATAAGTTTATATCCCTCAAAAGCCCGCCAAACACCATTAAAAATGTTCGCCTATCACAGACTAAGAGCCGCGATCAAAGACCTATATGAAACGTTCCCGGATGAACCGCCAACACTACAGCCCTTACAAATCTTAGTAACAGCGCCAACATGCTCGAAATTAGCTACTAGACTGTATACGGCATCCCAGCATGAACAGACCGGGGAAACAAATAGATCGCTACAAAGATGTGAAGAGCAAATGGGCATGACTATATCAAGATGAATGGAATTATAGTTGTGCACAAATAAGCCTACTCACATCCAATTGCAATCTGCGCATTATACATTTTAAATTTATACACCAAACATACTACACACAGGTCAAGCTGCATAAGTACAGCTTTAGAGTAGACGATAACTGTCAAAGGTGCCATGTGCCCCAAGCCGATTTCCTACATATGTCATGGGCCTGCCCGGTCCTCACTCGGTACTGGATAGAAGTGACGACTGCACTTACACACATGTTAAAGGAACATATCCCAAATTCCCCATTGGTATGCCTGCTAGGCACTTTCAAGATCAAACAGACTAGGAGGAGGAAAATGCTAGCGGTGGCGCTATTACTGGCAAAACGGTGTATAGCAATAAAGTGGGGTAGCAAAAGACCGCCCATGTTCAAGGATTGGATAAAAGATATGATATATTGTAAAGAAACATTGGGGACGTATGAGGAGGAACTGCCTCAGGCCTCCAGACCGAAAGATTTCTGGCAACCACTTGTTTACTACCTGCAAGAACAACAAGACGAGACTGGAGAGATACAAGGGGAGGGCGCTTAGAGACGCTGGAGGAAACACACCCGAGGGTAGCTCTGGTTTAAATAGCTCCACATGTACCGGTACCACTGATCTTTTGTAATTCAATTTGGGAATGTATATCAGACATCCTAGGTCAATGTTGAAAATGTAAACCTGCAAAACAAATGTGCAAATGACAAGAAATAGTGTGATGTTGCATGCTTACAACCGGAATTTACTGTAACAATGGGGATTTGCAGAAAGTTTATATGTAAATGCTTGATTACTGCATACTAACTGTATACTAATGCCGATCTGGTGAAGGAAAAATAAAAGATTTAAAAAAAATGTTTGTTACAACATTTAGAATTTGATCATAATGACCAAATAGATTAAGTTGAAAAAACTCGATCTGATAATGTCTACAAAGTGCAAAGAAAGGTATACTGAGGCACGAATAGGAAATTCCACAAAAGTTCTAAGGCTAAAGCATCTGCTGTACACCACTAACAAATATAAAGCAAGCATTCCAGCATACTGTTAGACGTTGTCTGTCTTTCCTTGGGAAGAGATCTTATCTTGACAGTGAATAGGGCTTAAATAGTGTGAACAGCTTTAGAGAAGAATGGTAAATGCATGCAGCCAGGGGAAGTTAACAAAAAGAAAAGTTAAAAGCGAATGAACACAGTAATTCGGCTATGGGACTGATAAGAGTTCCCTTTTAAGATATATTAAATACTAAAGATTTCACAAGCATAGCGCAAGCACTTTGCAGGCGAAAACTAAAAAGGGGAACCAAGATGATGAAAGAAAGGTGTCTCATTTCCTTTCAAAATAACACTAATTTATCACCATTAGGGGTTTTCTCTGGTCTTTCAACTGTGATAGCAATTGTTCCTTATATTATTTTGCAGCCTAGGCTTTATTACTTTGTATCTTGAGTCAGACCATCTGCTGCTAACTTTTGTGAAGTTCCTTTGTTAATGGTAAGTTTCTCATTTCTGATTTTTTCATGTTCCTGAGAAAAACAGAAATCTTCCATATAAACTCTGAAAACGTGTGTAACAGGAGGTAAGCTAGGATGCCTGGCCACCTTCTTGAGTGTGCTGTCTTGAATATGTCTCATTTCAAACTTGGCAAACTGGCATACACCTAATTGGCACATTTCATTTACTTATAAGTCCCTACAGCATGGTACTATGTGTACCTGGCCTGGAAATGTCATACTATAAGTGGGTAACAACGCTCCTTGTGCCACCTACTGAAGTAGCCTAGTAAATTTTATCTCCAGGCCTGCCCTTGTGCCTGTGTGTGCAGTTTTAAACTGCCATTTCGAACTGACAAAATACATTTTTGCCAGGCCTAAACCTTTAATTTGAGTGTTTAAAGTTACCTAAGCTAGGCCCTAAATGCCAATAGGGTATGGTATTTAAAAAGCAGGACATGTTTACTTAAGAGCATATTTATCATTCATTTATTGTAATGCAGCAAGCCTCATTGAAGCGCTGCATGAAAGGGAAAGGGCAGGAATTTTTCATATTTACCATTTTATGGTGTATTCCTGTCCTTTCCTAGCGCTGGTGCACTTTTGGCTGCCTGGAGCAATGCATGTTTTTGTACAGTAAGGGACACCGCCCTGCACAAAAACACTCCTAAGAGGCATTTTCCTATTTCTATGTGTGCTGCAGATTGCCGCACACATAGAACGAGGAAAAAACAAAGAGAAATAAAGACATTGGTTCCCTAACAAAAAATCAAAGTATAAAATATAGATGTGAAAAATATCGAAAATTAAATATAGAATGCAAACATATCAACTCCCTAAACTTAAACAGCTAACTACAAAAATATTGAATAAAAAATATTGAAATTAAAAATATAGATGTACAACATATTGATTAAAAAATATAAATAAAAAATAATAATATATTAAATATATAAAATATTGATAATATCTTTAACAAAATGTATTACATTTAATAACATTTTAATCAAATATAAAAATAAACTTTATTAAAAAATATAAACACACAGACATAATAATTTATACATATACATATGTGTACTTTAAAATAATTTATTAACTTTATCTTTATTTAATTTTTAAACTTTTAAAATATATAAAAACAAAATATATACATATATCAATAATTTAAAATTAAAAAAAACATTCTATAATTGATTAAAACATGAAACTATTAAAAAAAATTAAAACCTACATTTTGCAATAGAATGAATACAACCATAGGGAAAATGTTGGACAGCGGAATAATTACATTTGCTATTCTAACTGCAGTGAATACAACAGTAGGTAAAGTGTTGGATAGCTAAGGGGTAAAAATTACTATTCCCACTCCAAAGAGTGCAACAGTAAGGAAAGTGTTGGATAGCGGAGGGGTAAAATTTACTATTCCCACTCCAGTGATTGCAAAAGTAGGGAACGTGCTGTATAGCGAAGGAGTAAAAATTACTATTCGCACTCAAGTGAGTGCAACAGTAGGGAACGTGTTGGATAGTGGAGGGGTACCATTACTATTCCCACTCCAGTGAGTGCAACAGGTGGGAAAGTGCCAGATAGCAGCAAAACAAAAATTACTAATAACATTTAAACGATTGAAAAAAATAATCTTAAAAATAAATGAACAATATTTTTTAAATATACAATTAAATATATTAAACATTAGGGGAGAGGATGTAGCCTTATGGCTAGAGCGATCGACCTCAAAGATGGGGAACCGAGTTCAAGTCTTGGTAACGACGCTCAACAATCTGTGATTCTGGGCAAATCACTTAATCTCCCCGTGCCTAACAAAAATGAATGTGTCCATTTGTAATGCAACTGGTATATATATACAGTACAATATTAATTACATATAACAAAAAGGTACAAATATGATATAAAATAAATTAAGAAATACATTTATAAACAGTATTTAAAAGGAGCAAATAGTAACAGACAAACAAATTATTTAAAACATAAATGTATCTATTTTATTTCCTACCCTATAACACCATACTGATAAAAAAAGACATCCACATTTTTGTTTCCATTTATTTCCATAATTAACATAATTAATACAGAATTAAAAAAATATTATTAATTAAAAAAATAAAACGTTCATTGAGTACACATTCTTTAACACTATAATATCCACAACACACACCTAAAAATAATTACACAATTACCATGATTAATAACTAATTTAAATTAATTAACAATTCATTAATAACTCATCTATAAACAATAAATTACTTACCACCCTTCCCACCATTTATACCTACAAACACCACAACGCACACCTAAAATTAATTACACAATTACCATGATTAATTAATAATTAATTCAAATTAATTAACAACTAATTAATAATTCATCAATTAAAAATACATTATTTCCCACCCTTACCACCATTTTCACCTATAAACACCACAACACACCCCTAAAATTAATTACACAATTACCATAATTAATTGCCAAATAATTTAATAAAATTAACAACTAATTATTAAATAATTAATAATAAATACATTTACACATTTAACACTATATCATCTCAATTAAACAAATATTAATAAATAACACTTATTATATAAATGTAATATAATTAAATTAATTCCACTCCCATTCCCCTATAAGCCCCAACCCGCTATGGAAGAAAAACACAAAATTCAAATTAAAAAAAATAATAACTACTAAAAATAATCAATACATTATATATAATTAAGGGCCAGATGTAGGAAGCCAAATAGCGACCGCAATCGCAGAAATTAGCAGAATTTTAGCCTTTGCAATCGCAATTTGTTTTTGAGAAATGTAGGTAAGATTAAACCTACTCGCAAAATAAGGAATTGCAAAATTTGTGATTCCTTATTTTGCGATTGCATTTAAAGAATCGCAAATTGCGATTCCTTAAATGCAATGTAAGTTGCACAAAAGAAAGTGCACTTTAGCCTTAAGGAATTGCTAATTATCACCAACTTCAAGTTGGCGATATTTAGTAATTTCCTTTAAAAAAACACTTTTTTGCTTATTTAAAAGTGCCATGTGGCCCACATTCATGCCCTTAGGGCATGTCTGTGCACCATATGTGCACACATGCACATTTCAGGGGTGCAACAGGGGGTCCTTTTGGAACCCTTGCACCCTTGAAATTGCGCCCGGAATTTGCGAGTGCCTCTCGGTTACTCGCAAATTGCGGGCGCAAATCCTAATAATACCTATGGGCCTCTTGACCCATAGGAATGAATAGGATGGTATTTCTTGATACGAATCTCAATTTGCAATTCGCAATTAAGGAATATTAAGGGATCGCAAATATTTTTGCGATTCCTACCTACATTCAATTTAGCGAGTCCTTAATAGCGATTCAGTACAAATCGCAGTTAAGGACTCGCTAAATTGAATTTACCTACATGTTCCCTTAAATTACTTCCCACTCTATTCTCCTATAAACCTACAACCCGCTACAGAACTAAAAACGCAAAATTCAATTTTTTTTTAATAACTACTACAATTTTAACAAATGTAATAAACATACAAACAATTATTATACAAAGAAATTCATTACACACATAAAATATATACTAAAATACATACATTAATAAAAAATTGATATTTTAACAACTATAGTTTTACAAAAGATATTAAACACATCAATATAATTTACCTAAAATCAATATTCTTGTCCACTAGAATTTGTCTGTCGATATTCCTGACCCACAATATTTTTTACACGATTTTTGTGCAATTCAATATTTTTTACTCGCTATTCTGTCTCTGCACCAAATCTGAGAATAGGCCAAAATCCATGGGTGGATGCATGGGAACACACACCCTCCACCGATGGAATGCATCCATGCCACAGAGTAACTCAAGGCAGTGATTTGCTCTGCCGTGCATTACTCTAGATTAATCAAGACATTCAGGGCCATGCATGGTGACATTGCATGGGCCTTTTCACCTCCTTTCGAGCGGCAAGGGCAAAAATTCAAGAACTCATTTTAACAGTCATTTAAAATCCAAATTAATGGTAGGGTTGAACTTTAGATTGCTATTTTGAAAAATACACTTTTAAAAAAGTTGTCATTTTCGCGCCTAAGCCAAATGTGCTTTTCTGCCTGTGTCCAGAGTCACCTGACTGGTGAATGGCTCCCCTGTGGTAGATGTGGATTGCTCCCAGACAGTGGAAAGAAAGTCTTGGATGTTGAGAGGTGTTTTACCTCCTTGAGCAGGATGGCTTGGGGGCTTTGCCTAGCCTCTTCCTGAGCTTGAAATGGTACCTACCTTGACACCTGCAGATGCAGTTCACACCGAGACCAGCTTGCCTTTGTCTTCCTAGTCAGCTTGATTCCAAATTAAGTGGAAATGGGGAGCTGCCCCAGAACTGGTTTGGAATGACCAAAAGGGAGGGTTTGTCTATTTCCATAGTGGCTCCTCTAGGTAGGCACAGGGTATTCTGACCAGAGGAAGAAGGGTTCTGCCATGTTAGATTAAAGAAGAGAGGGGTGCTGTGGTTTAATTTACAGTAAAACCCACAAGAGGTGCTGCAAAAGTGCGCAGAGTAATTGCTGGGAACTTTTACATCATTGGTTAAAGATTAGCCAGAAGTTTCCGTTGATTCATTTGATTTCACCTGATAACTGAGTAAGTACTGAATAAATACTTTACACATTGCCTCTGAGTTAAGCCTGACTGCTTTGTGTCAAGCAACAGAGAGTTAAGCATTATTTTATTTTGTGACTTTTTGTGGTGCACCCTGACAAGGATTGTGATTCTTATTTGAGGTGGAATCTCACTCTCTTAACTAACACTCCATCTCTCACACATCCAATGATGAAGTCCTGATCATGGCATGCAGGAAACAAACCCTAAAGAAGGAAAGGAAAATGCAAAGAAAGAAAAGAGAGGCTAGGGACAGGAAAGAAACAGGCAGTAGATATAGAAGAAAGACTGGAGACGGTTGAAGAAAGAGGACGTCATAAAGAGAGGGGACATCATTTGTTTGCTGTTTTACAGGAGGACTGGACAATTGGAGGTAGAGATGGAAGGAAGCTTCAATCAATCAAGTAACTTGTAAAGCGCGACTACTCACCCGTAAGGGTCCCAAGGCGCTTGGGGGGGGAGGGGACTGTTGATCTGTTGCAGGCACTGTGGTTCAGTCCACCAAGAGCAAGGTCTTGAAGTTCTTCCTGAATTGGGACAGTGACTATGATTGCCTTAGGTGGAGAGGCAGGACATTCTAGGTCTTTGTGGTAAGGTAGGAGAAGGATCTTCCCCCGGCCGAGGTCTTACGGATATGTGGGATGGTGGCAAGAGCCAGTTGGGTGGAGCGGAAGTCTCTGGAGGATGTGTGAAATGCGAGGCAGTGGTTAAGGTATGCAGGTCCTGGGCTGTGTAGGGCTTTTCAGGCATGTGTGAGGAGCTTGAATGTGATTCTTTTGTTGACTGGGAACTAGTGGAGGTCTCTCAGGTGGCTGGTGATGTGTCTACGGTGGGGGATACTGAGGATGAGTCTGGTGGAGGCGTTCTGGATGCTTTGCAGTTTCTTGAGGAGTTTCTGGGTGATGAGTCTGCTGCTCATGAGTGCGTGGGTGACCATATTTCTGGACTCAATGGGGATCCCTTTGAAGATCTTTCAGAGCAGGCGTAGTGTGTGGAAGCAGGATGATATGACGGTGTTGATCTGGCTGGGTGAATGAGGAGTCCGAGATGATGGCGAGATTTCATGCGTGATCTGTGGGTGTGGGGGGATCCAGGATTCATCCCAAGCGGAGGGGTTGAAGCCCAGGATGAGGACTTCGGTCTCCTCTGAGTTTAGCTTGAGACAGCTAACCTTCATCCAGCTGGCCACAGCCTTCATCCCATTGTGGAAGTTTTTCTAGGCAACGGATGGTGATGGAGAGGATCAACTGGGTGTCGTTGGCGTAGGAGACGATGTTGAGTCTGTGGTTCCTGAAAATGGCTGCAAGGGGAGCCCTGTAGATGTTGAAGAGAGTGGGGCTCAGGGAGGAGTCCTAAGGCACTCTACAGCTGATCTCTGTCAAGGTACAAGGGTACCTGCATTGTAGGCAGGCTTGCTTTTGTGCTGCACAAAAATAATCCTGCCTGAGAGGCATTTTCCTCTTTTTATGTGTGATGTAGATTCAGCACACCTAGAAAGAGGAAAAAACAAGGAGAACATAAGATATTTCTCCTCATCACGCCTCACCTAGGGAGGTATATCATTTTGATGCATTCCAATGTCTACCACTAATGGTAAATCTCGGAATGTGCCAAAATCAATGGGTGCATGTGAGGGAACACGCATACTCCACCCATGGAACGCCTCCCTGCCGCAAGGTAAACAACGCGTTTCGACTATAAACAGTCTTGATCATGTGATCAAGACTGTTCACAGTCGAAATGCGTGTGTAATAAACTTGGACTAGAGACTGGCGTCATGCCTTCTGTGCTGAGAGCGTACGATATTGGATTGTGGTTTTGGGATATTGGTACTCTGCCGGCATGTACACCACCCTTCTTGGGTCCCTGCTCTCCAGAAGGAGCAACTTTGAAGTGTATATATATATATATATATATATATATATATATATATATGACGCTCGAACTTTCCTCAGTTAGTAAGAAAAGAGGCAGCACTCAAGGAGCTTGGAAATTTTCATGGTGATTTATTTCGGGGAAAAAGCACAAGACGCGTTTCGGCGTGAGCCTTCGTCAGTGTGTCACTCGTGACATGCAAACAGCAAGTTAATAAAGTTACTTTGCATTCATTGACAACAACATAGGACTTAACCCTACTGCACCACTATGGGCGCCATCTTGGAATGGTGTTATATCCATAAGAGGGTGTTATGATTATAAAATGTCTTTAAATCATGACGTTTAATAAAGCCGTGGATTGGCTATTGTTCTATGTACAGAGTGTCTAATCATGTTTTATATACTGAGAAATAACAGTGCAGTTCATCAAAGACTGTGACAAAAAATATAGATCATCAAAATTATCAAAACTATCATAGTTCATAAGGCTTAATGGCAATCAATGTGCTACTTAGAATACTACTCAAAATGATAATAGCATATTGTACAAACTATTTACATTTAATCTGTCAGTGAATTACAGTCTATTCTGGTGAGAAAAGTAGATCAATCTGATATTGTTCTTTCTTTCTTATTTACATAGATATTAGATGTGATCCATAAGCATAGTCGCTTTCCCTTTTCAAAATACTCAATATATACATATATACATATTATTAACCCTGCAATAACTGCATAAGATGGTGTATAAATGCAGGGCAAGAAAAGGAAGAAAAAAAGAAAAGGGAAAGACAAACTAAGCGAAGAGAAATGCAGAATTCATGCGTGGCAGTTATACAGTCCATGATTCATGACAGACAGCATAGGCCCGAAGTTAATATATACAGGTTTCAGTGTCACTTGCCTAGATGGAATGACAATTCCTCTCCACTGTTAAGTCCTCTCGGGTGTTTGGTGGAAAGATCTATAATATATCTTGATTCCAACCTGCGTAATCTTCTCAGCCGATCGCCTCCTCTGACGTTGGGTGGGACAAGATCCAACCCAAAGAATTGGAGTTTATTGCGATCTTTGCCATGTACTTCGGCGAAATGTCGGGCAACCGGATAGGCAGTGTCTACCTTCTCGATTGCCCGAAGATGTTCCAATATCCTCAGTTTGAGTTCCTTGATTGTACTGCCGATGTAGCAAAGGCCACAAGGGCAGAGCAAACAGTATACTACAAACTGAGAACTACAGGTTATGAAGTTCCTGATGGGCACTGTGTTTCCCGTGTCGGGTATAGTGTACGATAGCACTCTTCTGCTCCCGGCACAGGCCTTATAGTGCCCACAGGGAAAAAACCCGGACATATGCTTCAAGGTGTTTGTTTTTGGTGTTGGTTTCTCCAGGTGACTGGAGACCAACATGTCACCCAATGATCTGGCTCTGCTGAACGTTATTAGAGGATGAGCTGGTAAATCCTCTTTTAGTATGCTGTCTGTCTGTAATATATGTGGCTGAAAGGACCTTACGAGTGTAAGGTGAAAAACCTGAGCACTCCTATGTGCTGGATAAATGCAAATTAAACGAAATGTTCAGAAATTCAAAAGTTCAAAGTTTTATTCACTTTGTAGTATGGAGAGTCTAATTCATTCTTCCAAATCAAGAATCATTCCATAGATGAGGGTATCACAAAATCGTTAAACATAGCGTGATGCGTCCATGATTTCAAAAGTTCAGTATATCCTGATTGAGAAACACATAAGTCAAAGTCCCCGATGCATTTCGAGCGGGACGCTCTTCGTCAGGGGGTCAATGTGTTCTTAAGAATTACGTGCGGCGCGCGTAAGGTTCGGTGGCTGCAAACCACTGATCCTTACGTGCGCCGCACGCAATGTTTAACGATTTTGTGATACCCTCATCTATGGAATGATTCTTGATTTGGAAGAATGAATTAGACTCTCCATACTACAAAGTGAATAAAACTTTGAACTTTTGAATTTCTGAACATTTCGTTTAATTTGCATTTATCCAGCACATAGGAGTGCTCAGGTTTTTCACCTTACACTCGTAAGGTCCTTTCAGCCACATTGATTTTCTGCCCCACCCGGACAGATGGGGTTCATCCTGAGCACCCTGAATGGTTGAACATTAGATTACCTTTCAGATGACTTTATATACTCAGAGTGCAGCGGACCTCTTCTACTTGTCTGTAATACATGCCAGTTCTTATTTAGCATGGTTCTTAGGTCATTGGCACCTGATGAATAAGGGGTGATCAGCCTGAACTTCCCTTCATTCACGGCAGCTTTCTTCTCTCGGCCTACAGCTTGGTTATCTGTGGCATAAAGTGTTGTCCTTTGTACCCTTCTAACCTTTTTTAGTGTGCTGTTGAGTAATTTCTTACTATATCCCCTAACGGAGAAGCGCGCTAGACACTCTGAGGCAGCCGCCTCAAAGTCGGAGTCCCTTGAGCAATTCCTTCGGAGCCTAAGTAATTCTCCGTAAGGAATGCTATTCTTTAGCTGAGGGGGTGGCTGCTGCTGGCAAAGAGTGTCAAATTGCCAGCAGTTTCTTTCCTATAGAGGGTAGTGTAAAGATGGTCCCCCTCAACGAACACTCTAAGATCCAAATAATCCGCTGCCACCGGACTAATTGAACCCGAGAAGTGCAGGTTGAGGTCATTGGTGTTTAATACTTTGATAAATTCCTCTGCTGTTCTGATTCCACCGTTCCAGACAATAAACAAATCGTCAATGTAACGATGCCAGCATATAACCTCCCCTATGTCTTGACCCACTGTGCAGCTCCTGGGCACCCGCTCCTCCCACCAGCCAACGAACAGGTTCGCATAGCTGGGGGCGAAGCAGGTGCCCATCGCTGTCCCAGACCTTTGGATGAATAACTGGTCTTCAAAAAGAAAGATATTGTGAGTTAGACAAAACTCTATGAATTCAACGATCATTTCATTGTGTCTATCAAATACCATCTGGCGCTGCTCAAGAAAATATTTAACGGCCTCTAGGCCTTGCCCATGTTCTATACATGTGTATAGGCTGGTAATATCCAGCACCATCAGCAGATATCCAGGGCTCCATGTTAACTCCTGGATCTTGATTAGAAAGTCTTTGGTGTCCCGTATGTAAGATTTTAATTTCACCACCAAAGGAAACAGGATATTGTCTACAAAGCGTGACATGTTCTCTGTTAAGCTGCCGATGGATGAGATGATTGGGCGGCCAGGGGGATGGTTCATGTTCTTATGTAATTTAGGGAGGTGGTAGAAGGTGGGTATCATAGGGGTGTTGTTTCTTAAGAAGAAATGTTCATCTTTCCCCAGCATCTTGAGGCTGTACCACTTCTGTATTAGTGTCTCATATTGTGTGATACTCTGTTGGTATGCTGCAGTTGTGCATTCCATATAGAAATTTTTATCTGCGAGTTGCCTCAGTGCTTCTTCTTTGTATTGGTCTCTGCTCATTAAGACCACATTCCACCCTTTGTCGGAGGGCTTGATCACCAGAGTTTTATCATTAATCAGGTCCATCAACGCCGATCGCTGGCGTTCAGTGATGTTTTTTGTTGAAGTGCGATGTTCCGCTCGCCTGTACTGCAAGAGGTCATTCTTCATTGCCTCTGTGAATACGTCCACAGCGTCCCATGGCGATTGTGGCACAAACGTAGAGACAGGTTTGAATATACTTTTGTCCCTTTCTTGCTCTACTCCTTGTAAGATAGCTTGTTGTGCGATGTTCAAATTTCCAACATCTTGTTCTTGTTCCAATCGCAGATCTTCAAGGGTCTCAATAGCTGGTAAATCCCTACTGCTGAGAGAGTCCGTTGCCGTTATTCTTGTGCCCTTTTTGTTGCGGTCTTTTAAATGGGGACGTAGTTTAAAATCTATATCTCTCTCTCTCTCTCTATATATATAAATATATATATATATATATATACATATATATATATATATATATATATATATATATATATATATATATATATATATATATATATATATATATTACCTACTGGCGGTCGCCAGTAGGTAATTATAGTTAGGATTGTTTTCCATAGGAAATCCGCAACATTCTATTGGGAATAACTTTGGCGCAGATTGAGGGATCTGCCTGTAATTTTCCTCAAATTTGCCTCGCTGCGCTCCGATCCTTTCTTGAAAGGTTGGGGGGGGATTCGTCAAGCGGGGGCCGAGATAAAAGGGGGGTCCCAAAACATGTTTTCCCCATGTTAATTTCCATAGGGCGGTTGGACTCACTTTTAGCCCGAACGGCTGAATGGATTCCCACGAAACTTGGCAAAATTGTAGGGACTGGTAGCCCGATGTGCCTTTGCTATGTCTCAAGATATGTGCTTCAGAGGATTTTGAGTAATTTAGGTTCAAAAAAATATATATGTCTATAAGCGCCCCGGTACGCGCACCGGTACGCGCACTGGGCGCGCTACGCGAGTACACGTGCGGAAAGCTGATTGGCTCTCGGGTGTCTGTCAACATTCCAAACAGTCCGGAGCGGCCGCCATCATGTGTCTCGGTAGGATCGAGACACAAGAGGTGGCAAAAACAAAGGGGGAAATGACCATAAGGGGGCAGGGTAGACCCCCCCCCTGACCCCCTAGGTTTAATGTGGGGGCCAGAATGAATGCAGGTCTTCTTCACTCAAACAACAAAGTGAAAATGAGGAAAAAAGGTGGAGTCTTTCATCATTTGGAAAACAAAACTGTTGTGAACCAATCAAAAGTGTTATATTCAGGTCTCATGACCTGGGCTTTCTCATCATTTGGAAACCAAAAGTGTTCTGAACCAATCAAAAGTGTTATTTTCAGGTCACAAGACCCGACGCGCTTACGCTACACGCCCCGGTGCGCGCCCGTGTGCGCCCGGTGGCGCTTACGTTGCGTGATCGTATGCGCTCGGGTGCTTCCGGGTGCCCTTACGTAGTGCGTCATATGACGCATCACGCGGCTACGTGATACGTCACGATGTTGTTTTCGTTCGTGGGAATAGTGCTAACGGGACGCTCACCGGTACGCGCCCCGGGGCGCGCCTCAGCACTGCGCTTGCCGGTGAGCGCATCAGTACGCGCCCCGGGAGAGCTCCGGGGCAAAAAAATAAATAAAATGCTATTACATAATTATACAATCTAAAATTCGTTATAAAAAATATTACTTTTCATACCTATAGAGATTTGCTATTAAAAAACCATTGAAATTCACTGAAAAAAACCATAGGTTTCACACCAGTTATAGTTAGGAATTAGCATTTAAAAAACCTATTAAATTCACTGAGAAAACCATAGGTTTCACACCAGTTATAGTTAGCTGGAAATTTTACTCGCATAAAACCATTGAAATTCCCACGTTATAGTTAGTTGGACTCACTATAACTTGCGTGTGCAATGCACTGCTGATGACGCCACATATTACATCACTCATGACATGGTCAGTGACATCACTCATGACATCACTGATGACACCATCCTTGTGACACAGTGACAGACCTCCTTTCACTGTAATGTAACCCTTAAAACACATATTCAAAAATAGAAACTAAAACTTTTAGTAAAATGGAGATACCCATATCAGTTACAACAACCAATTCAGTAATTCCACCATCTATATACACATCCACTTATTCACAAACAGTTCTACATAGTCACTCATACATATACTCACTCATCATATGTAGTGATACACCTATACATCCTGTTACACACCGACAGTCATCCAAAAGTTACTCACACACATACTCACACATGCAAATAAACTATTGAACATCCATTTATTTGCACATACAGCTATACACACACAACCACCTTACTTCTAAGGAGACTTACACGTACTTACTCTCTTAAACAATCACTTATAGAAACACATACTTATTTAAACAGGAACTCTTAGAATCTCATACTCTCACATATACTCACTTACATACATCAATATTCACATATACTAGATTAAAACATAAGTAGTTACTGATAAAGACACTAGTGAGTCAGTCATTCTCTCACTAACACACACATATACACACTCATCCACCCATACAGTCCTGCACATATGCTGTCTTCAAAACACATACAGAGAGTCAGTTATTCATGCATCTATGAGCTAAGTAATACCCCCACCAAACCATACAAACACTCATACTGATACTAAAATAAACATCTAATAACCCATATACATACACATGTAGCTACTCACCAACCCATGCAGCCACTTATACAGAAAGTGAAACACTAATCCTTATATTTAAATATTTAAACATTACTCACTAATATATGTATTGCCTAAGATGCACTTAATAAGCCAGTTAACCAATCAATTATTTTTTTTTTAAAAACATCTAAACACTTATTTAAACATTTATTCTTCCATCAACTTTTACATATACATATATAACACATATTTATTTCTCGGAAAGACACACATTCACTGGATGGTGTCATCAGTGATGTTACTGACCATGTCATGAGTGATGTAATATGTGACGTCATCAGCAGTGCATTGCACGCGCAAGTTATAGTGAGTCCAACTAACTATAACGTGGGAATTTCAATGGTTTTATGCGAGTAAAATTTCCAGCTAACTATAACTGGTGTGAAATCTATGGTTTTTTCAGTGAATTTAATAGGTTTTTTAAATGCTAATTCCTAACTATAACTGGTGTGAAACCTATGGTTTTTTCAGTGAATATATATATATATATATATATCCAACTGGAGGTTGCCAGTAGGTAGTTATAGGTAGGACCTAATTTCCTTAGGGAACACGTTTTTTGTTTGGCCAATAACTTTGGCGCTGTTTGACGAATCCTTCTGAAATTTTCAAAATTAGTACACCATTCATGTCAGCTCAAAACACATTTTTCCCATTTTAATTCCGATAAGGATTTTGAATACGACTACACCCTAAACCACTGGGCAGAATTACACCCAATTTGTCAGGAAGCGAGCTCTTGGTCGAGAAAAGGTCTTTCTGTGATTTATTGCAAATCCAGTCTGTAGTTTTAGAGATATTAACCAAAATCCGAATTTCTATATCTAGGGGCGCAGATCCGACAGACCCAGTGCTGAAATCTGATTTGCTTCTGACACTTCAACCAGGCAGTGTTTTTTTTAAAATTATTTTATTTTTAATTGTGACAGTTGCATTCCATACAGTCGGAGGGTGTCGAGCCTCACCCGGGACAGCGCAACCCCGTTTGCACTGGTCATACACAGCCTTTCAGCCCACATCCTGGAGGTCGGGCAGCGATAAAACACCAGTCATTTCAGCTCTCCCTCGACTATGACACATATCAAGTACATAGATTGCTGTCACTTTTTCTACAATTTTGCAAACTCACAACAAACGATGCCATCCTGTCTACAACATGTGCCGTGAACCTGTGGTGCATCTCTATCTTTCCTGTTGGCGCCAGTGGTACCTTGGACTATCAGGAGGTCGCGGGCGCGCTGTCGGCCCCATCTGTCACAACCCAACGCAGCTCGCTCCAACCTACGCCTCTACTGGGGTCGAGGCGTCGTCAGCTCGTGGCCCAGTAGTGCAGTTCCCCTCGCCTCTCCCCTCTTCGTCTGCAGTCGCAGCTATGCCCCTTTTGTATTCTACATATAGCCCCCAGAAATTCTTAGGCCTGCTCTTCAGCGGTAAAAGGTCACTGTAATTCTCTGACTGAGTGTAACAGTATGTCAAGTCTCTTTCCCAGTGCTCTATCTTAGGTAGAGGTCCCCTCATCATGCATCTAGTCAGCCTCCTTTCAGCTAACAGCAATCCCATGTCCACTAAGCATCTCTGGGCTTTGGGCAGTCTCTTCGAGTATCCCATCAGAGTTAGGGCGGGGGACGGGGCTATCTCATCTTCTATTATCTTACTTATAGTATGGAACACTTTGCCCCAATATTGCTGCACCCCCTGGCACTGCCTGGATAAGTGTAAGAACCCTGCGTTACCCACCCCACACCTGTCGCAAGTCGCATCGTCGCGCAGGCCAAATCTGCACAGTCTCTCCGGGGTGTGATAAACTCTATTGATAAATTTAAAATGTATCAGTCGATGTCTCCCATTCAGGGAAATACGCCTCGTGTTGGTGCAACAGTAGCTCCACATGTCATCGTCAACTGGCACCCCCAAATCACGCTGCCATTCAAGACGCGCCTTACTATACCCTGTCGCTCTGCCTGTTATGGTCATCCTATACAGGGTGGAAACCATTTTTTGGGGGGAGGCAGTTTTAATCACATGCGTGAGTTCTAACAATTCTGCCGGTTCTGATAAGCCATCCCCCAGTTGCTCTCGCCAGGCCCCTCTAACTCGGAAAAATTGGAAGCGCTGTAGTGCAGTGGGCTCATTTTCTGGTGTAAGTACGTCAGCAATCGATTTAAGCTTCCCTCCCTCGAACATATCGCCAGCCGTGGCTATGCCCAGGCCGTTTAGGGCAGCAATGACACCTTTTTCCGTGCACGGCGGGAGCCACGCCATCCATTCAATAGGCATCAGTGGGGAATATAGAATCGCCCGCTGTAGTATTGCAGCAGGACCTGCCATGCGTGCCTGGGCGAGTTTAATGAGTCTAGCAGTCCCATACGTCTATCAGCCGATTCAAATATTATAGCTGCCAATGGCTTAGGAGCGGCGTAGAGCCTCTCGAGCCGAGCAAACTGTGCTTTCTCCTTGTCATGTATCCAACTGTGAGCATGCGTGCCCTGCGCTGCTCGGAAGTAAAGTTCAAAGTCCGGAGCACCCAGACCTCCGAGGTGGTATGGCAACACCAGGATGCTCCACTGCACCCTAGCTTGCCCCCCCACCCATGCCAGCATTATCATCAGGACCTTAAGGCGACTGAAGAAACACTTCGGCAAGACCATGGGTAAGTTAGTGAAGAAATACAGCAATCTAGGCAACACGACCATTTTCATGATCGATATTCTACCAATCAGCGAGAGCGGGAGACCCATCCAAACATTGACATTGTCTTCTAGTCGCGCCATGGCAGTCCCATAGTTCTCCCGCATGACTACGTCCGGGTCTGTGTGCAGCTGTATCCCTAGATATCACACCGAATCAGTGGTCCACCTCAAGGGGTACTCCATCACAAATTGTTCCGTAGCCGGGGTCAGAGGGAACGCAATAGATTTTATTCCAGTTGACTGTCAACCCTGAGAGGGCCCCAAACCTCAACAGTTCCAGCAAGAGTGGGACCAGGTTTTTCTCTGGCTCCCGGACATACAGAAGAGTATCATCTGCGTAGGTCGAGATGTTTAAGCGATAATCAGGAAAATTCAGCCCTCGGTGATTATGGTACTCACGCATTGCACATGCCAGCGGTTCCGCTACCAGTGCGTATAGTGTGGGCGACAAGGGGCACCCCTGACGTGTGCCTCTTCAAATCAGGATCGGATCCGTCACACGATTCCCCAGGCGTATACGGGCTGTCAAGTCTGAGTACAGAGCTGCCATCATCTGTAAGAACCCTGGGCCTAGTCCTAGCCTCGTTAGGACCATTCTCATGAAAGGCCACTCCACCGAGTCGAAGGCCTTCTCCATGTCTAGAAACACAGCTATCGCCTTGCGATTCTGAGAGGTGTGCTGGAGGGCTCCAAATACAGTCCTTAGGTTGCACGTAATGTTCCGACCATCACAAATCCTGCCTGTTCCGGTGCCACCAATTCCGGGGTCAGGAGGGCCAGTCTAGTCGCGAGTACTTTCGCATATATTTTGGTGTCCATGTTCAAGAGCGACAGCGGCCGATGAGAGCTACACTCCTCCGGAGGTTTCTCCGGCTTCGGGATGGCCACAATCAGTGCTTCCCTCATCGAAGCTGGCATCACACCCGCCTCTCTCATATCCGCAAATAATGCAGACAGATGTGGCAGCAGCAAATCCAAAAAAGCCTTATTGAACCCCACCGTGAGGCCGTCCAACCCAGGGGCGCTCTCCGCTCTAATCCCACTCAGGGCCTCACGAATCTCGTCATGTTCTATTGGAATTCTCTGTGTACATCCGACAAAAACAGGAGTTTGATGTGTTCCAGATAGTCCCGGATATCTTCCTCGCTGCCCAACCCCCGTGCCTCATAAAGTTCAGAATAGTAGTCTCTGAATCTATCAACTATCTCCTCCTCGGCCGTGAGTAGATCCCCTTCCTTCGACTTTATGGCCGTAACCATTATTTTCCGTCTCTGCGGCTTGACCAGGTTGGCCAATACCGCGCCCGGTCTATCCCGCTCCCCGTACACTCTAGCTGTGGCATATTTCCCTAGATGTTTCATTTCTGCGCCTGCCTCCGCCTGATACTCCGCAACGAGTTTTCGAAGCTCTTCTCGTGTTTCATCTGAGTCACTATCTAGCAGTCGCCCCTCACAGTCCGCCACCTGCCGCTCCAGAGATGATAGGCGTTGTCCAATGGATCGGTGCACCCCTGAGAGTTTACTAATTACCTCTCCCCTGATGTATACCTTGAATGCTTCCCAAACCGTAGAGAAACTGTCCACAGACCCAATGTTGATCCTGAAAAATGTCTCTATCGCTTTGTGTAGGTCCTCTCTAAATTGTATGTCTTGTATTGAGTAAGGCGGGAATCTCCATGCAAATGGGGGGATAACCCTCTGTGGAGTTGTGAGTGTCAGCAGGACCAGGGAGTGGTCGGAGAGAGTTCGGGGGAGCACCTAACAGTCGCGGACCAGAGGGAGAGGTCGTGAGGAGGCCAGCCAATAATCTATACGTGTGTGGATGTTATAAAAGGCAGAGTAGTGTGTGAAACCCCCTCGCCCTGGGTTTAAGTTGCGCCATACATCCGTGAGGTCCTCACTAATTAATAACCCATCTAATTCCCTGGCCGCAAGAGCCTGTCTTCTGTCCGGGCCGCTCGATCTATCCAGCTCCGGGCATCTGGTCATGTTGAAATCCCCTCCCCATACAACTTGAAGGCCAGGATACTCCTGTGCCACTGCGGCCAGACGCCGGTAGAAATCAGGGTTGGCAAAGTTAGGGCCATAGATATTGACTAGCAGCATATCCATCCCCCTGCCCATGCATTGCGATATGACGTACCGGCCCCCTGGGTCAGCTGTCTCAGAGTGTATTCTGATTTTGGGTGCACCCAGGTCAGTACACGTCGCGCGTGTGTATTAAAGCCTACCGCGCTATTCTGGCCCTTCAGACCTCTAGCCTGCAACCTTGAGCTATTATCTGGCAGGTGCGTCTCTTGCAGCAGCGCTAAATCTATGTGGTGTCTCTGCAAATAATTCAATACTTTACGCAGTTTTCTAAAATCGTTCAGCCCACGCACGTTCCAAGTAACTGCCCTAAGTTCCTCCTTTCTAGTATCCACTCTCTCTACGTCAGGCGCCATTTACATAGATCAATGTCGCATACCATGCTGGACCACCATGTTCACTGTTAGCAAGATCAGCTGTAATTCTGCAAGTTCTGGCATCAAAAAACAAAAACAATGGAACCCCCCCCTTCTCCCCCAGTGCAACACCCGACCCCACCCACAGCGGACCACCATCTAGGTCGCGATACATCCAAATCCCAGACCAACTCCTCCCCACCCCCCTCCCAACTAACTCTTCCCACCTCAGTGACATCACCTGCGGGTGGAGGTTGCTCAAGTCTAACAGCCGATGGCACAATACAGTCTCTATGTTTGACACTCGCCTCGTCACCTCCAGCTGGCATCTATCTGTCCCGTCTGCACCTTGGGTAATTCCCAACCAAGGCGGCTCCCAGTCTATCATTCTCTCTGTTCAGTAGGCATTCCGGTTTCCGCCCCCACAATGGCCCAGGACAGTACCTGCACTCCAAGATACTCAGTCCTGTTCTTCCATGCTGCCGCCGCAGGCCCCGCCAGTGGACTCAAGGTCCGGAGCTTTCCTCTGCCATTTCGCCCAGTCTTTCAGCGTCTTCTGCAACGCTCTCGGGTCCGTAAAGATGTGCGACTGACCTCCTCTGTTGACCTTCAGTTTCGCCGGGTAAAGCATTGCATATTCCAGGTCTTGGTCCCGCAGTTGCTTCTTCATAGGCAGAAACTGTTTCCTCGCCTCTTGCACCTTGGCCGTAAAGTCTGGGTACAGGGAGATATTTGAGCCCTCGTATGTTAGCGTCTGCTTTTCGCGAGCTACTCGTAGGGCCGCATCTCTGTCTCTATAGTTAAGAAACTTTGCGATTATCGGTCGCGGTGGGGCTCCAGGTTTCAGACGTGGCGCCAGCGAGCGGTGCGCCCTATCAATAATGAACATGTTGGAGAAGACCTCTGCTCCTAACAAAGTTGTTAGTAGCCTCTCTATGAATGGCTCCATCTTACCAGTGTGAGTCGTTTCGGGGAGTCCAACAATGCGCACATTACACCCCAGAGAACGCGCCTCCAAATCTTCAGTCTTATCCTGAAGTAGCTGCATCACCCTTCCAAGTTGTTTATGGCTAGCGTCGATGGTGGTTTGCGCCTCCTCTACCTCCATGATCCTCCTCTCCGACATGTCCAGGCGCTCAGCGTGTTTGTCAAGTCGCTCGCCCATTCTGTCCAGCCTGTACGCCATCGCATCTATCTTGGCTCCCAGCGACGATATGCCTTCCTGTAGCCCCTTCTCCATAGACATCAAGAGGCTTTTAATATCCTGGTCTGCTTCCACCGGAGAGGAGGACCTGCTACCGTCCTCGGCCGCCTTGTCTTTGGGTTTTGTACTCCTTTGCGCAAATGGAAGTTTGGACTGGACGCAGTCCGGTTTCCCCATCTTGCCACCACTTCTGAGTTCCAGGCTCATGCGTGACCCACTTTCCACCGGTCTCTCCAAGCAACCTGGCGGCGTCTCCATAATCAGTCCCGTGCACGCTTATGATAAGTGGCGCAGTACACCAGGTGTTTAGCTGTAGACCCACCGTCCTGTCCGGCCTCACATCTAGGGCACTTCTCATCGGGGCCTCCCACCAGGGCCTCTTTGACCACCACTCTATGTTCGTTTCTCACGTCCTGTGTTCTCCAACCGAGCCCTCACACACTCCCCACCTGTTCCATCGTCCCTATTGCGGGCTCCAGGGGGTTGGTCAGCCAGTGCACCCCTGGATCAGCCCTCACAGCAAGTCACAAGATTAGTGGCCTCGCATCGGCCTCAGGACCGGGGGACGGATCCCCTCCTCAGCGGCACTGTCCTCAGGCGGGGGCACAGAGATGTCTGCTCGGAAATTCCTTGTGGACCAAAACACTCCTCTGAGGCCACAGGGGGTGACTGTATTACCCCCGCAGCCGATCTACCTCGCTCACGTGCATGTAGCCGGGTCTCAGCCGTATTGCATCTTCCCCTCTGCAAGCAAATCGCAGGCCGCGGAGGGGAGCTCAGCAGGGGCTCCGTATCAGGCATCGCCGCCTACCAACCAGGCGAGTCCTTCGTTCCGGCTCGCTCCGTAGCAAATCTCCGCTTCCCCGGGTCCCAGGCACAGGGTCCAGCCGCACGCAGGGCGACGTCCTGGGGCAGAGTTCGGAATCTAGGCCGGTGCTTCGGGCATAGCATCGTTTCGCGGAGTCTCCGGACAAGTCGGTCCTAGATCTTATTCCTCCTCACTATCGCCTGACCGGAGGGGCTCAGAAGTGTTCCTCAGCTCTTCCACCGCAAATTTATTCCCCCATCAGCATCTGGGCGCAGGATTTATGTAGGAACTTGTACCAGCTTTGCGGAGCTCGAGACTCAAGCGTCCATCTTGGTCTCGAGCAAGCTCCGCCCCCCTCAACCAGGAAGTGTTGGCAGCCATCGTGGGACTCAGCTTCAAAAAACGTTCAAAATAAACAAAGGTGGAGGCAGTTAAAAAAAAATGTTTTGCAATTTTGCTGTGAAATTGCTGGTGGATCCACAAATTTGTGCTAAAATTGCAAAATAAAAACAAGCTTGCTCTCCCATGTTTGTTCATACTATAGCCTCCGGGTGTGTTAGGTCCCGGGGACATGCAGGCATAAAAAGAAGAAAAGGAGGGGGGCGCACGGGACCCCCTTACTAGGGTCTTATTAGACTGTCACCTCCCCGGGCTTTATTATTATAATGGGAAAACTTTTTGGTGGACCTCGCTCTGGAGTTGTGGCTCCTGATGAAAAATGTTTAAAAAGAGAAGCGCTTCTCTATTGTTTAGGCTCCGGATGCACCAGGGGCATGCGGGCATCATTATTTTAAATAAATGGGGGTAGGGTTTTGCGGACCCCCGTGCCCCATTACTTATCAACAAATTAATGCGGGGGAGGCCCACCACCACCCCGGGGCTAATCTAAACGAAAATAGGGGTGCCTCGTGGACCCACCCATGCCCAGGGATCACCACTTCCACAGGCTTTTATTTTGTAATGGGTGTCTTAGGGACACCCCTAGGCCCGGACCACCACCTCCCCGGGGCCAAAATAAATTTTTTTTAAACGGAAGGTGGGGCCGAGCGGCCTCCTCCCATGTCCGTTCTTGGCCATGTGGACGACTATCCCCGGCGAGCAGGCCCTACCAATAAGAAAGGAGGGAGGCTGTGTGGCCCCCAGATGGAGCCATACATGGCCCTGGGGACCACCACCCTCCAGGGCTTGCTCCTGCTATGTCCTGAGGTGCCCACCCCGGGGACATAGCGTTTGCTATCACTTCCTCACAAGACCTCTGCGACTCACTCGCCTCGTTCTTCCACAGCAAGATCGCAGACATACACAACAGCTTCGGCGCACAGACCATGCACCCAACCACAGAACCAACGCCTCCCACCACCACCCTCCGCGCCTGGACCCCGGTCAGCACCGAAGACACCATCCAAACGATGAACACCATCCACTCCGGATCACCATCCGACCCATGCCCCCACCATGTCTTCAACAAGGCCGACTCCGTCATCGCACCCCAACTCCGAGACATCATCAACTGCTCCTTCAATACCGACACCTTCCCGGAGAGCTGGAAGCATGCCGAACTCAGCGCCCTCCTGAAGAAACCATCAGCAGACCCCACCGACCTCAAGAACTACCGCCCCATCTTGCTCCTCCCGTTTCCTGCCAAAGTCATCGGTAAGACCGTCAACAGACAGCTTGCCGCCTTCCTCGAGATGAACGGATCCCTCGACCACTCGCAGTCCGACTTCCGAGCCAACCACAGCACCGAGACCGCCCTCATCGCAGCCACTGACGACATTCGAGCCCTGCTCAACAACGGGGAAACAGCGGCCCTCATCCTCCTGGATCTCTCCGCAGCGTTCAACACTTTCTGTCACCGCACCCTAATACAACGCCTCAGCAACATCGGAATCCAAGAGAAGGCACTGGAGTGGATCATCTCGTTCCTCGCCGGAAGAACCCAGAGAGTCCGCCTCCCCCATCCGAGGCCACCGAAGTCATCTGCGGCGTTCCACAAGGATCATCACTCAGCCCCACCCTCTTCAACGTCTACATGAGCCCCCTCGCAGCCATCGCACGCCAACACAACCTCAACATCATCTCCTACGCCGACGACACCCAGCTGATCCTCTCCCTCACCAACGACCCAGCCACCGCCAGAACCAACCTACACGAAGGGATGAAAGACGTAGCCGAGTGGATGATGAACAGCCGCCTGAAACTGAACTCAGACAAGACGGAAGTCCTCATCCTTGGATCTTCACCCTCTGCCTGGGACGACTCCTGGTGGGCCCCTGCCCTGAGCAGCGCACCCAAACCAACAGACCACGCACGCAACCTGGGCTTCATGCTGGACTCCTCCCTCTCGATGACCAGACAAGTCAACGCCGTCTCATCATCATGTTTCAACATCCTACGCATGCTCCGAAAGATCTTCCGTTGGATCCCCACCGAAACCAGGAAGACGGTTACCCAGGCACTCGTCACCAGCCGACTGGACTACGGGAACACCCTCTACACCGGAACCACAGCCAAACTACAGAAAAGGCTCCAACGCATCCAGAACGCCTCCGCACGACTCATCCTGGACATCCCCCGACACAGCCACATCACCGGACACCTGAGAGACCTGCACTGGCTCCCCATCAGCAATAGAATCACATTCCGACTCCTCACCCACGCACACAAGGCCCTCCACGACCTGGGCCCCAGGTACCTCAACACCCGCCTGACCTTCTACACTCCCACCCTCCAGCTACGATCGACCAGCCACGCCCTTGCCACCATCCCACGTATTCGAAGAGCCACCATGGGAGGAAGATCCTTCTCCTACCTGGCAGCCAAGACTTGGAACTCTCTCCCCATCCACCTCCGTCTCACCCAAGACCACCTCTCCTTCAGGAAGCAACTCAAGACCTGGCTGTTCGAGCAGTAGCGGACCCCTCTCCCCCAAGCGCCTTTAGACCCTCCGGGTGAGTAGCGCGCTATACAAATTCTTGATTGATTGATTGACTGTGGCTTGACGGAAGCTTTACCCCTTCCACTAAGCCACAGCAAACTCTCCTCTTCCAGCAAGAGAAAGCATTAAAAATGCTCTCGCTTACTGGAAGAGGAGCAGAATTACTTTCACACAGAGGGAGCTGCCTTTCCAGCAACTCCCTTTGTGTGAAAGCAATATCAGCTCCCACAGGAGGCAGGGAGACGGCAGGGACTGCGGGCATTGAGTTGAAGCTGGATGCCCTGGGGGCAGCCAGCAGACATGGCCGGGTCTCAGAGGTTGGCTTCCCTGGGGCTGCAATTGGCCTGTGGAGGTGGGAGACGAGGGGCCACGTCCACCATTTGAGAAAGGCCCTGGAAGGGGAGTCGCACAGCCCTCTCCTCTAAAAGTATTAATGGTTTTTCAAATTGGCCTAGGAATGGAGACACCATTCCCATATTAAAAGTAGGCCGGGCCCCTTGGGATTGGCTCTCTGGGTCTGAGACTGGCATGGTGGAAGGGGGGCATGTGGCCCCCCTCCCCTATATAACAATTTTATTTGTAAAAGCCGTGTCCCAGAGGATGGGGTCCCCAGGGCGAAATCAGCCCAGGGAGGGGGGTTGTGCTCCCCCATCTCCCATTCTAAAAATGCGTGTCCCTGGGGCCGAAATTGACCGTGGGAAGGGGGCTGTGCGCCCTCCCCAATAAAAGATTAAAAAAAAGAAAAAATGGCTGGAAGTCGCTGGAAGCCACAACACCTTTCTCCACTACTCTGGAAACATGTCCCCTGGCACACTTCTGGTTGGGAATGAAGTCCCTCTGGCTCCTGAGGGTCCTTGGGGGCCTTCTACCCCTCTTGTTACCTCCAGTAAGACCCACATAGGGGGATTGCTGACCGTGTCATGAGTGATGTAATATGTGAGGTCATAAGCAATGCATTGTGCGGGTGTAAGTCATAGTTAGCTTAGATAACTATAACTGCTGAATTTCAATGGCTTTGTACAAGTGAAATCTGTGTGGGTCTGTGAGTGGGTGTGTGAGTGAGTGATTGTATGGGTGTGCACATAGCTGTGTATGTGAGTGTCTGAGTGGGTCTGTGACTGGATGCAAGAGTGAGTGGGTCTGTGAGTGTGTGAGTTGGTGTGTGAGTCTCTAAACTAGGTCTGTGATTGGGTGCATTAGTGTCTTTGATGGTCTGTGAGTGGATGGATGAGTCTCTGAGTGGGTGAGTGAGTGGGCCTGTGAGTGTCCGAGTAGGTCTGTGAGTGGTTGTGTGAGTCTCTGAGTGGCTTTGTGAGTGGGTGACTGGGTGTCTAAGTGGCTCAATCAGTGGGTGCGTAAGTCTCTGAGTGGATCTGTGAGTAGGTACGTAAGTGTTTGAGTGGGTCTATGAGTGGGTGTGTAAGTATCTCAGTGGGTATGTGAGTGTATGAGTGGGTCTGCCAATGAGTGTGTGGTAAAAAAAAGTAAGGAGGTATGCAGGAGCAGGTACTCATGAAAGCTACCCCTGTGACAGTCCTCCTGTCCCTCTTGCCTGTAGTTAGCTCCCCTCTGCTTCCTTTGGTTTTGTGCCACCTCTGCTTGTTTTCTGCCCATTTTTCTGCCTCTTCTATGCTCGCTCCCTCCCTCTATGCTTCCTCTTTCTGCTCGTTCTGGCTGTTATTTTGCCTCTTTCTATTCACTCCTGACCTTGATTCTGCCTCTTTTTTCTTGTTTCAGACCTTTACTCTGCCTCTTGTTCATTTTTAGCCACTGTTGTGCCTCTTTCTGCTCATTTCTGACCTTTATTTTGCCTCTTTCTGCTGGTTCCTCACCTCTATTGGGCCTCTTTGTGCTCGTTACTGACCTTTAGTCTGCCTCTTGCTGTTCATTTCTTACCTCTACTTTGCCTCTTGCTGCTCATTTCTGACCTCTATTTTGCCTCTTCCTGTTAATTTCTAACCTTTATTCTGCCTCTTTCTGCTCCTTTTTGACCTTTATTGTGCCACGTTCTGCTCGTTGTTAACTTTTATTTTGCTTCTTACTGCTCATTTCTCATCTTTATGTTGCCTCTTTCTGCTTGGTCAGCCTATTATTTTGCCTTTTTCTGCTCGCTCCTGACTTTTATTCTGCCTCTTGCTGTTTGTTTCTGACCTCTATTTTGCCTCTTGCTGCTCGTTTCTGACCTCTATTTTGCCCCTAACTGCTCGTTGCTGACCTCTATTCTGCCTCTTTTTGCTCCCTTCTGACCTTTATTCTTTTGCCACTCTCTGCTTGTTGCAGACCTTTATTTTGCCCTTTCTGCCTGTTTCTCACCTGTATTTTCCCTCTTAGTGCTGGTTTCTGACCTCTATTTTGCCTCTTTCATCTAGTTTTTCACCTAGATTTTGCCTCTTTCTGCTTGTTTCTCACCTTTATTCTGCCTCTTGCCGCTCATTTCAGACCTTTTTTCTGTCTCTTTGTGCTCTTTTTTCACCTTTATTTTACCTCATTCTGCTCGTTTTTCACCTTTATTTTGCCTCTTGTTTTGGCGCCACCCGCAATTCGGGGCAGGACGTTATTGGTTGCTAAATGGGCAGGTGCCACTAGCTTCATAGCATAGGAAGTGGAATCGAGCAGGTCTGACCAGCAACGTTACAGGCGGGTGCGAGTCCCACCGGGGGCATATAATGGCAAAGGAAGCACCGCAACACTCTCTTTGTCCCTCCCCCCAGCATGTCCAGTACAGTTCAGTGGACCAGCGATGAATTACCCACCTACCCATCCCTTGAGCAGTGGGTTCCCTCACAGCAAAATAGATGGGGATGCTGAGAAGTGAACTCTTTGACTTGACTGACTGACCCCTGGAGGGGGGAGGCATTCATTTGGGCACAGGGCTGGCAGGATATCGTAAGCCTCGCTTTGTATTTAAAAGAACATATTCATCAGCGCGCTTTATAATCTTAGCGCTTGATTGCTCCCAGTGCCCACTGCTGTAACTTTATTCGTCCTGCGCCTGGAATCTTCGTGTTTATCCTGCGGCCATTTTACTGTTTGTTGTTCTGCCTCCTGGCCCGTCTGTACACCCCGCACCCCACCTCACAGCTGACCCTCCCTCCCACGAGTAGATCTGGAGTGTCCTGCCTAGTGAAGCGCTGTGTCCGTCCTGATTCACTCAGAAGCGGCCGCTCCACCACGCTCCCTGGCCACTTAAGTATCTGTGCTTTGACAGCAGCGCGCATTGCTTGGTTATTTGCATCTCCTGTGACGCTTTAAAGCCCATTTCCTCTGTGCATCATTTGTCTCGTAGCGCTTCATAGAAATCAGCTGTTTGATTGCCATAATTACATGCGAAGTGCCTGCTGCATATCGTAAGCCTCGCTTTGTATTTAAAAGAACATATTCATCAGCGCGCTTTATAATCTTAGCGCTTGATTGCTCCCAGTGCCCACTGCTGTAACTTTATTCGTCCTGCGCCTGGAATCTTCGTGTTTATCCTGCGGCCATTTTACTGTTTGTTGTTCTGCCTCCTGGCCCGTCTGTACACCCCGCCCCCCGCCTCACATCTGACCCTCCCTCCCACGAGTAGATCTGGAGTGTCCTGCCTAGTGAAGCGCTGTGTCCGTCCTGATTCACTCAGAAGCGGCCGCTCCACCACGCTCCCTGGCCACTTAAGTATCTGTGCTTTGACAGCAGCGCGCATTGCTTGGTTATTTGCATCTCCTGTGACGCTTTAAAGCCCATTTCCTCTGTGCATCATTTGTCTCGTAGCGCTTCATAGAAATCAGCTGTTTGATTGCCATAATTACATGCGAAGTGCCTGCTGCATATCGTAAGCCTCGCTTTGTATTTAAAAGAACATATTCATCAGCGCGCTTTATAATCTTAGCGCTTGATTGCTCCCAGTGCCCACTGCTGTAACTTTATTCGTCCTGCGCCTGGAATCTTCGTGTTTATCCTGCGGCCATTTTACTGTTTGTTGTTCTGCCTCCTGGCCCGTCTGTACACCCCGCCCCCCGCCTCACAGCTGACCCTCCCTCGCCCCTCCCCTTCCACTATCCACATATGACAGATGCAATCGCGCGCAGCGTCCACGCGCAGCGGTCGCGCCGAAGGTGCGCCAAAGGTAAGCCCGTCTTCGCCCGTCCGCGCCTGGACCGCGCCCAGCGCCCGTCCCCCTGCCCTATGCCGCTCCCAACCCCCCAGAGTCACTTATGATGCCGCTACTCTCCTCGCCCTCAACGCCGGACGCACCCCACTTTGCTGCGAAGCTACCCCAGGACGTACCCACGGCCCATTCTCCTGCCTCTTCTGTAAGTTCAACTGCTTCAGAACCCTCACCAAACACACTTCCTCCACACTCAGCTCCGAACCCAACGACTTGAAATGCATCCTACTGAACACCCGCTCGGTCCACAGACACGCAACCGAACTCTGGGACCTAATCGACACTGCGTCACCTGACATCGCCTTCCTCACTGAAACATGGATGAATGCATCTTCTGCCCCCGACATCGCCATAGCCATACCGGACACTTACAAGATCATTCGAAAAGACCGCACCGATCAAACTGGAGGAGGCATCGCCATCGTCCATAGAAACACCATCAAAATTACAACCAGCTCTGACGACAATCTTGCAACCGCCGAACACCTCCACTTTCAGATCCACACCGACCCCAGGACCACCCTCAGAGGAACCCTCATCTACAGGCACCCAGGCACACGATCTCAATTCAGCGACGACATCACTGACTTCGTCAGCCCGCACGCCCTCGCCTCCGAGAACTACATTCTTCTAGGAGACCTCAACTACCACCTTGACAACATTCTCGACAACAACACCACCACCCTCCTGGACAACCTGTCCAATCTCGGACTCAAACAACTTGTTGACACCCCCACTCACACAGCCGGACACACGCTCGACCCTATCTTCACCTCCAGCAAGCACATCTCCTTCGATCACACTACAGCTCTCCACTGGACGGATCACAGCTGTGTTCACTTCAGCTACAAAACAACCCTGACCCACAACCGTCCACAACCCATTCCCCGAAGAAAATGGAACAAAATCACCACCGACCAACTCCTCGCATCACTCAGCCAAAACACTCCCACCCTAACAACGGACCCAGACCAAGCGGCCACAAACCTCAGGCAATGGATTACCCACAGTGCGGACGAACTAGCACCCCTGAAAAAACACCAGTTGAAATCATTCAGCAAAAGGGCTCCCTGGTTCAATGATGACCTTAAAAAATCCAAGAAGACATGCCGCACCCTGGAGAAGATTTGGAGAAAAGAACCAACCTCAGACAACATGGCCTCCCTCAAGACAGCCACCCGCAAACACCACCAACTGATTCGATCCGCCAAGAAATCAGCACTTAAGGACCGTCTCGACAACAATTCTCATAACAGCAAGGAACTCTTCAATATCGTCAAAGAATTCACCAACCCTCCCGCAGCATCCAACGACATCACTAACTCCCAAGACCTCTGTGATGCGCTATCCTCCTTCTTCTACAACAAAATTGCCGACATCCACAACAGCTTTAAGAATATTCCCAATGACCAACTCACCCCACCCCCTTCTGATCCCACCCCTCCAACTAACTACCTCAACTCCTGGAACCCAATCACCATCGAAGATACCATTCGCCTCATGAACTCAATCCACTCTGGCTCACCTTCTGACCCCTGTCCCCACTACATCTTCAACAAAGCTGACTCCATCATCGCTCCCCAACTCCGCGATGTCATCAACTGCTCCTTCAACTCCGCCACCTTTCCAGAAATATGGAAACACGCCGAACTCAGCGCCCTTCTGAAAAAACCAACTGCAGACCCATCAGAACTGAAAAACTACCGACCCATTTCCCTCCTCCCTTTCCCGGCCAAAGTCATCGAGAAAGCCGTCAACAGCCAACTCGCAGCCTTCCTTGAATCCAACAACTCCCTGGATCCCTCACAGAACGGCTTTCGAGCCAAACACAGCACCGAAACCGCCCTCATTGCGGCGATCGACGACATCCGAGCACTGCTGGACAACGGTGAAACAGTGGCCCTCATTCTACTCGACCTCTCCGCCGCCTTCGACACTGTCTGTCACAACACCCTCATACAACGCCTCAACAACATCGGCATACAAGGAAAAGCCTTGGACTGGATCATCTCGTTCCTAGCCGGGAGAACCCAGAGAGTCCGACTCCCCCCTTTCTACTCAGAGCCCACCGAAGTCATCTGCGGCGTACCTCAAGGCTCCTCACTCAGTCCCACCCTCTTCAACGTCTACATGAGTCCCCTCGCCTCCATCGCACGTCAACACAACCTCAACATCATCTCCTACGCCGACGACACCCAGCTAATCCTTTCCCTCACCAAAGACCCCAACACCGCCAAAAACAACCTTCACGAAGGGATGAAAGAAGTAGCCGAATGGATGAAACAGAGCCGCTTAAAACTCAACTCAGACAAAACGGAGGTGCTCATCCTTGGATCCTCCCCCTCAGCTTGGGACGACTCCTGGTGGCCTTCCGCTTTGGGATCAGCGCCCACACCCACAGACCATGCACGTAACCTTGGCTTCATTCTAGACTCCTCTCTCTCAATGTCCAGACAAGTCAACGCCGTATCGTCCTCCTGCTTCAACGTCCTTCGCATTCTCAAAAAGATCTTCCGCTGGATCCCCCTCAAAACAAGAAAGACTGTCACCCATGCACTGGTCACGAGTCAACTGGACTATGGCAACACACTCTACACCGGAATTACAACAAAATTGCAGAAAAAGATCCAGCGCATCCAAAACGCATCAGCGAGACTCATATTAGACATCCCGCGCCAAGAGCACATCACCGGTCACTTAAAAAACCTCCACTGGCTTCCCGTCAACAAAAGAATTACTTTCCGCCTTCTTACCCACGCACACAAGGCCCTTTATAATCTAGGACCCGAATGCCTCAACACCCGACTGTCCTTCTACTATCCCACCCGCCAACTAAGATCATCCAATCAAGCCCTCGCCGCAGTCCCGCGCATCCGAAAAACCACCATGGGTGGCAGATCCTTCTCCTTCCTGGCTGCCAAGACCTGGAACTCACTCCCCACCCACCTCCGCCTTACGCAGAATCACATCTCCTTCAGAAAAGAACTGAAAACTTGGCTATTCGATAAACAGTGAACCCCTCCCTCTAGCGCCTTGAGACCCTCTGGGTGAGTAGTGCGCTTTATAAATGCCTGAACTTGAACTTGAACTTGCAGGAGGGTGACTGACTGTCCCGATTTACGGCTAGGCTAAGTCCCTCAAACCCGTGCACCAGCACCTGTGTAAATGTATTATTCATGTTAGTTAACTTGTGGTTTATTGCACGTTGTCAGCGCACCCATTTTGTTTTATAATGTATGGTTTATGCTGTTTCAATATTCGGTTGTGCATTCAATTGCGGAGGATATTGCCCCCACACTGTGTGATAAACCCTTGTGTTGTTGCCCCCGGCACTTTGTGTCTGTAGTCTTTGCTTACCAGGACACCTGCAGGAGTGTCGAAATCCCATGAGACTATGGCAACACTCTGCGGCCATCTTGGGTGTGGTTTCCCTACATAAACCACCCACGAATGTCCAGAGGCCGCTTTGTCTAAAGAGTTCCATAGAGGCAACCTTCCAACACCTGTACTTCAACCTGCACAGCAACTGTCATAATCACCGTTAGACCTTCCTGAACCAGTATGGACAAAAACAAAGAAAAACATCACAAGTAAAAGGTATCCAATGCATGCAGGCATGCATGTAAGCGCACTCCACTAATAGAGCTTGAGAAAGTGATGCAACTATAAACAGTATATCACAACAGGCTTGACCGAGCTCTTCAGACCTATATTCTGCCCCCTTCTGCTCATTTCTCACCTCTATCGTTCCTCTTTCTGCTTGTAGCTGACCTTTATTATGCCTCTTTCTGACCTTTACTCTGCATTTTGTTAATTTTGTTGCTGACAGCTATTTTGCCTATTTCTGCTCGTGCTGCACATACACATCTAGTGCCCCCATCCTTTGCTGTACTGAAGAAGTGGTGGGGCATCACCCCCTCGTGCCGCTGTCTGTCTCCAGGGGTGCGGGAGCCCGCTGCACTGCCTTCCTCTGCCATGACTTGGGTTGGGGGGGGGACGGGCCCCAAAGAAAGACTAATTGGGGGGGGGGAATTAAATAAACCCACAGGTGAGTAGGAAACCAATAAAAAAGAGAATATGTATTAAAAAAAGGTAACAGGTAGATCTGAATGGGATGCATTGGGTTGGATGGGTCCTGCTGAAGCAGGAACACGAGTGGATGCCAAGGGATGAGTAGGCATGAAAAAATGTCTTCAAGCAATTTTTTAGCATGAGCAACATCATGGGCATAATGTTTCTGAAGTGACATGCATGAAATGCATATCACAGAATTCCGCATAATCTCACAGAATACTTGGGTAGGGCCTTTAGTAAGCTAAGCTGTCCACAAGCCTGGAAAAAAGCGGGAAGACCTCTGCATACTACTAATTTGGGCAGGGCTGGGCCAAATGGGTGGATCTTGTAGGTGATGTGGTGCCTTTGGTGCCTTTGTTTACTCAGCAGAAATTTAAAGGAAAAACATGGACTCTTTCTCAGACCAGGCGACTACAAGAAAGAACCCACTTGCCTTGGACAGTCACTACAGAAGAAATTGCGTTCCAATAAATCAACAATGCATACACCTCCATCAAGGATTTCAGATAGTCTTCAACATGGGATTGTGGAGAAAACACACTTGCTTTGCAATGTCTAAGCACAAAAAGTTAGGATGCTTTGTCCTTTACAGAAATGGACTGGGGCACATGCCATGCTCATGTTTGTAAGTGTTTCCTGTTGAGGTTAAACTTCTGTGTAATAAGCATCTGGGCCAGATTGAAACCTCGCCTGTGTATTTATTGAAGATGATTGCACAGTTTTGCATAAAATATGTACCCAAATGAAGTACTTTCTGCAGTTTAATTTGTCAATGCTAACTCATTGGGTGAATGTCTAGTGTGTATTCTACACTACAGTTGCATAAAGGACCTTACAAGATAATGTCTCCAGTGACCTTATGTATTTGGCATTTTGGCACAAGCAACGAGGAGACAACAGACAAATAGTTGTATCTCCACCAAACAAGGGCACTGCATCTTAATTAAACATAGTAAGTGCTTCTTTGTTTGGTGGAAAAAACATGCCATCAAAAGTGATGGGGAAATGTGCTCAGGGCTCTTTGCTATAATGTGCTGTCCATCAGCCTGAAAGTGGTGGGAAGACCTTTGCATACTACTAATGTGATCGATGAAGGGCAAAATGGGTGGAACTTGTAGGTGATTTGGTACCTTTGTATATTCAGCAGTAAATAAAAGGGAGAACCATGGACTCTGCTCTCAGACCAGGGAAAGCCCTCTTCTGAATTAAGGTACCGGGTCCCAGGGTATGGGGTCCTCTGGGCCCAAAATGGGCTTGGGTAGGAGGCCCCACTTATCTCTACACACCCCAATTAATTTATAACAAAGGGCAGGTCACCATTTCTTTGTGTTTGCGCAATCTCACCCTATCTCTTTTTAATTGTGGCCCTCTAGGTCTACCCCACAAGATATAGGGGGCAGGATATCCCTACCCTGCCACCTTAAATTATTTTAAATTTTGAAACTTTAGCACAGGGGATTAAGTGCCTGAGTTTTACATTTTTCTCAGGTTACTGGCAGCCAATCATAACCTTGCTCCTGTGAGAATTGGCTCAAGGGAAAAAAAATTCCTTGGGCCAATCAGAAGGCTCTATTTTTTTTTATTGGAGTCAGTGGAGTCCCTTGAACTCCACCATTCAGATATACAAATATTTGTCAATCTTAATTTTTCCAAAACTACTGAATGGATTTACACCAGATCACAAAAAAGCACAATCTATGGCCCAAGATCCTGTCGTCCTGCCAAATTGGTATAATTCAGTTCAGCAATTTTTAGTGCTTCTTAGAGGAGTCTATGGAAAATGCATGGGGATGTTGCATTTCGGGAACCCTTTTTTCCGCGGACCCTGCCTGACGCATCACCTTGAACTTTCATGCACAAACAAAGCAAAAACAGAGCACTTTTTAAAAAACTTTTGTGAAGATTCTGTGACCTGGTGCCACATTCATGGGAAGGGATACTTTTGACCAGATTCAGACTGGACTCAATTAGATAGCATCTGGGCTCCCCATGGCCAGTTTGATATGGCTGGAATCTGCAGCCGTCCCTGTGATGATTTCTCTTCCCAGACTCTGCTACACTTTCGAACAGCTGTTTACGCATAGTTTTTTAGTTTCATCACTTTGGATATTGAACCGGGACACCTGTGACCTGCAACAGGGTTTGATTTTTTTTCTCCTCAGAAAAATCATTTAAGGATTAACCTGGAGAAAATCAAATTACATTGAGAGCCTGTTAAAATAAACTGACCATGATTAATTGTAGATTATCTCCTCCAACAAACACATGGGATTACAGCTTGTGCACAATCTGACTAGGCCCAACTTTAGAGGTCAAGAGGTGACCAGATGGGTTATTGTTGACGGGTATCGTCAACGTTAACCATCATTTTGGACACAACTCAATCTTAAAATTTAGGATGGCCTGTTGTAAGCTAAGGGAAGAGATTTGGTTTCCTGGCTGTAAGGCACAGCTGGACTCCTGTGGACCCCCTCACTGATGGAGGGTATTTTGGTTTGTGCATCACTTTGGCTTCGAGGTGATCCGGCTAGAATTGTCTGCCAAGTCAGCGTGGAGTAGCGCCCTCTGCAGTCACAGAACGTGTCCTCTTCTGTACCCGATGAAGATGGACAAGATGCAAAAGTGATCCAGAGTGGAGTTAAAGAAATTTGAAAAACATGAATTAGTTCTGGCAAGGTTGGACCTAGGGTAGCTTTGTGATTATCGTTTCCATTGTATGTGCATTTGGCATGCTTGCAAGGGAGGCATTTCTTGGTTATATACACTGTTTGCTATAGTAGAGCTCAAACCAAGTCATATTTAAACATGGGGCAGAGGCCTGGACTATTTCGAATAGGTATCTTAGCATTTCTGGAGATAACTTGTGTCTGTTTTGGTTAGAGGTTAGAGTGGAGAGGCTGGGCTGTCATTGAGGGGAAGTATTGCAGCCGGTTCCTCATATTGGCACAGCATGTCAGGCCTTGTCTTAATTTAGGTCCACTCTTATTTCTCCCAATTTGGCTATTTATGAGCTCTCTGTGAGTGATTCTTGGAATGTTCTTTTTTTGATTTCAGTACCTTGATTGTAAATGTTGATCCTATTGTACACAAGAGCAGTGGTACTTGCGAATTGTGTCTACACCCATTGGGGCAGATTTATGAAGGCCTTGCGCCGCCGGTGCGTCATTTTTAACATGGGAAAAAGTGACGCACCGGCGGCGCAAGGCCTTCATAAATCTGCCCCATTGAGTTTAATTTGTCACAATTAAATGCCTGAGTCTTTAAAGTCAAAATGTACTGCCTTTCCGTTTTTATTTTTCTTTCCCACACTGTTGCTTGATATTTATGTAAATAAATAATGTATGAGCTGTCCACAGGACAACATATAAAGGTTTCATTGTATCCCCATTGCATTAATGTGTTTATATGTTTTGCATGAGGGACCGTTGATCCTTTACAAATACTTTTTATGATACGGTGGCAAATTTTGAGTAAACAGGCAAAATGCCTACATGTGACTTAGGGTTTGTCAAATATCACATGGACATGTGAAGCTGCTCAGACAGGATTGGTATGAATATATTAAGACTCTGTTTTCAGTCCTGAACTTAGTCTGCTACCCTATTGCATTCTGGTTGTTGTAGTGTTTATTTTATTTTATTTTGAAAGTTTTATATAGCGCGGACAAGATCCTTGCAGATATCAGAGCGCTTTACAAAGAGAAGTACATGAGGGAGCATGGTTAACAGATAAATCAGTAGGTCAATTAATACAAATAGGTGGCAACTATGTTGTGGTGTTGCGTTGTGGTGTTGTGTTGCTTCCCTTTGACACATTAGACTTACACACCTGAAATCAGTGATAAGCAGGTGAAAAGTTCACGACTGGAGAGGTTGAATTAATGGCCTGAAGTGAGGCGGTCACTCTATTTCCTGGTGAAATGTAACTTTTTAATGAAGCATGCAGTGCCTTTAGTTCCTTCCGCCTGTCCAAGACCTGCCAAATAATTGTTTTATGAAGCATATTCAGGATTCTTTTTCACACAGAAGGATGCAAGCCAGGGATCACTAGGAAAGAATCCTCCTTGTTTACAATAACTTGCAAATGAGTCAGTGATGTCAGTGCAATATCTCACTCTTCACACTCCTTATCTTTTCTCGCAGCCACATTTGCAATTTAAATTACAGGTTTACATGGCTATAAAGCCCTCCTCAAGGAAAAAAGAATTCGGTTGTTCCAAGGCTTCTGAGCGAGCTGAATATTCAACATGAACCCAGTAGTCATGTAAGCCATAAATGAATACACTGTTTGTGCAGAATGAGGGCCACATCCTGCCAAAAAACAAGAAAAGAAAACCATTAAATGCTTAAGAGAGATCATTATTTATTAGGTTGTTTTTTGGCAGGTTTGATCATTGTATTTTGTTTCCATTTGTCTGAACTACACAGTCGGTTGGGTGGACTTTGACTGGGCCATGACCCCTGATTCACTCTTCCAGCAATTATCTTCATACCTCTTAATGTTCCTATGACTTTAACCAATCACCTATTGATGGAAGGCAGTCTTTTCAGAGGGAAATGACTCCAAGCTGCTGCAGAAATAGGGCAGAATGCAAAAACTCGAAAGGGAGCATCAGTGCCAGCTAGGTGACATAAATGAAAGCCTATTTATTGGCATTGTTCGTCTTTTTTAAAAAATAATTTTACACTGTGTTTCCTTTCATGTTTTCCAAAGTATGTTTGACAGTAATCCCAACAATCTATTCACTGTTGTGTAATAACAGCTACATTTGTTTATTCTTCAGGTAAATTCATGTTTAAGTTCTTCCAGTGTTTATCATGTGTTCATTTTATCACTGTTTTAATTATTAAGGTATTTTGTGAGTCACTGAAGCCATTTCAGGGGAATGGGTTACCAGCATAATTTCGGGGTAATAGTGGAGAGTAGTTTGCATCCATTTGATGTAAAGGGGAGTCCTTATCCAGAACCTCTTCAGGACAGAATTGCAGTAGGGGCGCAGCAGGAACTGTTCAATTATTGGGTGATTTATGGGTGATCATTGGGTTCTGCCCTCAGATTGGGGTTCAGGGCATCCCGGTTTTGGAACTTGGACTCCTACAGATAACCCTCCACATTTTCTCAGTCCAACTCTCCTTAGCTGAACAGGTTATTTTTATGGGGGGGCCAGGGCCAATCTTTGGTTACCGGGCAGTATATTTTCTGTATATTACTGTTTAACACTGATATCCCAGAGCCGCCAATGCTATTGCACACGAATGGGATCGCCCAGTTTTTCCTGTTGGGAGCTTAACTCTCCAGGAGTAAGAAGTCGAGCGAAGAGTTGAACACTACATTAGGTGTTGGTTGAGGTTTGAAACTCAGATACAACAGGACACAGTAAATAGCACAAAATAGCCAAATGCTGAGCCACTGCTACAACTTCGAAGACAGGGACCTTTACCAGAAAGAAAATCAGAAGATACTTGCTTTCGGGCCCAAGATAAAACTCAAATATTTGTATATCAGTTGCTATCCAAGTCTTAGGTTTTTAAATAAGACTCAGATATAGGGCCAATGTTATCTCATGGAACTGTGTTTGTATGGCCTTGGAAATCTTTGAGACTTCTCTGTGATACTGTAACGTTTGTAAAGAGAGTTTTCAAAATGGAGCAGAGGAACAAGAAAAAGGAAAAACTATGTATCCATGTCGGATTAAACATTTCTGGTCTTCTGTTAAATGTTTCTAAATAGGTGCAAACCTAAGACTGTAGAGACTACAATAAGTATATGGGCAGAAAATCTGCCCATACACCAACACATGCCAGGCTTCCTAACAAATGAAAAAAGAAAGAAACCAGTCCCAGGATGCTTGTTTCCGGTCCAGGGAGGACCTGGCTTCGCAGTTCGGTCTGGGCTGTTCCCATGAGGCACAGGGTCAAGACTGATTTGCATATGGCTGGATCTAAACTTGGGTGGCACAGTGAGCAAAAGAACAATGGATTTTACTCAGATCTATTGACTGGGGTTAATGTTTGATTTACTCTGCATTCCATCCATCATGTGTGTCTTTTGCTTTCTCACTCTAAATGCGCTGGGTATGCCCATTCGTGGGTTGTGGGTCCCGGGCTCACTGTGCCACTAGATTCAAGCTAGCCTGTCTGATGAGGGGTGATGCCCGGAAACCGATCCAAGGAGGCTTGTTTCCAGTCCAGGGAGGACCTGGCTTGGCAGTTCGGTCTGGATTGTTTCCATGAGGCACAGGGTCAAGACTGATTTGAATATGGCTGGGTCTAAACTGGGGTGGAATGGTGAGCAAAAGAACAATGGATTTAACACAGATCTATTGACTGGGGGTGACTGTTTGATTTGCTCTGTATTCTATCCTAAGCCGATCACAATGCTGCAATGCAGTGTTGTGATTAGTCTGAGTGACGTGGTTTGGAGCTCAGATGGGGAAGGGGAGCCTGGGCATGTTTCCGCCCAGGCTCTAATGCCTCTCAGGATGGCCAAACATTCATAAGCACTTAGGAGGGGGCCGCCACTCCTCCCCCGTGCTGCCCAGCCCCACCCCACAAAACTGCCTCAACATGGAGCAATGAAACGATAATAACCCTGGTATTATCATCTTATTTTTCCTTTTGTGCCATGCTGAAAGGCATGGGGCGGTGCTCTTCCCCCTTAGCGGAGGAGCCAACCCTGTTTCCAACCCAATAAGGCAGCCACCAGCAAAGGAACTGTCATTGCGAATATTTGTTCTAACACATGTGTGAAGTGCAGATGTAGTACTGGCTGCTGGCTCAAGTGGGCAGTATGTATCCCTCTTTGGAGGCACAAGAGAACAAATCAAAGTTCACATTTATTCTAAGTGTAACTTCTCCCTCCATTTCTGAGGAAGCGCCTCTTGTTCTTTGTCCTTGATTTCGAAGATATTCTACAACAGGAGTCACAGGTCAGACCAGTCAGATTTATTAAAGGTCAGTAAGTGCATCATTCTGAATCAGATTTTGAAGCCAAAATATTCAGGGGCTTATTTACAAGCCCCTTGCACCACTGGTGTGTCACACTGCTGGCGCAACCTCCTGCCCCATATTTACAAGGACACGTAAAGCCACCCTGCCTGGCTTTTCCTGTCCTTGTAAATATGACCCCTTCTCACGCAACACTTTATGTGAAAGGGGCGTGACATGGGTGTTGCTGTGGGTGTTCCCATGCAACACCCATGTATTCTGCCGCATTTCCAGATTGATGAAGATTCCTAAACCTAGAAATACGGCACAGAAAAGTGCTTGCAGTGCTGCGCTGCAGCACTTTCTTGTAAATAATGCCCTGGGTTTTCCAGGCAGCAACAGGAACCACAGGAAAACCCTATTACTACAATGGCACAGATGGCGTTCAAGCTGACTGTTATGCCCACTATGATCAAAGGAAAGTCTGTTGTAACATCCACCATCTTATGCCGCCATCATTATCCTGTCCCAAATATGCACATTAAATTTTCTGGTCAAGGACAGATGAAACACAGGCACACATCTCACATGTCCTACAAATAAGAAGAGGCAGAGACCCCATTCATAGAGGACTGGACAAAATAGCAGGTGGAAAGGTGTGTACCATTGAGTTATAATCTACTGCCACAACCTTCAGCCTGACAAATGAGTTGAAAGCAGCCACCTTCACAATATTTCTGGGTTCACTTTAGGTGCCTCCCATCTTCACAGAGCTGGGATCTCAGGAAGGGATAGCTGGAACATCCTGATTGGGCTTATCAATTGCAGACTCAATTGGTAGAAAGCATAAAGCAGCATAAAGAATGACAGGTTTTCTAATCCATGCAAGAGATGTCTGTTCTAAAATGGTTGTTTACCAGATTGCAAAGCTATAGAAGACCACCAACAATGCCATCCTGTCACAGGTTGATGTGATCATAATTATGTGAAAGCTTAGGAGGTTCTTAATGTCCATATTCATCCATGATAAATCAGTGTATTGCTGTTTACAGACTTAGAGCAAGCACAGTGAAGTCCACATACCTGAAAGGTAGACCGACACTGAAACACAGTCACACACCCTACATTTTCCACTCTAGACCTCCTCCCCCCTCCCATCACCATCCACCTGATAACCCAAACTCTTCTGAGGCAAATTAGATTACCACTTTCAAGGAAAGACTCCACAGTTTTTTCTTGTGTGGCAGAATTAACTTCCAAATAGTCTGTCCTGCATATAAATCTCTGTATAACTCATCTGACTCACAAACATACTTACCATCTCTGATTGCTAACAGGACTTTATTTTACTAAGCATGGGAACTACTATATTATGAAGGTACTAAACTCTAGAAAGTATTTCTGTGGAGCCAGGGAACCTGTCTGGACTACCACAACGCCCACACCCACAACAGCATACTCACCACAACCTCTTGACACTTTGAAGGAGTTTAAAACTATTTCTCATCTGCAAATTCCTTGCTGGGTGCACATAAACAGTCATTCTCTATATATGCAGCAGAACCTACCCACTTGTCCCACTTGTTGATCGTTGTTCCATTTCCCAGTGCTTAATTCGTGTCATTGGTTGGAGGTGCTGATCATCTGCACTCGTATCAGAGACAACGCTGTATTCCTCATCATCACAGCTTAAGCCAGAGCAAGAGAGAGGAAGGAGAAAAGGGAGAAAGAACTGGGAATGGAAAATAGGGAGAACACAGAGAAGGAAGATGGAAAATAACCTACAAGTGTGGTATAAAGAGAAACTATGCTTAGGGTGGTTGAATAAATAAGCATGCGTTAAAAGAAAAATAGGCAGCCTTGGTATCTGGCAGGCATAGCATTCAGCCCTACTGCATCTGTCGAAGCAACAGCAAAGGACGTTCCTTCTTCTACCTCGCGGCCAAGTCCTGGAATGACCTACCCCTCACCTTCGGACTTTATCCTCTGAGCTGGAATTCAGGAAAGGATTCAAGGCTGACTGGCTTCTGCATGTTCAACTGAGCCCTTCTTCGGCAGCAGGACACTCAGCTTCTGGATACTCTCACTGGTAATTATCTGTGCTCGACAAGTCTTCTTTGATTGATTGATTGAGTGCATATGAATACCTAAGAATTTGTGTTTGACATTGAGACCCATAATTACTTCTAGAGTTCTTTGTGAAATCCAGGCGCGGCTGGTACAGGTAAGAGTTGGTGGGGCAGTGGGGCGGATGGGCGAGAAGTTGAGAGACGTTCGGATCGGTAAAATAAGATTAAAAAAAACACTTACCCTGCGCTTGCGGAAGCGCAAGGTAAGTGGTTTTATTTCTCGACTAGTCCCCCACCACCACCCTGCACAGCCCCACCCTGACTCACCGCTCTTGCTGGCCGCGCCTGGTGAAATCCTAAAACGTCTGAGATCCCTTCAAAATATATGTCTACTTGAGAAACTTGTAGATTGGTTTTGTGTGATTATTATCAGTCAATTCAATTCATAAAGCTTTATTCGGTACATATAAAAATGACCATAAAAGCACATGAGAAAAGAAACACAGTGTGAGAAATATTGCATAATCAGAAAAAATATACATACATACGGGTTATTATCAGTCATTTATCTTCAATAACACAATGTCATTGTTGTGTCAAAGCGAGGATTAGAACTCAGGTTGTCAAGTTCAACAACCAGGCCACTAGACCAGGAGTTCCTAACTTATGGGCCAGGGGCCATTGGGCGTCCATGAAGTCTTCTCACAACTGATTAGAAAATTAAATAATATTAACAGATTAATAAAGAAACAAAATGAATAAATAATGTTTTTTAAATGTTCTGCAAATGTGAAGAAATCTGATATTGGAGGCTAAATATTTATTTAATATTCTCAGATTGACTGGTGGGAGCAGTGCAAGTGCATAAAACTGAATATTGTTTAGACGACGAATTGCCTGAAATGAATTTAGAAATGCTCCGGCCTTCCTGTTAAAATCAAATATTTCATAATTTGTGTAGATGTTTAATGAGTGTTTGTCTGTTTTTTATTCGTGTACTATTTTGCTGTTCAAATCATTGAAAATCTTAGGCCGTGGTCCCCGGCATCCAGTAATGACTCTTCCCAGATTCCAATTGTGGTTCAGTGGTGGTCCACGGATTCCACTAATGAGTAAGTGAGGGTCCTCAGAAGTCAAAAGGTTAACAACCACTAACTAGGCCATGTTTCCTCTCACTGTCTAAAGACACTTTTGGCATTGGGGAACCTTGTTAAGCTCCCTGAACCCTGGAAAGAAGGGCCTTTCAGTGGTGTAAGCTCCCAGCAAGGACAAGGAGAGCGGCTTCTGCAGGGAGTGCTCACATTACACTTAATCTTGCTGCAGTGAAAGTACAAATGAGAGCCAAGACCTCCAGGGCAGATCTGGATTCCTCGCAGGTGGTTCGCCTCCTTGTTCACATTTGACATGTACCTGCAGAATCTCATCACGGGCAGCTCAGGTTACAAGTCTGCCCAGTTGTATGAAGTCAACGAGCTTTAATTGCTTTCGGCTTTAAAACTTTGGCAAGCAGAACAAATAACTCCATGTCAATGAATATTTGTTACAAAATTACACAACAGAATGTACAGGAAATTGTAGAGGGTTGTGTCTGGGGATGTAAAAAGGTGTAAACGATTTGAAAATGAACCGGAAGTAAAATCTTTCTGTGTCTGCAGTAGGCTTGGCCAACGTCGTAGGGGTGGGATGACTGGGGTTTGAGGTGGGGTGGACCTCAGCTCTAGAATGAATGGAAGGCTCACTGGAGCAGACATGGGTAGGTCACAGAGGCTCATGAACAGGTAATTTACAAGCTCGGGATTGAGCGCTAACCGACAAAGAGGGGGATAGCTCACAGCATCAGGAAAGGGTAGGTAGCTGGGTGAAGGGTACGGGTACGAGGCTGACTGGCTTATGCATGATAGCTTACAGGTGCAGCAGTAGAAGCCAATGGCTCTCTGGCAAAGGCATGAAAAGTGTAATTACTCAAAAAGTAAGTAGGTCTCACAAGCTGTCTGAAATGGGTAAGGATCACAGCCTCAAGGATGGACGGCTCACAGGCTCAGGAAGCAGTGAGTCACATTTACTAAGGCAATGCAGGGACTCAATACAAGGGCAGTGCTCATGAAAGTAAAATAGAAAAATTTAACAGGCTCTAGAATTGATCAAGCTCATAGCCGCACAGGTGGGTAGGTCACAGGCTGTGGCATAGATACAGCTCATAGGATCACGGGTGGGTAGCTCACAGGCTCTGCCATCTATAAAGCTCATAGGTTCACGGGTGGGTAGCTCACAGGCTCTGGCATGGATAAAGCGCATAGGCTCATGGGTGGGTAGCTCATAGGCTCACGGGTGGCTAGCTCACTGGCTCCGGCATAGATCCAGCTCATAGGATCATGGATGGGTAGCTCACAGGCGCTGGTATAGATACAGCTCATAGGGTCACTGGTGGGTAGCTCACAGGCTCTGTCATAGATACAGCTCATAGGCTCACGGGTGGGTAGCTCACATGCTCTGGCATAGATACAGCTCATAGGATCATGGATGGGTTGCTCACTGGTGCTGCCATAGATAAAGCGCATAGGCTCACGCGTGGGTAGCTCACAGTCTCTGCCATATATAAAGCTCATAGGTTCACGGGTGGGTAGCTCACAAGCTCTGGCATAGATAAAGCTCGTAGGCTCACTGGTGGGTAGCTCACATGCTCTGGCATGGATAAAGCTCATAGGCTCACAGGTGGGTAGCTCACAGGCTCAGGCATAGATAAAGCTCATGGGCTCACGGGTTGCTAGCTCACAGGCTCTGTAATGGGGTTTGACTTGTTTAGGTGTGGACAGTTCACAGGCTCATAAGCTCAGGGACAGCAGAAAGCCCATTAGGTTTGACATGGAAAGCTCATAGACTCAGGACTATAAGGAAATAGTTCACTGGATCAGAAAAAATGGCTAATTGTTTCCAACAGCCCAATGGGATAAGAAGTGCAGGAACTATAGCCAGTTTTGCACTGAGGGGCGTGTGCAAAAATGAATATCAAGGGAAATGCATTTCAAATGTAGGGGTTAGAACAAGCAGGGGCATTGCATCTCAGCTTCCAGAATTACTGGCACGCGGTCATGCAAAATTCAGAGCAGACAAGCTGCAAGCAGACAGGGACACAAGAAGGGTTTGTGGGGCACTGAGCAGTATATATTTTGGGGCCCCTCTTAGGAGCAACTTTGAATGTATTACCTATTTCGGCTCCCTCAGGCTCTTATATGTTAAGCCTCCGGAAACAGGGATAGCTAAAAGGTCAGACTGCCTGGTGCCCATCTGCCCAGTATAGCTAAAGAAAGCGTGAACAAGCATTAATAAAGCCATTTCTGTTTGAATTTGGATCTACATTCATGTACTTACAACAACAACTGTGTATGTGGAATTCAGTGTCTAACCTGCGTGTTACTGCCATTCCAAAAACACGCTCAGGGTAATTTGTTGGATGTTTAGTGGACAAGTGCATAATATTAAGGTAAGACTTGTTCACATAGCCATAAGAAAAGATCATGAGAGGTGGGTCGAGAAAGAGAGGCAGAGAAATAGGAGCAGGGGAGCTGCACAGTGCTCGGCCCCTCCCACCTCTGACCATTTAAAAACGCTATTCACTATCGCGTGCACCGATTGACAGTGTGCACGCGGATGTTGAGGTCCTGAGGCGGAAGCCGGGACTGCTGTGTGAGTGAGCTGATGAACTGCTTTTAAAAGACTTTTAAAAGACTTACTTTTTAAAAGTGTAATTGTGTACTTTGTATTGCTTTTAAAAGACTTACTTTTTAAAAGTGTAAATTGTGTTACACTTACCGATCGTTCACTCTGGGCATATATTTTAACTTCTTCTGTTCCCGCCCACTAATCCTGCTCGCCCCATTGCAGCCGACTTGGCGCTGCCGGGGTTTAGAGCATAAGCCTCCATCTTAGGTGAGGAGCAGGCGAGCGGCACAGTGCTCGGCCCCTCCCACCTCTACCGCCATAAAATGAACCCCCCTCCTAGGAAGTGCAGCGGACGAGCGCAGCGGGTGCGTCGAAGACGCGCCAAAGACAAGCCCGTCTGCGCTCGTCCGCGACCAGACGGGACTAGAGGCAGACAATACCACCCGACCTATCCACTACTCTAGGGCCGACCTTATGGAGTATAATAACAATGCTCAGGGCCTATTACCGATGGAAACACTCAGTCGGCTCTGTAAGTATGGCATTCTGAGTCAGGGATGTCATTTGACAACCCCTGCAAACATTCAGGTACAGTCTGACCCACCTCTCCCCTCGCTTACTATTTTTTATCTAAATACCCGTTCCCTGGTAAAACACCAGATGGACATTTTTCTTCTGCTGGACACGGAGAAACCGGACATTCTCCTACTCACGGAATCGTGGTTAACTCCTGATTCCGCCCCCGATATAATAGCGGCTCTTCCTCCTAACTACTATATTATCCAGGCAGACCGTGTCACGGGGAAAGGGGGGGAGGAGTTGCAGCAATTATTCGCTACAACCTGGATGTCACTGTCGTGTAGTGGGTTGCGCTACGTGCAGGAACCACACAGGACACAGATCGTATGCAGAGGTACTTCTTTATTTTGGTGTATCGTCCGTCCGTCTGGGCACGTCCGTCCTCGTCCTCGTCCTGCTGTGTACTGCCCTTTCCCGTCCGTCCACAGGAAGTAGTCTGGTGACCTGGTCACCACCCTGTGACCCACAGGGTCCTAGTGTCCGGCGTCTGTCGTCTGTCGTGGTCATCACAGTCACCACTCTGACCTGCCTCACGTTAGTAAACACAGACAACCTAGTGTTAAAAATTGCCACCTCCCACACGACAATAGTATGTGTCCTCTTGTACAGACCCCCTAACTCGATGCCATCGTTCCCTATGGCCCTAAGCGATCAAGTTGCTAACTCAGCACTCGACCATGCCAGGATCTTCCTAGTAGGTGATCTAAACTATTGGTACAAAGATCCCTCTGAGGGCCCTCAATCGACCAAACTGACTGACCTCATGTCCAACCTAAACTTTACTCAATTAGTGCTCTCCCCTACCCACTGCAAGGGTCATATCCAAGAACAGGTGTGGTCCAACACCACCTGGGTAACAACCCCGACAATTTTGCCATGTCTCTGGTCAGACCACCTAATCCTCAAATTCAAGGTATGTATCGCCCCCGCTAGGACTACCGCACCAGTCGCCAGCGGGCTAGCTAGAAATTGGAATGCAATGGACAAAACTGCTTTTCTACAATCACTAGCTAACACCACTCCCCTCCTGCATAGTGATATCAACTCTTCAGTATCCTCTCCCACAGGCTGGCTACAAGCGGCGAGCGATCTCAACGCCCCTTACAAAAGAATCAGATTGGCAGGGCGAGCTGATGCCAATAGATGGTTCTCCTCTGACCTAAAATCGAGGAAATCGGCCCTGCGACAGCTAGAACGCCGATGGCGCCGTGAATATGACCCTGAGCTAAAAACTAAATTTACAAGGGCCAGAAAGGAGTACATGAATGCCATCTCCGCTGCAAAGGCGGCTTACTTTTTTTCCCGAATCCTAGAATCATCAAACAGATCTAAGGATATCTTCTCTATTTTTAATGAATTGACGCATCTGGACAATGTCCGCCCCAAGGTAACTCCCACTCAGTCTCTCTGCGACTCACTTAATATCTAATTTAGCGACAAAATAGCAGACATTAAAGCTAGCATTCCCCAACCTGCGTCCCCAATCACTACCGGTATGGCAATCAAGACGAGCCATGACACTCTTACTAATTTCTCCCCATAACCCAGGACCAGTTTCTGGAACTACTGACAAGAATTAAATCCGGTGCCCCATCAGACAACTGCCCCCCCTGCATCCTAAAAGAGTGTTTTTCCACCTACCCGGCCCCTGCCCTTACACTCCTGAATGACTCCCTGACTTCCGGCATAGTTCCCTCCGCGTTTAAAGAAGCTACGGTCACACCCCTTCTGAAAAAACCCGGGGCTGACCCAGCCTGTAAGGCCAACTACAGGCCCATTTCCTTATTGCCCTACCTGGCAAAAGTCCTGGAGGCACACGTGGCTAAATGCTTATCTAATTTTCTTGAGGAGTCCTCACGCTTTGACCCCCATCAGGCTGGATTCCGACCGGCACACTCAACAGAGGCAGTAGTCACCACAGTTCTGGATATGTTGCGGGATTGCGTCGACAAACGCTCACCCCAGGCTTTGGTGCTCCTGAACTTGTCGGCCGCGTTCGACACGGTCGACCACAACATCTTGATCGACCGTGTCGGACAGGCCGGCATAAGGGACACGTCGGCCTGCTGGCTGAGGTCCTTCTTGGAGAACCGTTCTCAAGCAGTGCGCCTGGGAGACCTAACTGGCGCCAAACAGTCCATTACATGCGGAATGCCACAGGGCTCCTCCCTGTCACCCACCTATTCAACTTATACATACTCCCTCTGATTCAGACCCTTAGAGACGAACAGGTGAGGGTTTTTAACTATGCTGATGATTTACAGCTACTGTTCACTATTGACAATACTGAAAACTCCATCCTCCATTTCCAGTCAACCATGAGGTTCATTAAATCTTGGATGGACCAAAACCAGCTGAAATTAAACCCAGGAAAAACTGAGTTGGTCCTCACTGGAAACAGCGCCAAGCACTGGGGCCCCCACTATTCGCCATTGGATCTGGGTCAAGCCCCGCCACCCTCACCATCGGCCAAAACACTTGGAGTCATCGTGGACTGCGATCTCTCATTAAAAGCACAAGTGGGTCAGGTGGTCTCCAAATGCTTCTTCCAGTTAAAAAAAAATCCGGAAGGTCCGGCGTTTACTTACGTCGGAGGCAATCACCCAGGTCGTGATCGCAACTGTTCTGTCCCATCTGGATTATGCGAATGCCATTTACTTGGGCCTCCCCAACTACCTATCTAAACGTCTCCAGATGGTACAGAACGATGCCATGAGGTTGATTTTGAATCAACCCAGGTGGCTTGCAGCTACTCCCTTACTCAGGAACCTGCATTGGCTTCCGTTCACCCAACGCTGTGCCGTTAAAGCAGGTTGTATGATCTTTAAATCCTTGTACTGCAAAAGCCCCAAATTCATTGACCAACTAATCACCAGATACGTACCATCTCCCAACCTCCGCTCACTCCATCAGGGCCTCCTCCAGACGCTCCCTTTTAAACTCAAGCGCGCTGGAGGCCGTAGGTTTGCAACACTTGCCCCCTGCTTGTGGAACACCCTCCATCTGGAGATCCGAAACTGTCAAGACCTCCTCTCCTTCCGGAAAGCCTTGAAGACCTGGCTCTACAGACAAGCATTTCAATAACTCTCCACCTCTCATCCATGTTTATGTTACTGTTGACCTCAGCGCCAAGAAACTCATCAGTGATAGTGCGCTTGATAAATACCTTAATAACATAACATAACATAACAGGTAAAGAGAGAGAAACAACGCTGAAAGACTGAGAAAAGCCACCATCTGCCTGAACCATTCTGTTAAGCATGCTCTGATGTAAAAAAAGTATTATTCTTTTTTGTTTTTATGAGCAATCTTAATTTGACAGCAATTGCGATTTTCCACTCACTTTATCAAAGGGCCCCATGAAAGGTTGAGGCCCTGGGCAATTGCCCCCTTTGCCCGTGCCTTAAAACGTCTCTGCATTCAGTCAGTCCAAAGAAAATCATGGACTGCAGAATATTACCCATTAGGCAGGAACAGGAAACAGTCTGGACAACAGATAGAGGACAGTAGTAAGACAGTAGCAGTCATGGGAGACAACTGATGCACTTGGAATAGCCAGATCAGCAAAATAAGTAATCAACAGTTCAGTTCTGCAGAAGGGCAAATTCAGGAGGCAGATGCTGACAACGTGTTCACAGTTTGTTCACAGTTGGTGTAGGCGGAACTTGAGGAGTTTTACTCCGCGGAATTCCCTGGAGTAACGAAAAGTCTGCAAGATTCTGCAGAGTTCCACCCACCCCTATAAATACTAATGCACCTGGCTGTAGCCCCATGCTTAGCATCCTTAGTTCACATACACAGTTAGCAGCAGCAACAACAGGGCTCACTGGAATACCCAGCTGTGGCTCTCCACAGCGTCCTTCGCCCTGGTCTTTTCAACAATTAAGTGGTCGTCATGAACGGGGGCGGTGGAGGCATCGGATGGGCCATCTCAGCAGAGCTGCTCGCGCTAGGTTAGTGATGGCACATAGAAAAGAGCTAGAGCGCTAATGTCCTGCGCGCAGTGCCAGCAGAGGAGGCTATTCCGATGGACTCAACCTAGAGAGATGCAGATTATTATAGCACTGACCTGGCCCCTGTGGGGGTTTCAGGGCGGGAATCAGCGTTTACAATGCAGTCAATACCACGCAGGTAGATAACAACGCGGTTGTTACATGACTGCGTTGTTACCACACGTGCCTTTACATTGCAAAACCTTTCAACGCCAGGTGGCGTGCAACACCAGAGAATGTGTTGGATTTTAAATCCAACACCTACACTGCTGTTGCGCTAACTGGAGTAGGAATAGTAACCCTGCACCCTTCCCTCATCTGCTGGTATCTCAAACCATGGCTCCCGGTGATTGGTTTACTTGTGGCTCCATCAGGACTCCCACCAAACTCAGATGGGTAGCCGGAAAGCGCGCATCCTCTGCAGTTGGATGGCCATCATTGGATGACTTTAGCCACGGACACAAAAGAAAGACTACAAAGGGGTGCTCTTTGACTAACCAAAAAGTGAAGTACAACCAAGATGGATCGCACACCACTAGCCTCTTCTCCGGGTCGCCCCTTAGCACTCTGGTACATGTAGTGCATGTAGATGGACGAGTCAAAAGTAGTTCACCACAGTTGGTGCGAGTAGTTACTTGTTATCCCCAAGTTCTCTGGACCCGAGACATGGACCGGGTTTCGGGACAGTCTCCCTCGTCAGCAGAGCAGTGTTTGGGGTGGATGAGAAGGCCGCCAAGTAACCATCACAGGCCCTGATGCCTCTCCGGCGCGCAGGTGCGTCTCCATGAGCTCGCTAGCTCAGGGCTCACGGGAGCCGTTTAAGTACAACCAAGATGGATCGCACACCACTAGCCTCTCCTCGGGGTCGCCCCTTAGCACTCTGGTACACATAGTGCATGTAGATGGACGAGTCAAAAGTAGTTCACCACAGTTGGTGCGAGTAGTTACTCGTTATCCCCAAGTTCTCTGGACCCGAGACATGGCCCGGGTTTCGGGACAGTCTCCCTTATCAGCAGAGCAGTGTTGGGGGTGGATGAGAAGGCCGCCAAGTAACCGTCACAGGCCCTGATGCCTCTCCGGCGCGCAGGTGCGTCGCCATGAGCTCGTCAGCTCAGGGCTCACGGGAGCCGTTTAAGTACAACCAAGATGGATCGCACACCACTAGCCTCTCCTCCGGGTCGCCCCTTAGCACTCTGGTACATGTAGTGCATGTAGATGGATGAGTCAAAAGTAGTTCACCACAGTTGGTGCGAGTAGTTTCTCGTTATCCCCAAGTTCTCTGGACCCGAGACATGGCCCGGGTTTCGGGACAGACTCTCTCGTCAGCAGAGCAGTGTTTGGGGTGGATGAGAAGGCTGCCAAGTAACCATCACAGGCCCTGATGCCTCTCCGGCGCGCAGGTGCGTCTCCATGAGCTCGTCAGCTCAGGGCTCACGGGAGCCGTTTAAGTACAACCAAGATGGATCGCACACCACTAGCCTCTCCTCCGGGTCGCCCCTTAACACTCTGGTACATGTAGTGCATGTAGATGGACGAGTCAAAAGTAGTTCACCACAGTTGGTGCGAGTAGCTACTCGTTATCCCCAAGTTCTCTGGACCCGAGACATGGCCCGGGTTTCGGGACAGTCTCCCTCGTCAGCAGAGCAGTGTTTGGGGTGGATGAGAAGGCCGCCAAGTAACCAGCACAGGCCCTGATGCATCTCCGGCGCGCAGGTGCGTCTCCATGAGCTCGTCAGCTTGTGGAAAAGTAAATTTTGCCATGTTCTGTGTCCCTACGTGCCCCCCATCTTATGTTATGTGTGCATGATTAATATGCATATGTATTCCCCATGATCGATTTAAGACGCAATTACAGTTGTGTCCATCTCTAGTATGCCAGTTTCCAGTTCTCGTGAAAGCTACGAGTATTAGGCCTATGTAAAGCTACATTGCCACGTTTCTCAGTGTGCACGTTATTTCATTGTAAAATCCCCGTTTCTAGGCCTCAAAAGGGCCCGGACTCAGATTCAGCTCCTGTCTCCTGAACCCTCGCTGAGGAGCGATACAGCCCCCACCTGCATCCCTGACCCTTCACTTACTTACTGCCTCACAGTGCCCGGCTCGGCCTGGCTCTGCCTGCCAGTCTGCCAAGAGTATGTTATGATTCTAGTTATCAGTCCAGCCCTCCTTCCCTGCATTCCTAAGCTACTGAATCGCATCAATAGTTTCCGTCATGGTCTAGCCTTTACGTCTCCATGTAAGAGAAATACTGTATTAATGGTCATTTAATATTCCTCAACACGCACTACATGTAGAATAATTCATGCACTAGTCTTAGTGTCTGTTAGCCTTTACCCTGATAACTTTTGGATTCTATCAACATGTTCTCTAAACATCAGATACTAGATAGTGTTTAGGTACATGTCGCTCTGACTCTCCAGACTTCAGTCTCTTCTTCTAGCGCAGAAGTCATAGCCCCCAGCTTCTGCCTAGTAACACGTCATCGTCAGTTTGCGCGCACCACAAGGTTAGAGGTCCCGGCTCCTTAGGTAGCCCCCTCCATGTTTCCGCCCCGTTTATGACATATTCTGTTACGTTTACAGCACATGTCTATGTTCACGCCTCTTGTTACACCTACTTTCACCCTTATCTTTCGCGACTGCTATTAACCCCACCCACTGCTACGCCTACTGTATGTACTGTAATGCAATTGTTTTAGTATATATATACTTGTGTACTGTTATTAAAAGTGAGCGCGCTCATTCCAGATCCTGCCCGACAGCTGTCGGGGCCCCCCCCTGCAGCGCTGCCAGATCTTGCCCGTGCAGGTTGTCCTGTTCCTGTCCTTTATGCTGTATTAAACCTGCAAACTCCTACTACCTCGAATCTTGACTCTTATTTATTGAGCTATCTGTTATTGTTATATCCAGTCAAAAATAGAGGTATTATTTATTTATTTACCACATAATGGCGCCCGAACAGGGACTTGCCCTTTCCCCACGCGCCGGTGAAGCCACGCAAGCCCCCTGATCCTCTGCAGCCGTGACGGAACCATACCGTGCACGTGCAGATATTTCTGCTTCAAGTATCCCTCAGGCCCACGGAGGAGACGGAGGTTGCGGTCCAGCATCCAGACGAGGCGGTGGAGGAACGCGGCGAGTCCCGACCAGAGCCCAAGCCGAGAGTCCAAGGTCCGAGGTATCCGGAGGCCCACCCGTAACAGAAGTCCGAAGTTCGTCCGTCCGGCGTCGTAGCAGTCCAGTCCAGTCCGAGGCCTTCCGTTCTTGCTGCCCGGTGAGTACCGTTGCTGGGGTAGTATCTAGACAGGGTCAATTAATTTGTCTCTGGTCCGTGGGTTTGGGGTACACAGATCCAACACGAAGTGTCCACTTAGGTGGATGCGGGTCCTGACGTGTCTCTTTATGAGACCGGTAAGTTTCGTACTGTTTTAGCAGTGCATCTAGTTTCTGTTCTAGTCTGTTCTGTTCTCGAGAAGTTCATGTATTCTGTTTTCAGTATTCCAGGTAGTATTTTGTCAGAACTGTTATTTTAAATGTCATTCATGTATTTCAATGTCGTGGTAGGAAAGTGGTGTATCATTAGTAATTATCGTGTTCATTGTGTATTGTATTGTGTCTAGACTACAGTTCAGTCATGCCGTTGTTTTCCAAATTACGTCAGTTAAAAACTAGAAAAGGTCTGTTAGAAGAAGCAGTTCCTGTCCCGCCTAGGGACAGTCCAGGTCATTTTATGTATCAAAAACATGGCATAAGTGCCATATTATATCTAGATTTATGGGTGGAGTACACCAAACAGTTAGAAGAAAAGTACAGATGGCCCGTATCAGGTACGTGGGATGCCGAGTGCATCATGCGAGTAGAAGAAGTATTATGGAAAAAGAAAGCCAGACAGTCACAGAAAGATGCCATCGAGTTATGGCGCAAAGAATCTCATAAAAGAACCGAAAAAGAAATCAGAAAGTCAGACTTAAGTAGAGAATCCTTAGAAAGAGCCCAAGAAAGGGAACTAATCGAAATAGGTGAACGAGTTAAAACCGAACAGTCAGACAGACAGAGGAATGCCCTCATTAAGGGTATGTATCCTCTTCTTGCCGAGGGCTTGTCAAAAGCAACCCCGGAAGCATCCAGTAATTTTCCGCCACCCTTAGTTCCGACCAATCTACGTCACAAACCGACCGCAGCTGATATTTTTCTCTCGTCCTATTTGGACGACACAGTCCCAGAATATGCAAATCCTGTTCCACCAGCTCCTGTAAATAATGTAATTCATGGTCTTCCAGCCACCGGGGCACCTGTTGCAGTACCTGTTACGGTACCCCCGGTCCAGCCCGTAGTACAAATTCCCGCCACATCAGTCACTCTGCCAGCACGAAGAGTATCAGTCGACGATTCCAGTATAGGGGCCGCGGGAGGAGGTCCTCCTGGTACCCCGCCGCCAAGTAGACGTTTAGGAGCAGTCGAGTTACATGAACGTGCGTTACAGCGTACGCCCAAATATAAGTCTATTGCAGAAATCAGACGAGTTCTTACTGAATGCGGTTATGATCCAGTCCCAGGCGAGGATAGTATGGTTCTATATTCCGTACGTATAAGACAGGTGTCCGAGTATTTGGTCACCCTACCGAATATGAAAGAAGATCTAGACAGAATGTATCGTTTCATTCGTACAGGACAAGATCCAGAAAGTATTGCTGAAGTCATGTCTCTCAGAAAATCTGAGATCCAGTTGATGTTATTAAAGTTTCTGATCAATTGTTTAATACGGGAACAAGATTCCCCGACTAAAGATCCGACCGAAATGAAAGTTCTGACAAGGTGGAGTGATAATATAGCCGAGGGTAAGCACAAGACACTCAATAGTATAGAGAATATGTACAAGAAAATTCGTAAAGAAATAATAAGGTTACACGAACAACGCAAAGAAGCTCTAGGAAGCGAGAAAGAAAATGACTCTCCTACTGAAGAAGTAGAGGACGAGAATACCGCCAGAATAGCGTATGTAGGTAAATCCAGATTTCCAGACCGACACTTACGCCTAGAACACAAGAAAGTCTTTCATCTTCCAGCACCGGAACAAGGGTCTCTAGAACAAGTATTTCAAGCTACCAATCACATTTTGAAATCACGAATCGGTTATAGTGAATTAAGTACTATGCATGAACAAGAACTAGCCCGATCAGCAGTCCGATGGATTACTGATTCTACCACTTTTCCAGACGAAATAGTGGCACAAATGTTTCTGAAACTGCCCCCAGCCGAGCAGCGACTGGTGGGTATGTATATGATCCAGCACCTCATTACATTGTATGAGGGTCAACATTCTGATCCAGGTCCGTTACATGATGTCCTGAACGAGTTACTCCAGTATAGATGGAAAGGTTTAGGTACCGATTTAATTAGTGTCATTCTAGAACAGCGCCATAAATATAGTATGTTTTTGAACCCGCATTTTGTTCATGTCTCACCTCCAGAAAGTAAACCGTTTTACATAGACAGACAGCATCCGTTACGAGAAGTACACCCAGTTAGGACAGCGGATGGTGAAATGCAACGAGTATTTGTTTACACCCCAGTCACCAAGATGGAACTCTTAGAGATGAAGAAATTAATTCCCTGTCATGACAAAGATCCAGCAGGGTTCCATCGAGAATTAAAAGACATGCTCCGTATGGGAGAATACACGTATCCAGATATTATTAAAATGTTAAAAGTCCTGTTGCCTGCGGGCATATATGAGAAACTCAAGGAAAAAGATTGGGAGGTGGGAGAGAAAAAGATCGATTGGACAGCTCTAGAAGCTGAAGATAAGATACGAGTACCAGGTACCGGTCTTGGAGAGAAATGTAAAGAATTACCAGAACTGTTAATACAAGTCTTGCCTAGATTATTAGCCACTAAAAAGGAAGACTGGGATGCAATCTCAGCCTGTAAACAGAAACAAGACGAAGACACTAGTGATTTTTATTCTAGATTTGAGAAATGTTTTATCATAAACAGTGGTTTGAAGACGAGTAGCGAGTCATACCCTCATCTTTTTGTTACTAAATTAGTGGAGAATTCAAGTCCACAAGTTAAGAATCGAGTTTTGAAAGTCGAAAGTACATGGCAAGCTAGTACTCCGTCCCAGATGTTACAGATGCTCCAGTATCACCAGAATAGAATCAGAGAAGAGCAAGAACACGAGAGAAGACGTATGAAAGACACGAAAATGAAAGTACTAGTTGCACAATCTGTTCCTCAAGACAGTCAGAAGAGGGGTCCGAATCAAGCCAGTCATCCTGCAGCTCCCGTTAAAGGAACATGCAATTATTGTAAACAGCCAGGTCATTTTATAAACGAGTGTGCAGTTCTGAAACACAATATAGCCACTGGTAAAACTAAAGAAAGACCACGTCCGCCTAGACAAGAACAAGTTTCACAGACTTCTCAGCCACAGAATGCACAACAGACAGTTACTGCACCGCAGCCTATCGCTGCAACACAGCATGTTACACAGCAGATGTACCAGTATGCCCAGACAGAGTATCCAGAGTATCAAGCGTATTCATGAAACAGCCTAGAGAGATTCCTGTAGATCAAGAAGGTCCCTATGTTCATAGTCAAGTATTAGGGAAAGACAGAAAGTTTCTGATTGATACAGGGGCAAGTAGGACGACTATTAGTCACAACGAGGTTCCAGGGGCTCCGCTCTCAGGCTCTAGAAATGTTTCCCTTGGATTTTCAGGAAAGCCTATTGTAAACGAGATATCAAAGCCAGTTACTCTAGAAGTAGGTCCATTGTCCCGAACTACTGATCTATTACTTACGAAATCATGTCCAGAAAATTTGTTAGGCATTAAGACACTGAAAGAATTAGGTGCAGTTATTTGCTGTTCCCCAGAGGGAATACGTTTGTTTTTACGTGACTTCAAGGGTCACTATGTATTACGAGATTTTGATCCGAGATTGTCGAATGTCCCGCAGCATCTATGGGCGCAAGGTCCAACTGATGTTGGTTTCATGCAAATCACACCCCATCGTGTGACTCTCAAGCAAGGTATAGTCCTGCCACGAATCAGACAGTACAGATTGCCACCTGAGGCTGTAGCAGCCTTATCCAAAATTATTGACGAGCTCATGGCTCAAGGAGTAGTTGTAGAAACTGACTCCAATGTATGTAATTCTCCGATCATTCCAGTCATGAAACGTACTGATCCAAATGCACCCCCGGTATATCGATTAGTGATTGACCTTCGAGAACTCAATAAATGTATTATTCCCCAGTATCCAGTTGTTCCAGATATCTCATCTCTATTGACAGCCATTGATTCTGAGGCAATATTCTTTACCGTAATCGACCTCAAGAATGCATTTTTCAGTGTCCCCATTCATACAGACAGCCAGTACCTTTTCGGTTTTAGTTTAAATGGAAGGAGCTATAAATTCACACGAGCTCCTCAAGGTTTCACAGAAAGTCCTAGTATTTACAGTCAAGCACTTAAGAGACAACTAGACAACATTCACATGCCAACTGACACTGCCCTGCTCCAGTATGTCGATGATCTACTGATCACAGCCCGTTCTGAACGTGCTTGCGAGCGAGCATCACTTACAGTCCTGTATTTCCTAGCCGAGATGGGGCACAAGGTGTCTCCTTCGAAGCTTCAATTCTGTGTCCAGCAAGTGATCTACTTAGGCCACTTACTGTCCAAGTGGGGTAGGCAGTTGACACCCGATCGTATCCAGTTAATAGCGAGTCTTCCTCAGCCCAAGACACAGAAGGAGGTACGTGCTTTTATCGGCCTTACTTCTTATTGCAGACAATGGATTCCTCAGTATGCATTTCTAGCCAAGCCACTGATACAGTTAACGACACAGGAGGCAGCCGTATCGACTGTCCTCCCTTGGACATCTGAACATACACTTAGTTTCAATGAGTTGAAGAAAGCTTTATGCCAAGCTCCCGTTCTAGCTACACCGAACTACAGTAAGCCTTTTACACTTTTTGTCACAGAACGTGATGGTACTGCATTATCTGTTCTCACACAAGATCAAGCCGGACAATACAAGCCCTGTGCTTATTTTTCGAGCACACTAGATCCAGTAGCCCAGGCTCTGCCTGCGTGCCTCAAGTCAGTTGCAGCCACAGCTCTAGCTATCAGACAAAGTGATTCCATAGTATTAGGACACTCCCTGACAGTACAAGTTCCACACTCCGTGGAAGTTCTTTTGAACCGAACACAGACTCAGCACTTGACAATTGCACGTTTAACAGGTTATGAACTGACACTGTTCCAGCCACACATAGAAATCAGACGCTGCAATGTTCTAAATCCTGCTACACTGTTACCGTCAGTTACTTCAAACCCTGCCACACATGACTGTGTGGAAGTTGTTAACACTATGACTAAGCCAAGACAAGACCTGACAGATATTCCATTACCAGATCCCGACCTGACACTTTACGTGGATGGTTCATGTATGAGAACGAGTACAGGAGAACTAGTAGCCGCGTATGCAGTGACTACTGACACTGAAGTTATTGAAACACACCGTATTGACACCCTGTCTGCTCAAGCAGCAGAGCTAGTTGCTCTGACCCAAGCCTGCATACACGCCATGAACCTGAAAGTTAATATTTACACAGATTCACGCTACGCATTTGGAGTTGTACACGACTTCGGAGTGCTCTGGCAGGAGAGAGGTTTCATGACTTCTCATGGAACCAAGATTCAGCATGGTCTCCTCATTCAAGCTCTGTTAGATGCAATACATTTACCGACATCTATCGCTATCATGAAGTGCAAAGCACATACGAAAGTTACTGACATTATTTCCCAAGGTAATGATCTAGCAGATCGAACAGCCAAGCTTACAGCTCAGACACCAGACATACCAGTTAACAAGACACCGACATCCACTCTAGAACAGACTACTTGTATGACAGTTAAGGACCCTACTCAAGATGTCATAGATATTCAGTCACATGCTACTCCTGAAGAAATTAAGAAATGGTCCGAACAAGGAGGGGACCAGACAGATCAGGGATGGTTGACGAAGGGTAGAGCCACATGGTTTCTCCCCGACTCTATGGTTCAAGTCATTATCAATACCGCACATAGTCCAGCACACTTAGGAGAAAAAGCCATGTTAGACAGTATCCAGAACATTTGGTTTAACAAGCATTTACGAGCTGCAGCCAAGCAGAAAGTCCGTACCTGTATGATATGTTGCCAGTTCAATCCAGGTAAAAGTGTCCCGGTGGAACAAGGTGGATTCCAGCCCCCTGACCACCCTTTTGAAGTCCTCCAGATGGATTATATTCAGATGGAGCGATGTCGAGGTTTCAAGTATGTCCTTGTAGTTGTATGCGCTTTGTCCAGATGGACAGAAGCATATCCAGTCCCAGATTACACAGCCGCGACCACTGCCAAGCAGTTGGTTCGTGAATATTTCCCCCGTTATGGACTCCCTAGGGTCGTGTATTCTGATAACGGCCAGCCATTCTCATCCGAACTAATGAAGCACGTTTCCCTGTTGTTAGGGTACCAGTGGAAGTTCCATTGTGTACGCCATCCAGAAGCAGCCGGTCTCGTAGAGAGACATAATCAAACCTTGAAAATCCGCATTGCCAAAGTATGCAAAGAAAAAGGTGTAGACTGGTTAGTTGCCTTGCCAGTCGCTTTGTTTTATATGCGCATGGTCGCACATTCCAGATCAGGTCTGTCCCCTTATGAGGTCGTATTCGGCCGCCCCCGAACGTGTGGGGTACACCCAGACCCCGAAGTATTACAGATGTTTCCAGTAATATGCTGACAGATTACCTAGCTTCCTTGATGTCTGCCCTACACTCTTGTCGTTCACAGGTTGCCGCTGCATTTCCCGACAATACTGAAGTCAAGCCACACGAGATCCTTCCCGGCACCCTGGTCCTCGTCCGCAATTTTGATCGTTCAAGTCCGCTGGAGCCTCGCTGGAAGGAGCCGAAGTTAGTCCTTCTAACCACCCGTACTGCCGTCAAGTTGGAAGGCAGGAAGGGGTGGGTGCACCTGTCACACGTCAAGAAATTTCACGGACTAAAAACTGTTTCCAAGAACATTTCCAAGGATTGTCAAGATTTTAAAGACTGCCAAGATGCTATTCTTAAGGACTGTCCCGCAAATGACATTGATTCAAAGCCTCCCCTGTTAGAGGAAACTCCGCAGCAGGAGTATAAAAAGAAGTTACGGTCTAGTAAAATAAGTCAGCCAGTTTAATTGTCTAAGTCCTCCCCTAGGTGAAACGGTTAGACAGGTATCTGACATGTATGAAATAGACCCCCATAGTGAGAGAGTTAGTCAAAACTCAATCCGATGTATCGTTTTTCTAAGATTTATATTGTTTTTGACTTTGATGATTACCTGCACGAGTTATGCATTTCATTTATGTTTTCCAATTTCTCATGTAAATAAGTCTTCTAATGCTACAGTAGAGCACACGTTTAGTGATCTGCCTCCTCACGAACTATCTTATCGTCTTGCTATGCGCAACAATTCATTCATCCGTATGTTACACTATTCACACCAGACCAGCAATGCCACTAATTGTTGGGTGTGTGGTCGACTCCCCCCTTTCCAGACACCGAAGGGAGTTCTGCCACTGTTTCCTTATCCGTTCTCACATAACGGTTCATGTGGAGCATGGTCCACGTTAACGTCATCCTCAACTGATATGTCCTTTCTGAACAGTACATGTTTTCCAGACAAGCAAGGTCTTCCCCACAGAACAGGGTTAGATCTAGAGAATGAAGTTTATAATTTGGGTAATTATTCTTCGAATTTTATGGTCCTGAATGTTCAGTCTGATCCTACTCCAGACTTACCTGCTATTTCAGTACTACCAGTCAAAGGCGAATTATGTGTCAGAAATAATGGTTCCGTACATGTAGGACATAGTGATTGTACTACTATTGTCGAGTATAGTGACAGTGGGAAATCTATTTTCAAAGCTTCACGTCATTCTTATTTTGTTTGTGGTCAGACCGCATATGTTCGTCTGCCCCTCGATTGGGAGGGAACCTGTTACATTGCCTTCCTACTGCCACCAGTTTTCCTAGCCCCGTCTGATTATCATAGAAACACACATCTAGTACATATGAGACATAGAAGGGAGATCGAGTCCCCGATTGTCGATCAAACTGAAACTGCTCTAGAACAATATACAGATTTCAATAAAGGATTCTTTTTCTTCATAGGACCTATCCAGAATAGTAAGTTAATACGTAGGTTAACCAGAACCCTTGAAGCAGTAGTGAATGAGACTGCCTCTGCTCTAGGTAACTTAACCGAAGAGCAATCTGCTATGAGATTTGTCGTGCTCCAAAATCGTCTTGTTCTTGACGTCATACTGGCCGATAGAGGAGGAGCATGTAGAGTCATCGGATCTAGTTGCTGCATTTTCATTCCTAATAACGCGCCGTCTGTTTATTCAGCTATAACCAGACTTCATAAGATTGCCCATCAGTTACACCAGAATCCAGGCACCTGGACATGGTCCGGTTGGTTTTGGAGTATAATTTCTGCCTGGGGATGGAAAGTATTGTCATTTCTAGGTATTGCAGTAGCGATCATATTCAGTTGCTGCCTCTGTATACAATGTGGCCCTGCGATTTGCGGCATTTGTGCTACCTCTTGTATTCCTAGTCCCAAGTCCCGTCCTAAATCCCGTTCCAAGAAAATTCGAGACGAGCAAATGATACTGTATGAAATGATAGATGGTATCATGAAAATCGATGTTTCCTGATGGAAACGTAGTGACAAGGAGGGAATGTGGAAAAGTAAATTTTGCCATGTTCTGTGTCCCTACGTGTCCCCCATCTTATGTTATGTGTGCATGATTAATATGCATATGTATTCCCCATGATCGATTTAAGATGCAATTACAGTTGTGTCCATCTCTAGTATGCCAGTTTCCAGTTCTCGTGAAAGCTACGAGTATTAGGCCTATGTAAAGCTACGTTGCCACGTTTCTCAGTGTGCACGTTATTTCATTGTAAAATCCCCGTTTCTAGGCCTCAAAAGGGCCCGGACTCAGATTCAGCTCCTGTCTCCTGAACCCTCGCTGAGGAGCGATACAGCCCCCACCTGCATCCCTGACCCTTCACTTACTTACTGCCTCACAGTGCCCGGCTCGGCCTGGCTCTGCCTGCCAGTCTGCCAAGAGTATGTTATGATTCTAGTTATCAGTCCAGCCCTCCTTCCCTGCATTCCTAAGCTACTGAATCGCATCAATAGTTTCCGTCATGGTCTAGCCTTTACGTCTCCATGTAAGAGAAATACTGTATTAATGGTCATTTAATATTCCTCAACACGCACTACATGTAGAATAATTCATGCACTAGTCTTAGTGTCTGTTAGCCTTTACCCTGATAACTTTTGGATTCTATCAACATGTTCTCTAAACATCAGATACTAGATAGTGTTTAGGTACATGTCGCTCTGACTCTCCAGACTTCAGTCTCTTCTTCTAGCGCAGAAGTCATAGCCCCCAGCTTCTCCCTAGTAACACGTCATCGTCAGTTTGCGCGCACCACTAGGTTAGAGGTCCCGGCTCCTTAGGTAGCCCCCTCCATGTTTCCGCCCCGTTTATGACATATTCTGTTACGTTTACATCACATGTCTATGTTCACGCCTCTTGTTACACCTACTTTCACCCTTATCTTTCGCGACTGCTATTAACCCCACCCACTGCTACGCCTACTGTATGTACTGTAATGCAATTGTTTTAGTATATATACTTGTGTACTGTTATTAAAAGTGAGCGCGCTCATTCCAGATCCTGCCCGACAGCTGTCGGGGCCCCCCCCTGCAGCGCTGCCAGATCTTGCCCGTGCAGGTTGTCCTGTTCCTGTCCTTTATGCTGTATTAAACCTGCAAACTCCTACTACCTCGAATCTTGACTCTTATTTATTGAGCTATCTGTTATTGTTATATCCAGTCAAAAATAGAGGTATTATTTATTTATTTACCACAAGCTCAGGGCTCACGGGAGCCGTTTAAGTACAACCAAGATGGATCGCACACCACTAGCCTCTCCTCCGGGGCGCCCCTTAGCACTCTGTGAAGTATGATGATAGGTCTGATTAATTTCGCCGTCAGAGCGGCAAATTTATTAGTAATTCCGCATTACAAGAGTAGTGCAGAATTACTAAATTCCTTCAATTCCGCCAGCAGAATTAAAAATTCCACCCACACCTAGTTCACAGCTTTCTAGGTTGGACTAGATTAAAGTAAACTTATGGCGTCAATTCCTTCTTGGAAAAAGCAAAATAAAAGGGAAAGATGAAGGAAACAAAAGAATGAAAGAATGGTAGAGAATGCACTCTAAGCACTGATCTTGTCCAGTGCAGGGTGGTGGATGTGTGTGGGTCATAGCGAAAGACCAGGTGGTTACAAACCTCTAAAGATTACTTAAGCCACACAAAGTGAAATAAAATAAGCTAAAAACCCCAACAAGCATACAACAAAATGCTCATTGACTAAAGTACAGATTGCTCATGATGCAGCTCAAGAAACAAGCCTTGTGCTGGAAGGCATGGCATGGGTCATTGCAGAGACATTGACAAGGCGCTGTAACAGGCTTGACATGACCTCGACCTCCATCATGCACTGACTTACCAGCATTCTCAATCTCAGTGGCTTAACAGAGATCGGCATCCTTCTTCGTTTTCCCAGTCTCATCGTGCAACATGTTAGAAGTTTGTTGTTTACTGCTATTCTTGCTTGATGGAGACAGGAGGAGCACAGTGGGATGGCAACACCACTTGGCAGTCGCTGTTCGTATGCCTACCGCCCACCCTGCTCACCGCCTGTATACCTTCATGGGTGATTAGCCACTCTCCACAAATTCACATGACATAACAACATAACATCAAGAAACATAGAAACTGGAAATTTACCTCAGGAGTAAAACAACCAATGATCTACTTATAAGGTACTGGTAAGGTAGAAAAAAAGCTGTAAACAAGCACCAGTCAATAACCTCCTTTAATCATCTATATAACACAGAACTCAGTCACTTGAGCAAGGCAAGCAGGCCATCTGGATCCCCAGCAAATCTCAGGCAAGAATCTTAAAGTGCATCCTCCTAAAAACATGTGCTGCGCCTATAAGTAGGAACATGCTCAAAACTTCCTAGGTAGGGGATATTATCCTTTCGAAACTCAAAACATTCTTCATCAGACCACTCAGAACCCCGATCCGTCCAACCCTGTCCTCCATAGACCAATCTCCATGGGGACATTCCTAGCAAAGTTGATTGAAAGGGTTGTCTGCTCCCAGATCTCCAACTTTGTAGATGAGAACTAATGGATCAACAATTTGGGTTCTGCCCAGGTTGCAATATGCATGTATTTGTATTTGTGATGACCTGAAACTAATAGTGGACAAAAAATTAGTTGCAGAACCTTTGCCATTCGATCTTCCTGTACATTCTACACTTTTCTACATACTAGGCTACAAGAGCTCAGAATTTGAGGAAACATACTAAGCTGGATTTCATCATATCCCACAGATAGGAAATGTTTTGTATAAATACTGCTGTTCATCTCACTTCTGAGCTCCAAAATGCGGATCATCTTAAAGGCTCTATTAGTTCTCCACTCTTGTTCAACCACTACCTCACTCCCTTACCAGACCTGATCCTCTTATTCAAATTCAAATGGCTCAACTACACAGTTGGTACATACCTTAGCCTAAAACTGGAGAGCCTCTAGCAGACCTCTTTAGGAAGGGGTGCATAAAAATATTGACAAATGCGAAAAGAAATTTGGGATATTAGAGCCAGATATTACCAACTGAGGCATTGGGCCCTACATTCCAGATATAGGCGGGCAGCAGCCAAACAAACTACCCCATTGGAGTGATTGCTAGAACCTTCATGGGCTCCCAAGGTTTAATATCTGATATCTACCACATTTTATTGCCCAGCTCTCACACATCTAATGGCCATTATCCGGGTAGATGGCAGGATTTGCTGGACAGACCAATCCTTCTCAAGAAGAGTGCCAAGCTTCCTGGAAGTATATCTCTAAAACATTCAGAAACATATCAAACAGGCAGTCAGCAATAAGATTATAATAGAATAGTACAAGATGCTGCACGTCTTATGCACTTACATCAGAATGTTCTTGACAAGTGCTATAAGTGTCTAAAACTGGATGGAACTGTGCTACATATCTGGTGGTGCTCTCCCTCCACTCAAACCTTTTTGGCACAAAAAATATTCTTGTTCTCATTAGGATAGTTGGATATTGTCCAATCATTGAGGACCCTGCCATCCTCATACTGGGTGTAAGGGTATCTACAGCTTAATAATGTCTTAATTCTTTAGCTGAGGCTCTACTGTTCCAAATACTAGGGGCCACCACAATGCTTATTGCAGTGTATTAAATACTGTAACAACCACAATAGGAGGGTTGATGGTTTGACAGTCACAAAAAACCTTAGAGTAGACCTGCAGAGTAACTCCCAGTAGCCGATTTATGATGCCTGTTTGTGCTCTGACCGTTCTCTTCTCCTACAACTGCAGACAGGGCCAGCTCTTGGGCGGTGAGACCGGTGCCACGGCACCGGGTGTTTACTTCCAGGGGGTGCTGTATTTGCAAGTTTATTATGGTTTTAAAGCATCTAATTCTGCATTCCTTTCCTCCAGCATTTTCCAAGCAACAAAAAAAAAGTCAAGCTAACACCTGCGATTAATTTTCTTTCTGGAGAGAGATCATCAGAGTTTTGTCTAGTCGAGGTTTTGACTAACTCTAAAGTAGCACTAAGGGTTAATATGCTTGTTGCAAAGAATGTGTACCATGCAGATTACAAAGTGCATATAATGTAAATACGTTAGTGGGTTACAACTTTTAAAAGAGACATCCTTTTGTTACTTGCAATTTATAAGTTAAAATCCTAATATAAAACACTGAGCTATTAACTTTCATCAAAGCATTGCATGCACATTGTAAAGTATAGATTAGATCATAGACAGGGCTTTAAGTGGGCCGAAATAACAGGGGGGTCTCTCATAGGGGCATGGCCAATGTAATTAAGGGACTTGCCTTAAAAAAAAGGTCAGCTAAAAATCTGTGCTTAGCAAAGTGTGCTGCCCGACTGGCATTTTGCTGCTTTTGGCGTTCCATCCAGATATATAATACAAGTAACATTACACCTACAACACGCCAAGACTTTTTCAATGGTTGTTAGTAGCTACGCCTTCATTGTGTATAATATTGAAAATGCTGCAGTTCTGAAATAATGAGACTGTTAAAGTACTATAACGAGTCTCTTAGAAGTTACATCACAGGGATCCGTCTCTGCACTTGCTTTTTAGAACTGCCTGTGCTGAACATCGGCAGGACCCGGCCCACTTAAAGCCCCGAGCATAGATTAATGTTGCAAAAAGGGTTTATTTGGGTCGAAATCAATTCTTATTATTAAAGAGAATGCCCAACTATGGTGCTCCTTTTACAATTCTGAGTTTGTATTGCCTAGCAGTATGGATGGCATGTCACTCCTACACCTTGTAGTCCTCTGGCTATGTACAATTTCGTATACATTGATTTATAAACATATGATTGATTGTCTCTGTGTAATGTGTTTGTGATGCAAAATGCTCTGACACCGTACACTGGCATGAGTTGCGCTATATAACTAATTAAATGCATCTGAGAGAGAGTGGCTATGGGGAATTGAGGGGCACTGTTAAAGAGTGGCAGTGAGGAAATCCATGGTGGAGGTGATCACGGGTGCAGGGGGCGCCAACAAACATTGTTGCACTGGGCGCCACCAGCACTAAGGCCGGCCCTCACCACAGACAAAGCACTTCAACCCAAGACAGGATAAGAGCACCACTCTGGTGACTCATGCACAACACCAAAATGTTGCCCACATAGGCCCCTTGCTAATACAACTTCCTTCCAGCCAAGAAACTCCATCAGGGTGTATAATGCTACACGTCCAACAACACAAGGTATGAGGCAGACAAAGTTTTACCTGGCAATGACGGTGAGTCATCAGATTGCCCTGTCTAAATCGGTAGGACGGTCAGATGTCTAACTTCCAACTGCCCATACCCCATCGGGCCATGAGAATAGCATGTTGGTGATAGAGCTGAAGCAGGTTCCGCCATCATCATCCTTAAGGTATGCCTTTCTCTGAATCGGGTGGGTATACCTTGATTGTAGTCGAGAGGGGACTCTGATGCCCTTGACAAACTCCAAATCAGGCCCTAAGTAGTAAAAGTAATTTCTTTGAGTCTGCTCCATGGTCTCTTTCCTCTCTCAGGTGCGGTGTATGCACAAATATATTTTAGGTTTTTTACTGCTGGTCAATCACTGTGTGTTGGACTTGGCCCTTTTTGGCAGGTTAACCCCTAAACTTTTTGCCTTTCCTCTGGCCTAGTATTGGTGGTTTTTGGCATCTGGCCACTTATCACTGTGGTCCAGTAAAGTGCATGCGCTCTCTGTGTTACATTTGTAAGGTTGACCTGCCCTCCCATTGGAATGCATTGGGGATTCCCTGATCAGTGTGAGTCAGTGGTAATTCCTGTTATGAGAGGAGCAGTGTGGTCAAGTCTGGTATGTATGAAATTGTGTGAATAAATGCTGCGCAATGGTGTGCGCAGATTTATTGTAGTTATTTTAGAAATGCCACTTTTAGAAGTTGGCATTCTGTGTGCTATGTGTCTGCCTGTCTGATGTGAATTGCATGTCCGGCTTGTGAGTGACAGGAGCTGGGAGGTGTGTGTGGCTCCAGGAGGGTCAGCGCTGGGATGAGTAGGACATCTGGGCTGAGAGTAGTGGGAGTGGTAATCCCCTGAATGTGAATAGAATGATGTCTGCCCTAATGAATGCTGGCTCCCACCCCTGTGGTTTGCTGATCACCTAGCCCCCACCTGACAAAGGGGAAGGGGAGCTTGCAAAATAAAGTGCTCGAAATCCCTCCTGAAACAGTTGCATCTGATTCCCCCATGCCCTGCACTGCAAAAAAAGGGCTATGTAGTATAAATATAGGGGCTGTGACCCCATGAAAATGTTCAGTCTTTTTACTGATTCCTGCCGGGGCGTGCTGCTGCTGGGGCCCGATGGGGGGGGGGGGGGGGTTGCTATTAGGGTTTGCCTCCCTGGGCCCTGCATTACCCCTCATCTCTGAGGACCTTTTGGGACCCTTCTGCTTTGCTTTGATTCTTCCAGGACTTTGTGCTAACTCCTGCGCCCTCGAGTGCTTTGCTTTTACTTTTAAGAGCACCTGGCTCTTTGGTGCTGCTAGGGAGCATCCTTCGAGGGGGAATCCCCAGTGTAGGGATTCCCCGTGCTCCGTGATTGAGAGGGAGCCCACCCCACTTATTTCTATATATGCAGGTGCCCACCCCGCTTGTTTGCCTGTTTAGCAGGTGACCACCCCGGTTTATGTTTTAGTAAATGAGCGAGTGCCTACCCCGCATTGCCGCCGAGGAATCACCGCTGCGGCCCGAACCGTGAAGGCAAGTCAGACGTGCCACCTGATTGTAGGCTCCCATGAGCTAAGGGAAACCCCGTATATGCCCAGCGAAGTCCCAGGTCCCAGGAGGGGGCCCGGGTGAAGTCAGAGGAGGTGCCGCATTGAGTGACGGAGGGGCAGAGGGGCACGAGGCACATTGTCAGTGAATGCCCCCGCCGCTTGTGACAAAAGGAGGATGGGAGCCTACCCCGCCTCCAAGAGCCTGGAGCCGCGCAGCCTCCAAAATGAAGACCCGGGCCCCTGGGGGGGACCCGGGTGAAGACAGGAGAGCCGGTGAGTTGAGATGCCAGGGGAGGTGAGATAGAGGCACCAGTACTGTTTTGCCGAAAAACGCGTAGTCTCCATCTACCGCATTGCTCTCATCAACTATACATCGAACGTATTTCAACTTTACTAGATCAAATTGCTGGACTGTTTCATGAATTTGTTGACCTTTTTACCCCCCTCTTGTTTTCTGTGTACTTTTTGATATATGTGATATATTCTTGTAAATATTTATTGGTACTGTATATTCTTTCTATTTTTAGAAAAAATGAAATGAATATATATATATATATATATATATATATATATATATATATATATATATTACCTACTGGCGATAGCCAGTAGGTATATATAGTTAGGATTGTTTTCCATAGGGAAATCGCAACATTCTATTGGGAATAACTTTGGCGCCGGTTGAGGAATCTTCCTGAAATTTTCCTTAACATTGCCTCGCGGCGCTCCGCTCCTTCCCTGAAAGTTTGGGGGGGATTCGTCAAGCGGGGGCCGAGATAAAAGGGGGGTCCCAAAACGTGTTTTCCCCATGTTAATTTCCATAGGGCGGTTGGACTCACTTTTAGCCCGAACGGCTGAATGGTTTTCCACAAAACTTGGCAAAATTGTAGGGACTGTTAGCCCGATGTGCCTTTGCTATGTCTCAAGATATGTGCTCCAGTGGTTTTTACGAAAATTAACTTTGAAAAAATATATATTGGGCTACATTGGGCTATATATATGTTAGAGCCCAAATGTAGCCCAATGTAGCCCAATGTAGCCCAAAGATGGCCACCAGAGAAAAAAAAACAAATGTATCCCAAATATCAGCCAGATGTAGCCCAACTATAGCCCAATGACAGAATGTCCCAGAGTGTTTTAAAGAACAACTAGAGCGCTAACAGTCTTACTTATGACAAAGGTATGACACACCTGAAGTCATCTTGATTGGAATAAAGTGTTAACACTTAAAACATTTAATTTGCAAAGGAACAAAATGAGGGGGTTCATTTTACCATAGAAATTATGATTAGTGCTGAAGAAAGAAAAATTAGGGCACACTTTGAGTGACTTCTCAAATCCTCTTATATTTCATTAAAAAAAATTCTGACATGCAGTCTCCCAAGATGGCCACCAGAGACAAAAGAGCCCAAATGTAGCCCAAATATCAGCCAGATGTAGCCCAATTATAGCCCAATGACAGAATGTCCCAGAGTGTTCTAAAGAACAACTAGAACGCTAACAGTCTTACTTATGACAAAAGTATGGCACACCTGAAGTCATCTTGATTGGAATAAAGTGGTAATACTTAATACATTTAATTTGAAAAGGAACAAAATGAGGGGTTTCATTTTGCCATAGAAATTTTATATATATATATATATATATATTCACTGAAAAAACCATAGGTTACACACCAGTTATAGTTAGGAATTAGCATTTAAAAAACCTTTGAAATTCACTGAAAAAACCATAGGTTTCACCCCAGTTATAGTTACCTGGAAATTTTACTCGCATAAAACCATTGAAATTCCCACGTTATAGTTAGTTGGACTCACTATAACTTGCACGTCACATATTACATCACTCATGCGTATATTTAAATATTTAAACATTACTCGCTAATAGATGTATTCACTAAGATACACTTAATAAGCCAGTTAACCAATCAATTTTTTTTTAAAACACTGAAAAAACCATAGGTTTCAGGCCTTATATAGTTAGGAATTAGCATTTAAAAAACCTTTGAAATGCGCTGAAAAAACCATAGGTTTCAGGCCTTATATAGTTAGGAATTAGCATTTAAAAAACCTTTGAAATTCACTGAAAAAAACATAGGTTTCAGGCCTTATATAGTTAGGAATCTGCATTTAAAAAACTTTATAAATTCACTGAAAAAAACCATAGGTTTCATGCCTTATATAGTTAGGAATTAGCATTTAAAAAAACCTTTGAAATTCACTGAAAAAACCATAGGTTTCAGGAGTTATATAGTTAGGAATTAGTTTTTAAAAAAACCTTTGAAATTCACTAAAAAAACTATAAGTTTTAGTGGTGTTATAGTTAGCTGGACATTTTACTCATACAAAACCAATGAAATTGCTCCTAGATAGTTAGTTGTACTAACTATATTTCGCACACCCGCAATCCACTGCTGATGATGTCACATATTAGATCATTCATGACATGGTCAGTGACATCATCTCGCGTTCAGTAGTGTGTGAACTCGAGTTTCCCTACTTTATTTTTCCTTGCAATATCATATAGCACGAACTCGACAACATGGCATGAGCACAATTTACATTACAGAAGAACACATTCATTTGTGGTAGGCACGGGGAGACAAAGCGATTTGCCTGGAATCACAGGATGTTAAGCTGATGCCGAGATTCGAACGTAGCTCCCCAGCTCTAAAGTTCGCAATTCTAGAACTTGTGGCGGGAGGTGTGTCTAAGAGTATATGTCGGTGGTGGCCATCAATGAGAGCGACCTGTGCATTTTTCAAATGGGTGGTGAAAAAATATGAGTATGTTGCTGGAGATGTGGGCCGCAGTGCCACCAATGTACTTACCGGGGAGGGTAAACACCCATTATTCCGCAACTTCCTTTCCGCATACCATCACTCCGCATACTTTCATTACAAAAGTACCATGACTCCGCAATGCCATTATAACGCATGGCATTACATTTTATATGCTTTTACCACGCATACATTTACAACAAAATCTGTTGTAAATGCATGAATGGTAAAAGCATGTTTTTTTAATGTTTGGATAAGGTAAGTATGGGTATAGGGGTATATGTTTTGGGGTACTGAGGTATATGTTTTGGGGTGTTTGGGTATTTTAAGGGTTCAGATATAGTTTTGGGTTATGGGGTACAGGGGTAGTTTTAGGGATTTAGGGATAGGTATGGGTTATGGGGTACAGGGGTATTTTTAGGGTTCAGGGCTAGGTTTGGGTTTTGGGGTATAGGGGTATTTTTAGGTCATGGGGTAGGTTTGGGTTTTGGGGTACAGGGGTATTTTAAGGGTTCAGGGCTAGGTTTGGGTTTTGGGGTACAGGGGTATTTTTAGCATTCAGGGTTTGCTGTCAGCGGGCGGTCCGAGCAGGGACACCGGAAGTCCCAATAATGCTTTCGGACACCGGACATCCGGTGTCCCTGCTCGGACCGCCTGCTGACAGCAAACCCGACTTTACCGGAGATCGGTGAGAGAATATATATATATATATATATATATATATAAATAAAAAAAGAATGACGAATACAAATAAAATTATAAATATATTTTTCCTATCAAATTTGCATTCTTGATCTATGTGTGGAGCATAGTTAGTGGTTACTTCTATCCGTATACCTGGAATTTTTTGGCATATTTTGATTGTAGCTTGCTATAATTCCTTTACCTATTACTCTCCACTCTTTCCAGGTTGGTGGAAATACATATAGATGCGAACACTAGACTTGCTAAATTGGACATTTTTGGGGATTATATGGAGAGTTTAGGGGGACAGGAGGAGGTTGGTGGGGTTGGGCAAGCTGCTGGCCAAAAGGGACTTTGCTAAACATTGGAACTCGCCCAACGTTCCTTCCATTGCATCTTGGAAGAAAGGAATAGATTGATGCACGGAGATAGAAGAGAAAATATATACAGCACGCGGATGTGCCTTCAAATATGAGAAGGTCTGGAGCAAATGGAGGGACTATCATGGTGGTTAAGGATGATATGGATAGATAAAGCAACACTGTATTTTCTACTTGTAGGACTGTGGGGGAGGAGTCTGCCTGTGTGAAGTACTGTATATATTGCATTTACCTTTAGAGAGTAACAATTGTTTTATTAAAAATTAATCGATATTTTACCTGCACAAGGAAGGTGTCAGAGCAGTCTGTTCTGAAAAGAAGGTGACTGTGGAAAGCATTATTGGGACTTCCGGTGCCCTGCTCAGACCGCCCACTGACAGCAAACCCGACTTTACCGGAGATCGGTGAGAGAAAGTGTTGTTTTGTCGGAAGCTGATCCCCTCGCTTGCAAGGTTGGAGCTGTGAACAAGGGCTTGTTCTGCTGTATTGACCTACGACACACCGTCGACTACGGAGTGCATACGGAGACTGTCGGCTTCGTAGCAACCTGATGGGAGGAAACGCCCAGCGTGAACCTGACCAGCTGCTTTGAGGTGAGTGGTACACGGCCATGTATACCATCAAGCCCGGACTCTACCGGTCTACGGCTGGGTTTGGGGCTCGCACACCTCGCGACGGTCTGGTAAAGAACGTGCAAATTGAGGGGCAGGGAGCTGGTATTTACCGCGAGCGGGTGCACTCGGATTCCAGCATTTCTTGTGCAACGAAAACTTTTCAACCATAAACATGTTGGCAAATGCTATAGAGTCTTGTAGAAAGCAGACTGCTGATAAACTCTTTTTTGCCCAAGACACTACTGGCAAAATGACTGCTAATAACACTACGTGCATAACAGAAGAAATTAAAACCCAAGCTTTGATTAATAATCTGGAGAAACTGTACAAAAAGGAATTAAACAAATGGTGGGAGGCAGAGTCCCTCCAGAGATATATCGACGTTAAAAGAGTTCCGAGAGGTCTGCGGATATTTACGATCCCCACCTATGAGGATCCTGATTTTGAGAAGCTAGAAGAATGGTCGAACAATTCGTCGTCCTGCTCATTAACTATGATGCGTATCTTGGTCAAATATGCCATTAAGGACAGAGCCAAACTACTGTTGGAAATAGTAAAAACAACTGAAGAGCTCAGCCAATTAGTAACCAAGGAAATACTCGATGAATTTATGAAAAATCCGACCCTTAAGTTGGATAAGCTTGAAACAGAAATAACTGCTAAAAAACAGAGAAAATTCTTAAGAGACTTTAAAGACTATCAGTCTGGACGCACACTAACATTTCACAAGAAATATGATCACTTGTTTGATAAGAATCAAGGAGGAGCTAAAAACAAAGCAATATCCCCAATGCCTGTGGTTGAAGTCAGTGAAAGCGATGTCTCTGACGACAATCTTTCCAATGCTTCAGTATCTTCACTCAATCAGGAATTAACACCGGATCCACTGAAAATTAAGAAGATTTTTTTGTTACAATTTCAAATGATAAATCAGACAAGGACAGAAGGCCAAGATCAGGGAGCCCAAAGGGGCAAAGGGCGAGGAAACAGAGGAAAAACAAGAGGAACCTGAAGGCAAAAGCAAGGAGGAAGAAACGAGGAGAGTGCCCCCATGGGAGTGGAAACACGAGGCAGCAAGCAACAGAAAACAGTATGACTGTAGTCAATCTTTCGAAGCTCCACCTGTCTAGAGATGAGCTAGACGTTCTCTCTCTAGGCCTGTCCTTTTGCCCAACCACCAACATGAACTTTGCACGTACCAGAATTGATTTGTTTTTCTTTTCAAGAAAGCTGAAACTAAAGAAATGGTTCAACAGGAAACCAGGAAAAGATACTATGGATGAAGCACTGGACACTGTAAGTAACCTCAATGTTGAGGATATAGTCATGTGTAACAGAATGCTAAATGACACCCAGGATACTGGGGACAATCCTGATTGGAATGAGTGGGGGGGGGGTGAGACTGATGGCAATCCAGGGAGTAAGTTCAAGCCTAAATCGACCTTCTTCCCAATATACAGTGTGAAGCAATAGATCTCTTTGGGAAAGGTGTCCTGTCAGATTTGAGAAAGCTAAGATTCACGAAGACCCCTTTTCACCAAAAAAACCTTACCTCCGCCCAGATTGAGGCAATTGACAACCTCAAAGCGGATGACAATATTGTCATATGCCAATCTGATAAAGGGGGAAAACGTGGTGGTCTTGGAGAAAAAAATACCCGGAGGAAGGTGCCCGGCAATTGCAGGATGCTTCCTGTTACCAAAAGTCGGATATGGCAGAGGTATCTAAGTCAAATATCACTTATAGCGAATTACTAGTGGAATTGGGAGAAAAGGGTCAATTGGAATGGGAGGAGCTCTATTATCTCTATTGCCCACACCCCCGCATCCCAGTGCTTTATCTTCTGCCTAAGCTGCACAAGAGCTATCAGGACCCCCCGGGGAGGCCAATAGTTTCCTCTATGGGATCTCTCCTAGAGAACACCTCCAGATTTATTGATTATTTTCTAAGACCTTATGTACTGGCACTTCCATCCTACATAAGGGATACCACTCATTTTCTAACAAGCATCCATGGTATACATTGGGAACACAACTTTGTTCTTATCACCCTCGATGTTGGTAGTCTGTATACCAGCATCAGACACCAACTAGGACCAAATGCGATCAGGCATTTTTTCAAGACCCGTTCCATCTCTTTGCTGGATCATTCCAATATGATCATCAAGATGATTGAATTCTGCCTAACTAACAATTTTTTTGTGTTTGATAGTGCCATTTATAGACAGTCACAGGGCACCGCGATGGGCACCTCCTTCGCCCCCAGCTACGCGAATTTATTCATGGGCTGGTGAGAGTAGCAGGTGGCCGCACCCATGGAGGAGTTTGACAACAAGGTTGCCCTGTGGCTGCGCTATATTGACGATATTTTCGTCATTTGGAGTGGATCTGAACAATCGGCTAAGGAGTTTGTGAAGAAGCTCAATGACAATGACCTTAATTTGGTCTTTACTGCCAATATTAGCAAAACCGAAATTGAGTTTCTTGACACTTCCATTACCATCAATGGTCACAACATTGAAACTAAATTACACCGCAAGGTAACGGCAGGGAACAGTATCCTAAGAGCTGATAGTTCACACCCCCGCAACCTAGTACAAAGTATCCCCTATGGGGAACTATTAAGGGCCAAGAGAAACTGCAGTACCACAGAGTCTTTTGAAGCAGAAAAAACCATAGTGTGCAGAAGATTCAAAGAACGTGGGTACAGTACCAAAACCATATCTGCAGCTTGCAAGAGGGTAGATGAAACTGTCAGAAGTGATCTGCTATATCTAGTAAGGGATGACACCAGTACTGAGACTGTGAGATTTATTACCACCTACTAGGGCCAGGCTAACAAAATATGTGATATTTTCAAAAGACACTGGCATGTCCTACTGAGTGATGAACACCTAAAACCTGACCTGGGGAGTAATCCCCAGATCACTTTTAGGAAGAGCAGGTCATTAAAAGATGAATTGAGTCACAACTATGTTACACAAGAAAGACAGGGACCCTCTGGTACACTGACAGGATACAAATGTTGTAACAAATGTAAAGCATGCAGAGGGAGATTTAACTGTGACAGACTATCTGTTCCGAATACAGGAAAGGAATTTGTGATAAGAAAACATCTAACCTGTAATACTCCATACTGTGTATACATCTTGATATGCCCTTGCAATAAGTGGTATGTGGGGAGCACTAAACATCAAGCTAAAAAAAGAATCCTGCAACACCTCAGAGCTATAAGGAATAACAACAGATCTTATCCTATAGCACGGCATTTTCATTCACACCACTACAATGATGAAACCAAATTACGGATGGTGGTGATTGACAATGTTGATCTTGGGGTGAGGGTTGGGAACCGAGAACTATCCTTACGCAAACTTGAATCGACTTACATTATTGATTTTGAAAGTTACGTACCTAATGGATTGAATGTTAATGAAGAATTAGCAGTATATTTACATTGAATATGAATTTGATTTATCTTAGTTTACCGCAGCTGCTGTGTTAGTAATTTTAAATTTTCTATTTTCTAGGTGCTTCTAGCTGTTTAGGACTATGTAGCCACATAAATGTTCAATGTGTATGAAGTTTCCATTGAGAAAGAATACGCAAGACACTTGTGATGTATCAAGTTAATTGGGTTTGCCCACATGGGCTAGAGAGACTGATATTGATGCAATGATATTCGTCACCAGCCCACTGGGGCAGGACCTGTCGGTTTACTATCCAACTTCCACAATGCTTTACTTTTGACATCTTTGACGATACTAAGAAGCATATCTTGTAAATAACTATGGCATTGATCTCGTTATTTGCACTGTGTACATAAGTTTATGAATTGACCACTTGGTCCATAGAACATTCTCTGACATTTTTTGACATTTCACAATGGCCAACATGAATATTGTCATTTTGCAGCACCTTCAAAGTAGTCCTATGTCTATGTCTATGTATGTACGTGTGGATTTAAAATGGCATTTGTTTAATGAGACTTTTAGCGTGATCAAGACTTAATCGCTGAAACGTGTTGTTGTTGCCAATAAATCGATATTTTACCTGCACAAGGAAGGTGTCCGAGCAGTCTGTTCTGAAAACGAAGGTGACTGTGGAAAGCATTATTAGGACTTCCGGTGTCCCTGCTCGGACCGCCCGCTGACAGCAAACCCGACTTTACCGGAGATCGGTGAGAGAATATATATATATCTCATGACGCCTTATTTTTGAAACGCCGCGCATGGAATAATGCGATTGCCCATCTGTGGGCTTTACCACGCAATTTGCTATTTTGTGTTACATATATCACACACTACAAGATGGCCGCATTTGTCCTTTGCGAGGCGTAAGTCCCCTTGTTCATGTCCATGCCTGACTGGAAGTGGGAGTGATTATGTTTTGTTTAAACCAATGTCGGAAACAAACACAGTGCATCACACACTGACGAAGGCAGACCGCCGAAACGCGTCTGTGTGCACCCCTCCGCTAAATAAAATCTAGCGCGTTTGTAACCTTCATCCTCGAGTGCTGTCGTATTCTTTTTCCAGGAGTGGGAAGGGTTTTGGAGCGTTAATGTGTGGCGGTGTCCACGAACCGCCGACAGCACCCGCCGACGAGTGAGCAGCCGCTTTTTCGTGGAGAAAGGAGCGTGTTTGAAGTGCGCGGCTGCGCACCGCCTGATCCAATCTGGGAGTTCGAGTCCGGTCACGGACTACGGAGGAGTACGCGAGTTCCCGTGTCTCCCGAGGAAGACGTCTCTGGTGAGCATTGCATGTGGCTGTTAATCGTATGCTCCCATCTCTGTACGTCAGGGAATATTGGAATCGTGTGGCCAGGCGATAGAGGTTTGAAGTTGCAGACGCGCTTTCGAATTGCGGGGGTGGTAGCACTATCTGCATGCACGAGTCTACAGTACAAGTTTAATACTGTTTATGACACGTGCTATTCCGACATGTTTTCCGATGCGGAACGGCAAACGGCAGCAAAGGGCATGTTCAAAAGGCAGACAAGATCGCCTGCAACAACTGAATCGCCTACAGTGGAAACGCCTAGTAATCCATTGATAATAACCATGACTAAATTGGAACGTCTCCACGAAAGGGAGATCCGCAAATGGTGGGAGGCGACAAGCCTTACTAATTATATTGAAGAAGAAAGGGTACCAAGGGGGTTGAGAGTCCACACTGTTCCCTCCTACGAGAATCCGGACCCGCAACTGCTTACGGATTGGTTCGAACACACTGCTCAATACTGTGAGGGCACACTCAAAATACTTGTGAAATATGCTTGGAGCGACAGGGAGCGAGCACTGGCAGACATTCAAGTAATTGATAACGAACTTGAAAATGAAATCGATTCTAGCCAAGTAGCAAACATCACACAGATGAAGGAACAAATGAAAAACAGGCTAGTAAAATATGAAGCCAAAATAAGACTCCGCAAACAGGAAAAATACGAGAGGGACACAAACGATTATCTAACTGGACGCGTCCTCACGTATGCGAAAAAGTTTGACGCTCCACGCAAGGCCCTCCAGAAGAGCAGAAAGGAAGGTGCTGGGACAACAAGCGGAACTGGGGAAGTGACTTCCGAATCAGATATAACTGAGAATGAATCGGAAGAGAATCAATCAGACCCAGATACACGCACTACCAACAGAAGGCCTAAACCGGCAGAGAAAAGCACCAAGACTCCTTTTCAGGAGGAATACGAAGTAATCAAAAGCACATGGCTCCGAGGTGGGAAGAACAAGCCCCCAGACATGGATACCCAAGGAGCAGAAAAAGACGGAGAACCAGACGGGCAGGTGGGGGGAACAAGAGGCAGAGGCGGCGCCCCAGTATCTCGCTGGACGAATCGGAAGCGCACCAACAAAAAACAATAGCCTCAGCTAACAATTCAAGTGGAATGAACAGCACTACCGACCCCTCAGGAAACCCTCACACTTACAATGAGGCAACAAACTTAACGGTGGTCAATCTCACTACCAGAAAGCTTACAATGGAAGAAGAGCAAGTCCTAAGCCTTGGACTAACCTTCTGTCCAAACAGTGAGTTGGAATACACCCAAACTAAAATAGACCTGTTCCGCTTCACGCGCAAATTGAAATTATATAAACACTTCAAATTGCGACCACATCTACAAAACAAAGAACACCAAGGGCGAAGAATCACAGCAACAGACGTACTGAGCAGTAAAGACTTACGCTCAGTAGAGATACTAAGTGATCTGGAACTGGAACATACACAGAACCTTGCAGACCTGGATCCCGCCCAGAGAGCGGAAATGCAGGGTTTTGAACAAGAGAGTGAAAGCAGTGGATTCAAACCAGTGTCCACCTTTGTTCCCCAATCCCCTTGGGATGCCATAGATGTTTTCTCGGAAGCCATGAACGAGGATCTACTAAAGTATCGCAAAATCACTCAACAAAATCCCCACCAGAACATCACGGAACCACAGAGACTGGCCCTTAAAGGATTAACGACGGACACGAAAATTATTGTGAAGCCCTCCGATAAGGGCGGGAACGTGGTTTTAATGACTCGTGAATACTACACGAAGGAAGCACTAAGGCAACTCTCAGATGAGAACTTTTACATCAAATGCACGAATGAGACCTACCAGCAGAGCATTATAGAATATGACAAACTAATCTCTAAGTGGTACAATCAATGTATGCTGAGTAAAGATGAACATTTGTTCTTACGCACTACTTGCCCTATGACTCCTACTTTTTACCACCTCCCAAAACTTCACAAAAATCGTGACTGCCCACCTGGCCGCCCGATTATTTCTTCCATTGGGAGCCTCACAGAGAATATGTCTCGCTTTGTGGACCACACCTTATTTCCTTTAGTGTCTACTCTGGACTCGTATGTACGAGACACGAAAGACTTTTTGACCAAATTGAATAACTTGGTGTGGGAACAGGATTATCTTTTGATGGTATTAGACATCACTAGCCTCTACACAATTATTGAGCATGATCATGGACTAGAGGCTGTGAAATGGGCACTAGAACAACGCCAACTACGATTTTCTAGACACAATTTAATGATTCTAGAATTCGTAGAATTTTGTCTGAAACATAACATTTTCCTGTTCGAGGAACAGTTATACATCCAGAAGTCTGGCACGGCGATGGGTACCTGCTTTGCCCCCAGCTACGCGAATTTGTTCGTGGGCTGGTGGGAGGAGCAGGTACCCAGGAGCTGTACAATAGGGTGCAGAGAGGGTAAGGTCATCTGTTGGCATCGGTATATCGATGACCTTTTCGTTGTATGGAAAGGCAACCTTGAAACAGCTCAGGAGTACATCAATGTACTAAATAACAACCAAATCAATCTACATTTTTCGGGAACAGTGAGTCCGGTGGCAGCGGACTATCTGGACCTTAAAATATATGTAGAAGACGGACACCTCCACACTAACCTCTTTAGAAAACAAACTGCTGGCAACTCCACACTGCACGCCAGCAGCAGCCATCCACCCCAACTAATCAACAGTATCCCCTACGGGGAACTGTTGAGACTTCGCAGGAACTGTTCCAAACCCTCGGATTTCGAAGCGGCTGCTTCGGAATGCATATCCCGATTTAGAGCTAGGGGGTATGGCGAGAAAATACTTAACAACACTCTCAATAGAGTCAGGAGAATAGAGAGACAGTCCCTTCTGACCAGTAATCCTGAACAGGTCAACCGAAGAGGCTTGCCAGGTGACAAGAAGGGCCAGTTCAGAGTTATAACTCCCTATTCATCAGGAGCGGATAGCTTCAGAGCAATGCTACGGAAGAATTGGCATATTCTTTCCACCGATAGTGTGCTTAAAGAAGATCTCCCAACTCAGCCACTCCTAACCTTCAGCAAAGCTAGATCTCTAGGCGACATACTAGTGCGCAGTCATCTAGACAAAGTGCCCCTGAGAACTAACACTTTAAGGGAGCAACGAGGTTTTTACCCCTGCGGCCGCTGCAAAGCGTGCGCAGGTAGTAAACGTGTCCTCTCTTATGTACTAACAGAGACTGGCAGGAAAATGTATATAAACAAATTCATTACCTGCAGCACACAATATGCCGTCTATTGCATACAGTGCCCCTGTGGCTTACGCTATATTGGGAGCACTATTAAGGAGATCAAGCTCAGAATATTAGAGCACATGCGAGCCATCGATAAAATAGATCAGACCTATCCGGTGGCTCGTCACTTTGCGGAGGCCCACAATCGAGACCGGAATAAGCTTCAGTATTTCGGCCTCGATACTGTACCCCCGAATATACGTGGAGGTGACCGCTTACGCAGATTAAGGAGACTTGAGTCCCGTTATATCATAGATCTGTGTACGAAACATCCTAAAGGTCTCAACAGTGGGGAGGAGATGGCTGTCCATCTAGGGAAATGAGTAGAGAACAACATTTGGTATAAATAATTCCAAGATGATAGTCCATCTTAGCAAACTGTAATTAGAACTTCCTAACATCATCGTATATGGAATAATTGTATACCAATGTACATAATAGCTCTGAAGCTTCTATCTGATTTTCTGATTTTCTGATTTTTTGTCATGTATATATTAATTGTATGAGAGACTCTTTATATCGTTATTTGACTCACAGTACCTGCCTTCTTGTACATTTTCTTACTATGAATCTAAGAAATATCGCAAATACTGTGTGATTCAGATCGAATGAATTGAAATTTGAGTGGGAATAACGCATGGGTACAATATAGGAGTCTCCCACATATCTAGCTTTCCACTGTATATAAGATGCACTTTAATCACATATGCTCCATTATTATATGTTGTGAACAATTGTACATGTCTTTCTGTTGTTGCATGCGACGCATCTCACTCCATGTATATCTTATCATTTCCACACCTTTTGAGCTAGGCCCATTATTTGGCTGTTGGTTAGGAAGTGATTTATTTCTTCTTTTTTGGTGTACAGGTGATATGGACTATGTACTGTATATGGGGACATTAGCCGATCCACGGCTGTATGGTTCATGTCTATCTCATGACGCCTTATTTTTGAAACGCCGCGCATGGAATAATGCGATTGCCCATCTGTGTGCTTTACCACGCAATTTGCTATTTTGTGTTACATATATCACACACTACAAGATGGCCGCATTTGTCCTTTGCGAGGCGTAAGTCCCCTTGTTCATGTCCATGCCTGACTGGAAGTGGGAGTGATTATGTTTTGTTTAAACCAATGTCGGAAACAAACACAGTGCATCACACACTGACGAAGGCAGACCGCCGAAACGCGTCTGTGTGCACCCCTCCGCTAAATAAAATCTAGCGCGTTTGTAACCTTCATCCTCGAGTGCTGTCGTATTCTTTTTCCAGGAGTGGGAAGGGTTTTGGAGCGTTAATATATATATATATATATATATATATATATATATATAATGAATGACGAATACAAATAAAATTATAAATATATTTTTCCTATCAAATTTGCATTCTTGATCTATGTGTGGAGCATAGTTAGTGGTTACTTCGATCCGTATACCTGGAATTTTTTGGCATATTTTGATTGCAGCTTGCTATAATTCCTTTACCTATTACTCTCCACTCTTTCCAGGTTGGTGGAAATACATATAGATGCGAACACTAGACTTGCTAAATTGGACATTTTTGGGGATTATATGGAGAGTTTAGGGGGACAGGAGGAGGTTAGTGGGGTTGGGCAAGCTGCTGGCCAAAAGGGACTTTGCTAAACATTGGAACTCGCCCAACGTTCCTACCATTGCATCTTGGAAGAAAGGAACAGATTGATGCACGGAGATGGAAGAGAAAATATATACAGCACGCAGATGTCCCTGCAAATATGAGAAAGTCTGGAGCAAATGGTGGGACTATCATGGTGGTTAAGGATGATATGGATAGATAAAGCAACACTGTATTTTCTACTTGTAGGACTGTGGGGGAGGAGTCTGCCTGTGTGAAGTACTGTATATATTGCATTTACCTTTAGAGAGTAACAATTGTTTTATTAAAAATTAATAAAAGTATTGTTATAAAAATATGTGGAATATTTACTTTAGAGTTTGATATACCACTTAAGCTGTATGCTGAAGGTACCTAACTTGCCTGCATAGTCAAAAACTCACAGCTCCCTTTTCAAAACTTTTAGTGGTACTACTAACCTAACAGGCACATTTATATAGCATAAGTTGGGCCGAATTGCACCTACCGTTTTTGGTTTCTTGATTTTGGCCAGGCGTGCTTAATTTGAGCCTGTGGTTTCCGGTGCTCGCACCGGCACTTAATTGGCAGCACCGCACTTATGACAGTCTGCGACATGGTAGGCTCTTTGTTTGATTCAGAGTAAGCAAAGCAACTGTTGTTTACTAATTCAAAATACGTTAAAAAGGACTATTGCCTCCCGCCCACGCTAATCCTATAGCTTTGGGGGCCTGGAATAGTCTGAATAGCCACACTTGTAGGTATGTGATGGTTAGTAGCTAGTATGGTACTGTTATTGGTAGCACTGTCAGGTCAATGGGTGGTGTAGGCTGCTGTGTCCTCCTCCTGATGAGGGCCCTGGCCCTTAATTTTCTACAAAATAAATACTGTGGCCAGGTGACCTTGTAGTAAATTCAGTGGGCAAATAAGAATAAATGCTGATCTGCACTCCCAGGAATGGGGAAAACATGTACAATTTACCTTTTTTATCACCTCCGTTTTAAGGTGTGCAATTCAGAATCAGCCGTTAAAGGATTTGCACCTGCATCTGCAGCCCAGTTGCAAATATGCCCTACCGTTTAGTTTATTGGGAAAATAGGTGTTCTAAGTGGTGTTTTAAATTTGTAGGAATTGACAAATATTCCTCATTACCTTTCCCCTGTTTTGCACTTGTAACTTTAGTGTTGGAAAAGATGGTAGTATTTGTGCAACTCTAGTGGGAAAACGCCTCCTGTCTCCACTTCCTGATGGAATGAGCTTATCACTAGCACAGAGGCCAGTCAGGACCTGCCCGAATTCTTCCAGCAGCCAAGGATGCTGCTAGCTATTACAGAAGACCCACCACACTGCCATCATCGCCAGACATTTTGACTGTTGCATAGGCAACAGTAGTTCATACCAATTAATGAGTGCGTTCTCCCCAGTGTTCACCATATCCAGACGGTGGACCCTTGCCCTGTCCACCTGTTGGCAGTGGAGAAGCGTAACTGTGGCTCCACCCTTACATGTCACAAATAAGCAATATATACATGCACTTAGCACCATATAATCTGTGTGTCCTAACATTAATAATGTAAAGTGTTGCACCTGAACTTAGTACTGAAGTGCATTCACTGTAGAACTAGAGATTCATATACACTGTGGAGCTTATTTATCAGAGGCCTGTGCCGCCATTGCGTCACTATTTTTGATGCAATGGCAGCGCAGACAGCACTTCATATTTACAAATTGATGCCTGTGGCCAAATGCATCAGAACCGGCTAGGTCACGCAGAGAATTATATATTCAAGGTAGGCGTTCCCTCATAAAATCAATGTGTGACGCATTGTCAACAAGCATTGCGCAGTGCCTGAAATGCATCAAAATTCCAGCACATTGGCAACCCAGGCATAAAAAGTCATGCATTGACTCTGGTACATAAACACAAGCCACACAAACCCCTTTTTATAAGCTCATTACAGCATGGAGGGGCTCATTTTGCAGCTGAGAGTTGTGAGGAGACCATCATCAAATTTACTGCACCTATAAATCAGTAGTAGAGTGTATTGGATTCAAGGGAGCGGGTATTGATGCAGGATTAGGTCCTACCGGAAATCATATAATTTCATCTGCAGTTTGTGGAGTAACATCAGGTGGGGTCAGTGAGTCTGCCTTTGATGGCCATGTACTGGAGGAGCCATCATTACTGAGGGATTTCATAGAGCTAGCATCATGATCCAGGCTTTGGGACTGATGTTGAATTGTAGACGCAATTTGCAAGGCCTCTCACTGCTCTTAAAATTACTTGTTCCAGTTTCGGCATGTTTCTATGTTGAGGATGATGACTTGTCCATCGCGGTGGCCATGCCTATGGCCCCCCACATTGTGACATGTTCTCCTTGCCCCAGAGGGTGAAGAGCATAAATTCACTAGTCCAGTAGATTCAATCCAGTCCCATGCCTCTTCAGAGAATGAGTCAACTACAGTGCGGAGGCGAGCATGGAACAGCAGTGAATAGTTTATGTCCAGCTTTAGGAGACGTCCCTTAACTGCCTGAAAAGAGCTCCTCTGTCTCTGTACCGCCATGGTATTGTCAGGGAGGATCATAACAGAGTTTCCTGCACTTTATGCCCCACATAAGATGGAGTCACAATCCCTATAGTTCAACAGGTGGAACAGAAAGGCCTGGGATTAGCGCAGGGTGGTAGTCTGCATGTTGGCACTCAGTGGGCAAGTTTGATCAAGAAGGGTGACAGTGTGGCATAAGGTAGCAGGGTACTGATCCAGTTCTCAGCATAGACCACTGAGTCTCGGCCCTCCACTGCCTCTGGAAGACCAACTACTCAAATGTTGTTTCTTCTAGAGCAGCCTTCTGCATCTTCCGCTGTGAATTCCAGGATGTGCACACGATCTACCAAGGTTCAAAGCAAGGCTATAGTTTAGTATATTGTCGGCTGAAGTTCGGCCAGTGTGTGTTTGACTTTATGCACCTTATCTGAAAATTTGAGGTGGTCTGCATGTAGAAGAGTGAAGTCCGCTGTCACTTTGTCAATTCTGCTTTAGAATGACGTGCAAGCCTTCTCAAGGTTTACGCCGATCTTCTCCATTGCTTGTGAGACAGTGTCAAGCTTAGCACCAAGAGATATATCTGAGACAGGTGGCTCGACCTCCACTCATTCTTCAGATGCCTGCTCCAGGGCTGATGCAGGGCGTGTCGTTGTGGGTTGGGTACATGAGCGCAGGTGACCCATGGCTAATTGATGGGTATTAGGCATCATCAGAAGGGCCAATGCCAATTGGCGTGAGCCCGGGGTCTCTGCTTTCTGGTTTGCTGTCAGGCCAGCCAACAATTTGCCAATCCAATAGTCCAGCAGATTACCTCACAGGAGTGTTAGAGGCCAAGAACAGCAAGTGTCATAGGTGTTGACTACCTAGAGTATACTAAAGGGTCCCACATACCTAGGTTGCGGTTTCCTAGGGCCTTCCAACCTCAAATTCTTTATAGCCAACCACACCATATCACCCCTTGCATATGAGGGAGCTGGGCACCTATGCCTATCTGCCTGCTTCTTCATGCTAAGCTTGGCGGAGGATAACTGTTCCTGTGCCTTCTTCCAGACATCCACCAAAGCCTGACTCAAGGTCTCCACTGCCGGCACCCGCCCTGACGGTTGGATAGGTATAGCCTAGGGATGAAACCCCATTGAACAAAAAAAAGGGGTCATGAATGCATGCTGTTATTATAATCAAACTCGGCCAAGAGGAGTGCTGTTACCTAACTACCTGTCAAGGAGGACAAAAGACAACGTACATACTGCTCCATCATCTGATTCACCTGTTCTGTTTGCCCATCTGTCTGTGGATGATAGGCGGAGGGCAACCGCAACTCCATTTCCGACTAGGAGCATAACTTTCCAAAAATGGGATATAAACTATGCTTCCCTATCTGACACAATGGCAGTCGGCAAGCCATGTAACCTCAACACTTGTGCTATGAAAACAACAGCCAATTCTCTCGCTGTAGGCACCTTAGATAATGGGATAAAATGTGCAGACTTGGTAAACAAATCCACAACCACCAACACTGTGGTTTAACCAGCTTCCAAATGAAGATCAGTAACAAAATTTATACTGATGGTATGCCAGGGGGAAGGAGGCACAGGCAAAGGGTGCAACAACCCAGAAGGAGGTGTGTGTGAAGCTTTACTAACAGCACAAACAGGACAGGATGCCACAAACACCTGAACATCATGTCCTACCGGGTCCCACTAAAACCACCTTAAACATAACTACTAGGTCTTAGTCATCCCTGGATGCCCAACCAAGGAAGAGGAATTACAGCAGGTAAGCACTTGCTTCCTCATTTTGTGTGGGATAAATAACTGGGCACCATGATACAGTAGACCATCCTGCAATTGAAACAATGGATTGGTCAACCATGGAGTCAAATCCAAGTTTCCAATCTCTTCCTTCACTGATACCAGAAAATCGTCTATGGAAACAAAACCCCACTATTTTATCCACAGGGATCATAGGTCTATCCTCAGACATTAGTGTCTCACTAAAGGGACCCACATGTATACAAGACAGAACATCTGATTTAACTGTTGTGCACCAGGTCTATATGTGATGGTGAAATCATATTCATTAAAAAATAACACCCATTTCATCTGTCTCGGGGTTAAAGCCCTTGCTGAGCGAAACAACTCCTAGTTTTTATGGTCTGTGTATATCATGATGGGATGTTTGGCTCCCTATAAATGATGTCGCCACTCTAGGAAAGACAACTTATTAGCCAGTAACTTCCTTTCGGCCACTGTATAATTTTGCTCCACTGGCAACAACTTCTTTGAATAGTACGGAACAGCGCGCATAAGACCACACTCTACATCCCTTTGGGACAAAACCCCTCCCACGGCATATAGGGAAGCATCAGCCTCTACGTAGAAATGAGGGGCCGGATCCGGATGCATGAGAACAGGGGATGTGGTAAACTTAGCTATTAACTGCTCCAAGGCACATTCAGCTGCAGAAGACCAGATGAAAGGCACTCCTTCCCTCAGTAGGGCTGTAATAGGCGTGATGATATCAGAGAAATGAGAGATAAAGCAAACCTCAAAATATCTTGCACATCCTTCCCACATGTAGGAGAGGGCCAAGTAACAATAGCCTCAATTTTCCTAGGGTCTATCTTAATGCCACCACAGGAAATAAGAAAACCAAAACTCCACACAAGATGCACTGAACTTACACTTTTCCAGTTTCACAAATAAATGATGTACTCGTAACTTCTGCAACACCTGTGTTACATGGTGTTCATGCTCCTCAGCCATCTTGGAGAAAATCAGAATATCATCAGTATAGACAATCACACTCACATCCAAGTATTCCAGCAAAACTTCATTAATAAAAATATGAAAAGCAGCACGTGCGTTACACTAACCAAAAGGCATAACACAATACTCAAATAAACCAAACTTAGTACGAAACGCGGTTTTGACACAAATGAGATGGTAGGCTCCCCTTAAATCGAGTTTCGCAAAAACCGTTGCATGCCTTAACTGATCCAGTAAATCGGAATCAAAGGTAGCGGATATTTATTTCTTTAATATTTATTTATTTAATAATTTATAGAGCGCCTGAATCGACTCCCGAAGGGGTATCTCTGAGCTGCAGACATGCATCAGAGGAGCTGAGGAGCTGGAACAAGATCAGAGGCAGAAGGGGAAGGTCTTGAGGTGCTTTCTGAATTGGAGGTGGAGTGGGCATTATCTTAAGTACAAGCGAAGCTGGTTCCAATAGAGGGCACTAAGGTGGGAGAAAGCCTTTCCTCCCTATCTGGCCCTCCTAACTCAGGGGACAACAAGATTTGGTTCCAGAGTGGAGGGATCTGAAGGGTGTATACGGCGTAAGTTTCTTGGCAAGATCAGCGGGCCGAGATTGTTTAAGGCTTTATGGATTGTGCAACAAACCTTAAACTTGACCCGCTCGAGCACTAGGAGCCAATGTAGTTGATGGAGTAGAGGACAAGAGGCAGTCCGGGAGGGGGCATTTAGGACCTGTGGCGCCGCAGTGTTCTCAACTACCTGCAATCTGCAAAGCGAGGACTCATTGGTCAAGACTAGGAGGCCATTGTAGTAGTCCAGACGGCTCAGTATTAGTGCCTGTGTCAGGGTCTTCTGGGTGGATTCAGGAAGCAAGGGGAAAACTCAGCGTAGTAGGCCCAACATATAGAAGCAGGAGCCAGCGGTCTGAGCTACGTGCCCCTTCAGAGTGAGAGCCTGGTCCATGCGAATCCCTAGGTTCTTGACAATGGACTTGGGGGTGGCGGGGTGCCTAGGTCCACCGGCCTCCATGCTGGGGTCCATAGTAGTGGGGCATCACCAAAGAGCATGATCTCGGTCTTCCCCACATTAAATTGTAGGAAATTACATCTCATCCACTTGGATATAGCCTTCATTCCAGACAAGAAGGCAGACTGTACAGCTGGGGTAAGTTTACTGAAGGGGAATATTAACTGTGTATCGTCGGCGTAGGAGATAGGGATGAAACCACAGGTTCTGTAGAGATTTGCCAAGGGAGCCACACAGATAGTAAACAGGGTCGGGCTCAGACACGAGCCCTGGGGGACTCCCTTGGTCAGCCTCATAGATGACGATTAGCGGTCTGGGTCCTGGAGGAGAGAAAGCTCCTCATCCACCGTAGGGCAGAATTTCTTAGTCCAATCTCTTCCAGTCTCCTGAGCAATATCTCATGTGAGACCGTGTCGAACGCGGCAGAAAGGTCCAGCAGCACTAGAATCATTGATTTGCCCCTGTCTAGGGTCATCCTGATGCTGTCTGTAACCGCTAGCAGGGCTGATTTGGTGCTGTCTTGGGTCTGAAGTCTGACTGGAAAGGATCTAAACTACTAGTGAGATCGACATGGTCGGACAGATGTTTGTTGATGTGTTTCTCTAATAGTTTGCTCAGGTAAGGGGTAAGCGAGATGGGGCTGAGATTCGAAAGATCAGTCAAAGGAGCCTTGGAGTTCTTACGGAAAGGCATAACCTGTGCTGCTTTCCATTCAAGAGGGACGTGACCCTCTCTTAGAGAAAGATTGAGGAGGGACTCTATGGGTGGAAATATTTGGTAGAACAGGGAGGCTGGGACTTTGGCTGGGATGATATCTTTGGGAGAGCCAGATTTTATGGTGCAGAGCAATGATTCAACATCTCCCAAGGTCACAGGAGGGAAGCTTTCTAACAGCTGGATGTTTACCTGTTCTGGCAGGTTAGGAGCCAAGGCGACTGTAGGCTGGCACCCTGATGAGATGATTTTATCGTAGATAAGCTCTACTTTCTCAGAGAATTATTGAGCGATGTCATTGCAAAGAGATTGTGAGGGGGCCTCTAGGTTATCACATGCCAAGGGATTGATAAAAGACTGGAGAATAATGGTAAAGGGTTTTGGGAGAGTAGAGACGCAAATGTGAGCTTTCCTAGCGGTCTTAATGTTTTTGTTGTAGTCAGAATGAGTAACCTTAAAGCTATCATTACCCCTCCCCTCAAGGGTTCGACGCCAGCATCTTTCAAGTTTTCTACACAGTTGTTTTTGAGTGCGAAGCTGAGGGTAAAACTAAGTAGTCTGAGGGCGCTTAGAGGAGTTGGGAAAAGATTTCAGAGATGCGAGTTGGTCTATGGCGCCAGTGATGGCGGTATTATATTTATCAAGAGCATCCTCTATATTGGTAGGTTCATCACCATAGGGGGCATGAAGGATTCTTGGAAGCTCTCTGGGGTGATTTTCTTCCATTGGCTATGGGCATAATAATGAGAGGCAGGGGTGGAGCAATTCATCTCCCTAGGGCCCTGGATGAAAAAGTCAATTGATGAATGGTCTGACCACTTCAGCGGCTGTGGAGGTTCACACAGGATGCAAAGGGAATTAGAAAATATTATATCCAGTGTGTGACCAGCAGTGTGAGTGGGTCCTTCATTAAGCTTAGATAAGGCCAGGAGAACAAGGTCTGCCATAGGTGTGCATGAGTCAGTATTAGAGCTACATTCCCCATGTACGTTAAAGTCTCCCAGCAATAGGAAATTGTTGGTCGAGATCACATGGGGGCTAGAAGTTCTGTAAGTTGGAGTGAGAATTCGGCGAATGGGTCAGGGGGGCGATAGACTAAGGCCCCTTTCCAGCTGAATTGTGATAAGAGGTCCAACCGGAAGACTATGATTTCAATGTTATCATTGCAACGCTTTTCCAGCAAGGTAACTTTGATGCTGTCCTTATGTATTATTGGTCTTCCACCCCCCACCCTTGACTGTCTGTCCATTATTATAATCCCGAAGCCATCAGGTAAAGCTAACATGATGGCTGGAGAAGAATGGGACTTAAGCCATGTTTCTGTCAGGAAACCAATGTCCGGCTGCACTGAGGAGATAAGATCCCATATCTCCATGGGATGCTTGGGCAAGGATCTGACAGCGCAAAACAGGCTTTTCCACCCTAGCGTGGTGAACTGGGGAGGATCCCCATAGGTAGGAGTTGGCATAATCAAAGTACCTTGATATAGGCATGCTCAGCAGGAGAAAGGGCCTTCTAAAACTGTCCAGGTTCCAGGCAAGCATGACGGCTGAGGGTTGGTTCTAAGATCTAACAGCATTCTACTGGAGTAGAAACGGTGCGAGACAACCCCGTCTGTGGCTCCTGGCGATGCCAGGGCGCGGACGTGCGCAGATGGGCTTGCCTTTGGCGCGCCACTGGCACGTCCGCTGCGCGTCTGGTGAAGCATCTGGTTTTGTAGAGGGGAGTTTTGGCTACTACAACGCCAACTTCCCACTCAACCGGAAGTGATTCAGGTCAGGTCTCCATCCACTCAATCGAGAAAGTCTTGCGGTGGACCGGGGAGAGTTGCCCTCTCGTGTGAATGTAGGTGATACCAATAGAGTGAGCGGAGAGGTAGGAGACGTTTTTTTAAGCTTGTAATTCACCTTTAAGATAGACAGTACTTTTTATAAAACTCGCAATTCAGCTTTAAAATACATAGAACTATGGAAATGAGCGGGGGGTTTAAAACAATTAGAGTCCGTTTTTAAGACGTGTGAATCAGTAGTAAAAATATACATAAACTGTGCAAATAGGCGCAAAGCATTCAGGATAAGTACTTGAAGCAAGGAGTATCAGCTTACACCGGTGCGTGTATTTATTTTTAATAGTCACCTTATTTAATGCTCTAAAGTCCAGACAAGCGTTAAGACCGCCTTCTTTCTTAGGGATGAAAAAGATGTAAGATGACACAGGTGAAGAAGATGGCCGTATAAAACCAGATGCCAACATTTCATCGAGATACACCTGCAAATGCCACACCACCGGTTGAGACAACGCATAAATGCGACTATATGGCAAAGTAGCACCATGTTGCAAGTCAATGTAACAATCATAAGACCTGTGTGGAGGCAACACACTTGCTTGAACCTTATCGAAAACATCACTGTTCTCCACTTAGAGAGAAGTGATATCACCGGGTTTTACAAAAGTACCCGCTGCACATGTTAAAGCCACAACCCAATCTGTAGCTTCCTGATAACAATGTTGCAAACAATGTTCAGAGTCTAGCGTGACTGTACTCCTCAACTAGTCAATCTTTGGGTTATGTATCTGCAGCCAAGCCGATGCGATTATGACCCCAAAAGAAGGAGCATCAGTGAGGTCAAAACTGATAGTTTGGGAGTGCCCATTGTCACACAGTAACAAAAGAGGCTCTGTTTTCCGTATTATTAAGCCTGTCACGTCAAGAGCGAATACTGGTTCAGGCTGTTCTTTAAACACACACAGAACGTTCAATTTGTCAGCCAACCAAATATCCATAAAATTCCCAGTAGCCCCGGAATCAAGTAACACTGACATAGTAGATCTGCTGCTTTTCTGCAACACCAAGGGAAAGGAAAATAACATATAGTTTGCCACTTCAATATAATACCAATTGGCACCTTCTCTGAATCCAAAAAACAAAGGGGGAAAAAGACAATAGAAGCCAAAAAACCCTAAAGGATACAAAAGGTGAGGAGAGTTTGTCAATTGCAAGCTTGGAACTTACTCTGTGAAAATGCCCAAAAAACCCATAACGATGTGGATCAATAACAAAGATGCAGGAAATAGCGTCTAAAGGAAATAGGAGCCTGAGATATCTCAACTGTCCTCTCCCTCGCGCTAGTTTCAGTCCCAAATATCCCGAAAATTAAACAGTCAATCACAAAGAAAAATCCCAACAAAGTCCAGGAAAATCCCTACGCAGTCCCGATCCCGAGACGAAGATCCGATGCCGGGCGTTGATCCTCGAAGCAAGGAGCACAGCAGGAAACGCCATCAGCGAAGACCTTCCGGTGTCCAGAACCGGAAGAGAAACCAAGAAGCGGCAGGGTCTTAAATACCTGCCGCCAATAAGCACATACCCCCACAAATGCACGCGATCATGTATGAAGCAAAGGAAAGGTAAGAGGGGAATCTAAAAGAGGCCTAGCTAACAGCCACTGATCCATATACCCAACAAAAACAATCTCCAGAGATCTTGACCTCTACACCTGGCCTCTGATGAAGTAAGTCCTACCCCCCAACTGGTGCCCCTAAAGTTATGGACCCTTGGAAGTGGTGTTAGAGATGCTGTTCGTGCTTAAACCTGAAACTTGGAACCTAGAAAACTTTCCCAAAAAAATGCCCTGAGAACTGATGGAAGACTGGGACTTACCTGCCAGCTGACCTGCCCACCGGTCAGCCTGAGTTTACCGTAGCTCCTGACACATTCTTCTCCACAGCAGGAAACCCTGTTCAGATGGATCTCTCAGCAACGGTATCCACCCTCATGGAGCCCTTCTCTGCTACAGCCTTGAGCTTCATCCTGCTTACGATTTACAACTTCCAAAAAAAGTGACCACGTCCAAAGGTAAAAATCACCACCACATGTCCATCCAGTGGCTCGCCTGACGACGACCCCTCCTCCTTAGACACTGTGTGCTGCCTTGCCCAGCTAAACTCTACTTTCTCAGGAACGTTTCTTCAAAATTTCTTTCTAAGTCCGAAGGTAGACCGAGACCTGGCCCAATCCCCCTTGTGTAGCCAATCAGCGCTCCACCGCGGTCACCTTAACATTTGACTTTTTCTTAGTCTCACGTGATCTGATGCCCACAGTTGGGGCACGTTTTAGTGTTATTTTAATCATAACAACGTAATCTATTTTTCTACTTTGTTTTGAGATTTTTCTTGTGGTGTATTTTCACTTTATTACTATTTTTGTGCTGCGTACATACTTTACTCATTGCTACTAAGTTAAGTTCAACTGTTTGTGCCAAGCTACCAAAGGGTTAAGCATAGGTTAATTTAGTGGCTTTCGAGGTTCACCCTGACAAGGATTGTGGTTGCTGCCTGAATGGGGCTTATACCCCCTCAAACCGTAACCCAGTTTCTTACACCAAGGGGTAGTCATTGCTATTTGCTGAGTTCAAACAATCAGGAAATGTAAGGAAGTCATGAGTGGAAATGTATGATGTATCGACTCCCTTACTATTTTAATTGAGGACTTAAATAGAGGTACACTTCCGTTTACTGTGACAAATTTGTTTCATGGTGTGTTGCTGTGCATCTTAGCAGGGGCTCCTCCATCATGAAACTAAATGCCATAGGAATACTGAAAAAACATTATGAGTTGCTTTCTTCGAGCATCATTTTGCAAATTGTACTGAGCAGTTCCAAATTGAATTTGGGGCTGCAGGCTATTCTGAAAGAGAAGGCAGGTTCATTTCACCTGTTTAAACCATTAAACTTCTCAAATGATTTGATCTCAAATACTTTAACCGAATAATGGCACCCTTAGGTATGCTAAAATAATTCTTTAATAATATTTCCTGGCAGACAGTCCCACAAAGACAGGGCTTTTCCAGCCTATTTTCCCCTTACTGTACAAAATGGCAAAATATCTTCCATGGAATCTAAAACCTGCTTCACGACTTTCCACTCTTCGCACAATGCTTTATATGTTTTATAATAACTCCATTTTACATACAATAGGTTTATAAAATAGCAGACAAAGTCAGGCTGTTTTCCATGCTAGACAAAGTGCTATTCATCAAGTTATTTTCCTCTCTAGAGTACATTTCTGGACCTTTTTCCTGTAGACTTTTCCAACTGTCAGTACGGAAAATAAAACACGCTGAACATGCTCTAAGGAAGGTGTCAACAAAAGACACTGCTTTTGCTGTTTCAGAACTAAACCCGCATGCCATTTTTTTAGACTTATGAACAGAATTAATTTTCATCTTTCACATGTTTACCCAGATGATTGTTTCCCATTTAATACATTTCAGGAACAGTTCATCACAAAATGTATTATTCATCATTTATTTTTCTGTTATAAGCATCTGCAGCGCTTTCATCAAAGCGCTATACAATAAATTCACGAAATGGTGCAATAAATATATGAAAACAAAAAGTACAGAAGACAAGGCAAAATAAACAAGCACTGGAAGAAGACTCAAAGTAAAAACACAGGAATGGAAAAAATGTTTGAAGCAATAAACATGTAAAAGTTATAGCATGATCACATCAAAAGTCCAGATTTCTTGCCTCATACTCAAAAGGAAAATTGGGAGATTAAAAGCGATGGCAGATGGAAAGCATCCTTGGATGATTCAGTATCCATTATGGTTGAAGTCAAAGGGTCGCGGCGTCAGGGAACCCCTGAGAAATGGAACCAGTATGGGTGAGACGTAATGGATGGAACCAACAGCCATTAGGCGATGGTAGAATCCATTCGTGCGTGGGGGCCTCTGGTAGTAGGAAAAGATGGCAGGATGCACATGAGGTCACAATGGTGGTCAGGGAACAAGTAAATCAGCATCTGAAGAACTATGGACATTGTGCGCATAAATGATGTCATTTCAGGTTTCATGTGTGTTGTTATGAATGCTGTGATTAAATATGCTATACGTGATTTAATATGATATGATAGAAGCTGTGCATGTGGAAGGCTTGAATTATAGTTAATGTAGTCTGGCTAGCAAGTTGACAAAAGCCTGCATGGATGTGCAATTTATAGTATGTTTACAGCGGGCGTAAAGTATAACTTTAAGCTATAACTATAAAGTTAGAACAAAATTTTAGAATTTCTAAAGATTGTAAAGTATAAGTATACTAAGTGCAGTTATTGTTACGAATTAAAACAGAAAAAGCACTGAAATTTGCAAGTTATAGTTAGGAGCACCATCCATAATTTGCATAACAGACATGCATAGCATAACTTGCAAACCAAATGCAATAGGTGTTGCTATTTTATCTCTCTCTACAACTGTGCCATTACTCAGTCTCTGCTCTCTAAGAACACAATGAATCTTTTGTGCCAAGAACATATTTATCCTCACTTGGACAGACATTGCGGTCACCACTGGGCAGCGATATCTTGCCTCGGTCCATTCCCATCGCTTCAAGCCAGCTAGTCCACTATGGAGATTTTCTTGTTCTTCTGTCCTTTAATTTACCATAAACCTGGTGCTCCGTGTTACCATCTTGACTGTTCTCTGGCCGGCAGTCAAACTGGCTGGAATTTCTGTGGACACATCTCAGTATCTGGTGGTGTTTGGTGAGCCTGGAATGGCCTGGCAGGTGCCTCATACCAGCCACGGCCGGTAGTAGGTGTAACTGCAGGGTGTTGACGTAGGGAGGGGGAGGGTCAGGGTGGGGGGTTGTAATGTATGGATTACGGACTTTAACAGGTAAGTAAACATATAAATAAATAAAACAAATTTTGTTGCGCGTGCTGCATCGCATTTGGTGATGCAGTGCCCCCCCACGAAATTTGTTTTATTTATTTATATGTTTACTTACCTGTTAAAGTCCGTAATCCATACATTACTACCCCCCACCCTGCCCCTCCCCCTCCCCACATCACCGCCCTGCAGTTACACCTACTACCGGCCGTGGCTGCCTCATACCCCTCCCCCCCAGAGGCTCTATTGAAGGTGTCACCAGTAATGGTGATGCTTCCCCTTCTGCGCCCGCTCCGTTACCACCTCCCACCTCCCCATTAAGTATTTCATGTTCAGGTGGTTTCTTTATCGGTGGTGGTAGATGTTTAATCTTTTTTCAGATGCTGCTTTGCAAACTCTCTAGGCAGACTAAATCCATTACAACTCACCCCTTTAAAAATGCACGGTGTTTTAAAAAAATGATGTCATTTGGGATGGCATGATTGCTGGTATGAATACTGTGATTTAACATGCTATAAGAGATGTAATATGAAAGGGTATAAGCAGTGCATGGCAAAGGCACGAGTTATAGTTGATTTAGTCTGCCTAACGAGTTTACAACACTATGTACGCAGGTGCTGAGTTATAAAAGGTTTTAGCTGTTATGGAAATTATAACTTTAAGTTATAACCATAACTTTTATTTCTATGGTTTGTGTAGTTTAAGTTGTTTTTGTATAGAAATAATAAATGGAATTTTCCTAACTATAACTTATCTTCAAACTTTGGTTTTTACATTGAATTTCCATTTCTTGGAGGGGGGTATATCAGTTTCTAAACATATAATCTTGTTTTTGTTGGTATTAATTCTTTCATATAGATTTTTTTTAATTGAATCTTAATGGCGGTACTTCCTCGATAATTTTTCATGGAGTGGCCTAGAGTGGAGTGGCATATCGTACAGTGGTGTGGAATGGTCGCACAGTTGGGTAGAGTGACATACAGTGGTATTGACTACAGTCGCTCGGACTGCCGTATAGTAGAGTGGCATAGAGTGGAGTGGTGCAGAGTAGAGCACAGTGGCACAGAGTGCAGTAGCATAGAGTATAGTGGTGTAGAGTAGAGTGGAGTTGCATATAGTGCACTGAGATAGAGTGCAGAGGAGTAGATTGGTGCAATTAGAGTAGAGTGCTTTAGAGTACAGTGGCATAGAGTACAGTGGCGTACAGCGTAGTGGCATACAGTACAGTGGCATGGAGTGCAGAGGGCTAGAGTAGAGTGGTGCAAATCAAAATAGAGTGCCATGGACTGCATAGGCACAGAGGAAAGTGCAATGGCATAGACTGTAGAGGCGTATAGTGCAATTGCATACAGTGCAGTGGCATAAAGTGGTGCAGAGTAGAGTGCCCCCGAGTGCAGTACTGTAGAGTGCAGTGACGTACAGTGCAGTGGTATACTGTGGTATGCAGTTGCATGCTGTGGTATGCAGTGGTGTAGAGTGGATTGGCGCAGAGTGGAGTTGACTAGAGTGACTTGGAGTAGTGTAGAGTAGAGTGATATGAGGTACAGTGGTGTAGAGTAGAGTGGCATAGATTAGAATGGTATAGAGTGAAGTTGGGAAGAGTGAAGTGATAGTAAAGTAAAGTGGAGTAGAGTTGAGTGGCGTAAAGTAGAGTTGGGTGCAATAGAGTTTTGTTGAGTGAAGTGGGTTACTGTGCTACAAGTGGTGTATAGCAGAGTGGCGAACAAAAGAGTGGTGTAGAGTGAAGTAGGGTAGAGTGAAGTGGGGTAGAGTAGAGTAGAGTGGCGTAGAGTGGCGTAGTCTGAAGTGATATAGAATGAGGTGGGGTAAAGTAGAGTAGCACAGAGTACAGTGGTGTACTGTAGAGTGGCATGGAATGAAGTGGGGTAAAGTGAAGTAGGGTGGAATGAAGTGGGGTAGAGTAGAGTGGCATAGAGTAGAGTGGTGTACAGTGAAGTGGGGTAGAGTGAAGTGGGGTAGAATAGAGTGCTGTAGATTAGACTGTGTACAGTAGAGTGGCATACAGTAGAGTGGTGTAGAGTGAAGTGGGGTAAAGTGAAGTGGGGTAGATTGAAGGCAGGTTGAAATGATGATAAAGGCTATTGTATATTTTGAGTACAGGATACTTTATTAAATTAAGTATAAGGTTAACAACACTCCAGCCTCTAGTGTGTAGCTGTCTTCTCATGCGCTTCCAGGCTTAGAGTAACTGTCTCTTTTGAGTATAAACATTCCATCACTAAGACAACATAGCAACAGTTCTAACACTAACACTGGTTCATGTAACACAGAAATAATAGCTATACGATATTACACATCTTCCCTCTTTTAAATAATATTACACATATTCCCTTAAATAGGAAGGTCTCTTGGAAACTCTCAACGATTTTCTCAAAACAGAATTATGAACTTGGGAATCTCTTTCATCAGGAACACTTACATCAAGTTTAGTATTCACAACATTGTTCTTAACAATTTTAACTATGCGATTCAAATTCCAGATACGGTGATCTTCTTTTTGATGGTATTTCCAAAAAGTTTCAAGAGCTGTGTGTGTCAGCGAGCACATTTTGAAATAAGGTTGCACACTAAATTGAAGAAAATGTTGAGAGCTGTGTGTGTGTCAGCGATTTTGAAATAAGGCTGCACACTAAATTGAAGAAAATGTTGAGAGCTATGTGTGTCAACGATTTTTAAATAAGGCTGTACACTAAATTGAAGAACACATGCAAAGCAAACAATTTAAATATAGTGCACACTCGATGTAAATAACTTGTTTGTCGTGTATCAGCGAGGATTATGTCCAAGAGCGTTAGAGTGAGTGTTGCTAAGCAATTGTTATACCAGGAAACAGCCGAGGATATTGTCGAAGATATCAGTGTTGTAGTTCAAAGCATAGAATTGGCCGAGAACATCCAAGTATTGTGACGTCAAGCCAATCAAAGAGAAGGTTTCATGAGAAACAACAAAAAAATCACTCACGTCAAATCAGAAAGAATGACGTACGACGGCACGCTTTCAGTCTCGCTCTCAGCCTTGCGAGTAATAACAATGAATGTGTGTGCAAAGCGTAGAGCCCTCGTGAGGAAAGCATGCTCTCAGTCTCCTGTGCTTTAATAAGAAATGCGCGTGGAGGAGCCTTGGCGAAGCTCGCGCGAAGAGGTACGCACGCTCACAGTCTCATGTATTTTAAGAAAAAGAAATGTGCTTGCGGAGCCCTCGTATAGCAAAAGAGGAGCTTGCGTAGAGAGACATTCACCAGGAATATAAAGAAAAAGAAAAATGAAAGTCAAGTCAAAGCGTGTAAGCCCAAAACCAACCACCAGACTTCCTTACTGTCAGTTGAGAGTAAGAAGTCCTTCACAGTAGTAGAATCGTGTTAGCGATCTCAGGTTTTCGATGAAGGCTTTAATGAAGATGTTGTACAGGAACAGTTTAAATAAGGTTTTGAAGAGGTGAAACTTGGTTTTCTTTAAGTTCGAGTAGAAGTGTTGAAATCCGAATAAGGGTTCGTTTTTCTTATCCCATCCTCGTCGCCAATGAAATGATGATAAAGGCTATTGTATATTTTGAGTACAGGATACTTTATTAAATTAAGTATAAGGTTAACAACACTCCAGCCTCAAGTGTGTAGCTGTCTTCTCAAGCGCTTCCAGGCTTAGAGTAACTGTCTCCTCTGAGTATAAACATTCCATCACTAAGACAACATAGAAACAGTTCTAACACTCTAAATAAAAAGATAACTAACACTGGTTCATGTAACACAGAAATAATAGCTATACGATATTACACAGCTACAGTAGAAGTGTAGGGGAGGAGTATAGTAGAGTGGTGTAGAGTGAAGTGGGGTAGAGTGAAGTGGGGTAGAGTGAAGTGGTGTAAAGTAGAGTGGCCTAGAATACAGTGCCGCAGAGTGAAGTGAGGTAGAGTAAAGTGCAGTGGCATACAGTGCAGTAGTGTAGAGTGTAGTAATGTATAGGTGAGTGATACAGAGTAGAGAACAGTGGCTTAGAGTGCAGTTGCACAGTATTGAATGGAGGTGACTGCAGAGCGGTAAAGTGAAGTGAGGTTAAAGAGAGTGGCGTACAGTAAAGTGGCGTAGAGTAGAGTGGCATACAGTAGAGTGGCGCAGAGTGCAGTGATGCAGAGTAGAGCAGCATACAGTAGAGTGCAGTGACGTAGAGTGGAGTAGAGTACAGTGGAATGAGTGCCGAAGACTGGAGTGGAGTATAGTGGCTTGGAATGGCGAAGAATAGAGTGATATACAGTAGAGTGCTGTAGAGTAGAGTGGCACAGAATGAAGTCGAATAGAGTGAAGTGAGGAAGAGTAGAGTGGCGTACAGTGGAGTTGGTAGATTGAAGTGGGGTAGAGTAAAGTGGGGTAGAGTAGAGTGGCATATATTACTGTGGCGTACAGTGAATAGGGGTACAGTAGAGTGGGGTAAAGTTGAGTAGGATAGAGTGCAGTGTGGTAAATTGAAGTGGGGTAGAGTATACTGGCATAGAATAGAGTGGCATAGATTGAAGTGCGATAGAATGAAATGGGGTAGAGTAGAGTGGTGTAGAGTAGAGTGGTGTAGACTGAAGGGGGTAGAGTGAGGTGGGGTAGAGGTAAAGTAGAGTAGAGTAGAGTAGAGTGGAGTGGAGTTGATTGAAGTAGAGTAGAGTGAAGTGAAGTGGGCTGGAATTAAGTGGTTGTAGAGTAGAATAGCATAGAGCGAAATGGGGTGGAGTAGAATGAAGTGGCATACAGTGCAGTGGTGTAGAGTACAGTGGTACGGATGTATGATGTAACAATGCGATCATTTGGATTGCGGTACATTACATTGCTGTTTTTACAATGCAAGTTGTTACAACGACTTGCGCTGTAGGGTGCTGGACTTAGGAATTGTATGATTTACTATCCCACCTCCAGCCTACGTATAGTAGGGAAGGTGTTGGAATAGTAAATCACACTATTCCTTAATCTAGAGCGCCCTCCATTGCAAGTCGTGGTAACAACTTGTGTTGTAAAAGCAGCAATCTAAATGTACTGCGGTGTTTTGACCGCGTTGTTAAGGTTGTTTCCCCAGTGGTACAGAGTAGAGTACAGTGGCATAGAGTGCAGTTGCATAGAGCAGAGTGAAGCAGAGTAGAGTAGGGTGACATGAAGGGAAGTGGGGAAGGATGAAGTGGGGTAGAGTGAAGTGTGGTATAGTGAAGTGTGGTAGAGTGGCATACAGCAGAGTATAGTAGAGTGAATTGAACTACAGTAGAGTGGAGTAGAGTAGAGTGGCAAACAGCACAGTGGCGTACAGAACACTGTCGTAGAGTGAAGTGAAGTACGGTTCAGTACAGTGGTGCAGAGTAGAGTACAGTGGCATAGAGTATAGTGACATACAGTAGGGTGGGGCACAGAAGAGTAGAGTGGAGAAGAGTGATTTAGAGTGATGTACAGTACAGTGGCATAGAGTACAGTGGTGTAGAGTGCACTGTCATAGAGTACAGTGGCGTAGACTACAGTGCCATAGAATGAAGTGGGGCAGAGTGAAGTGGGTTACAGTAGAGGGGTGTAGAGTAGAGTTCTATGGAGTGAAGTGGGGTACAGTAGAGTGGTTCAGATTAGTGTACAGTGGTGTGAAGTGCGGTGACGAGTAGAGTTGAGGGGAAGTACAGGGACATAGAGTGTAATGGAGTAGAGTGCCTATGAGTGTCGTACCGTAGAGTGAACCAGACAGGGATGGAGAGTGCAGTGTCATAGAGTGGTGTAGAGTAGAGTGCCATAAAATGAAGTGCGTTACAGTATAATGCAGTGGTGTAGAGTGCAGTGGCCTACAGTGGAGTAAGGTAGAGTGGAATACAATGTTGCAGAGTAGAGTAGAGTGGCATAAGGTGGAGTGGTGTACAGTGCAGTGATATAAAGTAGACAGATGCACAGTACAGTAGAATGGCATAGAGTGCAGTAGCATAGAATAGAATAGAATAGAGTGGTGTGGAGTAGAGTAGAGTAGCATAGAGAACAGTGGCCTAGATTAGAGTGCAGTGGCGTAGAGTGCACTGGCATAGAGTACAGTGGTGTAGAATAGAGTGGTGCAGAGTAGAGCACAGTGCAGTAGCATAGACTGCAGTAGTGTAGAGTACAGTGGCGAAGACCGCGTTGATGCACAGTTGTCATGGAATGCAGTGGTTGCAGTGACATAGAGTCCAGTGATGTACAATCGAGTGACATACAGTACATTGGTGTAGTGTGCAGTGGCGTAGAGTATCTTTGCTTAGAGTGCAGTGGCTTGAAGTGCAGTGGCATAGAGTGAAGTGGCATACACTGCAGTGGCATAGAGTTCAGTAGCAGCATACAATGCGGTGGTGTAAATTGCAGTGGCATAGAGTGCAGAGTAGATATTTGACTTTAATTCCATAGGTACCACTGGACTATCTAGATAGTTTTGTGGTAGTAGTGCAGTGCTCCATAAACTTTTTTTTAAAAGGTATAAACCACCAGACACTCTTTTCCCTAAGGCTACAGACTTTGGAAAAGTGCCTTATGTTTATATACATTTAAAAAAGATAAGTACCCTAGATTTCCCCTTGAAACCCAGAACAAACACTCAGTATAGTAAAAACAATATGGCTACCTTTTTATTTTTTAAGGGCTATCATCAGCCAATAAAATTGTTTTTTTTCATCACCATGTATCACAGTATACGCCAATATTTTAGTGGTATACTGCGGTCCAATATATCACTAAGATGTTGTCCCTTATTACTATAAAACTACTTGAGAGATTTTCATTACATCACAAAAAGTATCCTTTCCACATCGTAATCTATATTCCAGCCAAATTTTATGAAAATCCTTTCTGCTGTTTTGCTGCTACGTCTTATTCAAAAGTTTGTGGAAAATGGATTGGGAAAAACGTGTTTTGGGAACCCCCTTTTTTCTATGCACCTCCTTAACTCATCACCACAAAACTTTGCATCATCAGAAAATGTAGAAAAAACGATATGTCTGCGGTAGCCACTGTGTAGTTATAGTTAGGGTTATCAGAGATAGGAATTCCTCTGATTTTTCTCCATTAATAACTTTGCGCCTGTTTCACGAATCTCCACAAAACTTTTTAAACCTATTTTTCCTTCTACATTGGCAAACGATGCAAAGTTTTGCATTGATGGGTCAAGGGGGTGCAAAGATAAAAGCGGGTCCCAAAATGAGGATTCCACCAATGCATATTCTATAGACTTTTGTATACCACTTTATTAAAGTGGTAATGGGTAGGGGAAAATATTTATATGTTTTATATATTTTTTTTAAATATACGGAGTAACGGGACCAGATATAAATTAATAAGAAAATTTTTTTTTAAATACACTGTTGCACACTATTTTCACAAATATGCAGTGCTGCGGTATTACCAAAAAAATACTGTGCTACTTCAATTTTTTTTTTAAATGTGTAGTTCTCCCTAAACTGCTCTAAAAACATATAGACAATTATAAATGCCTTTCTCTACCTATTAACATTTTATTAAAGTGACACTGAGCACAATAGTGGAACCTCTAACAAGGAGCGCACCTTTCCCACTATCCCCAACAGTAGTCCTATATACATCAATGTGCACTCAGTTGGTACACCCACTGTCAAGGTGCAGTCCAAACAAGACTATACAATTTTGAAAATAGAATTTACTGTTGTGAGGACACAGGAGAAACTGGGGCCTACTTTGGCGCTTATCATGGTGCCGATTTGAGGACTAATAGACCCTTGGTCTCCATATTTTGGGACTCACACACATCTTCAGACTTCGTGGGTGAATTTTACTATACTTTCTGGACATTTTAGTCTGATTATTTATCTCTACTATTTAGAGTTGGATTTACCCCACAGTTAACAATACAGATCTCTCCCGGACAGTATTGGGGGACCTTGTGGCTTTGCATCCATTTGCATAGAGTAGTAAGCGCATGCCCTGAAGAAGTCCATAGTGTTGGACGAAATGCATTGACTGTTCGGCTGTTTTTCTCTGCACATGAATTTATTATGAATAAAAAAGAAGATCTGGAAATACGTTTCTGATAATTGAATTTGTGTCTCTTTTTGATTACTGTTAAATATTTGAGTAGTAATTGGTGCACCGGTTATATTGTTTTCAAAACTTTATTAAAGTGGTTATAGCTAAGGAACAACAATATGACCTACTACCTACCTAGATCTAAGACCCTAACCCAGAACGCAGCGAAACACAGAGTGCAGATAAAATGTGCTGAAAACTCTACATTACTGCCTTTTACCTTTGGTAAACAGAGCTATTAGCCAATGACATACTGTCTTATCATGCGCATGTACCGTAGTATCCTGCAAACCTACCACGGTATACCCTGGCACAATATATAACCAAGTATTTTAAAAATGACAACTTTAACACTACTTACACTATTCACACATACTACCAAAAATTATGATTTGCACCAAACAATCTCTTTTCCTGCCACATCCATTACCACATTTTCACACTATGTTTGTTTCAGATTCCACTCTACGCCACTCCACTATATGTGACTCCAAACTACGCTATCACACTCTGTGCCACTATGCTCTACGTCAATCCCATATATGCCACTCCACTCTACACCACTACACTGTACACTGTTACACTCTGCGCTACTCCAGTTTATGACACTCCAGTGTAAGCCAATACACTGCTTGTCCTTCCGTGCTACTGTAAGGTATTTCTCTTTACACAACTCCTCTCTGCGACACTACACTCTATGATTTCCACTCTTTGCCACTCCACTCTACGCCACTTCAGTGTACACCAGTGCCCTGTAGGCTATTCCTCTGTATGCAACTGCACCTTACACCAATCCACTGTACTCCAGTCCACGATACACATCTTCACTAATATGACAATCCAGTGTAGGATATTGCACTGTGCATCACTCTTTTCTAAGGTACTACACTCTACGCCACTCTACTCTATGCCAAATCCACTCTACCGTACTACACTCTACGCTATTCCAAAAGTACGACACTCGACTCTATAGTACTCTACTCTGCTATTCCACTATATGCCACTCCACTCTACGTCACTACACTGTACACCTGTAACACTCAGCATTCCCAACACACAGCACTCCCCTATATGCTACTCCACTGTTAACCATACCACTCCTAGCCACTCCATTCTACACCACTACACTTTATGCTATTCCATTGTACACCACTCCATTCTACGACACTCCACTCTACGCTGTTACATTGTACGCCACTACAGCCTACCCCACAACACTCTACACCACTCCACTCTACAACACTCCACTGAATGTAAGGGAGTAAGTGATAAGTGACTTTTGGCTCGCTTCTTTTGGGGGCTACTGGAGCTGCTCGCGCTGACATATTTCTTGTTTTTACCAGTTTTTAATCCCTTTAGCTGTTCACCGGGGCTGATTCATTGAGCGCGGGAGGGGGCTCTTCCGCATTACGTTTTCTCCACTCTCCTGATTGGCGGGGACCGTCCGTGCGAGTGTTCCCGCCTTCCTGGAGTTAGCGGTCTAGTCGGAGGCGGCAAGGATAAAAGAGATGCTGGCGCAAGCGCGCAGTGGCTGCGCGCAGCGGACGCTCGCAGTGGGCGCGACAAAGGCAAGCCCGTCTGCGCCCATCCGCACCAAGGACGCGCTCAGTGGCGGCCATGCTGCTTCATAGAGTTTACTTGAATCTGGCTACTTTTGACATTGATGGGTTCGCAGGTGTCGAACTCTTTCGGTTTGTTATTAGGAGTGCTCTTGGCCAGACTTTAACAGGGATTATCTGCTATCGACCTCCAGGGGCCTTCAGTGTGCAGCAGCAGCAACTATTACTGGAGATCTTTACTAACATGGCTGCTACGCACCGTAGATTGCTGATTTGGGGCGATTTAAACCTTTGGTTGAATGGGTCCCTAGATACGTGCCTGGCCAACATCATTCAGTCATGTGAGGGTCTGGGTCTTCATCAACAAGTGTCCAAGGCCACTCATATTGGAGGGCACCTGTTGGATCTTATTTTTTCGGAGGATGATCAAGTGTATATTGGGGAAGTCCTGCCCATGGACTGGACTGACCACTTCTTGATTACATTTTATGTGAACATTGCCAGCCTAGACAAGCGGGGAGGTAATCTGGTGAGGGAATTTGTGGGCAGGGATTGGAAGTCTCTTATGCATAAGAGGGGCAGGGTGTGGCGTTTCAGGTGGAGGACTGTTTCTCCCCGGTTGCTCATGCGGAGGAGAATTACTCCGCTCTTTGCAGGAAAATCACCTTGCTTGGCTCTCGATTCTCTTGCGCCTCTAAAGAACCTCGGAGCAGGGGCAGACCCTCTGCCCCATGGTTTAATGAGGATCTGAAAACCCTGAAACATGAATGTAAACGGGCTGAGGGGAGATCGAGGCATGGCTACCTGGATGAGGATAAGCTGTCCTGGAGAATAAAGATTACGGAATATAGGAATATGATCAATAGGACTAAACCAGATTATTTTGCCTCCTTGATACTTAATGCCCCAAATAGCGCTAGAAGTATTTTTAACATTCTAAATAGCCTGACCAACCCAGATTGCTCTAAAAATGTAATCTCCCCCTCTCAATCTCTTTGTGATGACCTGGCCAGCTTCTTCCATAACAAAGTTAATGACATCATTGAGGATCTGGCTGGGGTTTCTCACTCTCCTGTTCTGGTACATGTTTTACCACTTGATACCGATGACTCGGAGGGTATTAGCACTGTGGCTGCAGGTGTCGACTTGGAGGGGGGTACTACCGGTTCTCTCTCCGAGTTCTTGCCTCTGGAGTTTGAGGACTTTTGTAAATTAGCTGATGGTATTGCATCTGGATCTCCCCTAGAGCCGATGCCTTGTAAAATCTGGAAAGAGTTAGGGGCAGAGCTGTTTCCCTCGCTTCGTCTGATTTGTAATCAGTGTCTTTCTGATGGAGTGGTTCCATCTCAGTGGAAGCAGGCACTGGTGACACCCTTGCTTAAGAAGCCCTCCCTTGATCCTGAGTATCCTAAACATTTTAGGCCCATCTCCCTCCTACCTTTTCCTACTAAAATAGTGGAACGGGTGGTGAGTAGCACTCTGTCCAAATAGATAGAACAAGCTAAGCTCTTGGAGGAGGAGCAGTTTGGGTTTCGGCCGGCCCATGGCACTGAGACAGCCTTGGTGTTGTAAATTAACAGCGATTAAGTTGAACGTTAGCAAAAGACATCTTGGTTTTTCTGTTATCTTGACATTTGACGGTATCCATTTTTTATTTATGGCAGCCATTTTGTCTGCCACATGCTACCTCGTGTCGACCATGTGCGTTGTCCTACCTTCCTGCCTATGGCCTCTAAATCTGTCCGGCAACAGGCTATTAATAGCATCTCTGTGTTTTCTGCTGACCGTTAGGGTCCACATCTGTTAATGGTTAGCCTTAGATTGGAATGTGTTAGCCGAGACCCCAAGACTGATAGCTCCACCCACTGATCGATTGTGCCTCTCGATATTACCTTGTATGGACATAAAATGTGCTCTTATGCTTTGTACCGCCTTCATTTGAGCCCCTGTGTGGGTATAAATAAACCATGTGTTTGGTAGCCCTTTGTGCTACTTCTCGCAGTACCGAAGGGTACTGGTTGAATTATAGCACCACCTCATGAGGTGTAATAACCGTTACGTTTTGTATTTTACAGTTTCCGTGCCAACTTTTTCCTTTGGAGTCTGAGGACTTTGTGCACAGAAGGGCGAACCCCTTGCACTAACAGGCCTGGCTGAGGTCTGATACGACAAATTGGCGCCCAAAGTGGGGCTCATCGGCGACTCGGATGCCCGAAGGATTGGTCGTGACGACGGTTCGGAACCTCGCTGAGGACGCGATCGCTGCCAGAGGAGACCAGAGTCTTGGCACCCGAGGCGGTTCTTCCCTACTTTCTGATCCGACCATCCAGGCGGCGCCGGTCCTCGACTGAGATCTCTTCTGTTGGTCTGCCGTGCAGTGACCGTTTGGTCGAATTTAGAACTTGGCAGTTGGAACCTGGACAGCCTATGATTGGTAAGAGCCGTTTTGCGGCACCTGTTGTAGGTTTTGGAATTTGGATGCCCTTGAGTGGTAAGGTAGTTTTAGGAAACGCTTACCGTGGCATATTTGTATTTGGGAATAAGACTAGTCTACTTGGATTTGTATGTGTATTTGGGAAATATATGTGCTGCAGCTCATATAGGCAGGTAATGCGAGGACTTTTCCTCAACTTTTGTTTGTTTAGTGCAATGTACTAAGAAGGTACCTTAAGCGCTCTTTCCCTATAAATAGTGTATATTTTGCACTATTTCTTTTGACATGCCTGTTTTTAGCGCACTTCGAAGGTTGTGCTGCTTTTGTAAGGGTACCAGTTTACGACTTGAAGAATCGCAGCCGGCTCCCCCCGAGGGGACACCTAATAGAGATATGTATGTGAAGTTTGGTCTTTCTGCCATAATGTACAGCACGTTGTGGCACAAATACACCAAGAAGGATCCTGAGTTACGGTGGCCACTGCATGGGTCATTTGATGCGCGAAAGGTTGAGTATGTGGAACGATGTTTGTTTGAACGAAAGTCTAGGCGTGATATGATTGATAGTTTTCGAATGTGGGAAAAAGAAGTACGGCAGCAAGAGAAGCGTGGGCAAGCGTTGATTGAAAAAGAGCAACGAAAGAGTGTGTATGAGAAAGCGCTTGAGTTACGAAAGAAAGAAACAAAAGAACTGCAGGAACGAGAGGATAAGGAACGTAGATTACAGATATCTGGCCAATATTCTGTCCGACAGCCTCTCTATCCTGTCCTTAATAAACCGCAAGATGATTTTTTGTTATTAGATCGACCTCCACCTCCGTATGCCGTTCCGACCGCTCCGTCCGGAGACGACGAGGACTCTGACTCGGAGCGCCAGAAAGCGCGGGATACCCGATCCATGTTATCAGTTGAACGTTCGTCCGAACTACAGCAGGCTGCTCGTAAAGCACTACGTAGTACTCATTCTGCTCCCGATCTCTTAGCTATTATGAAGGATTGGTCGGAAAAGGAGCAGATATATTTTTTTGCGATATTTGCTGACGAAGTTATAGAAATGTTTCGAAAACACTCTTCAGTGTTAGAACCTAATGATATAGCAAATGATCGTAAACAGCTACGTGATAGCTCTTTTGTTTTTTCCCAGGTAGAAGACGTAATTAGACGACTGGTTAAATTACGAAACAAGGCGTTCCATCTGAAGGAGCAGAATAAGAATGCGGACGCCGCTTCACAGCCCAACATGTCCGGAGAACCGCAGTCCCCATCTTCAAGACAGATAAGATAAAATCTGCCGATATGAGACCTATGCGGGAAGCCGCACCCTTGTATGTTCCTCCTAAAGGGGCGGGTGATAATGATGATAAAAATTCGGCTGATTCTAAGGGATATTTCATTTATAATTGGGTATACATTCCTTGGAATAGAGCAGATGTGATGGCGCTTAAAGCAGCATTGCCTGATCCGCATAAAAATCCAGCGGCCTTTTATGAGGAAGTCGAAGGCGCTTTAAATTCCTGTACTATGACCTTATGTGACATAGATTTGTTTTTCGGTTTAATTTTGCCCCCGGACATGTGGCGGTCAGTTAGTAAGATTGATGATCGCGCTATTTTTGGTGCTGAATGGAATGATCTTGAACGGCTAGATACCGATAGAGAGCCCGCCAAAAAGCCGCATCGATTAATATTAGATCTTCCTGCAGCCATTTTGACTAAACTTAAAACGATTATTCCCCCTAAAAGATTGATTGGACTGTTTTGGCATCATGTAAACAAAAGACAGACGAATCGGTTTCTGATTTTTTCACACGTTTTGAAGAAACTTTTCACGATTTTAGCGGCCAGTCTTTAACAGATGATACCGGCAGACATATGTTTGTTGATAAATATGTTACGAATCTGTTACCAGGAATAGCCAGCCGTCTAAAAGCTAGTGAAAGTTCTTGGACTACTTCCTCTCCGGCTTCTGTTTTAACCATGACTCAGTATTATGAGCGCCAAGAAGCGGAAGCGAAGGGGAATGAGGACAAGAAATCTAAAGAGTTAAAAACGAAAGGTATGATGGCCCAGGTATATGGTCCGCCTTCTAGACATTATGATAGGGGTCCTGATAGAAACTATGACAGAGGTGGACGAACGTCTCTCAATACTCCTTACACTCGTACGAATTTAAATATCAACCAATGTGCATATTGTAAGCAGCCCGCCCATTAGGTTGCGTAATTGCCCATTATTGCGTCCCCACCAGGATGCTCGTGGGCGGGGCCAAGGGAGAAATGGTTCAGGATTCTCGGAGGCTCGGGGAAATGTAAATGATCTTGTTCGATCCGATACAAATGTACGCCCACAGTATAGACAGAACACCTTTGATAGGCGAAATCAATATCAAATGTCTGATTATGTTCAGCCTGATCTGTACGATTCTGCTCATGCATAGGATTGCCTAGGATGGGGTAAGGAATCAGTTGAAGTTCCAGTAGATCAGACGGGTCCCTATGTTACAGCACATGTTTTGGGTTCTACTGATCGGTTTCTGGTTGATACAGGAACTACTCGTAGCGCTTTATCTAAACAATTGGTTCCAAGGGCTCCCCTGTCTGGCACGACTATTACTTCGATAGGTTTCGATGGAACACCTTCCCTTAGCCCATTGTCACAACCGCTTCCATTTTATGTTGATAAATTCAGTGCTCCATGTCTGTTTTTGCTTTCCCCTAACACACCAGATAATATTGTGGGCCTTGACATGCTGAAGTACTTTAGAGCCACGATACGATGTTCTCCTGAAGGGGTACGAGTCATTTTAAATGATAATTATTCCGAATTTGACAGAATTTGTCTTGTTAAGGAAGATGTTGCATTAGCCACATTACCTGAGTCCCTCTGGGCTACATCGGACACTGATGTGGGTCAGATGGTAATTTCTCCGGTTCAAATCAGCGTTAAGGAGGGAGCTGTGTTACCCCGTTTGCCACAATACAGGATTTCACAGGAGGGAGAAGAAGCACTCATACGAATTGGACATGATCTTATCCGAGTTGGGGTTGTTGAGGAAGTTCCATACAATGTTTGCAATAGCCCGATTCTCCCGATTCTGAAAAGAGACACTGACGCACGAGTTTACAGATTCATTATTGATTTGAAGGAAGTAAATAACATTGTGGTACCACGGTACCCTGTTATAGACTTGAAGAATGCTTTCTTTTCGATCCCTATTCATCCTGACAGCCGATATTTGTTCGGTTTCACTTTGAATAATCGATCGTACCGATTTTGTAGAGTTCCTCAAGGCTATACTGAGTCCGAGTATTTACAGTCAAGCATTAAAAAGGGAACTTGATTTGTTTGCGTTGCCCGAAAATGTGGCTCTCATCCAATATGTCGATGACATTTTGTTGGCAGCCGACACCCCAGAACAGTGTGAAAAATGCACACTCTCTTTGCTTTCTTTCCTTGCTTTACACCATCATAAGGTATCTCGAAAGAAATTGCAATATTGTGGACCAAAGGTAACCTACTTAGGTCACCTTTTGTCTAAGGAGGGACGTGCATTGACATCAGACCACATACAAGCAATTTTAGATACACCAGTTCCTACCACACAGAAAGGAGTACGTGCATTCTTGGGTCTTACTTCCTTTTGTAGACAGTGGATTTTGGGATTTTCACATATCGTTAAGCCTTTGTTAGCACTTTTGACGAAAGATACCCCAGTACCTCTTCCATGGACAGAGGAATGTGAAAGCGCTTTTTGACAGCTACGACAAGCCCTTTGCTCAGCACCAGTGTTAGGTACACCAGATTATACAAAGCTTTTTACACTTTATGTACATGAGAAAGATGGATGCGCATTGTCTGTGTTGGTTCAGTTACACGGCGATAAGCAACGTCCGTGTGCCTATTTCTCAGCAGTCCTTGATCCTGTTGCTAGTGCATTACCTGGATGCTTTCGTTCAGTTGCAGCAACAGCACTGTGAATTTGACAGAGTGAGGGAATAGTTTTGTCACACAAATTGTTAGTGTTAGTACCACATGCTGTTGATGCCCTTTTGGATCAGACGAAAACGCAGCATTTGACCAGTGCTCGTCTTACAGGATATGAATTGACATTGCTAGCTCCTCACATTACATTGAGGAGATGCGCAGCTCTGAATCCAGCCACTTTGTTGCCATATCCGGTTACCCAGCCTCAGTCACAAGAAACGCACAATTGTATTTTTCTGACTGAGGAACAGACAAAGGGTCGCATTGACTTACAGGATACGCCCCTTCCAGATGTGGATGGTGAATTGTGGGTTGATGGGTCTTGCCTGAAGTTACCAGATGGTACGACTTCAGCCGCATATGCAATTACCACACTTGAAACAATAGTGGAGACAGCTCGCATACCACAGAAATCAGCCCAAGCAGCTGAGTTGATAGCTCTGACAAGAGCATGTGAGCTCAGTGCTGGTTTGTGCGTGAACATCTATACGGATAGCCGCTATGCTTTCGGAGTAGCACATGATTTTGGCCTACTCAGGAAGGAAAGAGGCTTTCTTACATCTCATGGAATATAGATAATGCACGGAGATTTGGTGCATAATCTTTTGACTGCATTGACATATACGAAGAAAGTAGCTATCATAAAGTGCAGCGCACACAAGAAAGTAACAGATAAAATTGGTCAGGGAAATGCCTTTGTAGACCATGTAGCATGTGAAACTGCCATGCAGAGGAACACTACTTCTATGTATGTAGTGAAGTCGCAAGCTGAAAGATGGCACGATGCTAGGCAGGAAGTGCGAGAGATACAGAAAACAGCCTCTGACCAAGAACGTGAACAGTGGTCAAAAGATGGAGAGTTAGATGACGAAGGTTGTTGGAGAAATAAGCAGATGGACCGATGGAAGCTGCCTATAGCTTTCGTACAGCCTATGGTCCAGATGGCGCATGGGTTAGCACATGTTGGAGCTTCCGCAATAACGAAAATGCTTACGCAAGTTTGGGAGCATCCAGAAATTGCTAGCACAGCTAAAGGAGTAGTGCAGTCCTGCTTGATTTGTTTGCAATACAATCCTGGAAAGGGAACGCGAGTTCCATCTGGAGGTTTTGTTACACCAACTGCACCTTTTGAAGTCATACAAATTGACTATATCCAGCTTGAGCGGTGTAATAATTTAAAGTATGTTTTAGTGGTGGTTTGTGCTTTCAGTAAATGGATTGAGGCATACCCTACGAAAGACAATACTGCGATTACTACTGCTAAGGTGCTACTGAAGGAATTCTTCCCGAGGTTTGGTGTTTGCAGACTTTTATGGAATGATAACGGACCTCATTTTGTTGGAGAAGTTATCAAGTATGTTTTGAAAGGATTGGGAATCAAGCAGAAGTTTCATGCCGTGTTCCATCCACAATCAGCAGGATTGGTGGAAAGGTACAATGCTACTTTAAAGCTAAAAATCGCGAAAATCGTAGCCTCCACGAAATTGACTTGGCCAGATGCATTGCCATTGGCATTGTTGTCCATCAGACCAGTACCACATTCTAGAACGGGTCTTACCCCATATGAGGTGGTATTTGGACGGCCAATGAATATTTGGGGAGTTCCGAAACCAAGTTCTGTGTATGATGTACCTTGTGTTTTGATGAATGACTATTTGGCACAATTAACTGATAGCTTGGTTTCCATTCATCAACAGGTTCGAGAAGCACTCCCTGATAAATCCCAAGGTGAAGGCCATGAACTCCGTCCTGGTGACCATGTGATGGTGAAAGCCTTCGAGAGGTCAAGCAGTCTGGAACCGAGGTGGCGTGGACCGGAACAAGTACTCCTCGCCGCGAGAACGGCAGTTCGCGTTACCAACAAGAAGAACTGGGTGCATAGCATCCATTGCCGGAAGGTCTTGCCGACCCTGGTAGAACCTGCTGTGCTGACCGATCATCGAGACATCCTGACTACGGAGAAAGGCCCAGCTGTATCACCTGACGGATCTGAGGAGTTCTTCCCGGACCAGAAAACTCCTGGAGCAACGCGATATAATTTGAGATCAAGAAAGTGATTCCTATAGTTTTTTTTGTTGCGAGACTGGTTGAGCAACCGCTCTGGGTAGTGGAAACGGAGAGCCAATATGACAAGGGAGGGGGATCAGCCCTGCGTAGTGTAGTGACACCTGTCTTGATCTGTGGTGAAGAAACCAACGTCTGCCAAGAGTAAAGAGCTCATTGACTATTTTGTTTTTCCTATTTTTTAGTTTGAAGATGACTCTTGTGACTATGAGTACTACTGAGAAGAAAATTTTAGGAGTATTAAGTGTTTTTGTTGTTTTGACGGTTATAGCAGTGATCACTTGGTCCGTTGAGATAGTGACTCCTGCTCGTGGGTTTGTGGTGGTTCCCACTACTCCTATTCCGGAAGAGCACCAGCATTTCACTCTTCCTTATCATGAGTATAAGCTTCGAGAGTCCTACTTGAATAATACATTTGTTCAGATGCTCCACCACATTCGCAACGCCACGAACACTACAAATTGCTGGATATGTGGTATGCTTCCAGCTCATCAGAAGAAAGGTGGAACACCGTTTATTCCACTTCCCTTTTCGCATAATGGTTCTTTTCGAGCCTGGTATACTCTTTTCTTTTCAAACTGAAAACCTGCAGTAGGTAGACTTCTCTTTCGCTTGAATAAAGAGTGTTATCAAGATGAACATGGATATCCCCAAGCGAATGGAACTATATGAGAATGGGAAGAATACCGACCGGACAATGCTTCTACGCCTTATGTTTTCACCCACACGAGAGACTCTACTACGAGCAATGAATCTGTAATTACTGTAACTCGGACTAAAGCAAACTTATGTGTACAAAGTACCGGACGAATTCCAGTTGGGTGCAGTGATTGTGTTGTTGTATTAAACATGGATGGAATAAATGAAAGTACTTTCCTGGCTTCACATAACACATATCTAGTATGTGGAAGTCATGGATATCACAGATTACCTGTAGGGTGGTCTGGCACATGTTATGTTTCTTTCCTATTACCCCCTGTTTTTCTGGCACCTGCTTCGTATCATCGAGATTTTAAATTGTTTAGAAACGTTTCTATGAATCGCTATAAACGTACGATACGGATTGATGATGTAGATCAGACAGACAATAGTCTGCAGCAATATGTTGATTTTAATTTAGGCTTGTTTTCTTTTGTGGGTGCCGCATTAAACAGTAGGAAAATACGACGGTTGACTAGAGTTGTAGAAGCTGTCACCAATGAAACTGCTGTAGCTCTAGGAAATATTACAGAGGAGTTGCAAGTTGCTAGAATTGTAACTCTTCAGAACAGGATGGTCCTAGATGTCATGTTAGCAGTTAGAGGAGGAGCATGTAAATTTATCGGAAGTTGCTGTTGTGTATTTATCCCTGACAACTCGCCTTCTGTGTATGAAGCAATTCTTAAACTGCATAAAATCGCTTCTGATATTCATGAGAAAAATGGCACCTGGACCTTTGCTGGATGGTTTTCGGGTCTGGTTTCTACCTGGGGTTGGAAATTATTGACTATTCTATGTATTGCAATTGCAGTGATTTTCACCTGTTGTATATGTATCCATTGTGGCCCAATGCTATGTTCCATGTGTATAACTGCATGTATACCATCTAGAAGAAATTCAGCGAAAGCACAACAGACGTTGGATAAAGAAGTGACCAATATAATGTGCATAGATATACGAGATGAATGCACACATTACCTCAAAAGAGCGTATGTCTTTAGCTAATGCTAAAAGGGTCGCCTGTTGTAAATCAACAGCGATTAAGTTGAGCGTTAGCAAAAGACATCTTGGTTTTTCTGTTATCTTGACATTTGACGGTATCCATTTTTTATTTATGGCAGCCATTTTGTCTGCCACATGCTACCTCGTGTCGACCATGTGCGTTGTCCTACCTTCCTGCCTATGGCCTCTAAATCTGCCCGGCAACAGGCTATTAATAGCATCTCTGTGTTTTCTGCTGACCGTTAGGGTCCACATCTGTTAATGGTTAGCCTTAGATTGGAATGTGTTAGCCGAGACCCCAAGACTGATAGCTCCACCCACTGATCGATTGTGCCTCTCGATATTACCTTGTATGGACATAAAATGTGCTCTTATGCTTTGTACCGCCTTCTTTTGAGCCCCTGTGTGGGTATAAATAAACCATGTGTTCGGTAGCCCTTTGTGCTACTTCTCGCAGTACCGAAGGGTACTGGTTAAATTATAGCACCACCTCATGAGGTGTAATAAACGTTACGTTTTGTATTTTCCAGTTTCCGTTCCAACTTTTTCCTTTGGAGTCTGAGGACTTTGTGCACAGAAGGGCGAACCCCTTGCACTAACAAGCCTGGCTGAGGTCTGATACGACATTGGTGATCGTGAAGGACGAACTTCGGGGGCGGACAGACAGGGGTCAGGCAGCTGTACTTATTCTGCTTGACCTGCCTGCCGCCTTCGATATGGTCAACCACGAAATCTTGCTGAGACGACTAAAAGAGGTGGGAGTGATGGGCCTTGCCCTCAGGTGGTTCCAGTCTTTTTTGCTAGGTAGGCAGCAGGCAGTGTCCCTCCCTCCCTACCAATCTGTTTTTACCAATGTCTCGCATGGCGTGCCACAGGGCTCGGCCATCAGCCCTATTCTTTTAATTTTTACATGAAACCCTTGATGGTGGTCATCAAGCAACACAACATTAAGATTGTTAATTATGCGAGTGATACGCAACTGATTCTCTTCCTTGAGGGAGCACAGTCAACATCTTTAGATGGGTTTCATAGTTGCCTGCGGAACACGGCGTTATGGCTGAGGGAAAATGTGCTGCAATTTAATGCGTCCAAGATGGAGGTGCTTTATTGTGCCACGGAAAGGATTCCTTCCGTGTTACCTAGTAACTTTTGGCCCTCTGACTCCCCTAATTTGGTTCGGCCTGCAAAGACAGTTCGTAACCTGGGTGTGACATTCAATTGTAATCTTACTTTGGAGGTGCAGGTGACAAAAAGTTGTGGGTTGCTGTCTGGCCACATTCATTCCTTACGGAAGATTTTTCCTCTGCTTCCTCCTTTGGCACGCTCGTTTATAGCACGGAGTACCATACTTAGCAGAGTCGATTACTGCAATGCCCTGCTTCTTGACTCCCCAAAATTCCTTCTTGACAGGCTGCAGAGGATACAGACAACTGCAGCTAAATCAGTGTTAGGCTGGTCTAGAAGGTCCTCTGCTTCATTGGCCCTGGCTGAGCTGCATTGGCTCCCTCTGAAACAGAGAATTAAGTTCAAATCACTGTTTAGTATTCAAGGCCCTGTATGGAATGGGTCCTACCTCCCTTCAAAGTAAGTTCGAGTGGTATGTTCCTACCCGAACTTTGGGTTCGTCAGGGGCAAAACTGATAAAAATCCCCAGATTAAAAAAAGTCAGAGCAGGTGGTTGATCCTTTGGGGTCACAGTTGCAAAGCTCTGGAACACCTTACCTCTTGAGCTTAGACAAATCAGTGATCTCCTTCCGTTTAGAAGGAGCTTAAAAACATGGTTGTTTCCCAAGATTTAGGGGTTCGGCTACAGTAGGGTCCAACGGATGTATGTTATGCCGAGTTACTAGCGCCAGGATGCCTGTCAGGTGATAGTGCGCTTTAGAAATGCAATAAATAAATAAATAAATAATGTCACTACACTGTAGGCCACTACACTTTACGCCACTACAGTCTATGGTAGTCCACTGTACACTACTACACTGTACCTTAGTCTACTCTTCACTGTTTGCCACTATAGTAGATGCCACTCCACTCACTGCCACTCCACTCAATGCTATTTCAATGTACCACACTCCACTCTATGCCAGTACAATCTACAATACTCCATTGTATGCCACTCCACTATATGCTACTGCACTATACACCAATACACTCTACACTACTCCACTGTACGCAACCCCACTGTACAACAGTCTATTCAATGCAACTCCACTTTACACAACTGGACTGCACAACACTCCACTAGACTCCACTCCACTCTACAGCAATACATTGTACGCTATTACGCTGTACATCACTCCATTGCAAGCCAAACCACTCTACAGCAATCCTCGCAAACCTATTACATGCTACCTTATTCCATTATACACCACTCCAATATACACCACTCTAATGTACTCTATTCCATTATATACCACTCCACAATATGTCACTATACTGTACACCAGTAACACTGAACGTTACTCCACTGTATGCTATACTACTGTATTCCACTCCACTTAATGCCACTCTATTCTACACGGCTACACTCTATACTATTCCAATGTATGCCACTCCACTCTGGAACACTCCAATCTATGCCACTCCACAGTATGCTATTAAGATATATGCCACTACAGTCTACCCCACTACACTCAAACCTGCTCCACTCTTCAACACTCAACTCTACAATATTCCATTCTACAATACGCCTCTCTATATCACTACACTGTACACCACTCCAATCTATGCCACTCCAGCCTACGTTATTGCACTGTACGCCAATAACACTGTACCTGACTTCACTCTCTGCCACTCTAATTTATGCTACTCTACTATACGCCACTCCACTCCATGCTATAACCTCTACTCTATTGACTTCTATGTCTCTCCACTCTACACCACCCCAGTGTAGGCTATTGAACTGTTTGCCTGTCCAGTATATGCCACTCTACTAAATGCCACTCCACTCTAAGTCACTACACTGTACACAAGTAATACACAATGTTATTTCACACTACACCACTCAAGTGTATGCTATTCCATTGTACGCCACTCTACACCAGAACACTCCACTCAATGCCACTCCACAGTATGCTATTACAATGTATGCCACTACAGTTCAAACCACTACCCTCTACCTCACTCCACTCTACAACCCTCCATTCTAAGGTATTCCACTCTGCAACACTCCACTCTGCATCACTACACTGTACGTCACTCCAGTCTAAGCTATTTCACGGTATGCCACCATACATTCCCTGACTCCACTCTACGACACTCTGTTATACAATACTCCACTGTAGGCCATTCCACTATAAGCTATTAACCTCTACCTCTTTCCACTCCACGCCCCTCTACTCTACCTGACTCTAGTGTACACTATTCCACTGTATGCCAATCCAGTATACCCACACCACTCTATGCCATTACCCTCTATATTACTAAACTGTATGCAACTCAACAGGGCACCAGTCTACCCTATTCCACTGAACGCCTATAGTCTGTACCTCACTCCACTCTTCGCCAATCTACTCAATTCTATTCCACTGTACACCACTACAACACTCCATTTTATGCCACTCTACTCTACACCACTACACTCAATGCCACTCCAGTCTATGTCACTGCACTGTAACCCACTCTAATGTATGTCACTCCACTCTATGACAATTCACTGTATGTTATTACACTTTACATCACTACATTCTATGCAACGTCACTCCTCTCCACTCTACACCACTCTACACCAATCCACTCTACCCTACTACACTCTACCCTATTACACTAAATGACACTCTATTCTATGCCACTTTTGTGTACGCTATTCCACTATATGCCACTCTATTCTATGCCACTCTAGTGTACGCTATTCCACTATATGCCACTCCACTCTATGTCACTAAACTGTACACCAGTAACACTCAATGTTATTCCACTCTTCACCACTCCACTGCATGCCACTCCACTCTATGCTATTCCACTGTACACCACTCCACTGTGGAACACTTCACTCTATTTCACTCCACAGTATGCCATTACACTGTCCGGCACTAACAGTCTAACCCATGACATTTCATCCAACTCCACGGTACGTCACACCACTCTAAGCCTCTCTACCATATCCCACTCTACTGTACTTCACTCCACTCTATGCCACTCTACTCTACACTACTCCACTCTATGCCACTCTACTCTACACCACTCCACTTTATGCCACTCCAGTCTATGTCACTGCACTGACCCCACTCCACTCTACACTACTCCACTCTATGCCAATCCACTCTACCCTACTACACTCTACCCTATTCGACTGAATGACAGTCCATTCTATGCCACTCCAGTGTACGTTATTCCACTATATGCCACTCCACTCTATGTCACTACACTGTACACTAGTAACACTAAATGTTATTCCACTCTTCACCACTCCACTGTACACTACTCCACTGTATGCCACTCCACTTTATGCTATTCCACTGTACGCCACTCCACTGTAGAACACTCCACTCTATTTCACTCCACAGTACGCTATTACATTGTACGGCATAACAGTCTACCCCACTACATTTCAACCCACTCCACTCTACCTACGAGCCAGATGTACCAAGATAGTTATTTGCAATTCCCTAATTGCAAATCACAAGGATTCGCAATTAGGAAATCACAAAATACCATGTATGAAGGTGTATAGTACACCTTTTGCGATTCCAAGGGCGTCGCAAATGACCCACCTACTAGGCATAAGGGATGGGGGAAGTGGCCTCTTTTTAGCAAGTGTTGTGCTTCTCTCCACCCTCCTTAACATGTCAGTCTTTCTGCCCCCGGGTGAAAATTGAGATAATTAACCCCAATCTGCCCCCGTTGCCCTGGATGGGGGCAAAAAGCCCACTAGATGCCAGAGATTTTTTTATTTTTAAATATAGAGCTGTGTGAGGGTGAGTACCCCCACTCTGCCAGGGGTGCAGAAAGGCCATTAGACACCAGGGACATAAAAAAAATATATGTAGGGGTCGGAGGCTGCCCACTATGGGCATGGCCATGCCCCAACCCTAAAGCAAAGCAGACAGTCTTTCTGCCACAGGGTGGATGGAGCTGATTACCACTTAATCTGCCCCTCCCCCCCAAGAGGTGGCAGAAAGCCCACTTTACACTAGGGGAACATTAAAAAATATATAGGGGAGCGGGCTGCCTACCATGGACAAGGCCAAGCCCCTACCCCAACAACAAAGTAGACAGTCTTTGTGCCCCCCCCGAGGGGCAGATGGGGCTGATTACTCCCAATCTGGCAGAAAGACAACTAGATACCAGGGATTATCTTTAGAAGAAATATAGGGGCTGGGGGTGCCCATAATGGGCATGGCATTGCCCCACTCCAAAAACACAACAGACGGCCTTTCTGCTCCAAGCAAAAAGCCCACTGGACACCAGAGATTTTTTTTCTTTAACTGTAGGGCTGTCGGCTGCCCACCCACCATCCCAAAAACAAGGGGACAGTCTTTCTACCTCCCCCCGAGGGGGAGAATGGGGGGTAATTACCCCCCAATTTGCCCCCTCAGTAGAGGGCAGAAATCTCACTAGACACCAGAGAATGATTTTAAAACAAATATCACAATACAAAATATTTGCAGTGACAGTCTTTCCGCCCCTCCCCCCCAGGTGCAAATGAGGGTGGTTACACTCAATCTGCTCTTCTAGGGTGCTGAAAGCCCACTTGACACCATGGATATTTAAAAAACGATATAAGGGTGAGGGCTGCCCACAATGGGCATGGCCATGTTCCCACCAGGAATAAATGTGTTGACAGCCTTTCTGCCCCCCCACACCCCACATACCCCTGGGGGCAAATGAGGGTTTATGAAATTGCGTTACTAGTTGAGGGAGTTGGCACACTACCCAAGCAGCAAACACAATCCTTGTCAGGGTGAAACACAAGCAAACCCCAAATTAACGTCTTCTCATCCCAGGGGTAGCTTGGCAAAAAGCTGCCAGGCTTAACAAGGGTCAATGTGTAAAGTATTTATGCAGCACTTCAAACAGTAAGAAAATTAAAACACAACACAAGAAAAATCCCACACCAATTTAGAATTTAGAATACATTTAAATAAATAAATCAAGACCAAAATCTCTGCGTTGCCTTACTCTGCACTTGGGAGGAGTTCCACTGCGGTGGGTGTTCCCACACCACACCCATGGATTTTAACGCTTCCTCAGATTGACAAAACCATGTAAACCTAAGGATGTGATATAACCTTACTCTTCCCAAAATGACTCGTAACAAGGGGAAATAACTTTATTTCTCCTTGTTTATTGCTCTTTCCATGTGTGCTGCACTCTGCTGCACAAATACAAAGAGGACATAGCTTCCCAGGATTGTTTTGTGCAGGAAGGTGCCCCTTCCTGCACAAAAACAATCCTGCCGACAACACAGGCACCCTTGCACAATGGTGCAAGAGTGCCTGCATTGGTGCTAAGCTGCCGAAATGACACCAGTGCAGAGGGAAAGGACATGAACGCACTGTTTCGGATAAATATGGTGCATTCCTGTGCTTTCACTTTGATGTATTAGTGTTGTTCCTCACTTCAGACACAACACAGAATTCAGGTCAACCCTTTCCCACTGTGGGAAGGGTTAGCGTGCCTTCCCTGCTTCATAGGCCACCGCAATGTCATACTAAACCAAGCCTTCCTCATTCATGCATGTTCATACTGAAAAGTGTGCCCAGAAGCCAAGGCTTCATATATATTGATCTAAAAGCTCAGGAGTAAGTATCCAGTTTTTCCAGGGCAGTCTATACTGTGAATACAGAGGTAGTACTATTTGTTTTGTTGCAAAATAAACTAAGGAACTCTGGGCTGTATAGAATTTAGTTAGGGAGTGTTCAAATAAAGTGCATCTGTAACATGCCACAAAATTTAAAGTTGGCTGCGCTGTAAAAATATGGATTGGTGGAAAAACATCCACACCAAGGTAAGATGTGGCTTAAGGGCTCGGAGAAGGTATGATTTGCATATGTCCTCCCAAAAATGGTCTGAAGTTTGCTTCTATTGGAGCAGCTCTTGAGACACTCCTCTTGGATCTTGTTAGAGGAGTGTGTAAGTAGTGTAGACATATGCCATGGAGCCACTGCAGGTAGAGCAACTCCTCACATGCTGAGATTGACACATTTATTTTCTTTCCAAAAAAAACAAATTATGCTGCAAGGATCATACTTCTAATGGAACAGTCATTGAGTCAAGCACACACAATCATGTGCAAACCTAATGACAGGTCAGCTTACCCTGGCACAGCACGTCATGTCCTTCTCCCTTTGCATCACTGGCGCTGCCAGGGTGTCTTTTTAAGTGGGTGGCGAAGAATTGAGCCAGTAACATTCAAGGCTATTGTCTACAAATTAAACTAAATTGTGGCATGACTAGTATCCTAGCCTAGGGTAAATGCTCATTGGTGCAAGAGAATGAGATAATTTAAATATTTCCAGAAGGTGGAGCTCAATCTTGGACGATGGATGGGCCTGCATGACAGAAGGGGGTTTCATCCCAGAGGCCAAGTCCATAGACTTTCATGGATCGGCTCAGTGATCTCTCAATGTGAGCGAAGCTAAAATCATTGTTGGGTCTTTAGCCTTCCGGGCATGCTTTTAAAGATTTTGGAGACAGGCAGCATTTGTTACATTTCTGTATTGCAACAGTTAAAGGTCTTTAAGACCCTGCTGTCAAATAAATACATCTTTACTTGGCATGTGTCCACAGCTGCTTCTGTGTTCTGAGTCCAGGCTTTCAAGTCAAGGGCTCTCAGCTTCTGATGTCTTCTCTAGAGATGTTGTAAGTTGAATAGCACATGGGCTGATTGTCAGACTTTGGAACGAAATGCCAGTTATTTGCACAGAACCTGGCCCAACCTAAACGCCATCCTTAAGTCTCTTACGCATTTTGGATACAGTAATTTAAAGCAAGAGCTTATTGACTCTCTTCTGATAGTCTTCCCAACAGTTATCCTGGGAAGGTTGGCCGCTCCTATGTTCCATAATAGTTTGGCACTGCTGGCCCGAAAGCTTTCCAGCTCTTCTTTTTAGTGAGCCCATGCACAACACTTTGAAGTGTATTGGTAAAAACACCACACTCTAGGGCCAGTTCCCAGCCTCTTCAGTCTTCCAGCTGACAATCGAAGAATGCACTTCTGGAACCATTCAGGTAAATTTCCAAACGAATAGCAGGTTCATGTTTCCACAGCTTCTCGGCAATCACTAGGAAAGTCATTCCGAGAACTTGACTGGCTCTATGACACCACAGCATGCCATTACACCCCACAACTCCCTCACTGAACCACAACCTTTGCTACAAAGGGTATTGTTCCCTATTTGCATTATACCTGTACTGCACTGCCGTGCATTCCAATCTGGTGCACATACCTTTTCCAATGTACTTGTGTTCACTGAAAACAAATGATTGCCCCTTCACAGCCTCTTTGATCATTTAACAAATGTGTTCTCCTTGGATCCAAATGTTAATGGGTCTATCCCATAATTGGTGACCCATCATTGGCGATGTGAACATTTCCTTTGGTCCTTCAGAATTTAGAGCTTGAGTACTCCGTAAAAAAGGTGAAGGTTCTCCCATCCATTGCATAACAAGTTCATTATATATCATAATGCTCTTGTAATGTACAAATGTCACAGGGTTACAAAACCCACCTGTGAGCACACTACTGTGGCGCATCTGAGATGAGAAAGAATGTTCTATCCAGCAGTGCACATAGATTAAATTGTAATGGTTGGAAACGTGTTTGATTTCTTATTGTCATGACAATCCACGTTTGGATGAAAGATTTAATAAATTCCAATTCGAATACTTATGTTCTATTTCCTCGTGCCTGCCAGAAAAGTAACTGCAACCATATTGCTGCCATAAAGATTAAAGGTGGGAGCTTGCTAGAGAGTTTGCAAGCTGCATGATATATTGTGCATCGCCACATAGGCCTAATGCTGGGCGCACAAAGGACATTGTCAACGCTGGATTCACAGCCATTCCAAATCACATGTATGTATGTATGTATTTGAGCTTGTAAAGCGCACTGCTACCTGTCCGTAGGTTTCCTGGCGCTGTATAACTCTGGGGAACCCATCCTGGCTTTCCCTGTGGGAGTCCCCAAGGTGGAGCCAGGCATCCCCAGAGTTGATGGGGCCGTTGTGGAGATTAGGCAAGCTAATGACCAGAGTTGCCAAGTGGAACCCCTGATTAGAGTAAGCACCGACGCGAGAATTATCGAGTCCGCTGACCCAAGTCCACAACCCTGCCGCGTTGGGAATTGAACCCTGGTCCTGGGCCGACTTCTGCTCCCGGGTCTGCCGCCTCTAACCAGTGAGCCACACTACTCCATGTCAGGTGAGATATAGGAAGCACACAATGAACCAGTGCTTAATTTATAGTGATGGTTGCAGTTGGGCCCACCGGCACTCATTGTTGCAGACTGGCTCTTATTTTTTCACATGAGACTTTGACCCAAATCAACACAGTGAAAACGTCACAAGGAAAAAGGTAAGCGGAAGAAACATACGGATAAACATAACAAAGGGAGAAATGAGGGATTAAATAGAACTTCCAAGAGTGACATAAAGAAGTAGGGAGAGTCTGCTGGTGGATTAAAGATCTGTGAGGTGGAACCAAGACTACTAGATCTTGGTATTCGAGAAGCCGAGCTTCTGAGAAAAGCTTTGGGCTCCAGCACTTACCCTTTTACAAATTAAGCACTGAAATTAACTATCACACCTTCTGTATCTATATCACAAAACCTGCAGTTAATGTGCTCCATTTAACTATTAACTATGACTTGAAACTGAAGAGGAATGTTTAATAGACCCAGGTATCCATGCTGAGGAGATACTAGCATGAACAAGCCACCTTCTGAAGTTTTACTTCACTTATTGTGAACTTTGTCAAAGAGAGCCACCTATAATTAATCATCATAAACATATTTTTTAAACAAAAATGATCACGTTTTTTCAAAGCCAACATTTTCAAATGTGTTCAGAAGACGTCCTAGCCTTATCTTGTATTGAGATGTGGACCATTCACAATGAGTAAGATGGATATATCGACCTTCCCTCACCTTGAAACATACTCAGTTGTTCCCCATTTTGTTAATAGCTAGACAGGAGAGTAGTGAAGCAATGCCACACTCCTTCATTCTATAGCGCCTATGCCTGCGGAAAGTCACCTCAAGGAGCCTTGAAATTGGATCAAAAGAACCACTGTAGCTCGCCAATAGACATTGGTAATTTGAGATCAAGGACTGCGGCAGCATAAAGCAGAAGACTGATCATCATGCGCAGTAGAATTCCAACATTTAACTGATGCAACATATTATGGAACCCAACAACAGTTCTGTATTAATGACTACTGATCTAAAAGTCTCCAAGTGTTAAACAAATAATAATAATAGTAATTCTGAGTGATTGCCAAATCCAGGGTGGCCTACATTTAGCAATAGGTTTTAGGACAAACTTTCCCCCAAATACTAGGCTATAGGTGTGTCCTGTGTCCATCTATTTGCGGCGTTAGGGACAGAGGTGCAGAATGTGGAACTGAGGAGCCAGGTTAGAGTCTTGGCGTCAGCTCCACATCCTGTGATTTTGGGCCAAGAATGTGCCCTAGTGTAATATGACTGGTGCTCATGCTAAGCGCTCCATTACCTTCGGTTCGAGCTCACGCTATATAAAACAGCAACAACAAAAAAGATTTTCTGTCTGCACAAGTATGAATGATGACACCTCAAGGTATGTACTCAAGTCTGTGATTTTACAGCGGGAGCTGAGTTTGCAAGCAAGGCAGTGTACAAGGGTTCTACCTTCCTCTTAAGTTCGGCCAAACAAAAGCTGTGTTTTTTTACACCTCGTTCTGGGGTAATAAACTATTCCTTTATTGTAAGCATCAAGGGAGCCTAAATACTCTTTAATTCTTTCATTGTGTTTCATGTAAAACCCTCAGATATTTATTATGTCCATAGAAGCCAACTCTTCTTACTGATAAAGAAGCAAAGCTTGTTGGCCGCGGAGCCGCTACTCCCCTTGCCAGGAGTCTACAGTGGTACATTCCACGAGCCGCCTGACACGCCGCATCCGGTTTCGTGACCGGCGCTTCTGCTCTGCCAATCGCACCTCAGGTGACAATTCCAGGAGTGTTGTTCCAAATGCGCACCAATTTCCTAGAGCTGCGTTACCAAAGCAGCAGTAATTGAGCCTATGAGCTTAAAGAAAAGCAGGTTGTGTCGACCCAGCACTTTGCTGGCTAGCAGCAACAGGATTAGTAAATCATTGGGTGTGGGGATTAGGTCTTTCAGGACTGATTAAACTTGAGGTGAGTTAGCATAACCTTCCAATTACTTCAGGTCTGGAGACAGACAGGCTGTGAGGGAATTCAAAGGTTAAACACATATTTTACATCCCTATAGGTTATGTTATATGAATTTATAGCGCGCACAGATACTCCAAAAAGTGTCCCGGTGCGTACTTGGAAAAGAGGAAACAAAAGCCAGAGCAAAATTAGAAGAGAAGGGTTTTTAACTTTTTCTTGAAGGTTATAGGATCCTGAATGCCGCTCAGGACCAGGGGCAGAGCATTCCATGCCAGAGCAACTTTCCGAACAAAGGAGCTCCCACCACGTTTTTTGGCGGTTGAACCTAGGGTCTGTACTAGAAGTTGAGAAGAGGAACGCAACTGTCTCACTGGATTGTAGAAGGCAAATCTCTTCTGTAGGTAAAAAAGGTCCTCGGTCATGTAGAGCACTATGGGCAGTAGCCACAATTTAAAATTTTATTCGGGACTCCACTGGGAACCAAATGACCACGTACACTACTCCTGCTAGAGAGACCCAGCAGGAGTCTGGTAGCCGAATTCTGAACCACCTGTAATTTATTCAAGAGGTAGCCGGGGATGCCAGCATACAGTGCATTGGCATAATCCAGGCGGGACAGGATCAAGGCGCGGACAACAGTTTCTTTAGCAGGTCTTGGGAGGAGAGGAAGAAACTTCCTCAGAGCTTTCAGAGTGCCAAAGCAGATCCCAGCCGGCGTCTTGACCTGGGTAGAGAAAGTGAGGTTCTCATTGACCCAACCCCCCAGATTTTTTGCCACGTTTCCTTTTGCGCTAGGCAAGGGGAAGACCGAGGGCCACAGCCTCTCTCTGAAGTTAGCAGGAAAAACGTCATACAAGATAACCTCTGACTTCTCTTCATTACACTTCAGCTGCGCCTGAGCGAGCCAGTGAAAAACAGAGGACATACAGTGTTGAGCTGGAAGGACTGGGTCATTCTCCCTTCCCCAAGAGAATAGAAGCTGGGTGTCATCAGCGTAGGCCATCAACTTAGACCCTAATGTCTCTGCTAGATAGACCAGCGGGGTGACATAGATGTTAAAAAGGAGAAGACTAAAGGATGACCCCCTGCGGGACACACGTGGCCACTTGCTGGGGCGCAGAGGCACATGGTGGAAGCCAGACCTGCTGCGTGCCACCTTCCAAGAAGGACCTGATCCAGCCCCAGACAGACCCAGATATGCCAATCTCCAAGAGGCGATCAAGGAGCAGGGAGTGGGGCTCTGTGTCGAATGCCGCTGAGAGATCTAGTATGTCTAATGCGGCTCTCCTGGCGGCATCCAGGCACTCGCGGATTGCTTCTGACACCTCTAGCAATGCCGACTCCATGCTATACAAGGCCCGGAAGCCAGATTGTGCAGGGTGTAACAAACCAGATGCCTCAATATAGTTGGTAAGTTGATTTGTAACCACCTTCCCACAGACCTTAGCCAGACTTGGCAAAAGCGAGATTGGGCGGAAGTTTCCAGAATCAACGGGTCCAGGGACGGCTTCTTAAGAAGAGGGAGAATTTGTGCCTGCTTCCAGGACACTAGAACAGAAGCCTCCTGCAAGGACATGTTAACAATTTGATTAACTTCTGGATTGATAATGTGCGCAGCAGCAGCCAGAAGTCTAGCAGCACAGGGCTCAGTTGGATAACCTGACTTCAAGGCCTTAATAATTTTAAGGGTGCCAGACAGATCTATTGGCACAAAGGTTGACAGCGTGTTAGCAGGGTCAGCTGCAGGCCGGCTCGAAGGGGAAGCCATAAGCAAAGTGGCACAGGAGGAGAAACTAGCTTGTGTAGTGCATATTTTGTCCAGAAAAACCTTTGCAAGAGTATTACACCAAGACTCAGAGTCTGGGGCGGCACGAGCCTCAGCACTGGGGGACATAAAACTTTGCACAGTTAGGAAAATATATTTTGAGTTACTGTTGGCCTGGTCGATACGTAAAGTATGGGCTTTTAGCGACCGCTATAGCGGCGTAATAGCTTTTTTGCTTGGATCTGAGTGTTTCGCCATAGGACAATAGAAGCTGGAACGCCAAGCCCTCTACAATATTTTAGACTCGTGTTTCAGGGCTTTCAACTCTGGAGTAAACCAAGGTTTGGAAGGGGAATCTCTTGCCAGCTTAGGCCGGCACAGTGAAGATAGGGCGGACACCGAATCAGAGATCCATTCAGTAAACCTGGTCACATTACCCTCCAGGTCTTGCTGAAGGGAGGGCCGAGAGGCAGCCAAAGTGCTAATAAACTGGAGAGGGTCAATTTTGCTAAATGCCGGAGGGCGATGGCAACAAGCCAGCCGGGCGGGCTGGGCAACTTTCCAGGAAAAGCAAATAAGGAAGTGATTCGACCAAGAAACAGGAGAGGGCTTGACCACCTGAATAGGGAAATTAGAACAGATGGGTTCTAAGATGTGGCCTCCTTGATGAGTAGGATGAATGACCCATTGAGAAAGTTGAGCCAATTGAAGGGAGTCAAAGAAATCAGCTGAGTCTCCAGCCTCACGTTGATGGAGGTGAAGATTCACATCTCCCAGAACCATGTAATGGGAGAAACGCAGTGCGTGCTCAGCTACCGCATCCCCAGAGGATTTAAGAAAGGCGCCAGCCGGACCAGGGGGACGGTAGATGAGGTAACCACTTAATGTGAAATGGGCCGAAAACTGGATGCTGAAATCCAAAACCTCACACTCGCCCCATAGACTGGAAGTTTCGCTATGGAGAACCCAGTTATCCCTGGGCAAAATGGCCAAACCACCCCCTCTGCCAACTGGATGGTCCAATCGACGAAGCTTATAACCAGCAGATGTAGCCGGCGCAAGAGTAGGGTTGGATGAAGAATCCAGCCAGGTCTCTGTAATAAACAGCAAGTCTATTGAATCGTTAGAGACCAGGTCAAACAAATCCACATGATGCTTCCTCAATGATCTAGCATTAATAAGGGCAGCTATAATACGCAAAGCCCTCGAAGATTTATGAGGCAGATTGTTAGAAGAAGAGGGCTCTAATGTCAGAGTAAAGCCGCAGTCAGTGCAAACAAAATCTGAGTTGGAGAGCATCGTGCTGCCGCTGTGTGAAGGGCAAGAGGGAGGCAGAAGTGTTTGTAGGAGCTCACCCGGTAACTGGAGTACATTACTAGCAGATGGCCCAACTCGGGCAGCATAACTGGCCCTGGACGCTGACTTCGCGCTGACGGGCGCAGACGGGCTTGCCTTAGGCGCGTCCGAGTAAAGGCCATTAAATAGGGTAACATGAGGACGACGTGCAGTGTGCAGTGTCTAGAGCACTGACCGCGAATGGCGCGAGGCACTGCAAAAATGGCTGCTAAGAATAAACTGGCCTCAGCAAAGTGCAAGTGAAAAGGAAGTATAACACACTCCGAACGATAAAAAATGTCAGCAAATTCTAAATGTCACATAACACAAAAAATTATCCCCAAATGACAGTACATGTAATAACAGCAGAGTAAAAGCAGTATTTAAAAAAATTAGCAAAGTAAACCTTTTCCAAGCGCTGCACGCCTAAGTACAGCCCGTTAAATAGGATTGTGTGAGGACAGCGCACAGCGTGCAGCGACTAGAGCGCTGACCGCGAATGGCACGAGGAACATCAAAAATGGCCGCTAAGAATAAACTGGCCTCAAAAAAAGTGCAAAGTGCAAGTGAAAAGGGAGTATAACACAATAAAATGTTCCTCCAAATTATAGTACATGTAATAGCAGCAGAGTAAAAGCAGTATTTAAAAAAATTAGCAAAGTAAACCTTTTCCAAGCGCTGCACGCCTAAGTACAGCCCATTAAATAGGGTTGTGTGAGGACAGCGCACAGCGTGCAGCGACTAGAGCGCTGACCGCGAATGGCACGAGGAACAGCAAAAATGGCCGCTAAGAATAAACTGGCCTCAAGAAAGTGCAAAGTGCAAGTGAAAAGGGAGTATAACACAATAAAATGTTCCCCCAAATTATAGTACATGTAATAGCAGCAGAGTGAAAGCAGTATTTTAAAAATTAGCAAAGTAAACCTTTTCCAAGCAAGAAAGTCGAGTTGAGTCGCAGTTGCATTTGGCCAGAAATGGGCAAACACACCTATAGATAGCAACATGTTAAAGGTCCATAAGTGACACAGCTGTGTGTGTAAGGAACACTAATAATTGAAGTGGCTACAGACTGCTGATATTTTTGTTGTTTATTAGAAGTAGGTAAAGATGGTCTCTACCTTGGTCCGCTACTCTCCCTACTCCTTTGCCATGCACAACATGACTGTCTCCCTTTGAGCTCTGTGCTGGGTGTCATTGACAACATGTATTTCATTTCAAGCCTTCTGTAGCACACACCCGTCATCCCATGGCACTGGACGAACCTTCCATCAATCCAAATGTCAGTCCAGCTGCCAATGGTTAGGATGTTCTGCTCAAGAGAGGCCCCACTCGTCCTGACCACATCCTTGTTTTCTAAAACTTGCATTCTCAAATAGTTACCCGGAAAGAATAAGGTTAACCAGCAACCACCTAGAATTCCAGACGCCGGTGTAGATTTGCCTGCTCCCAAACGCATGACCTTGTAGATGATCCACTTCAGGAGTGCATGTAATGGACTAGCAATAGCACAGCCCTGCTACTGATGGTCGTAAACCTTCAGATAGTTCTGGGGTTTGTTGGTTCAAGAGAGCAAAGTGCCTTGCAGCCATCTGTTAGGGGGAGCATGCAGACAATAATATGGCTGACAGCAGAAAGTCTGCCTCTGATAACGGCCTACATGTTTCCTATCCATGTCGGCCACGCAGAAAGTATTTTAATACGTTCTAGATTGGGCTCAAGCCTCTGGTAGCAACTTGCAGTCTCTCAAAGGGAGTGCTGCTGGAGAGAGTGTACTGGGCTGTTCTGGGCTTAGCCTAGACTTTACTGGGCTGTTCTTTGTTTCCTGACTCAAACCGGCACTGCAGCCAATCGCGGTGTGTGGAGGGCGGGGCAGAGGCGGTGCCACACGGAGAGTCGAGCGGTTAGCGCTCTAGACCTCCGCTTCTGCAGGGCTATTTAGGCGGCGAGGAGGCGGGCGTGTTCGCGGTAAGAGTTGGTGGCAGCTACTCCCCGCTTGGCGCTGAGCTTGCACTCTTGAACAGCCACGCTGGGCTAATTCAGATTCTCCTCGAGGCATCTCGAGTTCTGTTTTAAAAATATTTTCACCGTGTCACTAATTTCGTAGTTCCGATTTTAATATTGCTTCTGTGTTTTAATCTGTGTTTTTAGATGCACACTGTTGAATTATAACCACTTACCTGCACTCATTAAGGGATCCTAGACTTTACTGGGCTGTTCTTTGTTTCCTGACTCAAACCGGCACTGCAGCCAATCGCGGTGTGTGGAGGGCGGGGCAGAGGCGGTGCCACATGGAGAGTCGAGCGGTTAGCGCTCTAGACCTCCGCTTCTGCAGGGCTATTTAGGCGGCGAGGAGGCGGGCGTGTTCGCGGTAAGAGTTGGTGGCAGCTACTCCCCGCTTGGCGCTGAGCTTGCACTCTTGAACAGCCACGCTGGGCTAATTCAGATTCTCCTCGAGGCATCTCGAGTTCTGTTTTAAAAATATTTTCACCGTGTCACTAATTTCGTAGTTCCGATTTTAATATTGCTTCTGTGTTTTAAACTGTGTTTTTAGATGCACACTGTTGAATTATAACCACTTACCTGCACTCATTAAGGGATCCTAGACTTTACTGGGCTGTTCTTTGTTTCCTGACTCAAACCGGCACTGCAGCCAATCGCGGTGTGTGGAGGGCGGGGCAGAGGCGGTGCCACACGGAGAGTCGAGCGGTTAGCGCTCTAGACCTTCGCTTCTGCAGGGCTATTTAGCCCCTCGTCGGCCCCAGCGTGCTGCGTTGGCGCGCAGGGTGGCGCCAATTCTGCGCCAAAGACGAGCCTAAGACCAGCCCGTCTGGGCCCGTCCGAGCCAGGCCGGGTCTCGGGGCAAGGACCTCTGCTCACTGTAATCCAAGACACTGCAGGTATGATATCTGCTGACCAACTAAGGGCTCTGCGACCCAGCAGACATAGGAACTGCTCTATTTTAAGCCCATCCCACCCAGATCTGCTATCCTGCCCTCACTGCACTTTTACTCTGACCAATCTACAGCCATATCCTGGGGTTAGGCATAGTATCAGTAAGACAGTCCACCCCCCTGAGAAAAACCCAAAGGAATTTAGGTTCTACACCGTCAATTGCAGATCATTACCGCAGCACAAACTTGATATCTTTCACCTCTTATTAGAAGAAAAGCCGAGTGCTGTATTCCTGACAGAGACTTGGCTACACGATAGTGCAGGACCAGATGTGGCTACCTCCCTTCCCCCGAATTATGCCATCGTCAGAAGGGATCGAGTGGGACAAGTGGGAGGGGGCATCGCAATTATCTATAGTAGAGAGCTCACGTGCAACATTGAAACAGTCTATATACCCGACTGCGAAGCGGCATTTTTCAAAATTGCTCTTAGTCCCAACTTCACGTTTTCCGGAGTGCTGATTTATCGGCCACCCGGGACTGGTACCTCATGGGCTGCAAATCTTGCTAACCATATCTCACCTTACCACCTTAATGCTCAAAACCTTACCGTATTGGGGGACCTCAACCTTCATTTGGAGGATGTAACCAATACTGCCTGTACGAATCTCTTAGAGGATTTTGCAGCATTAAATATGACTTTGCTTAATAAGGGCCCCACACACAAAGCTGGTCACCTATTAGACCCTATTATCTCTAATATGAAGGAACTGAAATGGCTAACGACTGCCCCTATTTGTTGGTCCGACCATTATCTTACACTCTTCAGTATTACATTAAAGGAGCCCACACGCCCTTCCTCGGTTCGCCCAGGGATCCTCATGAGGAACTGAAAATCATTAAATATGACCGAGCTGCATACTGCACTGAGGAAAAATCCCCCTGTCCACGACCAAGATATGGAAAGCACTGCACTCGCTACACATAAGTGGCTTGAGGATGCAGTTGACGCTTGCCTTCCCACATCCCGTTGTAGAGGGAAGGCGCATCGCCCTCCTGCCCCTTGGTACTCCGAGTCTTTGAAGTTAGAAAAATCAAAATGCAAAGCACTTGAAAGGCAATGGCACAAAAAGTATGACCCGAGCAAAAAGGAGGCTTATCGCAAGGCTAGGAATATCTATCATTCGGCCTGTATGAAAACCAAAGCCTGCTATGTTGCAGATACCATCAATGCGGCCACCAATAGAGCTCGTACTCTCTTTGATACGGTGAAGGAATTGGCCGGGGAAAAATCTATGGCAGCGGCCTGTCCTCTTAGTACTCAAAAATGCCAAGATTTGGCTTCTTTCTTTGTTGATAAGATTGAAATTATTATCTCCAATATCAATAAAAACAATACAGTTATGGATGGTCAGGAAGACACTACTCCAGCTAATACAGGAGGGCATTGTTTAGAATCTTGGCCCCTCATCACCTTGGACATTTTGAAACCACTACTGAAATCCATCAAATCAGGCTCCCCACGTGACCCAATTCCAATGAGTGTCATAAATCAGATGGATGATTATTCTTTATCAATCATCACGGAGATACTCAATGCATCCATTCAACTTGCTACAGTCCCAGCGGCATGGAAACATGCCATGGTGAGTCCATTGTTAAAAAAGCCCACTGCCGACCCGGAGGTCTTGGCCAACTATCGCCCGATTTCCCTGCTTCCCGCTTTTTCTAAAATCCTCGAGAAACACATTCATGGTGCTCTCACAACATTCACAGAAAACAACTGTTTACTCCACTACTCTCAGTCCGGATTTTGGGCAGGGTACTCTACAGAAACTGCCCTTCTTGGAGTAACAGAGAGGATCAGGGAACTCTTAGACGATGGCCAAACTGTCACACTTATCTTGTTGGACTTAAGTGCGGCCTTCGATACCATTTCTCACTCCAGACTGCTAGCCAGGCTGGGGGAAAATGGTATCGGTGGCGCAGCGCTGGAATGGATAAGGTCATATCTGTCCCATCGCACCTTCCAGATTTCTTCCTCCCAGGCCTGTTCTGACACATTTAACTCCCCCCATGGTGTGCCACAGGGCTCAATTTTGAGTCCGCTGTTTTTTAATCTTTATCTCCGTCCACTTGCCGATCTAGTGGAGAGATCCGGTCTTGCCTTAATGACCTACGCAGATGATTCACAGATTATTTTTTCACTTTCAAAGTCTGACCCTCTAGCTCCATCTGTGCTCAATCAAGGTCTTCAGGAAATCTTCAGCTGGATGTCAAACAACCAGCTGAAGCTTAATGGGGAGAAAACGGAGATCCTCCTACTGTGGTAAATAAATAATTAATTACCGGTACTATTTTTGAATACAGTGAATAAAACAGATAGCTCAATAAATAAGAGACAGGATTCGAGGTATCTTGAGTCTACAGGCTTTAATCAGGCATAAGGGACAGGAACAGGACAGCCTGCAATAGCACGGGCGGCAGCTGCCGGGGGCAGGATCTGGGAACGGACAAGGGTAACTTTTTGTAACAGTGCACAGTATATATATTAAAACAATTGCATTACATTCAATACAGTAGGCGTAACAGTAGGCGTGACTCGTAGCAGTCGCGAAAGATAAGGACGAAATGATGTAACAAGAAGGCGTGTACAGGGCGTATACATAGACATGTGATGTAAACGTAACAGAAGTGTCATAAACGGGGCGGAAACATGAAGGGGGCTACCTGAGCAGCTGGGACCTTTAACCTAGTGGTGCGCGCAAACGGGCAATGACGTGTTACCAGGGAGAACTGGGGGTTATGACTTCTGCGCTGGAAGAGGAGACTAAAGTCTGGAGTGTCAGAGCGACATGTACCTAAGCATATCTAGTATCTGGTGTTTGGAGTACATGTTGATAGAATCCAAAAGTTATCAGGGCAGAGGCTACTAGACACTAAGACTGGTGCATGCATAATTCTACATGTATTGCGTGTGCTAGGAATATTCTATGAATATTAATACAGTATTTCTCTTACATGGAGACATAAAGGCTAGACCATGACGGAAACTATTGATGCGATTCAGTAGCTTAGGAATGCAGAGAAGGAGGGCTGGACTGATAACTAGAAGCATAACATACTCTTGGCAGACTGGGAGGCAGAGCCAGGCCGGGCCGGGCACTGCGAGGCAGAAAGTAAGTGAAGGGTCAGGGATGTATGTGGGGGCTGTATCGCTCCTCTGAGAGGGTTCAGGAGACAGGAGCTTGAATCAGATGTCCGGGCCCTTTTGAGGCCTAGGAACTGGGACAATTCAAGAAATTAACGTGCACACTGTAAAACGTGGCAACATAGGTTTACATAGGCCTAATACACGTTGCTTTCACGAGAACTGGAAACTGGCATACTAGAGATGGACACAACTATAATTGCGTCTTTAATCGATCATAGGGGGATACATGCATATCGATCATGCACATATAGCAAAATATGGGGAACACGTAGGCACATATAACATGGCAAAATTTACTTTTCCACACTACTAGGAGAGAATAAGGACCTCTGGAGTGCCCTCCACTGGCCACCGTCTTTGGGCACTCTTCCTACACCAGCTACCCAGGTTAGAAATCTTGGGGTCTCCATTGACAACTCACTATCCTTGAAGCAGCAGGCCAATAAAGTGGAGGGCATCTGTTTTACCATCCTTAAATGGTTGCGTAAAATCTTATGGATGCTGCCTCCTGCCACCCAGAAGACCGTAGTCAATGCTCTTATTACATCTCGGCTTGACTACGGTAACATCCTCTATCTGGGCTCAAACCAAGCAGTGTTAAGACGACTCCAACTCGTCCAAAATTCCGCTGCTAGGTTGCTGTGCAAAATCCCCAGAACAGCAAGGATCTCAAAGCACCTCAGGGACCTGCATTGGCTCAGGGTGAAGAACCGAGTTAGGTTCAAAGCCCTGAGCTACATGTTTAAAATTAAAGCCGGCACTGCTCCCAAATATTTACAAGATCTTGCTAGTCCCTACCTTCCTAAACGCAGCCTGCGATCTTTAACTGCAGCGAACTTTGCAGTGCCCAGGTTCAAATTGGCGAGAATTGGAGGAAGATCCTTTTCTTATTTGGGGCCTACCCTTTGGAATTCTCTTCCCCCCCATATCCGTAAGGAAGAAAATTTTTCCAGCTTCAGGAAAAGCGTTAAGACCTGGCTTTTTGACAAATAACTGTTAGTTCGTCCTCCTCTCTTCAAAGGTGTAGCTCAGTATCACAGTCTCGGCGCCGGGAAACCCTTTGTGGGTATCTGTGCGCCTTACAAATGTAAAAAATAAATAAATAAAATAAATAAATGGTGGTTCTACATCAAAGTACATGATGGTATTAGCTACTTTTCTATCACCTTGGCTGAGGGTGGTATTCCAAACTTGGGTAAGAGTAGTTATGCGGATGGGCTTTGGGTTGCAGAGCTCCAAGACGAGGAAGATAATATGAACTGCAGTTGACAAAACAAACGCCAAAATTCTAGGATCTTTGACAACTACAACTGTTCAGCCATTTTCCTTTACCTATTCACAAGAGTGTAAATAACAAGAGTACATATTGCATAATGTAATGGTACTCAGTTGAACAGCTTTAGAAGGATAAATAGCTGGGGTGAGTAGGCCTGATCAGATTTCAAACACATCACCCACTGATGATTGTGGTCACCATTTAACTAACTGGACCATTCTGCCAGCAATTTAGGTACAAGTGCAGGCAAGAATATTGAAAGCATAGTAACTAAAGTGTTGATACTTTTTTCTATATATGGATCTCTTTAAAATTGAAACTGATATGGGTTGAGAAGGTGGTATAGCGGATGCAAGTTGGGTAGGTTAGGGGAGAGGTGTGGCGCCGCGGCCAGGGCGACTGACACTGGAATCTGGGGACCACGGTTCGATCCCCGGCTCCGGCGGCAGGTTAGCCCAGCACCATGTGACTCTGGGCAATAGCTCGCTTAATCTTCCCGACGGCCCCCAGCGCCTAGAGACCCTTACGGGTGATTGTGCGCTTTACAAATGTGGACTTTAGGTTTTAAGTATTCTTACTTACTTCTGCCTACTACCCATCCTGGGGTATATGCCATCAACCAGGACTCTTGAGCCATCTCTGTCCTGGCCTTTTCCTTTAATCAATATGACTCCAGTTGTAAACCATCTCTTTGCAGTCAGCAGCAAACTCTGGGCACCAGGTGTTTCTCTGCCTTATTCTTTTCCTTTTCTCTTGAGGGTTCCATATCAAGGCTTGTCTGGTGGTGTTTCATGCGGGCTTGCGGAGGGTGTGATCTATCCCCCCAGCGTCATTTCATGATTTTCTAAATGATCACGAAGTTAGAAATTCTGCTAGCATAGTTCGTTGTTGCTGATGGTGTTTCACAAGCAGATTTGGAGGTTTTTCCTCTGACATGTGTTGATAAAGGTTGGGACTTCATACAGAAGGACCAATTTTACATTGGTGCTAAAAAGTCTGATTTTGGTTTGCAGTGTTAGGTCCTTTGAGCTCTAGATTTTCATTAGCTAAATGTAGACAGTCCTTGATTTGTCAATTCTTGCCTTGACGTTGGCCTCTGTGCTGCCCTGAGTGCCTAAGACAATGCTCAGGTAGGGGAAAACCGCCACCTCTTCCAGTGCATTGCCTGCAAGTGTTACTGCAGTTGTGCTGGCCGTGTTAGCCTTCAGTATCTTGGGTTTTTCCCCTGTGGATGTTGAGGCCAAGTTGTGCTGATGGGGCTGCCACATTGCTGGTCTTCTCTTGCATCGGCAGATGTGTATTAGAGAGTAGGGCCAGGTCGTCTGCAAAGTCCAGGTGGTGGAACTGCATCCAAGGTGTCCACTGGATCCCATTTCTTCTCCTTGTTGTGGATGTCTTCATGATCCAGTAAATGGTTAGCAGCAATAAAAAATGTGAGAGCAAACAACACTGGTGAACTCTAGACCTCACTTAGAAGGCTTCCAAGAGTTGTCCTCCATTGACTATCTTGCCAGTCAATCCCTCATAAGAGATCCTGATGATTCTTACAAGTTTCTCTAGCACACTGTAGTTGGAGAGGAGTTTTAAAAGCATCTCTCTGTCCTCACTGTTGAATGTCTTCTCATAGTCAATAAAGCTGTAAGTATGCAAGATATTATTTTTGGGTTGGGAATCCACATTTTTGGAAAGCATCTAGACAGGTGGAGGACAAGATAGTTCTGGTATTTGTATAAAGAGTGCTGCACATTTTTCAATAGGTCAAGAAGGATTTGTATATGGCTGGGTCCAAACTGAGGTGGCATGATGAGGAAAAGATTGATGGGTTGGGATGGTACCTTAAGTGATTGCCATTGATTAGACAAATTGCAAGCATTCCTCCCATCACCTTTTGTGTGTTTCATGTTCTGCCCTTATGGTATGGGCATGCCCATACGTGGGTCCTTTGCTCACTGTGTCATTGGAACCAAGCTGTACCCAGCCGATGTGCCCATACCTGGGGCAAAACTGGTCCTGGGTTGCGCTTATTCCGGTTCAGGGAGGATCTGGCCTGTCAGTTTGGGCTGGACTGTTCCCATGAAGCACAGTGTCAAGACTGATTTGCATATGTCTGGGTCCAAACCGAGGTGGCATGGGGAGGAAAAGAACGATTGTATGAGATACTACCCGAGTGATAGCCAGTGATTAGACATATTCAAGCATTCCTCCCATCACCTTTTATGTGTTTCATGTACCGCCAAAAGTGGCATGGGTATGTCCGGCCGTAGGTCCCGTGCTCACTGTGTCACCGGAACCAAGCTGTACCCAGATGATGAACCCATAAATTGGGGGAAAACGGTCCTGGGTTGCTTGTGTACTGGTTCAGGGAGGATCTGGACTTGGCAGTTCAGGCTTTACTGTTCCCATGAGGAGCAGGGTCAAGAATGATTTGCATAAGGCTGAGTACAAACTAAGGTGGCATGGTGAGGAAAAGAACGGTGGGTTGGGATGCTACCCCAAGCGATTGCCAGTAATGATTGGTTTTAATCTCACATAATTGGTGAACTTTTATGTGTAAGTAAATCCCATCAGAAGTTCATTGCAGGGACACCTGCAAAAGTTGGTGAACGTCCAGGTCCAAGTGAACGTCCATAAACATGTTGGCAGGTAGTTTCCCACCATGAAATCAATTAAAGATATACTTCTGTTAGGGGCAAGAGTTACCCATTTTCTTGGGTGTAAAAAGGAACAAACCAGCCCCATAACTAGTGGGGATACATGGGTAAAGATTTATCCACTGTGAAAACAATTCCCAGTGGAGAGAGAAAGGCAAAAAATAAGAAGTACGCCTGAACCAAGGTAGTTAACTTACCCATTTAGAAATGTACACTTGTTACATTTCCAAATGTGTAAATGTTTATGCACGTGATTACTGTTTTAAATCTGCCACAGTTGCAGGTTCCCAGGAGTATTTCTAGTATTCCTTCTGAAATTCAAAAAATTCAGAACTTTACTGGAAATCCAGCCCTAAGCCTGCAACAGTTTATTTCCAGCCTTCTTTCAAGAAACAGGTTCAATGTGTTAAGAATTTCCATTAAGCCATAAGTGAAGAAAGATGGTCACACTTGCAACGGCCCCAGCAACGCCGGGGATGCCTGGCTTCACCTTGGGGTGCCCTCTCACAGGGAAAGCCAGGACGGGTTCCCCAGCGGTATACAGCGCCAGGACACCACGTAACGAGGTAACAGTGCGCTTTACAAGTATACATACATACATACATACAACTCAAAATGTGAAAATGTTGCAATCAGTATAAAAGAACTGAAAAGATTATCATGAAATCTGAAATACAGCACATCTGTTTAATTTTACTGTACTCCCATGTTTGCTTACTGTCTTAAGACTCTTGCAGTGCAATTAGATCAGCATCACCACACCCTTTGATACATTGTAAACATGTAGAAATACTAAACTCGAACTTGAGTGAAGCTGTAGTGGACGATTCAGAAAAGCATTTGTGTGTACGGAAAGTAATACCACAGAAGTATTATTTTACATACTCCTTGTGAATAATCCCTAAATCATCCAAAACCCAATAAGTAAATGTGCAAAGAGTGCACAATCCTTTCTCTTTTTTACTAACTATAAATTAATATTCCCTGAATAGTCTCATTTAATTCCCATTTTAGATGTTTTAAGCCATTTTACAGAGGTGTGTAAGAGTATGTAAAAGAGTACTGCTGCAGTTCTACTTTCTGTACTCCAAAATGCCTTGGTGAATCGGCTCCTGGATTTCTATAGTGGGTCATTCGCTTTTCAAATTGGGTGGAGGGCCATTTCCCTGTTTAAAAACCCATTAGTAGTTGCTGAAACACATCTTATATTCCATCTTCATGCTAAGAATCAGTTACTTGTAGCCTGTAACTTTCAATGCCCAATGCTGTTGGAGGGCTGTTTGACTAAATCAGTTCACTAATACCAGATTTTACAACTCGCTTTTTAACCTGCACAATTTGTACTCGATTAACTAATGGTAAAGTAGCCTACATTCGTCTGTTTTAGGCTAACTATTTAATCAGACCAGATCTTCACCACTAAGAGAAGCAACTAACATGTAAATACATAACACTCAAAGGAAGAGAGCTATGGTACAACAAGGCCTATAATACCCTAGCAATTTTCTTCAACAAGCTATTTTTATACATTTGGAACTATTTTAATGTTTCTAGTCTCCATATTCCCCTCTAATAATCTGTTGCAGAAATTGATTTTAGTCATAATGTTTGATATTAAGGCGGGGCAATAGAGGGTTCTGGAGACAATAGTCCGAACCTCATGATGCCTACACATGACCTTTTTATAAATAGGTACTATATTATTTGCAGACCTCATACTAAAGAATCAAAAAGTACATGATTTGGTGGATAGCAAATTTACACTTACTCATTTCATGTATTATCTATTTATCTACCTATCTATCTATTAATGGACCGAAACAAGTTATGGTCGACAAAAATAAATATTAATTGAAGCACTTACTGTGTGATCCGCGCCTGCTTTAGCTGACAAAAAGCTGAGAAAGAAAACGGTAAATTGGGATCGTGACCAAGGTCTTATGCTAAGATCGTCTGCCTATGCCTTATTGATGTACTTATAACTTAAAATTAAAATAAAAAAATTGCAAAACACACCAGGCGTGAGTGTGACCCAATTATTCCCTTCCGTGCTGAAGGGAGTTCTGATGGATATGTATATATATATTCACTGAAAAAACCATAGGTTTCGCATCAGTTATAGTTAGGAATTAGTATTTAAAAAACCTATCAAATTGATTGAAAAAACCATAGGTTTGACACCAGTTATAGTTAGCTGGAAATTTTACTCGCATAAAACCATTGAAATTCCCACGTTATAGTTAGTTGGACTCACTATAACTTGCATGTGCAATGCACTGCTGATGACATCACATATTACATCACTCATGACATGGTCAGTGACATCACTCATGACATCACTGATGACACCATCCAGTGAATGTCTGTCTTTCTGAAAAATAAATATGTGTTATATATGTATATGTAACCCCATATAGGCCAAAGGAACACATTGTATGGAAGTTTTTTCCATCCCAGAGGGCAAGAAGAAAGTGAATGCGCCAAAGGTGACTTGCCGAATCTGTGGCTCGGAACTTTCAAGGGGGAACCCTAATAAAAAATATTCATTTGGTAATTACACCATGATTCGGCATATGCAGCGCAAGCATCCCAACAACTATTCTGCTGCAGAGATGAGAGAACTGGCCAGTAACCCTCCCCAATCTTCACCGAGCACCTCCAAAAGAAAGCAACCCACTCCATCGGGACCAGAGACAAGAGAGATGATGCCAATTATACAACCACGGTTTGGTGAATTCAGGGTCACATGTATTTTTTGTGGTAAGACCATCAGCTATGGTGAGCAGAGCGTAAAGCTCATCGTCCTTGCTGGTGACAACCACAATTGCCCCAAAAAACCCTAATTTGTTCCTGATTTTTCTTTGCTCCAGTTGAGCCGTTTACAATTCCCTGTTTTTTGTTTCTCACCATAAAAAATACAAAAAAAATATAAAACTGTTCAGAAAACCCCAAAAATGTAAAAAATGTTCAAATAAACAATAAAAAAAATAAAACAACAAAAAGAATAAAAAAACAGTTCTTTTTAGAACTACCTCCAATTTATAAAAAAAATGCTACATTTTTTAAAAACTCTGTCATTCTTTTTTGGCGCGCACCAAAAAAAATAGAAAAAAAAATAATGAAGGAGTGAGCATGAGGAAAGGAGACAGAGAGAGTGATGTTAAGAGAAAGAGAGCTAGAGGGAGCAACACAGAGGGACTGTGTATTACATAGTAAGACTGAGAGAAGGTGTAATAGGGTGTAAGTGAGAAAAGGAAAATGAATAAGGGAGCGAAAGAAGTAAAGAGAGAGGAAGAAAACTAAAGCAGAGGTACCGGGAGAATGTGAGTGGGTGTTGAAAGTAAAGGGAAGGACAGTAAAGGATGGAGAATGAGGGGTAGTGACGGAACCGGAGTAAAGGAACAACGGTGATGGAGGGTTAGAAAAGAGCAGTGAGTGTAAGTAAAGAGGGGTGAAAGAGGGTGGATAAAAGTGAATAAGGGTAAGACATGGGGAGTGACAGAGAGAAAAGAGAGAGAGTAAAGGAAGGAGTGACTGAAAGGTAGTGAGTGAAGCAGCAAAGAAAGGTAAGTGAGAGAGTGTGGGTGAGTTGTAGGGAGTGAGCATGACGAGAGAGTATTGACAGAATGAGGGGACAGAGACAACGACGATAAGAGAGACAGAGTGAGGGAACGGAAGTGAGGAACTGTGAGAACAGACGGACTGAGAGAAGGAGTGACAGGAGTAAAGTAAATGATTAAGGTAAAGGGAATGAGTGAGGGAGCAAAGGAAGGGAACAGAGGGTAAGGGAAGTAAAGCAGGGGTACTGAAAGAAGTTGAATGTGGGAGGGGAGTTAGGGAAAGGGGAGTAAACATGGAGGATAAGAATAAGTGAGGGAAGCAGAGTAAAGAAACAGGAGTGAGGTAGGGTGAGAAAATAGTAGTGAAGTTAAAGCAAAGGGTGATGACAAACTACATTTTTTCAGTCACACTTACCATATAATTAATGTAACTTTAATTACATTTTTTACTACACTTTGTATCTGTGAAAGAGAGAAGAAAAAATAAGTTATAATTAGTAAAATATATATTTTAAAATAAAAAATACAAATGAAGAGGTTAAAAATCATAACAGTGTATTAAGAAATAAAGTAAGAGTGAAGGACACAGAAAGGGAAATAAAGTAAGGTAGAAGGAGAAAAAGAGGAAAAAAGAAATAGAAGGAGAGCAAATTACTAAGAGTAAGGCATATAGATTCACTGACAGAGAGGAAGAGAAGAAGAGAGAAATTAACTGAAGGTAAGAAAGATAATAAAATAATGTAAGTTAGCAAAGCTAAATCCGGAAACAGGAGTAAGTAAAAAGATAATGACTGAGAGGGAAAGGAGTCTAATTAAGGATGAATTTAGAAGAATGAGGAATAGAAGATAACTGAGAGTAAGTGAAGCAGAGGGAGAGTGGGTTAGTTATTGTGATAAAGTGCAACAATACTGGTGAGTGAGTAAAGAGGAATTACTAAAAGAGCAAAAGAGGAAAAGACGGAAAAGGGAAGTAAAATAGAGAGACTGAAAGCTGAAAAGTGATGCAAGGGAGAGAGGGGATGCAGACACTTGAAATGGAAATGAGGGGTTGTGAAAGAAGTGCAGTAAACGAATGGATTTGAAATAAAGTGAGAGAAAGGCAGTGTGAGTGAGTAAAGAGAGCTGAAAGAGAGAGGAAAAAGGAAAGTGAGTGTGAGACAATGGGAATACAATATAAATTACACAATACAAACTATAGAATAATTTATACAACATGTTAGATAGTATATTTTTGCTGTTCTCAGAACATATTGAATTTCACTAAAATCGGTGAGTTCAAACTATTCATCATATTACAGCGGGTAAAAAAAAACACAATCAAAAATATTGTGTTTAAAAAAAACCATATAAACTTACAAATCACATATGTACACTAATCTTTGATTCACTTACTTTTCCTTTAGGCCTAATAGTACATCATGAAGGTCCTTTTCGTTGCAAGGTACTCTGCTGTTCTCTAAAAAATCAGTTTCATCGACTCTCTAGAAAAAAAGCTCCAAGAACATCTGAAATATGTTTCAATGTTTGCATGTACTCCTTCTGTTCAGTCATGACTCTTTGCTCATTCCTTCACCTTTCCTTAAGGCCAAATAGTGTCAGATGTATCAGTATATTTTCAAATTAGTTAACTCTAAAATTACCGTTTTCCCGACGTTCTGAAAGAAAGGCTCAAACAACAATTTCACAATATTTAAATATTCATAATTCCAGCTCTGGCTCTCTCATGTTGAACATTTCCTATAATACTGATATCACTTACTATGCGATCCACTTACCATACCTTTATGAGAACTATAATTTTTATATTATGTTCATCACTGTTTTTTTTGTTGGTTTTTTTTGTTTTTTTTTATGTTCATCACTGTTACTCACAATATAATTTTAAACAGCAAACTAACTTTTATTAACTGCTCCCGTCTTCATAGGGCAATTACCTTTACTTAAATTTTGGTTCTAAAAACACTAGGTATGATTTTTTTAAGTCAAAAGGCAAACGTTGTTTGAAAGTCAAATGAGTGTCATTACAGTGGGTCCAACCTTTATGACATTTTAAATAGCATGTGTAATGCCCTGATGTTGTTGAAGGACCGTCATGACCGTCAAGGCTTCTCTAGTATAATTATGAATTTACTTAGGCTTCATCACATGCACTTTTTTATATTTCTACTTCCTGCCTGATACCATACACTGCCCAAAGATAACTTCACTGTTAAAAACTCAGAAGTACCTGTCTGAACTTAATCCCAACAGTGCCCTAACTCTACTGATATAGTTATTTTTTATGCAATTTACAGCAAAAATGGAAGGTAAAGAGGAGAGCAATACAATTTCTTTTGAAATTATGGATAAAGATATTCTTAACGAAGACTTGAATTTCATGGATGAGTCTGAGGATCAACAACTAATTGACTGTCTTGAATCATTTGAATCATGTAATGAAAATTTGGAGGACATTCCGGATGATGTAATGTTAGAAGTGTTATTAAATTATGAACAATCTCAACAATAAATTTGTATTTAATAATTAAAAATTGTTCGAGACATTATTCATTTTTATATGTAATTCATTAAATACTACCAAAATGATTATAATATAAACTGAGACTTACAGTATACTGTGCAACTTTTTTGTGTTACATAGTAAGTTTGCTCATAGTTACTTCCTTTCTCCCACTATATTATCTCCAATGTGTTTTTCACATCTCTTTTTCATCTCCTGCCTCCTTTCTCTCACTCTCTGTCTCTAATGCACCATATCACCGCCAATTTTGTGTAGATTCAGAAGAGAGTAAAATGTAATACTTGAAAACATCATAAGGGAGCAGGGTAGACTACCCATGATCCCCTAGGCCTTCTCAGGGAGTCCTTAAAGGATCTGTTTCTGCTTTCCTGACAGACTATGGTATGGATTCCATATACCACAATAACTTCTGTAACAACATGCAAATTATCTTCAGAGGAGACGCTGTACATTGAATTTAAGACTCTGCATTGGTAACTACATGCTGGTACTTAAATCACCCACACAACACAACAACTCTATGCAGAGCTACTCTACCTCTAAGCACTTTAAATTATTATTTTACTGTTTCACTGGGTTTTCCCCTTGGTACGCTCCCTGGTACGCTACCCGGTGCGCGTACCGGGCGCTCCCCCCGCGAAAATCGAAAATGTTTTTTGTTTTTTTTGCCCCGCGGGGCCCTTTTACGGCCCCCACATCAACCTAGGGGATCAGGGGGGGTCTATTCTGCCCCCTTATGGTCATTTCCCCCTTTGTTTTTGCCACCTCTTGTGTCTCGATCCTACCGAGACACAAGATGGCAGCCACTCCGGACTGTTTGGAATGTTGACAGACACCCGAGAGCCAATCAGCTTTCCGCGCGCGAACTCGCGTTACGCGCCTAGTGCGGTCCCCGGTGCGCGTACCAGGGCGCGCTTATAGATATATATATTTTTTTGAACTCAAATTACTCAAAATCCTCTGGAGCACATATCTTGAGACATAGCAAAGGCACATTGGGCTACCAGTCCCTACAATTTTGGTGAAAATCCATTCAGCTGTTCGAGCTAAAAGTGAGTCCAACCGCCCTATGGAAATTAACATGGGGAAAACACGTTTTGGGACCCCCCTTTTATCTCGGCCCCTGCTTGACGAATCCCCCCCAAACTTTCAGGAAAGGAGCGAGCGCAGCGAGGCAAATTTGTGGAAAATTACAGGCAGATCCCTCAATCTGCGCCGAAGTTATTCCCAATAGAATGTTGCGGATTTCCTATGGAAAACAATCCTAACTATAACTACCTACTGGCGACCGCCAGTAGGTAATATATATATATATATATATATATATATATATATATATATATATATATATATATATATATATATATATATATATATATATATATATATATATTCTTCACCAAATGCGCTCATGCGCTTTTCGGAAGGCTCTCCGCAGTATTCCCCAGCTTGCCAGGCTGATTGTTAGCCCCAGGACACACCTTGCAGCACAACACCAAGCCAGATTACTTGAAGTCCGACGCGTTTCGGGGCTGCCACGCCCCTTCCTCATGGACGCACAAAGGAGCACACATTCAGACCTTGCTCATGTTTCAAAATTCGTTTTTATTTTGAAACATCACCTCCCTCAGTGGGCGTGGTCGTGATCAAGCCGTCACCAGGCATCCTGGGACATGTAGTCTATGAGCAAAGTCAATTGTTTGCCTTCAGTAGGTTGGGTGCCCCCATGTGCAAGTAAGTCAGTAATTTAAATCCTGTAGTAGGAGATGTCATCTGCAATCGTGTTTTTTATCCTTGGGAATCCGCGCTGATAAGTTAGACGCTCGTCGTCTCCCTCCAGCCATCTCAGCACACAAAGATTGTGCGCCGTTGTAGAGTGGAGCACTTCCACGACCAGAGCTGGCCGCAAATTATAGTCTTCACCAAATGCGCTCATGCGCTTTTCGGAAGGCTCTCCGCAGTATTCCCCAGCTTGCCAGGCTGATTGTTAGCCCCAGGACACACCTTGCAGCACAACACCAAGCCAGATTACTTGAAGTCCGACGCGTTTCGGGGCTGCCACGCCCCTTCGTCATGGACGCACAAAGGAGCACACATTCAGACCTTGCTCATGTTTCAAAATTCGTTTTTATTTTGAAACATCACCTCCCTCAGTGGGCGTGGTCGTGATCAAGCCGTCACCAGGCATCCTGGGACATGTAGTCTATGAGCAAAGTCAATTGTTTGCCTTCAGTAGGTTGGGTGCCCCCATGTGCAAGTAAGTCAGTAATTTAAATCCTGTAGTAGGAGATGTCATCTGCAATCGTGTTTTTTATCCTTGGGAATCCGCGCTGATAAGTTAGACGCTCGTCGTCTCCCTCCAGCCATCTCAGCACACAAAGATTGTGCGCCGTTGTAGAGTGGAGCACTTCCACGACCAGAGCTGGCCGCAAATTATAGTCTTCACCAAATGCGCTCATGCGCTTTTCGGAAGGCTCTCCGCAGTATTCCCCAGCTTGCCAGGCTGATTGTTAGCCCCAGGACACACCTTGCAGCACAACACCAAGCCAGATTACTTGAAGTCCGACGCGTTTCGGGGCTGCCACGCCCCTTCCTCATGGACGCACAAAGGAGCACACATTCAGACCTTGCTCATGTTTCAAAATTCGTTTTTATTTTGAAACATCACCTCCCTCAGTGGGCGTGGTCGTGATCAAGCCGTCACCAGGCATCCTGGGACATGTAGTCTATGAGCAAAGTCAATTGTTTGCCTTCAGTAGGTTGGGTGCCCCCATGTGCAAGTAAGTCAGTAATTTAAATCCTGTAGTAGGAGATGTCATCTGCAATCGTGTTTTTTATCCTTGGGAATCCGCGCTGATAAGTTAGACGCTCGTCGTCTCCCTCCAGCCATCTCAGCACACAAAGATTGTGCGCCGTTGTAGAGTGGAGCACTTCCACGACCAGAGCTGGCCGCAAATTATAGTCTTCACCAAATGCGCTCATGCGCTTTTCGGAAGGCTCTCCGCAGTATTCCCCAGCTTGCCAGGCTGATTGTTAGCCCCAGGACACACCTTGCAGCACAACACCAAGCCAGATTACTTGAAGTCCGACGCGTTTCGGGGCTGCCACGCCCCTTCCTCATGGACGCACAAAGGAGCACACATTCAGACCTTGCTCATGTTTCAAAATTCGTTTTTATTTTGAAACATCACCTCCCTCAGTGGGCGTGGTCGTGATCAAGCCGTCACCAGGCATCCTGGGACATGTAGTCTATGAGCAAAGTCAATTGTTTGCCTTCAGTAGGTTGGGTGCCCCCATGTGCAAATAAGTCAGTAATTTAAATCCTGTAGTAGGAGATGTCATCTGCAATCGTGTTTTTTATCCTTGGGAATCCGCGCTGATAAGTTAGACGCTCGTCGTCTCCCTCCAGCCATCTCAGCACACAAAGATTGTGCGCCGTTGTAGAGTGGAGCACTTCCACGACCAGAGCTGGCCGAAAATTATAGTCTTCACCAAATGCGCTCATGCGCTTTTCGGAAGGCTCTCCGCAGTATTCCCCAGCTTGCCAGGCTGATTGTTAGCCCCAGGACACACCTTGCAGCACAACACCAAGCCAGATTACTTGAAGTCCGACGCGTTTCGGGGCTGCCACGCCCCTTCCTCATGGACGCACAAAGGAGCACACATTCAGACCTTGCTCATGTTTCAAAATTCGTTTTTATTTTGAAACATTACCTCCCTCAGTGGGCGTGGTCGTGATCAAGCCGTCACCAGGCATCCTGGGACATGTAGTCTATGAGCAAAGTCAATTGTTTGCCTTCAGTAGGTTGGGTGCCCCCATGTGCAAGTAAGTCAGTAATTTAAATCCTGTAGTAGGAGACGTCATCTGCAATCGTGTTTTTTATCCTTGGCAATCCGCGCTGATAAGTTAGACGCTCGTCGTCTCCCTCCAGCCATCTCAGCACACAAAGATTGTGCGCCGTTGTAGAGTGGAGCACTTCCACGACCAGAGCTGGCCGCAAATTATAGTCTTCACCAAATGCGCTCATGCGCTTTTCGGAAGGCTCTCCGCAGTATTCCCCAGCTTGCCAGGCTGATTGTTAGCCCCAGGACACACCTTGCAGCACAACACCAAGCCAGATTACTTGAAGTCCGACGCGTTTCGGGGCTGCCACGCCCCTTCCTCATGGACGCACAAAGGAGCACACATTCAGACCTTGCTCATGTTTCAAAATTCGTTTTTATTTTGAAACATCACCTCCCTCAGTGGGCGTGGTCGTGATCAAGCCGTCACCAGGCATCCTGGGACATGTAGTCTATGAGCAAAGTCAATTGTTTGCCTTCAGTAGGTTGGGTGCCCCCATGTGCAAGTAAGTCAGTAATTTAAATCCTGTAGTAGGAGATGTCATCTGCAATCGTGTTTTTTATCCTTGGGAATCCGCGCTGATAAGTTAGACGCTCGTCGTCTTCCTCCAGCCATCTCAGCACACAAAGAGTGTGCGCCGTTGTAGAGTGGAGCACTTCCACGACCAGAGCTGGCCGCAAATTATAGTCTTCACCAAATGCGCTCATGCGCTTTTCGGAAGGCTCTCCGCAGTATTCCCCAGCTTGCCAGGCTGATTGTTAGCCCCAGGACGGCGGCCTCGTCGTGGGAGGAGCACCGTCTCACTTATCAAGGAGAAGCTGTGCCATCGAACTACTCTGTGGCGAGTCAGCGCTTCGAAGTCTAGTTGAAGAATAATCTCCACAGCGTCTCGAATCCTACAAAGGATATCATAATTGCTCTCAATGATACTTACAGCGGGAACCCACTTAGGGATTACGAAATGGCTCTCCTGAGGAATCCTGATCTCCATACTTAGGACTCGGACTCCCAGCATGCACTGCCTCTATAAGTGCACACCCACTGAGGGCAATAGGCGTGCAAATAATAGAAATAAAGGAGGGCTGATCTCACTGTCCAAGTACGAGCAAGCCTCTGATGAGATGCAACATGGCATCGAAACGCGTCAGGCAAGATAATGAACTGCGGGACTATGTGGAGATTTGAACGTGAAGACCGGATGGTCGACTTCGAAGAGAGTGCCTTCCCGAAATGCTGAAAGGCAAATTGGTGAATACTATGTAAACGGCGGCCTCGTCGTGGGAGGAGCACCGTCTCACTTATCAAGGAGAAGCTGTGCCATCGAACTACTCTGTGGCGAGTCAGCGCTTCAAAGTCTAGTTGAAGAATAATCTCCACAGCGTCCCGAATCCTACAAAGGATATCATAATTGCTCTCAATGATACTTACAGCGGGAACCCACTTAGGGATTACGAAATGGCTCTCCTGAGGAATCCTGATCTCCATACTTAGGACTCGGACTCCCAGCATGCACTGCCTCTATAAGTGCACACCCACTGAGGGCAATAGGCGTGCAAATAATAGAAATAAAGGAGGGCTGATCTCACTGTCCAAGTACGAGCAAGCCTCTGATGAGATGCAACATGGCATCGAAACGCGTCAGGCAAGATAATGAACTGCGGGACTATGTGGAGAGATGAACGTGAAGACCGGATGGTCGACTTCGAAGAGAGTGCCTTCCCGAAATGCTGCAGGGCAAATTGGTGAATAATATATATATATATATATATATATATATATATATATATATATATATATATATATATATATATATATATATATATATATATATATATATATATATATATGTATAATATATATATATATATCCTTTCACCAGCGTCTGCCCAACAAAAGCCGTTCGCCTGCCCTTAAGCATTGGTGCCAGCCGTGGCGACAGTCTGCCACAATGTATCCAAACGTCAATCCTCAGGTGAGGAAAGAGGCGACACACCCATCCACAATCAAATAGTCGTCACCAACAACGCGTTTCAGCAGGAAACGGCCTTTGTCAAGTTGGTTAACACTTCCTTGGTTACCATTTTATGTTAGTGTCGTCATGATAGACATAGAAAAGAAATTAACAGTGCGGTGGTAAACAATCCCAAAATCAGTAGTGCATCTTTTCAGAAAACTCAAATTGTACATTTCGCAAGCATAACTTGTAAGTTCATGTTTTCTACTTTGATAAAAGCAACAAAAACATAATAAACATGGTTACGAGCAAAGTAAAAACGTGTTACTGCCGTTAGCATGAATTTCATGGAAATTGAAAAAATACTACTCATTTACCAAAAGAGAGCAACTTTTATTTTTTTTATTTAAGAAGTTTTATATAGCGCTAGCCTGACCGGAAGGTATCGGAGCGCTTTACAACAAATAAAGAGCAGTGCAAAAGAAAGCAAGTATAATAAAATCAGGGAGGCGTTCAGGATAGGAGTCAAAGTAGAGATATCCAACCGCATCACAGAGGAGAGCAAAGGAGTTTTGAACACTCCAAGCGGTTCCTATCTGTTCGATAGGGAGCGGTCGAGGAAAAGGATTATGAGTTGGCTCTTGAATTTCGGGAAGTAAGGAATAATTTTGATGTAGGGGGGATATAGTTCCATATTTTGGGAGCATTTCCGGCAAAGGACCTGTCCATTTTTTTTGTTTTTGTGCTTTGAGTGGGATGAGAAGTAGGGTGTTAGAGCTTCTGAGAGTCCTGTTATGACCCACTTTTCTGAGTTTGGATGCCAGATATTCTGGTTTGCCTGTGTGAAGGGCTTTATGGGTGAGGCAGGCTGTTCTGAAGTTCGCCCGCATTTCTATAGGTAGCCACTTGAGTTCTTTTAGTGCCGGAGAGATGTGATCAAATCTCTTTATTCCAGTGACCATTCTGGCTGCCACGTTGAGGGTGGTTTTCAGAGGAGCAAGGTGAGTTTTGGTTATTCCCGAGAGGATTGCGTTTCCATAGTCCAGTCGTGACAGAACAAATGCTTGGGTGGCTTGTTTGAGATCATTGGATGGAATGAAAGGTTTAATTTTGTTTAGAAGTTTCAGGTTAAGGAAAGCACTCTTGGCCGAGATCTTGTTGTGTTTGGTCAGATCAAGTTTAGAGTCTAGCGTGATGCCTAATGACTTGACGGAGTCAGCCAAGGAGAGGTTCCCATTGAGTGCATCAATATCTTTTAGCCATTCGTTCATTTGTGGGTTCTCTTCTTTGTTTGAGATGAGAAGTAGTTCAGTTTTGTCTGGGTGAAGCTTTAGATGGTTGCTTGACAACCAACGTTGGACCTCCTTTAGTGTTTCATTTAGTCTCTGGATGTCATTAGAAGAGGAAATTTCCTGGTAGAGTTGTGTATCGTCTGCGTAGAGGTGAAAGGGCATGTTGGCTTTTCTGAGTAGGGTGGTGAGGGGTTCCATGTAAATGTTAAAGAGTTGGGGGGAGAGCACTGAGCCTTGGAGTACTCCCCTTATGACTGGGTGGAGGTCAGATTCAGAGCTTCTGATTTTTATTCTTTGTGAGCGGTTGTGTAAAAATGAGGAGAACCAGTTAAGGACCACGTCGTCCAGTCCGGCCGTTTCTTCCAGAGCTTTGAGGAGAAGAATGTGGTCAACCGTGTCGAACGCCGCCAATAGGTCTAGGAGAATGAGGAGGGAGCAATGGTCTGAGTCCAGTGAGTTGTGTAGGTCATCAATTACTTTGAGGATTGCAGTTTCTGTACTGCACCCTTTCCTTGAATCCCGATTGATGTGGGTCGAGGAGATTGTTATTGTCCAAGTGCCGAGTTAGTTGATGGAGAACACATTTTTATAGGATTTTGGAGAGAAGAGGAAGGTTAGAGACGGGTCTGAAGTTGTTTAAGTCATTTTTGTCCAGGACAGATTTTTTTAGTAGAGGGGTGACTTGTCCCACTTTCAAACAGTCTGGGACTACTCCAGTTTTTAGGGAGCTGTTGATAATCCTGCACCAGAGTGGGGCAAGGCTGGGTTTAAGTTTTTTGATGAGTTGAGCAGGAAGGGGGTCAAGGGTGTGAGATGAAGGTTTGGAGGTGGCGATGAGTTTGACTATCTCTTCTTCTAGAATGGGCTGAAAGAGTGACCAGTGTTTAGTAGAGGGAAGGGGGGCGCTATCAAGCACCCCACCATGTTTGCTGTGGGGGGAGGAGGGAGTGGTTGGTGGCCAGAGCGAGCTCGATCTTGGAGAACTTATCATCGAAGAAGTTGGCAAGTTGTCTCCTTTCTTCATTAGTGTTAGAGTGGAACCGGGATCTGGATGGGTGGCTCGCTTTTTTTTTAGTTTCAAGGGTGCTAGTTGGTCAAGGAGGGATCCCAAGTTCGTGTTATAGAGCGAGGTGAGGTTGTTTGTGGAGAGATCTTTGTCATTGGGTAGAAGAAACTTGAGTCTCTCCTCCATGATGTTCAGGGGAATCTGGTTTAGATTTCTTGACAATTTGGGGGGGATCTAGAGCAGGGGGCTGGGAAAGGACTCTTTGGTTGATGCGGAATAAAATCATGTGGTGATCCGACCAGTCCACTGGAAGGATGTTGTCGATCGTGATTACGTCTTGATGGGCAATGATGGCATCCAAGGTCGCTCCTTTGTAGTGGGTTTCTTCAGAGCAGTGTTGGGAAAGGTTATTATCACAAAGGAGATTGTTGAGAGATTGAAATAATGTGTTGTTGGTTTCGTTCCAGCGTAAGTTGAGATCACCCAGGATTATGAAGTTAGTGTCTTTAAGAGCGCAGTGGGCAATCAGGTCAGATAAGTGTTCGCCAAAAGTGAGGGAATTGCCAGGAGGGTGATAGAGAAGGTAAACAACTAAAGGGCGGTTATCCTTAGTCTTGATGGAGACAGATAGATATTCAAAAGAGCTGTATTTGCATGAGTCTGTTACAGCGATGTCAATGTCATCTTTATGAATGATGGCTACACCCCCGCGTTGACCTTTTCTGTCTTTGTTGATGATGGTGAAACCTGGGGGTACCAGCATGTGAAGACATGGTGGGGAGGTCTCCTTTAGCCATGTCTCCGTGATGAATGTAATGTCAAGGTTCTGAGATAGGATGGTTTCAGCTAATTCCGTTGTATGTTTGGGGGCGGGTCTGCAGTTAATGAGCATGCAGTTAGTCGCTGGATTATTTTTGTTCAGATGTTTTCCTAATGGGGCCTTCGGTATGGTGGTGAGGAAGGGCGGGGGTCTGACAGTTTTCGCGGGAGGGAGGTCTCTTCCGAAGCCCGTGATCACTTGGATATTGGAGTTAGTGGGCATTAGGAAAGAGGAGACATAGGTGGAGGCTAGGTCCAAAGCTTCTTTGGCGGACATTGCTGCTTTCGTTCTGGATGGTCTTTGTTTTTGTGTCTCCGCATCCTTGTTAGTGTGGCTCTGAGCTCCGGGAGTGTGTGCTTAGGTTCCTGTGAGAGATTGAGGAGGGATCATCGTGTCAGTTTTAGTGGGCCTGGGAAGTCTGTTTCCGCATGCGGGAGCGGTCACGGGTTGGTGTTTTAGTGGAGTAGGCTCAGCTGAAAAGGAGGGCATTGATTGGGGATGTTGGGGCTTTCTCGCCTTGTCTAGGTTGGAAAGGATTTCATCGAGGTCTCTGAATATAATTTCTAGTTGGTTTTCTAGTAGATCTAGCCGGTGAGCCAAGTCTTTAGGGGCAGGTGGCATGCAGATTTAGGTTGGGACAACTCGTGGGGTGTGGGGCAGGGTCGTCTTGTGAGGTCTAATGCTGGAAGGGACCCTTGGTAGGGGGATTAGTCGAGGGCTCTTCCCCAATTCTTCTAGAGGAGTGATGGGGGGGTCGATAGACCGAGCCCGAGGGATACTGTTGTGCTGTTGAGGAGGATGTGATTAAGGGGGCGAGGAAGGTTGCTCTTCTTCTGGTGAAAGAAGGGGGTCAGTAAACCGGACCCGAGGGATGATGGGGTCATGTAGAGGGGGATCAGGTTGAGGGTGCTGTGGGGATTGATCTTCCTTGTCTTGAATCGTAGAGACAGGGGAGTTTGAGGAGATTCTAGAGGGGGGTTTGGGGGGGTCCCAGTATGGGGGTGGGGGGAGATAATTGCTTATCCTGAAGGGGCCGGTTGATCAGGGAGGGGGGCTGGGGAGATGCAGGCCGAAGAGTGTGTATATGAGAGGCGCAAAGAGTAGGGAAGAGGTAGTCAAAGGCCTCCAAGTTCTCGTTGTTGGCCTGTATCAGAACTGTGCCATTTGCGTAAATGTTCACAGATGTATTACCTTTTCTTGTTGCCTGGTTAGGAAGAGAGGTTGTCAGTTTGCAGCTATGTGAGGTGGTCGTCGTTTTAGATATGTGTAGTTGCATTCTTAGAGTGGTGTTCCAGCTCTCAGGTTTATCAGTGTGGAAGATGAAATCCATCTTCACTTGCCCATTGGAGGAGCAGTGGTATATGTCTACAAATAGTGTTTCTGGGTGTTGTCTGATTAGATTGTGTTAGTGAATTCTTCTCGCTTTAGGTGAGAGGTTAAGGGGGAAGATAATAGCGTAGGAATTCACGCCGTGCGGCTTCATGTGGGTCGACATGGGCAGTTCGGCGGAAGCAGGTGTGCTTGGTGACATTTTCGCGTATTGTGTAGGTGGGATGGGACGGGCTATTGCAGGGGGCAGCACTCCCTAGGATTAGGAGTGTCGACTGTGGTTGACTGGCCACGATGGGTGATAGGTGGGCACTTAGAATTCTACCCTACTAGTGGAAGCTGTGATTGCGGGGGCAAAGAGTGGACTATGGTAAAGAGGTGGTAGCTAAAGGGGGGAGAAAGCGACGAGGAGCAAGTAGTGGGGGTCACAGAGTGTACTATGTTAAGGGGGTGGTTGCAGCGGAGGGCTAGGGGCAGGAGGAGGGAGGGTACGCAATGGATTGAGGTATAGGGTTAATTGCGGCAGGGGGCTAGGAGCTGGTCTGGTACCTTAGAGTAGGCTAGAGGTCACTAGCGTCGTTGGAGGAGAGCGGAAGGTGATCCATGTTGGTCCTTGTTGATCATCATCGGAGGGTCCGGAGATCTTCGTAGTGCTGCCCTTAATTGTCATCAGGATGGGAGAAGTGGGGGGCAGATCAGGCTTGATTGGGGGTCCTGGGGGTGGCCTAGGGCTGCGTGGGCAAATGGTTAGGCGACCAGGGTGCTATCTAAAAACTCACGGCGTGTTAAATGTGGACAGGGGAGGTGGAATCGCATTCCGGCTTCAGAAGGAGCCACCTGAAGTGAACTTCATTAGTTAGTTTAAGTCCCAGGCGGTGGCCATCTTAGGGCCAGGCATCGCCAATTTGAGCTGGTACTGCGGGTGGTTCCATCTCTTTGCTACGCTTCTGTTGGGGTAAAGCAGGGGACTCACTGTGCAGGGCAACGACGAAGGAGGCGTGCTCCAGCTTCCGAAGGAGCAGCCTAAAGTGATCTTCCACCTAAGCATGGATGAATTTTGCGAATCAGCGGTCCGCAAATTCACACGAAATCACAAAAAAATCTGCAAATTCACTGATTTTCTCGCAAAATCGCTGATTTTTTTGCGATTTGCACCATACTTAACTGGAGTACTTTCTACTGGCTAATCAGTAAGTGCTACCACGTTGGGTAAATGTATTGTGCTTTTCCTACACTACAGCTGCGTAAAGGCCCAGAAGAGTTGTCTCCAGTGACCCCGTGTGTCTGTAACTTTGCCACCGCGCCCATAGGCGCCGAGGTCCCTTGAGTGAGCTGTCCATCACAGTGGGGGAAAGGGTGGGAAGAGGTTGCAAAGCCTAGTGTGTGTGGGCTGGGGCCGGGCTTCTGTGCGAGTTCACATGCCTCTCGTTTAAAGGGTCAGAGGTCGATCAGCGCAGCAAATGAGGAAAAAGCAGTAAGTGCTACCTCGTTGGGAGAATGTATTGTGCTTTTCCTTCACCACAGCTGTGTAAAGGCCCAGAAGAGTTGTCTCCAGTGACCCCGTGTGTCTGTAACTTTGCCACCGCGCCCATAGGTGCCGAGGTCCCTCGATTGAGCTGTCCATCACAGTGGGGGAAAGGGCGGGAAGAGGTTGCAAAGCCTAGTGTGTGTGGGCTGGGGCCCGGCTTCTGTGCGAGTTCACATGCCTCTTGTTTAAAGGGTCAGAGGCCGATCAGCGCAGCAAATGAGGAGAAAGAAGTAAGTGCTACCTCGTTGGGTAAATGTATTGTGGTTTTCCTTCACTACAGCTGTGTAAAGGCCCAGAAGAGTTGTCTCCAGTGACCCAGTGTGTCTGTAACTTTGCCACCGTGCCCATAGGCGCCGAGGTCCCTCGAGTGAGCTGTCTATCACAGTGGGGGAAAGGGTGGGAAGAGGTTGGATAGCCTAGTGTGTGTGGGCTGGGGCCGGGCTTCTGTGCGAGTTCACGTGCCTCTCGTTGAAAGGGTCAGAGGCAGATCAGCGCAGCAAATGAGGAGAAAGCAGTAAGTGCTACCTAGTTGGGAAAATGTATTGTGCTTTTCCTTCACTACAGCTGTGTAAAGGCCCTGAAGAGTTGTCTCCAGTGACCCCGTGTGTCTGTAACTTTGTCACCGCGCCCATAGGCGCCGAGGTCCCTCGAGTGAGCTGTCCATCACAGTGGGGGAAAGGGCGGGAAGAGGTTGCAAAGCCTAGTGTTTGTGGGCTGGGGCCCGGCTTCTGTGCGAGTTCACATGCCTCTTGTTTGAAGGGTCAGAGGCCGATCAGCGCAGCAAATGAGGAGAAAGAAGTAAGTGCTACCTCATTGGGTAAATGTATTGTGCTTTTCCTTCACTACAGCTGTGTAAAGGCCCAGAAGAGTTGTCTCCAGTGACCCCGTGTGTCTGTAACTTTGCCACCGCGCCCATAGGCGCCGAGGTCCCTCAAGTGAGCTGTCCATCACAGTGGGGGAAAGGGCGGGAAGAGGTTGCATAGCCTAGTGTGTGTGGGCTGGGGCCGGCTTCTGTGCGAGTTCACATGTCTCTTGTTTATAAAGGGTCAGAGGCCGATCAGCGCAGCAGATGAGGAGAAAGCAGCCTCCTGGTCACTGGAAGTACAGGGGTATTGCGCTCGAGAAACTCGTGGATGCCTAGACCCCCATCACGGATTAAAGCTAATTGTAGACGGTAGATCTGGGGAGAAAGTACACCTGCCTAGCATCGACCGTGCTCACTAGATTCTTGCGTTACTGAATTTGAGCTTCAACTCGGGCACCTGTTATCTGTAAGTGCTTCCTGCTGAGGTTTAATTTTAGTGACAGGAGCCTCGTTGCCTAATTGTAACTATTCTCTGACCATGCTTCGAGGGTCAGAGGAGGGTCAGAGAATAGTTGCAAGTAGGCAACGAGGCGCCGCTCAGGAAGCACTTACAGGGTTACAGCAGGTGCCCAAGTTGAAGTTAATTTCTTTGTAACCATTTTGTAAATGGTTACAAAGAAATTAGCTTCAATTTGGGCACCTGCTTTAACCCTGTAAGTGCTTCTTGAGCAAAATTCATCCCGCTCGCGGATTCGCGGATTTTGCAGCGATTTCGCGCGATTCGCTGATTGCGAAATTGTGGAAAATCCACAAAATCCGCGAGGGGAACAAATTTTACGCCCATGCTTACTTCCACCGTCCTTATGGTCCCAGTCGGCGGCCATCTTGAGGCCAGGCGTCGCCATTTAAGCTCATCCCAGCTTCCTTTAGTTCTTGCGGGAAGGGGTGGGGGTTGTTCGTGCCCCGGCCCTTAGCATACTCAGTGATGTGAGGGGGCAGCAGAGCCACGCCTGAGCGAAGGGCAGACTACTGGGCTCTTCCTCTGTCCCTCTGGTCACAGGCGGCAGGCATCTTGAGGCCAGGCATCGCCAGATGAGCCGATTTCAGCTTCCCTTAGCCCGTGCAGCGGGGGGATGGGTGGGGAGGTGTTCGTGCCCCAGCCCTTAGAATGCTCTATGCTGGGGGGGGGCGGGAGAGCTGGGTCTCAGCGAGGAGCGGCCAACTGGGGACTTCCTTCGTCCCTCTAGTCCAATGCGGCGGCCATTTTGAGGACATGCATCGTCAATTGCACCGATTCCTGACCTGCTCCCTTCTGTGTGGGGGTTATTCGTGCCCCGGCCCTTAGCGTGCTCTATGCTGGGGGGGGCGGGAGAGCTGGGTCTCAGCGAGGAGCGGCCAACTGGGGACTTCCTTTGCCCCTCTAGTCCAATGCGGCAGCCATTTTGTGGAGAAGTGTGGCTCACTGGTTAGAGGAGGCAGACCCTGATGCAGAGTTCAGACCCGGGACCAGGGTTCAATTCCCGACGCTGCAGGGTCTTGAGCCCAAATGTCCACGGACTCGATAATTCTCGCCTCGGTGCCTACTCGAATCATGGGCTCACACTCTGCAGCTCTGGGCAATAGCTTGCTTAATCTCCACTAGGGCCCCCCGCGGCGGGATGCCTAGTCTTCACCTTGGGGATGCCCAGTAGGGGTAATCTCGCAGGGAAAGCCAGGACGGGTTCCCAAAGCAAGCGCTAAGAGACCTGTCGGTGATTTGGCGCTATATAAATCGAAATTAACATAACATAACATAACATAACATTTTGAGGACAGGCGTCGACAATCGCGCCGATTCCTGACCTGCTCCCTTCTGGATCTTGCAGGGGGGGGAAGTCGCACCCTGGCCCCAGCGTGCTCCGTGATGGGGGGGCGGGAGAGCTGGGTCTCAGCGAGGAGCAGCTAGCTGGGGACTTCCTTCGTTCCTTTAGTCCAATGCGGCGGCCATTTTGGGGACAGGCGTTGTCAATTGCGCCGATTCCTGACCTGCTCCCTTCTGGATCTTGCAGGGGGGGAGGTCGCGCCCCGGCCCCAGCATGCTCCGTGATGGGGGGCAGTCAAGCCAAGCCTCACAGCGCCAGCAGCTGTCGGGCACGATTTGTCACCGCTCGGGGGTTGTCGGTGCGGCCCCAAGCTCCCGCGAGGCAGCAGCCATAGGGCGGGGGACGGCTATAAACTCCGGCGAGGCAGAACAGAGCAGCGGACGTCTTTTTAGAGTCGTCCGGCACCCGGAATGGTGAGTACTGCCTGGGAGGGTGATGGCTAATGGCGGGGGTGAACGGGGTGAACGGGCCGGGTGGGGTTTGCACTAGTTAGTGATCCCAGACCCGAGAGCCCGTTTTCCCGATACCTACCTTTGAGGCCTACCAGAAAAACATGGCATGATTATTGGTACATTCAGAATTGATCATACCATATAATTAAATTAAATTAATTGAAATCATAGGCACTCATATTTCAACTGCATGACAGTGTTGGTGAGCAGGTTTATAACATCATAAATTCTTGCTTTTAAGTGAATGGCAACTGGCAGTATGTTGCTCTGATAGTGCCAATTGTAGTGAGACCCCGCACTTGACATTAATCAATATATAAGTGTATGATAAAAAGAATAATACTGCACAATTCATGTTATACGACATACATAAAAATAGCAAATATTTTAGGCTAAGGAGCCAATAATTCAATATTAAGTGTACATACAGTTTCTGTGAATATTCAAACAAGTGATCAAATATACATGTGCCCAAATAGAAAATTCGAAAATTAGGCCTATGCTGGGGTGAAATCTGAAATTATCATAAATTGTCCTGTATAGTCTTGTAAAGGGTAATACCCAAAATGTCACTCTAGAATGTATTGCCAGAATACATCTGACCTTGTACAAACAATAACGTAAGTACCTTACATGGGCGATTTTTACTATCTATATCTAAATTGGGATTTAAATAAATCAATAAATGAATGAAGGGCAAATGCCCATAGCTCATTGCCTTGAGTCCCTAGGCCTCATGTGTTGGTGCACCCAATGAAAAAATAAAATACAGCTATGTATAGAAACTACCCTACCCAATGAAAAAAATCAGGAATTGAAGAATAAGCAAAAGAAATTTGGCAGTGTAGGAAGTGAATTAAAACGGGACTAGGTCGCTTAACAGTAAAGAGTATGGACACAATGGAATGAGCATAGGGTTCATTACACACCTATATGGGTGCATAGCGCATCCTCCCTGTTTAATCCATAGGGCGTTCTTGTATTTAGATCAATTATGTATCTTGATTCAAGAATACACAGATGCTTCTCTCTGTCACCTCCCCTGATGTGCTTCAGGATCCTATCAATACCACAGAACGAAGCAGTTGTTTGTCACTGTTATGCATCTTGTGGAAGTGTCTAGTAATTGGTAATCACCCTTTGATGCTCTAGTATACGTTTTTTAGAGGTAACTTTGTGCTGCCTGTGTAGCGCAGCCAGCATGGACATTGCAGTAGGTACACCACGAATTCCGTGGTGCACTTGAAGAATTTACTGATACATTTCTCCTTCCCATTGTACATTTTTTTTACGTCTTGAAACTTTGTATAAACTTGTAGGCTTTGCAAGTATTACACTTGTGGAATCCATGTGTGCTTTTCATCCACGTAGTGATTGCTTCAGGATTTCAATAGCTTTGGACTAATTTATCCCTCAAAGATTGCGGTCATCTGTATGTTATAACAGGAGAACTACCAACTATTTTGCCTATTATGGGGTCAGATTTTATGAGACCCCAATGTTTTCCCATTATGTTTCTCAATTTGTTGGATCTAGCGCTAAAAGTAGTTATCATACGTGGACTTTCTGTGGAGTCCTTTGTATTAGGTGTTTCTTTGCGTGCAAAGAGAACATCCGTTTGTGCTACATTGGGCAATTTTGTTAATGCTTGGGTAAGGACCCTTTCAGAGTACCCCCTTTTTACACATATATACCTGGACTCTTTATCATAATATTCTTTGGTACTGCAATTTCTGCGAGCCCGCAGAAGTTCCCTGTACGGAATACTGTTTAAGAGGGAGATGGGGTGATGACTGAGTGCATGCAAGGTTGTATTTGCAGCAGTGTCCTTGCGGAACAGGGTGGTTACCAAATGGTTGTCCCTAACAGTGATGCGTATATCAAGAAATTCACATACAGAATCGCTGATGGTGTGGGTGAAACTCAAATCCAAATCATTCTTGGCTAGCGTGTTAATAAATTCTATGGCCTGATTCTTCCCACCATCCCAGATGATGAAAAGATCATCTATATAATGGAGCCATAAAGGCATATGTTCTGTGTATTGCTCATTTGCTTCACCCCACACTACTTGCTTCTCCCATCAACCCAGGAATAAATTCACCAGGCTGGGGGCGAAGCAAGTACCCATCGCTGTTCCTGATTTCTGCCTGCACAGGGTTTTAAAAAAAAAAAACATGATGGTTCTTAACATCATAACACGATCTACTTTGTCAAGACTTTGTCTTCTTAAATAGTACATGCATGCTTCAACTCCTCTTCACTTGGTCTATACATGTATATAAGGAGCATACATCTAACGAAATCATAAGTTAACCTTTCTCCCATTTATTATCATGTATGCGTTTGAGGAACTCCGAGCTGTCTTTGCAATAGGATCTCACATCTGTAACATATGGGGCCAAAAAGTGGTCCAAAAACATGGAGGTATTTTCCAAAAGGCCTCCATTGGATGAAACAATAGACCTCCTTTGGACGAAACAATAGGCCTACCTCCATGACAACACTAACATAAAATGGTAACCAAAGAAGTGTTAACCAACTTGACAAAGGCCGTTTCCGGATGAAACGCATTGTTGGTGATGAATAAACTATTCGATTGTGGATGGGTGTGCTGCCTCTTTCCTCACCTGTGGATTGAATATATATATATATATATATATATATATATATATATATATATATATATATATATATATATATATATATATATATATATATATATATATATATATATATATATATATATATATATATATATATATATATATATATATATATATATATATATATATATATCCAAGCAAAACTCCTCCAGCAGAAGAAGAAGAGACCACAAGTGGGGACGTTCTGGAAGCCTTTATTCGGAACACAAAACCACGGCAAATGCATTTCGGCATATTATCAAGCCTTCCTCAGTGCCTAGAAGTGTTCACAGGGTGCGCGATGCAAATCACGGTGTAAAATACCCAGCTGCACCCTGTGTGTGAGTGATAGCTCCGCCCCCTTGATGATGTAAATTGTGGCAAATGGAATATCGCCTACAAGTCCCAGAATGCCATCTTCAGGTAAGAAAATGTCCGGGAGGGAGGGGGACGGCATCACATAGTTCACCACCCTAAAAGTTAATGTGCCTCCCAAAATAGATGCTTCCTTGGGTCCCCAATACCACATAAACCTCCAATCCTCCGGGCCAAGTGGAGGCAGGGGCATCGGGAAAATTTTCCACATAGCCCGCCGCCCAGTATATATATATATAGATAGATAGATAGATAGATAGATAGATAGATAGATATAGAGATATATATTGTACCTGTCTTGATATCCATAAAAAACAGGCGCTGACTCCGTGGAAAATGAAGACCTAGATGCGTTTCGGTCGGCGGATCGCCTTGCTCACTACATCAGGTATCTTTGATTTTACTGCATATAAATGAATGAGTAAAGCTCATAAAGTTGGTTGTCACAGCAACCATCTGTGGTCGAAAGACATCGAAGAATTGGTTTCACAACCATGATAGTGCAAAAAGTAATAAATTAGAAAGCATCCCATTTGACTGTTGTTAAAGCTACTTGTGCTAACGACACAACAGATTAGTATTATATAAATGTTAAAATAAACTGTGACAGTTGTTAGAAACCCACATAAGTTGCTTCATATATACACTGCATTTAAGGTGCTATTACAGGTTCACATTCACTTTTTAAGGAGACATGGAAGAGTTACAACCACTTTGGTGCCCACCCCGCAATGTAAAAGAGAGAAATCTCTGTTATCATTGCCTGTAAGTGATAACGGCAAATGCATTGGAAAAGAGAGGTGTGTGGAATAGATTCCTGTGTGTATGTCAGTAAATTGAAGAATAAAACCACCACATCTTGTTTTGTGCGGGGCAACAGTCAGGCTGGCAATTGAGGGGTTGGAAAGTAGCGGACGTAGTATAATGCCCAAGTGGGGAATTGGTACAGAGCCGTTATCTCCTATGTTGTTCATCTGAAGAAATGGAAACCTCCCCTTAACCACTTCGCTGCGGCGGCTATTCCGCCGCAGCGCTACGGGGGAGGTGGGGCCGCGCGGCGCTCCCGTACTCGTGACGGAACCGCTCCGTCACGGCCCTCGGGTGAGCTGTGCTTGTGATGGAATGGTTCCGTCACGGCCCCGCTCGCTCTTTAGAACGGCAGCACAGGCGCGGAATCCGCGCCACGCAGGTGCGGCGAACGGGCCATGACGGAACCGTTCCGTCACCAGCCCAGCCCACCCGAAGCTTGTGACAGAACGGTTCCGTCACGAGCATGGGAGGGGTTAAAAAACACGAAAAGCAAAAAAGGGTATTTAACTAAAATGTGAAAAATTTGCCAATAAAACCTTATAAAAAACTTCTTAAACTGTGAGAACCTAACGCTGTGGAAAAGGTTAAGATGCAGGACAAGCGGTTAGAATATCAGAGGTGTACATTAAGTGCCTCATCTGCGTTCATCCCGTTCAGTATTTTGGAATCAAGTAAAATTATATACCTTGATTCTAATCTTCTGAATGGCAGTTGTCTATTTCCTCCTCTGATGTTTTTGGGGACACTGTCAATCACAAAGAAAGAAAGTTCTTGAGTTTTGCCGCCATGGCATGCATTCAAGTGTCTCGCTACCGGATATGCTAGGTCATCATGAGTGATGGCCCTGAGATGTTGTAATATCCGCACGTGTACGGGGTGTTTGGAACTTCCCACGTACTGTTTATCACATGTGCATTGAAGGACGTAAACTGCGAAATCTGTTTTGCATGTGTGGCTTCCTCGGATTTCAAAGGGAGTTTTTCTAAGCGGTAAAGGGACGGTTCTGGTATTCATGCTGTGTTTACATGCTTTGCACTTAAAGCATTTGGGAAACCCCCTGCGGTTTGAGCCAGCCAGCTCCCTTGTCAATTGTTGGTGCATTACAGACTAATTCCTGGCACTTAGATTTGGTGCTTCTGAATGTGATTTGTGGGAGTTTGGTACATGTGGGACCTATGACAGAATCGCTACGTACTAGTTGCCGATGTCTATGCAGTATTGTACGCAGGTTCGTATGGTAAGCATTGAACCCAGTAATCAATCTAGGTGTAGTTCCTTTGTTTCGTTTTGTACTGCGTTTGTTACTGCTATTGATGGAAAATATGAGATCTTCCCTCTTGGTATTGGCACATTTCTGCTCTGTATTGGTCAATGTTCTGGTACTGCAACCTCTACGTTTGAGTCTCTCAAAGAGACCAATCGTAGATTGTCTCAATCCCTCATGTGCGCTACGATTTCGCTTCATCCTGAGGCATTCTGCTTAAGGTATGCTCTACTTGAGGTTTGTAGGGTGGAAGCTACTGCCGTGGACAATTGCGTTGCCTGATATTGGTTTTCTGTATGTCCTAGATTGGATTTTATTATTTTCTACATACAGTTCTAGATCTAGGACTTTGATGTATTCTTTGCTGGTGGTACAAGTGAATGTTATATTAAGGCAGTTGTTGTTAATTTCTGTTGCAAAGTTTATAGCACTTTATTCAGTGCCTTGCCACAGAATATAGGATCACATTCTCAGTCATAGATGTGCTTTGTGTCTTCATGAGTACTTGCTCCTCCCACCAGCCCATATGCAAATGAGCATAGCTGGGGGCGAAGCAAGTACCCATGCCTGTATCCTGTGTTTGTTTATAGAAGAGTCTGTCAAAGATAAATATGTTGTTGTCTAAACACCATTCTGCCATTTGTAGTAGCATCATGGTGTGTTGGTGTAGACCAATGGGCCGTTTCCCTAGATAGTAGCTCAATGCATTCAGTCCATCCTTGTGTCTTATACTTGTATATAAAGTATGTACATCTAATGTCATGAAAACAAAGTCATCATTCCGGGTACGGTCATAGATTTTTGGTAAAAAGTCCCCAGTGACTCCGATATACGCTGGGAGTTCACGGACATAGAGCTGGAGGAAGAAGTCCATAAATCTAGAGGTGTTCTTGAAAAGTCCCCCAATTGCGGAAATGACTGATATTCCTGTGGGGCACTGGGCATCTTTATGTTTCTTAGGTATAAGATATAGTTGGGGTGTTATTGGATAGTCATTAAAAAAAAATCCAGTTCTTGTTTGGAAATGAGCCCCACTCATCTCCATTCATAGAGTTCCTTGTGAAGTTTTTCTTTAACTCGCATGATACTTGTAGCACTCCTGCCTTGCTCACACACTGAGCACCATTACTTTCCATTCTTTGTTGGGAGCAGTCGGTGACATAATGTAACTGACATAAACAACATACCACAAAACTGCAATGGTTGCACTCTTGTACAAATGACACAATAGTGTGTTTCATACTAAAACTCCTCACATTACATATTTCATGTTGTAAAAAACATTGGGATGCAGACCCTCAAATATCTACGCGAGGAAATTGATGGCCCTAATGAGGAGAAAGACCCTGGGTTTTTGGGTATAGAACAGAGCAACCCAACTACCTCTTTCAGGCCAGTATCAACTTTCCTTCCGCAAATGCCTAACAATGTGATTGACACTTTCTCAGAGATGGTTGCATAGGAACTGGTGAGCCTGCGTGAATGTAATGATATTCCACGGAGTGATTGTAACTTCACATATGAACAATACATGGCGATAGATGGACTTAGAAAATACATTTCAATAGTCCTGAAGCCCTCTGACAAGGGTGGTAATATTGTGTTGCAGACCTTTGAAGCATACAATAAGGAAGCCTTACGCCAATTAAATAATGTAGAATCCTATGTGAAGATGAATAAAGATGTATACACTAAGAGCATTGTAGATTGTCATGCAGTACTGCGAAGCTGGTACGAGAAGGGCAAGTTAGAAACAGAAGAGTATTTATTCTTAATGAAGTTGAATACAGTCACTCCCTGTTTCTATCACCTTCCTAAAGTACACTCAAATGCTTTATTTCCACCAGGGAGACCAATTGTTTCATCTCAGGGTAGCCTCCTAGAACACATCTCCATATACATTGATCACTTTCTGTCTAATTTTGTGATCCAATTGAGATTTTATGTCAAAGACACCAAAGAATTTCTATGCCTCATGGTGGAGGTGGTTTGGCAAAAAGGTGATCTTATAGTAATGGACATCACGAGCCTCTACACATGCATAGGATACAAACAAACAGGGATTGGAGGCGGTAGAGTTTTTCCTAAAAAATCGGGCATTAAAGTACTCTGAACATAATGCAATGTTATGAGAACTTTTGAGTTTCTGCTGACAGAATAACATCTTTCTATATTAAGACCAGTACTTCAAACAAGTATATGAGGCAACCATGGGAACCTGCTTCGCCCCCAGCTACGCAAATTTATTCGTGGGCTGGTGGGAGGAGCAGGTGGCCTGGGCAAGTGATAAGAGCCAGTGGACTGATAAGATCGTGACGTGGCATAGATACATTGATGATCTTTTCTTGATATGGAGGGGAACAGCGGAATCAGCTAAAGAATATGTTGAGGTATTGAATAACAACGAGTTGAATTTGGAATTTAGTGCTGAGATCAGTGATAATCTGGTGAATTTTCTAGATTTGGAGGTCAGCATAATTGACAATAAGGTATGCACTAAACTGTACCGCAAGCCAACAGCGGGCAATTCAATTCTCCTTGTCCGCCGTGGACACCCCCCAAGCTTATCAATAGTATCCCCTATGGGGAAATATTGCGTATAAAAAGGAATAACACCTGAGAAGTAGATTTTCAGAAATTTGCAGGAGAAAGCATTGGGAGGTTTCGAGCAAGAGGATACCGTGAACAGACTTTACAAGGGGCACTGAAAAGAGTTCACTCTCTGCCGAGGGCTAAACTCTTGGAGGAGAAGGTAAAAAAGAAAGATGATAAAGGTGGTTTTCGGATGATAACCACCATTTCGCAGGATGCAGTTAGGCTAAGGGCCATTTTTCTTAAACATTGGAGTCTTTTGGGGATGGACCCGGTGATTGGAGTCGACATTCCAAGTCGACCTCTGTTGACATTTCGGAAAGCCAGAGCACTCAGAGACAATTTAAACAGCAGTTTTATGAAGAAAGGTGGCCCCAAATTTTTTGACAGGGAAATGAAGGGATTCTATCCCTGTGGAAAATGCAAGGCCTGTGTGGGAAGTAAAAAGGTTTGGACTTATAAGAGGTCCGGGGTAAAGAAATCGAAAAACATTGGTAAATTTGTCTTTTGCAGTACCCCGTACACTGTGTATTGTCTTTGATGCCCATGCGGGCTCAAGTACATTGGAAGTACCATTCACCAGACTAAGGTAAGTGTTCTTGAGCACACCAGAGCTATAAACAATGGCGACATGACATACCCAGTGGCACGTCACTTTAAGGAACAACACAAAAGTGACAGATCACTTCTAACTTTTTTCATTTCGGATCATGTACCTTTAAACCCCAGAGGAGTTTGAGAAGACTGGAATCAAGGTACATTATCGACCTTCAAACAAAAACACCAAGAGGTCTGAACTCACATGAAGAACTGGCAGTGCAACTAGGGGAATAACAGATTTTCCGCTGACTAGGCTTTGATAATTTGTATGTAAAGTAGCTTTGATTTATCAAGGAAGAAAATGGAACTGTTTTGAATTTTGAAATTCTTTGTATAAATGATTCATAGGTTCAAGAAGCTTGGTATTATTGAATATGAATAAGATTTAGTGAAGTCACTAGATGGTTGGTCTACACTGGGAAAGGGGGGGTAATAATTAACCCTGGGCGTAGTGGGGCGTAGTGGGGCTCCGCGGAGCTACGCGGAGAGGGCGAGAAGCTACGCCCACTCCCGCACTCCGCGTAGCCCCACTACGCACCTCCCTCCCGCTCTCCCCTACATACTTTATTTAAGCATTTACACGGATTAAAACAAGTTAAAAGCACTTACCTTGTCCGGGGCTCGTCCGGGTCTTCATCTTTGAATAGCGTCCTTTGCCTGGATACCAATGCGCATGCGCGGCCGCCCGCGCATGCGCATTGGTATCCAGGCAAAGGACGCTATTCAAAGATGAAGACCCGGACGAGCCCCGGACAAGGTAAGTGCTTTTAAGTTGTTTTTATCCGTGCAAATGCTTAAATAAAGTATCTAGTGGAGGGCGGGAGGGAGGCGGGTGGCGGCCGACTCGGCTACGCTCACGGAGTGGGCGTAGTGTTGCCGGCTACGCTGTCTACGCAAAATGCGTAGAAGGCAACACTACGCCTACTCCGTGGGCGTAGCCGATTCGGACGCCCACCCTTAGTAATAATGCAATTTTCAAAAAAAATTTTAATGATGACAGTAGCGAGAATGATAAGAAAAGGGATATATTGGCTGATAATAATGGGTCAATCCAGGGCAACATGAGAATCGGAATGTGTGACGTCAGAGGGAATAGCAACGGGTGCGTTTATAAGCTTTGTGCCATTTTCACCATGTCGCTATATTTGTATAAAATTTATTGTTACATATATACTGAGTGACAAAATGTCAGTCGAAAACATTTGCACATTCAAAGATGTCCGCCAATATTGATGGATTTGTCCCCTTTTCGATGTTGATGAAAAGTTATTGACATCAAAAATGGCCGTTTCGGTGGTGCCACAACACCATCGATAAAGGCGTTAGCCGAAACGGCCTGGACACCGTGAGTCTGAAATAAACCGTATGACTCGCCACCGTGAGTGCTTTTCTTTGTGTTGGAGTGTTTGACACGGAGTCAGGAGCAGTCATATATATATATATTTGACATCTGGCCTTCCCCCTTTTGTGTATTCTAGCTCTATGCTTTTACTGTGTCTCTATGTTTATACATTTCAAGTATTTGAGCATTTATTGTTTAACTACTGCTTGTTTGCTTTGTTGTGACCCTTGCGTCCTGTTTCTTTAGGCGCTTGGGCTTTTAATCACCATTTATTGCACTGCCTACTCCTGATGCGTCATGTGATCAAGCTCCGTCCGCGGAGCGAAACGCGTCAGGGAGGGCACTTGCTCTGACACTTTTTGCAAAATAAATATGCACTGCTGGCACTTTGATTAGTGTGATGGCTTGTCTGGTGATTTAACATCTAAACATCTAATTATCTGGAGAGCAGTTCTGCGCCTGCTTAAACCGCTGCCAGAGGCGGTTGGGATCCTTCGTTTCATGTATGTATATATATATATATATATATATATATATATATATATATATATATATATATATATATATATATATATATTCACTGAAAAAACCATAGGTTATAGACCATATATAGTTAGGAATTTGCATTTACAAAACCTTGAAAATTCACTGAAAAAACCATAGGTTAGAGACCATATATAGTTAGCTGGACATTTTATTGACATAAAACCAATGAAATTCCATATATAGTTAGTTGCACTAACTATATATCGCGCACCCGCAATCCACTGCTGATGATGTCACATATTACATCATTCATGACATGGTCAGTGACATCACTGATGACATCACTGATGACATCTCAAATGACATCACTGATGACATCACTGATGACATCTCAAATGACATCACTGATGACATCATCTAGTGTCTGTGTGTTTTTGTAAAGTTTAAATATGTTTTACATATTGAAGAATGAGTGGATGTATGGAAGACTGAGTGTGTGTGTGACTGGCTGGGAGGTGTGTGACTCTGTGCATATCAATGTGTACTTGTATCAGTTATTGTATAAGAGAGTAAGTATGTGTTAGTATGTGTGTGAAAAGTATGGTGTTCTGTGTTTAACTGAATAGATGAGGAAATCGAAGTGTGATTGATTCTTCACAGGACTGACTAGGTGTATGAATGCATATGATAGTGTTGTAATAATGAGTGACTGTATGTATGAGTGATTGTATGGGTGAATGAGTGAATGTGTGTGTAGACGTAGGAATCAGTGAGTGCGTATGTAGTAACTGGTATTGGTGTGTCATGATGTCATCAGTGATGTCATTTGAGATGTCATCAGTGATGTCATTTGAGATGTCATCAGTGATGTCATCAGTGATGTCACTGAAGTATGGTGTTCTGTGTTTAACTGTATAGATGAGGAAATGGAAGTGTGATTGATTCTTTACAGGACTGACTAGGTGTGTGAGTAACTCCATGGATGAGTGGCAGTGTGTGAGTGTCTGCATAGGTGTATGAGTGCATATGATAGTGTTGTAATAATGAGTGACTGTATGTATGAGTGATTGTATGGGTGAATGAGTGAATGTGTGTGTAGACGTAGGAATCAGTGAGTGCGTATGTAGTAACTGGTATTGGTGTGTCATGATGTCATCAGTGATGTCATTTGAGATGTCATCAGTGATGTCATCAGTGATGCCATTTGAGATGTCATCAGTGATGTCATCAGTGATGTCACTGACCATATCATGAATGATGTAATATGTGACATCATCAGCAGTGGATTGCGGGTGCGCGATATATAGTTAGTGCAACTAACTATATATGGAATTTCATTGGTTTTATGTCAATAAAATGTCCAGCTAACTATATATGGTCTCTAACCTATGGTTTTTTCAGTGAATTTTCAAGGTTTTGTAAATGCAAATTCCTAACTATATATGGTCTATAACCTATGGTTTTTTCAGTGAATTTCATTGGTTTTTTAAAAGCTAATATCTATAGCTGTAAAATATATTCTTTATTACGTGACGTATCACGTAGCCACGTGAGACGCCTCATGACGCCTCGCATAACCATGACGTATCGGCTCTGCAGCGCAAACAAAACCTGTAACGTAAGCGTGCCGGAGCACGCTTACAGATATATCTTTTTTTTAACCTTAATTAGACAAAATCCACACGTGCACATATCTTGAGGCCTTGCAAAGGCACATCAAACAAACAGTCCCTACAATTTTGCCAAGTTTGCTGGAAATCTATTCCCTTAATTTTTTTTTTACTGTTTCTCTTGGTTTTCCCCTTGTTACGCTTACCGGGACGCTACCCGGTACGCGGACCGGACGCTCCAAAAACACAAGATGGCGGACTCCCGTTACGCTGCCGGTTAGCTGCCCGGTTCGCGTACCGGGAAGCGCCTCTACCGCGAAAAATCGTGGGGGACTTTAATATCCCACTCATCAATCCTAGGGGGTCAGGAGGGGTTTACCTTGCCCCCTTTCCTTCATTTCCCCCTTATTTTTTCACCACATCTTGTCTCTCGAACCTACCGAGAGACAAGATGGCGGCCGCTCCGGACTGTTTACAATGTTGACAGCTACGCTGCCGGTTACCTGCCCGGTTAGCTGCCCGGTGAGCTGCCCGGTTCGCTGCCCGGTTCGCGTACCGGGACGCGCCTCTACGGCGTAAAATCGCAAAAAAAAATTATTTTTATTTTTTGCCCCGCGGGGCACTTTAATATCCCCCTCATCAATCCTAGGGGGTCAGGAGTGGTCTACCTTGCCCCCTTTCCTTCATTTCCCCCTTCGTTTTTCACCACATCTTGTCTCTCGATCGTACCGAGAGACAAGATGGCGGCCGCTCCGGACTGTTTAGAATGTTGACAGACACCGGAGAGCCAATCAGCTTCGCTTCGCGAAGTTCCGTTACGCGTCAGGTACGCGAACCGGGGCGCTAACCGGAGCGCTGTCACAGATATATATATTTTTTTAAACGTTAATTTCTCAAAATCCACTGGAGCACATATATTGAGACATAGCAAAGGCACGTCGGGCAAACCATATCTGCAATTTTGCGAAGTTTCATGTAAATCTATTCAGCCGTTCGAGCTAAAAGTGAGTCCAACCGCCCTATGGAAAAATGAATGGGAAAAACACGTTTTGGGACCCCCCTTTTTTCTCGGCCCCCCCTTGACGAAACCCCCCCAAATTGTTAGGGGCTGCTCAGAAACAAAATGTGCCATTTTCCTGAAAATTTCAGCCAATTCCGTCCACAAACGCCAAAGTTATTAGACATAGAATTTTCAGAAATCCCATAGAGAAAAAATCCTAACTATATATACCCACTGGCTATCGCCAGTAGGTAATATACATATATAAACATATATAATCTGCATATCTATATAAATATAAATGCATGCATACATATACATATATGCATACATATGCATGTTATTTACTTGAAAGTTTTAAAAACACTAATAAAAGCAAAGCTAAAAAGCCACCTCATTACAAACAGAATGGCTTTAACTTAAACGAGGGCGAGATCTATTGCAATTTCAATGCTTGTTTACTTTGGTTCTATCAAGAAGGCATTCAGATGTGTCACACATTTGCCATAAATTCTGAATGTTAGCACTCTAGTTGCTCATTAGATCACTGTAGTAAAGCTAGTGCTCACCAGGGAAGTCTGCTGCTAATCATGGTTTGCAACCATTGTCCCGCATTTTTTATCCCGCAGACTTTCAGTCCGCATACCATTATCCCGCAAAGTCATTGACCTCGCATACCATTATCCCGCATTTTTTCAAGACGCATGTGCATTTATCGCGCATGCCTTTACAAAGAATTACGTTTTAAAGGCATGTATGGTAAATGCATTTGACGAGAGAGGTAAGTGGGTTTGTGTTAATTTTTTCGTGGGTTAGTGATTGTGTAGTGTAGTGTAGTGTTGTGTAGTGTAGTGTTGTGTTAGTGTAGTGTAGAGTTGTGGTGGTTGTTTAGTGTAGGGTCATGCTGGGGGTAGTGTTTTAGGGTTTAGGGTTGTGTTGTAGTGTTTGCGTAGTGTAGGGTCATGCTGGGGGTAGTGTTTTAGGGTTTAGGGTAGTGTTGTAGAGTTTGCGTAGTGTAGGGTCATGCTGGGGGTAGTGTTTTAGGGTTTATGGTTGTGTTTTTAGTATTTGCGTAGTGTAGGGTCATGCTGGGGCTAGTGTTTTAGGGTTTAGGGTAGTGTTGTAGTGTTTGCATAGTGTAGGGTCATGCTGGGCGTAGTGTTTTAGGGTTTAGGATAGTGTTGTAGTGTTTGCGTAGTGTAGGGTCATGCTGGGGGTAGTGTTTTAGGGTTTTGGGTAGTGTTGTAGTGTTTGCGTAGTGTAGGGTCATGCTGGGGTGTAGTATTTTAGGGTTTAGGGTAGTGTTGTAGTGTTTGCGTAGTGTAGGGTCATGCTGGGGGTAGTGTTTTAGGGTTTTGGGTAGTGTTGTAGTGTTTGCGTAGTGTAGGGTCATGCTGGGGGTAGTGTTTTAGGGTTTTGGGTAGTGTTGTAGTGTTTGCGTAGTGTAGGGTCATGCTGGGGTGTAGTGTTTTAGGGTTTTGGGTAGTGTTGTAGTGTTTGCGTAGTGTAGGGTCATACTGGGGTGTAGTGTTTTAGGGTTTTGGGTAGTGTTGTAGTGTTTGCGTAGTGTAGGGTCATGCTGGGGGTAGTGTTTTAGGGTTTTGGGTAGTGTTGTAGTGTTTGCGTAGTGTAGGGTCATGCTGGGGGTAGTGTTTTAGGGTTTTGGGTAATGTTGTAGTGTTTGCGTAGTGTAGGGTCATGCTGGGGGGTAGTGTTTTAGGGTTTTGGGTAGTGTTGTAGTGTTTGCGTAGTGTAGGGTCATGCTGGGGGTAGTGTTTTAGGGTTTTGGGTAGTTGTGTAGTGTTTGCGTAGTGTAGGGTCATGCTGGGGGTAGTGTTTTAGGGTTTAGGGTAGTGTTGTAGTGTTTGCGTAGTGTAGGGTCATGCTGGGGATAGTGTTTTAGGGTTTAGGGTAGTGTTGTAGTGTTTGCGTAGTGTAGGGTCATGCTGGGGGTAGTGTTTTAGGGTTTAGGGTAGTGTTGTAGTGTTTGCGTAGTGTAGGGTCATGCTGGGGGTAGTGTTTTAGGGTTTAGGGTAGTGTTGTAGTGTTTGCGTAGTGTAGGGTCATGCTGGGGTGTAGTGTTTTAGGGTTTTGGGTAGTGTTGTAGTGTTTGCGTAGTGTAGGGTCATGCTGGGGGTAGTGTTTTAGGGTTTAGGGTAGTGTTGTAGTGTTTGCGTAGTGTAGGGTCATGCTGGGGTGTAGTGTTTTAGGGTTTTGGGTAGTGTTGTAGTGTTTGCGTAGTGTAGGGTCATGCTGGGGGTAGTGTTTTAGGGTTTAGGGTAGTGTTGTAGTGTTTGCGTAGTGTAGGGTCATGCTGGGGGTAGTGTTTTAGGGTTTAGGGTTGTGTTGTAGTGTTTGCGTAGTGTAGGGTCATGCTGGGGGTAGTGTTTTAGGGTTTAGGGTAGTGTTGTAGTGTTTGCGTAGTGTAGGGTCATGCTGGGGGTAGTGTTTTAGGGTTTAGGGTTGTGTTGTAGTGTTTGCGTAGTGTAGGGTCATGCTGGGGGTAGTGTTTTAGGGTTTAGGGTAGTGTTGTAGTGTTTGCGTAGTGTAGGGTCATGCTGGGGGTAGTGTTTTAGGGTTTAGGGTAGTGTTGTAGTGTTTGCGTAGTGTAGGGTCATGCTGGGGTGTAGTGTTTTAGGGTTTTGGGTAGTGTTGTAGTGTTTGCGTAGTGTAGGGTCATGCTGGGGGTAGTGTTTTAGGGTTTAGGGTAGTGTTGTAGTGTTTGTGTAGTGTAGGGTCATGCTGGGGGTAGTGTTTTAGGGTTTAGGGTAGTGTTGTACTGTTTGTGTAGTGTAGGGTCATGCTGGGGGTAGTGTTTTATGGTTTAGGGTAGTTTAGTTGTTTAGTGTATGCTAAAGGCATATTAGTTCTAAAAGTTTTCGTTATTTTAATTTGCGGCCTAATAGTACATGCGGGATTTTTTTTGCGGACTGATGGTATGCGGGATTTCGTCATATATTCGCTAATCATACTTTCTATGGCAAAATGAACCCCCTCATTTTGTTCCTTTTTAAATTATATGTTTTAAGAGTTACCACTTTATTCCAATCAAGATGGCTTCAGGTGTGCCATACCTTTGTAATAAGTAGGACTGTTAGCACTCTAGTTGTTCTTTAGAACACTCTGGGACATTCTGTCATTGGGCTATAGTTGGGCTACATCTGGCTGATATTTGGGCTACATTTGTTTTTTTTGTCTCCGGTGGCCATCTTTGGGCTACATTGGGCTACATTGGGCTATATTTGGGCTCCAACATATATATAGCCCAATGTAGCCCAATATATATTTTTCAAAGTTAATTTTCGTAAAAACCACTGGAGCCTATATCTTGAGACATAGCAAAGGCACATCGGGCTACCAGTCCCTACAATTTTGCCAAGTTTGGTGTAAATCCATTCAGCCGTTCAGGCTAAAAGTGAGGCCAACCGCCCTATGGAAAATTGCATGGGAAAAACACGTTTTGGGACCCCCCTTTTTTCTCGGCCCCCCCTTGACGAAACCCCCCCAAATTTTCAGGGGCTGCTCAGAAACAAAATGTTCCATTTTCCTGAAAATTTCAGCCAATTCTGTCCTCAAACGCCAAAGTTATTCGACATAGAATTTTCAAAAATCCCAGAGGAAAAAAATCCTAACTATATATACCTACTGGCTATCGCCAGTAGGTAATATATACATGTATATATATATATATATATATATATATATATTCACTGAAAAAACCATAGGTTATAGACCATATATAGTTAGGAATTAGCATTTAAAAAACCTTATTTTACTCCCACAAAACCATTGAAATTCCATATATAGTTAGTTGCACTAACTATATATCGCGCACCCGCAATCCACTGCTGATCATGTCACATATTACATCATTCATGACATGGTCAGTGACATCACTGATGACATCACTGATGACATCTCAAATGACATCACTGATGACATCACTGATGACAACATCCAGTGACTGTATGTTTCTGTAAAGTTAAAATATGTCTTACATATTGAAGAATGAGTGGAAGTATAAGTGTCTGGACGAAGGATTTAGTAGGTGCATGACTGAATTTATGAGTGAGTGATTAAATGTGTTTCACTGAGTGCATAGGTTAGTGACTAAACTGTCTTAATTTGTGCATCAGTATGTCTGTTGTTCTGTAAACTGCTGCATGTGTTGATCAGTAGCTATATAAGTAACTATATGGGTTATTGATTGATTGTCCAAGTATTTGTATGGGAGACTGAGTGTGTGTGTGGCTGGCTGGGAGGTGTGTGACTCTGTGCAGATCAATGTGTACTTGTATCAATGATTGTATAAGAGAGTAAGTATGTGTTAGTATATGTTTGAAAATGTAAGGTACTCTATGTTTAAATGGAAAATGGAAAAAATAGAAAATGGAAGTGTGATTGATTCTTTACAGGACTGACTAGGTGTGTGAGTAACTCCATGGATGAGTGGCAGAGTGTGAGTGTCTGTATAGGTGTATGAGTGCATATGATAGTGTTGTAAAGATGAGTGATTGTATGTATGAATGATTGTATGGGTGAATGAGTGAATGTGTGTGTAGACGTAGGAATCAGTGAGTGCGTATGTAGTAACTAGTATTGGTGTGTCAATGGTTTCAAAAATTATACTCTGTATTTAACACTGGGTGAAACAGAGGTTACATTAAAATGTGAGGAGATGCATTGTATTGTCACATGAATGATATCATCAGTGATGTAGTCATTGATGTCAAATGAGATGTCATCAGTGATGTCATCAGTGATGTCATTTGAGATGTCATCAGTGATGTCATCAGTGATGTCACTGACTATGTCATGAATGATGTAATATGTGACATGATCAGCAGTGGATTGCGGGTGCGCGATATATAGTTAGTGCAACTAACTATATATGGAATTTCAATGGTTTTGTGGGAGTAAAATAAGGTTTTTTAAATGCTAATTCCTAACTATATATGGTCTATAACCTATGGTTTTTTCAGTGAATTTTCAAGGTTTTGTAAATGCTAATTCCTAACTATATATGGTCTATAACCTATGGTTTTTTCAGTGAATTTCAATGGTTTTTTAATAGCAAATATCATAAGCTGTCGAATGTCAAGTACGTGGTAAGTGAAAACATTTTCGTGTTTATGCACACTGATCTGCTTTGAATGGTGCCCCCCCCCCCCCCCTCATTTCTATTAGGAGTACTCTCTCTTTGCAGATAGTGAAAGGTAGTTAACGCAGGCCTTTGCCCCCGTTGTAATCCGTCGTGCCTGCTTCTCTCTCCATTTGATTGATTGTTATCCAAGTATTTACTGTTTTAGAATTAGTTCTCTTTGGTTCATTCTCTATTTACAAACAAACACAGAGTCGCAATACTCTGTTTAGTCTTTGCAGATAACGAAAAATCGTGTAAAAAAAAGAAAAGGAATCGAGCAAAATCAGTAGGCCACTAATGGGATCTCTTTTTGACCTCGCTAAAATAGAAACATTAGGAACAACCCCTCATGACAAATACAAAACTAGTGAGATGAACTGAACTCCACACAATGATGGCTGCAAAACAGCTCGGCTCCGCCACCCACCCCGCCCAAAATAACGATAAAGAGCGGCTGCCATGATTGGTTGCGGAATGGCCACAACGGAGCTACGAAATGGTGCTGCTCTCATGCTAACCCCAGCTTCGGTCTGAAACATCCAGAAACACTGTAGACTACCAATTCGATCAGTTCCGGTAGCGCCCCAATGTAACCCGGTAGAGAAGAACTAGCCCTCCCCTCTTTGACTGATGGTTCTTGTTGCCTGTCCCTTCTGTTGTCATTTAACAGAACTATTTAGCCTGCTGAAAGGGGTTGTGGTTCGACCGCTGGTTGGTGGAGACATTTTGACTATATTCTGGACCTGCGTTGTCGCGTAATGCGTCATATGACGCGCCGCGTTAGCGCATCCGGAAGTCATCCGGGGCGCGCAGCGCGTAACGTAAGCATAACAAGTCATGTGACTTGTTAATAAAACTTTTCATTGGTTCATTTTACTTTTCTTATTCTAATGATGAAAGCCTTGGTCATATCACCTAAAAATTACGCTTTTAATTACTTCCGAACATTATTTTCTCTTAAATATATGTTATAATGTTCCAGGCTAATGTACTTTCCCGGAAATTTTACAACTGTCCTGCAAGTAAAATATATTCTTTTTTCGAGAAAAAGAGCGTTTCTTCGTCCCATGACGGAGCCGTTGAGCAAAAGAGGGTCGACCTGCTGTCTTAGTCGCCGATACGCCTGAATATGAGATTCTTATCGATCACTTTATTTTGCAGGAATAGAAAACACAACAGCCCTTGACCATTTATCTTTACTGCGTTCCTTCGTATTATACCTTTTACCCTTCATGTAATTGGTCTGCTTTATTTCACTTGCCTTTTAATGATTCTAAAACAGTGACTATTATTAAAAACTTTACCAATGTATACACTACTACCATGTTTTCTTTTAAAAACCTTTATTGTGAAAATTTCATTATACAAATACGAGCCTATAACCACGTGGGCCTGCCACGGAGCAAACTGTAATCGTATATGATGAATAGACATTTACACTGTAGAGGAACGTAACGGGCGGGCCATTAGGTTGCAAAAACTAAGGTGTCTAACAGTTACGGAATCGGTGGACGTACATTTTATAATTAAAATACGACAGGGCCAGTTACAATAAAATTATCTAGATATACATTTGCGGGCAAGTACCATGGGTGACGTTAATTCGAATTTTCAACAGTACAGTAATCAATAACACATCAGAACTTAATATCAATAGGGATGTCCAAATATTCAAACAATTCTCGTCCCCGCCCGCCATGTGCTTCAAAACTGCATACGTATCTCGTGATTTCAAGGTTCTGCAACCAGTACACAACAAGGAGTTACGAGTCCCATTTATTCCGGCGCCATTTTGGGCGAGGACGGGCAGGTCCAGGATATAGTCAAAATGTCTCTACCAACCATCGACTATGATGATGTTCATATGCTGTATTTATTAGAGTAACACTCATCTGCCCACATGAAATTAATTTACCACAATCTAAACATGTCATTTTAATCTTTCCAAAGTTCTTCTAAATATTTGGGACCGTTTCCCTTGCCTCTGAAGCTCTCAGTGCCACTTCTTTGATGAATGTACTAGCAGGTCAGGGGTTCTCCTCCAAATCTCTCTTTTATGCAGCACTATAATTAATTGGTGCCACCTCTCCATATGACGATGCATGGTATAGTTACCACAACTATATTTTTTTTCGGTTCCTCTGGAGAGTTCATCGTGGCAGATGAAGCGTGTAACATACCGGGCATTTACCTTTTTTTGCATGTACAGGAAAGGAAAAAAAAATCGAGCGTCCGAGTTCTAAGGTGTCCCAGGGCCATTTTAGTGGACCAGGCCCAAATCCAAAGAACAGCCATCTCACAGGCTAATGGGGTGACCCACGCCGAGTTTCAGCATTGTAGGATGACCACACAAGTACAGCAACTTGCTAGACATCACCTCGGTGCCATCCGGATCTCGGCGCCCCACTGCAGATGAAGTGCCTCTCAACTATGAAACCACCACGGTGACATCCGGATCTTGGCGCGTTGTGCTGCCTTCGGCCTATTCGCACATCGGTCCGCTACTGACGCCATCTCACAGGCTAATGGGGTGACCCGCGCCGAGTTTCAGCATTGTAGGATGACCACACCAACTTGCTAGACATCACCTCGGTGCCATCCGAATCTTGGCATCTCAACGCCTAGTGGTATCTTCCATACAGAAAATATTGTTACGCTGCCTTTGGCCCCATTCGCACATCAGTCCGCAACTTAGACATCACCTCGATGCCATCCGGATCTTGGCATCTCAGCGCCTTGTGGTGTCAGTCAGAAAATATTGTTGCGCTGCCTTTGGCCCCATTCGCACATCAGTCCGCTACTGACACCATCTCACAGGCCAATAGGGCGCCCCACGCCGACTTTTACCATTGTACGATGGCCACACCAGTGGCACAACTTGCTAGACATCACCTCGGTGCCATCCGAATCTTGGCATCTCAACGCCTAGTGGTATCTTCCATACAGAAAATCTTGTTACGCTACCTTTGGCCCCATTCGCACATCGGTCCGCAACTTAGACATCACCTCGGTGCCATCCGGATCTTGGCATCTCAGCGCCTTGTGGTGTATTCTCTTCAGAAAATATTGTTGAGCTGCCTTTGGCCCCATTCGCACATCGGTCCGCAACTTACACATCACCTCGGTGCCATCCGGATCTTGGCATCTCAGCGCCTTGTGGTGTCTTCTACTCCGGAAATATAGTAGAAAATATTGTTGCGCTGCCTTTGGCCCCATTCACACATCAGTCCGCTACTGACACCATCTCACAGGCCAACAGGGCGCCCCACGCCGACTTTTACCATTGTACGATGGCCACACCAGTGCCACAACTTGCTAGACACCACCTCGGTGCCATCCGGATCTTGGCATCTCAGCGCCTTGTGGTGTCTTCAAATCAGAAAATATTGTTGCGCTGCCTTTGGCCCCATTCGCACATCGGTCCGCTACTGACGCCATCTCACAGGCCAACGGGGCGCCCCACGCCGACTTTCAGCATTGTAGGATGGCCACACCAGTGCGGCAACTTACTAGACACCACCTCGGTGCCATCCGGATCTTGGCGCGTTGTGCTGCCTTCGGCCTATTCGCACATCGGTCCGCTACTGACGCAAACTCACAGGCCAACGGGGCGCCCCACGCCGACTTTCAGCATTGTTGGATGGCCACACCAGTGCGGCAACTTACTAGACACCACCTCGGTGCCATCCGGATCTTGGCGCGTTGTGCTGCCTTCGGCCTATTCGCACATCGGTCCGCTACTGACGCAAACTCACAGGCCAACGGGGCGCCCCACGCCGACTTTCAGCATTGTAGGATGGCCACACCAGTGCTGCAACTTGCTGGACACCACCTCGGTGCCATCCGGATCTTGGCGCGTTGTGTTGCCTTCGGCCTATTCGCACATCGGTCCGCTACTGACGCCGCCTCACGTGCCAACGTATTTTCTCCGCATTTTACACCCTATGCCGCATAACAGGTCATGTGACTTGTTTATAAAACTTTTCATTGGTTCATTTTACTTTTGGTTTCCTAATGATGGAAGGCATGATCATGTGACCTAAAAACAACACTTTTCATAGGATGAAAACTTTTTTTTTTTCCCAAACGATGAAAGCCCCACCTTGTTTCTGGATGTTTCAGACTGAAGCTGGCGTCAGCATGAAAGCACCACCATCTCGTAGCTCAGTCGTGGTCATTCCGCGAGCAATCATGGCAGCCGCTCCCCACCAGAAGCCTGCAGGAGTCGGAGCCCCCAAAACTTTTGATGAATTCTCAAGGCGGAGGGGACGCTTTCGAGAATGGGGTCCAAGACCTAGCAGACAAGCGTCCGATTTCCAAGGTGTCCCGGGGCCATTTCAGTGGACCAGGCCCAAAAAGGAAACAGCCTGCCGCCATTTTGAGAGTCCTGTGACAGCCGCCTATCGCTGCACCGCAAGAGTGGGCGCAACTCAGCTGAATTGCGGCTTTTGACACAGTGGACCAAAAACGGACGGAATGGCAACTGAAACGGTAAAGGGGCGCCCCACTACAACAGATGACACTCCACCTGGAGAGGCCCGTTCACGCCGCCTCCCCCGGGGCGCTCCACGCCGTTATTCGGAGCAGCATTGTAGGATACCAAAACCAGTGCGGCAACTTACTGGACATCACCTTGGTGCCATCGTTCTGCTGCCTTGGAACTATTCGCGCAACAGTTTGCTACTGATGACCCACCCCCCGCGACGCCCCATGCCGTTATTTGCTGGGTGGCAACTTACTAGACATCACTTTCGTGTCATCTAGATTTCGGCGCGTTCTGCTGCCTTGGAACTATTCGCACAACAGTTTGCTACTGATGACCCACCCCCCGCGACGCCCCACGCCGGAAATCTGGACGTTGTGCTGCGTTGGGACTATTCGCACAGCCGACCGCTACTTCGTTGTTTTTCCCTAAAAATGTTTATATGTTATTACTATTTTTGTTTTCTTGTATATATTTATAAATTATTAAAGTTTTATAATCTTACTACTTTGTCGGAGTGCTATATATTTTTAATGTGACACATAATTGTAAAAACTTTGATGTACAAACAGTCATCCCTGGAATCTTCCGCTTCAGGCTCAGTCCCCTCCCCAATCACAATACAGGATGGTTTTCAGATAATAGCAACGCTTCTGCTGTGACGGATCTCATCGAGTGTGGGCCTTGATCTACTATAACTCCTTTGAAGAGGGGTGATTCTTTACAGCTGTGGCCATAAACTACATCTGCAGGGCTAGCTGATACCCTAGGACCAGCCTGGACAATCGGACACAGAGGAAAAGGAGTGTCAGAGGGTGCGGTAGTGAATAGGGCGAAAGGGAGGTGTCGGGCGGGCACAGGGTGTGATTCTCAGGGAACAGCAGCGCAGATGGGGGAGGTTTATTACCCATGCATAAGACAGAGAGCGGGGTGACCACTGCCTGGGGAAGATGCTTGCGAGGGTGGGGAGCCATGCTAAGGATCGACAGCGTGCACAGAGTGGGTCTGGTCAAGGCATCTAAAATGGCTGCCGTGCACGACAAAAGTGTGGCATTTGAAAAAAGACAAGATGGCGCAGACAATGTTTTTCAACACTTCCTGATTTCCTTCGAATCGAACGTTAACAGACGTTGGGGCATATTACCAAAGTTAAGCGATATTTATCCCTAACGATGCATTGCAAAGATTTTTTTACCGTCAGAAATTATCGCAGATAAACCTTGCTATTATCAAGGTTTATCGCAAATACGATAAAAAACGAGCGCAATGCATTAATATCGCTGAAAACTCCGCGATATTCGTGCATTACCGAGCTAATGCTCTTAGCCATGTTATCCACCTCCCATTGGATAACATGGCTAAGAACTGCTCAGGGCAGCTGTTACTTTTTGGAGATATTCGCGCTTATCTCGAATATTTCCAAAAGTTGATAATAGGAGATAGCGATGTTAGCGACTGTTTCCAGTCGCTAACATCTTGGCATGCCCACTTTGCATGTCATTAGTGATAAATATCACTCACATGCAAAGTGGGACCCAAGATGGTCGCTATCTCCTACTAGCCGTCGCTAACTGGTGTTAGCAACAGCTAGGTAATACAGATATAATTTTATCTCCGCGAAGCGGAGCGCTGTTACAGATATATATCTTGTTTTTGAACGTTAATTTCTCAAAATGCACTGAAGCACATATATTGAGACATAGCAAAGGCACATCGGGCTACCAGTCCCTAATATTTTACCAAGTTTCGTGCAAATCCATTCAGCCGTTCGATTATTATTATTATTATTTTTTTTTGCCCCGCGGGGCCCTTTTAAAACCTCCACATCAAACCTAGGGGGTCAGCGAGGATCTACTATGCCCCCTTATGGTCATTTGCCCCTTCGCTTTGGCCTCCTCTTGTCTCTCGATCCTACCGAGAGACAAGATGGCGGCCGCTACGTACTGTTTGGAATGTTTACAGACACCGGAGAGCCAATCAGCTTCGCTTCGCAAAGCTCCGTAACGCGAAAAGTACGCGAAGCGGTGCGCTGTTACAGATATATATCTTTTTTTGAACGTTAATTTCTCAAAATCCACTGAAGCACATATATTGAGACCTAGCAAAGGCACATCGGGCTACCAGTCCCTACAATTTTGCCAAGTTTCGTGCAAATCCATTCAGCCGTTCGATTATTATTATTATTATTGTTTTTTTGCCCCGCGGGGCCCTTTTAAAACCTCCACATCAAACCTAGGGGGTCAGCGAGGATCTACTATGCCCCCTTATAGTTATTTCCCCCTTTGTTTTGACCTCCTCTTGTCTCTCGATCCTACCGAGAGACAAGATGGCGGCCGCTACGGACTGTTTGGAATGTTGACAGACGCCGGAGAACCAATCAGCTTCGCTTCACAAAGCTCCGTTGCGCGAAAAGTCCGCGAACCAGTGCGCTGCCCGGTCCGCTGTTACAGATATATATCTTTTTTTAAACGTTAATTTCTCAAAATCCACTGGAGCACATATATTGAGACCTACAAAAGGCACATCGGGCTACCAGTCCCTACAATTTTGCCAAGTTTCGTGCAAATCCATTCAGCCGTTCGGGCTAAAAGTGAGGCCAACCGCCCTATGGAAAACTCAATGTTAAAAACACGTTTTGGGACCCCCCTTTTTTCTCGGCCCCCACTGGACGAACCCCCCCCAAATTTTCAAGGGCTGCTCAGAAACAAAATGTGCCATTTTCCTAAAAATTTCAGCCAATTCCGTCCACAAACGCCAAAGTTATTAGACATAGAATTTTCAAAAAACCCATAGAGAAAAAATCCTAACTATATATACCTACTGGCGACCGCCAGTAGGTAATATATATATATATATATATATATATATATATATATATATATATATATATATATATATATATATATATATATATATATATATATATATATATATATATATATATATATATATATATAAAGGTCTGTGAAAGTCTATCCAAATTTTTGGATTATTTCTTGTTTGATTCAGTTCTTACTTTGAAATCTTACATCAGAGACACTGCTGATTTCATTGAACATGTTGAACAAATTAAATGGCAATCATCATACTGCTTCGTACACAAGGTCTTTTAGCAGTGGAATACTTTTTGGGAAAGAAACCGTTGAAGCATGCTATACATAATCAGATGCTATTGGAGCTAATTGATTTTTGTCTTCTGAACAACATTTTTCTTTTTGAGGACAGAATGTTTAGACAGATCTCAGTGACGGCGATGGGCTCCTGCTTCGCCCCCAGCTACGCGAATTTATTCGTGGGCTGGTGGGAGGAGCAGGTAGCCTGGGCCCCAAAAAACAAAGTCTGGTCTGGGAAGATTGTCGCATTGTACAGGTACATTGACGACCTGTTCCTGATATGGGATGGGTCCATTGTAGAGGCAGAAAACTACATAACTGTACTGAATGACAATGTGTGTAATCTAAAATTCATGGGACAGGTGAGCTCTGTGGCAGCGAGTTACCTGCATCTGAATGTTGAGATTACCAACAACACTATAAAAACATCATTGTATAGAAAACCCACGGCGGGCAATAGCACCCTACATGCTTCAAGTAGCCATCAGAAGAGTCTTATTAAGAGTATTCCGCACGGGGAATTTTTAAGACTAAAACGCAATTGCACATTGGATAGTGACTTTCGTAAGGCAGTGAGTGACAGTAAAATGAGGTTCCTAGCTAGAGGGTACAAGTCTGAACTTCTAGACAATGCCCTGCAGAGAGTAGATCGACTGACCAGGGAAAAATTGTTTGAGAAGAAAATCAAAGCCCCCATTGATCAGGGCAAATTCAGATTGATAACTGCATTCTCACAGGATGCTGGTTGGCTTAGATCTGTCATGAAAAACACTGGCATGTCCTGAAGACAGATCACATTATTGGTTCGGACATACCCCCCAGACCCCAGATAACATTCAAGAAAGCTAGATCTATAAGGGACCAATTAGTACATAGTCACATGGACCCCATAATTAACACCAAAGGTACCCTACATGAAGCAAAGGGTTTTTTCCCTTGTAGAAAATGCAAAGCGTGTGTGTTCAGTAGGAGAGTACTCACTTACCAGGTTAATGGAGTGAAGGGAGGAAAAAGAATAACCAAATTTCTGTCTTGTCACACCAGTTATGCAGTATATTGCCTGAGGTGTCCGTGTAAGTTAAACTACGTGGGGAGCACCATTAACCCCGTAAAACTGAGGATATTGGAGCACATGCGGGCCATAGCTAAGAAAGATTTGCATACCCTGTCGCAAGACATTTTGCGATCAAACATCAGAGCGACAGGAATCTCCTTCAGTATTTTTGTCTTGATCAGGTACCCGACACTTCCAGGGGGGGATAGGCTATTAAAGCTAAGGAGACTGGAGTCTAGATATATAGTGGATATGCAATCGAAGGCACCGGGTGGACTTAACAGTGGAGAGGATCTGTCCGTACATTTATGAACCATGATGTTAATGAGTTGAAGCCATAACAACTTCAAGTGCAGTAGTGAACTCTGATGCAGTGATGAAACATGAAGAGATTTTTCTGATATAACAATGTTAGATGTTGTGTGAATTTTTGAACATAATGATAGGGATCTGTCGTTTATGTTCTTTGTCTCGTGTGATGAAATGAAATATTGATATGTATATATGATATTTGATTTGACAGGTTATGTGCTAAACAGAGAATGCCTAATGTTTGAATGTATTTTTATTGATCACAAAATAGGAGGGACGTGGCAACCTATATGGGTTGCATTGCCGATCCACGGCAAGATAACACAGACTAAAACTATATGTTTTAACATGTCTAAGTCGCAATATTCATGCGCAACTTAGACCCAGTAATGTGGCATAAATATGTATGCTTTGTAATGCATCTAGCACCTACAAGATGGCGCCCATGAATAATCAGAGTGCGCGTAGTCCCTCATTTGTGTCATTGGACCGTGAGTTACTTTAAAAAAATGTTGGCGCGCAAAATGCGATTGTTTGACATGGAAGAAGGGAGTTTCTCCCGAAATGCGTCTGTCTAAGGCGTAAATAAACCCACTTGTTGGCTACTGTTCCCGCGAGTGCTGTGTGTGTTTCTCAGAAAGGAGAGAAAACTTTGGAGCCTTTATTTATTTCACGGACACGCCACCGTGTAACGGCACCCGTTCGTTGCAGTGACTCGTTTTCGGCGTATCTTGGAGCGTTGATATATATACACAGCTCGGTTCGAAAAAGTGTTTTAATTCACAAACGCACTCGACGCGTTTCGGGAAACAAGTTTCCCGAAACGCGTCGAGTGCGTTTGTGAATTAAAACACTTTTCTGAACCGAGCTGTGGCCTGGATATCGTTTCTTTGAAAGAAAGGAGAACGACTGCTTGTGGAATACTGTGCCGGCCCGCCGCTGCCAGCGGCCATCCTAGCTTCTTCGCCAACGTGAGATGGATATATATATATATATATATATATATATATATATATATATGAACGTAACCTCATCCACAAAGAAAGAGCAGTGACCCAAGGGGGAAGATAAGGAAGCACTTTATTGAAGGAAAGTCCCAGGCGAATGCATTTCGGCGTGTCGGCCTTCGTCAGCGCCCCTCTCAGTGTGCTTCCTCTGCTGCGGCGTACGCAGTCCTGCCTCGCTGTAGATGTAGACACCCTGCTCTGCCCCCTGTTGTAATTGAGCTCTCCTGTGCAATCCCTCGTAGACGGACTGCATGTCCCAGAAAGCCGCAATATGGTGCATTCAGAACCGGAGATGCTTAGCGGGGTGATACATTGATGTTCCCAGCAGTAATATTGCCTCTAACTCGATTACCGCTCCCAACTCAGATTCGAATAGTGCTATAAGAGATCTGTACAAAAGACTGGAAAAACTCATGAAAGCCGAGCAGGCGAAGTGGTGGGAGCATTGCTCCCTAAGTCGCTACTTAGAGGTGGGCCGAATACCAAGGGGGCTGCAAATATTACTGGCCCCAAGCTATGAAAACCCGGACCCAAATATGCTGGCAGACTGGGCTGAGATCCATTTGGATTCCTCGAAGTGACTGGTGGTGCTTTTAGTTAAGTACACTGAGAGTGATAGAGAGAAACTTCAAATACAAAAAGAGTCCCTGAATGAAGAGATTGCCAAAACAGAGATAACACCCGCGATTACCAAATATAAAGAAGACATGCTGGTCTGACTGTCCCGGGAGGAAGAAATCATAAAAAAACGTAAAAGTTTCAAGTTCCAAAGGGACAGATTGGTTTATGAAAACGGGCAGGTATTCACGTTTGCTAAAAAATATATCAACGCAAGGCAAAGAAACAGCAACACCAACAACAAATCACAGGGCCAGCTCAACCTGCCATGCTAAGTGAAGTGCCAACTACTATAGCTACATCTGCATCTGACTTAAGTTCAGCAGTTGACAGTGGTTCTGATAATGAGACTACTGGAGCTCAAAGGGTGGGATTTCACAAATATACCCTAGCGCAGGAAGTGGACTGCTTAAGGCAGGACAGGCGACAAACACTGCACTCTGGGGCACAAAATGCACAAAATGCTCAGCAACCAGCACAAGGAATCGCAAGAGATGGGAGCGGCGGCAATGCCACAAACAGCGGCACAATACCAAAAAAACCTTACATCAAGAAAACAAAGAAACAATGGAGTCGGTAAATGTGAGGAGCAAACAAGAGGAGGAAGTACAAACGGTCATAAACCTAATGGACATACATCTATCTGAGATTGAGACATCTATTCTTTCATTGGGCTTGTCATTCTGTCCCAAGGGAAATTTCAATTATGCAGATTGCCGGAATGATATTTACAAGTTTGTAAGAAAAATCAAACTAAAGAAGTTCCATTTGATACAAGGTACTGGGAAACAGAAAATACCATTGGCTATAACTGGAGTGATACCATCCTGCATAACAGTACAAGATGCAGAACCCATGCAAGATCTCCATGACCTCCGTAATGAAGGTAACATTACGCTAGAACCTCTTAGCCAAATGCCCAGGGAACATGCACAAGGGCCACTGACAAAATTCAAACCAAAATCAAAATTTTTCCCAGTAATGTTACGAGACAACATCGATATCTTTCACGATAAGGTAACACAGGAACTGAAAACTCTGTATAAAAAACAAAATGAAGCCAAAAGGAGGTACACAGCAAAAGACAATGCATATTACAAGCTCATGAAAAAGTTGAAATCAAACAAAAATATAATAGTACGCCAAGCTGACAAGAGTGGAAACATCGTCCTCTGGCCATATAGTATGTATATGGAGGAGGCAACCAGCCAGCTTGGCGATACGGACTGTTACAGGCGTAGTGACATGAGAACAGTGAAAGCCTCATGGGACAACTTTTACTCGAGCTTAATAGCATGGAAAAGCACCGGGCTGTTATCAACAGATGAGCTTCGTTTCCTCAAAATGACAATCCAACAATGCCTGTGGTATATTTCATACCTAAAATCCACAAAAACAAGACCCATCCTCCGGGCAGGCCAATAATATCGGCATGTGGAAGCATTATGGAGAATGCAAGTAAATATGTTGATTACTTCCTCCAAGAGTTTGTACGAACATTGCCATCATTCATATTGGACACAGGTGACTTGCTACGCAAATTGGAAAAAGTGGTATGGAGTGATGATATGCTATTAATTTCTATGGACGTATCCTCCCTGTATACTAGTATACATCACAGGGATGGTTTAAAGGCAGTTGAACATTTTCTTAGGAAACGTCCTATTTGTTATTTAGAACATAACAAAATGTTGATGGCTATAATCACAATGTGCCTTGAAAATAACAATTTTTTGTTTGCCAAACAGGTGTATCAGCAAATTAGAGGCGTAGCTATGGGGGCTTGTTTTTCCCCTAGCTACGCTTGCCTTCACATGGGGCTTTGGGAAAGGCCGGTGTTAATGACAGAATACAACCAATTTGTTAATACCCAAATAGCTCATATGTTTAGATACATAGATGATCTTTTGTTCATCTGGAAGGGCACAGAGAGGGAAGCACAAATCTTTATTGACTCTCTGAACACTAACAATATGAATTTGCACTTTACCAGCCACATCAGCAAGTCCACAGTGTTTTTTCTTGATGTTGAAATATTTGTCTCAGATAATCTCCTCAATACCAGGTTGCACAGGAAAAGCACGGCAGGCAACTCAGTGCTTCATGCGGAGAGTAATCACCCTGCCCACCTCATCCGTAGCATCCCCTATGGGGAGATGCTGCGGATTAGGAGAATATGCAGCCTAGATGTTGATTGTTTTAAGGCACAGAGGGAATGTCGGTCTAGATTATTTGAAAGAGGATATAGTCCTCATATGATCGATAAAGCCACTATCAGAGCCAACACACAAAATAGATCACAGGCATTGGTGACTAGAAGTGTAGTTAGAACTAACCCAAGTGAGGATCAACCGTTGAGGCTAATACTAACGTATAGCAACCGACATCTAGCAATCAGAATAATTATCACAAAAAATTGGCCTCTGATTAGAAATGATCCCACTTTAGGGGAAAAACTCACACGCTCTTCCAATCTGACATTCAGAAGGGCTAGTGCTATGAGTAATACACTAGTCACTAGCAGTCCAGAAATAAAAACAAGTGATCTATGGATCTTATGGAGTAAAGGGTTCATAAAATGTGCAGTATGCAAGGCATGCAAACAGGGGGTCAACAAAACTGAATACCATAGCCCCTTCAAAAATAAACCTATCAAAATAGATAAAAAGTTGACATGCCGCACTGAGTATGCCGTATATGTGCTGAAGTGTCCTTGTGGTTTAAAATATGTTGGGAGCACAAAACCCCAATGCCATAAAAGGATACTCCAGCACTTACGAGCAATCAGAAATGGTGACGACACGTACCCAGTTGCCAGGCATTTTGAGTCTATGCATGCGAAGAACCCAGATGACCTAAGATATTATGTAGTGGATTGCATTCCCCCGTTGAGACGAGGAGGAGATAGAATTGCCAAACTGAGAATGTTAGACACAAAGTACATACTGGAGATGGACACTAAAAGTCCAAATGGATTAAATTCCACCGAAGATTTTTTTACATTTTTATGAAAAGATTCTGTTTTTAAATGTAAATATCTTTGAGTGTTTTTCATCAATGAATTTAAAATTTGCCGCCTGCTGAATATATGAAAAAATATAGTTTTTATTCACACACATTTTGTATAATTTGAAGTTGGGTACACATATTATAACAACAATTTCACTTTAATCTGGACAAATTCTTGCATTGCCCACTTGGGCTTCACTGATGCTTTAATATCATATTGTTATTTTTTTGCTGATTTGGAATTCCTTGCACAGATTTTAATTAATCGTGTTTTATTAGCTTTCCAATTCTGTGGCTTTTATAATCGCATTTAAATTGATTTTAAATATTTATTGCGAATATTTATTTCATGCACTTTGCACAGAAAACTTGCAGATACTTGCACAATCAATATACTGTATTTTACAGGTATAATCAAGCAGTGGTTGACACTCAATCTGTTGTCCATTTCTATTGCACTTACGTTTGCACTGTCACTTTAAATTGCATGAGCTTCCCCATGTAACTTGTCATGTGATCAAGGTCCGAGGAGGACCGAAACGCGTCATGGCGGAGGTGCTGGGTGAAAAATGAAAATATTGCAGCACGACTTTGGGTTTGCGTCGTCTCTGTGGAGATTGAATTCCTGTGGGTGAGACGACTTCCAGGATATATATATATATATATATATATATATATATATATATATATATTTTTTTTTTTTTTATAGCGACAGTAATACTTAGCCTCTTTCCGAAGGTACCGAGAAAGTATACCAAACCCCAGTTAACCGTCATGACCTAGTCACCGCCCCACCAAATTAAGACTTTGAAGAAAAAGTATTTTTAATACTACGTCTAGTATTAAAAATATACACAGTAATTGCAGCACAAAACGAGCACAAAACGAACATGTCTAATTTTGATGATATCTCTGTGGAAAGAGAGTCCGCTGCCATCTTCATGTTTAGAAATTCAGCGGAAAGACAAGCACGACCAGACGATCCCACAGTCCAAAATGTCCCCACCAGTACTTTAAAAGCATTATTTGCCAAGCTGGAAAAAATGCAGGAACGGGAGATACGTAAATGGTGGGAAGCTACCTCACTAGAAAGGTACATTGAGTGTGGTAGAATACCTAGAGGACTGCGTATATACACTGTACCTTCGTACGAAAATCCGGACCCAGAACTATTAAAGGATTGGGCGGAGTATACGGCGGAGTCTGCAAAGGGAATGGTGCGTATGCTTATCAAATATGCTTGGAGCGATAGAGGAAAATGTCTAAAGGAAATAGCAGACATTGAGGAACAAATAAGCAAAGAGAAGAACTCCAAGGAGATTGAAGAACTAAGAGATATCATGAATAAAAGAACTAAAAACTATGAATTAACCATCCGTAAGAGGAAACAGTCAAAATTTCTTAGAGATGAGCAGGACTATCTTTCAGGAAGAATCCTGACGTTCGCAAGAAAATTTGATGCCACCAGAAAACGGTTGGCCCAAAGCAATGCGATTCCAACAAATGAAGATACTGAGGAGTCAGAAGTTTCGGAAGGAGAACAACCCCCGATGACCAAGGAAAAAGTGACGACAAATGCGAGGCCTTTTTTCGACGAGTTCGAAGTAATCAAGGAAACTCGCCTACGCCCCCAACAAAGGAATCATCCACCTGTACCCCAACAAAATCAAAGAGGAGGACGAGGAGGGGCAAGAGGTGGTACTCAACAAGCAGTGGCATCTCCAAGGGTCACGAGGAGTGGACTGAACCGCAGGAGATAAAAGACAGAGAGGAGAACAACGTTATAAACCTGTCAAAGAGGACATTGACGATTGATGAAACTAATGTCCTCAAAAAAGGTTTAAGCTTCTGTCCAGCCAGCGAGTTTGATCCAGTTAATGTACGAATTGATTTATTTAAGTACATCAGAAAACTGAAGTTTAAAAAGATCTTTTTACTTCACCCACCAAAACCTGACAATACAGAACCCAGAACTTCTATCTTGGCCACAGATGCGAACGTGGTACCTACATGTGAGGAACTGGCAGATATACTATTGAGACCCACACAGGAACTGCCAACAGGGACAACGAACCCTGATAATGTGGGACATACAGTGACTGAACAAAAAAGAGATCCAAGTGCCATGAAGAATAAATCAAAAAAGCTACCGATGACAAACTTTGATGCTATTGATTTATTTAACGAAGCGGTGCTATGCGATTTGGAAAAGATTTCAACTGAAAAAATGAATCAAAAAACTTCCAATATATCAAGGAAAGAATGGGAGGCTATAAAATCGCTTAAAGAGGATAAAACAATCGAAATAAAACCTTCGGATAAAGGAGGAAACTTTGTCATTTTCAATCGGGATCATTATCTTTTGGAGGCACAAAGACAACTGAATGATAAGGACTGCTACATTCCCATACAAAGATCTGAATATAACAAGAGCATCATAAAGTTTCATAATATGCTAGAAGACTGGCAAAAAGAAGGCATGCTCAGTATGGATGAGTATCTTTTCTTAAAGTGAGGGAGAGGTGTGGGTGAGGGAGAGGTGTGGGTGAGGGAGAGGTGTGGCGCCGCGGCCAGGGCGACTGACGCTGGAATCTGGGGACCAGGGTTCGATCCCCGGCTCCGGCGGCAGGTTAGCCCAGCACCATGTGACTCTGGGCAATAGCTCGCTTAATCTTCCCGACGGCCCCCAGCGCCTAGAGACCCTTACGGGTGATTGTGCGCTTTACAAATGTGGATTATTATTATTATTATAAAGTATGAAGCACCTATCGTACCAACTTTTTATCACCTCCCGAAGGTACATAAACATGCTAAAAGACCTCCAGGACGCCCAATAGTGTCCTCGATTGGTAGCCTCTTAGAAAACACTTCTAGATTCATAGATTCTTATTTAGCACCTTTCGTGAAGGACCTTCCATTCTATGTAAGGGACACTCAAGATTTTTTAAGCATCATGGACAGTGTCACATGGGACTCTGAAATGTTATTGATAACATTAGATGTTGTTAACTTATACACCTGCATCAATCATGAGGAGGGTCTGACTGCCATCAAGTGGTTTTTAGACCAAAAACCAGATCACTTTAACAGTCACAGTGCCATGATTCTCTCAATGATTAGGTTCTGCTTGTACAATAATAACTTTTTGTTTGATGGGACAATGTATAACCAAAAGAGAGGTACTTCCATGGGCTCGTGCTTCTCTCCCAGCTACGCGAATTTATTCGTTGGCTGGTGGGAGAAGCACGAGGCCTGGAAAGATACCAATGGTATATGGACTGAAAGTATTTTGATGTGGACCAGGTATATAGACGACCTGTTTATTATCTGGCATGGTGATCGTTTGTCTGCGGAAAATTACATTGTTACCCTCAATATGAATAACCTCAACCTAAAATTTACCAGTACTATTAGCACTAGCAGTATCAATTATTTAGATCTGGAAATATTTGTACATAACAACACTTTACAAACCCGCCTATATAGAAAGCCGACGGCGGGGAATGCGATACTGCATGCTGGCTCCTACCACCCTAAGAGTCTGGTGAAGAATGTGCCCTATGGCGAATTTCATCGCCTAAAGAGGAATTGTTCCTTAGAACAAGACTATATACAGGCCAACAAGGATGCCAAAGAGAGGTTCAAGATAAGAGGATACAATGAAAACATTTTACAACAGGCCAGTGCAAAAGCCTCAGGCATTAACAGGATGGCTCTCCTGACACCGAAATCAAAAGTAGAGGTGCCTGATGAGGTAAGAATGATTACCGAATTCAACACCAAATCGGGGGATATTGTGAATATCTTTACAAAGCACTGGCACATACTTACCACAGACAAAACATTAAAAAATCACATGACACAGAGACCATTAATTACATATAAAAGATGTCCGTCTCTGGCTGATCATCTAGTCCGCAGCCATTTTAGAACAATGGTTCAACCCATCAAACTGTCAAAAGCAACTGGATTTTTTCCATGTTTAAAATGTAAGGCATGTAGATTCAGCAGAAAAATGCCAGACTATCCTAATCGTACTGGTGAAAAGAAACCCAACATAAAAATCAAACAGTTGCTAAATTGTAACTCGGAATATACTATTTACTGTTTAACCTGCCCCTGTAAGCTGCGATACATTGGCAGCACCATGAAACCTGCTAAACTAAGAGTCCTGGAGCATATGCGGGCAATTACTAACAACGACAGGACGTACCACGTTGCCCGCCACTTTGCCGAGCATCACCAAAGTGATTGGGAGAAACTTAGTTTTTACTGCATAGATCAGGCCCCAAAATTGGAACGGGGAGGGGACAGAGATAAGGCCCTACGCATTTTGGAGTCAAAGTGTATCATCAGTCTTAAAACCATGACTCCTGGGGCCTCAATAACAATGAAGAATTATGGGTTCACCTCTAATTTACATAAAGTCTGACACATGGAGAACCAGGGTTAAATGTATTCATCTAACACACCCTGGGGACAGTGACAATACTCCATTGCTTAGTCACGAATCTTGTTGGGAAACTTGTGCTGCAATACAATGGCCCATTCAGGGCTGCATAACTAATGTAAGGCATTATAGGAATGAATCAGCCTATCAGAGTCAGAGTCAGAGTTTCAGAGTCAGAGTCAAAAACACTTTATTCGATTGTTTTAAAATCATAAAAGTATGCTACAAAATCACTTTCGATCGTACAGACAAATTATTAAAAACAAGTTAAAAAGTTAAAAGAATTGCAATTAAAAGGTGAAAAATTCATATAAAAACTTCTTTGTCATCATGTTTACAGGGACAATAGTTTTATGGGCCCTTAGCAATGTAAAAAATTTAAAAAGTTAGCAAGACTAGCATATATTTACAGTTCTAAATACAAAAGTACTAACAGCCTGGGGGAAAAGTGCAAGACGTGCAGAACATTGGTTCACATTTCTGGATTACAGAAACATTAGTCAATTAATAGTTTTAAGCAAACAATTTACGTTAGAAATGTAACCTTGATCTTGCTTGCTTTGATCGAATTGACATTATCAAGAAATTTGCTACCCCATACATTACTACTGTAGTTTCCATGAGCTGCAGATACAATAAGGCTGGTCTGACCTGTATAAAGTCTAAACCTCTCAAAATTGGTTTAATGTATTTCTCCCTCCCATTCTTATAAAAGGGGCAGAAAAACACAAAGTGTAATAAATCTTGATCTGAGAAGTGATCACATTTACAGGGAGCATTTTCGTGAGGCTTACACCATTTGTCGAATTCTCCTAGCAGAAAATGTGCTTGGTTAAATCGGAATTTAGTGAGGACCCACCTATGGAAAGGTTTATTTACTATCGTCAAGTAAGATTGAATAGATAACGAAGCAATCATCATATAGTGGGCCCTGACAGTCGGTTTTAAAATTTCGCTAGTCTCTCTCTCTGCCTCCTTCTTCTCTATAAAGTTTTTCTTAACCCAGTCAATGTCCTCTCTCCTTAGACTCTCGGGGTTTGTATATAGCTCCGGGCGGCCTAGGTATACTGCTGTGTTTTTAATATATTGTAGCCAACCGATCTTAGCCACATTTTCCCTTCCCATACAATCCCTAATGATCACATGGTTTAGAATTAAGGCTGGGTTAAGCCATGTCCTAATCCACGACAGTAGCGGGGCCAGGGCCAATGAGTCTTCAATGTACCCTATCCCCAATTCCATGTGTACGGAGAAAGCTGGGGTGGATTTAGGAAGGCCCAGTAGGGATCGCAAAAATAGGTTCTCTTCTCTTTGAATATGGGCCAGATTTTTGTAGCCCCATATAGCAGCCCCATACCTCGCAATAGACAAAGTTTTGGCTCTGTAGATTGCTAATATAGCCTCAGGTGGTTTACCTCCCAACCTTTTTGCAAAACCTAGGATAGCGGCAGCCGATCTTTTTACTGCCACAGCTTTACTTGTAATTTGTGGTGCCCATGTCCCCTTCTCATCGAACACCACACCCAGGTAAGTAAAAACTTTAACTTTAGATAGCACTGAGCCATTACAGGTGAGGGTTTTAATGCTATTCTTACGATTTCCTACTGCCATAACATGGGATTTCTCAATATTAACTGATAAATCCAAGCTTTGCATAAAGTCCCCAAAAGAATTGAAGAGACGTTGTAATCCATTGGGGGTTCTTGACAACAATACAGTGTCGTCGGCATATAATAAGACCGGCATTAAAGAGTCACCCATACGTGGTACATCAATGGAGGCCGTTTCCAGGGTCTTTCCCAGTGAATTAATATAAAGTGAAAAGAGCATTGGTGCCAAAATGCACCCTTGGCGCACCCCCCTTTCTGATTTAAAAAAGGCAGTACAGTTTCCCTCTTGGGACATACGTATGGTAGCCCTCAGATCACTATGGAGTCGTGCCAGGAAATTCACTAGTGCTTGGTCTAGGCCCAAATTCAAAAGTATTGTCCACAGCTTTGACCTATTGACTAGGTCAAAAGCTGTGGACAAATCCATAAAAGCCAAATACATCATCCCCTTTGATGCCACAGTGTATTTACCCAGAGTAAGGTGTAAATTTAGGCATTGATCCTCAGTGCTTCTCCCGGCTCGAAAGCCATACTGAGCTTCACACAGGATATCATTGTTTGTTGCCCAATTTGAGATTCTTTCCAAGATGACTTTACCCAATATTTTGAAGGAAGAATCTAGCAAAGAAATGGGCCTGTAGCATCTAGGGTCTCCCCTTTGGCCCTTCTTAAAAATGGGGATTATGACAGACTGTGACCATGATGTTGGCGCTTTTGTCCTTTCCAAGCTAATCACGTTAAAGACATTAGTGAGAACTACTGCCCACATGCCCGAGTTTGATTTAAACATGTCGGCCGGTACGCCGTCTGGGCCAGGGGCCTTCTTCCCTGCCGTGTCCTCAATTGCCTTCTGCACCTCTTTGATAGTAAAACTGGCTAAAACCTCGTCTGATTCAATCAGTTGTCGGTCTTGGGGACCTACAGCAATATTGCTACCATAGATGTTTTGAAAGTGCTCTAACCAATCTCGTTCCGGGATATTTACTTCTAACGGTGCGTTTTCAATCCCGTTAAATAAGGGGGTATTAACGATTTTGCAAAACTTAGCACTGTCCCTCAGAGTGGCCTTCTCATATAGGTCTTCCCATGCCCTTCTTTTTATTTCGTTTTTCCGTCTTAGGATGTTTGCCTTATACTTTTGCCTTAAGCTGGCAACTTCCTGTTTGTCCCGTGGTAACTTTTTTAGTGCTTTGTATAATTCACAGTGGGATTTGGAGCATTCTTTGTCAAACCATCCCATAGCCCTTTTCTCTTTCTTTTTCGAGTTACTTTTTAGGTCATTCGATACTTGACAACAAATCATCTCAAAGGACTGAACTATATTCCCCTCAAACCTATTGGGTCCATGCAGATGTTAATTTCTTTGCCCATCTTTAGGTTAAGAGAAAGAAGAAAGTCCTCAGGGATGATATTGCTCCATTTGACACGTCTCCCCTGGTCCTTAACAATCAGTTCTGTGTACCCTGCTATATTTGGATCAATATTTGTTCCTTTTGTAAATAGAGACAGATTATTATTATCTACTTCTAGTATTACCGGGTTGTGGTCGCTAAAAGTCGTCTGTACAGCATTATAAAACATTACATTTTGTAACAGGCCTGGTGAAATAAATATATAATCAATAATTGTATTGCTGTCCCTAGCACTGTAAGTTGGCACCCGGTCTTTTCGGTCGAAGAACTCTGGTTCATATAGCTCATTCTCTAAAAGAAGTTCTTCTAGGGCTAACCCCTTTTCTGAGTGCTCAAAATGTGATAATTGCAACATATCAGTATTAATCGTATCCATGACATGACAATTTTGTTGGCATAAATGAATATTAAAATCTCCCATCAGGAAAAAATATACAAAAGTGGTTTGACTCTCTCTATATCTACATAAAAACTCCATTAACGAGTTAATGTTGGCATTTAAAGCTATACTTTGAATGCTATTATAAAAATGTATGTAGACACATTTATGGGTGTTAGGCATTGTAACCTCCAGAACTAAAAAGTTATGGGATGGTGTGTTTAGTACCTTCACAGTGCCCTTCACATTTACAGATATTAAGAACAACAGGCCCCCTTTATTTCGGCCTGAACTTGTTGTCTGGGCAGCTAAAAAATAAGAAATATATCCATCTAACCAAAAATCACAATCCCTGTCCCAAGTCTCCTGTAGGGCCACAACATCACATTTTTTTAACAGGTCCAACCATCTTGTATCGCCCCTTTTGGAGCGCAAGCCTGCAATGTTCCAGCTCATCATTTTCACACTACTACATTTTTCAGTGGTTTGCGGCCGAGTGTGTTGGGATGGGGAGAGTGTATCATCAGGAATGGTTACTATGTTGCTCTTTTCAATTACAGGTGGGATGGGGAGTTGTGATTGATTTGTGATGCTACCTGGTAGGGTTAGTCAATCATTTTCCTCTAAATTGGAGAAGGCAGCAAACCTATTTGTTAGCACAAGGCCATTTCTGGCTTCCCCTCCCTGTTTATCACTAATTTTTGGCAACAAGCCTGTTTTCTGTGTGGCCCATGAACTTGGGCAGGGGGTATATCTAGATTGTGCTCTGTGCGGGACCATTCCTGGTTGGGGCTTATGTATTGCAGGGCGAGGATAAAAGAAACCTAGTGGTACTGCTCTAATCTCATCTTCCCTCACTTCAGTAGCATCCCAAAATAACCGTAGGGCCTCATGGGGTCTACTGAAATTAACAATCATACAATCCCCTGCAAATTTCTTGGGTGTATACCCCACCCAATCAACCCTTCTGCCTGTTTGGATTTACTCCGAGATGTTATTGGGGCCGGTACAGTTTGCATCACACCACATCTTGATATTATTTAACTGTGCGATATCTGACTCACATTCTCCGCTTTTCAGTGCTGGTACGTTCACCAGAATAGCAACAAAAGGTGTTGCTTCTGGGGGAAGGTGTACAGGTGGTCTTGAGCGTTGGGTTCTAGGCCCTGGTAAATTAGGAATGCCTGTTACTGAATCTCTAGATGTAACTTGAGCAGAACAGGGTTTACTCGTCTGCTGCACCCTGGTAATACTGGTGACCATTGGGGGCATTGCATTATCCCCAGATACTTGGGGCTTTGCATTACCCACAGATACTAGGGGCGGGGTAGGTAGCATTAGAGGATGTTGAGCTTCCTTTTCTTGTTCCATAGGGGATTGTGATGGCCCTGGTGCAGTATTTGAATTGCATGTACATGGCCTTCTGGGATCAGTGGACAAAAATATATTAATCCTTTCACATTTCCCAAGTATATCTACAACACATTCCTTTAAAGTTTCTATTATGTCATTGGAGATCTGCACAAGTGTCGCTTCAACTTTATCCACAAGTACTTTCTCCACCATGTTTTTCAGTGAGGATTCAATGTCAATTAACGGGTAACGGACCTTTTTCCGTATGTATAGTCCTTGCTTGTTTGATTTTCAAATTACCCGCTTAAGGCGTTTAGTAGCATGGAGAGTTTGTACCTGGGTGGAGGTAACTTCTGATTGTAGGATGTCTTGGTTCGAATTATTTAAAGCTTCTTGATCAGTGGTATTTGTTAGGTCATGTGGGACAGTACTAGGCAATTTACCAACAACTATAGCTGGTTCCAGTGGAATTGGAAGTCTATTCGTTGTAGGGGATAAATGACTATCCATAATTAACTGTTCTAGTCCCAACTCGCGTTCAGTTGCAGCAATTTCCTTGTTCAGTTTACCCACTGCAGTAGTTAGATAAGACATAATACTTGCTGAAGCAACAGCTTTGCGTGCTACTTTAGATTTAACTGGACCCCCGTTGGAAGATGTTTGTAATTTACGCTTACCCATTTTGTAGATTGGATCAAAGGGGGTAGCCCGTCCCGTCCCTCGTCGTCCCTAGACGGCCACAGACTGCCCCGCCCTTGTCCCGGGCTTCTCCCGCGCGCGACTCGCGGGGCGAGAGGGGGTGTCAGCCTTTTGCAGGCGCCTCCGGGCGCTCTCGTCGCGTCACGAGCGCGCTTCCGCCCCACAGGCTGCTGGGGATTGTAGTGCCCCGGTGTCCGGTCTGGCGTCTATCTGTTGGCCTCCGCCGTTCCCCTCACGGCTGCGCCCGTTGGCGAGTGACCAGGCAAGTCTCTGGTGTTCCCCCCTGGGCTCCCGGGGGGTCAGCCTTTTGCAGGCGCCTCCGGGCGCTCTCGTCGCGTCACGAGCGCGCTTCCGCCCCACAGGCTGCTGGGGATTGTAGTGCCCCGGTGTCCGGTCCGGCGTCTATCTGTGGCCTCCGCCGTTCCCCTCACGGCTGCGCCCGTTGGCGAGTGACCAGGCAAGTCTCTGGTGTTCAGCCTATCAATTCTGCACTTTATTGGTAAATATCTATGAAAGATGCCAAAAAATTGAACTTCTATAAAGATATAGAAATTAGTTGAATTGGTTGCACTTACAGAAAACACTGTGTTTACAATGCTTTTTTAATGAAAGTTTTGTGTTACATGTTTTTAAATGAGCACTATGCACTTTATTCAATGTCACCTTTTGAAACCATGTATAACTTAATGCAATTTGCATGTTACAAGATGGCCACCATCTTCTTGAATGTCAGTAGCCGTCTTCTATGTTCATGACAATGTCAGACTGGCTAAAGGTTTAAAATGGTGACTCATATGTGGCACAAACGTAACACTGACGAAGCCTGCTAAGGCAAAACACGTCTGTTTGGGGTGAGGGGGGGTTTGGTATAACAAATTCTTGAAACGGATACCAGAGTGCCAGCCGTTTTCTTTCCCAAACAACGGATGAGAGGAGGAACGTGCAGTGATATATATATATATATATATATATATATATATATATATATATATATATATATATATATATATATATATATATATATATATTACCTACTGGCGGTCGCCAGTAGGTATATATAGTTAGGATTTTTTCCCTATGGGATTTTTGAAAATTCTATGTCTAATAACTTTGGCGTTTGTGGACGGAATTGGCTGAAATTTTCTGGAAAATGGAACATTTTGTTTCTGAGCAGCCCTTGGAAATTTGGGGGGGGTTCGTCAAGGGGGGGCCGAGAAAAAAGGGGGGTCCCAAAACGTGTTTTTAACATTGAGTTTTCCATAGGGCGGTTGGCCTCACTTTTAGCCCGAACGGCTGAATGGATTTGCATGAAACTTGGCAAAATTGTAGGGACTGGTAGCCCGATGTGCCTTTTCTAGGTCTCAATATATGTGCTCCAGTGGATTTTGAGAAATTAACGTTTAAAAAAAGATATATATCTGTAAGCGCGCTCTGGGCAGCGCTCCGGTCCGCGGACCTTAAGCGTACCGGAACTTCGCGTAGCTAAGCTGATTGGCTCTCCGGTGTCTGTCAACATTCTAAACAGTCCGGAGCGGCCGCCATCTTGTCTCTCGGTAGGATTGAGAGACAAGAGGAGGCCAAAACAAAGGGGGAAATAACCATAAGGGGGCATACTAGATCCTCCCTGACCCCCTAGGTTTAATGTGGAGGTTTTAAAAGGGCCCCGCGGGGCAAAAAAAACAAAAATCTTTTTTTGTTTTTTTTGCGTGGGGAGCGCCCGGTCCGCGAACCGGGAAGCGTTCTGGGCAGCGTACTGCAATGAAAAATGAATGATAGACTTTTCAAATGCTGTATGTTAATTGATTGTTGGTTTTGTTGATTATTTTTTATTTTCTTTATTTTTTAAGCATTTTTTTTTATTGTGATTGTGTTTCATAATTTATTAAACTTTCTAACATTTCATTGTCAGAAATTTCATAATTATCATTGAATATACATTGTAGTCTCTGAGGGTGTAAAATGTCATCATTTTCAAGGAGGTTATCTACTGCTTGTACACATTGCAGTAGTTCTTTGTCTAAAGTTTCATCGAAAAATTCAATATCATTTTCATCATTGATTTCTTGGCTGCTCTCTTGCAGGACAATTTGAAATTCAACTTTCTGTTCGCCTTCCATTTTGCCTGAAATTTAGATAAAAAAAATATATATTAGTAGAGATAGGGCACTATTGGGATTAATTTTGGGCAGTGTATAGTATCAGAGTGGAAGTAGGAATATAAAAAAGTGTATGTGATTTAACGTAAGTAAATTCATAATTATACAAGAGAAGCCTAACTCCATCCATAACTATAACAGAGAAGTCTATCTAAATCTATAACTACTACAGAGGGATAGTATATAACTATCAGAAAAAGTTTACCATATTAACTTATAGTGCACAATATACTTCAGTTTTAAAAATAAAAACTTACCTTTAGATAGAAGTTGAAGGAATTAGTAAAAATCCTATTGAAATGTACACCAAGAAGTAGTAGTCAAAATGGCTGTGTTTTCTTCTCTTCCTTTATATATATTCAGGTATATAACCAATCAAATGTCAGGTAAAAAAAGTAGAAAATGAAAGTAACATTTTAATTGGTTGTCAATTCCAACACTTCAGATGTGTTTTGTGAAGTAATTTACCTCACGGTATTTAGAGAGGTCTACAGGCTAAATGGCTAAATGGAATTCCAATCAAATTTGTGAAAATGGTAGGGATTGGTATGTAGTATGAGCTAGTCTATATTTGGTGAAATTGTCTCCAGTGGCTTTACTGTGAACTACTTTCCCACCTTTTTTGATGGTGCGCTTCCCAGGGAGCGACCCGGTACGCGAACCGTTGAGCGCCCCGGTTCGCGAACCTTAAGCGTAACGGGAGTCCACCATTTTGTGTTTCGGTCGAATTAAGATACAAGATGGAGGGCAAATAATGTTCAGAATGGGTAGAAGGGGGCACGATAGACTTATCTTGACCCCCTAGGTTTTGTGAGGGTGGCTGAGGAGGCCCATATGTGCGAAAAAAAAACATTTTTTTTAAAAATTTCGCGAGGTTAGCTCCCGGTTCGCGTACCGGGTAGCGCCCCAGGGAGCGTACTTTGTTGAAAATTAGTGAAAAATGTTAGAGTAAAATAATAATTGTGAGTGATCAGATGTAGGGTAGCTCTGAGAAGAGCTTTTGGGTTTATGGTACATTTAGGTACTTATAAGTAGGTACCAATGCACATTCTTAAATTCAGAGTGAAAATTCTGTTGCCCTCATCTGAGAAGTGAACTCCATCTCCTCTGTAGATATCTTGCATGTAGTAACGCAAGTTATTGTTGTACAGGGAGCCCATTCCATGGTCTCTCATGTAAGCTGAAACAGATTTGTTTACATGCTTCCTCGACTTCTCAATTTGTGGACAAAATTGGTTTGACCACCTCCATTTCTGTCTTTGGCATATATTTGAATATACCAAGGCAGTCTGAGGAAAAAGTGCCATTAATTGCTCAAAGGTGTCCTTTAAAAGCATTTCCAGACCTACACCAGTCAAAGTGCCCAAGTCATTACCTCCACAGTGCACAATTAACAGGTCAGGTTTGGGCAAATGCATAAAGGTTTTCACCAATGGTATCAATTGGTGACATTTTAATCCTCTGTGGCCAAACCACTTAATTTCCACATCTTGTAAATTGAGGTTAGGTAAATTCCTGTTTTCAGTGTACCTTTGAGCCCAGTGAATATAACTATGTCCAACAATCCAGACAGAAAACATGGTGAGAGAAGGTTCTCCTGCAGTCAGATGAAGTGTGGCAATGAAATGGCAGTTGAAAAAATGAGAGTTTAAAATGAAAAAAACTGTGGAGTTTCTGTGTTCATGAAGCAGTAACAGTGATTGGTGGATTTTGATTGCTGAAAACAGAAAGTTAGGGTGCACGGATGAGTTATTTGAAAGATGTATTTTGAATGGTCAATAAAAAATCATTAAATGAAAGAATGCACTGGATATGCAGGTGCACTGAGAGTTCAGAGTTCAATTGCAACATTGTTGTGTGAACTTGCAAACACCAGAAGTCTTCCAAGAGGTGGTTGCCATGCAGAAAAGGCAGAAAGGGCAGAGGGTGGAAGGGTTTTCATTTGAAAAATAGTGAGGGAAGAGTTTTGATTGGGTGACATGAGAGATATGTGTGAAGAATTACAGCATTTCTGTGCTTTTGATAGCTGCAGACTCTGGAGTGCATACCTTTTGCTCTGCTGAAGACAAATTGGTGTGTTTCTGAGACTGTTTTCAAACTCAAAGTATTTGCTAAGGTGAGAAAATATTTCTTTAATTTAGATAGAGAATAGTGTGCTTTAAGGAGAAAATTATGAATTATGTGGCGCAAATTGCTTGTAAATATGCTCCCACCTGTGCAAGGAAAATTTAGATTTTTAATGTTTGTGTTACATAGCCATGTTAAAAGTGATACAAACATGCTGCAAAGGCAATTAAAAAATGCTTTTATGTGTCTTAAGGACATTTTAAGTAATTTTCCCATGTGCAGTGTTTTGAAATTATGATTTGAAAATCGTTTTTGGGGAAAAGGAATTGTTTTTAAATTTATGACAAGGACATAATGGTGTATGCTTCTTTATAAGGCAATTGACTGTCCCTGATGTTATTTTTCCCATTTTAATGTAAGACCTTTCTCTGTGGCGCAAATTGCTTGTAAATATGCTCCCACCTGTGCATGGCAAATTTAGATTTTAAATGTTTGTGTTACATAGCCATGTTAAAAGTGACCCAACCATGCTGGAAAGGCAATAAAAAAACACTTTCATGTGTCTTAAGGACATTTTAAGTAATTTCCCTGTGGGCAGTGTTTTCAAATTATGAATTGAAAATCGTTTTTGAGGTAAAGGAATGTTGTTAAAATTTATGTGCGCCATATGCCCCCAAATTTCTTTTTCAGGGGTGCAGCAGGGTGTTATTGAGACACCCCTACACCTTTGGAAAAATTCCTAATTTGCGATGAGCTAATTGCTAATTGCAAATTGCACCTTCTTTCATATGGGCATCCTGGCGCATGGAAATGAATGGGTAATTTGCAATTAGCAATTTGCTCATCGCAAATTTGGAATGGTAAAGAATCGCTATTTATTCCTTAAAATTCGCTATTTTGGAAATGCAAAATAGTTATATGATACATATGGCGGTTGATGTCTAACAAGATAAGAAGCTTAGGGATAGATTTATGATGACTGGCGCAATGAAGTGGACATCACTTACTTCATTGGTAGAGCTTTACATGTATTATGTCCTCTGTATTCTTCATCAAGCGTAACTTTAATCTGCAATCCTGAGTAAGCCTCACCTTAAACAAACCTCTGGATAGGCCACATCTTATCGTCATCCTGAATTAATCATTTAAAATGCTAGGGACAGATTTATGATAGGTGTATGCCTCTTTTGCGCCACTTACAAAACACTGTCCATGGGGAAATGACTTAAAATGTCCTTAAGACACATGAATGTGTTTTTTTAAAGCGTTTGCAATTTTTTTGGGTCACTTTTAACATGGCTATGTGACTCAAACAGTCAAAATCTAAATTCACCATGCACAGGTGGGAGCATATTTACAAGGAATGTGCTCCATGGGGAAAGGTCTTATAATGTAATATGGGAAAAATGACATCAGAGACACTGAAATGCCTTATAGAGAAGCATACACCATTATGTCCTTGTCATAAATTTGCAAACCATTACTTTTCCCCAAAAACGATTTTCAAATCATAATTTGAAAACACTGCACATGTGGAAATGACTTAAAATGTCCTTAATTCAAAATTTGCTATTCCTTATTTTGCGATTGCACTGAAGGATTTGCAAATTTTGCGATTCCTTAAATGCAATGTATCAAACAAAAAATATGTAAAAAATGACATTAAGGATTTGGAAACTACCACCAACTTCTAGTTTGTGGTAATTTGCGAATTCTTTTCAAAAAGCATTTTTTTCCAAAAAACAAAAGGTGCCATATGACGCCCAAAAATGCCCTTAGGGCATGTATGTGCGCCATATGCCCCCAAATTTCTTTTTCAGGGGTGCAGCAGGGTGTTCTTGAGATACCCCTGCACCCTTGAAAAAATTCCTATTTTGTGATGAGCTAATTGCTAATCGCAAATTGCACCTTCATTCCTATGAGCCTCCTAGCCCATGGAAATGAATGGGTAATTTGCAATTAGCAAATTGCTCATTGCAAATTAGGAATGGTGAAGAATTGCTATTTATTCCTTAAAATTCGCTATTTAGGAAATGCAAAATAGTTTGATGGTACATATGGTGGTTCATCTGTAACAAGATAAGAAGCTTAGGGATACATTTATGATGACTGGCGAAATAAAGTGCAAATCACTTACTTCATTGGTAGGCCTTTACATGTATTATCTCTTCTGTATTCTTCATCAAGCGTAACTTTAATCTGCAATCCTGAGTAGGCCTCACCTTAAACAAACCTCTGGATAGGCCACACCTTATCGTCATCCTGGATTAATCATTTAAAATGCTAGGGACAGATTTATGATAGGTGTATGCCTCTTTTGCGCCACTGTGCGTCACTTTTATGATGCAGCGGCGGTGCAAAAGATTTGCTATGAGGTGACAAAATTACAAATTGATGCTTTTAGGCAGATATGTCATGGTGTAAAAAAAACGTACCACATGAAACCGATGCAGCAGTGATGCAAAAGATGCACCATGTTGCAAGACAGGCCTCACTTGGGGCCATATGTATCAAGCTAATTAGCATTCGCAAAGATCAAAATTCTGCGAATTTCGGCCTTTGCGAATGCTAATTAGACAAATGGTATGTATCAAACAAGTTTGATGCAAAATAAGGAATAGCAAAATTTGCTATTCCTTATTTTGCGATTGCACTGAAGGATTTGCAAATTTTGCGATTACTTAAATGCAATGTATCAAACAAAAAATATGTAAAAAAATGACATTAAGGATTTGGAAACTACCACCAACTTCTAGTTGGTGGTAATTTGTGAATTCTTTTCAAAAAGCTTTTTTTCCAAAAAACAAAAGGTGCCATATGACGCCCATACATGCCCTTAGGGCATGTATGTGCGCCATATGCCCCCAAATTTCTTTTTCAGGGGGTGCAGCAGGGTGTTCTTGAGACACCCCTGCACCCTTGGAAAAATTCCTATTTTGTGATGAGCTAATTGCTAATCGCAAATTGCACCTTCATTCCTATGAGCCTCCTAGCCCATGGAAATGAATGGGTAATTTGCAATTAGCAAATTGCTCATTGCAAATTAGGAATGGTAAAGAATTGCTATTTATTCCTTAAAATTCGCTATTTAGGAAATGCAAAATAGTTTGATGGTACATATGGTGGTTCATCTGTAACAAGATAAGAAGCTTAGGGATACATTTATGATGACTGGCGAAATAAAGTGCAAATCACTTACTTCATTGGTAGGCCTTTACATGTATTATCTCTTCTGTATTCTTCATCAAGCGCAACTTTAATCTGCAATCCTGAGTAGGCCTCACCTTAAACAAACCTCTGGATAGGCCACACCTTATCGTCATCCTGGATTAATCATTTAAAATGCTAGGGACAGATTTATGATAGGTGTATGCCTCTTTTGCGCCACTGTGCGTCACTTTTATGATGCAGCGGCGGTGCAAAAGATTTGCTATGAGGCGACAAAATTACAAATTGATGCTTTTAGGCAGATATGTCATGGTGTAAAAAAAACTTACCACATGAAACCGATGCAGCAGTGATGCAAAAGATGCACCATGTTGCAAGACAGGCCTCACTTGGGGCCATATGTATCAAGCTAATTAGCATTCGCAAAGATCAAAATTCTGCGAATTTCGGCCTTTGCGAATGCTAATTAGACAAATGGTATGTATCAAACAAGTTTGATGCAAAATAAGCAATAGCAAAATTTGCTATTCCTTATTTTGCGATTGCACTGAAGGATTTGCAAATTTTGCGATTACTTAAATGCAATGTATCAAACAAAAAATATGTAAAAAATGACATTAAGGATTTGGAAACTATTGTGGTAAATTGGTGGTAATTTGTGAATTCTTTTCAAAAAGCTTTTTTTCAAAAAAACAAAAGGTCCCATATGACGCCAACACATGCCCTTAGGGCATGTATGTGTGCCATATGCCCCAAAATTTCTTTTTCAGGGGTGCAGCAGGGTGTTCTTGAGACACCCCTGCACCCTTGGAAAAATTCCTAATTTGTGATGAGCAAATTGCTAATCGCAAATTAAACCTTCATTCCTATGAGGCTCCTAGCCCATGGAAATGAATGGGTAACTTGCAATTAGCAATTTGCTCATTGCAAATTAGGAATGGTAAAGAATTGCTATTTATTCCTTAAAATTCGCTATTTAGGAAATGCAAAATAGTTTGATGGTACATATGGCGGTTTATCTGTAACAAGATAAGAAGATTAGGGATAGATTTATGATGACTGGTGCATCACCAGGGATGTGTCAGTCATCCTGTGCCGCTGTTCCGCCACCCATGGTGTGCTGCATTTACAATGCGGGGCATCATGGGGCAAAAATGGCACAGATGCGTGATGTATCTGTGATGTAAAGGTAGTGATTGCTGGAGTTGTATCGCAAGTGCGATGCAGCTCAAGCAAGGCTCAGGGGTGCCCCATCTCCACAATGTTGCGTCAAGACATATGCCTGCTTAAAGCAGGTGCAGGGTTTTGACGCAGTTTTCTCCTATCTGATTGTAAATACGGCACACCATGGGTGGCAGAGCAGCGGTGCACGTTAACTGGTGCATGCCTGGGGATGTGCCATTTAACATAAATCTGCCCCTTTACATTTAAATATGTGCAGGACACACAGAGTCGGTGAGGCTTATCCAAGGTTAAGAAGAGATGAGTCCTGTTCACTGAAAAATTAGACATAGTCTTCACCTGATCAGCATTGCTGGACATGGCTAAATAATAGCTGCAAAATATTACTCTTGTTAAACAATTTTACTATTATAATCTCTGAGATTTGTCTCTTACTCTGCAACATCTCATTGTTGTTATCTTTCTTTAAAGATAAAAACAACATCAACATGAGTGACAATCTGCAATCAGTTGATTTTGACCTCATCATTGAACTTGTAATTGAAACATCAGTGGATGTTGATCCATTGGATGATTTAAATCCTGAGGATGAAGAAGAGCGTGATGAGGATGCAGATTTATCTGAATTATATGACATAGGGTGGGAAGCTGACCTGCTTGAGCCTATGGAAATATAAACATTTATTTTTAAAATGTATAATTAATAAAAAGTAAAAATGTAAACCGTTTAATTTAAAAATAAAGACACCTTCAAAAACAGGTTATGTGTAGTGTCTTCAATAAAATATTAAAATATGCTCATAAAATTAGATCAGATTCACATATAAAATAGCACAGGTAACATAAATATAAATGTCATTTCTTTTCTGCTATTTCTGTATTGTAAATTTGCCAAGGACTAAAAAATCTTCTATTTAAAATGTCAAGTAGTGTGTTAAGTTTTTGATCATTGTTATTGATTTACTGTTTGGTAATAATGGTTAATAAATTTTTTTATTATATTTTACCACAGATTCAACTGCAGATCATTTCAAGATTTCACCATGCCAACAATAGAAAGACAGAGAAAGGCTGCAAAACGTCAAAGACAGCAGGTGAAACAAAATAAGCAGCAGTCCTCTAACAAAAAGATTTGTCAAGTCACGAAGAAAGCACCGGGTAAGAGCACAAAATATTTCATAAGAAATATGTGTAGTAAAAAAAATATTACTACAGAAAATGTTTCAGTCCATAAAAAGATAAGCAAATCAAATGGAAAGGAAAGGCCAATCAAAAATGTTACTGCTAGAGCAAGAGATAACTCTGTGCATGATAGTAGAAGGAAACAACAGTTTAGGGACATTCGTAAACGAATGTTCCGCAACAGGATAATTGGCAATTTGTTAAAAAATATTAAGAAAGGTCAACAGAAACTGGTTTTTTATAAGAGAAAAAAAAAAGTTGAGAAAGTTATTGATCAGGCATTTGAAATTAAACGTAAGTTATTTATTTTGATAATCAATAGAATTAGGAAGCTAAACAAGGCAATTTATGATTTCAAAAGAAATAGTAGATGGAAGAGAATAGTTAATCGTAGTAATTTTTGTGAAGTTTTTTCTGGAGAATGGATGCATAGTTCAAGCTGTGAGGCATTTTTTAATGAGGAGAGTTATTTCCAGGATAATGATTTGGTGCATGCAGTTGACACCAGTGGTCGTGCTTATGAAGTGAAAGATGGTTGTCCAGTTGAAAAAGAAAAACTTGTGACAACAGAGGCAGAAGAGGTGTTAGGTAATGAGGTTTTAGGAAGACGTGCTAAGGGTCCTGTGTACACCTGGAAGTGTAGTAGTATTTGCAGTGTGCGACAGGATTCCATCAATTTGCTTTGTGATTTTGTACGGTCATTTAATAAGAAAAGTTTGAAGCAGAAAATGAAGTTGTTGCAAGAATTAGATCCTTGCAGAGTGAGAGAAGTGACAGGTTTGCATGGTCATTCACTGGCTTGTCTTTCCAGGAGAGTATGCCAGAGTGTTTTTCATCATTTCAGGATGCTAGCAGTGCATCATAATAAAGTGAGGAAATTAGTTAGAATGTTGTATTATGCTAAGAGTCCAGCAATTATGCTTAAACAATTATGCGCTGCTCTTTTGCATGGTTCTGAAATAGATGTGAAGAACATATGTGAAGAAATTGAGTTTTGTTACTTTGGAAGTAAAGAGGAGAATGTTGAAATTGACCCAGAAGAAGAGGGTAATGTGGAAGATAGTGTACAGGTTTCCAGTACAGATAATTTCCAGAGGGAAATTGCGACGTTTCAGGTGAAATCAAGTGAGAGGCCTAATTTCACTTGTGTGTGTTGTCGACGCACTTATTATAAGAATCAGACTAAGTTAGTGGATTTATATGCAAAAAGTGAAAGGGAAAATAATAGTGAATGGAAGGATTTTGCAACATACTTGATGGTAGAAAATTGTTTTGATTTGGGATTTGATCAACGTGTGTGTACTTATTGTTGTTGCAAATTAAATCAAAACCAGATGCCTGCTAGAGCAGTTCATAATAATCTGGAATTGGTTGAGATTCCTTCTGAATTGAAGGATTTAAATACTTATGAATCTATTTTGATTCAAAGTATCCATCCCTTTCAGGCTATTGTAAGAATGGAGCCAAAGACAGGGAAATTGCCTCCATCAGATTTACAGAGAGGATTAAAGGGAAGAGTTGTTTACCTCTAGATTTGAAGAAAAACATTAACACAATTGGAGTAGAAAAAGTGGAAGAGGAACCTCTGGTTATCTTAGTTAATGGGGTTCCGACAAAGAATAAGAAAATATGGCAGGGGCGTGGCCAAGATGGCGACGGAGTGAGACGTTCTCTGCGTCCCCTCCGGCGCCGAATTTCGCAAAGCACCGAATAGCACCCCCGGAACCGTGCTTTGACCGGTGGTTCTGCTGTCAAGGGGCACCGGAGCATAGTGGCTGAGTGCTGGTGGCGGCGCTAGTCCCTCGGGGCGTCCCACGAGGAGAAGCGCGCTTCTGGAGCGGAGGCGACGGAGGGCCTATCCGACGCCGGCCTCGAGTAAGAAGGGAGGCCGACAGGAAGTACAGGCAGAGCGATCGCCGTGCTGACCTGGCGGTCGGCCGGTAGCTGGAGCGGCGCCTCGATAGAATCAGCAACCGGCGGGATTCCCGGAGGTCAGCGTCTGCCCCCCTGCCCCCCGCCCGTATGTAGAGCTGTGTGTGCGGTGGCGGAGCCGAAGACTGAGTGCGGCCCGACGGGGCAGTAGTTACGCGACCCCCAGCAGTCCCTGCAGACCGGAGGGAGGTAAGCGCCTGGAGGCGGCCAGGGGGCTCAGGGCTGCGATCTGGCTCGTGAAGGGCACTGGCTGGGCCGGACTGCTGGGCTGGCCTTGCGAGGAATCGACATTGGGCTCTGGCCGGCTGCGACGTCGGCCTAGTGCGGGCTGGGCGGCCACCTGAGTGGGACACTTGAGGAATGCGGCCACAAGTAGCCTACGCCTACAAGGCTCCGTGATCGGCGGCGGCCTCTAATTGAGGGGGGGGCGAGACGCCTGGAGCCTCAGCTGAGGCCTACACCCTGAGTGAAGCTTGTTCTGGAGGACCTGGTCGTGCGGCGACCCAGGGCGCCATTTTCCCCACGGAGCAGTGACCCGGGCATGTGAGACGCTCTCTGGTCTTTGGGGGCACGCGCACCATTGCCCTGTGACCTGGTGGGGACTGCAAGATCCGAAGGACTGGCAGTGCAGAGGAGCGGCCCTGCCTTAGCAGCCCTGACGCTTCGAAAAAGGTTTCAGGGAGGCCCGCCTCGGTCGCCCCGCCGCGTGGCCGGCTATTGCTGCCGTGGGTTGTGGTCGCCGGAGATTTGTGACCTGAGGAATCGCACACGACCGGTCCTTGAGATGACGAACAACCAGAGGAGGGGGAAGACTAACAAGGATGGCCTGTCCAGGGGCTCCCAACTTCCGCCATCGCCTGGGGGGAGCTCCTCTTCCGCATCAGGGGACGGAGAGGCGCCGGTCACGAAAGCGTTCATGACTGAGCTGTTTGCTTCCATTAAGGATGATATCTCAGAGCTGCGCTCCCAGCTCGCATCGGACCTTAGAGAGGTGAGGAGAGACCTGGATGGTGTTGGCGAGAGGGTAGCCACCCTGGAGGACCATGATCTTACCCTGGCTAATGATGTCCATCAGCTGCAACAGGATGTGCTGCGTCTTAGGGAACAGAATCTGGATCTGCAGTCCCACGCTGAGGACCTGGAGAACCGCTCCGGACGGAACAACATCCGTATTAAGTCGGTGCCGTGGGACGGGGAGTCCGGAGATCTGAGAGGCTATGTCCTGGAGCTGTTCCGGCAGATCCTGGGAGACGAAGAACTACCGGATGTTCAGATGGACAGGGCACATAGGGTTGGTCTTCCTAGGCGCGGAGGGGGCCCTCCGCCTGACATCCTCGTTTGCGTCCACGATTTTCAGTTGAAAGAGCGCATTCTGAAGAAGGCCCGGGAGGCTGCATCTATCCAGTTTCGTGGGCACCATCCGCAGTTGTACCAGGATTTGGCGGCTTCTACTCTGCAGAAACGGCGTGAGTTTAGACCAGTGACTGCCTTCCTGCGGGACCGCAACATTGCTTACTCATGGGGCCACCCGTTCCGCATCATATTTCGTTGGAACAACAGGCTTGAACAGATCAGGTCCCTTCAAGTGGCCATGGAACTACTGGGGATCGACGGTCCGGATGCTTCACCTGGCGGTGGGAGTCCTTCTGCACGGAGCCGGCGAAGATCCCCCTCCTGGCATAGGGTGGGCGGGGAGGGGGGGAGGAGGGTGCCTGATAGGCCCACCAGCATGCAAGAACGGGTCGACGCGGTGGCCTCGGTTGCCACTGTCACGCTGTCAGCCTCTCAGCTTGGTTCCGGGGCGGCGTGATTTCTGAAGAGAGATCTGGAAGGCGCCGGAGGGGCGCACCCCTGCAGGTACCGTGGGTTCATATGTACTTTGTGAGAAGACGCCCAGGTACGAGATTCGAGGGGGACATCGGCCGATGTCTCCTAGCCCTACCAAGGAGGACTCTTTTGGACTTCTGATGGTTTGTGAGGGGGTTTTCGGGGGGGGGGAGGGTCTTGGGGGGGCTGTTTGGGGTGTTGGGGTTGGGGGGGGGGGGGGAGATGGTGGTGACGCGGTCGTGTTGTGGATAGTGTTGTGTAGTGTTGAGAGGGAGAATGTGTGGTGTTGTTGGTATGGGGGAGGCGAGGCGGGAGGGCCTTGGACTCGAGGTTGGGACAATGGGGAGGAGGGCTGGCGGGACACTGTTCTTCACGTGGGCTGTAACCATGGGTTCTTATGGCAGGGGGTGGTGGGCTTGCCCCTGAGTTATGCAGGATTCTGGTTTTTGTCTCCCGATGCCTGTTAGCATAGGAACCTGGAATGTCAAGGGACTGAACTCGCCGCAGAAACGGCAAAGGGTGTGGAAATATATAACGGATCACCATTTAGATATAGTGGGTCTGCAGGAAACTCACCTTACACGCGCAGATGAACTACGTCTCAAGCATAAGGCGTATCCTCTGATATACAGATCCTCTGCGTTCACCAAGCACAAGGGGGTGGCCCTCCTCTTCCATGCTTCGCTGCGTTTCCAACCTGAGGCGATCCGCACGGACAGGGAGGGCCGCTGGTTGATGGTGAGGGGGCTGGTCCAGGGGCGGCTCTGTACCTTTGTTGTGTTGTATGCTCCTAATACTGGCCAGAATAAGTTTCTGCAGGGCTTACTGCGTAAAGTGGGTGATTTTGTTGAAGGGCAGTTGTTCATCATGGGGGACTGTAATTTGGTGTGGGACGGAGCGCTGGACTGTTCTGGCTCTCGCAGGGCGGATACTGGTGTGTTCTCAGAGGTGTCGCGGCAAACAGTTGAGGGCATGGGGTTGGTTGATGGGTGGCGGTTTCTACATCCAACGTCCAGGGACTACACATTTTTTTCTCATGTGCACCGCTCGTATTCCCGATTGGACCATATATTCATAGGCCAGGCTCTTCGAGGAGATGTCCTTGACTCCACCATACTGCCCCTCTCGGTCTCGGATCACAGCATGCTGGTGCTTACACTGCGCTGGTCGTCGACAGGCTCCGGGCAACGGAAGTGGTATTTCCCGGCCTCGGTGCTTCGGGACGAGACGTCTGACAAGGCGCTGCGGGTGGCCATTAGGGAGTTCTTTGCCCTCAACCCACCGTCTGATACCTCGGTGACCAACACGTGGGATGCCTTTAAGGCGTCCATCCGGGGCACTTGCTTGGGCCTTAACGCACAACTCAATAGGATGCGACGCAAGGAGAGGGAGGCCCTGGAGGCTGAACTGGCTGCTCTCGAGCAGGCGCACAAACTCAACCCCTCGAGGGTGACCCTCCGGCCCCTCACGGCGGTACGGGGGAAACTGAAAGCCCACTATAGCAACAGGGCGGAGTTCACCCTACTGAGGCTGGGCCGTCAGTCCTACTCTTGTGGTAACAAGGTGGGGAGGCACTTGGCTCGACAGCTTCGTGACAGGCGGGAGCGGGAGTACGTTGGAGGGATCCGTGATTCTGCTGGACAATTGCAGCATCGGGACGAGACGAAGGCGGCCATCTTTGGTCGCTTTTACTCGGACCTCTACAAAGGGGACCGATTGGGAACGGCTGCTCAGGAAGATTACTTGGGGCGTCTACCCCTTCCGCAGGTGTCTAAGGAATGGAATGAGCTCTTGGGGGCGCCGATTACCAGGGACGAGGTGCTAGCGGCTATTAAGAACTTGAAGCTTCACAAGGCACCTGGCCCGGACGGGTACACTGCTGTGTTTTATAAATCTTACGCCTCCGAGCTCTGTGACTTCTTGGTCACCCTTTTTAATGACATGGCCACCTCTGGTTCTTCCACTGGCTCCTTAGCGGAGGCGATGATTACGGTCTTGCCGAAGCCGGGGAAAGATCCGGCACAATGCGCCTCATTTCGCCCGATAGCGCTTCTTAATTTGGACGCTAAACTGTATTCGGCGATCTTGGCGTGTCGGCTACAAGACCTTATGCCGGCACTGATCCACCCGGACCAGTCTGGCTTTATTAAGGGTCGCCAGACGCATGATAACACACGGCGGGTGGTGCATCTGATAGAAAAGGCGGAACGATTCCGTATACCGGCGGTCCTAGTGGGCCTGGACGCCGAGAAGGCCTTCGATAGGGTGGATTGGGGGTTCCTATTCAATACCTTGACTGCCTTTGGTTTTTCGGAGACCTTCATCACTATGGTAAGGGCTAATTACTGCTGCCCCCGGTCTCGAGTTGCAGTGAATGGTCATTTATCAGCGTTCTTTGCTCACACTCGCGGCACTAGACAGGGCTGCCCTCTGTCCCCCCTGCTATTCGCGCTGAGCATCGAGCCGCTGGCGGTGGCGGTGCGGGAGCATGAGGGGATCCGAGGTTTACCGTTTGCGGGGGAGCAGCATAAGATTTCGCTCTTCGCGGACGATGTCTTGCTCTCTATTGCTGATCCGGAGAGCTCGCTTCCTTGCGTTAGGGAGGCCTTGCTGGAATTTGAGGGAGTGGCGGGCTTTAAGGTCAACTATAGCAAGTCGCACATCCTGAATCTTACCCTGTCGCAGGCTGAGGTGGACCGGGTGCGGCCGCTGACACCGTTGGCCTGGGCCGCGGGTTCGATTGTCTACCTGGGGGTCCATTTGACTCCGACGGTGGGCGGGCTGTTCCAGGCCAATTTCCCATCCTTGCTGGCGAAATCTCGGGCCGAATTGGACAGGTGGAAGCCGAAATTTCTGTCGTGGCTGGGCAGAATCCATGCCGTGAAGATGGTCCTCCTCCCTAAATTCTTATATTTGTTCCAAGCCTTGCCTATCCCCATGGGCAGCGATTTCTTTCGGCACCTCAAGACTTCCTTACTGCGTTTCGTATGGCAGGGGGGTCAGGCACGGGTGTCATATGCAGTTCTCCGTCGACCGAGATCAGAGGGTGGGGTTGGGCTCCCAGACCTGCAGTTATATTACAAAGCGGCGCAATTGAGAGTTTTGGTAGAGTGGTCGCAACAGACCTCCGAGAAACACTGGCTCCATATGGACCGATGCGTTGCCGGTAGGACGCTTTGGGACCTGGCCTGGAAACCAAAGAAGGACCGCCCCCTCAATGCATATATCAGCACCCCCACCGGCACGGTATTGAAGGTGTGGGACTCCCTGGCGGGAGATGACCGTTGGACCACATTCCCTTCGCCGTTTACGCCCTTGCATTACAACCCAGCTTTCCCGCCGGCACTACACGAGGGTCCGTTTGCGGTGTGGAGGGAGGGGGGGTGTCGGGCGTTGACCCATTTGTTCCACGGCCGGGACACCCTTACTTTCGCTAATTGCATGAGAGATTATGGGGTCCCCCAGACTGAGCGATTCCGGCATGTTCAGCTGCTGCACTGGGCTACGTCACCTGGAGTGGTGGAGGCGGCTACGAGACCGCCGACGCCGTTTGAAGCCTTTATTTTGCGGACGTCTGCCATGAAAGGGGCCATCTCCTTCATTTACCAGCTGTTACTTCAATCGACAATAACTCCTCGACCTCGCTACATGGGGCAATGGGAGGAAATGTTGGGGCGGGATGTCTCGGACGCGGAATGGTCGGCGCTGTGGCGCGACTTGACGTCCTTTAACCATTCCTTGCTCTTGAGGGAAGCCCACCTCAAAACGGTCATGCAATGGTATATGTGCCCGGCTAGGCTTCACCGCATTTTCCCGGGGACCTCAGATAGGTGCTGGAGGGGTTGCGGACTTCTGGGGGATTTCCGCCATATCTGGTGGGACTGCCCGGTGATCCGTCCGTATTGGGAGGAAATCCGTTCCCATATGAAGGACATATTGACTTATCCCATTGATGACTCTATGGCTTGTGTCCTGCTAGGGCTGCGTGACCCTGGCCTCGTCTATCAGACCAGGGCGGATAAAAAAATTTTGTGGCTGTGCCTCGGCGCAGCGAAGCTTACGCTGGCTGCGGCCTGGAAGAAGAGGGAGGCTCCGGCGATCTCGTTGTGGCATGCGCGGCTGTGGAGGTTACTCAGTTTGGAGAGAGTGGCGGACATCTTCTTGGGACAGTATAAGAATTTCCGATATCAGTGGGGGCCTCTGGTTACGTTTCTCTCTAAGGGATTGCCCTCGGCCGTGTGTCCGGCTTCTGTGAGATCGATGCACCTCTTTCAAGTGTGAAGTGGATCTGTATGAGTGTTGAGTGAATGGCGTCACCACCGGGGGGGAGGGAGGGGGTGGGTAGGGAATGTTGGTTGTTTGGGGTTTTTGGGCTGTGGAGGACTCGCAAATTGGCTGTCTACATTGCCTGTATGGAATCTAGAGGTCTGGGGTCCGGCACATTGCGGCACTGGTCACCTTAGTTGGCCCGGCCTACTGATGAGCTGATAGCACACTATGTTCAGTGATCTTCAATGTTCTGTTGTCCTGAGCCTGGACTGGATATACGTTTGAAATGCTTGGGTCATTGCTGTTGTGCTTACAAGGCTTTTACCTTGCTTTTGGGTACTGTGCGGTCTCCCGCAGCCCTGTGTTTATTTCTTATGTACCTCAAAATAAAATAAAAATTTTACAAAAAAAAAAAAGAAAATATGGCAAGATTTAGTAGATGTTAGGAAAGTTAAAAAGGCAACATTGTATTTGAAAAAAAATAATAAATACTATAAGAATGTATATGTTGCAGAAGAGGAAGTAAGTGAGGAAGAGGATAGCGATGTGTGTTTGGTCAAATTGAGAAAGTAGAACCCTCTACTAGTGAAGAAATATATGAACATTATAGTGTTCATCCTTTGCATTCCAAGGAAGTCATGGGGAATGCTATTGAGTTGTTTCAAATGAAACAAGCCAAAGGGAGTCCCATTAGTGTTTGGGAGGAAAGTTTGGAAGCTCGGTGTTTCCCACAGCTTTTTCCAACAGGTCAGGGAGGAAGATATGATGAGCGACCTCATCAAATTCCTGCTTCTGAATACCGGACTTTGCGATTGTATGCAGGAGATGCTAGGTTTCGACAATGCATTCCCTATTTGTTTCATCTCCTGTTTGAAAGCGATCTGTCTGGACTGTCATATGCAGTGAACCACATCTTGAAAAGTGGTATACACATGCAAAACATCTCGGCAAGTGACTTTATGGATAAAGTCAATGTCCAAGACAGTATTTTGGATTCTCACCTGATTAATCTCATGGCGTGTCAGCGTGGTACTAATGAGTACTGGTACCGTCGTCATGGTGATTTAAAATGTATGCTGAGGAACTTAGGTACTCCCACATGGTTCCTCACTCTGAGCTGTGCCGAGTATGGCTGGGAAGACTTACTTGAATTTCTACGAGAGGCAAATGCTAACGTAGATAACATCGAATTCAAGACACCCGGAGAACTGTGCTCTTTGGATCCAGTCAATGTATGTAGGTACTTCAATCATAGATTTGAAGCTATGATGTCTTTCATCATGAATAAGAAGAATCCACCTCTTGGAGAGGTGTTGGATTTCTTCTGGAGAAAGGAGTACCAAGCAAGAGGTGCTCCTCATATACATATGTTGCTGTGGATCAAGGATGCACCTAAATTTGGAACGGATCCAGAAGACTCAGTGATGAGTTTCATCCAACAGTATTCTACGTGTGCTGTTCCAAACGCAAAGGAGAAGAAAAGCCTAAGAGAAAAAGTTCTGCGTTTCCAAAGCCATCGATGTGGAAAGTACTGCCGTCGTAAATTCCGAAACAAGGACAAGTTCTACACCAAATGTCGTTTCGGCTTTCCACGACCGGTGATTTCTAAAGGAAGAGTAAACAGTTTGATGTCTTCGCTGCGACATAATGTCATGAAGAAATCACCTAAAAACACATACAATTTGAAGAGGAACGAAGAGTCCAAGTACATCAACGACTACAACCCGGTGATTTTGTCCATGTGGAATGCTAACATGGATATACAGTTTGTGGCTGATAACTGTATGGCTGTGGCTCGGTATGTGACGTCTTACATCACCAAAAAAGAGAAGACAGAATTGAAGGATATGTGGGAGGACATTTCCCATGAAAAGAGCCTCAGCAAGAAGTTGTACAGTTTCAGTCTGAAGATGTTGTCGCATCGAGAAATTGGAGCTTACGAATGCTCTGACCGGTTGTCTTCAGCAAGTCTCTATGCCAAGTCCAGGAGTATCGTTTGGGCGAGTCTTGGTCTTGCTGCAACGCGTAATCGAGTTCTGAAACCTGTGCGGGAAATTGAGTATTTGGCGGAAAAGGAGCCAAACAGTACCGACATTTTGAAGACCAACATGTTGGATACATATTATCCAAATAGAAGCAGTCCCCTCGACAATGTTTGTCTGTATGAGGTTCTTCAAAATTACATATTAAAGAGGAACATCAAAGAAGATACTGAGAAAGGAGTGTATGCTGTAATAGGAAGTGAGGGATGTCTGGTCAAGCAAAGAAAATGCCACTTGGTAAACCATCGAAAATTGAGTGGCGAATCTCCTGAAAAAAAGGAGTTTTTCTATTTAGCACTTTTGCAACTTTTCAAGCCTTGGCGTGCAGAAGAGGAACTGCTTGGAGATTTCCTCTGTTACGAAGACTCTTTCAATGCCGCCAAGGAGACCATAGAATGTCCTGCTTTTCCCAAATATGTAGAAATGTTGAATGCGGAAATTGAGCAGGAAGCAACGATTGCAGCCGAGATTGCCAGAGACAGTTCTCAGGACAGTCAGAGTTCTGCTTCATTGAGTCAGGATCCACTAGGAGGACCTGTTATCGAAAATGAAGCTGCCACTGCCATGAATGAAGTGGAAAGAGCCATGGCACATGCTCAGGAGGATGCGGTTAACTTAGAAGAGTTGGAAAGACAACTCAACGTTGAGCAGAGGAAAATATATGACGAAGTTACCATGCAAATTGATCATGGATTAAGTCATGACAAGAAAGAGTGCTCATGTACGTCGTTGAAGCCTGTCCGACTGTACGTGAGTGGAGAAGAGGGAACTGGAAAAAGTTTCCTCATTAAAGCAATTTCATGCTATTTGCAGGAAAGGACAGAGTCATCGCTGTCTTGTGTTGTCACCGCTCCAACTGGACTGGCAGCACATAACATTAAAGGGATTACTTTACATCGTTTACTGATGCTGCCAGTGGAGCATGACAACAAATTACAATATCACAAGCTATCTGGAGATGCTTGTTTTGAAGTTTCAAGAATCTTGAGGAAAATGAAACTTCTTATCATTGACGAAGTAAGCATGGTTTCCAATGTCATGCTTGCCTTTGTGCATTTGAGAATGCAAGAAGTTCTCAAAACAGAGTATGATGTGTTATTTGGTGGCAAACACATCATTGTTTTCGGAGATCTTCTGCAGCTGACACCAGTGAAAGGGCAACCTGTGTTCAAAATGCTCACGCATGAAGATACCAGGAAGTGCCTAGGCAGCATTGGCAACGTCAATATATGGTTAAACTTCAATTATGCTGAACTGCATGAAAATATGCGTCAGGCGAAGGATGAAGTTTACAAGACTATTCTACAAGATGTTAGAATTGGAAAAGTGACCGAGCATGGGAAAGAAGCTTTACATGCACGATTACTGTCAAATTTATATCCAGAACAAGATGTTGTGCCTGAGAATATTTTTCAGAAAATTACTGATAAGAAATCTGGAATATGTTTGATGCCAACTCTTGCAGAATGTGCCAAATTCAACAACAAAATGTTGCATTTAGAAAAGCAAGAGATTGTGAAACTGGAAGCTATTGACAGAGTAGAGCATATGGGATCAACAATTATTTTGTCTGAGAATCTGAAAACAAAATTGGATTCATTAGAGAAGAGTATATCTAAAACTGCAGGTTTTGAAAAGACTCTGAATGTGTGCTTGAACTGCCGTATAATTTTAAGAAGGAATTTACATGTTGAAAGAGGTCTGGTAAATGGATCAATGGGTAATGTTGTTGATTTTGTAAAATACAGAAATAGAGATGGAATTGAATTTTTAAAAATTAAATTTGATGGCATTGAGGAAGTACAGCTAATTGGTCGTTGCTCTGCTAGATTTTTGCTTGTAAAAGACTTATATGTTCGCCGTAAGCAGTTTCCTGTTTGCTTGGCATATGCGGTGACAATCCATAAATCGCAAGGTTTAAGTGTAGACTGTGCATTGGTGAATATTGGCAGTTCTGTGTTCAAGGAGGGTATGGCATACGTGGCATTGTCACGAGTTAGAACTTTATCGGGATTGTACTTGATTGAGTGTGATGTCACAAACATTTGTGCGGATCTAGATTGTGTTAAGGAATACAATAGGTTAAGAAGAGAGTATGCGTCACATTTGCCTCAGTATCCTTTGTTTGAGAAACGTGTGGTAGGCCGGAAACGAAGAAATGTGACCAATACTGGGGAGGTTGTAGCAAAAAGACGAAAAGTCGATGAACCTAAAATTACAAGCAGAAACAAAAAGGATTCTGTTGAAGATGTTGTTGGTTTTCAATTTGAAAACAGTTCTGGTGTCAACTGCTATGCTAATGTAGTGGTTAATGTTTTGTTTTCTCTAGAAAATGTAAAAGAAGAGATTGTGGTCAATTCTGATCAAAGATTTTGCAGTTTGTTAAATTCTGTGTTAGAGAAATGTAGCACTGATAGAAGAAACATAGAAAGTGTGTCTGAAATTCGAAATCTGTTAGACAGATGTTCAGGCCAAACACAATTCTCTCAAAATATTCAGCAAGATTGTCAGGAGTTTTTAATGTATATGCTTGATGTATTGCATGCTGAAGGTGTAGATGTAGATCAGCTGTTTGGGCTTTCTTATCAATGGCAGCATGACTGCGAGAACTGTATGGTATCAAGTACTACTAGTGTAGACTCAGAAAGATTTATATATTTAACTTTGCCAGACAGTAAATCAGTCTCCTTTAATAAGCTAGTAAAAGCAGCTGATCACAACATGGAGTGTAGCCAATGTAAATCTGAAATGATGTCCACATTATTTATACGAACATATGGCCAGTATGTCATTTTAATGTTCCAACGATGTAGGCCTGATGGAACAAAATTGACAACTTTAATTAAAAATTTTGTAGCTTCGCAGTTGTCAATATCAGGAAGGACTTTTGTAACTGCAGCAATTATATATCATGACGGCCCTTCAATAACATCAGGACATTACACAGCTTATTTAAAGTCTAGAAATGGCTGGTCATTCTGTAACGATTCTGTTTTAATTTAAAAAAAAAAATTGCCGTATGACCTTAAAAACTCTTACCTGATGTTTTTAAAACCAAAATTTTAGGGAAATAATCTTGGGATGTGCTCTGTGGAATTTCAAGAAGTTCTAATGTCTCCTACACAATTTGGCCTTGAGGATAAGTGTAGTTCAGAGACATAAGTTCTAACCATAAGACTGGACGTCATGGAGAAATAAATGCACTTTGAATGAGTTCAGAAAAACTATTTCTTTTTATAAGCTAATTGAAGCAGCCAATCAAAACATAGAGTAGAGGGAATGTAAGTCTGCAACGCTGTCTACTGTTTTACATTGCTTTGTGATTGAAAGTGATGTAGAGAATTAAATAATTGTAGTAGTCATAGAGTTAGTGTAAGTCTGCTTCATAGTAAGCAGTATCAGTGTCATAGGAAATGTAGAACATGACTGAGCAAGAAGGGGAAGATATTACTATTCCAGGATTGTGAAAATGATCTTCAACATTTTAATTCTGAAAGTTGCGGAAATGACAAATGACGGGATTGGCTTACAAGAAATCCAAGAGTTATAAATGGGTCTGACAAGATTTGGCCTTGTGGAAACTTGTGGTAGAGAGCAAGAAGTCATTTATTGCATGTAACATGTTTTTAAAAACGATGGAGGTTTTCTTTCAGAAAGTGGCGGGCTGAAAGTAATAACAGCACAACAGAGTGTAAGCTGTTCATAGGACATCCTTCGACGTCATGGAAAGTAAGTTAACTTTAAGGAGTTCTGAATTCTGATTTCTTATGTTGTATGGGTTTTTTAAACACAATCATTTTGATTGTGTTTTTTTCCCCGCTGTTATATGATGAATACCTTCAAGTCACTGTTTTTAGTGAATTTTGATACATTCTGAGAACAGCAAAAATAAACCATTTAACATGTATAATTAATTCTGTACTGTTTGCATTTATGATGTATATGTAGAACTGTGTAGGAGGCATGGAGAAGGTGAGGCTTCTGTAAGTGTCAAAGTTGTTGCATGCAGTGCTGCATTTCTGCGTATTCTTTCATATGCTAGTCTACATCTGCACAATGAGATACCTGAGCAAAGGAAACACAAGTGATGTGATTGTGAAATGAGCAAAATAAATTGCACGTATTTCAATTACATCACCTGTGTTTCCTATCATTACGAATCACATTGTGCAGATCAAGTTTAGGTCTGTCCAGGGAAACATAGGAGGTTTGGACTTTGTTCAAGAGTGCAGTGGACATGACTCACTTCATTGGTAGACCTTTACATGTATTATGTCCTCTATTCTCTTCAACAACTCGAAATTTCATCTGCAACCCTGAGTAGGCCTCACCTCAAACAAACCTCTGGATAGGACACATCTTATTGGCATCCTGAAGCAATTATTTAAAATTTTAGTGTCTTGCGACACTTTTCTGAGACAACAGCAATGCAAAAGATGCACCATGTTTTAAGATAGGCCTCACTTCATCTGCATCAAGATACTGTTAGTTTAAAATGTATATCTTTAGGACTGTGTAGGGGGCCTGGAGAAGCAGAAGCTTCTGTAAGTGTCAAAGTTGTTGAAAAACTGTTTGTCCTTCAATCTTTTCCCTTGTCTTTTGTAATTTTTAAATACATGTTTTAATATTTTTGAAATGTTTGTTCTCTCTTTCACAGATTGAAAGTATAAAAACAAAAAGTGAGTAATTTAACGACAATTATAAGGTAAATGCTTTGTACTCTTTTCGTTACATTTCTATCACATTCACCTACTATTAGTTCCACTGCTTCATTTCTTTAACCCTCAGTTTCCTGCCTTTGCTACTTCCCTCATTCCTTTCTCTATTACCTACTTACTCAACTCCTTCCACTCTTTTTCTCAGTCCCTCTCTTCTCATAGTTCCTCACTCTTGTTCACTCACTCCGTCTCTATTACTCTTAGTGTCTTTGACTGATCACTCTATCACTACTTGTTCATAATGCTTTCTCTGTGTAGTTGAAGCACACTAAGGGGCATATTATGAATACAGCCAATAAAATTATTGCTCTTTTTATTGGCAGAAAACTGGTGCAAAAGTGGTTTTAGCGGCAGTTTTCTGCCGCTAAAAGCAGCTTTAGCGACACATTTCTGCCAATAAAAGCTGCAAAACTTTTATTGCCTATGTTGATGATATGGCTCTATGTTACTTACATTTCTTTGCTGTTTCAATTAATCTTTTTCTGTTATTTTTTGTTTTCTGTTTTCTATTTTTTCTCTCTGTTATTCCTCATGTTTTAATCTTATTTTGAACATTCACTCACATTCTCCAAGAAACTCTTCTTTGTTAATGTTATACTCTCTTTTTTTTTCTTTCACTTCGTTATCTATTTTGTTTTTCACAATTATACCCTCTTCCGTCTTTTCTTCGGTAAATAGATCTATTAAACAGTATCTCTTCTTTACTCCCTATAGCTGTCTTTCTTTTAACATCACTCTCTGTTTACTTTCCTTATACTTACACTTTTCTTTTTTTAAAATTTTTTTTGGGTTAGCTCCCGGTCCGCGTACCGGGAAGCTAACCCGGGAGCGAACCAAAAGAAATAGAGCTTGCCAGAGTGCTAAACATTCTAGCAATTTTTTTTGAAAGGGAAGGTAGTTCTGAAAAGAACTTTTTTTTAATATTTTTGTTGTTTTATATATATATATTTTTTTTTTAACATTTTTTGTTTTTTTGTATTTTTTGAACGATTTTATATTTTTTTTGGTTTTTTTTGGGGGGGGGGAAACAACAAAAAACAGGCGTTGAAAAGGGCTCAACAGGAGCAAAAAAAAATTTACTGGGGGCGGTTAGGGCAATCATGGTGTTCATACGCCAGGTTTATAGCATTGATGCTCATGTTGCCACAAGCTAACAATGCACGACAGTGCATACAAGAGTGAATCATGTGCCCAAAATTTTCTTGAATATTTGGCACAGTTTCCCGTGCCTCTTCTGATGTTAATGCAATTGGTAATCTTGGTCTGGCCACAGGAGTTGGTCTTGGATTGTCCTGTAAATCCCTTATTTCCGCCCGGCTGTAATTGAGCGGATGCTTCCTTGTCATGTGCCTGTGCATTGTGTGATTTCCGTAACTATATTTCTTGTCCGTCCCTCTGGACAATTGTTCTTTGCATATGAGGCAGGTGACATACCTCGCATTGACTTTTTTTTGGCCACGAGGGATCGAATAAAACTGCCAGATGAAACTGGCTTTCTTTCTGGAAACACGGGGCACCTCTTCTAAGAACTGTGGTTCTTCTCCCTCCTCATCCATTTCTTCCTCTTCCTCCTCAGTGTTGGTCAGGACCTGGGGAGGTGGTCCTCTCTTCCCATGAGGAGGTGGTGGTGGTGGTGGGGGTCCACCAGCTGAAGCTACCAATGAAGCCATTTTCCAACAAGCAAAATAGGTCTTCCTCTCACAATGATGAAAGTCAGAGTGAGGAAAGAAGGAGGGGTTTTCATCATTTGGGAAAAAAAATACTTCTCAACCAATGAAAAGTGTTATTTTTAGGTCACCTGACCTAGCCTTACATCATTATGAAACCAAAAGTGAAATGAACCAATGAAAAGTTTTATTAACAAGTCACATGACCTCTCACGCTCATGTTACGCGCTGCGGAACGCGCCCCGGTTAGCTTCCGGGTCGCTAAGCTTAGTTGTACTAACTATATATCACGCACCCGCAATCCACTGCTGATGATGTCACATATTACATCATTCATGACATGGTCAGTGACATCACTGATGACATCACTGATGACATCTCAAATGACATCACTGATGACATCACTGATGACATCTCAAATGACATCACTGATGACATCACTGATGACATCTCAAATGACATCACTGATGACATCACTGATGACATCTCATTTAACATTACTGATCACATCACTGATGACATCATTCATGTGATAATACGATGAACCTCTTCAGACTCTAATATAACCTTAGATACACTCAGTGTAAACAGACACTCACAGACTGTCACTCATCCATGGAGTTACTTACACACCTAGTCAGTCATGCAAAGAATCAATCACACCTCCATTTTCACAACTATACAGTTATACACACCTTACTTATTCAAACATATACTAAAACATATTTACTCACTTATACAATCCTGGATACAAGAGCACAATGATCCATACAGCCACTCACACATTCACTGGCTCTTATGCACAGTTATTTATATATGTCAACTCTCACATGTACTGTATTTTACATATGTACTTACTTTGACATGTAGCACTGAGATATCCATTCACTCACCAATACAGTCATGCACACAGTCAACCGCCCATACAGCTGTTTCCACATGCACTTTTGAACCCATACATCTATGCACAGAGTCATACACCTCCCAGCCACCCACACACACACTCAGTCTCCCATACAAATGCTTGGGCAACCAATCAATAACCCATATAGTTACTCATATAGCTACTGATCAACACATGCAGCAGTTTACAGAACAACAGACATAATGATGCACAAATTAAGACAGTTTAGTCACTAACCCATGCACTCAGTGAGACACATTTAACCACTCACTCATACAGTCAGTCATGCACCTACTAAATCCTTCATCCAGACACTTATACATCCACTCATTCTTAAATATGTAAGACATATTTTAACTTTACAGAAAAATACAGTCACTGGATGTTGTCATCAGTGATGTCATCAGTGATGTCATTTGAGATGTCATCAGTGATGTCATCAGTGATGTCACTGACCATGTCATGAATGATGTAATATGTGACATCATCAGCAGTGGATTGCGGGTGCGTGATATATAGTTAGTACAACTAACTATATATGGAATTTCATTGGTTTTGTGTGAGTAAAATAAGATTTTTTAAATGCTAATTCCTAACTATATATGGTCTATAACCTATGGTTTTTTCAGTGAATTTTCAAGGTTTTGTAAATGCTAATTCCTAACTATATATGGTTTATAACCTATGGTTTTTTCAGTGAATATATATATATATATATATATATATATATATATATATATATATATATATATATATATATATATATATATATATATATATATATATATATAATTGTAAGCAGCAAATTCTAATCAGGAAAAATCTCACGGACACCTTGGATGGGTTTGCAGGTGATTTATTTATACAAAGACTGCACAGCAACGAGTTTCGACTTTTGTCTTGCTCACGCTGAGAAGCAGAACAGTTAACGCATCCTTATACATATCATTACTAAACATAAACAGAGGACTGATAACACACCGTGAAAAACAATGAAATAAAGGTGAGGAACCGCATCGCCATTTTGTCATGGAAAAAATTATCATGGGATGTACAATAAATACAACTGGTAAAGAACAACCAAAGCCTAATAAGCAACTCAAAAAACTTTATAGGTATGTAACAATCATAGTAACGTCTTATTGGATTATATCACAGCGCTAGGTCATTTAAAATCATACTGGGCTAACTCCATATAATATACCGTATTGAAAAGCTCATGTGCTGAAAACTCATTTCAAATGCCCGTTTCGAGGAAAAAAGTCCCAGACTCTTCTGTGAGATACTATATTGCGTTTGCTCGAAGTTTGAGTTGGCAACCTGTTCCATTCAAAAATCCCCAAACTTTATTGAGTGGGACCAAATGCATGATCACCAGTACTAGAGTTGCGTGCATTGGCTAATTACGTCTGCCTCCCTGGTTGAATGACAACACCCCACACTAACGCCCCAGTGGGCTAAAGACACCTGCTATAGCATACAATCACACCATTAGTGCCAGATTGCATATAATGCCTCATTCCTAATAGTAGAGATCGTTCCAAATGATTTTGATGAAGGTATAGTCATCCAAAGACACCTGCCGCCCACACCAAAAAAAAGAGAAGGTGCCATAACCTAAGAAATAAAAACACAACCACTACTTGAGACCATTTGTTGCTAGCTTACCTGCCTATTTGAAAGATACCACCCACTTTCTGACCATCATTGAGGGTATACATTGGGAACCTAGTTACATCATGATTACATTGGACATATGCAGTTTGTATACATGCATTCGTCATGAATTAGGTTTACAAGCTGTTGAGTACTTTCTCAATAGACGTTCCATTGCTTTTTTGTCCCATTCCAAGATGATTCTTGCTATGATTGAATTTTGTTTGAAAAATAATTTTTTTCTTTTTGATGATGTCGTCTATCGCCAAGCACAGGGCACAGCTATGGGCACCAGCTTCGCCCCCAGCTATGCCAACTTGGTAATGGGCTGATGGGAGGAGCGGGTGGCCACCAATGTGGAAGAGTACGATCGCTGTGTCCTGTGGTTGCGTTTCATAGACAAATTTTTTTTAATTTGGAATGGAGATATGGAATCTGCTCAAACCTTTGTCAAATGGCTGAATGACAATGTATATAATTTACAGTTCACTGAGCATATGAGCACAACAAAAATAGAATTTTTGGATGTACTAGTAGAAATTGTAGACAACTCAATGCAGACTAAATTGTTTCGCAAGAGCACCGCGGGCAATAGTATTCTAAATGCCGCAAGCGCTCACCCTAGACAATTAGTTTACAGTATCCCGTACGGTGAACTGTTACGGGCAATACGTAACTGCAGTTCGGATGAAAATTATTTACAAGATAAGGAAGTCGTGATAGGACGATTTCAGGAAAGAGGATACAGCAGTAAAACTATTACTGAGGTCTGTACTAAGGTAGATGCGGTAACCCGTACTCAACTACTGCATCCCAATAACAAAAAAGATCCTGAAACGAGTACTTTACGTTTCATCACAAGCTACTCGGGACAAGCACAACAAGTGCGCAAAATATTGCGCAAACACTGGCATGTTTTGCTTACTGATAGCAATCTTGAAAAACATCTGAATATCAATCCCCAGATTACATTTCAAAGGTGTAAGTCACTAAGAGATGAACTAAGTCCCAGTCTGGTAACTGTAGAGGGTGGGACAGGGAGAACCACACGCGGGGTATTTAAGAGATGCAGAAAATGTAAGGCTTGCACCAACAGTGTGGATTGTACCATCTTGTCCATTGCTGGCACCAAGAGGGAGTTAACTATCAAGAAGAACCTGAGTTGCAATACCAATTATTGTGTGTATGCATTAATCTGTCCGTGCAATAAGGCCTATATAGGCAGCACTATTCATTGTGCCAAGAAACGTGTCTTAGAACATGTAAGGGCTATCCGGCATAACAACAGACACTACCCAGTTGCCAGGCATTTTTTTGAACACCATCATCAGGATGACAAACAACTACGGATGGTAGTTATTGATGATGTTCCGGAAAATGTACGGGGTGGCAATAGGAAACTCCTATTGCGCAAACTCGAGTCGAAATACATCATCGGTATCGTTGCGGCGCAGGAGAGAGGGGTACAACTGGTGCCGGAGTCTCCCTACAAAACGCTGTTTGCTCGTTGGACCTGACCTGGCTGGAGCTGTTTGCTGCTAAGGGCTGCCTTAACCCACGACTTGCGGAACCCGCTCCGCGGGTCCCGCTGCGGATTTCACCTCACCGTTTGCTGTTGGTTCGTGGTTTCCTGCCTGGCTGCTCTGAGGGGGCGTGTGAGGCTTCAGGGCTGCGAGCGTGAGGCTGAGTCACCTGGCCCCGCTCTCCCTGAACGCCCCGCCCACACCTTCCTGCAATCAAAAAGGCACCTGGACTTTCCCCTGGTGGGACGCTGTTTGTTCGTTGGACCTGACCTGGCTGGAGCTGTTTGCTGCTAAGGGCTGCCTTAACCCACGACTTGCGGAACCCGCTGCGCGGGTCCCGCTGCGGATTTCACCTCACCGTTTGCTGTTGGTTCGTGGTTTCCTGCCTGGCTGCTCTGAGGGGGCGTGTGAGGCTTCAGGGCTGCGAGCGTGAGGCTGAGTCACCTGGCCCCGCTCTCCCTGAACGCCCCGCCCACACCTTCCTGCAATCAAAAAGGCACCTGGACTTTCCCCTGGTGGGACGCTGTTTGCTCGTTGGACCTGACCTGGCTGGAGCTGTTTGCTGCTAAGGGCTGCCTTAACCCACGACTTGCGGAACCCGCTGCGCGGGTCCCGCTGCGGATTTCACCTCACCGTTTGCTGTTGGTTCGTGGTTTCCTGCCTGGCTGCTCTGAGGGGGCGTGTGAGGCTTCAGGGCTGCGAGCGTGAGGCTGAGTCACCTGGCCCCGCTCTCCCTGAACGCCCCGCCCACACCTTCCTGCAATCAAAAAGGCACCTGGACTTTCCCCTGGTGGGACGCTGTTTGCTCGTTGGACCTGACCTGGCTGGAGCTGTTTGCTGCTAAGGGCTGGATTAACCCACGACTTGCGGAACCCGCTCCGCGGGTCCCGCTGCGGATTTCACCTCACCGTTTGCTGTTGGTTCGTGGTTTCCTGCCTGGCTGCTCTGAGGGGGCGTGTGAGGCTTCAGGGCTGCGAGCGTGAGGCTGAGTCACCTGGCCCCGCTCTCCCTGAACGCCCCGCCCACACCTTCCTGCAATCAAAAAGGCACCTGGACTTTCCCCTGGTGGGACGCTGTTTGCTCGTTGGACCTGACCTGGCTGGAGCTGTTTGCTGCTAAGGGCTGCCTTAACCCACGACTTGCGGAACCCGCTCCGCGGGTCCCGCTGCGGATTTCACCTCACCGTTTGCTGTTGGTTCGTGGTTTCCTGCCTGGCTGCTCTGAGGGGGCGTGTGAGGCTTCAGGGCTGCGAGCGTGAGGCTGAGTCACCTGGCCCCGCTCTCCCTGAACGCCCCGCCCACACCTTCCTGCAATCAAAAAGGCACCTGGACTTTCCCCTGGTGGGACGCTGTTTGCTCGTTGGACCTGACCTGGCTGGAGCTGTTTGCTGCTAAGGGCTGCCTTAACCCACGACTTGCGGAACCCGCTCCGCGGGTCCCGCTGCGGATTTCACCTCACCGTTTGCTGTTGGTTCGTGGTTTCCTGCCTGGCTGCTCTGAGGGGGCGTGTGAGGCTTCAGGGCTGCGAGCGTGAGGCTGAGTCACCTGGCCCCGCTCTCCCTGAACGCCCCGCCCACACCTTCCTACAACACGCCCCATTGCTCTTGGCCCATAAAAACTAGTGAGAGACGCTGCGCGGGAGCGCGCGGGAGCGCCCGGGGATAAGCCCGGGACAAGGGCGGGACCGTTTGAGGCCGTTCGAGGTCTAAGAGGACTGGCCTGGCCCACCCCCCTTGGTTCTTGCCATTGACTTCGTGCCTGGACTTCGATATTAGTGAGTACCCTACAGGAATTTTATCTGTCACACATCATGTGTACTAGCGGGAGTCGTAGTAAGACTGCACTGGGCCTGACCAAGTCAAATGGCACCTTGGACGATTTTCTTGTAAAGACAAATTTGGCAATAGACGCCGAAATCACTAAAATGCAGAATAGGGTTTCTATCGAGCTTGACGCTGCGCGCAGGCTCTCCCAAACATTTGCTAACTCCAAAAAATCATCCCTGGGAAATATTGCGTCCGCTGCATCCCCCCAACAGGCTTCACGCCCCCTCCCTCTGTTAATTCATGCCGACATTCATCATTCTCCCTCTTCTTCCTCTTCACCCCCATTAGACTCCTCCTTTATTTTTACACCCATGACCTCCAAACTTACTGAGACTCATGTCCCTACTGTACAGGAAAAGTCTATCACTCTGCTGGACATCCCTGCTCCTTCCTTTTCGGTAGTAAAAAGTAAAAATCTAGATCGTCAAGCCCTGAAAAGGAAGAACATTGCAAAAATTGCCTACGCTCGCAAGAAAGCAAAAATTGCAAGGCAGCAGTTTTTCAATTCTAGAAGAACTCTGCCTAACATAGGGGAGTTCAAAAAAACATCACATTCAGCCACCCAGCTAACAGGGGGTGATAGCGATCTTACCCATTCTAACATCACTACTGTTCCTGTCTTAGAGAATCTTGCTGTCCCTGGTGACAACTTAACAGGGGGAGGGCAAAATGACCTAGGGAGGGATATGGACAAGGCGGGTGATGATGAAGACTTTCTTAAAACAGTCTGGGTCACTTTAAAACAACTATTGTCACCTTTTGAACTCAGACTGTCACGCATTGAGAATCACCTGCTTGAAATGGATAAAACTTTAGTATCCCTGGCCACGCTTAGCCTAAAACAGCTGGAAGCTACATATCCCCACATTACTGAGGGTGCCCCACAGGTTAGTAATGATGGTACCCAACCTGTACCAGCTTCCAATGCTGGCATCCAACCGGCTTTAGCCCCTAACGAGGCCTCCCTTGCTCCTATAATTCTGCCCTCTCCTTTGCCCTCCCTATTACCCAAACCTACTCCAATTCCCAAACCCCGGACAATTGCAAATGTCCCTGTCCCCTCCCCATCTAATTCATCAAAACCAGATATAAAACCCTCCATAAAACAGGTGCAGCCCAAAAATTTTTCTAGAACTGATCAGAAGGCGACCAAGCCTATCACCCCTCTTTTACAGCGCACATTTAACCAACACCAAAATCAACAGAACTTTCGCGGGGGCTATATTGACCTCCCTCCTGATGCCGGGCCCTATGTTGCCATCTTGGCTGGGGTACCTTCGCTTGACCCTGACACCGTGGAAACCCAGTGGTCCTTAAAGAACAAAGTGATCCACTGGCTAAATGTCAACAGGCAGCTCCCTTATACCACCAGGAGCAGGGTCTTAATGGTCAGGCGAGTTCCATGGGTGGGTCGCACTTATAAATCCATATCGGGAGACTGTATTGTGGTGTCATTCGCAGACCCCCACACAGCCCAACTCATCACCACGTGAGATCCACATGCGATTGACCAATCTATCGTCACTAAACCCCTTACCTTTTTTTACCCTCCAAAACAGATAGTAGAGCCTCCTGGGGTCTGGTCCATAGCCCACAATCACAGATGGAAGGGGCACGGGCAGGAATGGCAACCCGCTAATAACTGGCGGGAAGGTGCACCCACTATGAATAGGTTTGAATGCCTAGATCAGGTGGATTGACTGGGAACTCTTGATCTCTCACTTCGGTCGAGCGCTCTAAATCTTTCAACCAATGCCAGTAACAATGACAATTCTCCATCTATTAACAAAAATCAAACCTTTCCGGGTGCAGAACAACCCTGCCCTGCCCAGCGTCCCCTTGCTGTGCGGGCCACACAACATCTAGAGATGGTACATTCCCTAGTTCCGTTAGACGCAACGGGGAATGTGGGCCAACCAGTCCAGAAAAATAGCGACTTAAAACATTCACTCCTATCTTGGAATGTAGCAGGCCTGGGTAATAAGATCACCCACAAACCTTGGTTGGAGATTGTACAGAAGCATGGCGTTCTTTGCCTGCAAGAAACTTGGCTTGTAGAGGAAAGTCACATTATGGGGTATCGAACATTCCATTCACCCGCTGTTCCCTCTCCCCAGGGTCGAAATAAAGGGGGCCTGTGCATATATACATCGAATGTAGGGGATATAAAGGTATATGATTTCCATTCTGATCAATACTTCCAAATTCTTTCATTTAAATGGGGCACCACACAAAAGGTGATACTGGTGAATTTTTATAATAACATGCCAGCTAATGAAATGGAATTGATTTTGAATAAAATGTCACACCATATTCATAAAGTGAGAGATCAAAACACGGGGGACCACACAGTTCTATGGGTGGGAGATTTTAATTGTGCCATCTGCCCATCTTCTGAGTTAGGTTTGTGCGGCCTTGCAGATCACGAGGAGGATGGCCCTTTCCACTTCTCACACGCCTATTTGGGGTCTCTCCTCAACACTATCATATTCTCTTTTGATCTTACTTTCATTAATCAGGCATGTTCCCCCCCAGTTCCCTTTGCCCCAACATACAATGGTAGAGGCTGTGAAACCACAATTGACTTTGCACTAACGTCACCCACTAAACCCAACTTTATAACTTTTTGGGAGATTGGGGACGACCCAATGAGCGATCATTATCCTATTATTTTTGGGGTAATGATCGCAGAGGAGAAAGCAAAGGAATCTAGCGGGCCTCTATATTCACTTGAGGTCACTTTAACAAAGATAAACGGCTATGTGATAAAGTGGGAGAAATTGAATCCCTTAATCTTCTTTCACAACCTCATATCATCTTGCTTTACAGACATATTTGTCTGTCTAGAAGAAGATATTGATCCAAAGGCGATCATGGCAGCCTTCGTTAATATTCAGCTTTACATTAAAGACATACTAACTAGGAGCCACAAAAAGAATGGGAAACACACACGTGGGTGGTTCGACTCCAGGTGTACAGCTGCCCTAAAGAATTTGAAGAAAGTTTTAAATGCTATTCCCAAAGATAGGGTGCAAATTTCCAAGGCCAGACGAGAGTATAAGAGGGAAATTAACCATCGGAAGGCAATAATGAAAAGGGAGGCCTGGGAAGCTTTGGGGGAAGCTGCCATGAATAAGGACACTAACCTCTTTTGGAAAGTTATAAGATCGGTATATAACACAAAAGTTAGTGACAATTGCATAGATGTAGCAATTACGGCAGAGCTCTGGGTAGAACACTACGGCAAACTTTATACCAATAGCCAGGGGGACACCCAGAACCAACAAAAGGAAACCTCATCCTTGAATAATTTAATTCAGGATTACCAGTCAAGTGACCCCCCAGTATCCCCCTATCCAATTGATCTGGTTTTTACCTCTCTAGAAGTGGAAGATGCCATCAGGGAAAGCCCATCAGGGAAAGCTCCTGGCCCCGACCACACCCCTGTGGATGTTTACAAAACAAACCTCGAATTCTGGGCTCCCCTCTTAACTAACGTTTTAAATATGGGAAACAAATGTGGCTTAATTAACACCTGGTCAGATGCAATTGTAGTGCCCATCTTTAAAAAGGGGAATAGGGACGATCCTGCTTGCTACCGTCCTATATCTCTATTGGACGGCCTCATGAAAATTGCAGGAAGGATCGTCCTTAAGAGAATCCAACACTGGGAGACAGAGAAAAAGGTCATCTCCGAACTCCAATACGGGTTCCGAAAGGGAATGGGTACCCAGGAACAATGTTTAAACCTGTCCCTATTGATCTCCAAATACACCGAGGCCAAAAAAGGGGACCTGTTTGTTACCTTTGTTGACCTCAGCTCAGCATTTGATTGTGTGGACCATCTCCAGCTCTGGTCAACATTGGAACATATCGGGGTGGATCCCACCATCATCATATTCATAAAAGAACTATATAGAGATGCCGGGGCTAGAGTGAGGTTCGGGTCCCAGGGTCAATGCACACAGAAATTTGCCATAAATAGAGGGGTTAGGCAAGGCTGCATACTTGCGCCCCTCTTATTTAGTTTTTATATAAATTCTATCGTAGAGCATTTAATAAATCTGCCAAGTGACTACCCAGCTGTCAATGGTAGGCCTGTACCCATTCTTTTATATGCCGATGACGCTGCAATCATGTCTAGGACTAAGGTAGGGCTGCAGAGAGCAGTAACTGAATTCTCATCCTACATGGGGAAACGAAATCTGAAAGTGAACATCTCCAAAACTTTCTCCATGTCATGCACCCAAAAGAACAAAAGGCCACAATGTTCGATATATCTTGACGAGCAAAGAATTGAGTGCACGGACACCTTTTGCTATCTGGGTGTTGTTTTTGAGAGGAAAGGAGGTTGGAAACACGCAGTATCTGCTAGGAAACTTGCCTTTAGTCGTGCCATTGGGGCCCTGCGAACTTTCGCAGCAAAAATCGGGGGCAAACCGACTGCTGAGATGTTACAGATCTATCAAGCCAAGTGTATAGCGACAGTCACTTATGGAGCAGGCCTATGGGGCTTTGAAAATGTGTCCTCGCTACAAACCTGTGAGAACCTTTTTATCCGCTATTTACTAGGTGTGAGCAAATCTACTTCGACTTTTATTACCCACATTGAGACTGGCCTCAAATACCTTAGCGACACTATAAAGTTATCACCGTGTTTGCTGTGGCACAAAATCTGGACCACTATGGAATGCTAATTTAACAGAGAACTCATCACGGACTGTAAGAACTTGGATGGTGCATCCAAAATCAAATGGCTACGATACGTCCAGCTGATGTTCTCTAAAATTGGACACCCCGAATTTTATGATGCTCCAGAGTCCCTAGAAAACTTGTCTAGGCCAGCTCTCAAAAAACTCTTAATCACACAATTGGAAAGCGCCAGATGGAACATTGAGAAACTTAAGAGTTCTACCCTGAGTTATCAAAAAATTACCCCTATTGAAGGTTTACAAATGTATCTCAGGATCGAAACTGCACCTTACCCTCGTATGCTTCTTACAAGGCTGCGTTTAGGTACCTTTTTCCGTATGGTCACCCTCCCAAAACACAATGATTGGACTTCGGCGAATTTAATTTGCCCATGCGATGACCATTCATCGCAAAGTAACATTCATATTATGTTCTTCTGTAATCTCTACTCTGCCCCGAGGAAATTATTCCTCTTACCTCTTCTTAAATCCTGGGGCATAAGAACATGTAAAACTGCTTATCTGAAGTTACTTTTGTTAGATGAGGTGTATGTTATCTTTGTTGTTTCTCGTTTTTTAATGTCAGTGATGAAATACAGAAACTCTATGGTGTAAGCCTTACATGTTTAAATTCTCTAGAAGTTCTAACATGAGACTTTTCGGTTATATGTTTATCGCTGACTTCTTATATATGGAAAAATGTTTTTACAGATTCCTTACAAATTTTTTCAATGTGGAAATCTTTTTAAATTCATGGTATAAACTGTACCTGTATGCTTTTATGATTTCTCAGATAAATCGAATAAAGCCAAATTTGAATTTGAATTTGCATCATCGACTTGGATTAAATTCCAATGAAGAGATTTCTGTACACCTCCATTGATTAGGCAGTACTAAATTCTAATGAAGAACTTCTTGTACACCTCCACTAACTATGCACCATTAACTGAAACAATGGCACTATTAACTGAAAAAATGGTGCATAGATTTTGTGCAATTAATTTATGTTAATGTGTAGGCACAAAAAATGCAGTTCACATTTTTTAAATAATATGTACTGATCTGTCGTTTCTTATAAATGGTTAAAGAATTATTTTTTAATGCTGGGTTTTCATTTCTTAGGTTATGGCACCTTCTCTCTTTGTTTGGTGTGGGCGGCAGGTGTCTTTGGATGAGTATACCTGCAACAAAATCATTTGGAATGATCTCTACTATTAGGAATGAGGCATTATATGCAATCTGGCATTAATGGCGTGATTTTATGCTATAGCAGGTGTCTTTAGCCCACTGGGGCGTTAGTGTGGGGTGTTGTCATTCAACCAGGGAGGCAGACGTAATTAGCCAATGCACGCAACTCTAGTACTGGTGATCATGGATTTGGTCCCACTCAATAAAGTTTGGGGCTTTTTGAATGGAACAGGTTGCCAACTCGAACTTCGAGCAAACGCAATATGGTATCTCACAGAAGAGTCTGTTTTTTTTTCCTCGAAACGGGCATTTGAAATGAATTTTGAGCACATGAGCTTTCAGTACGGTATATTATATGGAGTTAGCCCAGTATGATTTGAAATGACCTAGCGCTGTGATATAAGCCATTAAGACGTTACTATGATTGTTAAATACCTATAACGTTTTTTGAGTTGCTTATTAGGCTCTGGTTGTTCTTTACCAGTTGTATTTATTGTACATCCCATGATAATTTTTTCCATGACAAAATGGCGATGCCGTTCCTCACCTTTATTTCATTGTTTTTCACGGTGTGTTATCAGTCCTCTGTTTATGTTTAGTAATGATATGTATAAGGATGCGTTAACTGCTCTGCTTCTCAGCGTGAGCAAGACGAATGTCAAAACGCGTTGCTGTGCAGTCTTTGTATAAATAAATCACCTGCAAACCCATCCAAGGCATCCGTGAGCTTTTTCCTGATTGGAATTTGCTGCTTACAATAGCTTACAGGGCTGCCGGTGCCCTGATCACGGACCGCCCTATCTGACGGCCTCTTTCATCACCGGAGTTGCTGGTTCATATATATATATATATATATATATATATATATATATATATATATATATATATATATATATATATATATATATATATATATATATATATATATATATATATATATATATATATATATATATATATATATAAAATTCAATGTCCAGTTTCCCTTCCAAACCGGACATCGACACTGTAGACTCGGTTGTATTCTTCGCACGGCTGATTCACTGCCTGCTGTAATGCGTTTCGGTAGTATCTCCTGCCTTGCTCTCACACTGAGCACCATTACTTCCCATTCTTTGTTGGGAGCAGTCGGTGACATAATGTTACTGACATAAACAACATACCACAAAACTGCAATGTTTACACTCTTGTACAAATGACACAATAGTGTGTTTCATACTAAAACTCCTCACATTACATATTTCATGTTGTAAAAAACATTACAAAATTCTTTAACCAATCATGTTAAAAAAATGCTCTCATTTTTATCTTTTTGTAACTTTTCTTAACCTACCGAATGTAAAGTCATATAAACCATTTCTATCTGAATTTAACCTGTTCATCTCGGAATTCAAATCATGTCATTGAATTAGCATTGACATTCATCTTGTTAGTTCACAAGTGCGAAAATTGACAAATCCTAGACTATATAATACTAGAATATTCTGCAATGTCATGAGTATATATACGCTCCCTCAATGCAACAAGCCTCAAAGTAAGGGAGAAATTCCATAAAAGTCACTATAAATTCTTATTCCACATTTATTCTGTATCGTACTGACTTTTTCACTGTTCATCTGTGCCAATATTTGTGGGTGTTGCCCATGTACAGAGCATGTTTTTTTATTAAACACATTGGCTCAAATTAATGATAATCAAGGGTGAGTTTTTAAAAAACTCAGCAGAAATATGCTACACTCCCTCCCGCCTCCCAAAGTCCTTAATTTTTTTTAAAAGAAGCCACTTACCTGCTGTCTGCCGCCTCCCCTGCCTGGCCACTCTCCATCCTGCTCCTCGCGTCCCATTTCTGTAATTAAAAAACAAACTACATTGTACGTCTGACGTGCGTGAGTGTAGGTTTAGATTTATTGGTCTAGTGTCTAGGAAGTGTCTCATGGCCCTGAGCCCATCTTCATGAGAGATGCTTGTATATAGTGAAGCTACATCAAGTGTTATTAGAAGGTATGTATTTCCCAAATTAGATTGTGTATCTTCCTTAAAAAATCTCTTGTATCCTGGCTGAAGAAAGTGAGATCCTTTACTAGATCCTTTAAGAAGTAATCTATATACTGGGATACAATTGCTGCTATTATAAACCTTCCCAGGGGATTTACTAAATTCTTATGCACTTTGGCGATCAAATGCAATATTGGTATGATAGGATCATCACATTTCAAATATGATATTCATCCTCTTTGATAAGGCCAATTCCTCACTACCTTGCTAGATCTTTATGGGATTTGTTTTTAACTTCAATTAGATTACTCTATGGGACCCTTTGGTAACACTTGGTGTCTTTCAATTGTAATTTCGCTTCATTGTTGTACATGCTTAAGGGCCACAAGACTACATTGCCACCCTTGTCCGACTGGATGACTACAATATCCATCCATGAATTTATTTTGTCAATTACTTTGGAATAGTCTCTTTCTCTTTTTTGGTGCCTTTAACCCGTTCGCTGCTAGGCCTTTCCCCCTCTTGTGCTAAGCCGTTTTTTTGGCTATTTGGGGTAGTTCGCGCTTAGGCCCCTTTAACATTTTGATCACATAAGGTATCCACGCCAAATTTGCGTCCTTTTCTTCCAACACCATGGGGATTCTGAAGGTACCCAGGGTTTGTGGACTCCCCTTGAGGGGACCCAGAGATTAGCCAAAATGCAGCAAAATGTTGTGTTTTGGGGGGAAAAATTGGAACAATGTGATGCAAATGAAAGCGTCTGGTTTTTACCCTGCAAATAGTATCAACAAAGGGTTTGTGGGGCTGAAATCACAATTTTTCCTGATTTGGGGACTGACAGACTTTTGTCAGAAAACCAACATTTTCTACACAGTTTTGGCATTTTACTGGGATATAGCCTATTTTTGCTGTTTTTCCTGCTTTCGACCTTCATCCAGTTAATGGTAGAAATGGGAATGAAAGCAATAATGGATCCTGGAAAGCTATACATTTTAGAAAAGTAGACAAAGTTCTGAATTCAGCAAGGGGTCATTTGTGTAGATCCTTCAAGGTTTCTTCATAGAAACTAACAGTAGAATATAGGAAAAATCGAAAATTGGTTGAAAAAAACGGTAACTTCTTCTAATTATGAAAGCTGTTTGAAAGCAATATACTGTTACATCCTCTGGATTTTTCTGGTTGTGGAAATATATAGGACTTGTAGGTTCACCAAGAACCAGACGAACCCAGAGCCAATAACTGAGCAGCGTCTTGCAATGGTTTTTTATTATGTACCGGGTATACAGCAATTAATTTGGGAAAATATATACATGGAAAAATCAGTATGAAAGATACCTATGTATTTCTGAAATTGAAACAAAATTATAGAGTTTAGAAACAGTAGATATTTGCATATTTCTGAAATTGTGAGTACCCATACTAGCATGAGAATTATAGGAAATTTTTCAAAATGACTTCTTTTTTACACATTGTCTTTCATTTGGAAGGCAGCAATGCATCGAAAGTCAAAAGATAATAGCAGTTGCTCTACAATTCTGTGTTACCCTAAGTCTCTCTATAACAATGGTTCCTCACTTGTGTGGGTAGGCCTAGTGCCGTGACAGGAAACGACTCAAGACGCAACGTGGACACATCACATTTCCACAGTGAAAACTGACCCTTTTTTTGCAAAGTGCCTAGCTGTAGATTTTGAACACTAGCTCTGCAGGCACCTAGGACAACCTAGCAAACCTGTACATTTTTTAAAACTAGAAACCCAGGGAAATCCAGGATGGGGTGACTTTACTGGCTCTCACCAGGTTTTATTACCCAGAAATCCATGAAATCCTCAAATTCTTTAATAAAAACCACATCTTTCTCAAATTTCTATGGTGTATAGTTCAGGAATATGCATGGATCCACAAAATTCCACCCACCCCGAATTTCCCAAATTCTCCCTAGAAAAATGGTACCTCACTTGTGTGGGTAGGCCTAGTGCCCGCAACAGGAAACGGTCCAAATCACAACATAGACACACCACACTTTCACAGTGAAAACAGACCCTTTTTTTGCAAAGTGCCTAGCTGTAGATTTTGAACCCTATCTCTGCTGGCACCTAGGGGAACCTAGCAAACCTATACATTTGTGAAAACTAGACATGCAGGGTAATCCAGGATGGGGCGACTTTTCTGGCTCTCACCAGGTGCTGTTGCCCAGAATCCCTTGCAAGCCTCACAATTTGTCAAAAAACAAAAACATTTTCGTCACATCACTGTCGTGGAAAGTTATTATTATTATTATTATTATTATTATTATTATTATTATTATTATTATTATTATTAATTTTGCATTTATAAAGTGCATGGCTACCCGGAGGCATCCCAGCGCTATCTGGCGGAAGTTCTGAAATCTGCGTGGATCCACCCATCCTGCATTCCCCAAAGTCTTCTGAGAAAAATGGTACCTCACTTGTGTGGGTAGACCTAGTGCCCATGATAGGAAACGGCCCAAAACGCAACGTGGACGCCCCACATTTTCACAGTGAAAACTGAACCTTTTTTGCAAAGTGCCTAGCTGTAGATTTTGAATCCTAACTCTGCCGGCACCTAGGGAAACCTAGAAAATCTATACATTTTTTAAAACAAGATACCCAGGGGAATCCAGGATGGGATGATTTGTCTGGCTCTCACCAGGTTTGTTACCCAGAATCCCTTGCAAACCCTAAAAAGTGTTTAAAAATAACATTTTCCTCAAATTTCTGTGGTGGAAAGTTCTAGAATCTGCATGGATCCACAAAATTCCACCCACCCCGCATTCCTCAAAGTCTTCCGAGAAAAATGGTACCTCACTTGTGTGGGTAGGGATAGTGCCCATGACAGGAAATGGCCCAAAACGCAATGTGGACACACCACATTTTCACAGTGAAAACTGAGCCTTTTTTTGCAAAGTACCTAGCTGTAGATTTTGAACCCTAGCTCTGCCGGCACCTAGGGAAACCTAGCAAACCTATACATTTTTTAAAGCCAGACACGCAGAGGAATCCAGGATGGGGTGACTTTTTTGGCTCTCACCAGGTTCTGTTACCTAGAATCCCTTGCAAACCTCAAAATGTGTCCAACAAAACACATTTTCCTCACATTTCTGTGGTGGAAAGTTCTGGAATCTATGTGAATCCACAACATTCCACTGACCCAACTGTCCCCAAAGTCTTCTGAGAAAAATGGTACCTTACTTGTATGGGTAGGCTTAGTGCTCACAACAGGAAACTGCCCAAAACACAATGTGGATACACCACATTTTCACAGTGAAAACTGACCCTTTTTTTGCAAAGTCTCTACCTGTAGATTTTGAAGCCTAGCTCTGCCGGCACCTAGGGAAACACACAAAACTATAAATTTTTTAAAACTAGACACCCAGGGGAATCCAGGATGGGGTGACTTGTCTGGCTCTCACCAGGTTCTGTTACCCAGAATCCTTTGCAAACCTCAAAATATGTCCCAAAAACACATTTTGCTCACATTTCTGTGGTGGAAAGTTCTGGAATCTGGGTGGATCCACAAAATTCCACACAGTCCGCATTCCCCAAAGTCTTCCAAGAAAAATGGTAGCTCACTTGTGTGGGTAGGCCTAGTGCCCGCGACAGGAAACTGCCCAAAACACAACGTGGATACACCACATTTTCACAGTGAAAATTGACCCTTTTTTTGCAAAGTGACTAGCTGTAGATTTTGAACCCTAGCTCTGCTGGCACCTAGGGAAACCTAGCAAACCTATACATTTCTGAAAACCAGACACCCAGGGGAATCTAGGATGGGGTGACTTGTTTGGCTCTCACCAACTTCTGTTACCCAGAATCCCTTGCAAACCTCAGCTTTCTTTTTTTTAAACACATTTTCCTCATATTTCTGTGGTGGAAAGTTCTGGAATCTGTGTGGATCCCCAAAATGTATCCCACCTCGCATTCCCCGAAGTCTTCCAAGAAAAATGGTACCTCACTTGTGTGGGTAGGCCTTGTGCCCGTGACAGGATATGGCCCAAATCGCAACGTGGATACACAACATTTTCACAGTGAATACGGACCCTTGTTTTGCAAAGTGCCTAGCTGTAGATTTTGCATCTAGGGCTGCCGGTACTTAGGGAAACCTGGCAAACCTAAACATTTTTGAGAACTAGACACCCCGGGGAGTCCAGGGAGGCATGACTTGCGTGGACCCCCCAACGTTTTCCTACCCAGAATCCCCTGCAAACTTCAAATTTAGCTGAAAAAATCACTTTTTTCTCAAATTTCTGTGTGGGAAAGTTCTGGAATCTGCGTGGATCACAAATTTCCTACCACCCATCGTTCCCCCAGGTCTCCCGATAAAAATGGTACCTCACTTGCGTGGGCGGGTCAAGTACCCGCGACAGGCAAGGGCCCAAAACCTATTGAGGTGACATCAAAATTACACATCACAAAACAACCTGATTTTGGAAAGGAGGTCCCCTGTGTTTTTGGCCCTGGGCTCAGTGGCCATCTAGGGAAACCTAGCAAACTCACACATTTCTGAAAACTAGACAGCGGGGGGAGTCCAGGAAGGTATGGCTTGCATGGATCCCCCAATGTTTCCTTACCCCGAGTCCCCTGGGCCTAAAAACATACTGCTGATCTGCCACCCATTGAGGTGCAGAAATAGCCACAATCATCCTTCCATAAAGGGGAGCGACCCTTGTCCAAGGGGTCACTCCCCAACATAAAAAACAAAATTTCCCTGGTGGCCTAGTGGCCATATAAAAAAGAAAATCAGTCAATCTGCCTCTTGGGGCAGAAACAGCCAAATGAATGCTCCCACTGGTGGTCTAGTGGGCCAATTTTTTTTTACAAAATGCGAGATCTGCTCCCCTGGGGGGCCAGCGTAGCCAAAAACATTTCTCCCAAAGGGGAGTGACCCTTGCCTAAGGGGCCACTCCCCACAAATAAATCGTGGGGGCCCAGTGGCCATACAGAAACAAACTAGCCGATCTGTCCCCCATGGGTGCAAAAACTTCCAAAATAATGCTCCCTAAATAATGACGCTTCCCTTCCTGCACATAAACAATCATTCATGGCCTTTTGCTCTTTCTATGTGTGCTGCATTCTGCAGCAAACATGGGAAAACTAAAAACGAGGAGAAATAAAAAAAAATCTCGTTTTGCCATTGTAACACCAGCTCTTGCATGGCGTTAGTTCTTGGTGCTACCTGAGTGTTACACCTCCTTTTAAAACTGAGGCAGTGTCAAATAGCAATGGGTGTTGCGGTGGACCGCCCAGAGCAACACCCATTACACGCCCCTTCCACAGATACCTGCAAAAAAGTGTACCATATTTACAAAGCAGAGTTAAGTCACATAAAGTAGCTTAACGCTGCTTTGTAAATATGGAGCAGGGCATTGCGCCAGATGAACATCGTTAAAGATGAGGTTCCTGTGGCGCAATGCCCTTGTAAATATGCCCCTGTGTTAAATAATGTGACATATGATTAATACTGGGCAAAATTTTTATTATGTAAGCGTAATTGGTGTAATTTTGGTAATCTGCATAAATAAATATACATGTAATTTCAGAAATTGCTCAAGTATGTCATGTCTTGTAATGAAAATACAGTTCCCGGGAAAACCCTTAACTCAAAATGCACAGAAACAAGGCAAATGGCATAAACACAAGTGGCAGTTCTTTAACGTTGGAGGCCAAGAAACATTTCTGGTTGTTTTTATACCAGAACAGACTGTTCAGGTAATTTTGAAGCACAAAACTACAATTTCAAATAGGAGAGACAGTTCTTTAAAAGCAAGCGACTAGAAATCAACTCAAATAGACATCTTGGGGTTGAGTTTTTACCCTAACAGACAGTTAGGTAATTTATTATTCGTTTTTCTTTTTACCAGGACAAAAGTGCTATAGTGACTGGGAGTCTACTGTAAATACAGTAGCAACTTTCTCTTCCTGTCCTGAAGGCTCCTTCCACTGGTTTGCTCAGCCTTTGGTCATTTTGGATTTGGATTTTGAACTGAAGTCATCACTCTTTTTTTGTCTGCAGTCTCTGCTACTTCCACAGCCTTGGGATTTTTACTTTTTGGGAAAAATCTAGTACGTTCAATGCATTAATTTGCAAAATATTTGTTGTTTGAGGGAGGGCAGGCACCACTATTTTTGTTCCTTTTCAGGTACGATGTGAGCCATAACTTTTTGATTTTACTAACATAATATGTATAATATACTTACTTAAAATGGTTTTCAACCACCTCTCTTCATCCATTGGTCTGTTGTTGTGTCATTTGAATTTTCCTTCTGCCCGCTATAGCATACAGAATGAGGCAATAGGTCAGCTTACTTAACCCACTGGTTAACTTCACTGTAAGTGACTGCATTTAGCCCTTTATACAAGGAGCACATCTGCACCCAAGGCAGTCCCCTTCAGTGCCAATGTTTTTGATTTTGGTTTCTAATTACTTTGGAGTTGCCTTTATGTTTAGATCCTAATGTGATACAGGAGGCTTTTGATGTGAGTACAGGGCACATTCTAGCTTTATCAGATCCCATCTCCTGCTAATGCTGTTGTAAATTCCTTTAGGAGTGGACTTGTTTACCTGATTGCTGCTATTTCAGATCAGTTCACATGAACTCTCAGTTAAGGGTTGGTGATAAATTCCGCTCCACCGGCCGAGTTGGCAGAGTTTTGGCTATTCTGCAGTACGCTTGTAATGCAGAGTTCCGGCCAAACTATGTCAACCACTGTGGCTCGCCAATGGTAAGTTGGTGAACAAGAATTGGCATCCCCTAGTGCGATTTTCAGGCCCCAGGAGGACACCCGGTGAGGTTTTCGCAATGCGGGCGGTCGTGATTGCCTGCAGTGTGAAAGCTGCCGTTCAATTAGAAAACCTACTTGAGCAGCAGCAAAATCAACTTGAGGAGCAGAGCCATCTGGAATGCCACACAGTGCTGCTCACACTGATCCTTCAGTGCAAAACTAGTTCCTGGCGTTGAAAATCATCTTAAGCAGTGCTGCGTGCAGATTTCCACCCTTTCACAAAACTCCACTGAATTTTGATGTAACTCAACTGAATTGCATGGAGTGAAACTCTGTGAGTCCGCCCACCCCGGCTCTGAATATAAGCTAATCAGTGTGCTCTATCAATCTCGACAACTCTAACCTATCTACCTACCTACCTACCTACCTTCCTTCATTTCTTTTTCTTTCTTTCTTTCTTTCTTTCTTTCTTTCTTTCTTTCTTTCTTTCTTTCTTTCTTTCTTTCTTTCTTTCTTTCTTTCTTTCCTTCTTTTCTTCCTTCTTTCCATTTTTGCCTTCCCTCTTTCCTTCTTTCTTACATTGTCTTTCTTTCCTTCACTGCTCCTTTCTATGTTTTTATTGTAATTCTTACTTTCTTTCTTTTGTTAAATGGCCTGTAGCTAGGAGTAGGAACATTTTTCAGATTAAGATTTTTTAGGGGAGAGTGTTTGTACAATTATTTATTTATTTATTTATTATTATTTTTTTATCGACTTCCCCTCCCACCTTCCCGTAATAGCCGCGTAGCAGCCTCTGTCATCCAACACTGTGCCATCTATCTCCAGGGGGAGGGAGTTCCTAACCAGGATGCCCGCCCCCCTCGACCCAGTGGTAAAGCCGGAATGGGCCACCAATCGGTAGCCCCGTCTATTCAGTGCCTGGCACGTATTACCTACCAAGTGTGTCTCCTGGAGCAAAACTACATCTGGGGAGCATCGCTTCAACTATTGCAGTACTATCCCCCGTTTTATCCTATCACCAAGACCATTGACGTTCCAGCTCAGCACCCTCAGCCCCTTACCCCCCATCCCAGTAGTAAACATTCTGCCCCCCCCGCCATGAAACAGGCACATAGCAGCCAATATGGAACAAAGCGCAGCCTCGATACAAACAAGAAAGAAAAGTCCCCCCCACCACCCCAATGAACCCTCAAAACACAAACCCCCCCACCCTGCACCCCTGCGGTAGACCAAAGAGCCACCCTAACTTGCAGTGTGCCTGTCGCCCCATTAAACTAACCTACAAGAAGAGAGAAAAAGTCCCCAGAGGAGGACGAGTCCCGATTCCCCCACCCCCGGGTATCCATACTGTAAGAACATAACAGTCTCAGAGCCACTGTCGTGAAGTCAGGCTCGCCGACGTAGACTCACTACTCCTGTTCTTCCAAGCCACCCTCGGCGCCCCTCAAGCTCTCCGGGCTGTCATGGCGCGTCGACAAAGTGTCTAACCAGTCACTGGCCACCTCCGGGCGGTCGAAAAAAAGCGCACGTTCCTCATGTTCAACCCTCAGGCGGGCCGGGAAAAGCATAGCGTATTTCAGTCCCATATCCCTGAGTCGCCTTTTCACTCCCGTAAAGCCCATTCGTTGTTTCTGCACCGCCTGAGTAAAGTCCGGATAAAAACTGATCGACACATTCTCAAATTTGGTGGGGCCATTTGTACGTGAGGCTTGCAGGATGGCGTCCCTGTCCCGGAAATTAAAAATCCTGGCTATTATGGGCCTCGGAGTGGCTCCCAGTTTAGGCTTCCCACCAGGGACTCGATGAGCCCGCTCCACAGCGAAAAGTTTACTATGGCCCTTTGGTGCCAGGTGGTTCAAGACGAGGTCCTCCACCAGGACGTCTGTGGATAAGTCAGCAGAGTTCTCCGGAACACCCACGATGCGGACGTTGTTGCGTCTGGCCCGGCTCTCGAAATCTTCCAGCCGACGCGCAAACAGGTCACTGGTCGTCCGGAGATTGCGGACTGTGGTCTGGAGATCCGAGACATCCGTGGTCAGACTCGCAGTCTTGATATCAAGGAACTTGACCCGATCATTGGTTTTCCCCAAGTCCGCCCTGATGAGGTTGACTTCAATCGCCACCGTGTCTATCTTAGCTGCCAAGGTTTCATACTGCTGGCCCATGGTAGTCCGAACACTCGCAATGGCGCCCATAACGTCCTTCAAAGTTGGCTCCTCAACTTCAGGAGCACCATCACCAGTTTCCTCGAGGGCCCCACTCGATCCACCTGGGGAGCCCTTAGGACGAGTAAAGCGATCAATAGTCTGGGATTGGGCAACCCCTCCTCGGGATGGGCCTCTGGTGGTGCGCTTCTCGACAACCGCCCTGCCCGCCATGATGGGCGACGAGCTCAGACGGAACCTTTGGGATCTGGTCAGAATGGTTACCGTCGTGGCAAGCTTGTAAAGGCGAGAGGGCAAGGATCCAACGCTGGCTGAGGGTTGGCAGCAGTATCAGAGCCGGCGCGCCGATCGGCAGCAGGTCGCCGTTCACAATGACCAAAAGCGAAACCGAAAGTACCACAGGGGAAGCGGGCGTGTCACACCAGCCGTTGTTGTTCAATTGCCACCCGGGTACCTCGGGGACTCAAGCCCCCGGATGGCCTTCGATGTAGGCCACAAAGTTCAAAGTGCAGTAAGTCCGGTTCCCGGCGGCCAATTCGATTTTCGAGAAGAATGTGTGTATCAGCAGGGCATCAATGATAAGTACCCGTCGTCCAAATCAGGATTATTTACAGGATAGATGCGGGAGGCGGAAAGGGTCTCGGGAGCCCCCTGCTCACGCGTCCATCTTGGATACGCGCGAAGCTCCTCCGTTTGTACAATTATTTAAATGATCTGTCGTGATAAATACTGTTTTTCCATTTGCTTGTGTTTTTTGATATTTTTGTACATATTTCTTAATAATTGACTGTGTTGTTGTTTTACTATTTTTGGGCCTAATCTGCCCTGCAATAGTCCTTTGGTGTATTTTTAAATGTGTTTTTCAAATTCTCACTGTTGTTGTGCTACTTTTTTTAATCATCTTAGGGGTTGTAGATGGTGTTTTATTAAATGAAAAATTGAGGTTAGTTTTATTCACAATATCTAAGACTTTAAATTGCCCCTTCCACCCTGCATGAAGAGATGAATACAGGTGCACCAGAGAGCCTCTGCCCATGAAGTATGTGTGACCAGAAGTTCAGCCCACCCAAGTTCCCTATTAGATATTAAGAAGCATATCCAGGTATTCATTCCTGATTACCAAAGAATGGAACATATGTATAAATGAATGAATGTACGCTTCATCGCTACAAATCGTTAATCACAACTGGATTCATATAAAATTGATAGGGATCTTTCAGGCCCTGATGAAGGCTGACTGACCCTTGAGGCGCAAACCCGGCCGTATCATGTAGACCGACTGATCAGCTCCCTGTGTTCTCATGACTCATTTTACACCCAGGTCGTGCCCATCCAGGTGTACTTTCATTCTGGCTGAGGAACTCGATAATGAAACATGTCACAGATGATTTGTGGGAGAGAGTCCTTTAAATGCCCTAAAAGGGTGTTGTTGCAGGGTAATAATGAGAGTGTAGGGTTTCTACCCTACTATTTGTCAGGATAGTGGGCCTTATCCAGGTGTAGCTTTCCAGAATGTGGCAAGCTGTACTTGAAACTTTGATCTCCTCAAATGTGGCAAGCTGTACTTGAAAGCTTTGATCTCCTCAAATGTCATGACACATGTTATTTTTGTATGCATTTACTTGTTGGTGGTTAGGATCGGGTTGGCTCCTAGAGTCCAGGATCATGTAACTATGTAGCCTTTGTTTTGCAGCAACATTCTTCCACTTTGAATTTGCCAACCATTTTTTGTAAGCTTGTGTATGGTTGACATGATTGATTTTGTGTTTTGCTTTTTTCTACAACTCTTAGAAGTATTTTGTAGGGTTATTTAAAGTTGCTTTGGGCTGTTTGTGGTTGGGTAATTTTTAAAGTGTATTTAATTTTCTTTTCTGGCATTGCTAGTTTACTGGTGGTGGGTAAAGGGCAGTCCCATGGGTCGGCCAGACACAAGTTGGGTAAATAGAATATATATGAATTTTATTTTCTCCACAATGCTACAATATTTGTTATACCGGTGGAGGAGAAGGTACTCAGTGGAGTAAGGAAACCTTTGGGGGCCCCCTGCAAAGAATGTGGAGGGGGCCTCTCTTAAACCCACACCTGGTAAGTCACTACCCACCCTGTCAAAGTACTACACCTCTAACAGCTACATCCACAGTCAGAATAGTTTCAGTAATAAAGTTAGGATCAACAAGGAAACTGTTAACCATGTTAAATAAAGTTGTGGAGTGAATCACATACATTGGGCGACATTGAAAAGCAGATTACGTTGCTGATTTAAAAAAGGGCTGACTGATTCTGCCATGTCCAGATGCATATGAAATCTGTCCACCAAAAAATCACCCCACTGTATTTAGGAACGAGCAAATTTGTTGACAATGTAGGATCTTTTGACAGGGTGTGAGTGTTTGATTGGTTCTGATGCTCCGTCCATCACCACCCCCTTTTGGACCGCTTTGGCCGCCATAAGTGTGGCAGGGTATGCTCAGACGTGAGTCCCTTGCTCACTTTGCCACTGGATTCAAGCAAGCCGGGCTGAAGACGGCTGGAATGCCAGAAACCGGTCCTCTGAAGCTTGTTTCCGGTCCAGGGAAGGCATGGCTTGGCAGTTCGGGCTGGACTGTTCCCATGAGGCACAGGGTCAGACTGATTTGCAGATAGCCATGTCTGAACTGGGGTGGCAGAGTGGGCTAAAGAACGGTGATGGATCAAACCCAGATCTTTTGACTGGGTGTGAGTGTTTGATTGGTTCTGATGCTCCGTCCATCACCACCCCCTTTTGACCCGCTTTGGCCGCCATAAGTGTGGCAGGGTATGCTCAGACGTAAGTCCCTTTCTCACTTTGCCACTGGATTCAAGCAAGCCGGGCTGAAGACGGCTGGAAGCCAGGAACCAGTCCTCGGAAGCTTGTTTCCGGTCCAGGGAAGGCAGGGCTTGGCAGTTCGGGCTGGACTGTTCCCATGAGGCACAGGGTCAGACTGATTTGCATACAGCCATGTCTAAACTGGGGTGGCAGAGTGGGCTAAAGAACGGTGATGGATCAAACCCAGATCTTTTGACTGGGTGTGAGTGTTTGATTGGTTCTGGTGCTCCGTCCATCACCACCCCCTTTTGTACCGCTTTGGCCGCCATAAGTGTGGCAGGGTATGCTCAGACGTGAGTCCCTTGCTCACTTTGCCACTGGATTCAAGCAAGCCGGGCTGAAGACGGCTGGAATGCCAGAAACCGGTCCTCGGAAGCTTGTTTCCGGTCCAGGGAAGGCATGGCTTGGCAGTTCGGGCTGGACTGTTCCCATGAGGCACAGGGTCAGACTGATTTGCATATAGCCATGTCTGAACTGGGGTGGCAGAGTGGGCTAAAGAACGGTGATGGATCAAACCCAGATCTTTTGACTGGGTGTGAGTGTTTGATTGGTTCTGATGCTCCGTCCATCAACACCCCCTTTTGTACCGCTTAGGGCTGATAGGTGGCTGGGTGGAGGGTAGGGGGTTTCGGGGAAGTTCGTAAATCACATATGTTTCACCTCACGTATTATTTTCACATTGCTTGTTATATTGTTGTTGCATTAGAGTCATGACAGGACTATGTTTTTCCAAAGTCTTGATATCTCGATTAGGTAATGTTCAGGGGCCTTCCTTCCTTACCCTAATGACTTGGAATGTCCGAGGCCTTAACAATACTTGAAAACTGCGCCAGGTAATCCACTACCTTCTACGACACAAAGTGGACATAATATACCTGCAGGAGACACACTTAGCCCCCACAGATTCTGCGCAATTTGGCGCCAGTTGAGTCACACATAGATATTTTGCCAATTATAGTAATTATGCTAGAGGCACGGCTATTCTGCTGCATAAGAGAATACCCTTCACTCTTACTGACATCACCAGTGACCCAGCGGGTAGGTTTGTGATAGTCAAAGGTTCCCTATATGTCCATAAAATCACCCTGGTGAATGTATTTGCCCCCAACTTTGATGACCTAGACTTTTTTCATTACTTGAATGCCCAAATTGCGAAACATGACCCACAGGCGGTGCTTCTAGGGAGGGACCTCAATTTATTATTAGACCCTACACTGGATAGTTCCTCTAACGCTCCAGATGCTAAACCTCGAGCGAGTTGGGCCATTAAGGCGCTCAGCGCAAGCTACACACTGTTTGACGTCTGGCGACAGCACAACCCCACACTCACAAATTAAACTCATTTCTCAGGCCCCCACGGCACATGGTCCCGAATTGATTACTGGCTAATTTCTCCTTGTGTTGTGGACTGGTTCGGTTCCCTCGACACTCTCCCAAGTACATATTCGGATCACTCCCCTGTGACCCTGCACCTATTGATCCCACGCCCAGAGGGATATGAAAGGCAGTGGAGGTTTCCTAGTAGAGCCCTCCTGGTTGAAGTGTTTAAGGCTGCAGTATGTGAGGCAATAAAGGATTATTTTGAGATAAACACCGGCTCGGTGGACACAGCAGCTGTTCTTTGGGAGGGTTTCAAAGCTGTCATTAGGGGAGTGTGCATATCTAAACAGTCCGGAGTACTCCGGGATCTCCGCAACACATTGACCGCATTGAACGAGATATTTCCAGGCTATATGCGCGTCTCTCCTCCTCCCCTAATCCGAAAGACCAAGCGGAAAGACTCACACTACTGGCAGAATATAGGGATATGGCAGACAGGGAGATACAATACATAGGGTAAATATCAGACGGCGCGCAGGTATGGCCAGGGCGAACGTCCGGGTAGAGCGCTGGCACAAATGCTGAGACCCCCTTACAGCAAGTCCTACATTACTGAATTACAGGCTGCATCCGGAGGCATGCTATCAAACACCTTGGCCATTCGTGATGAGTTCTTAGATTATTACACAATGCTATACTTCTCCCGGGCTGAGCCTGATCGAGCGGCCCAGACTGCCTATTTAGATGAGGTTGGATTGGTATTCCTGCAGAAGTATATGCTTGATTTTATGGCTGAACCCATTTCAGTTACAGACGTAGAATTAGCCATAGATGCATTACGTGGTTCCTCTGCCCCGGGGCTGGATGGCTTCACTGGGAACTTTTATAAGGAATTTAAGGACCCTCAATTAATTGAAGTTCATGCTGATGCACTAGAGAAGCAGGTTCTTCCCCCCCCCCCATGTTGCGAGAGGCAGTTATCATACTCCTGCCGAAACCCGGCAAAGACCACAAACAGTACGGTTCCTATAGACCGCTGTCGCTGCTGAACCTAGATTACAAAATCCTAGCCAATATTTTGGCCAATAAACTTTCACAACTAACGGAATATATCATTTCGCCGATGCAGTCTGATTGCATTCCCAGGCGCTCCACGTCCCTGAATCTCCGCACGTTGTTTGACGTACTGCACAGAATACAGCCGAGATCCCGGTGGCTGCGGTACTCTTAGACACTGAGAAGGCGTTTGACTCCTTGGAGTGGCCTTTTCTAGTGGAGGTGATGCAACGCATGGGCCTACCTTATGGATTTATCTCTACGGTATCCTTGTTATATAGTCAACCATCGGCGCGATTTCGCCTAAACGGTACTCTGTCCAGGCCGTTTAGGCTGTATCGTGGGACCAGACAGGGCTGCCCCCTCTCCCCACTGCTGTTCATCATAGCCATGGACCCTTTGGTCAGACATTTACAGGAACACCATTTACTTAGGGGACTACAGTTCAAGACCGGTCCCTTACTTGCTTCTTTATATGCTGACGATACCATTCTTTACGTCCTAGAGCCACACATCAACCTGTCCCCGCTAATCCGGGAAATTATTCGCTTTGGCCGATACTCAGGACTTAACATAAATTGGCACAAATCGATTATATTCCCGCTCACAACAAGCACCACCCAATGGGAATGCGAGTTCCCCCTAGAGTGGTGCCAGGATTCGGTAAAGTATCTTGGCATACATATACATCTGGACACCACTCAGATCATAAGACTGAACTATGGGCAACCTTTTCAGAAGTTGGAGGATCAAGTTGAATGATGGCTGAGGTTGCCTTTGTCATTGGCTGGACGAGTGGCCATTTTAAAAATGGTGGTGCTCCCCAAATTTTTATACCTTTCTAATAACATCCCGAACCCCCTGTCTGAAGTATTCTTCCGCACCTTGCAGACACTTCTGACTAGATTGGTGTGGGGTGGGAGGAGACCGCACGTTCGATGGACTACAATGACATCACCATACAACAGGAGAGGGTTCAACGTGCCGTACTTCCATCTCTATTACTTGGTTGCGCAGTGTCATTACGTGTTCGCTTGGTTTCATCCGGATGCACGCATTCCCTTTTTAAGGCCAGAGGCAGATCTGGTACTCCCTGACAAATTATGCGAGGTACTTCCCATGGGCCTTCCACGTGACAAACATGACATACATTCTGGCCCCACACCCGCACTTCATCTAAACGGCAGTTGGATAAAAGATCTCCGCTTAAGAGCCCCTCTTTGAGGTGTCGCCCGTTGGGTATTGCACTGCCGACCCAACGAGGAGCATGCCCAGATGATGAAGCATGACACCTGAAAGGGTGTGTGATGGCATTACATCCAACAAAATAGACACCCAATCGTAGGACTCCATGAGGCCCTACAACATCCTGCACTCTTTAGAGCTTCATACATTCTCCATTCCTAGGAACAGCCCAGCCTTTTTTGTAATTACTCTTCAGCTAAGGGCGTTAGCTGTGGCTGTATCTACCACTTACAAGGAGTGGTGATTGCCCTTCTCATATACGATTTCTCCCTTTCGTTGTAAACTATACAAACGGTGTCCACATCTGCTTGGGTGTGGAATAGGCTGAAAACACGGACGGGCGCCCCATATCTCTACTCCTCTGCTTTGCCCTTACCCAATGCCAGATGGTTCCCCATTACGGGGACGAGACTAGTGCAGAATACATGGACTACACTAGACATCACAAAGGTGGGTGATCTATTCCCAGGGGGACTTGTGTTCTCGTTGGATGAAGATGCTAGGTTCAGTGATTGCAGCTTCATGACGAGATTTCTACTGAGCCGCATGAAGTCTGCACTGCGCGCTTCCTTTCCCACATACCCGACTGAGGCTGATTCCTTCCCTCCGCTTACACTAGTATTGGAGAGTCCCGGCGGCACACACCTCATTTCTAAAATGTATAAGACCTGTGCCGAATTGTTGCCGTTAGACGATTCCAGCCTTAGACAGCCCTGGGAAGCGGATATTGGGGGCACTATTGCGGACGAACAGTGGGCCAAATGCTGTGACGCCACCAAGGACATTTCACTTAATAGTCGCCATAAGCTGTTACATTTAAAATTTCTCCGTCGCACTTACTTTACCCCAGTATTGGCACAGAGGATAAACGCTGAACGCCCGCACACTTGCTTGAAATGCAACACACCGCATGCCGATTTTATACATTTGGCATGGACTTGCCCCCGCTTGAGGCCTTGCCGATCGGAGGTGCACAAGATCCTGGGTAAGATAATTGGACTTCCAATGGCTCCTGTTCCTAAGATAGCCCTGTTAGGATACACTGTACAGATTCCAAAGAAAGTCAGGAAGCTTGCACCGTTGGGGCTGTTGTTAGCCAAGCTGGAGGTGGCCTTGCACTGGGGCAGAAAATCTCATCCCAAACTGCAGGACTGGTTGGGGAGCCTGACATACTGCAACACCAATGCTGAAATATACACGGGCCTTATGCCGGCTACGTCTCGGCCGCTGAGGTCCTACTTTGAGACGGCCAGACAGTCCTTGAACCCACAGGTGGAGACAGGGGTGGTTCCTGAAGGGGTGGGTTGAGAGGGGGTTGTTTCCCTTCTTTGTGTCAGGACCTGTCTTTAGGACTCAGTGGGATCACTTATGCTATGTTTAATCGCTATTTATGAGAGGTGTCCTTAGCAGGTATCCTTATTCTGAGACGGTGGACGACTGGGGGGGTGGGGGGTGCTTAGGGGCTGGATTATTCTGATATCGCTTTGGACCAAGCTGTAAGAATACTATAACGATAATGACTGTTATTGTACCTGTCAGATATGACTTGATTGATATGCAAGTTGACGGTTTGTAATGCAATGTGACTATATCTTTATAATTTGGAACATAAAGAATGGGGAAAAAAAATTCTTTCTATGCGCTCTGTCTACCGCCATCAGCTTTACTGCACCTCTCTAATCCCTCCTGGGCACAAACTCCGTCCACAAGATGAAACACCCTGCCCACTTTTCTTTAATGAAAGCTAAATCTTTCTTCATGCTACGCATCAGCACAACCCTTTTGTCATTACAAAGATCATTCTTCTCAAAATGCAGGACAAATATATCTGGGCACTATACGCACACCAACATATTATTCAAACAGGGGACTAGCTCCTTCCAGCACATACCTCCTTTCCCTTTCCATGTGATCTTTAACAGACGCTCAATGAGACCTACATTTTGACTAAAATAACTCTGATGAGCTTGTACTTGGGCCCATTTGACGAACGAGTGTCCAGCTACCCAAATTGCCATCTCCTCCACCTCTGGGCCGGACACTGAACCTCCAAAAAACAAATGGCATTAAATTTCACATAGTATTGTATAGCCGGCACATTTCTTCCCCTGAACCCTCTCACATAATGCCTGTAATGCTGAGACAACCAACAGCCGAGCCACATAATTTCATCCTGAGCCCATCTCCCTCCGAAGCCGCATCGATGCGGAAGGAATGTGTCCCATATTTTGTCCTATCGACCACCAGTCACTGTAGAGCCTTCCGTAGAAGCATTAACGTCTGATATGCCATCACTCTACCTTCTGACCCATGTCTGAAAACTGCTCCCATGGATATCCTGCATAAACCCAATCATTGCAATCCCCACCATTTAGGGCGGGGCCTGGAGCCTCCACAGCTTGTAAAACGACTGGCCCCGTGGGTCTGTTTTTGATCGACTCAGCCAAATTTGCAACCAACTGTCATGCGTGACCACATCCTCCCTAAACAATCCACCCAACGCTTTTTCCCACAGCAATACCGACACCCGAAACCCCCCGAAAAACATCCACACCATCAGAGTGGAAAAAAGGCACATCTCCTCCTCGCCCCTGCACTCCCCCGGCAATACAGTTAGACACGGCGCAATAGCTACAACAAAATTGGCTTCCTGGACTTTTCTGCCGAGCCTGGTTCCTGCGCCCAACCCTCCAGGGTGCTAAATCAGTTCCCCTGCCTATGGGGGGTAGCCCCATAACAATTTACCCATAAAAGCATTCCCAGCTAACTTCCCAGCAATGTCTACCCTCGCCAGTCTTCTGTCAATGAGATCTAATATATATTGTATGACGTGCTCAGCTTGCAACCACCATTTGTCCTGCCGCTGTGCCCCTGATCGTAAAAATGATCTCCAGGTCAGTATGTACGTGATCCTTGTGTATTCCGCAAGTGACCTACCACCAACTGTAACCTCTGATTTTGCCTACGTACCACAGATGTTGAGGTATGGGCATCGGGGTCCTGTTGGCCTCCTTGGCCAGCCCACGGAATCTCCCACTGTGAATGAGACAAACATCCGCAATGTCATTGTTCACACCATGTACATGCAAAGCTTTGGAAGCAATGTTGTAACGCAAACAACCCACCGCAAATACTCTCCTCAATTACAGCAATTGCTCATCCCTGATGGATTGGCGATTGACAATTTCAACTACAACCATGATGTCCACCTGAAACAGCACTCTTTTGTGTGCCAGTTCCTCCCTCAAGAGCATCACCGTGACCACCAGGGGAAACTGTTCCAAAAACGCAATGATCCTCTCACTGTTGAGCCATTGGGCTGGCCAGGGTTTGGCGCATTACCTTCCTTGCCAGTACAGTCTAAGACCTAGGATACCCACCGCATCAGAGAATATCTGAATGTCCCACTCCATATTTCCACCCCTCTCTAACGGAACCCCATTGAAAGACTGTAAAAACATACCCCTCTTCTTTGACGCCGGCTGATAGACGGACATGATGGTGAGGTAGCAGTTTTCCTGACAGTGTGCGCCCCAAACTCCTGCAAAATGTCCTCCCCGCCCTGACTACTTTACAAATGAGGTTCAGGTGCCCCAACAGAACCTGCACCTCCTTGACTTTGACTTTCTCGCTTGGCATCATGCACCTCAACAATATCAGCATCTGGACCTTCTTATCTAGAGTTAAGCGTGCCTCCATTTTCAAAGAATCAATCTCTATTCCCAAAAATTACAGCTCTGTGCTAGGGCCCATCGTCTTCTCCGGTGCCAGCGGCACCCCAAGATCTCCCATCAGCTCTTGGAAACTTTCCAGTGCTTCCTGGCAGCCTGCGCAGCTGGGTAGACCCACAAAGAAAAAAACATCCAAGTAATGCTTGACCAACCTGTGCCCTGTGCACCAAGAAAAAAGCTACCACAGAAATGTGCTGAAACACAGCTAGTGACATGGCCATGTCAACTGAGGAATAAGACACAGTGGCCACATCCTTGGCAATGAAATCGTTAACTGATCCCCCTTCCGACCATGACAAAGGCTGGATCAGTCTAAATTGACCCTCCTCTTTTATGTGGACTACACCAATTGGAAATACAATCAATATCTCCATGGGCCACTCATAGAAAGGGCCCGCAATCCTACCTTCCCTCTCCTCTTTGTCAAGTGTGTCCTGTACTGCCTGTTTGTGTTCTTTGGATGAATGCAGGTTATCCACCTACCTCCTTACCCACGGTCCAGTGTAGCCCAACCAAAACCCCTCCTGAAACTCCTCCCACACAACCCTTGCCTCCTCCCAACACTCATAGAACTCCAGCCAGGACTCCAACCAGTCCACCTTAACAGGAGTATGAGCCCTTTGGCCCGACCCCTTGTCTCCCCTTATCTTCCAGTGTGCCCAGAAACTGCTGCTGAGGTCCCCCATAATTATCCCCAAGGATGCGGCCAATGGCTTGCTCCCTGGTGATAACCACCCCCGCCCCAAAGCAATTGGCCAGGGGGTGCCGCCCCCGTACTTTGAACATTCTTGGTGGAACTTACAATACTTTCATGTGCACGGCCCCTATTAAAGTCCCAGCAATATCCCCAAGCTCCTGGCTGGCTCTTTCCTGTTCTCCCACCTCTCCCCAGGTGAGCCGCCTTTGAAAGGGCCTGTAAAATATGGGAACACCACTGGCTGAGAAATTGTCTTGCCCCTTTTGCAGCCCCCATCGTGTGTTGCCACAGGTCGCTGTCTATTTCCCCTCATTTGGCTTTGGGGTCCCATGCTGGGCCCATGCATATCCTCCCCCTGTGATTGGCACCTTTCCGATAACATCCATATATATAAACAGCAACACACAGCGACCTGGTGTTTCTCGCAATACACGCTTGCGTAAATCAGAAATGCTGCCATCCAATTTTTGATTGTGAGGGGCAACTTTGGCCCCTTCTTTGGACCTAACATCCCAATGAAACAGTTCAAGCATTTCCAAGTACTCCCCTTTCCAAATGCGCTCTTTGGTGGCCAGCATAAGGTGCACCCCAAAGGTTTTATCACCCCCGTGTAATGTAGCTTCTTGAACTTCAATTCCTTACTCTCTGGGCCCTCTTTTTTATCCCCTTTATTGTTCTCGTCCACTGTATCTTTCCTTTGCTCGCACTACCCTCCTCTTTAGCACCTCCCAACCCCATGCCTCACTGGTGCCCACTCCCACATCTGACACATATTTCCCTTTCAGTAACTCCCCCGTTCACCCTGTAGCTCTCCTGTGCCCAAGCTAATGGAGACCATTATAGGTTTCTCCTTTATGCCCTTGGCCTTCCATGGCTCCAAGGAGGGTGCCCGTTAGGATGCAGTCTGCCTTGCCAGGGACCCTGCCACTTCCGGCGCTATTGCTGGCCTTGCCGCAAGCCATGACTCCCTTGCCGACCTCTCTGCTCTCCCCTGTAACACACTAGGTAGAACATTAGAAATCCCCCACATCCCTTTTCTCATCGTCCTTCTGCAGCTAGCCTTCTTCGAGGCTCTCCTCGTTGAATCCAACACCTCATCGCTGTGCAATACCTCCTGCAAGCAAGACCTCTAACCTCCTGGTCAGAGACCTGTTCTCTCCCCTGCAGCTCTGCTGTTAGTGCCACTGCTCTGTGCAGCAGTCTGAGGAGGTAGGAATTTAAGGGCTGCCTGTGCTCTATTGTGCCTGTCTTCCTGTAGTTTTCCTGTCTTTGCTAATGTGCCCATTTTTCAATCGTTTTTCTCTGTCTTTGTTGTTGTGTCATAGTGCCTGTTTTTTCTGCCTTCTGGTATTGCACTTCTGTTTTCTTATTTTTTGCCTTGTCTTTCTCTGTTAGTTCCTGGTCATCCTGCCTGTTTTCCTTTTCCTGCCGCTGCTGCCCCCGCAGCCCCTGTCAGTCCCAGCTCCCGCCTCCCAGCTGCGCTTCCCTCCCCGTCCCTATTTAATGGCAGATGAGCACAGTGGCAAGCCCGTCTGCGCCCGTCCATGACCCTACAGTGACCAGCGCCAGGGACCCTAATTCTTGGGCCACCCACCACTTCGACTCTGCTGCCCTCCTTGTATTCAACCCAAGAAGGAACAACTGCCAGCTGTCCACACTGAACACCACCCACAGCTAGTTCTCCTGCCGCCACTGCACTGAACCTTCACCACCCTCCGGATTATCATGGCCGCCGCCCCTATGCCGCACGCCAACACCACCAAAGCCCTGAAGTGTATCCTCCTCAACGTGCGCTCCCTGCACAGACATGCTGTAGAGATCAGGGACCTCCTCGACACCCTCTCGCCAGACGTCACCTTCTTCATGGAAACCTGGACCAACGCATCCTCCTCCCCCGACATCACCACCGCCATTCCAGATGGCTAGAAGATCCAGAGGAAGGACCGCCCCAACTGCCCAGGAGGAGGACTCGCCATCACACACAAGAGCTTCCTCTGACTCTCCAACTCCACCACGAGCAACTCCTCCGCCACCACCATACACCTTCACTTACAGATCCAGACCAGCCCTAGAACCACTCTTCGCGGCACCCTCGCCTACAGACCCCCCTGGGCCCGCGCTTCGTTCGCCAACACTATTGCTGACCTCGTCGCACCCCACGCCATCACCTCCATACTCCTTGAAGACCTGATCTTTCCCCTCGACAGCCCCAGCAACCCAAATCCACTGCCCCCCTGGACAACCTCGCCAACATTGGACTGAAACAACACATTACCACCCCTACCCACAAGGCAGGACACACAATCGACCCCATCTACGCAGGTGGGAACAACATCCATTTCAGGCACACCACGCAGCCCCTCTGGATGGACCACCACTGAGTACACTTCTCTTTCAACACCACCGCTGCTCTCAAACCCACTCCTCACCCACCTCGAAGGAACTGGAGCAAGGTGTTTGAGGAGCACCTCAACCCCACCCTCAGTCGTGCCCCCCTGCCTCAACCAAAGCTACACCACTGGTTCACCAACTGAACAGACAAGGTTTCATCCCTCCGCACCACCGACAGACAATGCCCCCTGAAGGCCAGCTGGTTCACCACCAACCTCCAAGAATCCAGACGCTCCTGCAGACGTCTCGAAAAACGATGGAGAAACAGCAAAACCACAGAAGACCGGACCACCTACAAGTATGCCATGACAGACACCACCAACGCATAAGATCCACAAAGAAGACCTTCATTCGGAACAAAATCTTCATCAATTCCACCAACTCAAAGGAACTCTTCAACATCATCCAGCAGTTCACCAAGCCCCACAGCGAAGCCACAGTTGTCACTCCCTCTCAAGACCTCTGCAACAAGCTGGGCTACTACTTCCACCTGAAAATCACAGCCCTCTATGACAACTTCAGCGAGCAGACTCCAGAAACCACCCTTCCCTCCAGCAGCGACAGCTGGCCCACCATCACTGCCTGGACCCTGGTCAGCATCGAAGATACTACTACTACCATAAAGAGCACCCAGGACCCCTGCACTTCACACTTCTTCCATTGAGCCGCCGCCGCCATTGTGCCCCAGCTATGATGCACCATCAATGGCACTTTTGAATCTGGCACCTTCACAGATGAGTGGAAACGTGCAGTAGTCAAGCTCCTCCTAAAAAAAAACCTCATCAGCCCAGACAGACCTGAAGAACTACTGACCCATATCTCTCTCCTTCCCTTCGCAGCCAAAGTCACAGAGAAGATCATCATCGCCCACCTTGGCATCCTCCGCATGAGTACATCACCCAACACCTGTGAAACCTTCTGTGGCTCGCCATCAAAAAGAGAGTAACATTCAAGCTACTCACCCATGCCTACAAATCCCTCCACAACAGCAGATGCAAATACCTCAATGAGAGTCTCCTTCCACGTACCCAAAAGGAACCTCCGCTCCACTGACCTCCCCCGAGCAGAAACCCCGCACATCCGCAGAATGAGAGTAGATGGAAGAGCCTTCTCCTACATCGCAGCCAAAGCCTGGAACAAGCTCCCAGCCAACATCAGACACTCCCCCACTCTGCACACCTTCGGAAAAAGCCCCAAGACCGGGCTCTTCAGCTGAACCGAAGATGCACCCCCCCAGTGCCTTGAGACCCTCGCAAGTGAGTATCATGCTTCAAACCCCCTGATTGATTGATTGATTCCAGTCCCCCACACACCATTATTGGTGGGGCCCTTTTGGCATCTCCGCCCATAACCCTTCACTGGGTAGTCAGGGGAGCACACTGTACCCTTCCGTGCCTCTCTGGCACCCCTACGCACCGTACGTCCTTCACCTTCTCTTCCGAGGTCGTGCGAGACCCCCCAGACCTTGGGGCAAGCAAGGACATTCTGGGTCTACTTGTGCTGGCCACAACGAGCTCCCCCGCCGATATCAGGTGTGCTGTTCTGGTCCCAGCCCTCTCTTCACCTCAGCACTGGTGAGCCGCTCCCAGCTCTGCAAAGTCGGCTGCACCGAGCCAAATTTTGCTCTGCAAGACAAATGGCTGGACTGGTGTGCTGATTTCCTGCCACCGACCTACCCGCTCCGCTCTTCTCTTCTTACCCTGCCTCCCAACCCCCTGCTTACCACCCTCCACCTCCAGTACCTCCCTCACCTGCTCACCTTCCTTCTCCCCGCTCCATTCTAACATTGCTGTGATAAATGCAGGCATTGGGCCTTGATATAACTCCTCCTCTTCCCCAACCTGCTCACTTGGACCTCTACTGGAGCTACTCTATCCCATTAAAGAGACCCCCCTTTTGCTAAGCTAAGTTGTGCAACCCTGTCCCTCAAACAAACCTCTTCTCCCCATAATTCAAATATATCCAGGCCCTCCCATGCCTTGGGGTCCCAAGCTGCTCCCTGCTCCTCAGGCACCTCGTCCTCTTCCCCCTCCTCCCACTCCTGCTCTTGCCTCCCACCACCCAAATCCCAAGTCTGTCCTGACATTGGCCCGGGGCCACTCTCCTCCTTTGCATTGTGATCCCCCACCCTTCCTCCATGCCTAACGCTCTGTCAGTGGTGCTGATCGCCTCCCTAGGCAGCCCGCACCACACTGATTCACTACCTTTCTCCCCTCCCTCCCCCACCCTTTATGTGGCCTGCTGCCTGCCCTAGCGAGCTCCTCATGTGAAACCGCTCACTGGGCTTGACCCCGCCCATCTATTGGGCCCTCACGGCTTCACCGTATGGGCGCCATCGCTCTGGGCACATCCTGCTGCCCCTGTAGCCCTGTACAGATGCGTACCACGTCCTGTGGGCATGCTTCCTGCTCTTCCTGCCCCGCTGTTGGGCACGGCCTCCTCTCCTGCTGGCAAGGGTCAGACCATGACGTAATGACGGAGTTGGAGGATGCAGTCAGGCCCCCGCTGCATGCCCAGAGGTGCCGCTCTCTCCACATACAAGCAGCCCCCTCACTTACCCTAACATTCTGGACCCCACTCGCTGCACTCATTTTTCACAGCGGTGCACACACCACAATTACAGCGCCCATCTCTGCCGACACCCGCCGCACAGGGCGTACCGACCCCGCTAACACAGAAACCACCAGATCCATACGGCCTGCTTCCTTCAGGAAGCGCATCACCTTACGGACCCTCTCATCCTCCATGTTCAGGTAATGCACAGCTTAGATGCTTAGTAGTCAACACACTACCCTGCTATGCTAAGCTATCCTAACTAATACTGCTGCACCCTGCTCACTTTAACTGACCCTACCACTAAATAAAACGTTTTCTACCACTACTCCCTGCCACCAGGTCACCAAACCTAAACCCAAAAGCCTCATGCTATAAAGCCTTTGGGCTGCACCGATGTAGCCCAAATAAACTCAAAAAGGCAGTCCCCTGGAACGCATCGCCCTCCCAATCTGACAGAGGGGCAGACCTCCCTCCTATCGATTGCCTCGCAAACCAGTATTGTGCACATGGCGGCCCTCTATATTTGGGGCTTGACATTTTACAAGTCGCTCTGTATGTATTACTACATCATAATTATTTTAGACGCATTCTGTAAAACAATATTCAACAACGGAACAATCCAGTATTGCCTTGAAGTGGATCCCTTTTTAAATAATGCATGATGATTTTTCTAACTGCACCTGATGGTGGGCTACACATAAAGGTGATTCTCCTCATTCCTCGATAGCCCCGGCATGGGATGAAATATGATGGCTTCTTGGTCTTTATGTTACACAAATGTATCTAACTTAATTAAGTAAATTGGCAAGACTTCCCATTCCAGCTTCATCAGAACCACTCTCTCTGGAGGCACCCCAGCCCTTCTGTTTGAATGACATGAACAACCGAGGACCCAAACGGTGCCAGCAGATAAAAGACTTTGATTTATAACACAGGGGCCCTTCACCAGACATGCATGACATAATAAATACATTTGAAGATTTTGATAATCTCTCATAGGGTGGTCTCAAACAATTAATGAACCATATTTTTCCAAAAAGGAAAGCTGGGTACAAAAAACATATTTTCCATTCAGAGGTGCAGCGACAGAGTGATGCGATTGACTCCTTTATGACAACGTTCAATGAACATGTGCAGCACTGTGAATTAAGAAACTACAACAGCAACAAAGCACTATTTTGTTGTTTTAATTATATTTATAACGTGCACCCTCATTCCCTAAGGGATATCCTAGCACTTGACCTTATACTTGCCCAACTCCACCCCTCACAAAGTCATTAGAGTGGAAACAACCAAGCCTTCAACATTCTCCGAAAGACTAACAAATCCGACATCAGACATAGATTGGGGGGCAGATTATTCCTGTGGGCAGCTGCCAAAAATTTAAAAGAGCGACCACCCATTCTGTATTTCTTAGTTCGCCTGAAACATATTAAAGCCTGATTAGCGGAACGGAGATCCCGCTCTGGCTTACAGAAAGTAACTCTATCTTATAGAATTGCTGGACCGTTGTCATAAAGTGCTCTGTGTGTGTAGCAAACTAACTTAAAAATAGCTCTCTTACGTTCTGGAAGCCAGTGAAGAGAATTAAGACAGGCCGAAGCAGAAGTTCTGCTAGGCCTGTTACAATCTGAATCGACTGAAGATACGTGAACAAATAATCCAACATGCCACATATAATTCCCATAGTCTAGCCTACTCATAATCAAAGCTTGAACAATATTCCTTCGCCATATTATTGTGATCCACCGAACCAGTCAATGAAGTGTGCGTAGAAGCCCAAAATAGCTCCAATACACCGTATTTACCTGTTGCCTGCATTGAAAGAGAGTCATCAATCAGGAAACCCAAATTCTTTACCCCCATTTTGGACCTGGGTGCAGGACTTAATGACAAAGGCCACTCAAAGAACCATTCCAGACCTTGCAGGCCCCATCAAAAAGCAAGATTCCGTTTTTTGTCAGCATCGAATTTTAGACAATGTGCGTGCACCCACTTTGCTTCTTCTGACAGGCAACAAACAAAGGGCCTGATTTAGAATTCAGCGGACAGGTTACTGCGTCACAACGGTCATGAATATCCCGTCCATCGAAATATAAATTCTATTATAATCTATGGGATATATATTGCTGCGGAAGGGATATCTGTCACTATTGTGACGGAGTAACCCATATGTTGAAATCTAAATCAGGCCCTAAGTTCCCTTAGGTCTCAGTAAGCCTATCGTCAATGGAAATATTCAGCTGAGTATCATCAGCATAAGTAAGGATCTCAAATTCCCACCAAAGGGCCCAATAGATATTGAACAAAGTGGGACTCAGCAAAGATCCCTGAGGGACCCCACAATGCATCCTCCGAGGGCTTGATCTAAATGAGGAGCAGCTGTAGCCGAATTAGATCGTTTTCTCAAAAGCAAGCTAAACCAGTACAAGGTAGTAGAATGCAGGCCAATTTCATGCAGCTTCTGTAGCAAAAGGTGGTGTGACACAGTGTTGAAAGTGGCTGACAGTTCGATAAGGATAAGGGCCGCTGATTTGTCCTGATCAACCAAAAACCTGATGCTGTCCAACACCGCCAATAAGGTAGACTCTGTGCTGTTTTTAGCTCTGAATCCAGTTTGAGAAGGGTCCAACAAGTTATTTCTCTCCAAATAATGAGACAGCTGGATGTTGACTAATCTTTCCAACACCTTTTCCCAATAAGGTAACAGCAAAATAGGGTGATAGTTGGACAATACTACAACAGCTTTTTTCACCAACAGCAAAACCAAAGCATGCTTTCAGGCTGCAAAAAAATCTGCCTCCTTCAAAGATGTATTCAAAAGTAATGTTCCAAACAGACTAAGGAACAGATCAGGCATAGAACACCTATTCAGCTATGTTTCAATAATGAATACTAGGTCTGGTGTGGATTATAGATAACATCCCAAATTTCCATGCAGTGTTTGGGAAGCGGTCTATCATTAACATAGAGACACCTCAACACTAAACTTTCCCCAGTGGTTTTCCTCAAAACATTATTTTCCAGAGGGCCTCCACCAGACTGTACCTTCACAGGTAAACTCCAATTGCTAAGCCCTTCCATCATTGTACCAAACTCAGATTAGAACATAGTAGACTACCTAAAACTGGCACAGGAGAACGGTCCAAATCCCATCTCTAGAGCACCCTTAGTATAACTAGTTACAGTATAATTACAATTGAAAAACATTGCTGCTTGTCAGTCAGTGGCATTCTGGCCACAATTAGTGTAGAACCAAGAAAACTAGAAGACATGTTATCAAGGGCAGGAGCCTCCCAGACCGTTTAATAACAGGTTGAAGTGATGGAACTTTACAAGGTCAAGAAAGAAGTTGAAGAGCTGTTGTAAGATTAGAAACGCACCTGTCTGAAAATGACACAGGTGCACCAGTTTCTGTTTTGATTTATGCTCACCACTTTCGGGCCTGTGCCCAGCAACACAGAGCACATGTCAGCACTGTGCCAAGAGAGGATATTTTTAATCAGTCTGCAGCATTAAGAGAAATAACAGATTAAAACCTCAGGCAATTCAGAATTCTGAGGAGAAAACGATAGTGAGGGAGAAATCAAAACACACTCCTCGCTCCCATCAATGTGTAAAAGCTCGCACCAGATCCTCAACACCATTTGACTCATCATTGTCAGAAAGTGAGAGCTGCCGAATGGTGAAAACATCCTCTATTTGCAGTCCCACAGAGGCTGAGCAAGACATGAAGGAACTGATATTAGACTTAAATGTGTGTGGAACCTCGTTGTGTTACTTGTAGAACCAGTAGCTACCATAAATCTAATGACATCCAAGGATTTCCCAACACTAGCACAAGTGAAACTAAGTGACACAGATTTACACATGTATGCATATGGATCACACAAACCTTTACGATGCCTAGGTGTTTTCAACTTGGGCCTCAAATATGGCAGCCAACTACAGCAGACTGAGATATATGTTGCAGAGCCGAGCAGCGGTCCAAATTGGCATCCTCAAGGTGCTATGCACTGTTGCATAAAACTTCCTCTGAAATGAACACAAACAGATTGAGGCAGTATTCCTGGCACTGATCAATAGCATAGGCTTACTGAAGGGTCAGGCATTATTTCAGCATTCAAAAACAAGTTAAAGATGAACTAAAAAAGAAAAAAAAATCTCCTGGAACTAGACATTGAATCGGTGCAAGGTTCCACACCATGGGTCTCGCCCTTAGTCACCTTTGCAAAGAAATAGGTCGGTCTAGCATTTGTTTGTCTGTTAACATACACCAGCCCAACCAATCAATACAAAGAGAAAGGCATTTCATCACCAGGAAACAAAATATGATACACCAACTCAATGGCTCTCTTGTCTTCTCCAGCCTAGACTTAAACAAGGGATACCACCAATTACAATGTTGTACAGTAAGGTTGTATAAGTGCTGTTGTAAAAAGGTATTTTTACAATGTGTCTTTAATGCTTACCTCGTGCCTTGGTTTACCATCCACTGCATTCTGTGTTCCGTGTTTTGCTCTGGATTCTGTGTTCCATGTTCCGCTCTGTTGTATATGAGATCTTCTGTGCCAGTGTCCCTGGTGGCAGTTGGTGGAAATCTGTTCTGAAGATGGTAGTGCAGTACATGGGCTCCCTCTTTTTTTCAATTAATGTTTCTTAAAGCCACCCTCTGGGACATGAGTATTCTTTACATTTTGTGATGAGCTGACAAAGAGGGAGGCCACGTATTGCACTACAGTCTCCAGAACAGTTCTTCCCCAACTGCCACCAGAGACCCTGGCACAGAACATCCCAGAGACAACAAAGCAGAACATGGAACAAAGAATCTAGAGCAGAACAATCATTTAATGTGTTGCCCATTGAAACAAGATATTTATTAGTGATGAGTGACTCTTTCTCCAAGTGGGTATATTGAAGATTTTGCCCCATCCCCGAACACTGCTTCAGTTATAAAGTTTTTGAGAAGAGTGTTTCAAATTGATTGGCCACCAAGAGAACTTGTCACAGACAATGGGACACAGATGAGTCAATTTGTTGACTCCTAACACATCAACCAACTTCAGGTTGATCTGTATTCTCCCACATCAACAAATAAACACATTCTTGAAAGAAGGAGTCCAGACAACTGTAGTTGTTGGTGTCAGTGTTGAGGATTTTCTTAGGGAAACGCTGTGGGCATATTCCATCACTCCTCACAGTACCACAGGGATGTGCCCTATTGTTGAGGTGGTCATCCAGGGTAATTCTTTGTCTGTATTTGTTGAGCAATTTTTCTAGCAAAAACTCTACTGATGTTTCCCGGGAAGTATTTTACAAAAAAAAGTGGCATGTCGGCAGCTGTTAGCTAAGCTATACTTTGAACCCTCATAGAGGGAAGAAAGGTGAGTCTACTTTTATGCTTCCTTACAAGATGGTGACATTTTCAATGGGGGCAGTTTGGGATGATGACAAAGGATGGGGGAGCAGGAGATGGTTAGTGAAGTTAACTCAAGAGCAAGCAAAAGTGTGGTTGGAAAAAGATTTTGGGTATGTTCCTGGTTGTCTGGCTGGTTCTTGATGGCTGCTCCTTCTTAAAAAAAAGTAGTTTACCATTGGTGGACTTACCCACAGTTCTTGTCACAGGTTCCACGATTCCTGTGCGTGAGTCTGTACAAGATTAACCCAACAGTCATGCTTTCTGTGATGGTATTACCACGGATTCATAAATCTCAACTGATGGTTGTCATGCTAGATCTGTTTGCAATGTATCTATACCTGTTAATATTAAGAATTGTTTTCATGCACTAATTGCTATATACTCATTTGTTATTATTACTGTGTTTTTTTATTTTTAGTTTTTTATATGAAGGGAAGGGTGATTACCTTAAGGTTGTATAAGTACTGTTTGTAAACAGCCATTTTTGCAACGTGTCTTGAATGCTTACCTTATGCCTTGGTTTATCTTTACCTGGATTATGTGTTAAATGTACTGCTCTTGATTCTGTGTTCCTAGGGTGACCAACCATCCATAAATTTCATGGACGGTCCGTTATTGCGGTGTCTAGTCAGTTGTCCGATATGAACCTTTTTACGGACCCCTTTTGTCCATAGTTCTGGGGTTTGCAGGAATGATAATGTTTGCCCAAAGCCCCTTGCTGTAAGCTGTGGTGGGCTGAAGCAAAGTGTAAATTTAGCAATTTATAATATAACAGGCCAATGAATGATGCTGGCTCACCAAAGGACCCTTTATACTACTGCGCAGCTTCCTTTGACGAGTCTGTAAAACGTAGATTTTTCCCCCCCCAAAGTTTTGTCCTGAATTTTGGCCTTGTGACCTGAATTTTTGCCCTAAATTTTGGCCCTTTGTCCTGAATTTTTACACTAACGGTCCTGAATTTGCACCCATGCCAGTTGGTCACCCTATGCGTTCCATGTCCTGCTCTGTTGTCTCGGGAATGTGCTGTGCCAGTGTCCCTGGCGTCTGTTGCTGGAAAGCTATTCTGAAAGCTCACTGTTTGTTTGAATAAACGTTTCCTAAAGCCACCACCTGTAGGTTGAGTATTCTCTACAAACGTGCAGAATTATCTCCATTCATACGTTTGCGAAACATTGTTGCCTGTATTGCTACAAAGAGGCCTTGTGTACATAGAAGCCCTCTTTATTTGGGAATTAACATTTTATAAGCGGCTTTGTTTATGTTAATATCCACTAATTACTTTTGACACATTGTGTAAGAGAACATTCAATAAACAATCCAGTAATGCCTCGCAGTGGATACATTTTTGAATTCCGCATGGAAAAAGTACTTAAAGCCCCTATTTTTAAGTGTAGAACTGTGGTAACGCAAGGCAGCGTATCAATTTTTGTGTGGATGTGCAAGATGCATAAGCTGGTTTTGTCCTCGCATCGTTTCTTGCCTATGTGATTAAAAAATTAGGAAATCATTAAGGGGCATGATATGGATAGATGTATGGCTCGACACCTCTTTATCATTAATGTATTTTGTACATTCATGGTCTTTACTGTAATTTTAAAGATTGTACTTGTATTTTAGTTTTTATAACAATATTTTAACTAATACTGTTCGGGCTGGTTTGTTGAACATTTGGTATACAGTTATTTTATGTGCTTTTATGAACATATTTTTCTTTTTCTTTGTACCGAATATATATATATATATATATATATATATTTTCACTTCGAATGGCGCATGGTGATTCCTCTAATTTCAGAGGTTACTACATTACACGTTGGAGCTTCTAAATTCCTCCTTTGTATCTTAGAAATATAACCACTAGAGGCACACTCTTCCCTTTAAAGGAATGTATGGCATTTTTATATAATCTCCTTTACACTTATGCAGCTGTCACTATGCACTGTAAGAGTGTATAATTTGCAGAGGAAGAGGGCCAGGAACATATTGTCAACAAAGCAGTTACCCTTAGTCTCTGGCTAGGGGCCCACTGGTTGTGCCCTACCCGGTGTGGATGGGAGCTTTCCACACACGCTGCTGGCAATCAAAGACTTATATACTTCTTAAAAGGCTGTTGTGTGTGATGAGTTTTCCAAGTCGGTTGATATCTGCCAAATAAGTAAGACAACAAAAAGGCATTGTCTAGTTTTAAAGCATGAACAAAAAAATACTTTTTTTGTCTGCAGATGCTATTGTGCAAGTAACTTTAGATTCTCTACTCATTTTTCATTACTGCAAAAACAGAAGTGTAATGTGGAGAAAGTTTCCTTTAGTTCCAATTCAGGTTGTTCCAGCGGTTTAAAATAAATACTCACTTATGTTTCAGATTTTCTGCTAAATTCACTTATTAATCAAATGAAGAAAATGCGAAATAGGGGATCAGTTTTTTAGCAGCTATTTTATTACTGGAGGAACCTTATGCCAGATGTACTATTTACAGCTCGCAAAAGACTGCTCACACTTTTACAACTGCTATTTAGAGCCTAAACCATTATATATAAGCATATGGATATAAATTGTTATTTGGAAGGGCCTGCTACAACAGCCCGCATACAAATAGCGATTCTTTTTCTATTTCTCCATACAAATCAAACAAGGTTAATTACCTACTGGCGGTCGCCAGTAGGTAGTTCTAATTAGGACCTTGTTTCTATTCAAAAAGCGTTTATTCTTTTACCAATTTCTTTGTCGCCGTTTAATGAATCTTTGAAAACATTTTCAAAATTAATGGCCCACTCACTTCAGCTGTTGTGTTGAAAGTTTCGAGGTAATCCGTCAAGCAGGGGCTGAGAAAAAGTGGAGGTCCCAAAATGTGTTTTCTCCATGTTAATTTCCATGGGAATCTTTAGACACTGCTACATCCCGAACTGCTGAACAGAATTACACCAAATTTGCCAAAAAGGTAGCTCATGGTTCAGATAGCACTCTTTTTGTTAAATGATGTAAATCTATTCAGTAGTTCCTGAGAAATGTAACATTTCTCAGGTATCTATGGGCCGAATGTAGGAGGCCATTTACCGACCGGTAACGGCCGATTTCGGCCGTTACCGACCGGTAAATGGGTATTTGGTATGTAGGGGGCCATTTTTACAGATTCGGTAAATTTACCGAATCGGTAAATTTACCGATTCTGTAAAATACCGAATCGGTATTTTTACCAATTCGGTAACGGCCAGATGTAGGTGGGACTCTTCAGAGTCCCTAAAGTCTTACAGATTCGGTATTTTACCACCGAATCCAATTGGGTGGTAAAATACCGAATCCAGGTGTGCATGCACATGTGTGCATGCACACCTAGCCATGTGACAGACAGACATGCCCTTAGGGCATGTCTGTGTGCATGTGGCACACATGCCCGTCTTTGGGGTGCTAGAGGGTGTCAAAGTGACACCCCCTGCACCCTTGCTGAAATCTGTATTTACCGAATCGGTAAATACCGATTCGGTATTGCCCATTGATTCCTATGGGCTCCAAGGCCCATAGGAATCAATGGGCATTACCGAATCGGTATTTACAGAATCGGTAAATACCGAATCTTAACAATTCGGTCTTTACCGATTCTGAAACACCTACATACCCCCTCTATTTTACCACTTCTTAAATACCGAATCGGTAAAATTCGGTATTTAAGAAGTGGTAAAATAGAATTACCTACATCTAGCCCTTAATGTCTGGAGCCTGTGTTCTGATTGGCTGTCAACACTTCAAACCAGGTAGTGTTGGCACCCATCTTGTGACTCGGTTGTACCGAGTCACAAGAAAAACGGTGAGAGAAAAATGGTGAGAGAAAGTTACAAATCAAGAAAAGGGGGCAGGTCAGAAACCCCCTCACTCCCTCGGCCTGTTCAGGGGGCCCCACAGGGATGCAGAGGGCCCAAAAAGATGTTTTATTTTTATTTTTGTTGGGAGTCGCGAGGGTCCACAAATCCCACTGAAAAAAAACAAAAGAAAAGAAAGCACTTTGTTGACACCTCCCCAGAGCTATATAGTTAAAACATTTGTGGCCACGCAGCCCCAGGGACCACCACCTCCCCAGGGCTTTTAAAAAAAATAATGTGTCCCACGCAGCTCCCGGACCCACCGCCTCCCCGGGGGCTATTTACTAATTTGGCATAGGGAGCTCCTGCCCCTCCACGCAGTCCTCGGGACTGCCACCTCCATGGGGCTATGCTCAAAATAATGTGTGGGGGTGCTCAAACCCCCCACACAGCCCTGGGGACCACCACTGCAAAGTAGAGGGGGCTGAGGGGGCTCCTCCTGGAGCCGCCCAGGGCTGGCTCCAGCAATGTCACTGGGTGCCCGAGGCCGGGACATTGCAGATTGCTATGGCATGCCATAGCAAACACTGCTTTGCTTCATGGAAGCGGGAGCAGCAAAAATGCTCTCGCTTACATGAAGCGAAGCAGAAATGCTTTTGGGCAGAGGGAGCTGCATGTTTGCAGCTCCCTCTGCCCAAAAGCAATGCTGGCTTCCACAGGAGGCGCGGAGCCGGCAGAGACTGCGGGGGCTATGAGGCTCCCCCCGCGGTCCCCCAGCGTTGTGGCCATGCACAGGAGGATGGGGTACCCCAGGGCAATATCAGGCCCGGCCGCCCTACCATTTTTATTCACCAGGGGAAACTTGGCCGAGGGAACGGGGGGGGGGGTCATGTGGGCCCCCTTCCTTTAAAAAATATATCTAATGAAAATGGCTCGGCCCTGGGGGATGGGGTCCCTGGGGTCAAAATCGGCCTCGGGAGAAGGGCCGGGCACCGCCTCCCTTTTTATGTTATTTAAAAAAATAAAAAATGGGTCAGGCCCCGGGGAATGGGGTCTCTGGGGCCCACAATGGTCAAAGGAAGGGTGGCCACACAGCCCCCCTTCCTAAAACAAAAATGGAAGCCAGCAACTCACCAGATGCCCGCCCCTTTTCTCCACTACTTTGGAAGTGGCACACTCTTGATTGGGGGATGAAGTCCCCTTCGATGCTGAGGGTCCTTAGGGTACAACTAGCCCACCTGTTACCTCCAGCAATCCCCGCATAGGGGGGCTGCTGAGAGGTGGTTGGAAGCCGCACCCCTTTTTACACCACTCTGCAAACGCGCCTCTTGGTGCACTGCTGGTGGGGCGATGAGGTCCCCTTGTGTCCTGAGGACATCAGGTCTAAAGTGGACCTCCAGCAGTCCACCAGGAGGCATGTTTGCAGAATGGTGGAGAAAGGGGGCATGGCCTCTGACCACCTCTCAACACACCAGCTTTGTGGGGCTTACTGGAGGTAACAGGTGGGCTAGTTGGCCCCCAGGAACCCTTAAAAGGCAAGGGGACTTCACCCCAAAACAAGGGAGCGCCTGCAGGTGCGTTTGCAGAGTGGTGGAGAAAGGGGGCATGGCCTGCGACCACCTCTCAGCAATCTCACTGTGTGGGGCTTACAGGAGGAAACAGGTAGGCGAGTTGGCCCCTAAGCACCCCCAGCAGTGAAGGGGACTTCATCCGCCAACCAAGAGCGCACCAGGAGGCAAAATGCAGACTGGTGGAGAAAGGGGGCACGGCCTGCTATCAGAACTCAGCAATCCTGCTGTGCGGGACTTACTGAAGGTAATAGGAGGGGTAGTTGTCCCCCAAGGACATCCTTGGGGCCAACTACCTCTCTTGTTATTTCCAGTAGGTCCTACACAGCAGGATTGCTAAGCGGTCTTCAGAGGCCACACCCCCTTTGTCCACCACTCTTCAAACTCACCTCCTGGCACACTACTGGTTGGGGGATGGAGTCCACTTCACTCCAGAGGGACATTGGGGGCCAAGATGCCCTCCGGGTATCTTATTTTTAGGAATTAGCATTTAAAAAACCTTAGAAATCCCCAAAAAAACAAATGTTAAAGAGACGTTAGATTTAGGCTGACATTTCACACGTACAAAACCTGAGAAATTCAGCAGTTATACTTAGCTAAGCTAACTATAACCCACGCCCCCGCAATGCACTGCTGATGACGTCACATCACATATTACATTACTCATGGCATGGTCAGTGACATAATTGATGACTTCAGTGAATTGTGAATTTCTAACTATAACGTCCCTTAAACCTGTGGTTTTTTCAGTGAATATATAATATACATATCTGTCTTCCTGTTATAATAGTCTTAGTTACTTTTTATAATTTACAGAGGAAGAGAACCAGACATTGTTTTATAAATAGCAGGATTGCTAAATTCTCATATAATGAAACATTCTTCATATAATTTTACAGACAGCAACACAGTGGCCCTTGGTCAAGTTGATTATCACTATCAAACTTACTTTATATTTTTGCACACCTAGGAGGCACAAAGGTGTGCTAAAATCCTCTGTGACTCTAGATGCTATGATCCTAATGCGGTGCAGACCATCTACTAGAGTAACAAACTGTCCAAAGGTGCAAAAATTGACATGACATGGAGAGGTAATGGCATCCCTCTCAAACTAGTGAGTCTCCATGAAATGTGAATTCAGGTATTTGTCAAGTGTGATCCTATTGAAGTAAATGAAGGTCAACAGTCTCTGGGCGGGGAGGAAGGTTGAATACATTGAAGTCTATCCAAAACATTTGCCTTTTTTAGGAGACTGTTTATAATCAATAGGTATGTGATGAACTCTGGATGGGGATGAGATGATAAAAATGGGGTTGGCCACATGAAATGCAGTATGGAAGCAACCATTTTAGTGTACTCCTCAACATTCTTAAGTCTGCTTCATCATTGCAACCACATTTAAAACTATAATTAAATGTGCAAATTCACATTACCATCACAAAATCTGCAGGAATGAGAATGGACGAGCAGAAGTATGAATGGAAATCTACGTCTTTAGATCAACAGGCATATTCTAGAAGTTACTTGCACATCTACTTACAGACACACACACATGTGATGAAGTTGTATGAATTGTACTAGGATATGTATGTCTTAAATGTGTTGTTGTTTTGCATTGATTGTGTGATTTTGTTGTGATTGGATCTGTGGATCCATCATGGATCCCCCTGTAGCATAGCCAGCAGTCCCCTTATTTGGTAGGGTCTGCAGATTCGAGTGAATTTTCTTTTTAAAGTATTTTTTTTTAAACCAGGGTTTGTAAAAATGTTTGGCTCTGAAACCAGCCTTTGTGATGTGTAGATGATAACTACACATAGAACAGGACTCAAGGGCATATTACCAAGCAATAGCGATAAAGCTATTGCTTGGTTAGAGACAAAAATTTACCGCTGAGCTGCGGCGATTTTTATCGCAAATAAACCTTGGTATTACCAAGGTTTATCGCAAATGCGATAAAAATCGGCCGCAATGCATGAATATCGCTGAAAAGTCCGCGATATTCATGCATTACCGAGCTAATGCTCTTAGCCATGTTATCCACCTCCCATTGGATAACATGGCTAAGAACTGCTCAGGGCAGGTGTTAGCTTTTGGAGATATTCGCGCTTAACGCGTATATCTCCATAAGTTGGTAATAGGAGATAGCGATGTTAGCGACTGTTTCCAGTTGCTAACATCTTGGAACGCCCACTTTGCATGCCATTCGTGATAAATATCACTGACATGCAAAGTGGGGCCCAAGATGGTCGCTATCTCCTACTAGCTGTCGCTAACTGGTGTTAGCGACAGCTAGGTAATAGGGAGATCTCCGCTTTCTTGGCTTTTAAAGCGGAGATAAACCCCCTTGATAATATGCCCCTAAGTCTTTTAAGTTTTTGAGGATCACCATGTTGCCTCCCTCTGTCAAATGGAAGTCTTTTCGATATATTCCATCCATATTGAAGAGTACTTTGTTATGGTATATAGTGCTCAGGTTGTGGTCTCGGAGGGATGCAGAAACAGTTTTATTAACATGATTCCTGGATTTTAGTATCTGTAGGCAAAAGTGTGTTGACCACTGCCAATTATGTCTTTGGCAAATGTTGGAGAACCCCAAGGCAGTATGTGGGAAAAGTGTCATTAATATGCCAAAGGTATTCCTCATAAGGATTTGCAGTCCAACCCCTGTAATTATGTCTAGGTCATTAATAAAATGTATTAACAGCAGATTGTTGAATGTTGTTCAGGGCTTTTGTGTGGATCCGTGGGACCACTGCGGATTTACAAGGGCGACCACGCTGAGTGCCGCTGAGGCTACACAGATCCATGAAAAGTGGGCTTCTTTAAAGGTAACATGAAAACGATGTAAAAATTAGTGACCAGTTTTGAGTGGTATAACAAATATAAAAGCTGAAAGGAGGTCTATGATTTGGTATTGGAGTATGAGTCAGAACTATGGCAATCCTCCTCCACTCTCAAAAGAAAAGTAACCATCAATCAATCAATCAATCAGGGGTTTATATAGTGCGCTACTTACCCGTGAGGGTCTCAAGGCGCTGGGGTGGGGTGGGGGGGGCAGCTGCTCCGGGTCAGTCGAAGAGCTAGGTCCTGAGGTCTTTCCTGAACATGTGCAGGGTCGGCAGGCATCTGATGTTCATGGGAAGCTCATTCCATGTTTTTGCTGCGATGTAGGAGAAAGCTCTCCCACCGGTTTTGTTTCTGCGGATGCGGGGGACATCTGCCAGGGTGAGGTCTGCGGAGTGGAGGTTCCTCTTGGGTACGTGGAAAGACAGTCTCTCATTGAGGTATTTGAGTCCGACGTTGTTGAGGGATTTGTAGGCATGGGACTTTGAAGGTGATCCTCTTTTCGATGGGGAGCCAATGGATGCCTCGTAGGTGTTGGGTCATGTGCTCGTGGTGCGGTGTCCCGAGGACGAGTCTGGCTGAGGCGTTCTGGATGGTTTGGAGCTTGTGTAGAAGAGTTTTGTTGATTCGGGCATAGAGGGAGTTTCCGTAGTCCAGTCGGCTGGTTATGAGTGCGTGGGTGACGGTCCCACTACAGTCGGGGGTATCCATTTGAAGGTTTTACGGAGGATGCGGAGGCAGTTGAAGCTGGTGGAGGCGATGCCATTGATCTGGTGGTTCATGGAGAGGAGGGAGTCAAGGATGATGCCGAGGTTTCTAGCGTGGTGTGTAGGGGTGGGTGGGCTCCCAAGGGCAGAGGACCACCAGGTGTTATCCCAGGCGGAGGTGCAGGATAACCCTGGGCGTAGTTCACAAAGTAGTGCTACACGTAGCTATGTGAAGTGCACTTCGCACGCTATGCGTAGCTATGTGAACTGCGTAGTGCGGTAGGGAACATGCTGTTCGCACTGATTGCACAGTGCCGGATGCTTGTCCGCACTGTGCAATCATTGCAAACGACATCTTGCACAGTGCAAGCGGTTGTTTTCTGCAGCTCTAATAGATTTGTACTCGAGAGACAGCTTTCTCAATGCGGACTGGTAGTTTCTCATCGTGAGCGGTCGCAAGCATACGCGACCACTCACAATGAGAAACCTCACCTCCCCGCATTTAGAATCTCACTGGGAGGTTTATTTTCCACGCTCACGATCGGCAACTTGATGTTGCTGATCGCGAACAAGGAAAAAGTCTCGCCGGGATGGTGATTTTGCTTGCTCGCGGTCGCCAACTTGACGTTGAGGACCACGGGTGAGCAAAAAATGCCCGCTACTCATTTTTGCACTCTACTACGTGCAATTCGCATAGCGAGTTGTTGTGCAAACTACGCTCACTCCGCGAGCGTAGCGTAGTGTTCTGCCCAGGGTTAGAGCAGGGCCTGAGGATGAGGAACTTGGTTTTCTCTGAGTTTAGCTTCAGGCAGCTGTCCTTCCTCCAGGCTGCCACGTCCTTCATTCCTTCCTGGAAACAGAGTCTGGTGTCTTCGGGTTTCTTTGTGAGCGAGAGGATGAGCTGAGTGTCATCTGTGTAGGATACAATGCTGAGCCCATGCAGTCTGACGACGGCTGCGAGGGGGCCATTTAGATGTTGAAGAGCGTGGAGCTGGGGTACTCTGCAGCTGATTTCCGTGGGTTTGGAGAGGAAGGGAGAAAGTTGGATCCTCTGGGTTCTGCCGTAGCGGAAGGATCGGATCCAGTCGAGGGCAACTCCTTGTATTCCAGTGTCATGAAGTCTGGACACGAGCATGCGATGTGAGACAGTGTCGAAAGGTGCAGAGAGGTCTGGAAGGATGAGGGCCGGGGTGTGTCCCTCATCCAGTAACCTGCAGATGGCGTCGGTGGCGGCGAGGAAGGCGGTCTTGGTGCTGTGCTACAAGACTCTCGGTGACTTTGGCCTTAAAAGGGAGGAGAGAGATGGGTCGGTAGTTTTTCAGGTCCATAGGGTCAGCCATTGGTTTCTTGAGGAGGGGTTTGACCACGCCTGTTTCCAGTCGTCTGGGCAGATGGCTGATCTGAGGGAGGCGTTGATGGTGTGTCCTAGTTTGGGTGCGATGACGGCAGCGGCCCTGTGGAATATGTGCAGTGGCCAGGGGTCCATTTGGGCTTCTGAGTGGGTTCTCTTCATGGTCCCAGTGATGAGTTTGATGGTAGAGAGATCCCAGGACGTGATTGTAGGCTTATCGGCGGCGGTGGATAGGGGGGTTGTGTTCGTCGTTGGTTCGCTGAAGTTGTCGCAAAGGGCCTTGATCTTCAGATGGAAGTAGGAGCTGAGCTTGTCGCAGAGTTCCTGGGAAGGTGTGATGTCCGTTGCTTCGCAGGTGGGTTTGGCAAATTGCTGTATCATGTTGAACAGTTCCTTGGCGTTGGTCATGTTGGTCTGGGCTTTTTTTCTTTATGAAGGTCTGTTTGATGTCTCTTATGCGCTGGTGGTATCCTTCAGGGCGCTATTGTGGTTGTTCTGAGATTCAGTGGTTTTCAGACTTCGCCAGGATTTCTCTAGGTGTCTACAGGAGCGCCGGCTTCTTGAAGCTCCGTGGTGAACCAGGCGGCTTTCAGAGGGCATTGTTTGGCGGGGCTGAGGGGTGCGAGCTTGTCTGCGCAGCAGGAGATCCAGTGGTGAAATTCCCTGGCGGCTGAGTTGTGGTTGTTCATGGTGAAGGGGGGGTTTGACGGAGGGTGGTGCTGAGGTGTTCCTCTGTGACCTTGCTCCAGTTCCGTCATGGCGGGCACAGGCGGGTTTGGGTGCGGTGCTGGAGTTGAATGTGAAATGGATGCAGTGGTGGTCCATCCAGGGGGGCTGGGTGATGTGGTTGAAGCGGATGTTAGTTCCTCCCGCAAAGATGGGGTCGAGGGTGTGACCCGCTCTGTGGGTGGGCCTGTTGATGAGCTGCTTCAGTCTTAGGTTGTCGAGGAGAGTGGTAGAGTTGGGGGTCGTTGCTGCTGTCTAGGGGGAAATTCAGGTCCCCGAGTAGAATGTAGTCCGTGGAGGTTGAAGGCGTGGACGAACTCGGCTATGGTGGTTGTGTGGTGAGTGTGTGGTCCTGGCGGTCTGTAGATGAGGGTGCCCCATTGCCTGGTCCTGGGGCTAAGCTGGATATGGAAGTGGAGGTGTTCTGTGTTGTAATGGGGATCACTCGTGCTGGATGTGGAGAGTCAAAGGTGGGATCTTGTGTGCGATGGCGAGTCCTTCTCCTGGGCGGTGCGGCCCGTCCTTTCTCTGGATCTTGTAGCCGTCTTGAATGGCATTGGCGATGTCGGTACCACAGGTGGTGTTGGTCCAGGTTTCTGTAAAGAACGCGATGTCGGGCGAGAGGGTGTTGATCAGGTCCCAGATCTCTACAGCGTGTTGGTGCAAGGAGTGCACGTTGAAGATACAAGTCAGGGTTTCGGTGGTGAGTACATTGGACGTGCCATTGGCGGTTGTGGGAGCTTTGTCGATTGTGAAAGATATGCAGCAGAGTCTGCATGAGAACTCTCCGTCGGTGGTGTTTGGCGAGGATCTTGCACAGTCGGCGTGTCTTCTGGGGTTGAGAGCGTGGAGGGTGGTTGAGTCGTAGCAGTGGGGTCTGGGAGGACCAGGGGTCCTGGCGCTGATCGCGGTGGGGTGGCGGCAGCAGCAAGCTCATTGTGCGCGTCCGCTGCGTGACTGCTCAGCGGCCGCCATTATGAAGGGGAGGGGGAGGGACGTGCAGCTGGGAGGCAGGTGTGGGGCGCTAGGGGGAGGAGTCATGGGTCAGCGGTGGCGGGAGAAACCAGAAGGGGACACAGCTACGAGCAAAGAGTAATATAACAAACACACAGCAGCAGGCACAATCTGATAAAAAATAAGCAGAAAATTAAGCACACAATGCACACCAGTGAGAGACCGGAATCAGGTTTGACTCGAACCCTGCAAGGGAGGTCTGAGGCTTCAGAGGTGATGTAGGGCACAGCAGAGCTGCCGGGGAGAGTGAAATCCTAGGACTGAGGTCTGTAGCTGATAAGGTTACATTGAGCTCTGTGCTGTAGGTCTCTCGCATGTGTCTTCTTCTTACTTTTAAAAAATATGAATGGTATTTTAGGAAGTATATTGAAGTTTTACTATGTTGGATGATGTCATCAGTGATTGAATTTGAGATTTCACTGACCATGTCATTAGTGATGTAATATGTGAGGTCTTAAGCAATGCATTACGAGTGGCATAAGCTATAGTTAGCTTAGGTAACTGTTGGATTGCTATGGGTTTGTGTGAATAAAATCTGAACCTAACTATAATGTCTCTTTAACCATTGTTTTTTCAGTGCATATTATCTACTGGCAATAGCCATTAGGTAATTATAGTTTAGGACCAAAGTTTCCATAGGAAAAGGATTTTGTTTTGCCCAAACTTTGGCGCCACTTAATGAATCAAAAAAACATCCCCTTTGTAGTTAATTTGTTGTCTTGAATGTTTTGAGGTGAGGGGGCAAGGGGGATCCAAGAAAAAAGGGGGGTCCCAAAACACATTTTCCCCATGTTATGTCTATGGGGATTTTTCTTTTTTGAACATGACTACAGCTCGAACCGCAGAATTTGGCAGAAAGCTAGATGTTGGTTCTGAAAGCGTGCTTTTTCGTGATTTGGTGTAAATTTGTTCAGTGGTTTCAGAGATATTTATGTTTGACATATATAGATATCTAGGAATGTGAGTCCTTGCAGTGGACCTCCAGTTTCTACTGAAATTTGATTGGCTGCAAACACTTCAACCAGGAAGTGTTGGCAGCCATCTTGGGACTCAGCTTTGATCTGAGTCCCACAAAAAATGTACAAAATAAAGAAAAGGGGCATGGTAGGAATACCCTGACCCCCACATATGGTGGAGCGGTTTCATAGGGACCCCGCCGGCGGGTTATAAGTTTTTTTTGATTAAATGTTGCCGCAAATTCACAAGTGGACCCTTGGATCCCCAGCAAAATTGGGAAAAAAAGATGTGAGGGTTCCAGCGTGTCTTTGATAGGAAGCTCCTGGGTGGGCGAAATCCAGAGGGCAGTGTTTTAAAATTATGTGGGGGTGCCCATGCAGCATCCCTGCCTCCAGGAACCGCCACCTCCCTGGGGCAAAGAATAATAAACTAGTGTGGGGGCCTGCATGCCCCCCTGCAACCTAGGGGTCCACCACCTCCCTGGGGATATTTATTGAATCACTGCGGTGGAGGTCCATATGGCCTTCCCCACAATGCCAGGGGCTGCCACCTCCATGGGGCTTTAGGTTTGAATAATGCGGGGCCATGTAGACCCCCCCTTGCAGTCCCAGGGACCACCACCTCCCTGGTGCTTAAACTTTAATTAATGGGGAGCGTACAGATTCTCCAGCTCCAGGGACTGCCACCTCACTTGGGCAAATAACATAGAAATGAAGGGGGTCCTTCGCTGCCCCCGCACAGCCCCAGGGACCACTACCTCCCCAGTGCTCAAATAATATAATGTAGGGGGTTCAATGCTCACCCTGTGCAGCCCCCCTCCTGGAGCCAAAGATGGCCTGGGGACCGGCACCCCCGAGGGCTGGCTTCTGCTATGTTGGGGGACCTAGCTGTTTTGTATGGCTTGGCTGGAGCTGTAACGTTCCTGCCAAGTCATAGCAAACAGGGCTCACTTTCAGCAAGTGAGAGCACAAAAAATGCTCTCGCTTGCTGAAAGTGAGCACAATTGCTTTGACAGAGAGGGAGTTACAAGTTAGCTGCTCCCTCTTTGTCAAAGTAATGCCAGCTTCCTAGGAGGTGGGAAGCCGGGTGGGACAATGGGGGCCTTGAGGCTCCCTCTGGGATCTCGAGGCTCCCCAGCGGTCTCCATCATAGCTGGGAGATGGAGTCTCTGGGGCTGAAATTGGCCCAGGAGAGAGGCCGCGCAGCCCACCTCCCCCTGAGGCAAAGGCCAGCCACTCACTCACCTATTCAAGCACTCACAAACTCACCCACACACATACTCATTCACACATCCACACAGGCACTCACAAATCAGCTCACTCACCCATACAGCCATTCACATAAATACTAACTCTCCATTAATCCACTCACACACCAAATCCCTTAACCAAACACCCACTCAAACAGCCACTCACTCACTCATACTGCCACTTACACACTGAGTCACTCACTCATACAACCATTCGGACACCCACTCACTCACCCATAGGCCACTGACACACTCACCCCCTCACCAATACGGCCACTCACAGAGCATCTCACTCACCCACACAGCTACTCACTTATACAGTTATACATCCTTACAGCCACTTACACACCCAAACACATAAGGATTAAGTCACAGATCCACTCACATTATATATGTTAGAAGTAGTATGTATCAGTAGTAGTGCAGCTAACTTTTCTAGTAGGTTACTATAAATGTTTAACACCCATAAACTCTTAAAAACACTTACACTCACTTGATGATGTCATCAGTGATGTCATTTGAGATGTCATCAGTGATGTAATCAGTGATGTCACTGACCCTGTCATGAGTGATGTAATATGTGAGGGCATTAGCAATACTTTGCGGGCCATAAGTAATAGTTAGCTCAGGTAATTATAATTGCTGAATTTCACTGGTTTTGTACGAGTGAAATCTGAGCCTAACTATAACGTTCCTGTAACCTTTAGGTTTTTCAGTGAATATTTTTCCCATGAAAGTATTGAGGACAGCAGAAAGCAAAGAAGCCAGCCTGAACAGGGCCCATGTTCTTGTGAAAAAATGAAAGTGAAAATGAAAGACAAACATGAAGTGAATCCGGTTAGATTGATCGCCACATTCAACACAGAGGGCATTGTGAGGGCATTAGCAATACTTTGCGGGCCATAAGTAATAGTTAGCTCAGGTAATTATAATTGCTGAATTTCACTGGTTTTGTACGAGTGAAATCTGAGCCTAACTATAACGTTCCTGTAACCTTTAGGTTTTTCAGTGAATATTTTTCCCATGAAAGTATTGAGGACAGCAGAAAGCAAAGAAGTCAGCCTGAACAGGGCCTATGTTCTTGTGAAAAAATGAAAGTGAAAATGAAAGACAAACATGAAGTGAATCCAGTTAGATTGATCGCCACATTCAACACAGAGGTACAAAAGGGGGTGGTGATGGACGCAGCATCTGAACCAATCAAACACTCACACCCAGTCAAAAGATCTGGGTTTAATCCATCACCGTTCTTTATCCCACTCTGCCACCCCAGTTCAGACATGGCCATATGCAAATCAGTCTGACCCAGTGCCTCATGGGAACAGTCCAGCCCGAACTTCTAAGCCATGCCTTCCCTGGACCGGAAACAAGCTTCCTAGGACCGGTTTCTGGCATTTCAGCCGTCTTCAGCCCGGCTTGCTTGAATCCAGTGGCAAAGTGAGCAAGGGACTCACGTCTGAGCATATCCTGCCAACTTATGGCGAACAAAGCGGTACAAAAGGGGGTGGTGATGGACGGAGCATCTGAACCAATCAAACACTCATACCCAGTCAAAAGATCTGGGTTTAATCCATCACCATTCTTTAGCCCACTCTGCCACCCCAGTTAAGACATGGCCATATGCAAATCAGTCTGACCCTGTGCCTCATGGGAACAGTCCAGCCCGAACTGCCAAGCCATCACTTCTCTGGACCGTAAACAAGCTTCCTAGGACCGGTTTCTGGCATTTCAGACGTCTTCAGCCAGGCTTGCTTGAATCCAGTGGCAAAGTGAGCAAGGGACTCATGTCTGAGCATATCCTGCCAACTTATGGCGAACAAAGCGGTACAAAAGGGGGTGGTGATGGACGGAGCATCTGAACCAATCAAACACTCATACCCAGTCAAAAGATCTGGGTTTAATCCATCACCATTCTTTAGCCCACTCTGCCACCCCAGTTAAGACATGGCCATATGCAAATCAGTCTGACCCTGTCCCTCATGGGAACAGTCCAGCCCGAACTGCCAAGCCATCACTTCTCTGGACCGTAAACAAGCTTCCTAGGACCGGTTTCTGGCATTTCAGCCGTCTTCAGCCAGGCTTGCTTGAATCCAGTGGCAAAGTGAGCAAGGGACTCATGTCTGAGCATACCCTGCCAATTTATGGCGAACAAAGCGGTACAAAAGGGGGTGGTGATAGACGGAGCATCTGAACCAATCAAACACTCACACCCAGTCAAAAGATCTGGGTTTAATCCATCACCGTTCTTTATCCCACTCTGCCACCCCAGTTCAAACATGGCCATATGCAAATCAGTCTGACCATGTCCCTCATGGGAACAGTCCTTCCCGAACTGCCAAGTCATGCCTTCTCTGGACCGGAAACAAGCTCCCTAGGACCGATTTCTGGCATTTCAGCCGTCTTCAGCTAGGCTTGCTTGAGTCCAGTGGCAAAGTGAGCAAGGGACTAACGTCTGTGCATATCCTGCCAACTTATGGTGAACAAAGCGGTACGAAAGGGGGTGGTGATGGACGGAGCATCTGAATCAATCAAACACTCACACCCAGTCAAAAGGTCTGGGTTTAATCCATCACCATTCTTTAGCCCACTCTGCCACCCCAGTTCAGACATGGCCATATGCAAATCAGTCTGACCCTGTGCCTCATGGGAACAGTCATTCCCGAACTGCCAAGCCATGCCTTCTCTGAACCGTTAACAAGCTTCCTAGGACCGGTTTCTGGCATTTCAGCCGTCTTCAGCCAGGCTTGCATGAATCCAGTGGCAAAGTGAGCAAGGGACTCATGTCTGAGCATACCCTGCCAACTTATGGCAAACAAAGCGGTACAAAAGAGGGTGGTGATGGACGGAGCATCTGAACCAATCAAACACTCATACCCAGTCAAAAGATCTGGGTTTAATCCATCGCCGTTCTTTAGCCCACTCTGCCACCCCAGTTCAGACATGGCCATATGCAAATCAGTCTGACCATGTCCCTCATGGGAACAGTCCTTCCCGAACTGCCAAGTCATGCCTTCTCTGGACCGGAAACAAGCTTCCTAGGACAGGTTTCTGGCATTTCAGCCATCTTCAGCTAGGCTTGCTTGAATCCAGTGGCAAAGTGAGCAAGGGACTAACGTCTGTGCATATCCTGCCAACTTATGGCGAACAAAGCGGTACGAAAGGGGGTGGTGATGGACGGAGCATCTGAATCAATCAAACACTCACACCCAGTCAAAAGATCTGGGTTTAATCCATCACCATTCTTTAGCCAACTCTGCCACCCCAGTTCAGACATGGCCACATGCAAATCAGTCTGACCCTATGCCTCATGGGAACAGTCCTGCCCGAACTGCCAAGCCAAGCCTTCCCTGGACCGGAAACAAGCTTCCTAGGACTGGTTTCTGGCATTTCAGCCGTCTTCAGCCAGGCTTGCTTGAATCCAGTGGCAAAGTGAGCAAGGGACTCACGTCTGAGCATACCCTGCCAACTTATGGCAAACAAAGCGGTACAAAAGGGGGTGGTGATGGACGGAGCATCTGAACCAATCAAACACTCACACCCAGTCAAAAGATCTGGGTTTAATCCATCACCGTTCTTTAGCCCACTCTGCCACCCCAGTTCAGACATGGCCATATGCAAATCAGTCTGACCCTGTGCCTCATGGGAACAGTCCAGGCCGAACTGCCAAGCCATGCCTTCCCTGGACCGGAAACAAGCTTCCTAGGACTGGTTTCTGGCATGCCAGCCATCTTCAGCCAGGCTTGCTTGAATCCAGTGGCAAAGTGAGCAAGGGACTCACGTCTGAGCATACCCTGCCAACCTATGGCGAACAAAGCGGTACAAAAGGGAGTGGTGATGGACGGAGCATATGAACCAATCAAACACTCACACCCAGTCAAAAGATCTGGGTTTAATCCATCACCGTTCTTTAGCACACTCTGCCACCCCAGTTCAGACATGGCCATATGCAAATCTGTCTGACCCTGTGCCTCATGGGAACAGTCCTTCCTGAACTGCCAAGCCATGCCTTCCCTGGACCGGAAACAAGCTTCCTAGGACCGGTTTCTGGCATGTCAGCGTCTTCAGCCAGGCTTGCTTGAATCCAGTGGCAAAGTGAGCAAGGGACTCATGCCTGAGCATACCCGGCCAACTTATGGAGAACAAAGCGGTACAAAAGGGGGTGGTGACGGACGGAGCATCTGAACCAATCAAACACTCACACCCAGTCAAAAGATCTGGGTTTAATCCATCACTGTTCTTTATCCCACTCTGCCACCCCAGTTCAGACATGGCCATATGCAAATCAGTCTGGCCCTGTGCCTCATGGCAACAGTCCTTCCCGAACTGCCAAGCCATGCCTTCCCTGGACCGGAAACAAGCTTCCTAGGACCGGTTTCTGGCATTTCAGCGTCTTCAGCCAGGCTTGCTTGAATCCAGTGGCAAAGTGAGCAAGGGACTCATGTCTGAGCATACCCTGCCAACTTATGGCAAACAAAGCGGTACAAAAGAGGGTGGTGATGGACGGAGCATCTGAACCAATCAAACACTCATACCCAGTCAAAAGATCTGGGTTTAATCCATCGCCGTTCTTTAGCCCACTCTGCCACCCCAGTTCAGACATGGCCATATGCAAATCAGTCTGACCATGTCCCTCATGGGAACAGTCCTTCCCGAACTGCCAAGTCATGCCTTCTCTGGACCGGAAACAAGCTTCCTAGGACAGGTTTCTGGCATTTCAGCCATCTTCAGCTAGGCTTGCTTGAATCCAGTGGCAAAGTGAGCAAGGGACTAACGTCTGTGCATATCCTGCCAACTTATGGCGAACAAAGCGGTACAAAAGGGGGTGGTGATGGACGGAGCATCTGAACCAATCAAACACTCATACCCAGTCAAAAGATCTGGGTTTAATCCATCACCATTCTTTAGCCCACTCTGCCACCCCAGTTAAGACATGGCCATATGCAAATCAGTCTGACCCTGTGCCTCATGGGAACAGTCCAGCCCGAACTGCCAAGCCATCACTTCTCTGGACCGTAAACAAGCTTCCTAGGACCGGTTTCTGGCATTTCAGACGTCTTCAGCCAGGCTTGCTTGAATCCAGTGGCAAAGTGAGCAAGGGACTCATGTCTGAGCATATCCTGCCAACTTATGGCGAACAAAGCGGTACAAAAGGGGGTGGTGATGGACGGAGCATCTGAACCAATCAAACACTCATACCCAGTCAAAAGATCTGGGTTTAATCCATCACCATTCTTTAGCCCACTCTGCCACCCCAGTTAAGACATGGCCATATGCAAATCAGTCTGACCCTGTCCCTCATGGGAACAGTCCAGCCCGAACTGCCAAGCCATCACTTCTCTGGACCGTAAACAAGCTTCCTAGGACCGGTTTCTGGCATTTCAGCCGTCTTCAGCCAGGCTTGCTTGAATCCAGTGGCAAAGTGAGCAAGGGACTCATGTCTGAGCATACCCTGCCAACTTATGGCGAACAAAGCGGTACAAAAGGGGGTGGTGATGGACGGAGCATCTGAACCAATCAAACACTCACACCCAGTCAAAAGATCTGGGTTTAATCCATCACCGTTCTTTATCCCACTCTGCCACCCCAGTTCAAACATGGCCATATGCAAATCAGTCTGACCATGTCCCTCATGGGAACAGTCCTTCCCGAACTGCCAAGTCATGCCTTCTCTGGACCGGAAACAAGCTCCCTAGGACCGATTTCTGGCATTTCAGCCGTCTTCAGCTAGGCTTGCTTGAGTCCAGTGGCAAAGTGAGCAAGGGACTAACGTCTGTGCATATCCTGCCAACTTATGGTGAACAAAGCGGTACGAAAGGGGGTGGTGATGGACGGAGCATCTGAATCAATCAAACACTCACACCCAGTCAAAAGGTCTGGGTTTAATCCATCACCATTCTTTAGCCCACTCTGCCACCCCAGTTCAGACATGGCCATATGCAAATCAGTCTGACCCTGTGCCTCATGGGAACAGTCATTCCCGAACTGCCAAGCCATGCCTTCTCTGAACCGTTAACAAGCTTCCTAGGACCGGTTTCTGGCATTTCAGCCGTCTTCAGCCAGGCTTGCATGAATCCAGTGGCAAAGTGAGCAAGGGACTCATGTCTGAGCATACCCTGCCAACTTATGGCAAACAAAGCGGTACAAAAGAGGGTGGTGATGGACGGAGCATCTGAACCAATCAAACACTCATACCCAGTCAAAAGATCTGGGTTTAATCCATCGCCGTTCTTTAGCCCACTCTGCCACCCCAGTTCAGACATGGCCATATGCAAATCAGTCTGACCATGTCCCTCATGGGAACAGTCCTTCCCGAACTGCCAAGTCATGCCTTCTCTGGACCGGAAACAAGCTTCCTAGGACAGGTTTCTGGCATTTCAGCCATCTTCAGCTAGGCTTGCTTGAATCCAGTGGCAAAGTGAGCAAGGGACTAACGTCTGTGCATATCCTGCCAACTTATGGCGAACAAAGCGGTACGAAAGGGGGTGGTGATGGACGGAGCATCTGAATCAATCAAACACTCACACCCAGTCAAAAGATCTGGGTTTAATCCATCACCATTCTTTAGCCAACTCTGCCACCCCAGTTCAGACATGGCCACATGCAAATCAGTCTGACCCTATGCCTCATGGGAACAGTCCTGCCCGAACTGCCAAGCCAAGCCTTCCCTGGACCGGAAACAAGCTTCCTAGGACTGGTTTCTGGCATTTCAGCCGTCTTCAGCCAGGCTTGCTTGAATCCAGTGGCAAAGTGAGCAAGGGACTCACGTCTGAGCATACCCTGCCAACTTATGGCAAACAAAGCGGTACAAAAGGGGGTGGTGATGGACGGAGCATCTGAACCAATCAAACACTCACACCCAGTCAAAAGATCTGGGTTTAATCCATCACCGTTCTTTAGCCCACTCTGCCACCCCAGTTCAGACATGGCCATATGCAAATCAGTCTGACCCTGTGCCTCATGGGAACAGTCCAGGCCGAACTGCCAAGCCATGCCTTCCCTGGACCGGAAACAAGCTTCCTAGGACTGGTTTCTGGCATGCCAGCCATCTTCAGCCAGGCTTGCTTGAATCCAGTGGCAAAGTGAGCAAGGGACTCACGTCTGAGCATACCCTGCCAACCTATGGCGAACAAAGCGGTACAAAAGGGAGTGGTGATGGACGGAGCATATGAACCAATCAAACACTCACACCCAGTCAAAAGATCTGGGTTTAATCCATCACCGTTCTTTAGCACACTCTGCCACCCCAGTTCAGACATGGCCATATGCAAATCTGTCTGACCCTGTGCCTCATGGGAACAGTCCTTCCTGAACTGCCAAGCCATGCCTTCCCTGGACCGGAAACAAGCTTCCTAGGACCGGTTTCTGGCATGTCAGCGTCTTCAGCCAGGCTTGCTTGAATCCAGTGGCAAAGTGAGCAAGGGACTCATGCCTGAGCATACCCGGCCAACTTATGGAGAACAAAGCGGTACAAAAGGGGGTGGTGACGGACGGAGCATCTGAACCAATCAAACACTCACACCCAGTCAAAAGATCTGGGTTTAATCCATCACCGTTCTTTATCCCACTCTGCCACCCCAGTTCAGACATGGCCATATGCAAATCAGTCTGGCCCTGTGCCTCATGGCAACAGTCCTTCCCGAACTGCCAAGCCATGCCTTCCCTGGACCGGAAACAAGCTTCCTAGGACCGGTTTCTGGCATTTCAGCGTCTTCAGCCAGGCTTGCTTGAATCCAGTGGCAAAGTGAGCAAGGGACTCATGTCTGAGCATACCCTGCCAACTTATGGCAAACAAAGCGGTACAAAAGAGGGTGGTGATGGACGGAGCATCTGAACCAATCAAACACTCATACCCAGTCAAAAGATCTGGGTTTAATCCATCGCCGTTCTTTAGCCCACTCTGCCACCCCAGTTCAGACATGGCCATATGCAAATCAGTCTGACCATGTCCCTCATGGGAACAGTCCTTCCCGAACTGCCAAGTCATGCCTTCTCTGGACCGGAAACAAGCTTCCTAGGACAGGTTTCTGGCATTTCAGCCATCTTCAGCTAGGCTTGCTTGAATCCAGTGGCAAAGTGAGCAAGGGACTAACGTCTGTGCATATCCTGCCAACTTATGGCGAACAAAGCGGTACGAAAGGGGGTGGTGATGGACGGAGCATCTGAATCAATCAAACACTCACACCCAGTCAAAAGATCTGGGTTTAATCCATCACCATTCTTTAGCCAACTCTGCCACCCCAGTTCAGACATGGCCACATGCAAATCAGTCTGACCCTATGCCTCATGGGAACAGTCCTGCCCGAACTGCCAAGCCAAGCCTTCCCTGGACCGGAAACAAGCTTCCTAGGACTGGTTTCTGGCATTTCAGCCGTCTTCAGCCAGGCTTGCTTGAATCCAGTGGCAAAGTGAGCAAGGGACTCACGTCTGAGCATACCCTGCCAACTTATGGCAAACAAAGCGGTACAAAAGGGGGTGGTGATGGACGGAGCATCTGAACCAATCAAACACTCACACCCAGTCAAAAGATCTGGGTTTAATCCATCACCGTTCTTTAGCCCACTCTGCCACCCCAGTTCAGACATGGCCATATGCAAATCAGTCTGACCTTGTGCCTCATGGGAACAGTCCAGGCCGAACTGCCAAGCCATGCCTTCCCTGGACCGGAAACAAGCTTCCTAGGACTGGTTTCTGGCATGCCAGCCATCTTCAGCCAGGCTTGCTTGAATCCAGTGGCAAAGTGAGCAAGGGACTCACGTCTGAGCATACCCTGCCAACCTATGGCGAACAAAGCGGTACAAAAGGGAGTGGTGATGGACGGAGCATATGAACCAATCAAACACTCACACCCAGTCAAAAGATCTGGGTTTAATCCATCACCGTTCTTTAGCACACTCTGCCACCCCAGTTCAGACATGGCCATATGCAAATCTGTCTGACCCTGTGCCTCATGGGAACAGTCCTTCCTGAACTGCCAAGCCATGCCTTCCCTGGACCGGAAACAAGCTTCCTAGGACCGGTTTCTGGCATGTCAGCGTCTTCAGCCAGGCTTGCTTGAATCCAGTGGCAAAGTGAGCAAGGGACTCATGCCTGAGCATACCCGGCCAACTTATGGAGAACAAAGCGGTACAAAAGGGGGTGGTGACGGACGGAGCATCTGAACCAATCAAACACTCACACCCAGTCAAAAGATCAGGGTTTAATCCATCACCGTTCTTTATCCCACTCTGCCACCCCAGTTCAGACATGGCCATATGCAAATCAGTCTGGCCCTGTGCCTCATGGCAACAGTCCTTCCCGAACTGCCAAGCCATGCCTTCCCTGGACCGGAAACAAGCTTCCTAGGACCGGTTTCTGGCATTTCAGCGTCTTCAGCCAGGCTTGCTTGAATCCAGTGGCAAAGTGAGCAAGGGACTCACGCCTGAGCATACCCTGCCAACTTATGGCGAACAAAGCGGTACAAAAGGGGGTGGTGATGGACGGAGCATCTGAACCAATCAAACACTCACACCCAGTCAAAAGATCTGGATTTAATCCATCACCGTTCTTTAGCCCACTCTGTCACCCCAGTTCAGACATATGCAAATCAGTCTGACCCTGTGCCTCATGGGAACAGTCCAGGCCGAACTGCTAAGCCATGCCTTCCCTGGACCGGAAACAAGCTTCCTAGGACTGGTTTCTGGCATGTCAGCCATATTCAGCCAGGCTTGCTTGAATCCAGTGGCAAAGTGAGCAAGGGACTCGCGTCTGAGCATACCCAGCCAACTTATGGGGAACAAAGCGGTACAAAAGGGGTGGTGATGGACGGAGCATCTGAACGAATCAAACACTGACACCCAGTCAAAATATCTGGGTTTAATCCATCACCGTTCTTTAGCACACTCTGCCACCCCAGTTCTGACATGGCCATATTCAAATCTGTCTGACCCTGTGCCTCATGGGAACAGTCCAGCCAGAACTGCCAAGCCACGCCTTCCCCGGACCGGAAACAAGCTTCCTAGGACCGGTTTCTGGCATTTCAGCGTCTTCAGCCAGGCTTGCTTGAATCCAGTGGCAAAGTGAGCAAGGGACTCACGTCTGAGCATACCCTGCCAACTTATGGCGAACAAAGCGGTACAAAAGGGGGTGGTGATGGACGGAGCATCTGAACCAATCAAACACTCACACCCAGTCAAAAGATCTGGGTTTAATCCATCACCGTACTTTAGCCCACTCTGCCACCCCAGTTCAGACATGGCCATATGCAAATCAGTCTGACCCTGAGCCTCATGGGAACAGTCCAGCCCGAACTGCCAAACCATGCCTTCCCAGACTGATTTGCATATGGCCATATCTGAACTGGGGTGGCGGAGTGAGCTAAAGAATGGTGATGGATTAAACCCTGATCAGTTGACTGGGGGTGAGTGTTTGATTTGCTCAAATGCCCCGTCCATTATCCCCTTTTGTATCGCTACATTCAACACAGAGTCAACTGTAGTCAGAAACATCCTGAACAAACACTGGCATATAGTAAGAGGTGATCCTGTGGTGGGCCCACATGTATCCACACACCCTTTGGTAACATACAGAAAGGCTCAATCCCTCAAGGATGTGCTAGTGCATAGCTATATGAGTAACCCTGGGCGTAGGACTACGCTACGCTTGTGTAGTTTTGGCAACTACGCGCTACGCGAATTGCACGTAGCACAGTGCAAAAACGCGTAGAGCAGTGGGCATTTTTTCTTGCTCGTGGTCCTCAATGTCAAGTTGGCAACCGCGAGCGAGCAAAATAACATCCCAGCAAGACTTTTTCCTAGTTCGTGATCAGCAACATCAAGTTGCCGATCGCGAGCGTGGAAAATAAATTTCCCGGCGAGATTCTCAAAGCGGGGAGGTACGGTTTCTCATTGCGAGTGGTGCACTATGCAGTTCGCGTAGCTATGCGTAGCTTGCGTAGTGTGAAGTGCACTTCAAGTAGCTTGTGTAGCGCTACTACGCAAACTACGCCCAGGGTTATGTATGAGTAACATGAGGGAGCAGAGTTGGTTAAAGCAGCAGAAAGGGTTCTTCAAGTGTGGGAAGTGCAAGGCTTGCGGGGGAGTAAGAACTGAAAGACTTTCCCTTTGCCCACAGGTAGAATCAGAGAGATTAGCAAATGTATGAACTGCAACTCTGACTTCAGTGTGTATGCAGTGGTATGCATCAGAGGGCAATCAGAAATGGCAATGTCAAAATGTCAATTACTTGACCGCCAGATACTGGAAAAAATTTCATGAGCAAATCGTAACATTGTTTCTTTCTTTGGCATTGACAGGGTGGCAGCAGGCCCAAGAGGGGGAAACAGAGAGAAACACCTGAGAATCCTGGAATCCAATTACATTTTGCTTCTGGGCAGCAAGTCTCTCTTTGGGCTGAATGAGGATGATGAGATGTTTCTCCACATTGGATGATGAACATGCCACATATCGAAGGACAAGTCCTGCTTCCTTTGTGATCTTTATTTCCCTGTGACATATTGCACCTCGGTGGCAACCCCATCCGGGGTGCAATATTTACGTATGGAAGAGCTTCACGGGTGGCCCGGTAGACCAGGGCTCTGGCATCTAGGTAGCTTGCGAGCTCACTAGTAGAGAATTAGAATATTAGTGTTTCAGCAGGGCACAAATGATACAGCGTGTCCTCTCCCAGTGTCTCTTTTATCCTCCCTAATTTAGTTGTTTATTTATTTGCACAGTATCCACGGAGGAAAGTATTTTTCTCTCCTCTTGGACTCCCCCCCTTCTTTTTATTGTAAATAGCATGCATGACTGACTGGTTACTACGGGTATCTAACTGTGGTAGATCGTGATGAGTGGGTTTTGGGTTATGGGCCACTTGACCATTAATATTTAGGAAGAGAGACAAACCATTGGTGGAAGCTTCCTTGGTATTATAGCCCACAACATGCGACTCCACTTTCAGACTTGAAATGTTTATCAAATTGAAATGTGAATTTAGTGAAACTGGTATGAGATAATGTCAGCGACATTAATTAACCACTTCGGCGCTCAAGACGAGCTCAGCTCGTCATGAGTTACGCCACTCACACGCTGATGACGAGCTGAGCTCGTCATGTAACGCGGCTTTTTGAAAAACGCAGCGCGCAGCGGGAAAACCGCTAGCGCACATGCGGTTAATAATCATGAATCACAATGTATAAATACAGGTATGCATATATTGAGGCAAGCACATTCCGTGATTCACTGTGATTGTTTTAACAATGAATTACCGATCTAATCATTGGCTGACTAAGTAGTCTGTTTTCTATGCCTGAAAACCCAGCCGGAAATGCTTTGTCTGTCTTCTATGTCACCTCATGTAAACACTATGTATTGGTGGTTTCACTTTGTGCAATTTGACTTTGGAAAAAGACCTTGTGGTCGAAACGCTTTGCCGTTAAATCAAATATAACCAATTTCATGACCACGATCCTTGAGTGCGAGTAATTCTTGGTATTACACTCATCAATACTAAGGTTTCCTTGGATATTATAATGGGCTCCAGCGCCCATACTTCGCACCGGCCCTGACTGGTGGATGCAATCAGCAATGCCAGGACCCTTTTCTATCATATATTTATATATATAAATTCACTGAAAAAACCATAGGTTTGACACCAGTCATAGTTAGCTGGAAATTTTACTGACATAAAACCATTAAAATTCCCACGTTATAGTTAGTTGGACTCACTATAACTCGCGCGCCCGCAATGCACTGCTGATGATGTCACATATTACACCATTCATGACATGGTTAGCAACATCACTGATGACATCACTGAGGACATCTCAAATGACATCACTGATGACATCACTGATGACATCTCAAATGACATCTCTGATGACATCACTGATGACATCACTGATGGCATCTCAAATGACATCTCAATTGACATCACTGATGACATCACTGATGACATCATCCAGTGTCTGTGTGTTTCTGTAAAGTTAAAATATGTTTTACATATTGAAGAGTGAGTGTATGTATGAGTGTCTCGATGAAGGATTTAGTTGGTGCGTGACTGACTGTATGAGTGAGTGATTAAATGTGTCTTAGTGAATGCATGGGTTAGTGACTAAACTGTCTGAATGTGTACATCATTATGTTTGTTGTTGTGTAAGCTGCTGCATGTGAGAGTTGTCATATATAAATGACTATATATAACAGCCTGTGATTGCATAAGTGACTGTATCTATCAATATGTACTTGTATCAGTGATTGTAAAAGACAGTAAGTATGTGTTAGTCTATGTTTAAATAAGCAAGGATTTGTGTGTATAACTGTATAGTTGTGTAAATGGGAGTGTTATTGATTCTTTACATGACTGACTAGGTGTATGAGTAACTCCATGGATGAGTGGCAGTGTGTGAGTCTCTGTATCGGTGTATGAGTGCATATGTTGGCCTTGTATTGATGAGTGACTGTATGTATGAAAGATTGTATGGGTGAATGAATGGATGTGTCTGTAAACCTAGAAATCAGTGAGTGCGTATGTGGTAAGTGGTTTTACTGTGTCAATGGTTTCAGGAATGGTAGTTTGTATTTAACACTAGGTGTATCATGGGTTAGATTAGAGTGTGAGGAGGTGTATTGTATTATCACATGGATGATGTCATCAGTGATGTCATCAGTGATGTCATTTGAGATGTCATCAGTAATGTCATCAGTGATGTCACTAACCATGTCATGAATGATGTAATATGTGACATCATCAGCAGTGCATTGCGGGCGCGCGAGTTATAGTGAGTCCAACTAACTATAACGTGGGAATTTCAATGGTTTTATGTCAGTAACATTTCCAGCTAACTATAACTGGGGTCAAACCTATGGTTTTTTCAGTGAATTTAATAGTTTTTTTAAATGCTAATTCCTAACTATAACTGGTGTGAAACCTATGGTTTTTTCAGTGAATTTCATAGGTTTTTTAATAGCAAATTTCTATAGATATGAAATATAATATTTTTTATAATAAATCCTATATTGTATATTTATGTAATACTATTTTTTTTATGTATATTGTTCATGTTTTCAAATTTTTTTTTTTTTGCCCTGGAGCGCTCCCGTTGCGCGTACCGGTGAGAGCACCGGTAAGCGCAGTCTTGCGGCGCGCCCCGGTGCGCGTACCGGTGACCAGAAACCCTCCCCAATCTTCTCCCAGCACCCCCAAAACAAATCAACCCACTCCATCAGGTCCAGAGACAAGGGAGATGGTCCCAAATATCCAACGCCAGTTTGGAGATTACAAAATAGTTTGTATATTTTGCGGGACTACAATTTCCTATGGGGAGCAAAGCATCAAACTCATCAACCGTTCTGGAGACAACCACAACTGCAGAAAGAAACCTTAATTTTTTCCTGATTTTTTTTGCTCCAGTTGAGCCGTTTACAATTCCCTGTTTTTTGTTTGTCCTCATAAAAATTACAAAAAAAATATAAAATTGTTCATAAAAGCCAAAAAAAGTAAAAAATGTTCAAAAAAACAATAAAAAAATAAAAAACAACAAAAAGAATAAAAAACAGTTCTTTTTAGAACTACCTCCAATTTATAAAAAAATGCTACATTTTTTTAAAACTCTGTCATTCTTTTTTCTCCATGGTACGCTCCCCGGTACGCTCCCTGGTGCGCGTACCGGGTGCTCCCCCCGCGTAAATTGAATTTTTTTTTTTGGTTTTTTGCCCTGCGGGGCCCTATTATGGCCCCCACATCAAACCGAGGGGGTCAGGGGGGTCTACCCTGCCCCCTTTTGGTCATTTCCGACTTTGTTTTTGCCACCTCTTGTGTCTCGATCCTACCGAGACACAAGATGGCGGCCGCTCCGGACTGTTTGGAATGTTGACAGACACTCGAGAGCCAATCAGCTTTCCACTCGCAAACTCGCGTAGCGCGCTGGAGCACGCCCCGGTGCGCGTACCGGGGCGCGCATATAGATATATATATTTATTTGAACCTAAATTACTCAAAATCCACTGGAGCACATATCTTGAGACATAGCAAAGGCACATCGGGCTACCAGTCCCTACAATTTTGCCAAGTTTGGTGGAAATCCATTCAGCCGTTCGGGCTAAAAGTGAGTCCAACCGCCCTATGGAAATTAACATGGGGAAAACACGTTTTGGAACCCCACTTTTATCGCGGCCCCCGCTTGACGAATCCCCCCCAAACTTTCAGGGAAAGAGCGGAGCGGAGCTGGCCATTTTCTTGAAGAAATTCAGCCAATTCCGTCTATCAACGCCAAAGTTATTCCCAATAGAATGTTGCGGATTTCCTATGGAAACTAGGTCCTAACTATAACTACCTACTGGCGACCGCCAGTAGGTAACATGTATATGTATATATATATACAAGCTCCACAACACCAAATACGTGAGTCACTCTCAGGGTGGGTGCCGAATAACGAGATGGTGTTCGCGTAAAATATGCAGGCTCCAGTTTCCAAAAATACCCAGCCGGGTTTACAGGAAAAACAGCACTCACACGGGCAGCAGCAGTATATTTAGCAGATCGGTTTATTCAGAAAAGCAGACGCGTTTCGGGAATAGAATCCCTTCGTCAGTGTTATCACTGCCCGTGTGAGTGCTGTTTTTCCTGTAAACCCGGCTGGGTATTTTTGGAAACTGGAGCCTGTATATATATATATACATACATATTACCTACTGGCGGTCGCCAGTAGGTATATATGTTGTTTTTGAAATAAACCGCCCTGCGAATGAACTTTGCCGTGCTTGTGAGTGCTTATTGATTCCTGTGACCCGGCTGGGCATTTTCAGGATTTGGGAACTGTGATATATATATATATATATATATATACATATATATATTACCTACTGGCGATAGACAGTAGGTATATATAGTTAGGACCTAGCTACCATAGGAAATCCGCAACATTCTATTGGGAATAACTTTGGCGCCGATTGAGGAATTTGCGTGTAATTTTCCAAAATTTAGGACAGCTCCGCTCCGCTTCTTCCCTGGAAGTTTCGGGGGGATTCGTCATGCGGGGGCCTAGAAAACAGGGGTGTCCCAAAACATGTTTTCCCATGTTAATTTCCAAAGGACGAATAGACAAGGCTACAGCCCGAACCGCTGAATGGAATCACACCAAACTTTGCAAAATTGTAGGGACTGATACGCAGAAGTGCCTTTTCTATATTTGGTGAAAATTGCTCCAGTGGTTTTTATGAAAATTAACTTCAAAAACACATATATATCTGGGCGGAGCCTAACCACACATCTCATCGTGAGATCTGATTGGCTTGTCAGCACTTCATCCAAGTAGTGTTGGCAGCCATCTTGGGACCAATATACATGATAGTACCGCATTAAAAAGCATTGTAGTTAATAGTTACATTATAAATCATTTGTTGATGGTACCATACTCATTTTAGGAATTGTGGTGTGTTCTAAGGTGATTTTACCATGTGAAAAAGCCTTCTGCTGGGATATCATGAATCATGTTTGAAAGAAAACTATTATCTCATGCTTTTCCCACAGTGGTATGGAAGGGGATCTATAAGCTAAACTGAAAGCATATTTTCTGTAAATTCACATTATCTTTCTCAGTCATGTGAGAATGAAGTCTGACATTCTCAGTAAACATGTACATACAACAAGGACAGAGACTGTCAGTTGATTCCTTTGTGTTCTACTGCAGCCTCCTAGAGTGTTCTAAAGAACAACTAGAGCACTAACAGTCCTACTTATTACAAAGGTATGGCACACCTGAAGCCATCTTGATTGGAATAAAGTGGTAACTCTTAAAACATTTAATTTAAAAAGGAACAAAATGAGGGGGTATATTTCGCCATAGAAAGTATGATTAGTGCTGCAGAAAGAAAAATTAGGGCACATTTTGAGTGACTTCTCAAATCCTCTTCTATTTCATAAAAGAATTCTGACATGCAGTCTCCCAAGATGGCCACCAGAGACAAAAGAGCCCAAATGTATCCCAAATATCACCCAGATGTAGCCCGAGTATAGCCCAATGACAGAATGTCCCAGAGTGTTCTAAAGAAAAACTAGACCGCTAACAGTCTTACTTATGACAAAAGTATGGCCCACCAGAAGCCATCTTAATTGGAATGAAGTGGTAAGTCTGAAAACATTTAATTTAAAAAGGAACAAAATGAGGGGGTTCATTTTGCCATAGAAAGTATGATTAGTGCTACAGAAAGAAAAATTAGGGCACATTTTGAGTGACTTCTCAAATCCTCTTCTATTTCATTAAAACATTCTGACATGCAGTCTCCCAAGATGGCCGCCAGAGACAAAAGAGCCCAAATGTAGCCCAAATATCACCCAGATGTAGCCCAAGTATAGCCCAATGACAGAATGTCCCAGAGTGTTCTAAAGAACAACTAGAGCGCTAACAGTCTTACTTATGACAAAAGTGTGGCACACCAGAAGCCATCTTGATTGGAATGAAGTGGTAAGTCTGAAAACATTTAATTTAAAAAGGAACAAAATGAGGGGGCTCATTTTGCCATAGAAAGTATGATTAGTGCTTCAGAAAGAAAAATTAGGGCATATTTTAAGTGACTTCTCAAATCCTCTTCTATTTCATTAAAAAAATTCTGACATGCAGACTGAAACATGCACTTTGAACACCAGCAGCAGACTTCTTTGGTGAGCAGTAGCTTTACTACAGTGATCTAATGAGCAACTAGAGTGCTAACATTCAGAATTTATGGCAAATGTGTGACACATCTGAATGCCTTCTTGATGGAACCAAAGTAAACAAGCATTGAAAATGCTATAGATCTCGCCCTCGTTTAAGTTAAAGCCATTCTATTTGTAATGAGGTGGCTTTTTAGCTTTGCTTTTATTAGTGTTTTTAACACTTTCGTGTAAATAACATGCATATGTATGCATATATGTATATGTATGCATGCATTTATATTTGTATTTATATAGATATGCAGATTATATATGTTTATATATGTATGTATATATATATACACATACATACATATAAATGCATATCCATATATATGCATATATATATGTGTATATGTGTGCGTATAGAGAGAGGTAGAGAGGTAGAGGTGTAGAGGTAGAGAGGTAGAGGTAGAGAGGTAGAGGTAGAGAGGTAGAGACTAGTAGAGAGAGAAGTAGAGAGAGGTAGAGAGTAGAGAGTGAGTAATAGAGAGTAGAGAGTGAGTAGTAGAGAGTAGTAGAGAGCAGTAGAGAGAGTAGCAGAGAGTGAGTAGTAGAGTGAATAGTAGAGTGAGTAGTAGAGAGTAGTAGAGAGTGAGTAGTAGAGAGTAGTAGAGAGTAAGTAGTAGAGTGAGTAGTAGAGAGCAGTAGAGAGTGAGTAGTAAAGAGTGAGAAGTAGAGAGTAGTAGAGAGTGAGTAGTGGAGAGTAAGTAGTAGAGAGTAGTAGAGAGTGAGTAGCAGAGAGAGAGAATAGTAGAGAGTAGTAGAGAGTGAGTAGTAGAGTGAGTAGTAGAGAGTAGTAGAGAGAGAGTAGTAGAGAGTGAGTAGTAGAGAGTAGTAGAGAGTGAGTAGTAGAGTGAGTAGTAGAGAGTGAGTAGTAGAGAGTAGTAGAGAGAGTAGTAGAGAGTGAGTAGTAGAGAGTAGTAGAGAGTGAGAAGTAGAGAGTGAGTAGTAGAGAGTAGTAGAGAGTGAGAAGTAAAGAGTGAGTAGTAGAGAGAGAGTAGTAGAGAGTGAGTAGTAGAGAGTAGTAGAGAGTGAGTAGCAGAGAGTAGCAGATAGTGAGTAGTAGGGAGTGAGTAGTAGAGAGAGAGTAGTAGAGAGTAGTAGAGTAGTAGAAAATGAGTAGTAGAGAGTGAGTATTAGAGAGTAGTGGAGTAGTAGAGAGTAAGTAGTAGAGAGTAGTGGAGAATATTCCAAAGTTTGGCACAGCACCACTTGCACAATAAGTCCAATCAAAATCATATCACTTAGAGTCCTTATTGAAGCGCTGAATCTTGGTGTATATTCAAATGCTTTTATTTTCCTTAAGTTTATGTACCACAGCCAGCCGACGCATTTCGTTCTGTACAACAGAACTTCTTCAGGGCGTTCTTATTTCCTTCAAGTTATGTCGGTATCCTGTTGTCATATAACTAGATATTTCTTCCAAATGTTAGACGAGATGTAAGTACATTCTTATTCAAAGTGACTAGGTATCAATTTTACCCACACAATACGGGCAGACTTGAGTAATTTATAGCATCCTCAAAGTCAGTCTTTCAAAAATTCCAAAGTATAGGACATGATAATCCAAATCCAAATGTTTCTCAAGAAAAGTCATTTTCAATCGTTCGGAATATTGGCGTTTGGGCAGATATGACCCAGGGACCCCCAGTATGCAAGGGGAATTAGTCCCCCCTCTGCAAACGCGCCAGTGGCCTGCGTGGCAGAGAGGTGTAAAAAGGAGCATAGCCTCATTACACCTATGTGCAATGCAGCCCCCTGGCGCATACTGGAGGTTCCAGGTGGGCTAGTTGGCCCCCAAGGACCCCCAGTATGCAAGGGGAATTAGCTCCCCCTCTTCAAACATGCACGGGGGCTGCGTTGCAGAGATGTGTAAAAAAGGGTGTGGCCTCAATACATCTCTCTGTAATGCAGCCCACTGGCGCATACTGGAGGCTCCTGGTGGGCTAGTTGGACCCCAGGGACCCCCAGTATGCAAGGGGAATTAGTTCCCCCTCTGCAAACGCGCCAGGGGGCTGCGTTGCAGAGAGGTGTAACAAGGGGCATAGCCTCATTACACCTCTGCAATGCAGCCCCCTGGCTCATACTGGAGGTTCCAGGTGGGCTAGTTGGACCCCAGGGGCCCCCAGTATGCAAGGGGAATTAGTTCCCCTCTTCAAACAAGCAAGGGGGCTGCGCTGCAGAGAGGTGTAAAAAAGGGCGTGCCTTCATTACACCTCTCTTCAATGCAGTCCCCTGGCGCATACTGGAGATTCCTGGTGGGCCTTCAGGTCTTATATAGTTAGGAATTAGCACTAAAAAAAACTTTGAAATTCACTGAAAAAAACATAGGTTTCAGGCCTTATATAGTTAGGAATTAGCATTTGAAAACCTTGCAAATTCACTGAAAAACCATAGGTTTCAGGCCTTCAGTGATGTCACTGACCATGTCATGAATTATGTAATATGGGACATCATCAGCAGTGGATTGCGGGTGCGCGAAATATAGTTAGTACAACTAACTATATAGGAGCAATTTCAATGGTTTTGTATGAGTGAAATGTCCAGCTAACTATAACACCCCTAAAACCTATAGTTTTTTGAGTGAATTTTAAAGGTTTTTTAAATGCTAATTCCTAACTATATAAGGCCTGAAACCTATGGTTTTTTCAGTGAATATATATATATATTGCAATATGGAATGCAATAAAAACAGTAGCTGAAAGTAATACCACCAACCGTGACCAAGGCCGCAAGGCTGAAACGCGTCGGTGTGCAGACTGGGGTCTGTGAAATAAAACCTTGACATTTACAAGTTCCTGAGTGCGGCGTATCCTTGTGTAAAAATTGATTCTAGCTCTTGGCTGAGCTCAACGTCGCACCCGCTGCTGTGTTGCTCTGGAAATCAAGCCACATTGCTGAAAAATCGATCCTGAAACCAGAAGCACCCGAGGAGGAAAAATGAGGAAAACAAACGTGCACTTTGCCGAGCGAGTGAGCACCAGTAATCCTGCAGGGTCGAGCGCTGGAGGACGGCGTGGAGAACGCCACCCAAACAGGAGTCTCCCCGGCAGGTAAGTGCTCAATAAATCTTGCATGCTACGTCTCTGCACTAATCCCCCCTCAAAGCGACTTGCGGAAGGAACCTTCAAACATCGCATTGAAACAGTCTTAAAGCGATGTTAGCGTCTTTGCCGAAGGTCTCCTGAAAGTAGACACTTCTGTCTAATTGTAATCAAAACAAACAGCCCCTTAATTGTGAAAGTGCAAGACCTGTTTCAGATAAAAACACGGACCCTCGCAAAACATATTATACAAGCGGCTGCCGAACACGCCATTATTACATCTTTTGGGATCATTATTTTAAACACGTTTGGAACTATTACAAGCATTTATTTATTTTCCTTAAATTACCAAGATGGAAGCAAGGAAAAATAAACGTATGGACAAAATTGCCACAATGTTTCTGACCAAAAACGATGGAGAATCATCAAACAATACTGAAGTAACACCACAACCAAATACTGATCCAACGTTAAAACAATTGTTTTATTCTATTGAAAAAGAATACAAAAGAGAGATAATTAAAAGTTGGGAGGCTTTAACATTGAAAAAAATATCTCGAGGTAGAAAGGATACCTCGGGGCTTAAGGATTTTTACTATGCCCACGCATCCAGACACCAGAACAGATATGCTAGAGGACTGGGGCAATAATAACACGATGTGCAGTTATAATATGATGCGCATATTAATTAAATATGCCGAGAAGGATTTGGAAGAAATATACTGTAAAATAAAGGACTTGGAAGATAAAATAACACAGAAAAATAAAGCAGAATCTGACAAATTACGTAAAGAAATGGAGGATCGACTAGAAAAATATGAGGATGACATACAGCAACAAAAACAACGCAAATTTGCCCGTGATGAAGCAGATTATAAAAACGGGCAAATACTCACCTTTGCGAAACGCTTCCAAATATTAAAATCAAACTACGTTAAAAAAACATCTAAACCTATGAATGAACTTGGAAGCGAATCAGATGTAAGCGGTAGCGAAAGTGAAGCAACTACTGCTAGGAATGCCTCAACTTCTACTATTCCACGGTTCTCTTTTTTAGAGGAGATGCGTCTAGTGAATCTAGACCAAAGCATGTCACACAACCAAGGCCAATGCAGGGGCAGAGGGAGAGGAAGAGGCAGAGGGTTTGGCAAAAACGATACAAAATCTTCAGAGGAAAAAGAAAAACCAGAAGATCAAGGGCCAAAAAGATTCTATCCATTAAGGAATCGAACCAAGAGAACTTAGAATCAGAAAACCTTTTCATTAATCTGTCTGACCACTGCTTAACCGAACGTGAGAAAAAAGCATTAAATAAGGGACTTTCCTTTTGCCCTGAACAACATTTTAATTTTACAGACACCAAGATTGACCTATACAAATATGTACGAAAACTTAAACTTTCAAAAACTCATATAAACAAAAAGACTTCGAACATCAACTCCTTAGATACAGATGGCTCTGACGCCGTGCGAAACTCAGAATCATTAACAATAGAGGAAATTCCACTCTTAAAAGACCTATATAATTTAGAATGTGAAACGGAAGAGAGTGAGAGCACGGAACTAAATGATTTGCATCAATATAACATCAAGACAACATCACATGAAGCAAGCGGTCTGAAGAGGAAATCAAGATCTGTCCTCAACTCTCGCCAGGGAACAAAATAGATGCCTTCTCTGAAGCCCTAATGTGCGACCTAGATAAAATTGAGAAAACAAGAAATCTATCAAAGAGAGAAAACATGTCCTGCAATGAACGCCTAGCTATAAAGACATTGGCTAAAAATGACAAAATTACAATAAAGCCCGCCGATAAAGGCGGGAATATTGTTATACAGAATACAAAGGACTACATTGTGGAAGCACATCGTCAACTATATGATGAGACAAAATATAAACTTTTGAAAACCAACCCAATACAGAAAATTATTGTGGAAATAGAGAACAGCTTGAATCAATGGCAAACAAATGGACTATTGAATAAAGATGAACAAACATATCTATTCAAGGAAAAACCAACCATTCCCACAATCTATTTCCTGCCTAAAGTGCACAAAACTTTAATCAATCCACCGGGCAGGCCTATTGTTTCCTCTTGTGACTCTGCTTATGAAAACATCTCTTCGTACATTCATCACTATTTAGCACCCATGGTCAAAAACTTATCATCCTATATACAAGACACATTGGACTTCCTAAGACTACTCTCTAACATCACTTGGAGTCCAACCTACTTACTAGTAACTATTGACGCAGTCTCCTTATATACGTCCATTAAACATTCCATTGGCTTGAATGCATGTGCCTATTTTCTCAGACAACGTAACATCGAATGCATAGAACACTTAGCCATGTTACTAACTATGATCAGAATGTGCCTGGAGAATAACATCTTTTTATTTAATTAGGAATTATTCCACCAACTTTGCGGATGTGCCATGGGAATGTCATTCTCTCCCAACTATGCAAATTTAACGATGGGATGGTGGGAGAAGGAAATTGCATGGGCACCAGAACACAATGGAGCAATGGACAAAATTATATTGTGGACCAGGTACATTGATGATTTGTTTTTAATTTGGAATGGCAGTAAATCGGACTTCAAACAATACTTTGACTCCCTCAACCAAAATGATATTGGCCTCTCTTTCACATATAACATCAATCGCAATCATATAGACTTTCTAGATATCAAAATCTACATTCAAGTTAATCAATTGCAAACAACGTTATTCCGGAAAAAAATAGCCACTAACAGCATTCTACATGCGGAGAGCTTCCACCCCCAACCACTAATCCGTAGCATTCCATACGGAGAATTCATAAGAATGAAGAGGAATTGCTCACAAGATAAAAATGCTGAAGTAGAAATTAAAAACAGTGCAAACAGATTGCGAAAACGAGGATACCATGAAAGAGAACTCAATAAAAGCAAGAAGAAGGTGGACAAGTTAACTAGAACTGAAATTCTGATCAAAAAACCTGTACCGCCAAAAGAAGTGACTGCACAACAACCACCAAGACTTATTCTAACTTACAGCAAAGAATCTCAGAAAATTCGGAAAACTGTACAAAAATACTGGTCACTTCTAGAACAAGATCAAGACCTCAAGAAGATCATAGGTCCTGGACCACAAATAACGTTCCGGAAAGCCCCATCCATCAAAGACACTCTGACCAGAAGCCATTTCAACCAGCAAAGCTCAAAAACCAACTTGCTATCTAATCAACAACTGGGGTTCAGAAAATGCAATGGATGCAAAGCATGTAAAATTGGTACCAATAAACAAATCATCAGGGATCCTGAGGGTAGAATAATTACCATAAACAAAAAGGTCACATGCACAACCAAACTAGTAGTTTATGCTATTCAATGTGATTGTACAATGCTATTCAATGTGATTGTACAATGATGTACATAGGCAGTACCACTTGCATGCTTAAAAAGAGAATCCTTGAGCACATTTGTGCTGTAAAAAATCGGGACCCCACATACGCCACTGCTAAACATCATTTGCCCTGTCAAAATGGCAATTGGCTTAATATGAGCTGTTTTGCAATAGATGCCATTGAACCAAATGAGAGAATGGGAGACGACAAGAAAAAACTGCGACAACTGGAATCGAAATACATTATCCGAATGACAACCAAACAGCCAAGAGGAATGAATTTCGATGAAGAAATGCATGCCCATTTGGAATAAACATTAACGGAAGACTTTGAAATATCTATAAACACTAATGAATTGGTTTGAGACACAAGCCTTTCTGAGATGGATTGCCTTAAATCTTTTTTGAAAATCTGCTTTGAAGGTCTTTCCCAACCCCCCCCCCCCCTGCCCCCCTTCCCATTCCATCCCATAAAAACCCCTTCTTTTCCCCTCTCCCCCCCCTTTTCTTTTCCCCCCTTCCTACCCCCTCCCCTCCCCTATTCCCCTCCCTTTTTCCTTGGACCTTTTTGGAAAACTTTAAATAGTTTACTTAATTAACAAGATAGATGTATTCGAACAAATTGGTACTTCTGCTTATTCATATACAATAACTTTTTGTACTTTTGATCCCCTGAGCACTCTACACCATCTCTGAGAATAATTGATTAATTGGTTTAAAAGGGTACTATACCCTTCATAAAGCTATTTTTCCTTGTTCAGTCCCTCTCCACTATGGTTTTTTGAAATTATTTAAATAATTTCTTTTCAAATTAAAGAGGACTTTTTTGAAAATCCTTATTGACATAATTTAGAAAACGTCAATCAATTTCTATATATTGCTTGCAAATAGAAAACAATATACAATGTGTTGTGTTAAAGCTCAGGGACACAAAAAACAAATTTGAAAACAAACTGTATAAATATGTGAGAAGGGTTAACATGCACTAAAAAGTAATCAAACTTTTTAAAAAAATGTTTGCACTGTGGAAATACTGTGTCAAAATGTTTAAACTACATGTCCCAGAATTCATGGGTATGTTAACAGGAAATGGAATGCAATAAAAACAGTAGCTGAAAGTAATACCACCAACCGTGACCAAGGCCGCAAGGCTGAAAAGCGTCGGTGTGCAGACTGGGCTCTGTGAAATAAAACCTTGAAATTTACAAGTACCTGAGTGCGGCGTATCCTTGTGTAAAAAAAAAAGAAAAATATATATTTATATATATATATAATATATATATACATATATATATATATATATATATATATATATATATATATATATTAATAAAGAAGCCGAAAAATCAAAAAATTTATTTTCTATGGTAATTATAACTTAGCTACCTAAACCTAACTATATCTGCCATGGCATGGCGCGATCAATGCCAGAGAAAAAAAAAACTTAAAATAAATATATATATATATATTTTATTATGCTCTGTCATATAACTACATCTACCATTGCACGATCGATGCCAGAGCAAAATCAAGAAAAAATAATAAATATAAATTTTGCTCTGGCATCGATCATGCCTTGGTAGATACAGTTAGGTTTAGATAGGTAAGTTACAATTTCCATAGAAAATACATTTTTCAATTTTTTTGTCTTCTTCATTAATTTGGTGTTGTTGAATGAATCCACGTGAAATTTTCCAAAATAAAGTTCATCCACTTTGTCTATTTTGTAGAAAGTTTGCAGCTGATCCATCAAGTGTGCAAAAAGAAAAAGGGTGGGGGGGTTGTAAAACATCAATTTCCCATAGGAAAGTTTGGTGTCTGATGCACTAGAATCAGCTGAACAATTGTACACCAAATTGGCACAAAGATAGAACTTTTCTCAGAATTCCTACTTTTCATTATTTGGTTTAAATGGTTCTGAAATTCTCAAGAAATTTGCATCAAAAGATGAGTTTGGTTTGGGCATGAAGGAGTTAACCGACAGAAAACGTAAGTGATATCTGGACTGTTGCTGTCCAGATATACTCTGATTGGCCAATTTAAAGATGAATGCTCATCCTGATTGACTTGCCAACAAATGAAAAATATATTGTGATAGCCATTACAGGTCTGAGGTACATGGTCGTTGCATCATGAAAATGAACTAAAAAATGTATAATCAGGCACGGTGAGTACACCCTTATCCCCCAGGTGCATCAGGAGTGTCACATTATATATTGTTTGTTGGTAGTAACATACTAATTTTAGAAAATGTGGTGTGTTTCTGTGTTTTGGGGTGATTTTACTCAGTAAAAAATGCTGGAGCTCTGCTGGAATTTGATGAACCATGTTTGAGCGGAAAAAAAAATTCTCATGGAGGTTACAGAAGGTGATCCAGAAGCTAAAATGAGAACACATTTTCTATAATCTGCCGCTATATTCCTGAGCCTTGTGAGGAAAAAGTCTAACATTATGAGTAAAACATATACTTCCAACAGCAGCAGCAGTAATTATCCACTGTTCTACTGCAACTTCACCACACTGTTCCAATGGACAACTAGAGTACTAACATTTTGTATTTATGACAAAAGTATGGCAGAACTGCACACTACCTGCACACTACCTGAATGGAATCAAAGCTGTAAAACTAAACAGAAGTCCATTAGAAATTAACGCAATAAGGGGGTTTATTTTATCATCGAAATTATGTCTAGTGCCCTGGAAAGGTAAAATGAGGACACATTTTCCATAAATTCTCGAATATCTTCCTCAAAAATGTCAGAAAAAAGTTTGGCATACTGAGTTAAACATTTACTTCCAAAACTACCAACAGCCGCCTGGCAATTGATTCCACCAGTTTCTACTGAAGCTTTACTCCAGTGTTACGAAGAACAATTAGTTATGTAAAATTTCTAGGGCTACTTCAATTTTTTGCAATTCCCTATAATATAATTAAGGGAAGCACAATAGTGACACTCAAAACAAAATTATATTGGAAAAATACAAAATATTTATTAATTATTTTGATATTGGTTGATTGTTAAATATATCTTACAAAACATATAAATACATTGGAGAACAAAATTGACAAACATTAGCTACAGAGACTTTCACAGGCGCACAACATTCTAACCACTTTCACTCAAACCCATATATCCTCAACATGCACACAGATATAAATGTTGTAATTAATTTTTCACAGATAATGTGATATGGATGATACACGGTATATAATGACCAAACAATGGTAGTTTGCTTGAATAGATTGTCAGGTCTTTTAGCTGAAACGGGTGCACGGCTGACTCTTAGTTGAAACGGGTGCACGGCTGACTCAACGCGCGTTTCGACAGAAACACTGTCTTCATCAGGAGTTTCACCTCTGAAAGCTGTGCTCTAAATAAAATCCAGGATAAAGAGGGATCAAGGGGAACAATGTCCTTAGACGATTTGAGTCCAAAGCGCCAAAATGATACAGAAGTGACGAAGGATATATCAACACTGGAGTATAATAATAGGTGGCTCTCATAATGGATGGATCTATCTCGAGCCCGAGATAAAAGTATCAGGTCCAATAATCTTGAATGGTTCAATGCCCTATGTTATAAGCAATGATAGGGGCAAATCACAAACAAAGCTTGCAGTCCTGGATGTACTGAAGCGAATCAAAGCGCTTGATAAAAACTGCACAGATAAACAGCTACCTCCTGGGCATGAAGTTGTACGAATATTGCGGAGCCGCAGAAGTTCCAGAAGAACAATTAGCACACACACATGTTGTATTCATACCAAAAGATTATCTTAATGAAATCAAAACTGTAAATATGAAAGCATTTTCTACAAAGTATGCTGCAATAAATGAACAAAATGAGGGGCTACTTTTTATCATAGGAATTATGGTTAGTGCTCTAGAAAGCTAAAATCAGGAGACAATGTCAGTAAGACATTCTAACATGCATAGTGAAACATGTACTTGTTACACCGAAGCAGTCTGTCAGTTAACTCCCTAGTGATCAACTGCAGCTTAATTACACATTTCTAATTAACAAGTAGGTCACTTACATTCTGTATTCATGACAAAAGCGAGGCACTTCTGGGTGTTATTGAATTTAAATCCTTGGCTGAGGATTGGGCTGAGCATTGAGATGTTTGATAATGCAGGTATGAAACCAGAGCACTGCTTATGGCACATATTACTTCACTCATGACATGCTAAATTAGATCATTGATAAGATCGCTCATGAGATTTAAAGAACAGCATTATTCAAATTACTAATGATTGCTACGGTCCCCCCCAAAAATGTTTTTAAAAAGGCGATGGAGTGGGGAATTATTGCACGCAGAGGGTTCGGTATGTGTGTCAGTACATGATTCGTTTGTTAGTTAATGCAAAGCTTCAAAAGGAAGGTTTTCAATTTGTGGTTACACCTGAAATCTTGTAAGCACTTGCCATTTTGAGTACATTATTTTGTTATGTGTGCATTAAAGTTATTTTCCTTTTTAAAGAAAAGGCATTGGTTGGATTTATAAGGAATTCTTTTTTTCCAACTGGTTTTATTGACATTTTTCCGTATAACATATAACGTGACCGTGCACATGATGCATATAGGTGCATCCAGACATAGTACAGTATAAATACACAGAGATGGTCTATGGTGGCAAAAAGTCAGGGCCCTGGGCGTTACCTACAGGAACCAACTGGATGTATGACATTACAACGCATGCTTTTACATCGCATGCCTTTACAACGCTGTTTTTACAACGCATGCCTTTACAACGCATAGTGCTTTGGGGCGCTGGATAGTGAATAGTTTCATTTACTATTCCAACTCCAGTCCCCGTGGATAGTAGGGAAGGTGTTGGATAGTAAATTAAACCTATTCCCTATCCTAGAGTGCCCCCCAGCGCAATGCGTTGTAATGGTTTGCGTTGTAAAAGTTGCGCCGTAAAGGCACTGCGTGGTAAAAGTTGCGTTGTAAAGGATGTTTCCCGAACCAACTACATCCACCACAACTCCAAGAATGCAGTCCAGTCCCAGACTCCCCCTGACCGGCCTTTTCACCCTTGCAGGGAGGCAATCCTGTTTTTCATTATAGATCTGCATTAGCATGTTTGTGCACAAGGTCCTCTGATTCGATAGTTACCAGTCCCTAATACTCTATCCACTTACCCCAGATTCTGCTGAATGTCCTAGGGCAACCTCTGGCAATGCATTTGACTATTTCTGCCCTCATGGATTTGTCCATCCCTGCAAGTCACTGACTCTTTGCTGGTATAGTGGGCGACCCCCAGTTCTCTGCAATATCTTTCTTCGCCATTACCATTCCCAGTGAACAAAATATTGTTTGTTTCCTTGGGAGATCAATGTCCCCAGCGACTTTCAGCAGCACAAATTGGGGATTGTGTGGTATTTCGTCTTCAAGTATGGTGCTGAGTTCCGCAGATCCTATCCCAATATCTCTGGATTTCCGGGCATTCCCACGGTGTGTGATAGATTGAGCCCACGGCATCCATGCATTGTAAACAGTTGGTTTAGGGGACCTTTTCCATTTTATGGAGCTTAGCCTGTCCAAGTTAACCCTGTAGAGGGTGTTCTGTTGGATCAGATAGAAACGCACCCTTATGGCCACTTCTCGGGAGGGGAAAATCAAAGTGGCCTCCCAGTGCACATCCTCAATCATCACCACGTCCCGCACCCAACATTATTGAGTATTATTTTTGTGTGTTTCTCAGTTCTGAGTTTCTAGCCTCAATAACATGGAAGTCAGGTTGTACATTGTGAACTCTTCATAAAATGCAATAGGAAGGCGGTTTACATTATGGACTCTCTGAAAATATAATAGGAAAGGTTTTACACTGAGAACACAGTGGCTACTGCAATAGAAGTAACCTCCAAATGTTAATCCATTGACAAACACCATAATGAGATGATACACATTGTTTAACACTCTCAGACCTCCGTAAACAGATCTCTAGTTCAGGTAATGTGAGATAATTCTAGATTTCATTGTGTATACTTGAAATTCCAGCTGAAATCTTGTAAATGTGTGTCCTTTTGAGTATGGGATGTAGTTGAATGTGCATTAAAGTACTTTCCCCTTTAAAGAAAAAACATTTATTGGACATTGATTTATTGTGTCTTTTTTATGTTTGTTTCTCATTTCTGAGTTAGTTCTAGCCTTAATAACCTGATAGTTTGGTTTTACATAGTCAACTCTTTGAAAATGCACTAGGAAGGCAGTTTACATTGTGAACTCTCTAACAAATAGAAGTGGAAATATTTACTCTGAGAACCTTCTTACAACTCCATAGGAAATACATTCCGTTGTTAATTGCTTGACAAACAACATAGTTTGGGGCTATACACAGTTTAACACTAAGAGACCTTCGCAAACAGATCTTTAGTTTTTGATGATGCTACATAGGTCGCCATTTCACTGTGTATATTTGCAATGTTATGTTAATATTTAGTTGTACCTTATTGAAAGTGTTTTTATAAACACAAGGCATTAATTAATTAAGAAGAATTAATAAACACTTGTATAACCCCTTGTGGTTGCTTTAATTTATTCTTTTGGCTTTATTTATTTTTATACACTTTGCTGACATTCATTTCCCGACGCAACAAAGTGTTGGTAACACTAACTTTCCCTTTAAACTTTAGGTATGTCTTCCTTCATTCATATCTTTAATGACCAATAATCTATTGAAGTTTATTGCAGATAAAATGGAGCAGGGCGGCTTTACGGCAGTGCGACCGGTGTGGCCGCACTGGGTTGCTGACCTACAGAGAGCACGCTGACCTAGAAGGGAGGCACTGACCTCAGCGGGGGGGCTGTGTTTAGTAATAAGGTAGGATTTAAAAGCACCTGTTGCAGATTTCCTTGTGAGACCAGGTTTCAGGCAGCAATTACTTTTTTATTTTTTTTCATTTTTATTGCAGGAAAAAGAAAACAACATTGGATTACGTACAAATTTCAGAAACAAAAATATCCAAAAATAAATGTAACCGTCAAATACATACAGAGGGTAATAATGTACATTCCCAAAAATAGATCATTTTAATTGCTGCCGGTACAGGCAGCAATTACAATGTCATGATAACCCTTGTGATCAATGTTGATGCAAGAGAGAGAGATCAGAGTTTTGTCTAGTAGCAGTTTGACTCACCGTAAAGTAGAGTAGAGGGTTAATATTCCTCCTGCAAAGAATAGATCTATATTTTATGTGGATAGCTGAGTGGATTAGTAAAGCCAGCCTATACTAACGCTTTCAAATAAGTGAAATGTATTTGAGAGAGAGACTATGGAGAAATGATGGGGACTTTTATAGGGTGGTAGTGAGGGAATCCATGGAGAAGGTCATGGGGGGGGCACCAAAAACAATTGTCACACAGGGCACCACCAGCACTAAAGTCAGCCCTGAACAGAGGTGTTGGATCAAGGGAATAATCCTGAGAACTTGACCTCCATTTGGTAGCCACTTGCTCTGAGATCACTCAGAGCGCATATTCGTGTTACATTTCCACAAGATTTCTAGTATGTTACTTCTCTTTGAAGAGTTTAGGGAAAACTCTTACTTGTCTCCTAGCTAAAGTGAGAAGGTTGGTAATCCAGGGAGCCATCTCTCATCCTGTATGGATTATAGAAATGCAGTCTTACTAGGCTTACCTCAGTATCTTATCTCTTGCCTTCAGATTGTGCAAAATGCAGCTGTCACATCTGTTGCTTGATTTACCTCAGCACACTAATATTATTTCCAACTTGGACTTTCCCTACAGGATACCAGTGCATAAGCAGATCTTTTAAGACACTTTGCATGGTACACAAGGTATTTGAAGGCACTTTTCCTGAGTATCTCAGCTCTCAACTTCAGCCCTCTCTGCCTTGTTGCACACTTCATTTCTCATCTCCTGAACTCTTAGTTGTACCCGTGTTCCATCTCGCCAGAGCAGGCAGACACTCTTTTTGCCTGTCACGGTGTCACCCATACTTCCCAGTATACCAGAAATAAAAGAATGCCCATGTGAGTGCAGGGTGAGTGGTGTGCCTGTGAGACGGCAGGGTGCAACACATTAAGAAGACCTATTAGTATTGCCAATGATTGTTTCAACAATTTAGGCACAGCCTATATAGGCCTCCCATACTCATAAAGCAGGCATATTAACAAAAAGTTCATCAGAGGAGAAATTCTTTGATATTACTGGGCTTCCAAGAACGTCGCAGTTTCAGAAAATAGCACTGATGCTTTACCCCACGTGCCCTTAAACTGAAATATGATTTATTCATACACATTAAAAACTGCATTATATAAATTTTTCTGTAATAACATGTTCTGAAATGTTTTGTCACAAAGTCAAAAAAAGAACATCCATTTCACTCTGAAATGCTAAAAAACAGACAAAGACAAATTATATTTTTGCGCAATCCAGAGGCAATTAGGCATGCATAATTTACGTGTCCCGGGGTGAATGCTCTGTCTGCTGTCCGTACATTTCTATTTGGCTTAAACCCTGGCTTCGACCAGCTGCCAATGCACAATAGTCTGCATCTGTAAGTATGTGTTTATTTTCCTCCAGCCGCATTTTGCATTCTGTGGTAACAGATGTAGGCAAGTCCGTCAAGTGCTGTTGAAGTTGTGGAATTCCCCTGTAAGTGGCATGGCCGCGCGGCAGCCATTTTGAAATCCCATTGGCTCGTCCCAGCAGCTGTGAAGTTGTTCTTGGGACGGTTGCAGGAGCTGTCCGGTTTTATTTTCTTTTTCTTCCTCGCTCTGCTCTTTCTGGGTTTCACTGGAAGGTCAGAAGTTATCCACATCTGTTGAGTCGGTCGCCAGAGCCAGGAGCCAGCACCTGTGTAAGCATTTGAGGTTTGACGGCCTGGATTGCAGAGAAGCCCCAGGTTTTCCAGCTCAGAGGTGACTGGGGCGTGCTGCTTCTGCGTAGGAAGCGGGGATTCCCTGCCATGAAACCACGAAGTATATAGAAATATGCACCTCAAACTTTCATGCATTGATTCATCCATTCCAACTTTGGAGAGCGCTTAGGAGGCTGCGTGGGGAATTGGAAAAAATGTAAATCGCCCACCCATGGAAAACAGCTTTTTAGCTTGGAACGAAGCAGCAGGGAGAGCACATTTAATGGAAAGTATCATAGCTGACAATTCTGAAAAATAGGCAGGTACGGGCAGTTCAGGCATACCAGTGGCTTATTTTGATAGCCACTGGTTAATTTGTCGTTTTCATGGGGAGGATTTCAGCCTAACTCGTGAACAATGGCTGCCTCCCACTAGGAAACACCACAAAACACTTGTTTATGTACTTTCATTCCATTGTAGCGCGCGGCTGCCACCTGGAAACGAGGCAGGATTATGCTCCATAGAAATGAAGATTATGGTGCTTCTTAGATGGATAATAGGAAGGATGTGTGGCCAACCTCGTTTCCCATTTTATTTTTGCAGGAGCTTCGTGTAGAATTTCTGCAGGGTTTAGGAATGCAAACGGTCTCCTCCCACAGTATTAGGTAATTATCATTGAGCGACCAACTGTCACATTTGGACTTTCTTCTGAAACACTTACACTCTTTTACTGGTGATCACACTTAAATCCTCCCTCACTCCCAGATCAATGGGAAAAGTCCAACAAGAACTGCCTGCAGGTGTGTCCCTGAAATATCAAGGAAGGACTCTCAATGGTACCAAACATTGTGGACACATTTTCGAAAGACAAACTATATATAATGGATCACTGACAGAATATCGACAGTCAAAATATCGACTTGCAAAAATATCAGGGAAAAAATATAGAATGCCAGAATATCGACTTCCTATCTACAACCAGGTAAGTACAAAAATATCGACTCCAAAATATCGATAAGAAAAAATATAGACAGTCAAAATATCGAATTTTTTAAATATTTTAAAATTAATTTAAAACTAATATAATAATAAATATAATTAATTTATTTTAAAACATATATATATATATATATATACATATTATTAACAAAACATATACAATATTTTTTCCATAGGATAGCGAGAGGGTTAAATTTACTATTCCCACTCCAGAGAGTGCAACAGTAGGGAAAGCGTTGGATAGCGTAGGGGTAAAAATTACTATTCCCACTCCAGAGAGCGCAACAGTAGGAAAAGCGTTGGATAGCGTTGGGGTAAAAATTACTATTCCCACTCCAGTGAGCGCAACAGTAGGGAAAGCATTGGATAGCGTAGGGATAAAATTTACTATTCCCACTCCAATGAGTGCAACACTAGGGAAAGCGTTGGATAGCGTAGGGGTAAAAATTACTATTCCAACTCCAGAGAGTGCAACAGCAGGGCAAGCGTTGGATAGTGGGAGGGTAAAAATTACTATTACCACTCCAGAGAGAGCAACAGTAGGGAAAGCGTTGGATAGCGTAGGGGTAAAATTTACTATTCCCACTCCAGAGAGCTCAATAGTAGGGAAAGCATTGGATAGCATAGGGTTTAAAATAACTATTCCCACTCCAGAGAGTGCAACAGTAGAGAAAGAGTTGGATAGCGTAGGGTAAAAATTACTATTCCCACTCCAGTGAGTGCAACAGTAGGGAAAGCGTTGGATAGCGTAGGGATACAAATTACTTTTCCTACTCCAGAGAGTGCAACAGAAGGGAAAGCATTGGATAGCGTAGGGATAAAAACTTACTATTCCTACTCCAGTGAGTGCAATAGTAGGGAAAGCGTTGGATAGCGTAGGGGTAAAAATTACTATTCCCACTCCAGAGAGCGCAACAGTAGGAAAAGCGTTGGATAGCGTAGGGGTAAAAATTACTATTCCCACTCCAGTGAGCGCAACAGTAGGGAAAGCATTGGATAGCGTAGGGGTAAAATTTACTATTCCCACTCCAATGAGTGCAACAGTAGGGAAAGCGTTGCATAGCGTAGGGGTAAAAATTACTATTCCAACTTCAGAGAGTGCAACAGTAGGGCAAGCGTTGGATAGTGGGAGGGTAAAAATTACTATTACTACTCCAGAGAGAGCAACAGTAGGGAAAGCGTTGGATAGCGTGGGGTAAAATTTACTATTCCCACTCCAGAGAGCGCAACAGTAGGGAAAGCATTGGATAGTGTAGGGGTAAAAATAACTATTCCCACTCCAGAGATTGCAACAGTAGAGAAAGAGTTGGATAGCGTAGGGTAAAAATTACTATTCCCACTCCAGTGAGTGCAACAGTAGGGAAAGCGTTGGATAGCGTAGGGATACAAATTACTATTCCTACTCCAGAGAGTGCAACAGTAGGGAAAGCATTGGATAGCGTAGGGATAAAAACGTACTATTCCCACTCCAGTGAGTGCAATAGTAGGGAAAGCGTTGGATAGCGTAGGGGTAAAAATTACTATTCCAACTCCAGAGAGCGCAACAATAGGGAAAGCATTGGATAGCGTAGGGATAAAAATTACTATTCCAACTCCAGAGAGTGCAACAGTAGGGAAAGCGTTGGATAGCGTAGGGGTAAAAATAACTATTCCCACTCCAGAGAGTGCAACAGTAGAGAAAGAGTTGGATAGCATAGGGGTAAAAGTTACTATTCCCACTCCAGTGAGTGCAACAGTAGGGAAAGCGCTGGATAGCGTAGGGATAAAAATTACTATTCCTACTCCAGAGAGTGCAACAGTAGGGAAAGCGTTGGATAGCGTAGGGATAAAAATTACTATTCCCACTCCAGTGAGTGCAACAGTGGGGAAAGCGTTGGATAGCGTAAGGGTAAAAAATACTATTCCCACTCCAGAGAGCGCAACAGTAGGAAAAGCGTTGATAGCGTAGGGGTAAAAATTACTATTCCCACTCCAGTGAGCGCAACAGTAGGGAAAGCATTGGATAGCGTAGGGGTAAAATTTACTATTCCCACTCCAATGAGTGCAACAGTAGGGAAAGCGTTGGATAGCGTAGGGATAAAAATTACTATTCCAACTTCAGAGAGTGCAACAGTAGGGCAAGCGTTGGATAGTGGGAGGTTAAAAATTACTATCACCACTCCAGAGAGAGCAACAGTAGGGAAAGCGTTGGATAGCGTAGGGGTAAAAATTACTATTCCCACTCCAGTGAGCGCAACAGTAGGGAAAGCATTGGATAGCGTAGGGGTAAAATTTACTATTCCCACTCCAATGAGTGCAACAGTAGGGAAAGCGTTGGATAGCGTAGGGGTAAAAATTACTATTCCAACTTCAGAGAGTGCAACAGTAGGGCAAGCGTTGGATAGTGGGAGGTTAAAAATTACTATTACCACTCCAGAGAGAGCAACAGTAGGGAAAGCGTTGGATAGCGTAGGGGTAAAATTTACTATTCCCACTCCAGAGAGTGCAACAGTAGGGAAAGCAGTGGATAGCGTAGGGGTAAAAATAACTATTCCCACTCCAGAGAGTGCAACAGTAGAGAAAGAGTTGGATAGCGTAGGGTAAAAATTACTATTCCCACTCCAGTGAGTGCAACAGTAGGGGAAGCGTTGGATAGCGTAGGGATACAAATTGCTATTCCTACTCCAGAGATTGCAACAGTAGGGAAGGCATTGGATAGCGTAGGGATAAAAATTACTATTCCCACTCCAGTGAGTGCAATAGTAGGGAAATCGTTGGATAGCGTAGGGGTAAAAATTACTATTCCAACTCCAGAGAGCGCGACAGTAGGGAAAGCATTGGATAGCGTAGGGATAAAAATTACTATTCCAACTCCAGAGAGTGCAACAGTAGGGAAAGCGTTGGATAGCGTAGGGGTAAAAATAACTATTCCCACTCCAGAGAGTGCAACAGTAGAGAAAGAGTTGGATAACATAGGGGTAAAAGTTACTATTCCCACTCCAGTGAGTGCAACAGTAGGGAAAGCGTTGGATAGCGTAGGGATAACAATTACTATTTCTACTCCAGAGAGTGCAACAGTAGGGAAAGCGTTGGATAGCGTAGAGATAAAAATTACTATTCCCACTCCAGTGAGTGCAACAGTGGGGAAAGCGTTGGATAGCGTAGGGGTAAAAATTACTATTCCAACTTCAGAGAGCGCAACAGTAGGGAAAGCATTGGATAGCGTAGGGATAAAAATTACTATTCCAACTCCAGAGAATGCAACAGTAGGGAAAGCGTTGGATAGCGTAGGGGTAAAAATTTCTATTCCCACTCCAGTGAGTGCAACAGTAGGGAAAGTGTTGGATAGCGTTGGGGTAAACATTACTATTCCTATTCCAGAGAGCGCAACAGTAGGGAAAGCATTGGATAGTGTAGGGTTAAACATTACTATTCCCACTCCAGTGAGTGCAATAGTAGGGAATGTAAACACTTCATATATAAATATAAATAACATGAATATTAATACCAATTACAAATTAATTAAAATATTTTACAATTTTATAAAATATATTAATTAATCAATTAAAATTACAAATACAAATTAAATAATAATAAAAATTACCTACCAATACTATTCAATTCAAATTCAAAAATCTTTATTCGGATTACAAAAAATCCATAAAAGCACAGTTTAAAATACAATTCAACATTTACAATTACAATTACAATAGGTTCAATAGACACTATAAAGGGCATTGTCAGTACATTTACTAAGTCGCACGTTTCTAAAGTGCAAAGGGGGTCAATAGTCATTGGTAGTGCAAATAAATCAAGGGCATTCCATACTTCTGCGTACGTTAAAAATAACTTTTAAAAAACAGCTTGTGCGAAATATGAGTTCGTCATCCTCTAATTTTAAAAGCATCAAATAGGCCTGGTACAAGGAGAGGGGTCTATGTTTTTAAAAATATGGTGCCAGAAACCATTTGATATATTTCATATAAAACTTACACATGAAGAAAAAATGTAAATCATTTTGTTTGCTGGTTCCGTCACAAGGGCACGGAATCTTGTCATCTAAGCTGTGTCCCAGAGGAAAACAAAGTAAAAACTTTATCATTCCTGCTCTCATTCTAAATAGTAGAGATCTTTCCCAGTAACACATTGGTAATATCAAATACAGCGGGAGTTGCTGGGTTAATAAACCATTGTTAATATAGGACACAACAGTTTGTTTCCTCATCTCTTCTGACAGTCTTTTTTCCCTGTAAGTGGCATACAGTTCAAGTTGGACTTCTTTTTTATCAGTCCTCTTTATATAAGATGGATTTTCAAAGAGGTTGCCCCTATCTATACTAGACAGACTCTCTTGTATACCACGAAGCCATGGGATCTTATTCCATTTGTCACAGGCTAAACATTCCCTCAAAATATCATGTGTTAGGCTAGCGTATTCATTTGCCCAAATAGCCAACCAAAATAATGCAGGCCTGGCAGCTATAAAATCACTAATATGAGGAATATTCAGCTCCGAGTGGCAAATAAACCCTACCAATACTAATTATTTACCAATTACCAATAAATTAATTTACAATATAAAAATAATTAAAAATTAAAATAAAATAAAATACAAATATTTTTTAAATGTAATTACTTACAATTAAATTACTTCCCAAGCTATTCCCCTATAAACACACAACGCACTACAAAAAATAAATTACTAAAATTAACATATTTATCAATTAATCAATTAAAATAATTACCAATTATATTTTAATTAATTACCATTTAATAATTAATTGACAATTAATTTGAAATAAATACCAATAAATAAAATAACATATTTAATTAATTATAATTAAATTACTTCCCACCCTATTCCCCAATAAACCCACAACCCGCTACAGAAAACAAATCACTAAAATGAACAGTTTAGGCAGGGTACCTCGGGCCTCCATGCTAACCCCGCCAAATCTATTTCATTCCCGATGTGCGGGCATCAGGGAAGTATTTTCGAAAGACAAGGGAAACCCAGCGGGTAGCCAAGAACCATGGGTATAACTGCGTTATGGAAACAAGGGTTCCTAGCTTATTTGAATTAGTCACAATACAATATAGCACACAATGGACAACTATATGTTAAGTTCTCCCTACCCAGCCGGGCAAGGAATTTATTTACCAATCAATGTCAATTTTAATCACGATATTTTTCAGACAAGTAGTATGACACAAGCCTGTGCCGTACTTTAAGAAAGGAAATAGAGAAAAGTGAAAGGGGTGTTTTCAGGCAAGGAAAAAAGAGCAATACAGGGCACTTATAAATGAAAGGAAATAGTAACAGTGTCGCCTGGAGTGAAACAAACAACATCAAATTTTACAATGCTATATGTATGTACACTCATAGGTGTCGACGTTTCGATCCCTTCGCTCAATTAATTAATTGGGATCATCATCAGGACTTAAAAATTAGAGTTGCCTGAATGTAACAAAGCCTGTTGGGAAAGTAAGGAAATAAGCACAAGGAGAAATCTTTAGAGAAAACAATTGTTTCAGGAGAGCGGTCAATGCATGCCTTAAACTTTTCACTATATATCATAAATCATCACAGTTTGTGACAGGTGCTGGGTGATAGTGCCGTTTGTGAAGTACACAATCACGTTGCATTTACACATCAACAATGAGCCTCGGAATCGCAGTGACTCTTGTGCCAAGGGTATTGGGAGTTGTGCACGGCGGGTGGCTTCAATGGGATTGTGCAGTCATGTGTTTGGTGAGTGGGGGATGCCCTCGACTCAGTGAACTGGTGTTTGAGCCGGGCCTCATGCATCTATGGTTTTTCCATTATTTTGTGACCTTTGTGGCGCTTACAGGTCATCATAGGACGTACCTCTTAGGATAGGATGCGAGGTATTGGGTAAGGCGTCAGGCTATCTTCGGGAATAGCGTCCAGTGGAAGCCAGGGGTACAGCTTTAATTCTGCTTTTATAGTTTTAGATAGCTCCCATCGCGGCTTTTAGCCGAGCTGTGGAAAAGATTCACTTTAGTATATGTGGTAAGGGCGGGCCATGATTTCTCGGATTTAATTAAAATTACATACCCATTGTAAGCTCGCTTAAATACTTGTGTGCTTCCAAATGATTAGTGGGTTGAATTAGTTCTTGTAGCGCCGACTCATATAGCGGGCTGAAATGAATAAATCATATTCAAAGTTACCTAACAGTCTTTTGGAGTCCAGTATGGAGAGTCCAGACGAACCATTATTGATGAGATTTACCTTAATTAATGGTACTAAGTGGTACACTGAAGGCTCGATGGCCGGGGTAACTGGTAATCAGTTGTCCACTCTGTATGCGATCAATGCCGCAGTGTTGCGCTGTAAAATAAGGACGAGGTTCAATTGGCGCCGAATCTCTGAGAAATGGTCAGGCTTGGAATGAGTGTCGGTTCAGGCGCTCACCGGGGAAAGGGCCACTTACCGAGTCAGGTAGGAACTCGCGGCTGGCCGGGATGCTTCGATTCAATGCCGGTTGCCGCTAGAACTCATGGGAGTGCTAGACATAGTTTAGCGGTCCGATCACGTGGGGAAAAAATTGCAAGCGCCATCTTAGAACGGTGTCCTCGCCTTGAATGGGCAATGTAATGAAAGGGGCTCTTGGACGCTTCCGTGGGCGCCATCTTACAATGTCTTAGAGTTTCAGAGTGGCATATTACTAAGACGTATCGGAACCCATGGCTTGTGAGTGCCTGTGGTCCCAATTAATGGGGGTTAGGTTGCCCAAAGTATCCTTCACGGGTTTCTCACTCAAATTTGGGAGATGCATCCAAATAATTGTATTAACATTGGTGGGCTGCAGGGGTAATATTACGCAGGCAATCGCTTAACATAACATATAAGGGGAGGGGAGTGCATGTGTACCAATAAAGTGGATGTGAGTGAAAACAATTCTTGTGACACATATATGTTCATTCATATCTTCGCAACGGATAATTCGGACCCATGAGTCTTTCTGTGTAGCAGTTCTTACTGTCCGATATAGTCTTTTCACAGGAGCGTGGTCCAGTCCTCACTCCGGTTCAATCCTGTGTGGATGGTATTGAACTGTATGATTGATTTCAATTCCACCCGATTCAGGATTTGTTGCTGATTGCCACCTCTTGGTGGTAATTTCACCGATTTCAGGACTGTCCATCTCAAGTCATCAGCCGTGTGCTTCAGGGATGAAAAATGTTCCACTAACGGGGCGTTGAGAGTCCCGCATCTTATGCGGCTCCGGTGTTGGCTTATGCGCGTCTTCACCTTCTGTGTGGTTTGCCCCACATACATTTTCGGCCAAGGGCATACAACCGCATAGATTACATTACAACTGTTGCAGTTTGTTAGGACTTTCATCTCATTTGTGATATTGTTGTGACTGAAAGTGCGCCCCTCCAGGGTCAACTCACACACAAACGTCGACACCTATGAGTGTACATACATATAGCATTGTAAAATTTGATGTTGTTTGTTTCACTCCAGGCGACACTGTTACTATTTCCTTTCATTTATAAGTGCCCTGTCTTGCTCTTTTTTCCTTGCCTGAAAACACCCCTTTCACTTTTCTCTATTTCCTTTCTTAAAGTACGGCACAGGCTTGTGTCATACTACTTGAAGAAAGAAGGGGGTTCCCCAGTGGGATTTGATAATGTGGGCAGGCAACAGGGGGAAAAAACCTTATGAATAGAAGAAAGAGCAACCCTGCCCATATGATATGTTCGTCCCCAAGGGATCCAACAATTTTTTTATAGGGTGATTTTTAAAAAAATGTTCTAAGGCAGTGTTCCGGTTCTTTGACAGGAACTTTTATTGAATTTTCGGAATGGCTCCGTGATATCGCTGCCTGTGAATTTCTCCTAAGGGGAGCTGCCATCCATCAAGTTTGGGTAAGCGACCCACTACATAGTTGGAAACTGCCTGAGTTACCCGGGCTATTAAAGTTTAGATTAAATCATCCCACATCTAGGGTCACTGACCATCCCGAATTAAAATAGCTTTTCCCTTTCTTTCCATCTGCCAGAAACGCCTTTTATTTGGAAATAAAACACCATTCGAGACGACAACAAGATCTCACCTTGTTCTTCGCCCCCGATACATATTCTATAAACATTACGGGTAAGCACCTATGTGTTATAAAATGACCATGTATGAGTATGGGGTGTTGAATACATAAAAGCTCATTATCACAGACCTCCGTGAACTCTGATAAAGTTTTTCAGAGCACCCTGAATTCTATGTGTAGACATTAGCTACATACCCCCTTACGACTCACTTGGAGGCCCTATGTTGGTTTCCATCTCCCACACCAACTTGGTGCTATGCACTGACTAGTGGGCAAACTTTACCATAAACAAAAGGAGTATGTGGGAGCTCACTATACCGTGTTTACTTATTCCTAGCGGGCGTCGGACGGTGAGAGGGAAGTGGTGAGAGTGAAGCCACTTGTGAACCTAGTGAACTTTCCAATAAATTGACACCACCCCCATGTAAGTATTACACCTACCACAATAGTAAACATTAGATAGGGCCAAGTAAAGCAACGTTGAATGTGAAATTTAAATAAACTGTCTGACCGCCACCACAAGGGGAATATGAATGTCACGTGGCATTGCCCATTAGATTAACTGAATTCAATTTTGATCTACTAAGCATTTAAGTGAATTGTCTAACCGCCACCATAAGGGGAACGAAAATATCACATGACAAGCCCATTAGATAAACTTAATTTGGGCCATTTGATTAAATGTGAGCTTGGATATGTAAATAGTCACGAGATATTAAATATGCCAGTGGTTTACCTAGATAAGGCTATCATGCTGCCTTTAGTTGACCTCACCGAACGGGAAGTCTATCCTTAGGAGTGTTCCTAGGTAGTCCAGTGTTGCCCTAACACAGAAATTCTACCATAGATATATCAACCCAGAAATCATGTTGAAGTCAAATTAAAGGAAAAAGTTTTTCTAAATAAAATATCTGTTTGGCTTTTGGTATCCGTAAAACTAACTGAGATGGTATATATGTGAATTTTGACTGTGCACTTTGAACAAAAATCTAAGACATTGTTTTTATCCTTAGATTTTATGCCTGGTCCCCCAACCCCCCCAGCCAACCACCTTGAGCCCTGAAGAAGGTGTGGCCCTCCTGGCCTTTCACCGAAACGTGCATCGGCTTGTGCTCCCAGGAAGACGACACTATATTCCATATACATCTGGACTCTTTTAGTCGTCTTGCCCTGGAACAATACCCAAGATCTATGCAACAAAATTAAACATCTCTATGTTGCAAGCACCGGGCCTATATAAATGAACATGAGTGGAATGAAAGAATACTATAGTGATTGAATTGGAATGAATGAATGTTAGAGGATGAATGCGTTGTGGTTGTTTCTGGGCATATATTTTTGATACAGGTGCAGGACCATCATTTTTTATTTTTACCCTTTTTCTATCAACTGTATTGTATACTGTATATAATGTCTAAATGATTTGATACTACAAAAAAAGTATAAATAAAATCAATGTTTAAAAGAAACATATCATCTCTGAGTATGCAATGAACGGACTTATGTGTTGTGCAACATTGGCTCCTAGAAAAATCACCCTATAAAAAAATTGTTGGATCCCTTGGGGACGAACATATCATATTGTGTCATACTACTTGTCTGAAAAATATCGTGATTAAAATTGACATTGATTGGTAAATAAATTCCTTGCCCGGCTGGGTAGGGAGAACTTAACATATAGTTGTCCATTGTGTGCTATATTGTATTGTGACTAATTCAAATAAGCTAGGAACCCTGGCATCAGGGAAGTGACACCTGGGCATAGCAACTTTCCCGGGCGACTGATGGCTTCAAATATCTCGGCATATATATCTCCCCGTGTCCGAAAGCCTCCTGGGCACGCAATATTACTCCGCTATTGGCTGACCTTAATAGTGAAACCGCTGTGTGGTCCTCTCTCCCTTTCTCCCTATATGGGAACCCCGCCATTTTTAAAATGGTGTTGCTGCCCCGTATTGCCTCCAGAATTACCCATACCCCATTCCACGCTCATGGTTCGCACAAGTCGCAGCCATACAAAATTAATTTATGGGGAACGGTGGGGCGATCAGAGTGGCGCTCCATACATGTACACAATCCACATATTGCGGAGGGATCACCGCAGCAGATATCTATGCCTATTATGTAGCGTCCCATATTCTGGTAATAAACAAATGGTGGTATAGCTCCCCAACGGACCCAGCATATTTGGTTGAACATTCTGCAATGGATCAGGTCCCGCTCCTCCACCTATTGTACAGTTCCGTTCCTCTCGATCATTTGCCACTGGCTAGCAGGGCGGTGATACATCTCTGGCGGACTAAGACCCGACAGATGGGCTGGCAGGGGACACTTACTCAAATCAATCCCTTATGACAGGGCACATACCTCTGATCCGTGGCGACATTGAAAGGGTTTAGAGGGTGGGACCGCGTCGGGATCTCGACCCTCGGTGATGTAATGCGGGGCACCACAAATGAAATCTTTTCAACAACTACAGGATGATTTCGATTTACACAAATCACAAATTTATAAGTTCCTTCAACTCTGACACGCACTTCTACTCCAGATCCATACATTAGAATCTCTCCCTGAGTTTCAGCCCCTAGAGGGCCGGTTGCTTACAGGAGACCTAGGACCCCACAAGATCAAACAGGTCTATCAGACACTGACAACTCATACACCCATCACACTGAACAAGACAAGGCTTGCATGGCAGGCAGATATACCCAAAATCACTGATGATGATTGAGCCGAAGCCATCGCCAGCCCCAGCGGTGCGGCGGTTTCCATGCGTTTTTGGCTTATCCAATTTAAGAATATACATCACGCATATTATACTAGGGTGCGTCTGTGGTGGATGGGCGTTATTCAGTCTCCCATGTGCCTGAGGTGCGATAGGGAGGAGGGGACATTCCTACACACGGTCTGGAGCTGCTCGGTGTTACAGCCGTTTTGGCGCCGAATCAGATATTGCCTCCATCAAGTGCTGTCCTGGGATCTCCCACTAGGCCCTTGCCTTTTCTTCTTACATTCAAGAGAGGATATTGGGGGAACAGGTATAAGCAGCACCTTTTGTTTTTAGCTCTCACGGGGCCAAGAGGGACATAGCCCAAATGTGGAAGGCAACATCGCCCGACCTTGGGCAAATGGAAAACCGAGCTAAATAAATGTATGGGAGGTGAGATAGCTGTTTTTGAGGCCCGAGGGTGCCCCGCTAAACATTGTAAAATTTGGACTAGAGGGGCAGACTATCATGGTATCAAACTCCCCCCTTGCCCGAGCCGGACCCCTGAGAATGGATCTTTTCTTTTTTAATGTGCTGTTATATCCACACTGTAAGTTCTAAAATGTATATATGAACATGTGTAATGTTGCACACTACGACGAATACACCGGTTGCAAAAATATAGAGACCAGAACCTGTCTGTGAGTTTTTTGTTTATGTCACCTACATGTTTGCTGGGTGTTTTTATAAATCAGAAATATGGTTATTGGCACAAGCTAATTGTACACCTTTCTTGCCATGGTGGGGTGGTTGACCTCCATAGGTGCCTCTTCAGAACCCCTTTCCTATAGGAGCCTACCCTTTGCAAGATACCCAATGAATCAGAGTGTGTGCAATGACCTATTTATCTACCTGTGCTTTTGAGAGAGACAGATCTTCTGGGCAGCCATTTTCCCTTTCAGAATGACTTCTTGGGACCATTTGAGGTTCATTACTTATTCCACCAAAAGACATACAAGGGAGGACATGGTTCCGCTTTGAGAAATTACATGCTGAGAGACAACTTTTTCTGCAGTTAAAGTACAATAACACCAGGAAGCTGTTTCGGTAATCAGTGCAATTATCAACCCTTGGACTCAAAATACACACCAGGTATACCACATGGTTATGATAGGAGGTCTTTTCATTTGCAAATGTATTAATAGCCATGGTGTCTGATTAGTGTGATCCACAGGGATGCATCTATCATTAGTGCTGTGATTGAAGTGGTATCAAAGCCTAGAGCTGCTATTTGGAATTTGGAATTTGGAGGGGTATTTATAAAGCGCAGCGTTCGCTCCGGAGGGAGCATCATGGCGCTATGAATCCTAAAGCCCAAATCACAGAGTGGAAGGAGGGTGGGAGCTAGATAGCAGTTTTAGTCCAGTCGTCGGGAAGATTGAAAATCCAGATTTTAAGGAGTTTCCTAAAGGGTTTCTCAAGGGTCTGAAGTCTGAGATGTCCTGGCATGCTGTTCCAGGCTTTGATAGCCAGGGTGCTAAGGGTTTTATGTCTTTCTTTTAATACCGAATGGGGGCTAGAAGAACACATTTACCTGTCTCCTATTAGGACTTATAGCACCCATGCTTGCCTGATCAGATTCGGCTGAGACTTTCCTGTAATGCTGCTTTTTTGGGTGTTTGCCTATCTTCTTTTCAAACGGTCAAACTTTCATCAATAAAATGGCAATTCATATAACAGTTAATTCTAAACCAGTGATTGCCTGACTCAAAACAAGAGGGATGAGGCTAATTATTCATCCGGACAACTTTTCCATAATGTCATATTATGAAATCCAGTGACAGTGCTTTAACACTGCTGTAAGAAATGTGGTTATTAGTTGAGAGGGGGGGAAACCCCACTCAAGCAACAATCACAATTGTTTTCAGGATGAACCATAAAAGTCACTAAATTTATCTGTGCTTACGCCTCCGGTAGCTTGGCACAAAGCAGTCAGGCTTAACTTAAAAATTATTGAAAACACAACACAAGAAAAATACCTAACCAATACAAAAATAGAATAAATGCTAATATTTATAAGGATACCAGTTACTAAAATCCAATCAGTAGAACTGGAGATATTGAATGTTAAAGTTTTAAGTGAAAACAGTTACAAGAAGCACAATACGCCAATTGTCTTATCTGTTCACACTAGACCAGGAGAAAATCACACGTCCCGGCTAACCGTGATGGAGTTCACATTGTATACAGGGATGAGGATAGCATAGCTGAAGTGTTGGCTTCTCAAGTCTGGCGTGAAGAGTTCCATTGGCATTGGAGGAGAACGTGAGGAGGAGGCTTTCATCGCGAAGAGCAGGTTGAGTGTCCCAGGGTCATTGCTGTATCAGGAAGAGCTAGGCATCGCTGGAGCTTTGTTGCTTGTCACAAATGATCACTATTGGCCAGTCATTACGGGCAGTCGCCGTCACACGATGAACAGGTCCCACTGGAGCTTTACTTTGGCAGTCATTGCGGGCAGTCAATTCTCAGCATGAAGAGTTCACTTAGCAGTCACAAGTAGACTAAACCAGAGGATTTCCACCATTAATGTCATTTTGGAGTTGTCAGGAGTCGCATATATGACCTCTAGCTTGCTCCCTGCTACTCCTGGCACTTTCTTTGCGATCTCTGGACTCAGAGGAGGCACATGTTTGCTCCTGCTGAGGCCAGGAGTCACAAAAGAAGTGCCAAGAGTAGCAAGGAGCAAGATAGAGGTTACAGCTGCGATCCTTGACCACTCCTAAATCGCGTCCATCATTTTCTCCTTTTCATCAGGAGGACTCTCATTATGCCAGCCAAGGGTCCAGTATCCGAAGGGCATCTCTTAAGGATCAGGGCTCACTCTAGAAGAGGCCAGCAGCAGGGCTCAAACAGCGCCAGGCAGGTCCAGGTCCTAAACACAAACTGGTTCTGGTCATTTATTCTCCTTCCCCAGATCCTGGCTCCAAACTGTCTAGGGTGACAAAGGAAAGGGCAAGCTTGGTGTCATGTTCCTTAGTGTGTGCTGCAGACGGCCCTTTGAAATGTAATCAGAGCATGGTACAGCCCCTCCCCAGCCATCCTGCCAAGAAGACTCTCTCCCCTCACATCTATGTTCCCTTTTTTGTCACTGTCTTAAAGCAACATGCTAATCTCAACAGCAGAGCCATTCACAGCTATGTGACCCAGGACACTGACAGAAAAGCACAGTTGGTTTAGACAAGAAAATCTCAACTTCCTAAAAGTGACATTTTCAAAACTGTATCATAAGGTCCAACTTTACCATTAAGGAGGATTTTAAATTGCAATTAATTTGAGCGTAAACAGCGTTTCGGTATCTACTACCAATCTGAAGTTGGCACTTCTTAAATGTAATAAGGTAACCAGTGTTAGTCTATTGGAGAGATAATCTTACATCAGTAAAAAATGATGTCCTGAGTTTTTCACTGCCAGGATATGTAAAACTTAAATCCACATGTCCTACTTTTTAAATACTATGCACCCTGCCCCTTGAGCCTTTAGGGTCTACCTTAGAGGTAACTTAGGTATTAAAAAGGAAGGTTAAATCCCTGCAAAAGGTTTATTTTGCCGGGTTGAAATGGCGGTTTAAAACTGTACTACAGGCTTCAGTGGAAGACCTAATAAATGTTTTAAAAGGATACTTTAGTGGGAGGCACATTGAGTGCAGCAGCTCACGAGTAAGATTACATTTACAGTCCCTGGGTCCATGTAGTACCACATACTTGGGACTTAGAAGTAAATTAGATGTACCAATCAGGTGTAGGCAAACTCTGCCATGTTTTCAAGGGAGAGTGCAAGCACTTCACCACCGGTTAGCAGGGAAAAAGACCTGCAAGCCTACAAAAATGGGTTCAGCAAAGGAAGATATAAATCTGGTGGGACCTTGTAGAAAGAACCAGGTCCAACACCTACATTGTTGAAACTCTGCCCTATCTGGTAAAAAACATTTTGGACATAAGAGCCACCTAGGCTCAACATCCTATATATATTTAGCTAACTATTTTGAAATTATGTTCATAGGTTCTCTATAAATACTGACAAATATTTTTACAGTCCCTTGGGTAAGAAGCTATGGCAAGTGTTTCCTGACTATGTCCTGACAATATACTCCATTCAATTAATGTTTATGGTCTTAGGGGTTGAAACCCATTGAATAATCCAGCAATTGCATACTACCATCAGAATCATTATTTGGTGTTGGTCTTGTGCTTTTCTAATTGGATCTCAGTCCAAGCATTCTAAAAGCAGAAAAGCCTTATACCATTGAGCAATGTACCATCATCACCATCCACCTGTATATATATCTCCTATATTGCTTTGGGATATGATGCACTTCATGTCAATTATTAATTTACAATACCTTATGTCGAAAGCTTTCTACAGCTGTCCTCATTTCCAAATGTGTCTCACAAAATGTAAAAAATTGTCTTAAGCATTTTTCCAGCCTCAGTCTTATAACCTGTGCTATGGAAACTTAACTGTACGAACTATGCCAAAAAGAAAATTCTCCTGAAATCTTGTCATTGTTGCTAATATTACAGGGTAGTTCCTTATGTTTTGATATCTGCAAAGAAATCCAGTTTGCACTACACTCAGAATTGGCTACATGTATATTGGAATGAAAAAACTGTCATGATCGATGGTACGAGCTTAGCTTTCTGCACTCATTGAGGTTGCTAACTAATGCACTGAAGTCCCAAGTGCTACCATCATTGCGGTGAAGGAAAGACTGGTGGTGCACTTGGAACATTGGTGCTGCTTCGAGAAAAACTTTGCATCTTTGGAGGACAAACTACGAATAGACACCTGAGCACAATTCAAGTTTGGAAACGGTAGCGTCCATCTTGAAGTTATCAAGTATAAGTTTTCTCATGACTCAGTGCATCCTACTGTGCTGCTTTTGCCAGAACTATGTTACCTGAAAATCTTGCAAATTGTTTTCATTTTTGAAGCATGTTTGATGTCAAAGCTGAATACAGAGAAATATTTCAAAGATTTCAAATGTAATTTGAAAACTAACTTTAAAAGTTTCAAGTGGTGTTTCAGAGATAATCTTGAAGGAGTATAAATGTATATTTTCTGATGCACATTTGGATACTAAGTTAAATGACGAATGGGAAGGATCCCCATCTCCTTAAGATCTGTTTTTATTTTCTTGATGCATATATGTATTTCAGCGACTGTTATGTGCTTAGATAAGTAATTTATTTGCTATGAGAGCAAACTATGGGCCAGATGTACGACCTGCCAAATAACCACTTGCAAATTGAGTCACTTTTGCGACTTGTAATTTGGCATGTACAATAGTGTCTTGGATGCTGTTTGCGATTCCCAATGGGGTCGCAAAATGCGAGGCTCATGAATATTAATGAGCCACTTGCATTTTGCGACCCCATTTGGAATGGCTGGCCCTCCCAGTGTTGGTGGCCTGCTGGGCTCAGCAGACCACCATGTCTGGGACTGCTTTTAAATAAAGCAGCTTTTTTGTTTCAATGCAGCCCTTTTTCCTTAAAGAAAAATAGGATTCATTTAAAAAACAAGAAACGTTTTCGTTTCATTTTTCAAGGGCAATAAAACCATAACTACCATCGCCCCTTACAACCTCTATATTTCCAATTTTATAAAGTTGGGTAGAAAGTTAAAAACCTCATGAAACTTAATAAAACCAGAATGACAAATCTCCTAAGATTAAAACGTTCTTTGCATACATCATTGTTCATTAACAGCAATAAATTAAACCCATTTACACTAAAATGACATCGGTCTTAAGCCTTTATCTACTAAATGAATCACAGTTCTTGCTTAAGTTTTTCCCTAGCAAAATGATTTACACCTCTCATATAATTTCCTGGTGCAATTGCGATATCCAGATTTTCCATTTCTATCAGTAATGCAATGGCTTGTGCTAGTGACCTTATTCCATATTTTATAAATAGTGGCCGTAAAAACAGTTTTCTCACCTCTAGGATCATAAGGCAATCTAACAATATGTGCAATATTTCACACTTGCGGGCACATGCATCAATGTTAGTTTTTGCGAATCTTTATTTGCGAAAAATAAGGAATCGCAAATAAGGAATCGCAAAATCAAATGCATCATTATTTTCGCAATTTTTATGCGAATCGGTAAAAATCGCAATTTTAACCGATTCGCATAGAAAATGCGATTTCTTATGTGCGAATTCGCAAATTGCGAATTCGCAAATTGTGAAAAGACGCACATGATGAATCTCACAGTGATTGCTTCCCTTGAGCCTGCAGAGTAATTACAGCCACCTGCTACATTTTTTCAAAGGCAGGAGTCTGTTTTGTCAGTTGAAGCTGCTTTCTGTCCCTGGAGGAGGCATTTGGTGAACTTCTGTGGTGAATATGGCTTCTGAAAATAGTTTAGAAGACACACAAGCAAGAAAGAGAAAAGTTAAATTTAGTGATAAGGAACTTGAAATTTTGATAGAGGAAGTGACAGCAAGGCAGGACCAGCTGTTTGGGAAGCTGTCCCTCAAGGTTCCTGAGGCTGCTAAAAGAAAGATTTGGCTTGGCATTCAAGCAAAAGTAAATTCAGTGGGTGTAGCACATAGAGATATTACTAACCTGCAAAAAAGGTGGTATGATCTGAGAAGTCGTGCTAAGGAAAGGTTAGCAGCCCGCAACAAGAGTGCCAAGAAAACTGGAGGAGGAACACCAAGGGACAGGCCAAATACCCCCCTGGAGGACCTTGTTGAAGGGACCCTTACCCCTGAGGCAGTGTTTGGAGTGATTGATATTGATACTGCTGCGCAAGCTGGCACTTCTCAAGGTAATATTATTTTATGTTTATTATAAATTTAATAAGCAACTCATTGAAATGTACATAGGATTGTGGATGATGCATCTTTTAAATGGTATGATGACTATGTATAGGTTAATGGGATGGTGGTCACTGAAAGTCATTTTGCCTGCTGAATGCAGTGCATCATGGACTTTGTAGTCCATGGTAACTTCCCAAGGCACAGAAAAATCAATTACAGGTTTCAACTATGAGAAAATGTACAGGAAACAGATTTAACTTTCATGTGTAATGCACCTTTATTAGTCATTAACAGCAATTTCTTTAATGTAATTTCACAAACATTTCACATGGAGTAATACACACTTTACACTCTCTTATTAATAGATGCAGATATGGAAACAAACTTCATTGAATATGCAGAATCTTTCACTGAAGAACTGCTTAGCACAGCCACTAATAACAATGATCCTCAATCTTCACCAACAATACAAGCAAGAAATATGAGGCAAAGAATACGTCAAATCCCAGACTCAGATAGCAGTGAGCCATCAAATGCTCCTGTGACTGGTGATAATTCTGCTGCAACATCTGCATCACAACCTAGACAAGGAAGAAGGAGACAAAGATTGCAGCATTTCTTCAGGAGTAGGCAACGTCCAGCACAGCATAGAAACACCTTAGATGCAGACTCCAGTGGTACTGTACTTGAGAGGAAGCTTTTGAAAGTTCAGCGTCTGCAGGGGAAGGACATAAGGGTGATGAAAGGAAAATTTAGCAATATTTCAGAAAGCATCAATGGCATCTGTAATTGTCTCAATAAAATGTATGCTGTCTTAGAAAGAACAGAAGACAAATTGAGCCGCATGACTGTAGCCTTAGAAAACATTAGTGCAGTGATGAAAGAACAACATGCTCATCAATTTGCTAAGTCAGGCACAACATTTTTAAATATGCAGTCATGTTGCAGAACCATGAGTAGGATGTGTAACAGTACTATGCAACTGAATAAGCATGCCTTCAGCATACAGAGGGACATGAGTAAATGCTGTGAGGAGTTTACCTTAGGTATGAAAGCACTTCAGAATTTAGGACAAAACATGCAAGAGAAGTCTGCAGTAGTCAAATCATTTGAGCCAAGAGTTACAGAAGTATGTTCAATGATGAGAGCTGATGCCAATGCTTCAGAGATGTGTGAACGCCGTAGCAACAGACAGAAGGAAAAAGCTGGTGCAAAAGGCAGTGCAAATGTAATTGTTGGTAGTAAGGCCTTAGGTGTACGCAGTAGGAAAGTTTAAAATTCACAAAGAAATTCTCTGTAGCTTCACATATGTCTTGAATTACATTTTGATTTGATATGAAAGGCAAAAGTCCTAAATATATATATTGTTTCACACTTACAATGTAATGTTAATAAAAAACAGTCATTCAACATACTTTGCAAATTAATAAAATAAATATTTTTTCCATCAGCATTAAAGTGTCATACCTTTTTTTAAAAGAAATGTTCAGTCACTTCTGCCCTCCTTCTCCTCCCCTCTGCAGCATCTGGACCATGTAGTCTTGCTAGAGGTTGGTGTGGTTGATTATCAAAGTTATGGAGTACATCCTCTGCATTCAATTGTAAACCTCTCTTTACTGCTACATTGTGCAGCATGGCACAAACAGCAACAATTTTGCAGCAGACATCAGGACGGTATTGCAAAGCTCCTCCTGTTTTGTGCAATATACGGAACCTTGATTTCATAATTCCAAAAGTCCTCTCTATGACATTGCGTGTAGCAATGTGAGCATGATTGTATTGCTGCTCTTTGCGGGTGCTTGGATTGAGATAGGGTGTCATTATGAATGTTCTCACACTATATGCACTGTCACCTGTGGCATTATTGAAAAAGACACAACTTGCAGTGAGATATATATTAATTTTAACCATCAACAAAATGCACTGCTGAATTAAAAAACATACCAAGCAAATATCCATCTCCAAAAACTCCAGCCTGCAGTTGTCCATAGATAGCACTATGCCTGAAAATGTAGGAGTCATGGGCACTTCCTGGATAGCTAGCCACCAAATCTGTGATGACTGCTTTTGAATTGCAAATGGCTTGAATATTGAGTGAATGTAAACTTTTTCTATTTCGAAAAATGTACTCATTCTCTGAAGGAGGACAAATTGGAATGTGAGTCCCATCTATGCAACCTATAACTTGAGGAAAATGTGCCATGTTGTAAAAGTCCAATTTAGTTTGCAGCAAATCCTGCTGAGAAGTAGGAAAGGTAATGTAATGCCTAATCCTAAATAACATGGCATCTAAGAAATCATTAAAAAATCTGGAAAGGGAACTCTGGGACACCCCACCAGCTATGGCAATGACCCCCTGAAAAGATCCAGAAGCAAGGAGATGGAGGGAACACAATACCTGGACATGGGTTGGAATGGCTTGTGTCCTACGTGTTGGTCTTTGTAAAATGGGGTCCAAATCTGTAATTAACTCCATGATAGAATCAATATTAAGCCTATATTTATCATAAATTTCAGCCTCTGTCTGTCCTAACAAAGTAATACGGAATCTAAAAATCCTTTCATTGATCCATCTTCTCCTAATAGCTGCTGCCCTTAACCTCCTCCTATGTGCGACTGCATTCACTGCTGCCATTGTTAGATACTTTGCAAATCATTTTGGTAACCTTTATAGACAACTTTCATCATTCACACCTGCATCTTTTAGAAAAAAAAAATACCACCAGGTCAGAGTCATTCTAAAAATAAGAATTCCTAAAAGCGATTTCTTAAAAAATCGCTAACTGCGAATTTTGATGCATACATGAAAGTACACTGAAAATGCGAATTCTTTAAAATTGCGAATATTTAAGAAGGCGCTAAAAAAATTGCGACTCCTAAAAATGCGAAAACCGCCGTAAGAGATGATGCATACCAAACACAGGAAATGCATTCGCAAACGGGCAAAAATAGCGATTCGCACCGATTGCGAATGCATTTCCCAATGATGCATGTGCCCGTTGGTCCCCAGCCCGTATTTGCGTGAACCGTCTGGATATAGCATTTCTGCCTTTAGTCTCCCCTCCATTAGCCGTGGGTTAGTGCCAATTCAGATTTTCAAGATTTCGCATCTAAGCCCATAATTTGGCAAAGTTTCTAGATACGGGTACCAAGCATCATTTTGCCACGCTTTTTGTCATGCATTGGACCGATTTTTTCTTTTTCAGGTATTCTATGTCCTGATTCCTTGATTGCGCCATACCTTGGGCTCTAAGTAAACTCTTGGTAAATGCTACGTCTAAGGGATTCTAGTTTGCTCTCACCTTTAGACTCCCAGTTATCTCCTTTATTTTCCTTCTCACTTCCATTGCCCATTTTAGGCTGCTATGCTGGATTTCCTCACTGCACCAATGTGAAACCTTCTGTGCGCCCCCTTGGGATTGACGTTTCCAGAATCTTGCCAGGGTAATTTGGGCTTGGGTATTCAATGCTATTGTTCCTGTCTCCAGTCTAATTGCTTGTATCATAGCTGAATTAGGTAGGGACAGTAGCATTTTTAGGGCCTTACCTTCCTCTCGATCCCACCCTTCTTTGCCACTAAGATGGAGAACTTCTACCCCATACAATACTTGGGGCGGGATCATAGCTTCATAAGCGTTTAGCATTGGTTTATGTGACATGTCCCCATAGTCTTTATTAATTTATTTCAGTCCACAAACGGAGGACGATGCTTTTGCTTTTTGGGCTTCCAATTGTGTACCCCATTTTAAGGAGTTTTCAAACCATAGGCCTAGGTATTGATATTCCTTTACAATTTCCAGTTTTGTTTGACATAGATACCAGCTAAAACTTTTGGACCTTTTACCAAAGCACAGACTCTTCAGTGGCATGATCAGTGGCACAATTAACATGACAGGCTAACAACAGTTAAAAATGTATGTTTAACAGTAATGGTAACATTAATGGTATGACACATGGCGGATGGTGTGATATGATGTTGTACTACGATGTACCCCCTTACAACACAACGGCAACACTGTACGTAGTAAAGGGCTAATAATACAGCATGACCGCTACCTCTTTGGTGTCTCTGGCTCCTCAGATGGAGATCTTGGCTAGTCTCCCCTATGTACCTCCATGCATCACCATTTTTAGTCAGGTTTTTAGCAGGTGTTAAAATCCTGCATTTTTCGGGGCCTAGCATGTTTTTTTTAGCCCGGGTCATGTTTGCTAATACTGCGAAGTACTTTTAGCGACTTTTACAGTGAAACTTAGGTCAGTAACGCCTACCTTGCATGTCATTAGCGATAAATATAGCTGGCATGCAAGGTGATAGAAAAACCTGCAGCTAACGCCGGAAAGCTTGCTAATAGGGCGATAAAAATATCGCCGCTTTAGCGGCAAAAAGTGCTGCTAAAGCAGCGAAAATGCCCTTGATAATATGCCCCATTGTTCTCAGAGATTTCAGGTTAGTGCATTCTGACAGCCACTCAAACAAGCACACAGGACAAGTTAAGAGAATCCAAAATCAGATTACTGTTGTAAGTACATTGTTACTGTATATTGAAGGTTTTACTCCTGATGCTTAAAGAGTCTGAACTAAGATATTCTAGCTCTATTCTAGTTTTATTGACTGGATGTGCCGCTCGCCGAGGAGACTGTGCATGCGCCAAGGACTGTGAGCACTGTGAGCTGCTTTGTTACTCGGGAGCCCCGTTGGTGGTCTGAATCTCCGTGGGACCCAGCAAGCGACGGAGGACGGGACTGCGAGGCCCATCAGGCTGTGCGAGTTCCACCAAGCACACCTGTTGCCTCTTCCCGCGACTCCGCCCCTATACCTGCTATCGTACTTAATCTGGACTGACAGCGCGTCAGCGGGACGCGTGTGCGGGACATATCCCGGGACAAAGCCCGGACTAAGGGCGGACCCTCTGAGACCCTCCGAGAACCGAGGAGACCGGACTGGACCCTAATCCCTGGTATTTATGCTGTGACTCATTGTTATCATAATTGACACCTTGCGTGACTTTGTAATTTATCGCTGTGGGATTTTAATCCTATTTTCATATACTATGGCCGAAAAGCAGGGTGCTTTTTTGAACAAAACCCTTGATGACTATTTTACTAAAGCTTCACCGGATATGCCATTAGATATCGTTTTGGCAGAGCGCCGGGCTGAGCGTCGCCGCTCTGTTGAAAGTTTAAAGCATCGGCGCCTGTCGCCAACATCCACATCTTCAGCGAATCTCAATGTTAATACCCAGTTAACTGATGTTATTGTTCATACAACTGATATAATTGATAGCCAACCCGTGGTATTGGATGTCTCCAACCCTTGTATAAATCACTCCTCCCATCTGGATATTATAAGCCCCGATGTTACCGCACAGACAAGTACTCCTAATGTTCCAAAACCCATTACCCCATTACCATCAAAGATAGTATCAAGCAGAGTAAAGAAACCTATACTAGCTCCAAGGGTACATGGACCTCCGCCATGCAAAAAACGACGAAAAGGGGGGATTCCAGTGCAACCAAAAATAAGCCACTCTGATTTTGGTAAAAAAGCTAAGACCCCAGAAGCTAGTGTTATTAATACTTCTACTGCCTCAGAAGGGCCAGCTACTATTACATCTTCTTTACCTCGTACTTCATCTATAGTTGTAGAGGATACGATGGTAGTTTCTGAGTTGCCTAAATCGCTCCCCACTGCTCACGTTCCTGCCTCTCTAGATTCGTTAGCAAACTTAATTAACACCCATTCAGCATCAATCTTGGAAAGGCTGATTGAAATAGAGTCAAGGCTAAATTTACTTGAGCGTGCATTGGGGAATAAGGGCGAGGCAAATTCCAAGTCATCGAATTCAGTAACACATAAAGCTCCTAGTGTGTCCAAGTCCAATTCAGCCTCCCAAGCAACAACAGCCAATCCTACTTTGTTGGCGATTCCTAACATCTCGGTGCCTAAAGGGAATGCTAAAATTACCCCTAAACCAATTGCATTACCAACTACCTTATCAACTAATTTGGCCTCCAAGCCAGCTACTACCAAAATTAATTCATCTAACAAGGTAGTTAGCTCCTCTAATGAAGGCCAATCAATTGAAGCAATGGGGCAAAAACCAAGATGGGGAAGGTCAAAACCGGTGCCAAATCCAGAATTACCACCAGAGGCAGTGCCCTTTGTGGTAGTTCTAACCGGAGTCCCAGTGTTACCTACAAGTAAGAGGGAGGGATTTGCACAACTAAAAAACAAGATCATGCATTGGTTAAGTTTATACAGACCAATAGCACCCCATATAAATGGTGATATTGTCCACGTTCGACGCCTCCAATGGTTGGGAAGCCGACAAAAAAACATCGAGGGGGACGTGGTGGTTGTTAACTTTAGGGATCCAAATGCAGTCCAACTCATATTAAATTGGCCCCCGGGTACCACAAGTAACTGCATAATACCCAGACCCTTGACTTTTTTTTACCCAAGGTCTGTGGTTTTTCCCTCCCATCAACAACCAGCCCCTCATATTACATCTCAAACTATGCCCTGCTTCTATCCACCAGTCATGCAGAGGGCTGGTAACATTCAACACATGGTGCCACCATTTACTAGGCCTATTTCTATGGAGCCTTTCTTTCCCCCAAATAATGCACCGGCACCTGATGCATTTGGTTGGAACTGTGTTCCATATAGGCAAACTAACACCAACAATGGAAGAATGGACCATTTAAAACCGTTCACCCCTTTAGAAATTATCAACAGATTTGACATCTTTAGTGGGCTTGACGATTGCGATTGATGCCAAGCGCCTAGGGGGGATGACGGAAATGAATTGTTGGATGCTAATTTGCTGGGGGGAAGGGGTGTTCTCTGTTTACAGACAGATGGTGTTAATACTTATGTAGCCGGAACTGAGGGAAATGTAAGTACATTGTCTGTGTTAGCTCCAATAATTGGGGATGGTTCAATACCATTGGGAAGTGTTACACCTCAAAATGATCTAATGTCTATTGAGCATGATGTAATTAATCGAGAAGGCCATATTTCAGTGGTTGTAGAGGGGGGAAATGTCCCGATGCAAAAACTCTTGGAACCTCGACAAACCTTAAAGTTGGTATCCTGGAATATAGCCGGGCTATTTAAAAACCTAATTGACCCGGACTGGGCAAGTTTCATTGACTCTTTTGATTTTTGTATGTTGCAAGAGACCTGGGCGGTTGAAACTATTCATAGGCTGGGATACAAATCCTATGGTGTCAATGCGATTCCCTCGAGGAGTGGAAGACCCTCGGGAGGGTTACTGACCTGGGTAAAGGTAGATCTAAAAGTGAACATAGAAGTGGTGGATACCAACTCCCCTGATATTCTGATTTTGAAAATTGATGCTCGTAAAGAGAAAAAATTGTATCTAGTTAACGTTTACAACAGACCAACCCCCATTACTAGGGAATCTTCCACATTAACATCCCTTGATTTTTTATTGGGTAACTTAGATACTAGAGCAAACTATGTCATTATATCAGGCGACTTCAATTGTAACTACGAGCCTATTGTGGGGCTCAGCGACATCTTCCTAGAAGAAGACGAGGCCAATGGGATCCCTGCTTTAGAAACCACAAAATCAGTAAAATGTTCTCCGATGGCCCTTCAATTGACTAGATTATGCACAGAACACTGCATAAGAGCGTGTAATGGACGGCTACCATCAGACATCATGAGGAAGCCCACATTCTACAGAGGGAACTATAAAAGCAATATAGATTTCATTATAGCCTCTGTGTCTTCATGGGAATTCCTTCTGGACATGGAGGTAACGGAAAGACTAGAGAGTGACCATTTTCCTCTGGCCCTTCATGTCGAGGACTCCCTATTAGGAGATACAGTGTCTCCATTAATGGGAGACGGAAATAGTGGTGACCAAATTGAGTTACACATCAGTAACAACAGACGTTCTCTCAAGTGGCCACTAATATTGGGCGATGGTGAAATCATAAGTGAAATTTATGGGCTTTTTGCTAGTACCTTTGGAGCATATCCAAATGTCATCCCAAATGAAGGCCACGACAGCTATTTTATGGAACTACACTACACATTTTTTAACGCTCTAAAGCCCCTAGTCACCAAGATGCCGAAAAAAAGCCAGCAGAAGACAAACAACTTATCCCATAGCAAACCCTGGTACAACAAGGACTGTAGGGAGTCCAAGAGGGCACTCCTGACAGCAATTAAGTCTAAGATCCAAACGAATGTTACATCAGCAAGGAACAATTATAAAATGGTCCAAAAAGCATGTAAAGTTGCATGGGAAGAAGCAAAATGGGCTGACTTGTTGCAAGCAGCAAAAATACGAGATAGTGTAGCCTTCTGGAGGCTGATAGCAAACGGAAATCACCAAGGTAGAGTGGTAAAGGATGTCTATCTAGACAAACGGACTTGGGTAAATCATTTTTCTGAACTTTATAAGGAATATGAGGAACCCAGTACTGATAGAACTCCTAGCCATGTCATTCCGGGGGAAACCCTGGAGTTCACCTTAGGAGAGACAGAATTGGCAATAAACCAGATTAAATCTGGCAAAGCCCCTGGGTTAGACAAGATTCCGGGAGACTTGTATAAACACGAACTAAAAATTTGGGTCCCATACATTAACCATTTGTGTAACGAGTTATCCCGAACTCTAGACTTCCCAGAAAGCTGGAAGGGGGCTGAAATTGTTTTAATTTACAAGAAAGGTGACAGGATGGACCCCTCAAATTATCGTCCAATAAGTTTAATGGACATACTGCAAAAGATCTACACAAGACACATTTTATTCCGTGTCAATGATTGGCTGGACGAAAAGGCAATTTTGTCAAAATATCAAGCGGGCTTCAGATCCAAAGTTAGTACAATCGATCAAATTTTCCGCTTCTGTTGCCTTTATTGGAAATACATTAAGATTAAAAAGGGACAACTTCATGTTGCGTTCGTCGACCTAAGGGCGGCGTTTGATTTAGTTCCACGCAATTTACTGTGGGAAACACTAAGTTCAGTAGGGATGTCACCAACCCTGATAGCGCAAATAAAAGAGTTACATAGAGGGAACTTCGCCAGAGTACGGTGGGGCCCAAAAGGCGAATTAACCCCTAAAATACCAATTGCACGAGGTGTGCGCCAGGGGTGTGTACTGGCCCCTACACTGTTTTCGCTATTCGTGAATGACATTCCGTCATACCTGGAAGAATGCAACAATGATTCTCCCAAGTTGAATGGTGAAAAAGTTACTTCCCTGTTGTTTGCGGATGACACTATACTAATTTCCCAGACAAAAAAAGGCCTTCAGTCTCTTTTAAACTCCTTTTATGATTATTGTAACAAGAAAGGACTGGAGATAAACGGGAAAAAGACAAAGTGTATGGTCCTAAATCCAACAAAGAGCGACAAGGGCTCTCTAACTTTAAATGGAACAAAATTGGAATCAGTCCTGCACTTTGGTTATTTGGGAGTAATACTTGACTCCACTTTTTCATGGAAAGCCCAATTAGAAAAATGTAAGATGCTCTTTAGTCAGAACACTAAACCCATTATCAGAGAACAAGGTCTAAGCACCAGCAAAGCCGTGTCTCCAGCAGTTGAACTCTTTAAATATAAGGTTCAATCTGCAGTATTGTACGGCTCGGAAATTTGGGGCCCAGGATCCAAAGATGTCTTTAGGGTCATGGACAACAACTTCCTGAGAAGTCTGGTTAGAGTCCCAAGGAGTACTCCTCTGGTTCCGCTCCAGCTTGACCTAAATTTTCGTAGAACGGACCACCACATTATTCTACGTCCCTTATTGTTATGGATCAGGCTGTGGCGCGTACCGGAGTTGCAGGCTTACAAAAATGGGCTAATAGAAATCATGGAGCTCGACAGCTTTAATGTGATACCCTGGTTTAAACATGTTAAATTCTGGTTTACCTCAATAGGATTGTCACATTATTGGGAACAACCAGATATACTTCCACCAAATTCAAAAATCATGGTAAAAAAGTGTTTTTGGTCGTACATTTCAGGTATGATCACAAACGCTCCTTCTAATGGGTCGCTTGTACAAAGATTCCTTAATTTTAAAGGTGATCCATTCTTTGAGTTATTTTTGGATGAAATAGAACCACCGCTAGCAAAGACCTTATTTCTGAAATTTAGATATGGAAACCTTCAAATTGGTTCAACACTGGTCCGTTGGTCTGGTGGTGTTAACTCAGTGAATCATGCAGAGGGTGAATCATGTGCCATGTGTGGTGGTAACCAACAAGAAAATGAGCTACATATCCTCTTCTTCTGCCCAATATATGTCAAAGCGAGGAGAAGATGGATCAAGCCCATATGTCTAACACTAGGTGTAAGAACTTGCTCTCAGGCCTTAAGGATCCTTTTGACTGATAGTAGCCAGCCTATCGTATTTAGTGTTAGTAGATTCTTGCATAGTATTTTTTTCCAAAGGAAAAAATTGGGTTACAAACTGTAAAACGTTATGTACCTAAGATGTCGTTGACATGTTACAATTGTCTTCTGTACTATCTGAGGGGCAATTGATGAATTCCCATTTCTGTCGCCTGTACTTGATGTAACTTATTCCTGTCACCCACACCTGTTCCTATTGAATTAGAACAACTTTCATGACCTTCAGACTTCTTAATTTTTGATTTTAGATTCGACATGAAAACTGAATGAATTTTACAGTATGCTATGTATTTTAAAGGAATGTTTTATTGTTGTAATGTATTGTTCTTTTATGGTATTCATGCCGAAATAAAGATAAATTGGATTGGATTGGACTGGATTTTTCTTTGACATACTGATAACACTCCAGATACTAGAAAGTTACTACAGTGCTTCCTTCCTAATATGGTAAGTTTCAACATATGTTCAGTCCATGACTCCAAGACAGGTATTGTGAAATTAGAAGCTGTAAGAAATTGGATTACTGGGGTGAAAACCTTTGTCAAGCAGTACCACATTCCTTGTCAGGGTAAGACACGAGCAGACCCCAAATTAACCAGCCCCCCCCCACTTGGTAGCTTGCCACAGAGCAGTCAGACTTAACTCAGAGTCAATGTGTAAAGTATTTGTGCAGCCCTTCAAAAAGTAACACAGTGAAAACACACCACATAAGGAGCCAATAACAGACTTAGAAAAATAAAGTAATTTTTAATAAATAAAACAAAACCAAGATGACAAAAATCCAATCAGTAGAGTCAGAGTTATGAAATTTTAAAGATTTTAGTGAAAATAACACCAAAAAGCACAAAGTGCCAACTGTGAATATCTGGACGCCACGGACTGAGAAAAATAAACAAATTCAGGCCGACTAAGATGGAGCACGGGCCAGCTACAGGGACTCAGTTGGGCCCGCAGAACAAAGTACCTTGAAATCCTGCTTGCGGAGCATTGCGAGGATCAGTATTGAAGATGCTTCGCGCAGCAATAGGTCGGTTCCGAGACGCAGGGATACTGTGATGTGAGGTCATGCACTGCCGTCGAGCATCCTTTCGACGAGGGCTCTGGGTTCAAGAGTAGCAGGTCCAGTATTTCAGAACAGCATTCCAACAGAGTGGCAGTCCTTTCAATAGCACAGCAGTCCTTCTTCCTGGCAGAGCAGCTACAAGTCCAGAAGTGCTGGTGTCTGAGGCCCCCTTTTTATACCCTGGTGTCTTCGTTCTGGAAGGTGGGAGAAGCTTTTAGACAGTGTCTTTGAAGTGCATGGAATTCCATACTTCTCCTGCCCTGGCTCCAAGCTTGTTATAAGAGATAAGGGACCAGCAAGGGATTTTGTTCTATTATTTTTTATCAGCGTAATTGGAGTCTGTTATAAAAAATCAGAATTCCTAAGACTGTTCTTAGTCAGTAGCTGTAATGAATCAATAACTTCAGGCAATTAGTCACATAAGATCTATGAATACAGTCTTACCACACTAACACAGTAAATAATGCGAAAAAAACAGGGTTTTATATTGTCTGAAGATTATTATTTGTTTTCAAGACACAAAGTATATTTTCATAAAAAAGAAGTCAAACTTTTACTAAATAGGGTACATGCAAAAGTTGTAATTAGATATTCAAGGTACAGGTTATTTCATCCTTTGATATATCTAAAAAGAAGTCCAGACTGCTAAAGACAAGATAACACAATGATTTCAACTAAAAAACAGAAGAAAATCAAAGATGATACAATGGGTAACATGCAGACTTGGACTGAATAGTCGACGTTTCGGTCTTGTAAGGAATTGTTCATAAGACCATCATCAGGACAAAGAATTTCTACATACAGTAGATGACCCTTTTTACACGAATAGAGATAGTTCCTTTCTCTATGCAAACAAAGATAACCGCAATTCCAATTATTTCGACTTTGTGGGACACAGAAATTAATTCTTTTATATCCGGATTACTCGTATTATAAGCTGCAGTTATTTCAGTTATTCAACAAGGTACTCGATAGTTGCTGATTGATGAAGAGACAACCATTCAGTTTTTACGAAGCTGAAAGGAGGCAATCTCGATCATACGCTCGTCTGACCACAAAGCAATTTAGGAGCCGACGAGCGTATGATCGAGATTGCCTCCTTTCAGCTTCGTAAAAACCGAATGGTTGTCTCTTCATCAATCAGCAACTATCGAGTACCTTGTTGAATAACTGAAATAACTGCAGCTTATAATACGAGTAATCCGGATATAAAAGAATTAATTTCTGTGTCCCACACCGTCGAAATAATTGGAATTGCGGTTATCTTTGTTTGCATAGAGAAAGGAACTATCTCTATTCGTGTAAAAAGGGTCATCTACTGTATGTAGAAATTCTTTGTCCTGATGATGGTCTTATGAACAATTCCTTACAAGACCGAAACGTCGACTATTCAGTCCAAGTCTGCATGTTACCCATTGTATCATCTTTGATTTTCTTCTGTTTTTTAGTTGAAATCATTGTGTTATCTTGTGTTTAGCAGTCTGGACTTCTTTTTAGATATATCAAAGGATGAAATAACCTGTACCTTGAATATCTAATTACAACTTTTGCATGTACCCTATTTAGTAAAAGTTTGACTTCTTTTTTATAAAAATATACTTTGTGTCTTGAAAACAAATAATAATCTTCAGACAATATAAAACACTGTTTTTTTCGCATTATTTACTGTGTTAGTGTGGTAACACTGTATTCATAGATCTTATGTGACTAATTGCCTGAAGTTATTGATTCATTACAGCTACTGACTAAGAACAGTCTTAGGAATTCTGATTTTTTGTAACAGACTCCAATTACGCTGATAAAAAATAATAGAACAAAATCCCTTGCTGGTCCCTTATCTCTTATAACAAGTATTGCCCGAGCCCGCAAGGGTATATTGGGTCGCTCACCTTTATGTTTTGTCTGGCTCCAAGCTGGCATTTTCCTTGTTAGTGATGGGTGCACCTTTCAAAAGCTGCTCTCAGCGCTAACAAGTAGAGTGCGTCGTATTAGATTAAATGTGCTGACCCCAGGGCAGCCGCAAACGTGTGCGTCCCTGGGAGCAGCGCATTCAAATGAAATAGAAAGTGGCTTTAAAGCAGCCACTCCATGTTTGAGTGTGCAGGCGGCAACCCGCCTAAACTTTTAAGAGGTTTGAGAGATCCCCTTGTAGGCAGGTGCAGTCATTCACTAAGGGGACCACAGGACTCCCTTTCCCCCCTCCAGAGGGCTGTTATCAGGGGGCGCACTGACAGTGTGCCACCTTGTAGGTGGCGCACTGTCTACGTGCTTCCTGATAGCTTCTTTGCCTTTGCACCCGCACCAATATTATGCCTCGTGCACGGAGGGAAAGAGATTCCCTCATTTGCATTGGACTCCGCCCCCATGCAAATGAGGGAACACTCTCTGATGATAGCGGTGATGCTAAATGTGCACCAGCATTATTTGTATTACAGAAGGGGCCGTACAAGCGTCTGCGGCCCCTTCTGCAATACCGAAGTGTACCAGTGGCTCAGACATTCTTATCCAGTCAGTCTCAGCAGGTGAAGTTTGGTCCCTGGTTTTTTGGGATCTAGTAAAGAAGCTTTCATCAGGCTCCACGGATCATCCTTACCTCTGGCCTTTTTTGATGCACTAAGGGCATCTCTTGCGACCAGACAGACAAAAACACTTTATCGAATACCAGGAGAGCCCTCACAACATTGCTATCATTAAAAACAAATATATTCCTTTACTTTGAAAATGTACTATAAATACTTAAATACACAAACCCATTGGTCTAGTACCCATAAAATCCTTATTTCATGACATTGTTCATGTAGTTGGCTGCAAAATGGTGAAAAATGATTGGGGGAAAATATAAACATCAAGTTATCATAGTTGGTACAGCAAGTAACAATCAACATTTTATATTATGGTATCAGCCAAAATTCCATAGGCAAAAGTAAATCGTACAGAATAGTAATATTTCAGGAATATATTTTGCTCAACCACTTAAAATATGTTATATGTGGTTGACTCAGGTGTTGCTTTCCTACTTCTAAAGAAAAAAACAATGGCATTGTTCCATGACTTAGGGTCTGATTTACATGTTGGCAGAAAGGGTACACCGTCGAAATGGCCATGGAGTTACCTTTCCCCAAACCTGAAGGTTCGCCTGCCTCATTTAAAGTCGAGCAGACCTTCAGTGTATAGACAGTGGAGATGACTCCATCTCTGCTTCCTACACACACCTCCAACGGCATTTTGGAGTAAGGGCCTGTCGGAGGCTTGCCCATGTGTCTTACCCCTGTATTTAGAGTAGGAGGACACATGGAGAGTTTTCACTTCCTGTTACCGTTATGAAAAATGTGAACTTAAGGCACAGTGAAAACATTAAATGACCTCCTTATCATTGGGGAATGTTCCCATTTGAAAGGGTCATTGTTTTTTTGTTATTTAACTTTCAATAATAAAATTCCAATTCGGGATTTTCTTTTTGAAAATAAAAATAAATTGTACGTTTGACATATGGCTCCGTCATGTCCGTTCAACTTACAATGCATTCCTGGAAATGCCATGACAGCAGTACCTTGAAATGCAAGAGATGTCCACAAGGAGCGGATCTCTGAATACAGTGGGTAGAATACGTTTTCCATGGCAGGGGTAAAGTACTCCACAATGGCGAATGTCATTACAAAATCTAATATTTAATAAACAAACGAGCAAGAAATGATAAATATAGAATGTGCAGGCATATAATATGTAAACTGACAGATAGTAAAAACTTTACATTACATCTAGTGATTTGGAAGACTACCAATTTTATTATCACAAAAATATTTTAATATTTTATATACAATATTTAAAAAATGTGACATCATTAGCATCATAAAACATGATTATCTTAAGCAGTGCCCTGGACAATAGTAAATGCATAGGATTACACATTCATGTAATAGGATGGTTATCAATCATATAGTGCTATTCAGTGTGCTAATCTATGGCACATCTGACTGAATACACAATGCACAATGAACAAATGGTGGGACATGCTGGGTCTGGTGGGTCAATGCTTCCACTGCAGGGGTCTGTGTTCGACCTCATGGTCACATGTTCAAATCCCGGCGGGTCCACTCAGCCTTTCATCCACCTGAGGTCAATAAAATGAGTAACATTGAGTTGGGAAACAATAAACATCTGTTATTCAGCGCCAAGACGCCTACGGGTGAACTTGCGCTTTACAAATACACATGTTATTAATTCATTAAACCATTATGCAACAACAATTTAGTTCATAATGTGAATGGCTCAGATTTTTAAAAAGGCTGACGGTTTATTGACACTATGCGCGTTTCGGCGACAATGCCTTCATCAGGAAGCCATCACATCATTCACTAAAGTTATAGTTGTGTGGCCAATAACTGTTGAAGAATGAAAGGCCTCTCATGGGGAGCAGGGGATGGGGGGGTAGCCTTTAATAATGTGGTGGCCCTCAATATCACATCCGAAGGCCGGAGGTTGAAGGTGTCAATTTCCGTTTCTGTCGCTTAGGTCTCCAGAGAGATAACAGCGAAAAAGAGCACTGGTAATTGAGCCTGGATTAATGTCTATCGATAAATGCATGTGTTTAAAGGGAAAACATTACATATTGTATGCCTGCATATTCTATATTTATCGTTTCTTGCTCAAGTTTGTTTCTTAAATATGAGTTCTCTCCCTGCGCTTGGCAAATTACCTTGTATGCAGGGGTCCCTGTTTTTCAAATAAATAAAAAAAAATTAAAGCAGTGCCTTAGTGTGCTTGCAACATTTTCTACTGTTTAATTTTGATGTTTTCAAGATGTATGTCTTACAAAAAGCTTCAGTACACATAAAATCAGCTACCACAAGTATGCCGATGACAGTCAGATCCATAGTAGTATATCTATGTTTCTGGGACACTGCAGAGTCCCTTAAAGTACCTCAACCTTATTCATAATGGATGTGTCAAAACTGGCTCTGCCTTATGAAGTAAAAACAGGGATTCAGCCATTAGTTTGATCTAACAAATTTCCATTTGATTAGTCTCTTACTGTGGGTGCCCCTGAAATCCTCGAACATGGTTCAAATCTGGGGGAAAGTTGTCTTATTCCACTCAAAATAGTTTTCACCGGGAATAAAACAAGGATCTTAAGCTCTCCAGGCTAAATAGCATTGTGTCAGCTTGAGCGCCTCTCATAAACTTAAGATGTCAATTTTTCAAGCCTTTTGTTGTAATTTGCCCCTACCAATGGGTGGCGCCCTAAGGTTTCTGCCTTACCTTGCCATGTGAAAGTGATGTACTTGGTCGTCGCCTTCCTGGGGACCAGCCTCTACCTCGCCTCGGTGCCTAGTCTAATCATGGGTCCCACTCTGTGACTCTGGGCAATGGTTTGCTTAATCTCCACAACGGCCCCAGCAGCGCTGTGGATGCCTGGCTTCACCTTGGGGGTGCCCAGGAGTGGACATTTCACAGGAAAGCCAGGATGGGTTCCGCAGCGGTATGAATACAGCGCTACGAGGCCTCCGGGTAGAAGTGCGCTATATAAAATACAAACATTTACATTTACATTTACTAAGTTATTACCAATACCCCTCATTCTTGTAAGGCTGCTGGATGCTCCTGTCTAAACGATGATCAAGCTCCAAATAGTGCAAAACGTACCTGCCTACCTCATCTGTGGCTTAAGAAGAGTCTACCAACATCATTTCATGCTCTTCCATATTCTAAAATATTTTTGCTCTCCATGTATTGATGCCCTAGAAAATATTAAGTTGAGAATCATGGACCCGATTCACAAAAGTAATCTGAGACAAAATCCTAACTTTACGACTTTTGGTATTCACAAAAGGCATTTACGAGTAGTAACGTTAGGATTCCTAATTTCACTACTCCTAAATGCCTTTTTTGAATACCGAAAGTCGTAAAGTTAGGACTTTTCTCAGTTTCGGAGTAGTAAAGTTAGGAATCCTAACTTTGCTGCTCCTAAATGCCTTTTCGAATACCAAAAGTCGTAAAGTAAGGATTGTGTCTCAGTTTAGGAGTAGTAAAGTTAGGAATTCTAACTTTACTACTCCTAAATGCCTCTTGTGAATAACAAACGTGGTAAAGTTCAGATTTTTCTCAGTTTAGGAGTAGTAAAGTTAGGAATCTTAACTTTACTATTCCTAAATGCCTTTTTTGAATACCGAAAGTAGTAAAGTTAGGATTTTAGCTCAGATTACTTTTGTGAATCGGGCCCCATGTTGTTATGTGACCCTTTAAAGTTGGCCATGCACAACTTACCACAGATTTGATATATTGTACAACCGTATGTTGGAGCCATGCACTGATGAGCATTGCAGACTGCAACTTACTGTGAACATATTTATTCTCATGTGCACTTCTGCTGATCACACTGTGATGCCATGTAACCACATCAGAGCCAAACTGGAAACCAAAATCAACCTTGGCAAAAATGTTCAAGCAAGCCCCATTCAAGTCATATCAGACAAGTCAAACGGTAGGGCATGACTAGAAAGAGGTAATTTGTTGGGTCCTGCTCTGAAAACAGCCTTTAGCCTGCATCTTACTGGGAAAATGGCAGAATGGCCAGTGTGATTCTACCCAAATAAAAGTGTCAGACTTGATTCAAAATACCTCTGGTCAGATTCCAAAAAGGACAGTAAAATATTTAGTCAATGACCCACTCGATCACCCAGCCTATAAAAAGTGTGACCTGAGGAAAGGATTCGGCAAGGAGGATGTCCTACTCTGATCGTTCTGAAGCATCTACTTTGTTTTTAGGCTGTCATAGAGATCCAGCATCAGCGGATATAAGAGTCATCATGACTATTTTTCATTTGAATTCTCAATGACAACACGAGTGCACTTTACGGATTGTAAAATTGAGCAACTGCAATTTGTAAGGACTTCCTAATTCAAGTACAACAATGACTTGTAAAGTGCACTATGGGAGATACAGTTTTGTTATAGTCATGTGACCTAATGATTTTAATAGCACACACGATGCACTTTGCTAATTCCTTCCCATCCTGTGACCAAGACATACACCATAACGCGTAAGGAGGCATGATGTGCTGTTGCGCCTTTGAAAATAAAAGCGGCAAACTACAGAAATGGACCTCAGTGTTGTTGCCTTAACCCAAATAGCCCTCGTGTGCGTGCTCTTTTACCGAAGTGGAGTAGAGGTTTTTCTTGTTTGATATTTATATACATATATACACACACACACACACACACACATATATACTCAACGATAATTTAGACATTTTCCATGACCTTGCTATTGCCAGTATTAAACAATTGCATGTTTCAATTCTTCAATCTAAACACCATGGAAGAGTACACAACACCAAATATTACAACTTGGTTAAAAAAATCCAGGCTGATAATTCTATCATTGTTCGCCAGGCCGACAAAGGTGGCAATGTTGTTCTTTGGCCGCGAACATTGTACCTGGAGGAAGCTTATGCACAATTGAACGAGGCTTCCTGTTACAAGCGTTGTGATCTTTCAGAGATTAAACTGGCACAGAACAATCTTAGCAGCCTTTTGGTGGGATGGAAAAGCACCGGCCTCTTGAACTTGGATGAATTCAAGTTCTTGAAGAAAGATTTTCCTGTGATGCCGGTGCTATATCTAATCCCCAAAGTGCACAAGGATGCCAACAAACCCCCGGGGAGGCCCATTATTTCTGCCAGGGACGGCCTTTTGGAAAATGTCACAAAATATATCGACTTTTTTTTACAGGATTTTGTTTCTGCATTGCCATCGTATGTGCAAGATTCAAGTGACTTGTTGAGAGAACTTGAGACTGCTAAGTGGGAGCCAGACTACTGGTTAATAACGCTTGATGTGTCGTCGTTATACACTAGCATTAAGCACCTTGACGGACTTTCTTGGGAAACAGGTCTGTGCAATATCTGGAACATAACAAAATGCTGATTGCTATGATTTCATTCTGTTTGAATAACAATTATTTCCAATTCAATAGCCAATTTTTTCAGCAAATCAGGGGTGTGGCCATGGGGGCCTGCTTCTCTCCCAGTTATGCCTGTTTGCATATGGGCTACTGGGAGAGGCAGGTACTCATGGGGTACACACGGTCTGATCGTGGCTAAATTGGTATCGTTACATTGACGATATATTTTTGATATGGCGGGGCACCAAACAGGAGGCAATCGAGTTTATTGCACAGCTAAACAACAATGCATACAACCTGGAGTTTACCCCCAGTATGAGCCAAACATGCATTGACTTCTTGGATGTCAGTGTCTTGGTTACTAACAATACGTTACATACTACGTTGTTCCGTAAACCGAAATACTGTGCTCCATGCCAAGAGCAATCATCCGGCACACCTGATTCGCAGCACCCCCTATGGGGAAATGCTGCTTATCAGACAAATTTGTAGCACAGAAGACCAGTGCAGTCAGGTGCAACGTGACAGCAGAGCCCGATTTTTAGCTAGGGGTTATTCTCAGAGCTTAATTGATTCGGCAATTCGTAAAGTGAATGCCATGCCTAGAGAGGTAGCCTTACAACCCAGGAGATTAACTAACAAAGAAGCAGACAGTGCTGACCAACCGGTGAGATTAGTATTGACTTTCAATCGTCAATTTCAGGCTTTGAGGAAAATTGTTTCCAAAAACTGGAATCTTATCAGCTCTGATCCAGTGATCCAGAGCAAAAATCCCAACAACTGCAGGGGAACCACATTTCAATACTAGGACCCGCCCCAGTGGGCGTGTAGTCGCAATGCTTCCTGGTCCTTGAAGTTCCTCGTGCCACATCAGGTGCTGGGAAATCGTTCGTAATAATAAAATAGTGTTCATTCCCAAGTGAAATATGGTTCCCCTGCAGTTGTTGGGATTTTTGCTCAAGCCAGTGAACAAGGGCAGAGAGCTGCCCGAAACGCGTTTGGCCATCATTGAGACTGAAGGAGTGAACATGAATTTGTTGCTGTTCCACATTAAAGTATGGTGCAAACTCTCTGTTTGGTTGGCGTTTCCTTCGAGGGCAACTTTTTTACGTTGGAATGTTAGCGGCAGCTCGGCCGCGGAGACGCCCCTCTGCATGAAAGCAGTCCTGCGGAGCCTGTAAAGTCAGGACCCGAGAGGACAGAGAGGCCGACGGTGTGGAAAATGAAATAAAGAGCAAAATCATTGTATTCCCTCCTGAAGCAACCCACTTGGGAACGAACACTATTTTATTATTACGAACGATTTCCCAGAACCTGATGTGGCACGAGGAACTTCAAGGACCAGGAAGCTGTTCCACATTAAAGTATGGTGCAAACTCTCTGTTTGGTTGGCGTTTCCTTCGAGGGCAACCTTTTTACGTTGGAATATATATATATATATATATATATATCTGGAACTTCGGAATTCAGCAAACACGACTGTAGGCCAAATAACGAAACGGACCCATTTAGGTTGATTTGAACGCTCTTTATTCTGTTCTGTGCACCCTCTCGATCGCCATGACGCACACATACATTACCTACTGGCGCTCGCCAGTAGGTAGTTATAGTTAGGACCTAGTTAGGATAGGAAAATTGCAACATTCTATTCCCAATAACTTTAGGGCAGATTGAGAAATCTTCGCGAATTTTCAAAACTTGTGGGGTGCTCTAGTCCGCTCCTATATTGAATGTTTTGGGGTGATTCGGCAAGTGGGGGCCGAGAAAAAAGGGGGGGTCCCAAAACGTGTTTTCTTACTGCAATTTTCCATAGGAAACTTTAGCCACGGCTACAGCCCGAACTGCTAACCAGAATTACACCAAATTTGGCAAAAAGGTAGTCCTTGGTTCAGAAAGAACTCTTTTTGGTAAATGGTGTGTTGGACCTGCGATGGGCAAGCCCAGCACAAAGGGGGTAGCTTGGCTCAAGTGACAAGACAAGTGAAGGCTGTACTGTTAAGCCGGCTCTGACCCAATAATAACTCCTTGTACATCCACACCAAAAAGAAGGACACCACACCACTACTGTAGAAAAATACGATTCCTTTATATAAAAGTTCTTTGTTGTAAATAGGGTTGACTGGGAAAGCACATATACATTTCTTTTGGTCATACAGTTCTGGTAATAAATAGTATTAATAAATAGAATAACTTCAGGAATGAGTATCACAATAAATATCAGAATAAATATCAGAATAAATATCAGAATAAATATCAGATTAAATATTGGTTCATTTAAATAAACAACCACATGTTTCTTCTGGTATCGCTGCCACCAATTAAATACTTAAGAATCATTACATGTGCAATACGTTTCAAATGGGAAAGATAACTCTTACAGTTTATGCTGTTTTCAATGACCGGGTATACGGCTTCTCTGAGCACAGAATTATTATTATTATTATTATTAAAAAAGTTTATAGAGCGCGTAGTCCCCCTGAGGTATCCCAGCGCTGAAAATCCCTACATCTGTGGTTCCGGGGGCGAAAAAAGGGGGTGGGGGGAGGACAGCAGATTCAGGAAGAACGAAGGTAGCGTTTAAGGGAACAGGTGAGCTTTCAACCGTTTCCTAAAGCGTAAATAGCAAGGTTCTGTTCTCAAGTCTCGGGGGAGAGCATTCCAGAGGCGAGCGGTGTGGACCGAGAAGCGTCTTCCACCCGAGCGAGCTTTCTTGAATCTAGGAAGGGTGATAAAGGACTCCTTATCCGATCGAAGAGATCTTGGGGCTTTGTATGGTCTTATAAATTTCCTAAGAATCGGGGGGGCTCGATTCTGCAGTAGTTTATGCGCCAGGCATAAAGCTTTGAATATTACTCGTTCCCTCACTGGAAGCCAGTGAAGGAGCTTCAGTGCAGGTTTGGCTGAGGCTCTGGCAGGGGTATTAGTAAGGATTCGGGCGGCCGCATTTTGGATTCTCTGTAATTTATTCAGAGTTGCTTCGGGCGCGCCCAGGTAGATAGCGTTGCTATAGTCGAGCCTGGAAAGTATAAGGCCTTGGATGAGAAGTCTCTGCGAAGTACGGGGAAGTAGGTGCAGGATCTTTCTCATTGATTTCAGTAGCCGAAACAAGTACCGGCTACTTTTTTTGCTTGGGTAGTGAGTGAGAGGTCGGTTTCGATCCATACACCCAGGCTTTTTACTTCCTGTTTTGGGTCAGGGGGGGGACCCAGACAGGGTGGCCAGATGTTCTGAGGGAGGGTGAGTCCTTTCTGACCCAGCAGGAGAATATCCGTCTTTGAACCATTCAGTTTTAAGGCTGAGCTATTCATCCACCCTTGTATCTGCGTCAAGCAGTTGAATAAGTCCGCAGGTTGTTGGCTAGGGTGGGAAAGGGAGACCACTAGTTGAGTGTCATCCGCATAACTGACGATGCTCACTCCGAACGGGGTCACAACCTCCTCCAATGGGGACATGTAGATGTTAAACAATGTGGGGCTCAGGGAGGAGCCCTGAGGCACCCCACATTGGAGGGGTGTTTCGGAGGAGCAGGTGTTGTTCTCCCAAACCTGAAAGGATCGTTGGGCCAGAAAGGAGGAGAGCCAAGATAGAGCCGTGCCCTCCACTCCTACCCTCTTGAGCCGTTTGATCAGAAGGTGGTGGTTGACGGTGTCGAAGGGCGCACTCAGGTCGAGGAGGATCACTGCCACTGATCCCCCTTCGTCTAAGAGTGCTCTGGCCTCCTCCACCGCCGCCAGGAGGGCGATGTCGGTGCCCTGCCCTGGGCGAAACCCTGTCTGCGGGTTTTTTAACAGGTTATTAGATTCAAGAAACTGAGAGAGTTTCTTGTTCACCAGTTTCTCTGCAATCTTGCTGGTCCCAGGGAGAAGGGATATTGGTCGATAGTTGGCCAATTCCGCCGGGTCCAAGAAAGGTTTCTTTAAAAGCGCTTTAACAACAGCCGCTTTCCAACTAAGGGGAACGACTCCTTGTTGTAATGACGCATTTATCAGGTGGGTGAGGGGGGGGATGATGATGGAGGCTACTTCCTTGAGGGTTCGTAGCGGGGCGGGGTCCCTAGGAGATCCGCTTTTGATGACTTTTAGCGTATCCTCAACTTCTTTGATGGTTATTTGCCCCCAGGAGGATAGGCGGGGGGAGATCGGAGTGTCGGGGGGGTCGTCACTCTCTCCCAGGTTGGTAGAAGGGATGGAGTCGAAGATTTTTTGAATCTTTGTTTGGAAAAAGCTGGCTAGCTGATGACATTTTTCCTGGTCTGCTTTGGGGTCAGGGGGGTTGTTCGGGCCGGGATCAGGGACCTTAAGAAGTTCTTTCAGGATGGTGAAAGTTTCTTTGCTAGAGCAAGCGGCCCTTTCAATTCTTTCCTGAAAGAATAGGCTTTTTGCCTTGCCAATGGAGGATTTGTATCTTGCTAGGGAGATCAGGTAAGCATCCTTGTTGGAACTGGGTCCTTGTTGGAATAAGGTTTGGGACTCTTTAATAATCATTCAGGGCGTATGCGCGTATATCTAAAAGGCAAGGAAACACAGTAAATACATCATTTGCACTCGGCGGACACCAGGATAGGATCTCTGCTTTTGCCGGTGAAGTCTATGCGTGCCTACGGGCTTTAGTCCCACTAGAGCACAGGCGGCACCAGTTCAAAGTCTTTAGACTGACGAACGGGCTGCCGGAGAGGTCACACAATCTTCGCGCACAGTCAAATGAATGCCGGTTCACAGTTCCTTCACAACGCTGCATTCACTATGAAGAAACGGGCCCACCTCACATCGGCTGCAATCAAAATACGATTCAGTCGGGCACAGCACTTCTCTCGTCAGCGACGGGGCTCTCAGGGGCTCCACGGACCTCCCTCCGACTTCCGCATACAGGGTGGTTCCCGCCCACAGCTACAGCTCCCGGGTCACTGGGGAGTGGCAGAGACGCTAGTCCCGCCCAACGAAGGCCGGCCTTTCCCGGCCCCGGCGCACCACCTCACCTTCAATCTGCGCAGGCAGCGCTCTACGCTGGTGGGGCTCGGAGACGTCCGAGCTCCCCTCTAGAGGCACCTGTCGCGAAGGGGGCACAGCTGACGATCGCGGTCGCGGCGAACTTGCTCTCGCCTCGCGACTCGATAAATCGATCACAGTTCACCACCGGGGGGGCGGGGAGGCACACAAATCTGGCCACAGTCTTTGGGGGCAATGAGGTACTCGCTGGGCAGGCGCTGTAGGCGCTAGATCACTTCTCACGTAGCTGACTGGAACGCCAGTCAGACACAACGCCAGCAACCCTTTGCTGCTCTACTGCCTGCGCTACCAGCCACCTCAGGGGTCAACAGGGCAGGTGTCAATCTGGTGTCAAGTCTGGAATCTCTACTCTAGTCTGAACTAATCTTCTTCTCATCTTCATCTAATCATCTCCATCTAAAATGGCCGCCAGGGACGGGGCCTTATATAGCCAGTGCCCTGGGGTACTGGCACGAGCCAGAAGGTTCTAGAACCTTCTCTGGCTGTGACAATGACATGGCACTCTTGAGGGGTATTTAGGACACTCACAGCCACCGAACTGGGGTTCTAGAGCAGCCATTTTGTGTACCTGAGGAAAATAAAGAAATTCCTGTCAGAAATGCGCGCCAAACAAAGGGCGCCAAAACCTCAAAAGGCCGGGGTTCATGAAGGCTCCAATGGGAGTCACTTCACATGAGGAAAAAGGGTGTCCACCATTTTAGGTTCATTTACGCAGGTTAACCACCCCAGCTTGTAATGCAACAGGTTTGGGCCAGGCGCCTTGTAAATAGGTGCCACAAACCTTGTGAGCAACTGGGCATCAAGGAACATCTAACCCCATGAAACAACACATAAAAAGTCCTGGTAGACAAATAAAAAGCGACAAATTTTGGGAGGTACAGGGGAACAAAAGAAATCATAGTGGTGAGGGGACTCTCAGAAGCAGACGGGTCTAACACGCGTCCCCCCCAGCTGAAAGTGGGGAGAGCTACCCAACTCCTTGGGAGTCCTCAACACTAAGGCGGAAATACCTGGAGAGACCGTCTGCATTGGCGTGGTCAACGCCGGGCCGGTGTTCCACCCGAAAGTCCATTCCCTGTAGGGAGATAGACCACCTCAACAGTTTGGGATTTTCCCCCTTCATTTGCATGAGCCAACTAAGGGGTCGGTGGTCTGTCTGAACAAGGAAGTGTGAACCAAACAAATATGGTCGCAGCTTCTTCAGTGCCCAGACCACCGCAAAGGCTTCCCGCTCGATCGTACTCCACCTCTGTTCCCGGGGAAGCAGTCTCCGTGACAGAAAGACCACGGGTTGATCCAGACCCTCTTCATTGAGTTGCAATAGCACCGCCCCAATGCCAATGTCGGATGCATCTGTCTGGACAATGAACTCTTTTGAAAAATCTGGAGCCTTCAGGACTGGAGCGTTACACAATGCTTGTTTCAGAGTGTCGAAGGCTCGCTGGCAAACCTCCGTCCAAATGACTCTCCTGGGTTGCTTTTTGGCCGTGAGTTCTGTAAGGGGTGCCATGATAGTGCCATACCCCTTCACGAATCGTCTGTAGTAACCTGTGAGGCCCAGGAAGGCTCGGACCTCAGTCTGGGTCTTGGGGGGTTTCCAGGCCATGATTGCCTCAATCTTCGCCTGAAGGGGCTGCACCGTTCCCCGGCCCACCAAGTGTCCTAAGTACACTACCGACCCCTGTCCAATCTGACATTTGCTGGCCTTGATCGTCAAGCCAGCCCGTTCCAGGGCCTGGAGAACGGCTTGCAAGTGCTGCAAGTGATCCTCCCAGCTGCTACTGAAGACAGCTATGTCATCCAAGTAAGCAGCAGAGAATGACTCCATCCCGGTGAGGATCGTGTTCACCAGCCGCTGAAAAGTGGCAGGTGCGTTCTTGAGCCCAAAGGGCATGACGCAAAACTGGTAGTGTCCATCAGGTGTGGAGAAGGCTGACCTTTCCTTGGCTCCATTAGACATGGGAATCTGCCAGTACCCTGCAGTGAGGTCAATGGTACTGAGATATTGGGCAGCTCCCAACCGGTCAATCAATTCATCCGCCCGAGGGATCGGATGAGCATCCGTTTTGGTTACCGAATTTAGTCCTCGGTAGTCCACACAGAATCTCAATTCTGGTGTGGTGCCAGGTGGGGCAGCTTTAGGAACTAACACCACCGGGCTAGACCAAGGGCTACTTGAAGGTTCGATGACTCCTAGCTCCAGCATCTTAGCTACTTCGCTTTGTATACTGGCCTTCACCTTGTCAGACAGCCGGTAAGACTTTGACTTCACAGGTGGGCTGTCCCCTGTGTCCACGTCATGGGTACACAGGTGGGTCTTACCCGGGACAAGGGAGAACAGAGGAGCGAATGACCCCAAGACCTGGCGACATTCCTCCTGCTGCTCAGAGTCAGGGTTGGCGAGAGTTTCACTCCCTCCACTGACCCATCCTTTTCTTGAGACGCAAAGAGGTCGGGGAGAGGCTCCGTGTCCTCTTCCTCCGATCCGTCAGTCACCATAACCAACATGACTTCGGGCCTCTCGTAGTGGGGCTTGAGGCGATTGGCATGTAACACCCGATGCGGATGCCGAGGGGTCTTTACGCCCACCAGATAGGTAGACTTGCCCTTCTTCTTCAATACCTCGTAGGGGCCTGTCCAACGATCCTGGAGGGCACTCAGCTCTCCAGGCTCCATCACCCACACCTTCTGGCCAGGCTCCAACTCCACTGGGTTAGCGTTGTGGTCATACCACGCTTTCATAACTGCCTGACTGGCTTCCAAGTTGTCAGAAGCTTGCTTCCACAACTTAGCCATTTGGCTTCGGAAGGCCAGCATGTAGCTCACCACATCCTGGGGAACTTTCCGGGGAGACTTTTCCCAGGAGTCCCTCACCAGGCTGAGAGGTCCACGTACAGGGTGCCCGTACAAAAGCTCGAAGGGGCTGAAGCCCACTCCCTTTTGCGGCACTTCCCTGTAGGAAAAGAGCAAACAGGGTAGGAGGACGTCCCATTTCCTCCGCAGGCTTTCGGGTAGACTTCTGATCAAGGTTTGGTTGAACCTTTCCACAAGACCATTGGTCTGTGGGTGATAAGGAGTGGTGAACCTGTAAGTCACTCCACACTCCTTCCACATGGCCCGCATATATGCTGACAGGAAGTTGGTCCCCCTGTCAGACACAACTTCCTTGGGGAATCCCACTTGGGTAAAGATCCCCATCAGGGCCTTGGCCACTACTGGTGCAGTAATGGTTCTCAGAGGAATTGCCTCTGGATACCTTGTGGCGTGATCCACCAGGACCAGGATAAACCTGTGACCGGATGATGTAGGTGGATCTAGGGGCCCAGCAATGTCGATGCCCACCCTTTCAAAGGGGGTGGCAACAACGGGAAGTGGTTCCAGGGGAGCCTTCAGCTTCGTCCCTGTTTTCCCACTGGCTTGGCATGACACGCACGACCGACAGTATGTGTCGGACGCCACCCTCATTCGAGGCCAATAAAAGTGGGGGACAAGCCGGGCAAAGGTCTTGTCCTGACCCAAGTGTCCTGCCAAGGGAATCTCATGAGCCAACTCTAATAGGAAGGCTCGGTAACACTGTGGGACTACCAGGGCCCGTGACAATCCGTGCACTGGCGCCCTGGGTTCACTGTAGAGGAGACCATCCTCCCAGTAAACACGATAGTTCCCAGACTCGTTACCTGCTGCCTGGGCTTCAGCCTGTTGCCTCAGACCCTCGAGGGTGGGACATTCCCTTTGTCCCTTGCTCAGTTCCTCCCTGGATGGTCCTCCTTCCCCTCGCCACTCAGCGGGGATAGGCAAGTCCTCCAACGGAACCATGTCCTCCTCCGCGGACTCCGGGTCCACCTCCACAGGTGGCCTATCCGTCTCACGGGGCATGGACCTCGAGGCAGGCTCCTCCTGTCCTCGAAATGTTCCCTCATCAGCAGCTGGGTGGGCCATTGTTCCAGGCTCCAACCCACGCGACTTCTCCTCCCGAGCAGCCGCAGACCTGGTACTCACACAGGCCCAATCAGGTGTACCCAGCATCTCAGTATGAGTCGGTATTCCACCTCCTTCCAAGCATTGTGCTCCATATTATTGCCCGTTAACTGCAAACACAACAATGATGGACAGAATGTGGATCAATGTCACACATTCACCCCAGTCCAAAGATCTGGGCCCAAATCCATCGTTTTTCCACTCCACACCACCCTGGGTTAGACAATGGCGATATGCAAATCAGCGCTGACCCTGTGCCCCATGGGAACAGTCCAGTCCGAACTACAAAAGCCATGTCCTTCCCAGAACGGAAACAAGCATCCGAGGACCGGCCCGGTTTCGAGGTAACACCTCTCTTCAGCCCGGCTAGCTTGATTCCAGTGGTGTGGAGTGCCTGGGACTCACGTCTGAGCATCCCCAGTACACTTAGAGCGGTAACTGCAAACACAACAATGATGGACAGAATGTGGATCAATGTCACACATTCACCCCAGTCCAAAGATCTGGGCCCAAATCCATCGTTTTTCCACTCCACACCACCCTGGGTTAGACAATGGCGATATGCAAATCAGCGCTGACCCTGTGCCCCATGGGAACAGTCCAGTCCGAACTACAAAAGCCATGTCCTTCCCAGAACGGAAACAAGCATCCGAGGACCGGCCCGGTTTCGAGGTAACACCTCTCTTCAGCCCGGCTAGCTTGATTCCAGTGGTGTGGAGTGCCTGGGACTCACGTCTGAGCATCCCCAGTACACTTAGAGCGGTAACTGCAAACACAACAATGATGGACAGAATGTGGATCAATGTCACACAGATCTGGGCCCAAATCCATGGTTTTTCCACTCCACACCACCCTGGGTTAGACAATGGCGACATGCAAATCAGCGCTGACCCTGTGCATTCTGTCCATCATTGTTGTGTTTGCAGTTACCGCTCTAAGTGTACTGGGGATGCTCAGACGTGAGTCCCAGTTACTCCACACCACTGTAATCAAGCTAGCCGGGCTGAAGAGAGGTGTTACCTCGAAACCGGGCCGGTCCTTGGATGCTTGTTTCCGTTCTGGGAAGGACATGGCTTTTGTAGTTCGGACTGGACTGTTCCCATGGGCACAGGGTCAGCGCTGATTTGCATATCGCCATTGTCTAACCCAGGGTGGTGTGGAGTGGAAAAACGATGGATTTGGGCCCAGATCTTTGGACTGGGGTGAATGTGTGACATTGATCCACATTCTGTCCATCATTGTTGTGTTTGCAGTTACCATATTATTGCCCAGCAGACAATCGACTGGCACGGCGGGGCTTACGGCAACTCGAAGTGAACCTGCAACCCCTCCCCACTCAAAGGGAACCTCGGCCACAGGATAGTGGCCCATTCTGCCGTCAGCCATCGCGGCTGGATGAAGTACGCCTGGAATCACCTGCTCTGAGGACACCAGATGACTCCTTACCATAGTCATACTGGCTCCTGTATCTCTCAGAGCTTCCCCTCTATGGCCATTGATGGTGACCCATTGCCCATACTTGGTAGTATTTGAGGGCACCTGGATCTTTGGAACCATCTCCCGATCACCCAGGGACACTAAGGTGACACTCGCCCACTCCCCCCCCTTAACTAAGGGCATCTCCTCCCCGAGCGCTACACTAGCGACTCCCGGGGCCTTTCCTCCAGTGGGAGGGGGTGGTCTCTTTGGGCATTTCACGTCTCCCTTATAATGTCCAATACCACCGCACTCATAGCAATGGATAACCCTTGGCTGCTGACTCGGGCCAGGATTAGGGTTCTTCTGCGGGTTAGCCTTAGAAGTGGAGAAGATACTTTTCCCCTTAAAGGTATTTTGGGGGCCTCTGGAGAACTCCTGCTTCTTGTTATCTCCCCCCTCTTTCTTCTGGGGAGCGCCCTGTCCGGACTTCTGAGAATCTCCTCCCGTCCCCTTCGTGGACACTCGGGTACTTGCCCAAATGTCCGCCTCCTCAGCAAGCTTACGGGGGCAAGTAAGTTTGCTGTCTACCAGGTGTTGCCTCAGCTCGGGAAGACATTTCTCGAGTAGATGTTCCTTGAGTATCAGGTCGTACAACCCTCGATAGTCCTCCACCTCATTACCTTGGACCCACGCATCCAGGGCTTTCTTGGCAAAATCCAGGAAGTCAACCCAATTCTGTGAGCTCAGCTTGTGGCTGCCCCTAAACCTTTGCCTGTATTTCTCGGGGGTCAACCCAAACTTCCTGATGAGCGCCACGTTCATGGCGGGGTAATTAACCTGTTCCTCCCGGTCTAGGGCCAATAGGGCATCCCTACCTGTCGGAGGCATGTACCGGTATAATCCACCACCCCAATGCTTCGCATGGATCCCATTGGCTCTTAAGGAGACCTCATAGGCTGCCAGCCACTTGGCTATGTCGTCTCCAGCGGTATAACTGGCGACTACGTCCTTGGGTAAATGGGGCCTGGGCTCCCTGGCAAATTTCTTTGACTCGACACCCTTCGGAGTGATGTTAGGGGCCTGGAATTCGAGTTCTCGTAGCTTGAACTTGTGTTCCAACCTCTTCCTTTCCATCTCCAGCTTGGACTCATGTTCCAACCTCCTCCCCTCACTCCTTTCTTCCAACTCCATTTTTGCTATTTCCCACCTTAACAGTCTTTCCTCTCTCCTGTCAGCTAACTCGGTTTCTGACAACCCTCTCGATGACACACTGCTGCCCTCCCTAGAGGTTGCCTTGGGGCTGATTGACATCTCACCCACCCCCGGGAGACATTCCGCAGTCCTATCAATGACAGTACCTCTGTCCGATTCCTCCTCCTGCACCGTTCCCTCCGTGTGTGCTTCCACCCATGCTCGCAGACTAGTACGGAGCTCCTCTCTTTTGGCCCCTCGCCTGACAAACACTCCCCTCTCCTGACAGAAATCCTTGAGCTGTGCCACAGTATAGGTCTCCAGCTCTGACATTTCAAATTCCATCTTGTCAATGAAAAGTGTGGACAACCACCCCGAAGTAGGTGACCAGGATAAGAACTTTGAGGGTCACTTCCACCCACCTCCAGGAAAGAATTTGGAAAAAGCAAAACGTTGAATATGAGGGCCGCTAGGAGAAAACTCCGGGTGTGTACCTGTGGTGCACACTGAATTATTATGGGGTACAAAACAAGCACGGCTTGCAATCCCACCCGCTGAGCACCAATTTTATGTTGGACCTGCGATGGGCAAGCCCAGCACAAAGGGGGTAGCTTGGCTCAAGTGACAAGGCAAGTGAAGGCTGTAGTGTTAAGCCGGCTCTGACCCAATAATAACTCCTTGTACATCCACACCAAAAAGAAGGACACCACACCACTGCTGTAGAAAAATACGATTCCTTTATATAAAAGTTCTTTGTTGTAAATAGGGTTGACTGGGAAAGCACATATACATTTCTTTTGGTCATACAGTTCTGGTAATAAATAGTATTAATAAATAGAATAACTTCAGGAATGAGTATCACAATAAATATCAGAATAAATATTAGAATAAATATCAGAATAAATATCAGAATAAATATCTGAATAAATATTGGTTCATTTAAATAAACAACCACATGTTTCTTCTGGTATCGCTGCCACCAATTAAATACTTTAGAATCATTACATGTGCAATACGTTTCAAATGGGAAAGATAACTCTTACAGTTTATGCTGTTTTCAATGACCGGGTATACGGCTTCTCTGAGCACAAAATAAGGTTTGGGACTCTTTAATAATCATTCAGGGCGTATGCGCGTATATCTAAAAGGCAAGGAAACACAGTAAATACATCATTTGCACTCGGCGGTCACTAGGATAGGATCTCTGCTTTTGCCGGTGAAGTCTATGTGCGCCTACGGGCTTTAGCACCACTAGAGCACAGGCGGCACCAGTTTAAAGTCTTTAGACTGACGAACGGGCTGCCGGAGAGGTCACACAATCTTTGCGCACAGTCAAATGAATGCCGGTTCACAGTTCCTTCACAACGCTGCATTCACTATGAAGAAACGGGCCCACCTCACATCGGCTGCAATCAAAATACGATTCAGTCGGGCACACCACTTCTCTCGTCAGCGACGGGGCTCTCAGGGGCTCCACGGACCTCCCTCCGACTTCCGCATACAGGGTGGTTCCCGCCCACAGCTACAGCTCCCGGGTCACTGGGGAGTGGCAGAGACGCTAGTCCCGCCCAACGAAGGCCGGCCTTTCCCCGCCCCGGCGCACCACCTCACCTTCAATCTGCGCAGGCAGCGCTCTACGCTGGTGGGGCTCGGAGACGTCCGAGCTCCCCTCTAGAGGCACCTGTCGCGAAGGGGGCACAGCTGACGAAAGGGCGCCAAAACCTCAAAAGGCCAGGGTTCATGAAAGGCTCCAATGGGAGTCACTTCACATGAGGAAAAAAGGTGTCCACCATTTTAAGTTCCTTTATGCAGGTTAACCACCCCAGCTTGTAATGCCACAGGTTTGGGCCAGGCGCCTTGTAAGTTGGTGCCACAAACCTTGTGAGCAACTGGGCGTCAAGGAACATCTAACCCCATGAAACAACACATAAAAAGTCCTGGTAGACAAATAAAAAGCGACACATTTTGGGAGGTACAGGGGAACAAAAGAAATCATAGTGGTGAGGGGACTCTCAGAAGCAGACGGGTCTAACATGGTGTAAATCCATTCAGTAGTTCCTGAGAAATTTGAAAAAGATCAAATATCGATATCTGGACGGAGCCTAACCACACATGTCATCGTGAGATCTGATTGGCTGACAGCACTTCATCCTGAATTGCTGGCAGCCATGTTATGTTATGTTATAGGGGGTGCTTTTATAGCGCACGGCTACTCCGAGGAGTGTCCCGGCGCTGTCAGAGCCTCACAGGTCCCGAGTGGAAAGAGACAGGACAAATAAAGGGGGCATAGCTCAGCAGGGCGGTGTTATTGCAGGAAAAGCAGGGTCTTCAGGTCTTTCCTGAAGGCCAACAGATTGGAGCTGGATCTGAGAGAGAGAGCAAGATCGTTCCACAGCGGAGGGGCGATATGTTTGAAAGAACTCCCCCCACAGCGGGCACGCCGGATCATGGGAGTGACTGCCTTGGCCTGGGTTGAAGAGCGCAAGGATCTGGATGGTGAATAAAAACTGATCCATTTCTGAAGATAGCGGGCGCCTGTGTCATGCAGAGCTTTAAACGCGATGGTCAGGGCCTTGAAAGTGATCCGCTTCTTCATGGGTAGCCAGTGAAGCGTTCTAAGAAGCTCACTGGCCCTTGCTCTCCTAGAGAGGCCAAAGATGGCGCGGGCCACCGAGTTCTGCACCACCTGGAGACGTGATAAAAGGTAGTTTGGCAGTCCAAGGTAAAGGACGTTAGAGTAGTCCAGCCTTGAACCAATCAGGGCCTGGACGGTGGTCTTTCTGTGTTCCAAGGATAGAAGCGGCAGGAACTTTCTCAGCATCTTCAGGATGGCAAAGCATTTGCCGGCTAGGCCCGACACCTGAGCCCTAAAGGAGAGACAGTTGTCGACCTGAATGCCCAGATTTTTTGCAGCCCCTGATTCACCGGTGGGAGGGAGCATGGCTGCCGGCCACCACTCTTTCCATTTGGGGTCAGCAGGGCATCTTGGGACCAATATACATGATAGTACCCCATTGAAATGCATTGTAGTGAATCAAAGATTTTGAGGGTTACCAAAAGGAGAACTATAAAGGGCGATTACAAACTTTAGTTACATTAGAATTCATTTGTTGATGGTACGATACTAATTTCAGGAATATTGGTGTGTTCTAAGGTGATTTTACCTTCTGCTGGGATATCATGAATCATGTTTGAGAGAAAACTATTTTCACATGCTTGTCCCATAGAGTTTTGGAAGGTGCTCCAGAAGCTAAAATGAGAGCATATTTTCTGTAAATTCACATTATCTTTCTCAGTCATGTGAGAATGAAGTCTGACATTCTCAGCAAGACATGCACATCCAACAGGGGCAGAGACTGTCAGTTGATTCCTTTGTGTTCTACTGCAGCTGCCCAGAGTGTTCTAAAGAACAACTAGAGCACTAACAGTCTTACTTATGACAAAAGTATGGCACACCTGAAGCCATCTTGATTGGAATAAACTGGTAACACTTAAAACATTTAACTTAAAAAGGAACAAAATGATGGGGTTCATTTTGTCATATAAATTATGGTTATGTTGTACATGTTATATTGTTCTGGGGGATTAAGTTGTGTCCTCTGTATGTTTTCCCTTTCCTTTAGGTAGCGTCACTCCGCGTCACTTGGAATGTTCTTATTGGTATTTAAGTGACGTCACCGTTATCTGTTTGACAGATGACAGCTGACTTCCGTAGTGACTGCCGCTAATTCCCGCTCCCTGCGGGCCTTTGTACCTACAATAAATACTTGTGTCAACAACACTTCTTCTACTGTCGTGCTGTTACGCTACAATTGGCGATGAGGGCTGGTGAAACAAGGGTCTGCAGAAAAAAACAGAAGACGCTAGTTTGATTGACGAAACTTGTGATCGGAGCAAGGAGCACTTTATCATAAATAGTGAGTACACGGCGGATACGGCGAGCGATGATTGTGTAAAATCGAGATGAAAGGATTTAGCGCAAAGGATATCGGCAGCGCGTAAAACTTATGGAAGACTTTAAAATATAAATGATTTACTTGGAAATATAACAGTTCGTCTGAGGATTTAATTGTCATAATTCATTGATAAACGCCGCCCTGCCTGTGAAAACTAATGTGAGAGACTCCTGTGATCAGCGCTTCGTTGACAGGGCAACAGCTGAGGTGTCAGTCGTTTACCTCAGCTGTACTGCGTGAAGCATGCCGGGAGCATAAGCGGATTTGCCAATTGGAACGCGCGTCATCGTGCGTGCGCGGCGTGTGGCCATTTTAGAGTCAGACTGACTGAATTGGAACGAGCGCAAGGAAGTGAAAGCTCGTGAATATAGCGTATGAAAAGGATTGAAAGATAAACGAGTTGAAGCATCAAAACGCAAGTAAGCACAAAAGAAATATAGCGAATGAAATAAAAAATAAACAGCAAAGCCATCGAAGCGGATAGTCTGCTGTGTAGGAAATAAAAAAAAAGTAAAGTTGAAATAATAAGCAGATTATGGCTGAGTGTAACAACATGTGTGCGCCTCCTCGGTTTCTAGATGAACCTGGTAAGCCCACAATGAAATGGAAGAAGTGGGTCAGGGCTTTTGAGAACTACATCGTATCAATTGATGGGAAGGCTTTTGACGCTGAAAGAAAATGTTCTTTGTTGTTTGGGCTATTAGGTAAAGCTGGACAGGATATCTTTGATAGCCTGCCTGAATATGAGAGTCCACCCGGAACATTTGTACCATTAAATGAATATCAGGAGGCGTTGAAAAGGTTAGAGAGGCAATTCGACGAGGAGAATAATATAATGGTTGCAAGACATAAATTCGCCCAAAGGAAACAACATGAAGGGGAAAGTGTAGAAGACTATGTTGCATGTCTAAGAGTTCTGGCAGTGGAATGTGAATATGAGGAAATGACGGATGTGTACATAAGGGACCAAATAGTCTTCTACTGCTATACTAAGAAGGTGCAGGAAAGACTGTTAGCGTGTAAGAGACCAACCTTACAGGAAGTCATAGACATTGCTAGGGGTATCGAAAGGTCTCTAATTTCCACTAAGGAATTGTCTTCAACATCGAATAACACTAATGTATTTTATTTACAGGACAAGAGGAAAGTTGATGGTAAAGCGAGTGAAAAAGGTGTAGGTGAAAGGAAGGTGGGAGGTAAGCAGTTGTGCTGTTTCAGGTGTGGTTCAAATGAACACTTAGCTGATTTTAAAAATTGTCCTGCCGTAGGCAAAAAGTGCCTCAAATGTAAAAGATATGGTCACTATACCACCTTGTGTAAAACCAAAAGAATGAGCAATAACATGAGTATAAATACTGTTGGTAATTTTGATGAAGAAATGTGTGCGAATATTGTTTTGTATGTAGAAATGGAGGAAGGAAAGATAAAGGGTCCAGTAAGTAACGTGAAAATTGGTGAGGTTGACCTAAAATTTACAGCAGATTCGGGTGCGCCCATAACAACCATATCAGATACTCTTTTTGAAGAAAAAAGGAATGGTGTACAACTAATGGAATCTGATATAAACCCGAAAGCATTTGGGGGAAAAGGAAATAAATATGCTGGGGTATTTCATTGACACTGTGAGTTTCAGGGGAAGAGTAATTGAAACAAAGATTTATGTAGCAGAGAAAGGGAGGATACTGGTAGGATGGAGAGACCTAGCCCAACTTGGGGTGGTACTGGTGCCGGGGGCAAAAGACCCAGTGATGTTAAGAGATGAATGGGTAAACAGCATATGCTTAAAAGATTTTGATGGAGATTTAGAATCTGTTTTTGAAAAACATAAGGAAGTGTTTAAAAATGAAATAGGTTGTGTGATGGGGTTCAGTCATGACATCAAACTAAAGGAGGGCGCTATACCATGTAAACACAAGGTAAGAACAATACCATTGTCCATAAGAACTGAATTGAGGGAAGTGCTTGAGAAGTTGAAGGGTGAAGGTGTAATTGAAGAGGCAGAAGAGTCTGAATGGGTTTCTGCCATTGTAGTATCGAAGAAGAAAAAGACAGGGGACATTAGGCTATGTGTAGACCTGAGGTCACTTAATAAAAACATTATTGTGAACTGCCATCCCCTACCAAAAATCCAGGACATTCTACAGTCAACATCCGGTTCAAAATACTTTTCATTTATTGACTTAAGAGCCGCATATCATCAGGTATGTCTGTCAGAAAAGTCCAAGAAATTGACAACTTTCATCACGCCCTTTGGTGCATTCAGGTATGTTAGACTTCCCTTTGGCTTAGCATCATCTTCAGGGGTTTTCCAGAAACTCATGGATATTTTGTTTGGAAAGTTGAAAGGGGTGGAAGCCTTTCAAGATGACATTCTTTTGCATTCCAAAACCGAACAAGAGCACATAAAATTGATTGAAATGGTTTTAGACATTTTGGAAAAGAGAGGCATGACAGTCTCAAAGGACAAATGCAAGTTCATGACAGAGGAGATTGAATACTTAGGGCATGTCCTGACAGCTGATGGTATTTCGCCAAAAGATGATTTAGTGCACGCAATAAGGGAGGCCCCGGAACCTAAAAACAAGGAAACACTCAAGTCATTCCTTGGCCTCAGTGAATATTATGCAAAGTTTATTAAAAAATATGCTGAAAAGGTGGAGCCACTTAGGAGACTGTTGAAAAAGAATGTGACCTATAACTGGAAGGAAGAACAAGTTGAAGCGTTCAGGTTAATCAAAGAGGAAATAGCGAATGCTCCTGCATTGAAACCATATGACTCACAATTGGATAATGTAGTAACTGTAGATGCAAGTAATGAGGGCATCGGCGCTGTGTTTTGCCAGAAAAAGGGAAGCGAAGAGAACACGATAGCGTTCATTTCTAGGATGCTGAATGACACGGAGGTCCACTACAGCACAATTGAGCGTGAAACTTTGGCCTGTGTGTGGGCAGTGCACAAACTCAAGGATTATCTGTGGGGGAAGAGTTTCACACTAGTAACCGACCATAAACCATTGGTTTATATGATGGATGGCAAAGGTAGAGGCAACGGAAACGCAAGTTCAAGGTTAATAAGACTAATGTCAAAACTCCAGGAATATAATTTCAAAATTGAGCACATTAAAGGAGGAAAAAACAGTAGAGCGGACTGCTTGTCCAGGTTGCCAGTAAAGGGGCAAAAGAGCGAAGAACAGGACGACAATGAGTGTATAGTTGCACATATTGATGCCACAGTTATGTGCGAAGGATCCATAACTGAAAAAGAATGGGAGGAGTGTATGGAAAAAGATAACGTCATGACCAAAGTAAAAAAGTATGTACAAACTGTATGGCCACATGTAAGAAATCTTGAAGAGGAACTGAGGTCTTACCAGCAGGTAAACGATGAACTAACGCTAGAGAATGGCTACTTAAAAAGAGGTGAAGTTTTTGTTCCGCCATTTGAACTCAGACAAAAGATCATTAAATTGGCTCACAAAGGGCATCCAGGCACCACGGCCACAAAAAAAGTATTAAGAATGCACTATTGGTGGCCAGGTGTGGACAGTGAAATCAGGAGTTATGTAGACAATTGCGAGAAATGCTTAAAGTCAGACAAGCATTGGAGAATTGAAAAGAATGAACTCCAAATGGTAGAAATTCCGGATGGGCCTTGGGCCAAAATAGCAATAGACTTTGCAGGACCGTTCAACATCTTGCCAGATGGGTACAGGTACCTCATAGTTTTGACAGACTACTATACCAAGTGGGTGTGCTACAAATTCGTAAATATGGTGACAACAGAAGTGGTCATAAAGTTTCTCGAAAAAGTATTTGAAAGAGAGGGACAGCCTAAGATCATGGTGTCGGATAACGGATCACAACTGATATCAAGAGCAATGGTTGAGTTCTTGGAAAAGAGAGGAATTATACAGGAGAAGACACCTCTGTACAGTCCAAAGAGCAATGGTCAAGTAGAGAGAATAAACAGATTCTTCAAAGAAGGAATCCAAATGGCAATAGCAAATAATATGGATGTAAAAGATTTTATTAAGGAAAAAATCAGTGCATATAACAACACACCAAAAGATGCCACCGGATATACACCATTTTACCTGATGAGAGGAAGAGCATGTAACACTATCATCACACCAAAAATAAGTGGATGGAAAGGAACAGCTGTGGAAGTGAGAGAAGTGAGTGAAAAGGAACTCAAGGTGAAGGAGAACATTGAGAACAAACAAGTAAAAAACAAGGTGTACTCTGATATGGTAAATAGAGCTAAGGACAAGAGCATAGCACCTGGAGACTGGGTGTTAGTGAAGAAGTCTGGATTGGTAAGTAAAGGGGAATCCAGGCTCAGCAAACCCATGAAAATTGGCAGAGCATCTGGTGGTGCAGTTTTCATAGAAGGAGAAGGATGGCGTAGTAAAGACGATGTGGTAAGACTTAAACATGGGCAAGAAAAAATTATAATGAGGAATATGGAAGAAGGAGATACGAGTCTTAATGAAAGTGTTCTGGAATGGGAAGACATATCTAACAGCACTGAACTGTTGCAATCCTATGACAGCCAAGAGGGTTCACCTGTTTTGAGAGACAGTTTTAGAAATTGTTCTGATGGCAGTGGGAATACCGTCCTGGCTCAGGATGACCCTGTGCTAGAAAACAATGTAGAGGTAATTGGATCCTCTGTTACAAGTGCTAAGGGCACGGAAATCAATCACACTGGGGGGTTGTCTTCCAGGGTGGGCAGAGTTATCAACTTGCCGACAAGGTTTAAACATTTTGTTATGGAATAACTGTTCCTGTTTTTGATGGAGAAAGGGAGATGTTGTACATGTTATATTGTTCTGGTGGATTAAGTTGTGTCCTCAGTATGTTTTCCCTTTCCTTTAGGTAGCGTCACTCCGCGTCACTTGGAATGTTCTTATTGGTATTTAAGTGACGTCACCGTTATCTGTTTGACAGATGACAGCTGACTCCCGTAGTGACTGCCGCTAATTCCCGCTCCCTGCGGGCCCTTGTACCTACAATAAATACTTGTGTTAACAACACTTCTTCTACTGTCGTGCTGTTACGCTACAGGTTAGTGCTGAAGAAAGAAAAATGAGGACATGTTTCAAGTGTGATCTCAAATATCTTCCTGTTATATTTCAACAGTAGCAGCCTGTCAGTTGATGCCTTTGTGTTCTACTGAAGCTTCCCAGGGTGTTCTAAAGAACAACTAGAGCGCTTTCAGTCTTACTTATGACAATATTATGTCACACCTGAAGCCATCTTGATTGGAATAAACTGGTAACTCTTAAAACATTTAATGTAAAAAGGAACAACATTAGGGGGTTCATTTTGTCATAGAAAGTATGGTTAGTGCTGAAGAAAGAAAAATGAGGACATGTTTCAAGTGAGATCTCAAATATCTTCCTGTTATATTTCAACAGGAGCAGCCTGTCAGTTGATGCCTTTGTATTCTAATGTAGCTTCACAGAGTGTGCTAAAGAACAACTAGAGAGCTAACAGTCTTACTTATGCCACAATTATGGCACACCTGAAGCCATCTTGATTGGAGTAAACTGGTAACACTAAAAACATTTAGTTTACAAAGGAACAAAATGAGGGCATTTATTTTGCAATCAAAATTATGGTTAGGGCTGCAGAAAGAAAATGTAGGGCATGTTTTAAGTGAGATCTCAAATCCTATTCTTTTCATTAGAAAATTCTGACATGCAGACTGAAATAATCACTTTCAATACCAGCAGTAGACTTTCAGTTAACTCCCTGGTGACAAGTAGCTTTACTACAGTGATCTAATGAACAACTAGAGTGCTAACATTCTGAATTGATGGCAAATGTGTGACACATCTGAATGCCTTCTTGATGTAATCAAAGTAAAAAACTGAAAGCATTTCCTACTGAGGAGACTGCAGTAAATGAGGAAATTAGGAAACTTCATAACAAATAAGTCTCCCAAGATGGCCACCAGAGAAAAAAGAGCCCACATGTAGCACAAACATCACCCAGATGTAGCCCACATATAGCCCAATGACAGAAGTGTGCAAAACACTTTTTATTTTTCGTTTTTCTGCAGTTTTATATAGCGCAGACTGGTCAGATATTGGAGCATTACATCTTACTTGGACCCTTTATTGCATATTTTGCACTAAGTACATGAGATTGATCTTGCGAAACATTGAACTTTACGATTCTGAAGTTGCTCTGAACCGAGCTTTGTAACAGCCGTTTTTACCTCCTGGTTTTCATTAATTCTCAGTGTATTGTATTAGGAAAGAGGATTTACTGTTTTTATGTACACTTTTATGATCTATATTTCTAAATCAGATTGAATAAAGTTTAATGAATTCTATGGCAGAACGGAGGCGAGGATTAGGCATATCTTTCCTCACTTTATTTGCATAGCAGTTCAAAGAAAACACATCATTAAACAAAAGACTACACAACCCATGAACCATTAGGGGGGTAGTCTCCAAGGCAACTATAGTCCAATCATATCACAGTCCATCGTATATGATATTGTGACGTCCCTTCTGCTTCCTCTTTCTCCACTGCTCGTCAGTTAAATGCATTCTTTACATTCTTGGCTTAATCTGGCGTTGTTGCTGTTTGTATAGCGGTTTCTTGTGCACGTTATTAGCATTATTGCCTTGGTATTGTTTTATATTCCATTTGCAGGCCCTTGCCCGAGTGCGTTCTCTCCCTCGCAGTTTCTCCCGCTGTACGCTCTGCGCGTGTTGAGATCCTGTCAGGCGCGTCTAGCCCGAGCGAAGCAGCTCCGTCGAGCGCTCCCGCTGGTCTTTCCGCGCGTTTGGGAATCCGGTCACTCCTCTAGTGTCCGCTTAATTCCCGACCAACCCTCTCCTAATTTTGACACCGCTACGTGGTGATTTCCCCACATGGCCAAGTTAGTGACCAGCGCCACCTGGTGGTGTTAATTGTCATTGCGCCTCAGTCTATTTTTCGAACAGCTTCGGGAAAGCCCAGTTGTTGGAGCACCGGCGAGGGGGCTGCCTTAAGGATTTTAAAGGCATTAGTTCTGTGCTCACACCCCCTGCTATCATGTCTTCTCCAGAAGATCATTTTTACTCCTACCAGGAAGTAGAGGAAGAATGGCCCCCAACTTTTCCCTCCAGCAGTGGACAAAGCCCTTTCTCTGGCTATTTCTAGAGCGCTGGCTCCTCTTAGGGATCAGGTTGATAAACTGGCGCAAAGCATCCCTGGGGTGTTCATTGACCCAGATCTGGTGATGGCGGGTGTAGGAAGGTAGATCCCTGACTATGGTTGTCCCCAACTTTTTGCCTGGTGTTTTGCTGGTTTTCTGACTTAGTTGACCTGGGGCCCTGCTATTCAGGACCCCAGGCCCCCTGCTCTCTCTGTAAAATGGATTCCATGTACCTTAGGTACATATCTAATTGGATACTGAGTCACCTTATCAGCCCCTGTACAGTGTACCTTAGGTACCCAGGGCATAGGTGCACACAGGGCCTACCAGGGGCTGCAGCATGTATTATGCCACCCCTGGCTGGCCATCCAAAAGTGACACAACTGGCTGCTTGACAGCTGGGGCATTAGATATAGTATTCCTATATCTAACCCTAAAATGGACACATATATTCCTATCAGTCACTCCTATGGCAGGCCTTAACAATCCTGAAGGCAGAGTGCTTGGAATAATGTGAAATGGTGCTCTGGCATGAGCTGAGCCCGTTTGCAGCTTGCGGAACCAAGTCCTAATAGCTGTTCCATGATAACGCTATACCATATACTCTTAAGTGCATTATGTACCTCGCGGTCAAATGCTAACTTTGGTATAACATTATCAAAACATGTCGAGTAAGGTGTCATACGAATTGGAATACAAACCCCTCGCCAATTCTGGCGACGGGGTTAGCATTCCACCCTCCTAGAGGGACACGACATGTATGTAACCTGTAACCCCGGTTAAAGTCGAACATAGCCTCAGCTCCACAAAATGGATGCTGCCACCGAGACACAAGTCTGCCCTCCTGCTGCTGGGAGTCCTCCCAGCGCGGGAGGCAAGGACAAAGGGTTTCCTGCCAGGGGCGGTGCCAGCACCGTCCCAGACAGGATTTTGTGTATCCCAGGTAGGCAGGGCTATAGAGGAAGGTGACTGCAAGTGGCACCCCGGTGCACACTATGCATAGGCCGGTCTGAACCAGTTCCAGGGGCACACCAGCCCCTGAGCTGGGGAAAGTCCGGCAGGGGAGAGGGGTGTAACCACCCCCCTCCTAGTCCCACCCATAGGGCAGGACTTAGTCGCGTGCCAGCCCCCTTTTGCAGGATAAAGGTAGGAGCAGGCCCCCTTCCAAATTAGATCAATCTTTGAATCCTGAACCGACTTTCTACGAGAGGAACTCAAGACTCTTCCTAAGATTTCTCCCTTGTGACTAAGAAGTAGTCACCCTGCAGCAGCAGGCACCAACCAAGCATCGCGGTCTGCTGTAAGTCTCTCCTCCGGATCAAGACTGCCCAGCTCGACGAGAACCGGCTTCCCTGGCACCTCTGACCTCAACCTACATCTTCAGCCCAGCTGAGACCCGTGGGTGCGACGAGACCTCGAGGGACCGGCCATCATCAAGACTGCCCGACGCTTGTCCAGCGCGACCACCGAGTGACCCTCGACTGAGTGCTTTGGGGTAAGAGAAGCCCCGACCCTGAGCAGCTCCAGCACCGAAGTTCAGCCCCCCTGCATCCACGAGATCTGCGTGGGGCCCTTCTGCTCTTTGCTGCTCACCGCGTTGTCCAGGTCACTTGCCCGTTGGCTAGTGACCCGTTTACGACGCTTCACGACGACAAACACCGCTGGTCTGGTTGCTCCAGACTAGCCCTTGCTCCCCTCCAACAGAGGAGCACCCTGGACCCTCCTGGTCCACTCCAGATGCCATTTTAAGTCCACCGCGTGGGCTTGCATTTGCCAAGGCTTGTTGCCCCAATCCTGGGTCCAGCGACATCAACAGCAGACACCTGCGTGGGACAGCTCGCACCTCCATCCTGGTCACCGACAACGCCTCCTGGTCCGAGAGACTGCAGAGCCCAGCAGCGCCCACTCACCTGGTCGAGGTGACTTTGTCCGGTGCCATCCTGGTGCCCCCCCTAAATCACTGGCTAGTGATTCAGAACTTGGTCCCCTCTGCTTACAGGTCTTCTTCTTCCCTGATCCAGGCTTGGATCACCACGAACTTCTTCACTCGCCGCCTGCCAGCAACTTCTTTCTTCAGGCTCCTGGTTCGTCAACGAGGGTTTCCGACGCCACTTGAACCCTATGCAGCCGCAGCCCCTGGTCTAGGTAAACCGAGTACTCCGGTGCTCCAGCGTAGTCCAACACTCTAAGTGTCCGGATCCACTTTCGTTTTTGACCTACCTAGTCGGGTTCACCCGAGAACAGTAACTTTGTCTTTACTAGCCTCCATAGACTTTTTCCCGCCTTACGCGTGAGAGTTCCCACTCTGCACACGACGTCCCTAGGCCTCCTGCTTGCAATCTAAAGGTTCAGTAGTCCAGTCCTAGCGATTCTAAAGCCTATGAGAATAGTACTTACCTGCTAGTAATTTCGCATTCCACTTTTTGTGTATATGGTTTTTCGTGCCCCTCGGGCATTTGTGTAAATTGTGCGACTTTAAGTATTTTCGTAAGAGTTTTGTTGTGTGCTTAGCTCCCTGTCTCATAAAGAGCCAGGGTAGTCTTGTTAGAAATAAATATACGTTTATTTTCATAACAACTTGTGTGGTGTCCTTTCACTTGGTGTTCAAGGGGTATATGTGATGGTAAAACAGCTGGCTTAACACGCCCTCTAGAGTCTTAGCCTTAGACTGCTCGTATCCATGCTACTAGGATAGCTGGTCTATAAGGTTGACTTACAACCAATCATCAATAAGGGTTGTCTGGACTGATACATAGTGATCACTAGAATAGTGAGCACTGCATATCAGGCCAACTTCTCACATTGGTGGCAGCGGTGGGATAGGAGCTTGCTGTTGTTTTACCACACGTATCCCAAGAATATCATTTGAAAGATCACATAAGTACTGAGGTACATATAACTTAGCTTAGAATACTCTGAGTTCTACTGAACCAACTGTTGTAGCTCCTAGGGCCTAGCACACCCTAAACTACAGCTCTAGCAAGGGATCAGTAGGTAAACATATAGTGTAGGTAAGTGCACCACTTACACCTCACTAGAAAAGCATGTCTACCCATGGAGAGTCTACTGAGACTCCCCTTGTGGTTATTGACCCTCCACAGGTCAAATCAAGATATGCAGCTCTCAGTTTCCAGGAGATGAGACAAGTGTGTACCTCCAGGAAACTGAAACAGGGGTCTAACCCCACCATTCCCTTTCTGATAGGTCTCTTAGAGACATATGATGCTAGGAAAGCATCTCAGGGATATGGGAATATGCCAGCCTTAGAGGGACACCTTGGTGATCCAGACCTCCTTGACACAGCAGATGCAGTTGAGGAGGAGGAAGAAGAGGAGACCTCTGGGGATGAGTCAGACAAAGGTCCTGAGACAGTCAGCAGACTTACTAGGGCCAACTTAGACCTACTTGGGCAAGGATCTGGGGGACCCCCAGTACTGACCCTAATTAGGCCTAACCTTGGAGTTAGGAGAAATAGATCTCCTTCTAGGGACTCCAATAGATCTCTGCACTCTAATGCCTCTTCTCAGAGGAGAAGGAACTCTCCCCAGAGGAGATGGACTTCCCCTCAGAGAATAGAGCATGAAGCCAGAATGAGACAGGCTACTCTGAGGATTGAAAGGGAAGAACTTGCCCTGGCCAAAGAAAAGCTTGCCTTTGCTAGAGAGCAGCAGATGAGTGGGATAGTTCCCACTGGTGGCAGCAATCTCCCAAGAGATAAGGAAAGGAGTTTAGATACTAAACACCTGAGTAAGATAGTGCCCCCCTTTAAACAAGGGGATGACATCCACAAATGGATGGCTGCTTTGGAGAGGGACTGCACTGTCCAGTGCATCCCCCAAAGTCAGTGGGCAGCTATACTGTGGCTCTCCTTTGAAGGCAAAGGTAGAGATAAGCTCCTCACTACTAGAGTTGAGGATGCTAACAATTACCAAGTCCTGAAAAATACACTGGTTGATGGGTTTGGCTTAACCACTGAGCAGTACAGGTTGCTGTTCAGGGATACCCAGAAAACTCAGTCTCAGGATTGGGCTGACTTCGTTGATTGTGCCACTAAGGCTTTTGATGGCTAGATACTGGGTAGTAAGGTTACTGATTTCAAAGGATTGTATAATCTAATTATGAGAGAGCAAGTCTTAAATAATTGTCAGAACCAGTTACTACACCAGCACCTGGTAGACTCTGATCTGACCTCTCCACAAGAATTGGGTAAGAGGGCAGACAAATGGGTCAGAACCAGGGTTAGGCCTACGAACCAAGGTGGTGACCAAAAGAAGGAATCAACCAAGCCTCAAGAGAAGGGTGGGAATAAATCTTCAGATCAAACCACATCAGGGCCCCAAAAATCCTCTGAAGGGGGTGGGTCCCAGAATCCTTCCAATACCCAAAAGAAACCTTATTGCCAAACCTGCAAGCAGGTGGGTCATTGGAAAACTGACCTCAGTTGCCCAAAGAACCCCAATAAGGAAAACATACCCCCAAGTAAAACTTCCCAGCCTCCTGTTACTACTAGTAGTAATCCCCCAGGTGGTGGGAGTGCCCCCAAGAATTTGGGTGCATTTACTTTGGGAGTTCCTGGGGACTCTGGCCTAACCAGGTCCCCTGACTTAGATACTCTTGTCTGTGAAACTGGCATGGGGTTTGCCAACTTCACTACTTGTCCCAACACTTTGAGCAAGTACAGACAGAAGCCCCTCATCAATGGTATAAAAGTTGAGGCCTATAGAGATACAGGGGCTAGCATCACCATGGTGACTGAGAGCCTAGTCCCCTCAAGGCAACTTTTTCCTGGAGCCACATACCAGGTAACCAACATTGATGGAGTGCAGAGAGATCTTCCCATAGCAGTGGTAAATCTCAGCTGGGGAGGTGTCACTGGCCCCAAGAGAGTGGCAGTGTCATCAAACTTGCCTGTAGATTGCCTACTGGGGAATGATTTAGAGATCTCAGCCTGGGCTGAGGTAGAGCAAGAAACCCATTTGAAAATGGTGAACCTCCATGGTAAGGTTAGTGGGGCAGTGATAGCCACAGCTCCAGTCCAAGATGTCCTCCCTGAACAGGTCAGGAGGGCTGTGCCAGTCACAGCCCAATCTCAGACAGCTTCCTTCCCACAAAAGGTTAGCAGGGCTGTGATGGTCACAGCCCATACCCAAACTGAGTCCCCTCCTGAAAAGGTTGGTGGAGTTGTGATGGCCACAGCTCAAACTCAGACAGATAATAGTGTTGTGAAGCCTGAAACTATGGATCACTCCACTCAGACAGAGAGCATTGAGGAGGAAGAGAAATCTCCCTCCCACCAGACTTTAGGAAAGGATCAGCCTCCTCAGGGAACTGATCTGACCCCTTGTGAAGAAACTGCCCCAGAGGTAGTCAGGCCTAGCCTGGCAGAGCCTCTGATGTCAGTGGACCCTTCCAAGGTGGGACCCAGTCTGGAGCAGGTAACCTGCCCCTCTCTACCCTGCCTCAGTCAGCCCAGGGCTGTAGAGGCCAGGGAGGCAGGTGTTGGACCCCAAAGGGCCCCCTGTCCAAAAGAATCTCCCAATCAGCAGATTAAGGGCACTGAAGCTAGCAGACCTAGTCAAGTGAAAATAAAACACACTCCTGAGGGATCCCCCTTAAAATTAGTTAGGGACCTCCCACAGATGGACACTGGTGGGCACAGCCAAACTTGGGACCCGAGGGCCCCAGACCTGACCTGTCCCTCCAGTAAGCCAAACAGAGGGACCCAGCCTCCAGCTTTAGGTAGCCAGAGGTTGACCCTGAGAGCTCACAGCAACTCAGTCCTGGAAAGAAAGGCACACATGGTAGATGGTGATTGGAGGAAGTTGAGCCCAACATTAGTGGAGTCTCACTTCAGTACTCCATCCCTACACCAGCCTTTTACTTTGCCAAAACACACCACAGGTAGAGATTCCCTATGGTGGAGACCCTCAGATACCCTTAGGGTGAGGGATTGCTTAGTGGACCATGAGATAGGGGGTAACCATGCCAGTGCTGGTACTTCCTTATATGGCCACTTAGGCAATATAGGCTTACCTGGTCAAGGATAGCCTTATCTCCTTTCGTTTGGGGGGGGGGGGGTTATGTAGGAAGGTAGATCCCTGACTATGGTTGCCCCCAACTTTTTGCCTGGTGCTTTGCTAGTTTTCTGACTTAGTTGACCTGGGGCCCTGCTATTCAGGACCCCAGGCCCCCTGCTCTCTCTGTAAAATGGATTCCATGTACCTTAGGTACATATCTAATAGGATACTGGGTCACCTTATCAGCCCCTGTACAGTTTACCTTAGGTACCCAGGGCATAGGTGCACACAGGGCCTACCAGGGGCTGCAGCATGTATTATGCCACCCCTGGCTGGCCATCCAAAACTGACACAACTGGCTGCTTGACAGCTGGGGCAAGGTGGTGTAATCACCCTTTGCTTTAGATATAGTATTCCTATATCTAACCCTAAAATGGACACATATATTCCTATCAGTCACTCCTATGGCAGGCCTTAACAATCCTGAAGGCAGAGTGCTTGGAATAATGTGAAATGGTGCTCTGGCATGAGCTGAGCCCGTTTGCAGCTTGCGGAACCAAGTCCTAATAGCTGTTCCATGATAACGCTATACCATATACTCTTCAGTGCATTATGTACCTCGCGGTCAAATGCTAACTTTGGTATAACATTATCAAAACATGTCGAGTAAGGTGTCATACCAATTGGAATACTAACCCCCCGCCAATTCTGGCGACGGGGTTAGCATTCCACCCTCCTAGAGGGACACGACATGTATGTAACCTGTAACCCCGGTTAAAGTCGAACATAGCCTCAGCTCCACAAAATGGATGCTGCCACCGAGACACAAGTCTGCCCTCCTGCTGCTGGGAGTCCTCCCAGCGCGGGAGGCAAGGACAAAGGGTTTCCTGCCAGGGGCGGTGCCAGCACCGTCCCAGACAGGATTTTGTGTATCCCAGGTAGGCAGGGCTATAGAGGAAGGTGACTGCAAGTGGCACCCCGGTGCTCACTATGCATAGGCCGGTCTGAACCAGTTCCAGGGGCACACCAGCCCCTGAGCTGGGGAAAGTCCGGCAGGGGAGAGGGGTGTAACCACCCCCCTCCTAGTCCCACCCATAGGGCAGGACTTAGTCGCGTGCCAGCCCCCTTTTGCAGGATAAAGGTAGGAGCAGGCCCCCTTCCAAATTAGATCAATCTTTGAATCCTGAACCGACTTTCTACGAGAGGAACTCAAGACTCTTCCTAAGATTTCTCCCTTGTGACTAAGGAGTAGTCACCCTGCAGCAGCAGGCACCAACCAAGCATCGCGGTCTGCTGTAAGTCTCTCCTCCGGATCAAGACTGCCCAGCTCGACGAGAACTGGCTTCCCTGGCACCTCTGACCTCAACCTACATCTTCAGCCCAGCTGAGACCCGTGGGTGCGACGAGACCTCGAGGGACCGGCCATCATCAAGACTGCCTGACGCTTGTCCAGCACGACCACCGAGTGACCCTCCACTGAGTGCTTTGGGGTAAGAGAAGCCCCGACCCTGAGCAGCTCCAGCACCGAAGTTCAGCCCCTCTGCATCCACGAGATCTGCGTGGGGCCCTTCTGCTCTTTGCTGCTCACCGCGTTGTCCAGGTCACTTGCCCGTTGGCTAGTGACCCGTTTACGACGCTTCACGACGACAAACACCGCTGGTCTGGTTGCTCCAGACTAGCCCTTGCTCCCCTCCAACAGAGGAGCACCCTGGACCCTCCTGGTCCACTCCAGACGCCATTTTAAGTCCACCGCGTGGGCTTGCATTTGTCAAGACTTGTTGCCCCAATCCTGGGTCCAGCGACGTCAACAGCAGACACCTGCGTGGGACAGCTCGCACCTCCATCCTGGTCGCCGACAACGCCTCCTGGTCCGAGAGACTGCAGAGCCCAGCAGCGCCCACTCACCTGGTCGAGGTGACTTCGTCCGGTGCCATCCTGGTGCCCCCCCTAAATCACTGGCTAGTGATTCAGAACTTGGTCCCCTCTGCTTACAGGTCTTCTTCTTCCCTGATCCAGGCTTGGATCACCACGAACTTCTTCACTGGCCGCCTGCCAGCAACTTCTTTCTTCAGGCTCCTGGTTCGTCAACGAGGGTTTCCGACGCCACTTGAACCCTATGCAGCCGCAGCCCCTGGGCTAGGTAAACCGAGTACTCCGGTGCTCCAGCGTAGTCCAACACTCTAAGTGTCCGGATCCACTTTCGTTTTTGACCTACCTAGTCGGGTTCGCCCGAGAACAGTAACTTTGTCTTTACTAGCCTCCATAGACTTTTTCCCGCCTTACGCGTGAGAGTTCCCACTCTGCACACGACGTCCCTAGGCCTCCTGCTTGCAATCTAAAGGTTCAGTAGTCCAGTCCTAGCGATTCTAAAGCCTATGAGAATAGTACTTACCTGCTAGTAATTTCGCATTCCACTTTTTGTGTATATGGTTTTTCGTGCCCCTCGGGCATTTGTGTAAATTGTGCGACTTTAAGTATTTTCGTAAGAGTTTTGTTGTGTGCTTAGCTCCCTGTCTCATAAAGAGCCAGGGTAGTCTTGTTAGAAATAAATATACGTTTATTTTCATAACAACTTGTGTGGTGTCCTTTCACTTGGTGTTCAAGGGGTATATGTGATGGTAAAACAGCTGGCTTAACACGCCCTCTAGAGTCTTAGCCTTAGACTGCTCGTATCCATGCTACTAGGATAGCTGGTCTATAAGGTTGACTTACAACCAATCATCAATAAGGGTTGTCTGGACTGATACATAGTGATCACTAGAATAGTGAGCACTGCATATCAGGCCAACTTCTCAAAGCGGGTCCCAGTAGCTCCCAGATGGGGAATAAAAAGGCTGTTAAGCAAAACACGGGGCACTTGGAAGGATTTGATAAATTTACGGAGACCTTCCTCAAGTGAGCGAACGCTAAAACATGCACCCTGTCGGGAGGAGGAACACGGAGAAAATTGCTACGCTGTCACCACTATTGTAGACCCAGACGGTGGGTTTCCCTAGAGGGAGAGGGTGTATCGGAGGACGATTTCTTCTCCGATGAGGATAAGGACTCAGGCGTCCCTGGCGTCCAGAGTCCCACTCCTCTCAGTCCCCGGTTGGGGACGGGGTCCACTCGGACATGTTCAAGCCTACCCAAATTTACCAACCTAGGTCAGCGGAGTGGACCCCTGACGTCAAAATGGCAGAGTATGAGGTGGGGAAAATCCATCAACCCCTTGAAAGGGAGGTCAGAAATAGGGTGAGGGGAGAATGCCCCAGGCCCTCACTAAAGGGGAAGGTGGTACATACACCTGAAATTGATGAGAAACTATGTACCTTTTCCTCCAAGTATATGAGGGATCCCAAGAAAGGAATTGACAGGACTTGGATGTGGTAGGGCCCTTGACCCAAATGATTCAATTGGTGGAGCGTTCAAAAGAGTCAGGATCCCCTTTGTCCACGGATATTGTGGCTGGTTGGGCGCACTACCCTAAACCCTAAAACACTACCTCATCCACTACCCAAACACCGCTGCATTACCCTAAACCCTAAAACACTACCCTCAGCATGACACCCTACAGTACCCAAACATAACTGCTCTTCCCTAAACCCATTACCACAGCACGACTCCTACACTACCTAAACACCACTGCACTACCATAAACTCTAAATCTTCCCCAGCACAACCCCCTACACTACACAAACACCACTGCACTACCCTAAACCCTAAGACACTTCCCCAGCACGAGCCCCTTCACTACACAAACACCACTGCACTTCCGTAAACCCTAAAACACTCCCCCAGCACGACCCCCTACACTACACAACCACCACTGCATTACACTAAACCCTAAATCTACACCCAGCATGACCCCCTACACTACACAAACACTACTGCACTACCCTGAACCCTAAAACACTACCCCCTTCACTACCTAATCACAACTGCACTACCCTAAACCCTGAAACACTACCCCCAGCATGACCCCTTTCACTACCCAAACACAACTGAACTACCCTAAACCCAAAACACTACCCCCAGCACGACTCCTACACTACCCAAACACCACTGCATTACCCTAAACCCTAAAACACGACCCCCTACACTACACAAACACCACTGCACTACCCTAGACCCTAAAACACTAGAAGCCAGCACGACCCCCTACAGTACACAAACACCACTGTACTACCCTAAACCCTAAAACACTACACCAGCATGACCCCCTGTAGTGTAGCTCCTATTTTCCCAATAGGCTCTGCGCATTGGAATAGTGCCTACAGCAGTAAAGGCCTAGGCCAGACGTTAACTAGGTCTAGGCCTTTACTGCTGTAGGCACTATTCCAATGCGCAGAGCCTATTGGGAAAATAGGAGCTACGCTACATGGCGCCCAACGTGGGGCGCCATGTAGTGTAGCTCCTATTTTCCCAATAGGCTCTGCGCATTGGAATAGTGCCTACAGCAGTAAAGGCCTAGGCCAGACGTTAACTAGGTCTACTACTGTCGATACTAGACTTGCAGGGAATTGCAAGGGAATTCCCTCTCCCCTAATCAAGAGTCAATCTCGAGAGTCGTGTGAGCACAAGGCAATTATTTTACTCAGTCAGTACGTGCATTCTTAGTCTCATCAGAATGTAGAGAAAAGGAAGAGACGGGCGTGTTCAATAAAAGATGTTATTTATTGATCAGTCTCTTTTCTCGTACAAGAGAAATGGATCGATATTATTGCAATACTTATAGTTAAGTAAAGTGCATACATTAGAAGCAATAGTATAAAATAATACTGTAAAAACATTGATATGGTTTCTGAGCCATATGATGTTTAAAATGATTAAAATATATTTACATACACATATACATTTGACTAAACGTACTCAACTGGTGTTTCTAAATACGCCTACCCCGTGTACCTGACCTAAGTCTAATGCGTGGGCGGGAATAGAAAGTTACAGTTTAGTTTAAGTTTGTTTTTGCCAAGTGAATAACTAAAGAATTCTCTAGGAGGGGTTATTCAGTTCTGTACCTGGAATTTAGGATGAATGAGGAATGGTATCTCTTTCTCTGCTCTCGATATTCCAGGCTGCCTGCGAGGGCTGCCCAGAAGCGCCGGTGCTGGGTCTCTCGGCTTGAGATAGCAGCGCGTCTCTCAGCGCGTCAGGAAGGCGGGGCTGCTGCCTGCGGGGTCTGCTTCTGCTCTCGGCTTCGGCAAGTATGGCTGCTCCGTCTTGTCACCACGCGTGTGTTTGCATAGGGCAAGGTCGGCAATATTTATACCTTAAAGGTGCCGAGATTGACGTAAGGATGGACATAGGTACGTCAATAAAGATGTCATACGACTTGCTCGTTAGCACATTCTTTACTAAAGTTCTCTGTGAAATCAAAACAATGGCCGCACGGATTATCCAGGTTGTCATAGGTTTGATTTGTTATGAGAACGTCGTATGCCTTATCAGGGGCTGGAGGAATGTCGCTTGTCTAATTAGATCTCAAGCGTTATGACCTAATCAGATAACACGTTCCTGTGCCGTAGTGTGACTGCGTCAGATAACGGTATCTGCATCATGGGGGATTTCTTGCCTCATGGGCTGACTGTTAGTTAACTAGCTAGTAAGTTTAACCAGAATAGGGTCAGGAATAGGGGGATCAAATCAGAACCTATAGAAATACACGACACCCCTACACTACACAAACACCACTGCACTACCCTAAACCCTTAAATACTACCCCCAGCACGACCCCATATACTACCCAAACACTACTGCACTACCCTAAACCCTAAAACACTACCCCCAGGACGACTCCCTACACTACGCAAACACCACTGGACTGCACTAAACCCTAAATCTACCCCCAGCATGACCTCCCACAATACACAAACACCATACCCTAAACCCTAAAATACTACCCCAGCACGACCCCTACACTACCCAAACACGGCTGCACTACCCTAAACCCCAAAACACTAACCCCAGCATGACCCCCTACACCACCCAAACACCACTGCACTACCCTATACCTAACACACGACCCCCTACACTACACAAACACGACTGCACTACCATAAACCCTAAAACACTACCCACAGCCTGACTCCCTACACTACACAAACACCACTGCACTAACCTTAACCCTAAAACACTACCCCCTACACTACACAAACCCCACTGCACCACCCTAATCCCTAAAACACTACCCCCAGCATGACCCCCTACACAACACAAACACCACTGCACTACCCTAAACTCCCACACTATAAAAACACCACTGCACTACTCTAAACCCTAAAACACTATCCCCAGCACGACTCCCTACACTACCCAAACACCACTGCACTACCCTAAAGCCTAAATCTACCCCCAGCACGACTCCCTACATTTCCCAAACACCACTGCACTACTGTAAACCATAAAACACTACCCCCAGCATGACCCCCTATGCTACACAAACACCACTGCATTACCCTAAACCCTAAAACACTACCACCAGCATGACCCCCTACACTACTCAAACACCACTACACTACCCTCACAACACAAACACAACTGCACTACTTTAAACCCTAAATCTATCCCCAGCACGACCCTCTACCCTACCCAAACACCACTGCCATACCCTAAACCCTAAAACACTACCCCCAGCATGACCCCCAACACCACCCAAACACCACTGCACTACCCTATACCCTAACACACGACCCCCTACACTACACAAACATGACTGCACTACCCTATACCCTAAAACACTACCCACAGCATGACTCCCTACACTACACAAACACCACTGCACTAACCTACACCCTAAAACACTACCCCAGCACTACCGCCTACACTACACAAACACCACTGCACTACCCTAAAGCCTAAAACACTACCCCAAGCACAACCCCCTATACTACACAAACACCACTGCACTACCCTAAACCCTAAGCCACTACCCCCAGCACGACTCCCTACACTACCCAAACACCACTGCACTACCCTAAACCCTAAATCTACCCCAGCACGACTCCCTACATTTCCCAAACACCACTGCACTACCGTAAACCATAAAACACTACCCCCGGCATGACCCCCTATGCTACACAAACACCACTGCATTACCCTAAACCCTAAAACACTACCACCAGCATGACCCCCTACACTACTCAAACACCACTACACTACCCTAAACCCTAAAACACTACCACAGCACGACCCCCTATACTACCCATACACCACTGTACTACCCTATTCCCTAAAACACTACTCCCAGCACAACCCCCTACACTACTACACTGCCTTAAACCCTAAAACACTACCCCCAGCATGACCCAAACACTACTACACTAGCCTAAACCCTAAATCTATGCCAGCACAACTCCCTACACTATACAAACACCACTGCACTACCCTAAACCCTAAGACACTACCCCCAGCACGACCCCCTACACTACCCAAAAACCACTGCACTGCCCTAAAGCCTAGAAAAGAAACCCCCACCCCATGCCCAATCCCCCTTACCTCTTACTCCTCGTGGTTCCTGCCTCACGTCGTCTCTGAGGGGCGGTGCACGTCATTGTGAGAAAACGGAACATCCTCTGTTTCCTTACAACGACATGGATCGTCTACATGTTTTTTAGAATGCATGGTCATTTACCATACATACCTTTACAACAAAATTTGTTGTAAAGGTATGCCTGGTAATTGACCATGCATTCTAAAAAAAATTGTAGTAATGACTTCGCGATGTAGAACTCATGCGTGGTAATGCATGCATTGGAATGGTATCGCGAAGTAAAAAGTCGTTATAACTGCTGTTAACCGATCGAAGTTGGCCCCTGTTCTTCAGTGAGATGTTTATCTGATTATTTAGGAGGAAGGAATGTGTTTTTTGTACCGAAAAGTGGATTCCCGGCTGTTTTATTGCGAAAGTGTCCGCGTGGCCTGCTTTCACTTCTGGTGAGAGAGTGGAAGAGTCTGTTTGTAACTAAAGGAGTTATGTTGTTGGATGGGGCCGTCGCGACACGTCATCAGAAAACATAGCTAATGGAAAGCGTCCTCCCTGAAGTGTGGAGCAGTGCCATGAGAGGTCAAGAGTGTGTGTCCCGCCACAGTATGACCGTACCGCGTGACCCATGTGCCACCTCCAGGGTACGGGAGGCAGAAGCGGTATCGCAGGTCCTCTTGAAGACCGTTGTAGCACTAATTACACATTTTGGTACTCGGGCATTTTAACTTCGTTGTTCCTGCCAGATACAAAGAGAAGATCCTGTGTTATTCAGTGTCCTCGTTACCTTTTTTGTGGGTTGTGTTGCTTGTCACTTCACTGCCCCGACGGTGCACACGCCTGGGCACCCCACCACGTGTGCCATCTGCAGGGCCTCTGCCCTCGGATCACTGGTTTTGGTTTCTGGAGTGGCAACATAAACAGTTGCTCTCAAAGGACTAGCCTGAACACTTAGGTGAATACTCCCTGCACCAGCATTCCATGGAAATTCTTTCCTAGCTCTCCCACGTCGGCGAGGACATCATAATAGCACGGCTCTTCTTGTGACACCGTATGACGTCATTCGAGCCATAAGAGGACCTCATCGGCATGCTGACGTCAGTTCCACCCATTTTTTCCGTGCCACCGAGGCAAACAGGTGGACCGAGACATTTTCACATGTATACATAGTATAATAAATATATATATATTCACCGAAAAAAACATAGATTTCAGGCACGTTATAGTTAGAAATTAGCATTTAAAAAACCTTAGAAATTCACAGAAAAAACCATAGGTTTCAGGCATGTTATAGTTAGAAATTAGCATTTAAAAAACCTTAGAAATTCACTGAAAAAACATAGGTTTCAGGGACGTTATAGTTACTTGGATATTTCACTCATACAAAACCATAGAAATTCCCCTGTTATAGTTAGTTCAGCTAACTGTAACTTGCGCGCCCGCAATGCACTGCTGATGACGTCACATATTACATCACTCCTGAGATGGTCAGTGACATCACTCATGGCATCACTGATGACATCTCAAATAACATCACTGATGACATCACTGATGACATCATCCAGTTTATTTGTGTGTTTTTCTGATAATTAAATATGTTTTATATATGTATATCTCAAGGTCGATGGAAGAATAAATGGGTATATAAGTGTCTAAATGGATGTTTTTGTTTTCAAAATTGATTGTATAACTGACTGATTAAGTGTATCTTAGTGAATACATGGGTTAGTAAGTAATGTTTAAAAATATAAATATCTGTATCAGTCTTTCACTTTGTGTATAAGTGGCTGCATGGGTTGGTGAGTAGCTACATGATTGTATATATGGGTTATTAGTTGTTTTTTGAGTATCAGTATGAGTGTCTGAGTGTCTGTATGGTTTGGTGGGGGGTATTACTTAGTGCATAGATGCATGAATGAGTGACTCACTGTTTGAATGTGTTGAAGACAGCATGTTTGCAGGACTATATAGGTGGATGAGTGTGTGTATGGGTGTGTTAGTGAGTGGATGACTGTCTCAATAGTGTCTTTATGAGTAACTTCATATGTTTTAAACTAGTATATGTGAGTATTGGTGTATATAAGTGAGTATTTGTGAGAGTGAGAGATTGGAAGGGTTCCTGTACAAATAAGTAGGTGTTTCTATAAGTAATTGTTTAAGAGAGTAAGTATGTGTAAGTGTCTGTAGAAATAAGTGTGGTAGTGTGTGTATAACTGTATATGCAAGTAAATGGATGTTTGATACTTGGTTTGCATGTGTGACTATGTGTGTGAGTAACTCTATGGATGTGTGTCATTGTGTAACAGGATGTATAGGTGCATGCGTTCATATGATGAGTGAGTACATCTTTGAGTGACTGTATAGGACTGTTGGTGAATGAGTGGATGTGTGTGTAGATCTTGGAATTACTGAATAGGTGTGTTGTAAGTGGTATTGGTATGTCCATTGTTTTGAAAATGCTAGTTTCTATTTTTGAGTGTGTGCATGAAAGGTTATATTAGGGTGAGAGGAGGTCTGCCACTCTATCACAAGGATGATGTCATCAGTGATGTCATCAGTGATGTCATTTGAGATGTTATCAGTGATGTCATGAGTAATGTCACTGACCATGTCATGAGTGATATAATTTGTGACGTCATCAGCAGTGCATTGCGGGCGTTAGCTGAACTAACTCTAACAGGGGAATTTCTATGGTTTTGTATGAGTGAAATGTCCAACTAACTATAACGCCCCTGAAACCTATGTTTTTTTCAGTGACTTTCTAAGGTCTTTTAAATGCTAATTACTAACTATAACGTGCTTGAAACGTTTTTTTTTTTTAGTAAATTTAAATGTTTTTTAAATGCTAATTTGTATCTATAACGTGCCTGAAACCTATGGTTTTTTCGGTTAATTTCTAAGGTGTTTTAAATGCTCTTAACTAACTATGCCTACAGAGGTAGGACAAGTGAAGAAAGAAGAAAAAACACACAGAAAGAAGAAAAAGAAATGCAGAAAGAAGCAACAAAAGACGAAGAAAAGTGCAGGAAGAAGGAAGACATTTGCAGAAAGAACAAACGGAGGAGCAGAAAGAGGCCCTGTTGCAAAATCATCCTGTACCCTCAACTTTTTCAGATGGGTACTGGTGGTAACAGACTCTGATTAATTAGTCATAGAGCCAGTGCTATGCTAAAAGACACTTAGAATACAGTTAAAACACCTATATACACTAGGGAACACTTTGCGTTGGGGTACCCCTGTGATTACGATGGCCTCCTCTGTAAGACCCTAGTACATAAAAGGGCAGGGGGATTAAAACTACCTCTTAAAATGCGCCACAGGGCACATTTGCACAATGGTGAAGGGAGGGGTGGGGGCTGAGCTGACGTGTGCAAACACGCCATGTGGCCGTTTTAATTTGGTGGATAAAGTCCCCTTGAATCCTGAGTGTCCCTTGGGTACAACTAGCCCACAAAGTATCTCCAGTTAGTGCCACAGAGCTGCGTTGCAGAGAGGTGTAAAAATGGGCACGGCCTGGACCACCTCTCTGCAACGCAGCGCAGTGGCACTTACTGGAAGCACCTGGTGGACTAGTTGGCCCCCAGGGGCCCTCAGGATTGAAAGGGAATTAGTTCCCCAACTTAAAACGCATCACAGGGCGTGTTTTCACACGTCACATCAGGCCCCATCCCCTCCCTTCCCCACTGTGTAAACAAGCCCTGTGGCCGTTTTAAGTTGGGAGATTAAGTCCCCTTGAATCCTGAGGGTCCCTAGGGTCAAACTAGCCCACTTGGAACCTCCAGTAAGCGCTGTTGCAGAAAGGTGTTAAAAGGGGCGCGTCCTGGACCACCTCTCGGCAACGCAGTGCAGTGGCGCTTACTGGAAGCACCTGGTGGGCTAGTTAGCCCCCAGGGGCCCTCAGGATTGAAGGGGAATTATTTCCCCAACTTAAAACACACCACAGGGTGTGTTTACACACGTCACCTCAGGCCCCGTCCCCTCCCTTCACCACTGTGTAAACACGCCCTGTTGCCGTTTTAAGTTGGGAGTTTAAGTCCCCTTGAAACCTGAGGGTCCCTAGAGTCAAAGTAGCCCACTAGGTACCTCCAGTAAGCGCCACAGAGCTGCGTTGCAGAGAGGTGTAAAAAGGGGCGTGGCCTCTGAACACCTCTCTGCAGCGCAGCTCCCTGGCGCATACTGGAGGTACCTGGTGGGCTTGTTTGCCCTCAGGGACCCTCTGTATTGAAGAGGAATTAATTCCCCAACTTACAACTTGCCAGGAGGTGCATTTGCACAATGGTGAAGGAAAGGGGCGGGGCCTGAGATGACATGTCTGCAAATACGCCCTGTGGCGCATTTTAAGTTGGGGAATTAATTCCTCTTCAATCCTGAGGGTCCCTGGGGGCCAACTAGCCCACCAGGTACCTCCAGTATGCGCCAGAGAGCTGCGTTGCAGAGAGCTGTTCAGAGGCCATGCCCCTTTTTGCAAGACTCCGCAACGTCTCAGATAAGATTGAGGGTTTTTATCCTTGCGGCCATTGCAAGGCCTGTATGCACAGTAAAAGCTGTAAGCAAGTAATCTACAACTGGGTCAACAAGGGCATTACCCAATTCCTCACTTGTAGTTCCACATTTGTCATCTATGCCATACTGTGTACATGCAATTTGTGGTACATTGGGAGTACCACATGTATGGCTAAGAAACGCATTTTGGAACATACTCGGACAATCACCAATAATGATCCCAAATATCCGGTGGCCCGCCATTTCAGGGAAAAACACTTTTCCAATGTTAAAGATCTCAGTTACATTATCATTGAACAAATCAACAAAAAACCCAGGGGCGGAAAAAAGGCCCTTAAGTTGAGACGGAGGGAGTCTAAGTTGATCATTGACTTCCAAACTAAGACACCAAGAGGTCTGAACCAAGAAGAGGAATTGTCAGTACATCTCAAGGAATAATTACTTTTTGTTTTCTGCTTTGTTTTGCGTTTTATTCTTCATCTTTTTTTGTGAAGTTCTGTGCACATGATGTGATTACTGTTAGACTGTGATCCCGTATTTTAATCTCTGTTTTCTTTATTTTTTCTTTTTTCAGGAGGAAAGGAAGGGGCCCAAGTTACCAGCACTCACCTTTCACATGCTTCCTACCCTTTTTCACTTCCTCTTCCCGAGCACTAGGACGTTCTTGTATCACCATGGCTTACTCTTATGCGATGTTGGTAACAATTTTGTTCTGAACTTTTATATTTGCATTTTCATCTATCAATGCGCATGGTTGTGACCACTTGGTAATACCTATGATATTATTTCATTGCTCCGATACCGACCTCTTGGCAATACCTTGGACATCATTCCATTTCTTCCGGTACGACGTGCTGTCCCCGATTTGTTACACTGTTGCCAGGCACTTGCCAGTACTCTGTGGGCATACCTTTGGGCTCAGTTTGCCTCATATACTTGTATTTAGTGACTTCACCTACCCGTTTGGGGCACATTTTTTCACAGTAGGCACCCTCCATTCCTTTCATCGTTAGTGGTATGTAACAGTTCAGATGCACGGACAACACGCTTTGTCAATAAAACGTTATTGACTATCTCTCGCAACATGGCCTACGCTTCATGCGTGGACCAGGATGGGGAGTCCCGGCATTACTTTCAGTTTCTGCGAGGCGGCACTCGGGAAGGATGGTCTCTCACACTTCTTTTCATCTTTGCGCTTCCCCACCTGACATTTATGCATTTTTAATAAGCGCATCGCGACATTTGCATATGTTTCCATTACCGCTATTTCATTTTGGCGATTAACAGTATGAACTCTTTATGTGGGGTTACATGCAGTGTATGTGAGCACAACTATGTATTTCATGCTCTATTGTGAGTGCTCGCAATATTTGGATTACGATTCCAGTCCATGATCAGTATTACTGTGAAAGTCTTGTTTCTATGTTTACCATTACACGTTGCATTTAATGTTTGCCATTGCGACTGCTACATTCACGTGATTGTCGTGTCTCCTTAGTGGGTGCCAGGCAGCAAATCACACTCGGGACACAGGTTGGTTATTTACAAAAAATTGTATTTACTTTATCTGGGCTGCTGGTCACATACACGTCCCTGTGCTCGTCCTGGTCAGTCTGCCGTCCTTCCTGTCCCTGCCCGGATATGGTGTCCGGTGACCTGGTCACCTCCCTCATGACCCACAGGGTGCCCATGTCCTGTCGCCCTATCTGTCGGGTCACGACATCTCCCCCTTTGTTGCAAACAAATGTTCATAGTACAGTTCTACTGATCAGTTCCTCCCCCTCACCCCTTTACAGCATTTGCTCATCGTTATGGTGAGAGAGAGAGAGAGAGAGAGAGAGAGAGAGAGAGAGAGAGAGAAAGAGAGAGAGAGAGAGATAGAGAGAGAGAGAGAGAGAGAGAGAGTCCATCCGTCTGGTCGACCCGTCTCCAAAGTCTCTGAATCCTACGTTTCATCACTTAGTCTCTTTGTCCCCTTGCACTCCCCTTTTGGTCGCTGTTCTCCGCCATCAGCTTCTGCTTCTGTTTGTTTGTTGTCCTCCTTCTGCTCTCCGCTTGCCAGCCTCTCTTCGTCTGCTACTAGCTCCTTGCCGTGTGCCCAATGGTGTGGGCCAGCTGGCGCAATCTCCGTTGTCTCCGCTCCTTCTACGGCCGCCCTTTGTTGTGTTTGTTCCCTCGATGATTCTTTTTCGTTCTCTTCCTCTTTCTCTGGTCCCTGCGTCTTATCGTTGCTTACTCTCAGTGTGTCTTTCATTTTTTTTGTGTCATATGTCATTGTTATGAGACCCATTGTTTGGGCGGTGCTGTTGCTCAGCAGGCATGGTCCTGGGACATCGCCTTTCAGCACATGGACGTCCTCTTTGTTTTGTCTTTATGCCTCAGTTCCTCTGTGAACTTTCCCAGGCTTGTTACTGGTTCCTTTGACCCCCAGGTGAAAATCTTCACCCTCGACGCTCTCAATGTCGGCTTGGCTTCCATCTTCTCGTACTCTGATGCACACATGACATTGCATGTTGCACCACTGTCCAGTACAAATTCCGCTTCAGGTGCTCCTACTCCTATCTTTGCCAAGTCCGTCTTTTCTTGGGCGCTTCTGCCTGTTGGGTGTGTTGTTTCTCCCTTTTTGTCTCCCCCACTCAGTTCTGTGTGAACCACCGACATGTGGTATAGTCTTTCCACTTTCTCTTCGTCCTCTTCTTCGCCTGACCCTCGTGATGAACTTCTCCTTTCTCTGTCGACATACCTGACGTGTCTTGTTGTCGACTCTTGTTGTCTTCCTGTTCTTCCTCTGTCATCTCTTAATTGTACGCCTTTGCACATGCTGGCGTAGTGGTTTCTTCCATTACATCTTTTGCACGTCTGGCCAAACGCTGGGCACGGGCCTCTGTTTGGAAATTCCATTCCGCACCTGTAGCATGTTCTTTCAGGTTGTCTCCTCTCTGTTTTTTCCCTCCAGTCATTCTTCCACCAGCCTGTGCGATATTTGTTTGTCATGAGGTGTGCATTTTCGATTTCGACGTTCTTCCCTCTTTCCATTTCTTTGGCATGTTCTGTTGCTCTTGCCTCTGCTCTCGCCAGTGACAGGATGTTTTCCAATGAGGTTGGTTCTTTTAGTATTCTTGCCCTGAATCCTGTGTCACGACAGCCTTCAATGAGCCGTAGCCTTATTGCTTGTTCATTGTCGAACTTGTCGAACTCACAATGTGTCACCAATTTTCTCAGCCTTGTCGCGAAGTCATCCAGTGTCTCGTCCACTTGTTGACACGCAATAGTAAATGTATATCGTTCGAAGTCAACATTTCTTTGTGGGGCAAATTTGGCCGTTAGGCATTTCTTTAACTTCTCATATGTCTTTGTTTCTTCTGTTGGCAGTGTCACCAGAAGTTCTTCGACGTCATCCCCTGCTAAGTTCAGCAGTAACCCTAATCTCTTTCCGTCTGTGACATCTGTTGCTTCCATATATCTTTCAAACCGTCTGATCCACTTCTCCCACCTAATTCCAATTTGTGGCTCCGATAAGTTGAATGGCAGTGGCCTCCTGTATTGTGCGCTGGGCTTTGGGTCTGCCATTCTTGCCTTCTTGCCTTTATATGCTCTTTCTTCTTTCTGTTCTTTCGCTCCTTTGTGCGTTGTTCTATGTTTCCTTTGCTCTTTGTCTTTTATTCCTTTTTTTTTTTACTGTCTCTTTTCTCTTTTCTTTCTTTCTTTCTCTTTATCGTATTTTCTCTTTTCTTTCTTTCTTTCTCTTTATCTTCTTTTTCTTTTTTTTCCCTCTTTTCTTTCTTTCTTTCTCTTTATCTTCTTTTCTCTTTTTGTTCCTTTTATTTCTTCTTTTTATTCCATTGCTTCACTTTATTTAGCCTCTTCTCCGCTTTCTTAGTCCTTTTTCCTTTCTTCTGGATCTTTTCCTTGTGTTCTTGCTTGTTTTTCTGTTTTGCCTGGCCTTAATATGGCCTCCCTGTTAGTTTCTATGGTGTTTCTTTATTGTGTCCCTTTTTCAAGATGGCCGCCGCTCTTCTCGTGAGATTTCGCGATCGAAATCTCACTCGCCTGACTCGAAAATGGCCGCTTCCCTGATCTCGCCTCTGATTGGCCCAGCCGCCTGATCTCAAAATGGCCGCCGAGACTCTCGCGAGAGCTCGCGGCTCTATTTCGAGATCACGTGTTCCTTCGCGCTTACCGCAGTTTGCTGGTGATTCTTCAGAAGCGGTCGGGTGGGCTCCGATGTCGCTCCTTTCCTCCCTTATTTCTTGTACATCCAGGGTGGGCACCTGATTCTTCTGATGGCGCCGTCGATCACTTCATCGTCGATGTACACGTCGGCTCGTTTCCCCTCGTCGCCAGTTGTCGTGTCTCCTTAGTGGGCGCCAGGCAGCAAATCACACTCGGGACACAGGTTGGTTATTTACTAATTCTTTTATTTACTTTATCTGGGCTGCTTGTCTCATACACGTCCGTCCCTGTGCTCGTCCTGGTCAGTCTGCCGTCCTTCCTGTCCCTGCCCGGATGTGGTGTCCGGTGACCTGGTCACCTCCCTCATGACCCACAGGGTTCTAGTGTCCCCATGGCCTGTCGCCCTATCTGTCGGGTCACGACAGTGATCAAGCCTCTTTGTAGGTTGAAATGCGTTGTGAATAAACAACGAACACCCTGACGGGTTGGTGTTTGTCCATTTCTGAGAGCACGCTTATCTGAGACATTTTTCGGAAAGAATATATATAGATATAGATATATATATAGCTATATAGATATATATAAAAACAGAAAGGTCACCCATTGAGAAGGGCAGGCGTTATTCAACTCAAACATATAACAGCACTATTTCCATAATAAAGTTTCATTTGGCTAGGAAATTATATGAATACATTGGACACATAGCTGTGTCAGAGGAAACAAAACTGCATTATATGCAGACATTGTTGTCACACCGCCCCCTAGTGTTGGCAGATGGTTTCACAGAGCCATGTCGCAGCGGTGATGACGCAGTGCCCCTCTTACGAGATTTGCAAGTGTGATTCCCAGATGCTGAACCGTCCTGGCTGCGCTAGTTCCCAGGAAACTTTACAAAATTCTTTCCAGGACTGTGCTGGATGGCAACCTGTTCCTAAGAATAACCTGCTGTGAATTCCAGACTTTTTCCTCGTCGAACAGGGTCAAGAAGAAGAAAGATGATGGCAAACCAATAAAACAATTCTCACGCGTGACTGCGGTGCCAACTCAGGATGTAGAATCACCCATGGAGAACTGGAAATCTGTGGAGGGAATGTGCGAGTCGAAGAGCCGCACAGCCTGTTTATTTTTCAGACTAAGCGCAGTCACCGCATCGAGCAAGCTCAGGAAAAGTTACGCACCTCTTAAAAAATGCTCACTCTGAGGGGCACAGGTGCACAGGCAGCCAATAAAACATGGCTTGCGCTCGACTTCTCGCTCAACTCCGGGGTCCAGACACAGAGTTAGTCATGTAAATCTCTAAATCTGTGCGGGGAATGTTCGGGCCGGAGAACCACACAACCTGCTCATTTGTGTAGTATCAGAGTAGGCTCTTCAAAAATACCTGTAACGTGGGCTTAATGTGAAAAGAACTTTTGCTTTCACAAACTCGGTGTTTTTTGTGTGTACTCTGTGTGCACTTTATGTAACCCCGTTATGTGCTACTATTTAGTTCCATATCCCATTTGTAAGATTGGTGGTGGAGGGCCCTAGGCCCGCATGCTAGGTGCAGCAACGACCTGACACAGACACCAGATGAGGGTAGTGGGAATGGCCTCAAGCACGTGCGCTCGGCCCCTTTTATTGCCAGCGTCATGTGACACCATGACGTCTGTGGTGGGTGGGTGTAAAGTGTAATACAGACACTTGAACACTAGAACGTGTCCATGCTAGGACACTACATCCCTCCCATTTTTTAATTGCAAAGACCCACATTCAGAAATCAACCTGTGGGGAAAATAACATGTATCAGGATGCAGTAAAGCGTTCAGCTTCCGCAGTGTCTTTCAATCCGCCGCTGCTTGGAATCACAGATGGTGTTCAACCTGTTGCGGATAACATCAGTTCACAGTGGCACCAGTTTGTGGTGCTCGATGGAAACAGTCTGTTGATGACTCTGCAACCAAATTGTCCTCTCAGTCCTTCTTTTGCTCACTTCCATGGCGACGGGTGCAGTTAGAGTTCTTGTGGTTCGCCGGGGAATGATGCACGATTTCCGGCCTTGGCCTTGGCTTTATTTGTAGTCTATGTCCTACTTGGCAAAAGGCAGATCCATTGCAAGGCATCCCTCTCACTAGGATGACCCCTCTCGTCGGTGTTCCCCTGCCACGGGATATCCTTGAGGTCCTCTTCTCGGATTCGCGCTGGGCTGGATGTGTCCACATCAGTTGTTCCTGCGCCGCCGTCAGTGGGGGTATGGAAGAGACGATGTGTCTCACCTCAGATTCCGCAGCCTCGTCCCAAGGTAGCTGTTGGTTTCTGTCTTTGCTTGCGACGTCTTCGCCCTCCCCGGACCTTACGGATGGGCGTCGGAGGACCGTCTCTCGTCGCGGGGACTGCGTCCCGGAGGCCTCTGCCCCTGGGTCACCACGGCTGGCATGTGTCCAGTGTCCGTGTGACCCCAAAGGTGGATGTCACTAACGGTCTCGCTTGCTCCTCTCCGCAGACCCAGGGTGTGCGGAAACATCGTCTGTCAGCTGGTCTTCTTTGCCACTGGTGTTCTTCCGGCCTCGTGTTCCGCTCACCGTTGTCCTGGCACTTGTCACCTTACTTCTCTTCGGGAGTGAGCGGTCTTCGTCTTCCTGCACTCCTCTCTGTCTTTCCTTAGTTGTTTCTCTGTGAGGACGTTGCTTCGCACTGACTTCTCCTTCTACTCTTAACTGTGGCAACAGGCCACATGGATATGCTTCCTTCTTTTCCACGGTGGCAAACGTGCCACTCAGATCTCTCCTTTTCTTCCTTCCTTTTCACGGTGGCAAACGTGTCACTCAGATCTCTCCTTTTCTTCCTTCCTTTTCACGGTGGCAAACGTGCCACTCAGATCTCTCCTTTTCTTCCTTCCTTTTCGCAGTGGCAAACGTGCCACTCAGATCTCTCCTTTTCTTCCTTCTGCATCGCGACATCACTTGGACCAAACTTGTGTATTCTCTTCTGACCTGGGTCCTCCATGCAGTGCGCGCACCCTGCATGTGTACCCCTGGTCTTGTCCTCGTCGGGGACACTTTCTCCTTCTTCCTCAGCAGCCAGAGTTGGTGTCGCGAACCTTCTTTTCTTGATGCTTTCTTTTCTTGATGGTTGTTGGTGACGTTCGGGGGTCCATGTTTGTAGACCTGTTCATGGTTGAACGTCCTGGACCGGTTGGTGGTCCACTTCTGCCGATGCATGGCAGGTTGCTTTCGGTCGTCCTGTCGGACTTTGCGCTACAACAGTTCCTGGGGGACCCGTTGTGGGTCAGCACTTGATGGGCGATCATTCTGGGGATCGGCTCCTGGGAGGCGCCATGGATCTGTCGCGGGTCGGCACTTGATGGGCGATCATTCTGGGGATCGGCTCCTGGGAGGCGCCATGGATCTGTCGCGGGTCGGCACTTGATGGGCGATCGCTCGCGAAGATTGTTCTGCGCGATGGCGCTGCATGCATTCTTTTTTCTGCTGGCGGTGGCTGTGCGTCGCCACGTGGCGCGTTGTTTGCGCACTTACTGTTCAGGGTTCTGGGACGCCTGTGGCGGGACGTTGGGTACTTGCTGCTTTGGCTGTCGTCGGGTACTTGATGCTTTGGACCGTTGACGGGAGTAGTTGATGATGCGGTGAGCGCCTGTGGCCACAAGGCGTCGCTGCTCTCTCCGTCCTTTGATCGCGGCAGTCGTTTCCCTGGACATTCTTTTAGTGCTTGGCCGCCGTTTCCTCCAGACGTCAGTGCTTGGATGCTTTGTGAGGCATTGGTGCCTTTTCCCACGTCGCGTTGGAAGTGGCAGTCGCCGACTCCTTGCTGGTGTGTGTGGGTGTCGCTGGCGCTGTTGCGCAGTTACTTGCTGAGTGAGAGGGTGGATGCTTTCTTGCTGCGGGAGTTTAGACGCTTTCGCTGTTACTTGCGCTGTTGAGAACTTCCTTGCTGCATGAGTCTTCTGGCGTTGTGCAATGCTTGTTTTAGTTCTTCTTTATTTATTTTTTTTTGAAATGCAGGTGCGCTTTGACTTTCGGCCACTGGGTGGCAGTGTTCACTGTGTCAGCAGCCTGCCTTGCTTGATCCCTTCTTCCCTGATTGAGCACTCTATTGTCTGTGCTCTCTCGGTGCACAGGGGGGCTGGAGCTGCTGGTAGCAGGGAGCTGGGTGAGTCTCTTTTCTTGGCATATTCTGTGTTTGCTCACAGGGTGGGGGCACATAGGAGTGCCTGTGCGTGCAGAGTTTTGGACAGGGGGGGGGTTTAAATGTTTGATTCTTGCCAGCACTTTCACTTTCCCCGGCATGCGAGGCCCCCGGCAGCCAGTGTTTCCTCGGCACGGTCGCAGCTCAGTTCAGCGGCGCCGGCCGCTTCCAGGCGCTTTAACAAATGCTCTTTCTTCCATGGAGCCCACGCGGTGAGGTGGGGGCTCCTCCGATCTGCGGCGGCGCCGGCCGCGCGCAGGCGCTTCCCTCTTTCCCCTCCCCGCCCGCCGCAGCCTCGGCAGTCCTCGCGAGGGGGGGGGGGGGGGGGGGGGTCGATGAGGCTTCCCCAGGCGGGGAGCGCGTCGCTCCGGTCACCTTTCCCTGAGCGGGGGTGCTTAAGGCAGGCCGCGGGTAGGCTCCGCCGGCTCTGCCTAATTACCAGCTGCTGCAGGCTCCACTCTCCGGTCTCCCGCCGCAGCAGCCCTTCCTCACACACGCTGCGCGGCGGAGACTTGCCATTTACCTCGCAGGCCGCGGGTAGGCTCCGCTGGTTCTGCAGTGTCTCTTCGTCACTGGGGGTGCCGCCGGCAGGCCGCGGGTGGGCTCCGCTGGCGCTGCAGAGTCCTCCTTTGGGGTGTCGCTACCGGCGGGCCACGGGTGGGCTCCGCTGGCCCGGATCACATTGCGAGGGGGGTCGGGAGGCGGTTAGCTACTCCGCTCCCTCCCCCTCGTTGATTCAGTCAGTTGCGGGTCCGGCCGCACTTTCCTTCGCGCTGTCTCCAGTCACTGGGCCCCACCGCTTCGATGCACACACGCGGCGGGGGCAGGGAATGACTTGGGCAGGCCGCGGGTAGGCTCCGCTGGCGCTGCTTATTGCTGGGCACAGTTCATGGCGGGCACTTCGCCCGTGGGGCTCACCTTCGGCCGGCGGGCCAGATGCTCCGTCGCGGTCGCGGCGGGTGGGCTCCGCCCGGCCCGTGTACCTCTCCGGTGGGGGTTTTCAGCCACGCGGCCGTCGCAGGTGGGCACTGGGCGGTCCGCTTGTTTTCGGTGGCACTCGTTGGTGGCGGTCGACGCGGGTGGGCTCCGGTCGGCTTGCTGTGGGGCGCCGACGTGCCCACCGGCTTCTCGGCGCGTCGCGCCTCGCCACAGGGGATGCCCTCTAGATGGGCAGCTCTCTTCCCCTTTTCCTTTTTGATTAGCCGAGGGTAGTGGCACGCATGGGCTGCACTACCGGCCTCGTCGCCATTGTAAGATTGGTGGTGGAGGGCCCTAGGCCCGCATGCTAGGTGCAGCAACGACCTGACACAGACACCAGATGAGGGTAGTGGGAATGGCCTCAAGCACGTGCGCTCGGCCCCTTTTATTGCCAGCGTCATGTGACACCATGACGTCTGTGGTGGGTGGGTGTAAAGTGTAATACAGACACTTGAACACTAGAACGTGTCCATGCTAGGACACTACATCATTGTATACGGTATGCATTTTTTTCTTACCATTACTATACAAATATTTGTATACCCTTTATGTACCTCATGTTATTATTGGTGTTATTCACCTCATGTTGGTATTGTTTGTTATTTGTGTGTGTGCTTACTCTGTAAAGTGTTCTGATACCTTTGGGTCAAGTTGGCGCTATATAAAACTCACAAATACATTATTATGTGCTAAACCCATTTTGCAAGTTGGAAACGCTTTTCTGACTCAGAAAGGGGCTTTGCAATCAATTCCAAAGTGTAAATAGAAGGGGGAGTGGAAGTGGAGTCCCAAGTGGAAGCCACAACAATATTTATCAAGTCACAAACCCTTTATCACTTACCCACACCTCAATGGCGGAGGTAACTGATGGGAAACGGGAAAGGCGTCCTTTTCAGACATCTTCCCCCTTCTGAATAGGGTTGGATAACCTCGTGGGAGCAGGCAGTGGTCCAGAGGACTTACTGCCCTTCCTTGTTGTGTTCCCAAATGGATTTTTTTTAAAAAAAGACATACAGGTTTCTTTAAGAAGCCCAGGATGCTTAAAATAAGAGTTTCTCTTTTTGGACTATAAATGCAGGAATAGTCTAGTGTTCTTTGTTGGTCACCTTCCCCGAATTGGTATCCAAATCACAGGGTACTGGTAGTAGCAACCTTACTCATTTATATGCATTAGGCAGATCATTCTGCAATCCACTTCCAACTGGATATTTTGCAATACGACCTATTAGCACATAGGATGCACTATAAGGTGACAATTAGACGCAGCAGAATTTGTCAACACTTTTGTAACCTGTCTCAGTCTATTTGACTAAGTACTCCTAACCAGTGGGCCCTCGAATATGTCCATTACTACATAGGGACAGTTCTGACAGATTTTCAGCCTAATTTAAAACTGTTTCTGCCCAGGATGGCGGTGCAGACCCATGGATCTCCCAATTCCACGTGACTGTGCTGCACGTACCACATCATCACTGATGCTGAGCATAGTAGTAAGTCTCTTCACCCATTAACCATCAGATGATGGTGTCATGATTATATGCTTCAGGCCAGGTCACAGGTGCAATGCAGGTGCTGTGGGCTGCTGTATGGTCCTGACACCCACAATTCTAGGACAAAAATCCTCACCCTCCTCCCCTGTTTCATTACCACTAAACTCTTAATCAGGCTTACAGAAGTACATGATGACTCAGATAGCAGGCACCATAGAAACACAAGGGATCCAAAGGAAGAGATGCAGGGACTGAGGAGGGAAAAGCGCAGAGAAGTGGTAGTGGAAAGGGATGGGGTTTTTTAATCTGCCCTACCCAGCAATTTTGTTTGATATAAACGTGGGAGCCTTGTCTGGGTCTGTTGCCTCAGTCTTTTTTCGAAAACTTTATTTCGATTCATAAAAACAGAATCATAAAAGTATGACATAAACAAAATACACAATGAAAAAAGTGTCATGCACTTATCTCTAAGCATTATAATATTATCATTACATGATTTACAGATGAATATAAAAGAAATCGAATAAGTTTAAAAGACGATTTTACCAATACAAATACAATACGATAGATAATAGGTAATGATGCCAACTTTAAACAAATCACATAAGTGGGAAACAGCAATCCCTGTCAGTAATTAATATCGCTTTCTAATGCTAAGTGCTACTCTGATAAAACTAAGAACAGCATTACATAATGCTGGGGTTGATAATGAGAGTGAGTGTTCATATCCCTCTTTATAAAAGCGGGATCCAAATGATGACAAAATTGGTTTAATGAATCTACTCCTTGGATCTTTGAACAGGGAACAAAAAAGTATAAGATGGAGAGTGTTTTGAGAAACTTTGTTGTTACAAGTACACAAGGGTAGACTCTCACACCAGCCCACCTGCTGTGGAAATGCAAATAGAAAATGTAATGTGTTCAAACGGAACCTGGTTAAGTAAAAGCGCCATTGTGTCTGCCCTATGTATGATAGGTAAGGTTGATGAAGCAACCTTCCCCTATGGTAGACCGCGCTCTCATTATTTCGCAGCATGCCTAATTCTGAACGATAGGCCTCTTTAATTAAATGCTTTGTATCAGCACCGATAGTCTCGACTTTCAAAAAGATATGGCCCAGACCTATCTTAAAAAGGGTGTCCCTAACATATAGTAGCCATGGGATTTTATCAAAATGCTCAAGTTTAAGACAATCTTGTAGTATTTCCTTGGTGAGTTTTAGGTCATCAGAGCATCAAACCTTAGACCAAAGCAGCAAGGGGGAGACATGTATGGTGTCATTAACAAATTCAAGTCCCGCCTCAGTGTGGCAAAAGATGTTAGGGGTGCTTGTTGGAACACATAAGAGGCGTTTTATGAACTTGTTTTCCTTAATTTGGATGTTATTGCAGGATTGTGTACCCCATACACCGGCGCCATATGTTGCAACAGGGATACATTTAGCTTTATATAGGGATTTTAATTCTGCAACCGGCCTCTGACCCAATTTGCTGGAAAAATGGAAGATGGCCTCAGCAGTTTGAATAGCTTTTTGCACACGCGCTGATATTAACAAATCCCAACTTAAGGTTTTATTAAATAGGTTCCCCAGGTAATTTAAATTATCAACTTTCGCTATAATCGAGTCCCTCACCATGAGCCTGCGAGATTTTGCCCCTTTCGGGCCACAGACCATGGCGAATGACTTAGCGAAATTGACCCTCAGATCTAACCCCTGCATAAAGGCGTCAAAAGCATTTAAGCAGGTTTGCATACTATTTGCAGTTAGGGTCATTAGAACCGTGTCATACGCGTACGATAACATCGGTATACATTTACCATTTACCAGGGGGAAATCAGAACAGCTTTTCAACAAAAAGGCTTCCAACCCATTGGTGTACACCAGAAACAGAAAAGGGGCCAGTATACACCCCTGACGAACCCCCTCAGTTGATGGTATGGGTTTTGTCATCTCCCCTGTAGGCCCAAATCTAATCTTTACTGTAGTGGCAGCGTGTAGTCTACGAAGTAATGTGACCAATGGCTCCTCAAACCCCATAGACTCCATCATTTGCCATAATTTATTCCTACAAACAGTATCGAAGGCACTGGATAAATCCATGAAAGCTAGGTGGATACAACCACGCTTGGCTCTCATGTACTTACCCATGATCAGCGCCAGATTTAGCCACTGCTCAGTGGTCCCCTTACCCCGCCTAAAACCGTATTGGGATTCAACAATAATATCATTAGATTCGGCCCAGGTTTCTAAACGAGCCAGAATCACTCTGCCCATTAGTTTACAGGACGCATCTATTAGCGATATTGGCCTATAACAACAAGGATCACATTTGTTGCCTTTTTTAAAAATCGGGACCAATACCGCCTCTTGCCATGATGTCTGAATGCGACCTACTACAACTGCCTTAAACAATAATAATAAAAGGGGTGCCCACACCTCCATGTTATGTTTAAAAAAGTCCATCCGGCCCTGGGGCTTTCAATGCTATGCCCTTTTGAGTGCGGTCTCTACCTCAGGAAGAGTCAAAGAGAGCCTAAGCGCCTGATCAGATTCCCACTTAATATCGGGCGGCCCCTCGAAGCTAGTTACGAGTGGAGCCCCCTTAGGATTAAAGATACCCCCGTAATTTACCTCCCATATATCCCCTGGGATGTGTATCTGGAGAATAAAGAGTCAACTATCCTTTAATTCCGACGCTCTGCCCAGATCATCCCATGCCTGAATTATTAGGTCATTTTTTCGTTTGGTGATCGCATCTCTATAAGTTTTCCTTGCAGTTCTAACCAAACCCCTGTCACGAGGCACTTGACGTAATGCCTTCGTTAGGCTAGATTGTGCTATGGAACATTCTGAGTCGAACCATTTATGGATATTACCCGTATTTCCTCTCGTAGGTCTCAGAAGATGGGTTGCCACGTTTTCTAAAAGAGCTTCGAAGTTATCAATTATAACCTCTGGCTCGTTTGAAGGCATTAAGCAGGCTTCTAGCCTTTGTTTATTTGTCTTAAAGATCTCCTGCTCTACGAGTTTTGCATCCACCTTATCCCACCTTATGGTAACCCCCTGGTTCTGACTACATTTAATTGGATGTTCCACAACCTGCATTCTCTTAAAAGTAGGGCACAGACTCAAAATGAGAGGATTGTGATCACTCGCTGGGTTAGCCTGGATCTGAAAATCATTGATGAGGTGCATATATTTTCTTGAGACTAAAGCAAAATCAATAACACTCATCTGACCTCCCACGCCATGAAAAGTAGGGATACTTGGAGTTCTTGAAAAACTGGACATATCTAGAACACAGAGGTCATTAGTTATTATGATGTTATTTAATGCCTCGCCTTGCTTTGAATGCTTAAAATGTGCAAGCGGCTCATCATTTAGGTCAACCAAGCCACAGACTCTTGAACCACTGAACTTACACAAACAATAGTTAAAATCGCCAACTCACATAATAAACAAAGGAAATATGCTGTTTGTTACTTTAACTAATTCGTCCTGTAATTTTTGTATAACCACAATGGTTTGGGCATCGAATATATTATAGTACCAATTGAATAAAAGCAAGGGGACCAAGAATAAATCCTTGATCACAAGCAATTGGAACCAAGGGCATGTCACCAGTGAGTCAGTTTTTATTCTATCATGTTTTACAGAAATGGCTGTCATAAGGCCACCCTTAGCTCTTCCAGATTGTGAGGGTTCCGCAGGAACATTAAACGATTGGTAACCATCCAAACCGGGAGACCCCCTGCTCCATGTCTCCTGGAGACAGACTATATCGAAGGATCCCACAAATTTTAACCATGCCGGGTCCTCTAGTCTCCGTAAGAATCCGGCTATGTTCCATGAAATCAAGCGAAATAAATTGCCGCGAGTCATGCTATGGTGGTGAGTGAGCAGTGGCAGGGCTCATAGCTGCTTGGGTTGCGCCAGCGCGCTGACATTTTAAATCGGTAACGTTGTGCTTTTAAAACCGGACTGTGCTGCACTGTTATTTTAAATAATTTTCGTTTTCTTTTTGTGGTGTAATTCAACGGAGACTCTGGTGGGGCCAAGTCCTAGCAGGCTGAGGCATCCCACCCTCCCCTGTATTCCCTTGACTTACCTGGACGCACTCGGGCGGCTGTCTTGTCTTTCCTTCCTCCACGCCTCGGTCCGACAGGGTGGCTAGCACCGTTGAGCGGAGGGCGTGGAGGTGAGAGACAGTCACTTCCGCTTTGCGAGGGACCGGTTAGCGGTCTAGTGGCTGCGAGGCAGACGGGCTGAGGGCTACAAAAAGCGGATGTCCCCCCGGAAGCGCAGCGGACGAGCGCAGCGGGCACGACGAAGGCGCGCCGAAGGGTCGCCAAAGTCGAGCCCGTCTGCGCCCGTCCGCGGCCGACTGCGGCCTAGGGCGATAACCCCTGCTCCTCATGATAAAATCTATTGGGACAGGGAGTTACTTCTTAGCTTACGTCCGGAGACCACCTACCTGTGTACGCACGGTATGACAGCTGAGGACGCTGAATGCACTCACTGTCGGTACCGCTTCGTCACCGCACTGCAGGGTATCGAGGAACAAGCCGCGTTAGTATGTGGCCTCCTTAATGTAAGATCGCTGCGGAAGCACAGGCTTGACATATTCGATCAGCTTACGGAGAGACAGTTTGACCTTTTGTTCCTCACGGAAACATGGTTAGACCAGTTCTCTGATTCAGATATGATCGAGGCTATGCCGGAGAATTACTCCATGGTTAGGCAGGACAGGCCAGTGGGGAAAGGAGGGGGGATTGCGATAATTTTTAAAGGCTGTCTATTGGAGATGGCTCCAGTCGCAGATAGCGAGGCGGGAGCCTTCACTATAAAAATTAATGGGGGAATGACGATCAAGGGCTTTCTAATATATAGACCTCCGGGAACTTGTACCAAGTTCAGGGAGAGTTTGCTAGATAGCGTGACAGAGGCAGCGTTACGCAGGGATAAATTCCTATTACTGGGAGATCTAAATCTGCATTTAAACAGCTTAGGGGATAAAGGAGTGGAGGAGTTCTGTAGGGACATGCAAGCATTCAGTTGGAACTTAAGAGCTCTAGCCCCACTCATCGCCAGGGCCATCTTCTAGACCCAATTTTTGCAAACTGGGGAGGGGTCGAGGTCTCTACAGTTGAGCCGATTCCCTGGACAGACCATTTCTTGGTGGTATTTTCCATAAACATCATAGAGGCCATAAAACATACTCAGGCACCCCTGAACTATTTGAGGAGGAAGTGGGCTAAATTCTCCTTGGAAGATTTAATGACGCGGGAAGGTCAGCCAGGAGGAGAAGACATAGAATCGGCCGATTTTAATCTGAATATGCGCATTAAAGAGGCGCTAGATCTTACTGCTCCTCTCAGCCGCACATCTATGGGTAGCCGCATGAAGAGAACAGCCCCTTGGTTCAATGGAGAACTACGGCGGACCAAGGCAGAGTGCAAGCGAGCGGAACGATCATGGAGGGTAGCCTATGACAGCCAGGCCAGGGAATTGTTTTTAGAAAAAAGGAGGATACATCATAGGCTGATTAAGAAATCGAAGGCGGCCTTTTATGCCGATAAAATTCTAGGGGCAAAGAACTCGGCCAAGGAGCTCTTCTGCATCTATAAGTCCTTGACCATTATAGACTCCTCTGCAGACCCGGAGAATTGTTCGATAGAAACATGCGATCGTATTGCTGACTATTTTTCCACCAAGATTGCAAAGATCTATTCGACCTTCCCCAATCCTCTCTCCACAGGGTTTGAGCCTGGTGTAACATCCGAGGGCATGGAGAACCTGGAGCTACTTACAATGTTTTCCACCCCCCCTCCAGAGGAATTGGTCAGGATATGTCTTTCTGTAAAATCTGGCTCCCCTTTGGACCCGGTGTCCCCTAAACGTTTGGGGGACAGCCTGGAGGTCCTGGAGCCTAATATAAGGCATGTCCTGAATGTCTCTTTTGAGTCGGGCATGCTGCCCAGGGGGTGGAAACAGGCAGTGGTGCTCCCCCTCCGAAAGAAATCTAACATTAGTTTTGACTTGTTAGAAAATCTGAGGCCCATTTCTCTCCTACCTTTTATGTCCAAAGTGGCTGAGAAGGTGGTAAACATCCAAATCATGGAATATGTGGAGGAGGCAGGGTTGCTCCACACTACGCAGTTCGGCTTTAGACCCCGCCATTCGACGGAGTCTGCCCTACTGATGGCAACAGAACATCTGAGACAGGGTGTAGATGAGGGGCATACGATGGCCTTGATTCTGTTGGACCTCAGCGCGGCGTTCGACACTGTAGCACATTCCACCTTGCTACAGTGTCTGAGCAGAGGCGGCATCGCTAGCACTGCGCTGAGGTGGATCCAGGCCTTCTTAACGGGCAGAAGCTTCCAAGTGAGGCAAGGAGATTGCTACTTCAAAGGGGTACCTCTGGGCCAGGGCGTGCCTCAGGGTTCGTCTCTGAGCCCGACCCTTTTTAATTTGTACGTAGCGCCCGTTGCTTCCATTGTTGAGAGCTATGGCCTCCAAATAGTATCTTATGCCGATGATACGCAGCTGGTCATCTCCCTGTCGCATGCGCCCTGTCTTGCTGCAGATGACTTCCGGTTGTGCATGAAAGATCTGGCCAACTGGATGGCTATGAATTGTTTAAAACTGAACGGCAGCAAGAGAGAGGTGCTTGTGGTGGGGAGAGACCAGTCTGCTTGGTCGTCGGCCTGGTGGCCATCCTGTTTAGGGCCGACCCCCACCCCCTGTCAGGAGGCAAAAAACCTGGGGGTTTGGTTCGATGCGGGCCTCACCTTCGGCCCCCAAATCAACCGTGTGGTGGGCGTGTGCTTCGGAGTTTTGAAAAAACTGAGGAAAGTCCTGGAACTGTTGCCCATGGAGGCTCGAAAAACCCTGGTACATGCATTGGTGACCGCAAGACTAGATTATGCGAACTTGCTGTACCTGGGGGCACCTGGGAAGAGTTTTGGTCGCCTTCAAGTGCTGCAGAATGCGGCAGCTCGCCTGATTCTCAGGCTGCCCAAAAGGGCGTCCTCGAGGGAGGCCTTGCAGAAGCTGCACTGGCTCCCAGTGAGGAGTAGAGTAGAGTACAAGGCTCTCTGCACCTGCCACCGGATTTTGAATGGCAGAGCACCTCGATCATTGCAGAGCCTGATTGCATCCTACGAACCCACCCGTGCGTTAAGATCTGCGGGTGGGGGGCTGTTGAGAATCCCCAAGGTGAAGAAAGCCCGCAAGGGAGGTAGATCGTTCAGGCACCTAGCGGCAAAACATTGGAATAAACTTCCGATGGAGCTACGTTTAGAACCAATAGAAATTAGGTTCCGTGCTAAATTAAAAACGTACCTCTATGTCAGGTAGACTGCCTGCCCTCCAGCTTAACTTTCGGCCTCTGCCTCTCTCACCCTAGCGCGGGGACACGCCGGTGTGCGTAACTCAGCGCTCTATAAATTCCCCTATTATTGTTATTATTATTATCTGAATCCTCCTACCTGGGTTACCACATCAGCTCTATTGGATTCTACCAATGGAATAGTGCCTGGTACTGATAGGATAGGTTGTACCACCCGAGAGATGATTCTTTCGCCCAGTGGCAAGGTAGAATCAGTGGACGTCCAGTCACCATTCTGACACCCAATTGACATTGGAGGTCAGTCCACCATCTCTAAACAGCTATATCTATTCAGGGTGGGGATACCTCTCCAATTATCTCTAAAATATGGTTCTTGAGTAGAGTATCTAGTGGGGTTACCTCCCCAATCGACCCTGGTGGGGTATCTGTTGGAATTACCACCCAAATCCTCCCACTCTCTATCTAGCGCTCGGTGGCCTACTCAATGCCAATTCTGTTCATCAGCGAAGTCATTGTAGGTCCCAGAAGGATAAAAGAAGGAAAGACGTTTTGTGTCTATACCTTCAATCAAGTTTCGGGGACCCCAAGAACAAATATAATTCACTGTGCTGGGATCCTTGAAGTTGACCAGAATGCAGTCACCCTGAGTCTACTTCTTACCATTTCCCACCCAAGGGACTCTGCGAACCGTTAAAATCTGGCTCAACCAATAGGATGGTAGAGGGCGATTCTTGTTGAGCCAGTATCGGACCTTATTCATTAATGCCCAAGGAGGTTCATCTGTGGGATCGGACAACTCCGGAACACCTGTCAGTACTACCACAAAGGGACTAGCCTCAGAGGGGAGATTAGCGGGAAATCTGCTATAAGGCTTTGTCCTATGCGCATCCCTGTTGGGATCCTCATGGGCGCTGCGATGGTATTATTAGTCGCTCTATCCTGCACAGCCTGGTCTTTGGGTTTTTCAGTAGTTTTCTTCTCTGTTACTACTACTGCAGCAGGGGAATTCGATGTTACAGTTTGCCCTTCAGCCACTGCTTTTGTTATCTGTGGGGCCACGGGTTTCTTAGTGGGTAATTTAGGTCCCCCTGGCTTTAGTGTTCCCAGTATTAGTGGATTTTTTCCCTTTGAGGCACTTCCTAACTCAGCTAGCTGTTTTTCGATGCATAGAAAACTAGTTTCTAAAGGCAAGAGGTATGATTTAATTAGCTCACCCACTTTGGTTAGAAATTGATATCTGCTCCTATCTCAATCTCATTTCCTCCCCCAACTGGAATAATTGGAACATCGATGGTCATGTTTCCCGGTGGCTTATTTGTTACGGGTTCTAATGAATTTTTTGTTCTATTTTCCCCCTTCTTCTGTGCAAGGTTATTGAAGTTATTTCCCTTTTGTTTAAATAACTACTGCATTTTCTTGCCCTTTTTAGATTTCTGTTGATTCCTTCTTTTCTTAACAGCACCCTCCCTTTTACCCCTCAGCTGTCTTGTGACCTCTGGTGTAGTGTGCAAAGATAAATCTGGGGTTTTTTCAAGCTCCAGACTAATCTGTGAGTCAGACAGAAGTTCCGATGCCGTCCACCACATTAGGTAGACTATGCACGTTAGCGCGAACTTCTATCGAGGGGAGTTTCCTAGTCAAATCAGGGGTTTTGGCGGTGGCAAAGTGGCCCAGAGAAGATCTTTTTTGAAGGGCGACAGCTAGATCTTGAGAAACTCTGCGTTCTAGGTCGGCAATTCCTTGATCAATAAAAGAGTTCGCCTTTATAAGAAAATTGTCTATGGGACCTACTATCTGACCCCCCCTCAGCAGCAGTTTTACTCCTGCCTCCTCGTGTAGACATTTTCCTAGATAGGGATATAAAAGTTCCAGCCAAACGCTTGACACTTATGTGGGAACAGTATACATATACTTGGTACTAGAAATATAAATCATACAAAATAGCCTTTGTAGCATAAAATAGAGGGGCTTAGAGGGTGAGCCCGGTCCGGTCTTAGTCGGTCTATAACGGGCTAAAACGGGCCCGCCCTTGGCCCGGGCTTAGCCCCACGTGCGCGTAGGGGGTTGCTCCTATTAACGGATGAAAGACTGGGACGGGGTAGAGCAAAGGGGCGGAGCGAGAAGAGAACCCAGGTGCGGCCGATGAGCTGGTACTTGGCCCCCTGGTCCTCGCAGTCCCGCTACAGGCCCGTGCAATATCCTCACACCGTGATCCCAAGGTCAGTCTTGAAAACGGCAATGTCCCAGGGCTTGCGGCAGGCAAACAGCGTCTCTAGCCTCGAGTGGCTCAGTCAAGTAATGCAGCCACAGTACAGGCCTGTGTTAGTCCTCAGGGTCCCAGGTTCAAATCCCAGCGGATCTGCATGGCCTTTAATCCTACTGAGGTAGATAAAATGAGTATCAGTCAGTCAGTCAGTCAGAATACTTTATTTCGATAAATCAATATCATAGAAAAGATAATAGTACTATACAAAACTTACACAAAATACAATACATTAATTATACATGCTAAAAACAGACTTAATTGTACACAGTAAAAAATATAACAAAATCTTTAAAAATGTCCTTAAAATTTTTTAAATGAAGTCATAGTAAAGAAGATACAAAACGTCATCCAATATAGTTACCCTAATTACCATTACATAGTGCAAAACATTATCATCCATTTCATCCCAATTCATTTCACGATCTTTTAGGAATTCTCATTCATATTCTTGTTCCTAATCCTAACAGCACCCACTAAAAAACTAGCAACGTGGAAGATAATCCTAGGGGTCTGCAATAATTGCAAATACAAAAGAGCTGGCTTAACCTGCAAAAACCCAGCCTCCTTTAAAATTGGGACCAGAAATTTCAGCCTTAATGCCGTGTAATGACCGCAGAACATCAAAAAGTGCTTTGTGTTCTGGGTGGAGAAGTTATCACAAGAATACGGCATTGCATTATCAGGGGAGCTCCAATTAGGGAAATATCCAAGGTTCAAATGAATCATATTAAAACGCAATCGAGTTAAAAGAAACCTATAATATGGTCGATTCACAATATTAAGATACATTTCAGGTCCTTCTTGGCTGGATATAAAGAGGTTAGTCCTCAAAGTAGATTTTTTTAGTTCCAGTTGTTCTCTCTCCAGGCTTAACATTTGTCCCATTGCACTCTTAATTAGTGCAATGTCCTTTGATGTTATTAACTCTGGTGAGGAAAAAAGCTCGGGTCTCCCTAGCCTGACAAAACTATTTTTAATGTATGTCAACCACTGAATTTTATTATTTTTATCTAGATGTAGACAATCTTTCAAAATAGCATGATTCAGGGGAATTTCCTGATTTAGCCAGGTCTTCATCCAGGCTATTAAAGGGGCCATTTTTATCATGTCTGAGATAAAGCCTACCCCAAGTTCAGAATGAATAGTATATGAGGGGGTAGACTGTGGAACTGAAAGGACTGACCTCAAAAATTTATTTTCGGTAATCTGCAAACAATCCGGGGAACCATCAGCCTGATTCATCAAGCCGAAATCGGCTCGCAAAGGGCCAGATTCTCAGAATCTGGCCCTTTGCGAGCGCTATTTTTGCATTTGGGATTCATCATCCCAAATGCAAAAATCGGTAATAGCGATTTCGCTATTTTGCGAGGAATTACATTTAAGGAATCTCTATTTGAGATTCCTTAAATGCAATTCATCATCCATTTAAAAATTGCAAATTCGCAATTTTGGCCCGCTATTTACCGCGAGGTCAAACTTCGTGGTAAATAGCGAAAACTTAGAAAAATGCTTTTAAAAGTGTTAAAAATAGCAATGTGTATGTACATAAGCGGCGTTCATTTGTGTTCATAGCACCCCTGTTGTAAGCAGAACGGATATCGCGAAAACACTGAGTGTGTTATCCCGCCAGCATAGATCCATGCACACATGTACATGACAGCCATTTTAGGTACCATGGTCTCCCTGTTCACGATCGCTCATCAGCGCACTTCCCTGACCCAGCAAGCATTTCCCCCATGCACCCTGACTGCCCCCTCTCCCACATGCGCGAGTCATGAGCCCACCCCTCCCGCATGACTCTGTCCCTAAGAATCGCACCCCGCGCCTGACCAACACCTCCTGTCCCTCCGTGAATACCCCTCCTTTGATGACCTCTTCCTCCGAGCCTGAATGTTTGCACGGACCGCTGGTCATCCCTTAGCCCGAGGATACGGTTTATTGCCCACTACTGTATGCACTCGCCTCTCTTGAAAGGAGCCACTATTGATCATGGCCACCCCACCCCCTGAGACTCGATCAGGCACACACATTCCAATGGAATCAGCAGAACACTCAGCCGCATGATAGCCCCTCCTATTTGCATGGAGAATAAGGGCCCTACTGTAGCCACGTGTTGGAATACCTCCATACTATACAATGTGTTGATTGTAATAAAGGATGCCTGTGTGCCATAAACCTGTGTATAAAAGACGAAGCCTCAGAGAAACTTGTTGGAGCACCTCCCGAAGACACCATGCGAGTGTCCCAAAGGACATGCTCTCCTCATGAGTAATAAACTCTGTTCTTGTTTTCCTACTTCCAGTGCCCGTCTCCTTATTTGGTAATTATTCAAGGTGAGAACGAAGAGTCGCCCTGCACCAGCAGCCTGGGCATCGGGTGCGATAGGGGCTGACTTTTTTACAATTGGCGCCCAAAACGCGGGGCCCATCAGCGACATAAGGTCCGGTAAGAGAGGTCCAGACGATGGGGTGAACATCTAAATGATTGGAGTATACCTGCCTTGAGAGGGCCCTCGTCCGGCTGCCGATTGAATGAGCTTCACCGATTCCGAACGGACCTCTCTCAAGTGACCTATTGTCCTGACTGGAATCCCACAGGAATGCTGCGGTAAAAACATGGAGAAAGAGAACGATCGGGCGCTGGAAAAAGGAAGGCGAAGAACTGTCCACATGGTCCAGTCCGGGTAAGGTCGTGACACACGACAAATTGCGAAATTGATTGATTGTTTGAAAATACTAGTATTGCCTATTGATTGCTTCTGGGAGATTCTCTATTTGCAAACAAACACAGAGTCGCCATACTCTGTTTAATCTTTGCAGATAGTGAAGGGTAGGCAACGCAAAACTTTAACACGTCGTGCCTATTTTTTCCTCCCCATTGATTGATTGATTGAATCGAGCATTAAGTTGTTCGAAGTTGGTTCTCTTAAGGATCTTCTCTGCCTACAAACGGGGAAGAATAGGAATATTCTCTCTCCCTTTGCCGACAGTGAAGGGTAGGTAACGCAAACCTTTAACACGTCGTACCTATTTCGTTCCTCATTGATTGATTGTATGTCCAAACATTGATGGTTTGGAATTGGTTCTTTTTGGAGGTATTCTCTATTTTTGCAAACAAGCACAGGAGTCACCATACTCTAGTCTTTGCAAGTAGTGAAGGGTAGGTAATGCGGACCTTTGTCCCCCTTTGTAATCTGTCATACCTATCTACTGCCCACTGACTGATACGCCAGTCTCACCCGGACCATTTACTGGAGGAAGGTCACCTGGCATGACCAGAGAACACCCCTAGTAAAAAGGACATATACAATAATAACGAAGTGATCACTGTAACCTGTTAACAGAAAAACTTTAGCATGAAACAACCTGGAAAGAAGGGAATAGGAAAACGAATTCAGTAGGCCACTGATGAAAAACGAACTTTTTATTAAATAACGAACAAGGAAAACGATAACAATACTTAATGGTAAAACCTATTTAGTAACCCGTAATAAGAAACCTGAAAACAATAAGAACGATAAACTGGGGAAAAATGCTAGTCAGCAGAACATCCGCCCCCACTCTAGAAACTTCCAAAGTGGAGCAGGGTTGCGGCCACGCCCAGCCAGAAGCAACCCATATAAGGCGGGTCCTGCTGCCAACAGTCGGCCAGGAGATCGTAACGTAGGGTGTAGCCGGAGGAGAGGCCGAGGCCAGCGGGATCCGGTCAGGGGATTGCCTTGACAATGCCGGAGAGTTGCAGGGGGGGGAATGTCTATGTCCTCGACCCTCCCCTCTCTCTCCCAGTCCGGCCGCGGTGGCCCGTGAGAGTTGCAGATAGTCCCGCCACATTCTCTCCCGGCCCGGCCACCAACGACCGGGGGCCGGGGCCGACGAGATCCGGCTGCAGCCGATGAGCCAAGGAGCCCGTTCATGGGGCCAGAGCAAGGGGCGTCCGGCCGACATCCACCGGAGGCCCGGCCCAAAGACGGACGGGACATTGTTTCTTTTCTCCTTCGTAATGGCAGCGACAACACGCCAGACATTTCTTCTTTCTTCAATAATTGCTGCGACAACTCTGGGGGGGGATGTCTTGCACATGCCTCCGACCCCCCGTCCTCATCGCCTGGTCCGGCCATAACAAATGTCAAACGAGACGCCGTGGGGTGCACTGGGAGGGAGAGACGGTGCGAACAGGCCTCTCCCGCCTCCCCAGGTGGAGGCTTCCCAACGGCACCCTCAGCGCTCCAGGCGCCCGGAAAAGGGTTCTTCCACTGTGGCAATGCTGCAACGCCTCGCCCGGCAGGTAGGAGCCCGTCCACTCATTTGACCCCACGATCGCCGGTAGCTGTCGAACTCTCAAAATGGCGATCGACCTGGCAAGAGCGGGCCCAGCATGAAGGAATGGCCCGGTCACTTGTTGACTCCACCGTCATAGTTCTCCGCAACCTTGAAGATTCTAGAGGAGCCACGGGAGTCCCCGACTCCCGCAAATACCCCCGATGGGGAGTGACTGCCATGATTGCCCACGGAACGATGGAAACGTAGCCGCAGGACGTCGGTGCTCCCATGCTGGCGCCAGTCTCAGTTTGAATGACTAGAGTCCTATGGACCACAGTTCGGATCAGTTCCGGTGGAAGCACAGTATGACCCGGTAGGAACATTGTTGCCTCCCTCCCCCTCTCTTTTTAGGTTTAAAGTATTTTATTATAGTTTCAGCAACAAGGAAAAACAATACATGCAAGGAATACAGTCATCTTGATAATGTACTGCAGAGACTCTCTCCAGAAACGCCATCAGCATTAGGATATGACTAGCTAAAGCTACGCTTTTGCTGTTTGTAGCGCTGTTCCTGGCGCTGCATTGGACTTCCACTTGCCTGCTGATTCTGTGGTGACTCCTCGCCGCACCCGCTCCGCGGGTGCCGCTTCGCCCCATTTGGCTGGAGGGCTGCTTTGTGACTCTGTTGGGGAGCCTGGAGCTGGGTGTGGGAGCGAGGCGCTGCGGGGCTGCGAGCGTGTGCAGGGACTCCATTGTCCAGGAGTCCCTGCGTGACCTCTAAGACCTTCCGGTCCGCTCTCCCCGTGGCCCGCCCACCGCCCACAGGAGGGTACTTTACCTCCTTCCACCGCATAGCTCCTTGGGACGCTTTTGCTGTTTGTAGCGCTGTTCCTGGCGCTGCATTGGACTTCCACTTGCCTGCTGATTCTGTGGTGACTCCTCGCCGCACCCGCTCCGCGGGTGCCGCTTCGCCCCATTTGGCTGGAGGGCTGCTTTGTGACTCTGTTGGGGAGCCTGGAGCTGGGTGTGGGAGCGAGGCGCTGCGGGGCTGCGAGCGTGTGCAGGGACTCCATTGTCCAGGAGTCCCTGCGTGACCTCTAAGACCTTCCGGTCCGCTCTCCCCGTGGCCCGCCCACCGCCCACAGGAGGGTACTTTACCTCCTTCCACCGCATAGCTCCTTGGGACGCTTTTGCTGTTTGTAGCGCTGTTCCTGGTGCTGCATTGGACTTCCACTTGCCTGCTGATTCTGTGGTGACTCCTCGCCGCACCCGCTCCGCGGGTGCCGCTTCGCCCCATTTGGCTGGAGGGCTGCTTTGTGACTCTGTTGGGGAGCCTGGAGCTGGGTGTGGGAGCGAGGCGCTGCGGGGCTGCGAGCGTGTGCAGGGACTCCATTGTCCAGGAGTCCCTGCGTGACCTCTAAGACCTTCCGGTCGGCTCTCCCCGTGGCCCGCCCACCGCCCACAGGAGGGTACTTTACCTCCTTCCACCGCATAGCTCCTTGGGACGCTTTTGCTGTTTGTAGCGCTGTTCCTGGCGCTGCATTGGACTTCCACTTGCCTGCTGATTCTGTGGTGACTCCTCGCCGCACCCGCTCCGCGGGTGCCGCTTCGCCCCATTTGGCTGGAGGGCTGCTTTGTGACTCTGTTGGGGAGCCTGGAGCTGGGTGTGGGAGCGAGGCGCTGCGGGGCTGCGAGCGTGTGCAGGGACTCCATTGTCCAGGAGTCCCTGCGTGACCTCTAAGACCTTCCGATCCGCTCTCCCCGTGGCCCGCCCACCGCCCACAGGAGGGTACTTTACCTCCTTCCACCGCATAGCTCCTTGGGACGCTTTTGCTGTTTGTAGCGCTGTTCCTGGCGCTGCATTGGACTTCCACTTGCCTGCTGATTCTGTGGTGACTCCTCGCCGCACCCGCTCCGCGGGTGCCGCTTCGCCCCATTTGGCTGGAGGGCTGCTTTGTGACTCTGTTGGGGAGCCTGGAGCTGGGTGTGGGAGCGAGGCGCTGCGGGGCTGCGAGCGTGTGCAGGGACTCCATTGTCCAGGAGTCCCTGCGTGACCTCTAAGACCTTCCGGTCCGCTCTCCCCGTGGCCCGCCCACTGCCCACAAACGGTCCATATATCTAGGTCCGGGTTTCCCGCGACGCGGGACGCGCGCGGGACTAAGTCCGGGGCGAAGACCGGGCAAAGAGCGGGCCGTTTCAGGCCGTTCGAGGACCAAGAGGGCTGGGCTGGGCCACCCCCCTTTGTTGGTACATTTTACAGTTTTATTGTTGTTTGTATTGTTATTTATTCACTTGTATCCTGTAAAATGTGCTCACGGGGTAGCCGGAGCAAAACCCTCATGGCCGCTAGCAACCCTAATAGAACCCTGGACGAATTCCTAGTCAAAACCAATTTGGCCATTGACGAAGAAATCAGTAAAATGCAGCACAAGGTTTCCTTAGAACTTGATGCTGCAAGAAGGCTGTCAGAACATATAGCCAACACAAAAAAATCATCCTTGGGGAATATTGCATCTGCCCGAACTCCTGATCGTACCATAGCTCCCCGGACCTTATTAGCAACGGCAGCTATTCATCCCGCTCCGCTAACAACCCTCATAAATTCCCCCCCTAGCCCTATCGCAACTTTAGTGCAACAAAGTAAAGCCCCTGTCCCACTAACCATTGGTATAGGTTCCATTCCTTTCCTTAAAACTAACCTAACCACAAGATCGTGTAGTGTCAAGAAAGCTGCAACCTACAAAAAGAAATGTCTAGCGAGGTCTATTTATGCCCGGAAAAAAGCTAAAATTGCAAGATCCCAGTTTTTTAACAGTAGACGTACCATGGGCTCCCTCGGGGCGAAAGATGATAGCCATAAACCGACTCTTAATGGTCTGGTGGGGGAACCTGTTCCCAGTTCATCTAGTCTGGTGGAAGATAACATTCTCATTACTTCCCCAGGGGAGAATAGCGCGGTTAATTTGGAGGGTCGGGTGTGCAGCCCCGTGAATGGAAGGGAGGGGGACGAAGAATTCCTGAAGATAGTTTGGGGTACGCTTAAACAATTACTATCCCCCTTGGAATTAAGACTTTCCCGCATAGAGAACAATCTGCTGGAAATGGACAGGACCATAGTCACTTTGGCTAGTTTGAGCCTAAAAAACATGGAAGCTAAGCTCCCATGTGTAATCGATTCTACCAACCAACCCAAGGTACCTGTCCCCACACCACCTCCTCCGCATGTACTTGTAAGCATTCCTACGACCCTGTCAGTACCTAAACCAACACCCAAGCCCCGTACTATTATTGCCAATCCTATAGCACCCACTCCCAGTGTAGATGTACCACCATCTCTCCCCTCGCAAAAACCTGCCAATAGACAGAATTTTGCCCCAAGAACAGCAGCCCATCAATCCTCAAGGCCCGAACGCACAAAATATCCATTACGACAGGCTACTCGCCCTAACTTTCGTGGAGGATTTATTGATTTACCCCCCGAAGCTGGGTCCTACGTCATTATTTTGGCTGGTGTTCCTGAATTGGACCCACATTCTCAGGAGAATGATCTTTCCCTTAAAAACAAGGTCATTCATTGGCTTAATTCTAATAAACAGCTCCCCGGTCAGTATAGAAGTAGTGTTTTAATGGTACGGAGAGTGCCTTGGATAGGCCCCACGCACAAGTCTATAGCTGGTGACTGTGTTGTGGTTTCTTTTGCCGATCCCCACACAGCCCAGCACCTTTGCGCATGGCCATCCTACGGAGCCAATTCCACTATAGTCGTGAGGCCACTTACTTTTTTTTACCCTCCTAGACACCAACCTATGCAGGAGGGCTTATGGTTAAACGTTCAGCACTCTAGACGGCCAACTCATATGGTTGATGGATACACCCAGCATAATTGGTGGCAGGGGGCACCGACATCAAATATGTTTGGTTGTCTGGAGGACGTCGACTGACATGGGGGGTCAGATGACACACTGCCACTAAAGAATTTTCCTCAGACTAGGGAGATAGTTGCACTTATCACTCCTACAAAATCCAGTACCAACTTAACCCCCCCTAGAAATCTGACGAACTCTCCTTATTCCAGGGAGGCAGCTCAATATTACACCTTAACAACGCCTTGCACTGGCCTCACTGCGATTGGAAATCTGTGTCCAGTCCCAGACCCTAGCATCGTTCTGGCTATGACTGAGTTAGATGCGCAGGGCCTGGCTCCCATTTGCCGTGCAAACGGTACGGATAACCCACTGAGAGTGGCATCCTGGAACATCGCAGGGCTACGGGGACGCCTGGATAATGTCGATTGGACCAACTTTATCGACCTATACGACATCATTATCTTCCAGGAAACATGGTCAACAGTCCCCTTATACAGGGTGGGCTACCTTAACTTCTCAAAACCCGCCACCCAGAGTACTAAGGGTAGGGCCTCAGGTGGCTTAACCATCTGGATTAAAAATAATCTGGGCTTTCATGGCAAGGAGATTCTGGTAGAGAGTGCGGACCTTCTGTGTGTCACTTTGAGTAAAGTCAACACCACTGATCTTTTTCTGGTTAATGTCTATGCCCGTGGCTGCCAGGGTGGGAGTAAGCAAACCGTGTTGAATGACCTTGACCGGGTACTGAGGAACTCTACAGGTGACCAGATTGTTATGGTAGCGGGCGATATGAATTCCTCCTTTGAGCCCCTACTTACCCTGGCAGAGGATGTGGGTGCAGAGGAGGATACAGCATGGAACATTCCCCCGTTAACTATTCCTAGGGGAGTCAGGGGTACTGAGGCAGCCCTACATTGGCTGGGCTTTTGTTTGGAATGGGGCCTCCGGGCTGTTAACGGGCGCACACGCTCAGATAGATTAGGGACAAATACCTTCGATAATGGTTCAAGCTCTAGCCGCATCGACTACATATTGATCAATATTGAATGTTGGTCAATTGTGCGAGATATGGTGGTGGAGCCCCGTCCAGAGAGCGATCACAACCCCCTCTCACTCGAGATCATGGTCTCTGGCTTAGGTGCCCAAGCCTGTGGAACCAATTGCTTGACGTCAGACGTAGTCTTGTGCGACAACAGACGTCGTGTAAAATGGTCCAGGGTGTTAGACGATCCAGCGCTTATCGCCAAGATAGAGGAGAAGGTCTGGAGTGCGAGGAGTAGGATGCCACCATTATCCCCTTCTGGTGTTGTTGATCCCACCTTCATCACTCTCCACGAGGAGTGTTTTTTGAGTCTCAAGAACCTCCTTACTAAGCCCTCTAGATCTGTCCCCATTAAGGCGTCCAAAAAATGGTACAACAAGAGTTGCAGAGCAGCTCACAGTAGCTTAGTAGCTGCTGTTAAGGCTAGGAACACTGCAAATATTAGGGTTGCTAGGCAGTGTTATAAACACACTCTCTGGGCAGCCAAACGGGATTGGGACGACTCTTACTGGCTCGCCCTCCTTAGAGCCTGTGAGTCTTCCAATCCAACTGAATTTTGGCTGATCGTGAGGAGGGGAAGGGCTTCAGTTGCTCAAACACCTGATAACCACGTGTCAGCACATTCTTGGGTTGAATTTTTCTCGACACAATTTAACGACCCAAATATAGCTCTGGATCAAACAATAGCCACCTTCCCACCGAGCCCCCTGTTACCAATAGGAGATAGACTTACCTTTCTGGAAACTGACACCTTACAAGCTCTCGAGTCAGTCCAGTCGGGTAAAGCACCTGGCCTAGACGTCATCCCCGCAGACCTTTTTAAGCTTAATCCTGATTTATGGGTCCCATATATCACAATATTGGCAAACAATATAGCTGCAGGCGCAGAGATTCCGAAGTCCTGGAAAGGTGCGGAAATCCTGCCAGTATATAAGAAGGGTGATCGCTCCGTCCCAAATAATTATCGGCCAATTAGTCTGATCGATGCGATTCAGAAAATTGTGTCTAGGATGATCTTAGTAAGAATCCAGGAATGGATCGACACTAATAACATACTTTCTCCCATGCAGGCAGGGTTTAGGTTCGGCATCAGTACTATTGACCAGGTTCTCCGGTTTTCATTACTTTTTTGGAAAGTGGGTTTTTTGGGTGGCGGCGTAATATACGCCGCGTTTGTCGACCTTAAGTCGGCTTTTGACTTAGTCCCAAGGAAGAAGCTATGGGAAGCTCTTAGATCAATGGGTCTTCCCTTAGAGCTTTTGAGCCTTGTTCAACGCTTGCACGAGGATAATTTTGCTCAGGTTAGATGGGGTAGCCAGGGGCAGGTGACAGAATGCTTCCCTGTACAACGTGGGGTGCGTCAAGGCTGTGTTCTGGCCCCCACCTTGTTCCTTTTGTTTATTAATCAGGTGGCCCAATATTTTAATAATACACAGTCTGATGCACCAATGTTGGGTGGTCGCAAATATCCTATGCTTATTTTTGCAGACGACACCCTCCTCCTTTCGAAAACAAGAGGAGGGCTCCAGGTGGCCCTGAATAGATTTTCTGAATTTTGTAATGCAAACGACTTACAAATAAATGTTGAAAAGACCAAATTTATGGTTTTTTGTAGGAAAACCCCTCCGATCTGTTCTGTGTCTCTAAACGGGGTCCAACTCGAGCAGGTCAAGGTCATGACATATCTTGGTGTGACTCTTGATCATCATCTCGACTGGAACTCCCAATTGGAGACGTCCAAATTGAAATTTAATAGGTTGGCTGGTTGTTTGCTTTTTGAGCAAAAGAACTCTTTTACAAAACGTATTACCCCCGCCCTTAAGATCTACGAGGCTAAGGTCCTTTCTGCAACTTTATATGGAGCCGAAGTTTGGGGTCACAAAGATCTTTCATGCTTGGCTGTGGCGCAAAATAGGTTCCTACGGAACATGATAGGTCTCCCGCAGTCTGCACCCATTAAACCCTTGTTACTTGACCTAGGTTGTAGACCAATCAATGACTTGGCCCAGTATCGCATAGTGTCACTCTGGCGTCGCCTTTGGTCCACTCCCGAGCTTAGTCTTTTTGCTCGGGAATTAGACGAGGTAAAAGCATTATGGGGTGCACAAAAAATACACTGGTTTAGGGAAGTTAGAAACACCCTACATATGATGGGCCTTCCTGAGCTTTGGTCAAATCCAGGGGGGTCTACCTTCCCATCCAAATCTGAGTTTAAGGCGCTCTTTTGGGCATGGAAAAAATCCATCTTGGTAACCCAATCCCTGGACACTAATTTAACAGGACCATTTTTATTGCACAAGGTCACTCCCTTATTAGAGCAGTATTGGGATTTGATACCCAAGGTGTTAGATCGTAAGCTCTATCATCAGTTTCGTACTGGCACCTTGCCAGTGAATTCCTTTACTGCTAAATGGGATGTGAAGACAGGAAGTAAATGTCCCTGGTGCTCTGACCAGGAAGAAAGTATTGGTCATCTTTTCTTTGGTTGTCCTGTATACCGTGAACCTAGAAACAAGTGGCTAAAACCCATATGTGCATCTTTGAATTGTAATGGTTATCGTGATGCACTCAGGAAACTGCAAGTTGTAAGATCGGAAATTGTGGTGGTTTGTGTTGCTAAATTCCTGGGATGGTCCTGGCTGATTCGAATTAAGAGACTTAATGTACCCTTGCACTAATCGTCCCATTCAGATGTATTTTATGTATACTGTTTGTGTATTGTGTTTTTTAGTCCTAGGGATTCCTAGTGTATTTTATATTGTACATGACTGTATATTGTCTTTTATGAATTCTTATTATTCGAAATAAAGACTAATTGAACCTGACTAGCTAAGCATTTGCAGAGCCCCAACAAGAGCGTGAGTGGCATGACGTACTTATTCCAAAACCAAAACACCCCCCCAACTCCCTCCCCACCCAAACTCCCCCACAACCTTCCCTGTGCCTGAGCAAATGTTCATCAGCACCCACACGTTCCTAAAGGAACCCCGCGCATATCCCACCCTCACCCTCTCACCGATTAGGAAATCGGGGTGGTCAGCCGCAGCAGCCTGAGATAACGTGGACAGGTGATCTCTTTGAACTCTGATTGCAACAGGACACCAAAAGGCTGCCACAGGTCATCAAATCTGTCTACCTCCCCTGCCACCGTGAGGTACATCTTTTCCATCCCCAGAACGTGCCATAACCTATGCAACCAGCCCGTGATAGTGGGAAGGGTGGTGGTGCGCCAGTGTATAAGTATGTTCTGGATCGCCGATCCTAGAGCGATCGCTATTTGTCTGCCCCTCCTAGATCGTAGTGGGTACATCAGGCCATTGGGTAACCCTAGTAAAACATAGGCGGGAAGGCGTGGCAATTCTATATCAAAGCATTGGTCTAGTTCATCCAAGACCTCCCGCCAGTACGGACCCAGCAACGGGCAATCCCATAAAATGTGCGTGAGTGTACCTGTCTGCCCACATTCGCGCCAGCAGGTGTCCTGTATGTGATGGTTCATGTCGTGCAGCCTCTGAGGCGTGTAGTACCAGTACGTGGATACCTTTGTAAAGGTCTCCGTGAGCCCAGTGTGGTAAGCTGAGTGCCGTGCTCGATATGAGATGTCGTCCCATTCCTTGTGACTCAGCGCCCTCCCCAGCTCCCGCTCCCAGCGAGCCCTCCCGGGGCTATAAAAGTGGTGGGGGGGAGGGTTGTAGGAGCCGGTAAATATCCGAGATGAGCTTGGCGTCTGAAGAACGCGTCGCAAGCCACAGCTCGTATGGAGTGAGTTTCCGATCAGCCAAGTCCCGTACCTGCGTCTGTAGCGCCCAGTGGCGGACTTGCATGTATCGCATACGCTCCGTCTCGGGTAAGTGGTATTCCCTGCGCAAGTCAGCGAATGACACAGCGCCCTCCGGGCCATAAATATGAAACAATGCACAGCATCTAGCTGCCTGCCAGAGCGAGAACGCTCCAGGTTCTGTTCCGGGCCGGAAGTCAGGATTCCCCACCAAGGGAGTAAGCGGCGACGGGAAGGTTGTAAGTTCATGTCGAGCACTCACGGCATCCCAAACACGGAGCGTGGTCTGCGTGACAAAGGACGCATAGAGATTGGGGGGCCTATGTTGTCTGCGCAGGAAGGGTATCTCTTGCAAAGTCCTGCCCGCCACCGCCTGATCCTGAAACAGCCAGTGTCTGTCCGATTCCCATTTACTCCACTCAACCAAGTATCGCAACTGCGCCGCCTGGTAGTACTTGTGCAAGTCCGGAATGCCAAGGCCCCCGGACTCGGGTGCCAGTGTGGAAAGGGCTCTCCGGAGTCTAGGTTTACAACCCTGCCAAACAAATCGTGCGATGTCGGCCTGGGCCTGTCGTATCCACCCTTTCGGCGGCTGTAACGGCAAAGCCCGGAACAGGTACAGCACCTGCGGCAGGAGAGTCATTTTCACTGCAGCGATGCGTCCCAACAGCGATAGCGTACCTTTGCTCCACCGGAGCAACTCCTCCTTCAGTTTGTTCCCTAAGGCCGCATAGTTAGCCGTAACCATGGCAGGCAGGGATGGCGCCAGCAGTACCCCCAAGTATGGGATCAGATCTCCAGACCACTGCATGGGGAAACGTCCCTGTAGCTCTAGCCTGGTATCAGAGGCGAGCGAGATGTCAAGGGCCGCAGACTTCCTCATATTCATTTTAAACCCCGCCACAGCCGCAAAAGCGTCCAACTCAGCAAGACAAGCAGGGAGTGCTACCTTCGGGTTGTCAAGCATAAAGATCACGTCATCCGCATATAGGCTGATGGTGTGAATGTAGCCACCCATCCTGACACCCGTCACCTCTGGGTTTTGTCTAATCCTCTGGGCAAACGGCTCCATGTACAGAGCGAAGAGCAGTGGGGACAGGGGGCACCCCTGTCTGGTTCCCCGTTCTATTGCGAATCGGTCCGAATTGCAACCATTGACCCTCACAGTCGCAGTAGGAGACTTGTAGCAGTTAAATATGAGGGTGCGAAACTTCTCACCCAACCCTAGTTTGCAAAGAACCTTCTCAAGGTAGGGCCAATGCACACGATCGAACGCCTTCTCTGCGTCCACCGAAAGCAGCATGCGCTCCCCGGGGATCCGAGAGGCTTTCTCCAAAACGTGGACCACCCTTTTGGTGTTGTCCACCGTCTGCCGGCCCGGGACAAACCCGGCCTGATCCGGGTCCACCAATCCCGGTAGATGAGGCGCCAAACGTGCCACCAGAATTCCGGTGTAGAGCTTGAGGTCTACATTGAGCAGCGAGATCGGCCTATAGGATGCACATTCGGTGCGGGTCTTCCCCGGTTTGGGAATAACCGACACCGTCGCCCTCAGTAGATCCGGGGGGATAGCCCCAGGCTCTGCGAAGGAGTTAAAGAGTCGCGTCAGCAGCGGAGCTAGCTCCGGGCAGAACGTTTTGTAGAAGAGCGGAGTATAACCGTCGGGCCCCGGGGCCTTCCCATGTTTGAGTCGGGAGATAGCCCCGATCACCTCCTCCGGGCGGATATCCCGGTCCAGGTGTTCCGCTTGTCCCGGTGTGAGTACTGGAAGGTCGACCGATGCGAGGTAATCAGTCTCGGCCGAGGCAGAGGGAGGCTCACCGGCGTAGAGGTCCGCATAGTATCGACGGAAGCCGTCCGCAATCTGGCTGTCCTCAGTGGCCAACCCACCTCCGGGCATGGACAGTTCCTTGACCTTCTGGAGCTGGTGTCGCACTCGTAGTTTATTCGCCAGCAACCGGCCGCAGCGGTCGCCGCCAGTATAGTATGCGTGCTTTAGGCGCAGCGCTGCATATTCCGCCCTGTCCATGTCCAGCGCGGAGAGAAGCTTCCGCGCCGCCTTGAGTTGCCTCCAGACTCTGGGGGCCCCCGTCCTCTGGTGTACCTGTTCTAGCTCTCGAACCGTACTAGTAAGTTCGTCCCTCTTCCGTTGTCTATCCCTATTCTCCGCCGATGAGATGGAGATAAACTCACCCCGGAGCACCGCCTTCAGGGCCGCCCACTGCGTCGCCTGGGTGGTATCATCGTTCTCGTTGTGTTCCCGGAACCCAGCAATCGCCGCCCGAATCTGTGTCAGTACCTCCCGTCTGTGTAACAGGGTATCCCGGAGGCGCCAGACCCCGCGCTGCGGGGATACCGGCGGTAACTGGAAGCATCCCGTCACCGGAGCATGGTCCGACAAGGTGAGGACCCCTATATCAGAAGCAGTCGCCAATGCAGCTAGCGGTCCTGTCACCAGGAGGTAGTCTAGTCTGGCGTAAGTCCTATGTGCGTGGGAGTAATAGGAATAGGCTCTTGAAGTGGGGTGTAGGCATCTCCATAGATCGTGCATGTCCAGGTCCCCCAAGTGTGAGGCACTAAGCTGTGAGATTTCCCCTGTTTGTGGATGGCGCTGCGCAGATCTGTCTAAAGATGAGTTAAAGACCATATTCAGGTCACCACCAATGAGTATGTGCCTATCTGGGGTAGTCGCGAAGTCAGCTAAAGCAGATTGCAAAAACAAGTCCTGGTGATCATTAGTGCTATACACGGAACCCACCGTGAAAAGGAAACCCCCCATCTTAACCCTGTAGGCCAGGAGCCTCCCCTTCTGCTCCGCCACCTTGTGCAGTACCTCCCCTCTGAACTTCCCAGACACCAAGATAGCAACCCCTGCTGTTTTAGTTGTCCCAGAGGAAAAGAGCTGAACCGGGAACTTCAGAGACCGCAACCTGGGACAGTCTCGGGCCAGGAGATGCGTCTCTTGTAAAAGGCAGATATCCGCCTGGGTGCTCTCGAGAAGGGACAGTATCGCTCTGCGCTTGACCGGGTTATTCAACCCCTTCACATTAAGGGTAACAATCTTCAGGGCCATGATCAGACAAAGGAAAAACAGCGTTAATGGGGCCTGAAGGCACGGTAAGTGCTTCACAAGGCGGGAACGCGGGTCGGAACAAGCGCAATAGAGAGCCACGATGGAACATCAAAAGGGCGGTGACAAGTGGATCTGAAGTATCAGGGGGCCCTATACAGGCTGACAAAATGGGACGGGGCAAATGCAAAGCAGGGCTAACACGACATCTCACCCCCTGTCCCAGTGCAGGAAGGACAAGGCAATAACAGCAACATGAAACCAGAGCGGTAACCCAGCATAGATTCTGAATCATCTCCCGAGCAAATTCCTCCCCTCTCCAGGAAGGCGGCAGGAGGGCACAAAAAGCACAGCATGAAACAAATGGGGCACATCCCGAACCCCGGATCCCCCCCTCCCCAACTCCCCAAACCATCCCCAAACACCCCAACACCCCACATCTCCCCCTCACCTCCAAATCCCTACACAGATCCCCTCCCGCTCCCCTCAACATCAGTCCCAACTTTGTGGAAAACCCCAGTGTCCCAGTCCAGCCCCTAACGGGCGAGTCTGTGGTAAAGTGTCCGAGTGGACGTCCAGCCACCATCAATGCCCCCCCAGAGCCCCCCGCCCCCCCCGGAACCCTCAAACCTGCAGTGCCGGTGATGCCAAGACGATCTCCCCCCGGATGATGCTCAGGCCGTCACGGCCATGTCACTAGGCGACGTAGAGCCGGATACCTCCCGTATGGCGCTGTCCATTTCCGCCCTGATCGTAGGAGAGTCCGGTCGGGAAAGCTGAGGTGTGGTCCGGCGCCGTCGAACTGTTTGCCAGCCCTCTCTAGAAGTGCGGCGGCGTGGCGTCGGGACATCTTCATCTGTAGCGGTGATTCCCAGCACTCCACACGTGTCCTGAAGGGATCTCATTTGGTGCCGCATCCCGTTCCATCGAAAAATAAGCCTGAAGGGGTGACCCCAGGAGTACTGCGTGTCATGCTCTCTCAGGAAGTCCGTGGCAATTTTGAAGGACTTGCGTTTCTGCAACGTAATCGTGGACAGGTCGTGATACAAAGCAATTTGGTGACCCCTGAAGCTCACCGGCTGTTTCTGACGTGCCTCACGGAGGATCCGTTCCTTCAGAGGAAAATCCGGCAAAAAGGCTAAGATATCTGGGGGTGGCGCCGAGGCCCTGCGCGGGAGTCCAACTCTATGTGCTCTGTCAATCCTCACCGGAAAGTCACCCGCTTTGCCCAGTATATCCCGAAACAGGTCTCGTAGGTAGGCTGTTATGTCTTCCCCCTCCTCTTTGGACGGAACGCCCCTGACCCTGATGTTGTTGCGCCTGGACCGATTCTCAAGATCCTCGGCGTGGGCCTGGAGGTCGATCTGCTGGTCCCTAAGCCGCAGCACTTCCTGTTGTAGGTGCGTGATCTCCTCGTCCCTGGATTGATTAGCGTCCTCCATGGTGGCGACCCGCTCACCTAGCGAATCAACTTCTCTTCTCACTTCTCGGACCTCGCCAGCCACCTCCTGCTTCAGGGTCTGAAAGTCCTCCCTGAGTGTGCTGAACAGCGACTCCAGAAAAGACCTGGTGACCGGGGGCTCACCCCCCTCTGCCCCACGAGATCCGGACGAGGGGCTCGGCGTCGGCAGGGATCTGTCCTGTCTCGGGGCGCCTCTGCCCAACATCTCGGGTAAGGTACGCTCTCCTTTCTTGCCTCCCCTGTTACCTGACATCGCAGAGGCGGCGGTGCGTCGTAGGGAGAGAAGGCTGGCGGAATGTGAGGGGGCCGCGAACCACGTGGGCTCCCGCAGCAAGTCGGTCCAGTGCAGTCCCGGGGCTCCCAGGCAGCGCCCCAAAGCCCCCCAGCAGACTGGATGAGAGATGAGCGCGACCAGCACTCCACTGCGACACTCTCCCAGTGCGTCCCTGCTTCCCAGGAGCGGGTCACCACCCTGTCTCCAGGCTCCCGGCCGTGTCGCTACTCCACCGCAGCTGTCCAGGTGGGCACCGCCGCTCCGTGAGACTCAACGCCGGGCAAGCCACACTCCGGCCAGCACCCGCTGGCCAACCAAGCTCCTGCAGGGCCCCAGGTACAGCACGCGAGCCCAGCAAGCCCACCGGGGAACAAGGGTCGGCAGCACAAGCCCGAGGGGCACCGGCCCGGTGGTGGGCAGGATCACCGAAGTTCGTTGGCGCCCCCCGCCCGGGCCCCGCGTGTGGGCCCCCCACGTGCAGCCACCAGATCAGTCCTACCGGTCACAGGCAGGCAAAGGCGTCCCACAGGGGTCCAACCCGGGCCACTCCAGAGCCGGGGCCTGCAAAGGAAGTCCGTCGGCGTCTCCGGCCTGCTAGGCCTCTAGGCTCCGCAAATCCCCGGGGCCGCGTAGCGCTCCTCCCCGACTCCTCTCTCAACCAGGGCCGGAGGGCGCCGCACCGCCAAGGCCGCCGGCTCTTCTCACCAGGGAGCACCGGCGCCACCGGGGGGGGACTCGACCGGGCCCCCGCTGGTCAGTGGGCTCGGGAACGCACCACCGCACCGGGGCGCCGCGGGTCAGCCGCTCCTCCTCCGCCCGGCCTCGTTCGAGCCGCAACGTCCGCCCGCCTCAGGGGCCAGCACTGCGTGGCGTTGTTCTCCGCGTCTGCGCCTCCGGGGGCTCCAAAACCGCTCTCACCGGGCTCACGGCCGCTTCTGCTCCCCTCTCCGCTAGATCTGGGGGAGATCAGCGGTGCAGGATGGGTCAAGGGCTCTGGGGACTCAGGAGCTCACGGAAGGAGCGACCAGTCAGCCCGCCATCTTGGCCACGCCCCCTCCCCCTCTCTTTTTGACTGATGGTTCAAACCACCGATCCCTTCTTTTTCCCTTTAACGGAACTTTGGACTGCCAAAGGAAGCTCTGGGCCAACCATGACTTAGTAGAGATTTAGACTATGCCTGAATCTGCCTGACTGCACTCAAAAATGGCGCCGATGCAAATGAAACTTTCAACTCCTTGTTGTACCCCGATTGTTCGGCCCTGGTGTCATGAGATATGTATGAAGGTTTTTTTTAACCACATGAATTGATATAGGATGGGTACTGGTTATAGGTTCGGACAATGAAGTGATATTGGAGGGGTACTGATTATGTGTTCAGACGGCGAATTGACATCAAATGGGTATTGATTGAACATTCGGACAATGAATTGTTGTTTAAAATTTTGCACATCATGATTATTGAAAGTTGGAAGCCCAACACTTATGACACTCGCTCACACTGAAGTCTCGACATGATTTTATTGCGTTTTTCGTACTTTTATTGTGAAATAAACGACCACCGACTCCGCTCCAGCCTGCTCCGTGGCCGGTCCACGGGGTTGTAGGCCCGTATTTATACATCGACATTCTTATTAAAGATTTTCTGAGAAAGCAACTATAGTTGTCCGTGTAAATTGATAAAGTCTTGAATGAATAATCCCTATTTTTCGATATAACTGAAATATAGGTGGAATGACTAAGCTCGGTTAGATAAAGGGCTGAAAAAGGTATAACGCGTAGAAATATTACAAATATGAAGGGTCGAATTTTAGTTGTGTATTTTTCCTTTTTATACAGCCAAAGGCAACCGCTGGAGATCCAGGTATTTAGCCCACACTTTATATGCTACCTGTATAAGAAAAATCACACTAACGGTCCACCTGGGCTTAAACGCCCCAGTTGGCAGTGACTGCATCCTGTGGAAATAGGCCGAGTACGCAGTAAGTAAAAACCTTTCTGGGTTTATGCGCGCGAGTGCGTATCAATATAGCTTGCTCTCCCTTCCCTCCTTTTCTCTCTCTCTCTGCAGGTCACCTCGGAATGCCGACGAAAACGGCGATCCAACAGACGAAGAGATGGGAAAAGGGGTCTGATTATAGTACCTAACCACGACAAACCCCGAATAAAGTAAAGAAGCACACATGATTAAGCGTTCTTACGTTTGACTAAGTAGGGAAAGGTTTAGGGTATTTCGAGGTAGGGGTTACACAAGTATCCTCCACCGAGAGGACTAGGGATATTGCCAATATTTGAAAACCTACTACCTCCTTTTTCGCATCCTCATAGGCATATAACTAAAAGCTGCCCCATTGCTCTCCAATTGACACCAACTGTTGTCTCAGCCTGGAAACGCACTTGCTAAAAATGACTCGAATAAACCTCCGTGAGCATTAGCCCGACCAGGTTAGTCCATGACCAGTTGCCAAAGGCGTAAGTGTGTACAATCAAAGTCACCAGCAAGAGGCAGCCAACGAATAAAAGATGAGAAAAAGGTAAAAAGAACTTAGGATGATAAAGATGCTCAGCTCACAGAAAAGGATAATTATGGCCAATAACTGTTTTATGTTTTGTCTTGGATCTTTTTATGTAATACCTGTACTGTCTCCCCGTCTGAGTTTGTGTGTACGTGATGTATGGATCTACGTCGTCCCTCCGCTTGTGTTTACGCATTACTTAACCCCTGCTGTTCTAAGTTGTGTGCGCACTGAATGGACCATTATTGTACACGTCTCTCTCCTCACGGCATACGAGTACCGAATGGTTCGTTTAGAGTACGACTCTCTCTCTCTCTCTCTCTCTCTCTCTCTCTCTCTCTCTCTCTCTCTCTCTCTCTCTCTCTCTCTCTCTCTCCCTCTCTCCAGAAGCCCCCCCGTTTCCTCTTTTTCTTGTATGATGGCATTGTGTCCCTCCGACACAAACATAATTGGGTTTCTTCGAACACAAAGGTGTTCAGCAAAATTGACCAAACCCAAAACGATTGAGACTTACCATATTACTACCTCTCCCTTCTACAAACAATAGAACCCGAGTTGGTAATGAAGGAAAGGACGGGTAAGACGACGGATGTCCCCTAAATCTGGCCTTTTATAGGGGAACTATAACGTCAATGGTCTTCTGTTTCTCAGTTCATTAGAAAATGCGATCCCCAATGCCCCGATTGCCCCACCCCCTTGCACCTAAGTGCGGATGTCCAGAGTACCCCACTTCCCCCGATCGACCCTAGCTCTCTGTCCAAAAGCACCCACTTGCCCCCGATCAACCCTATGATAATGCCCCTGCTTGCAAGAATTAGCCGACCCCGAAAGGAGATGTGATATTGTCGATACTTGGGTTAAAGGGAAGAACGAGTCTCTCCATAAGGACTCGATTTTTTGTAACCTAATACATTGTGTACAAAAGTTCAATTTCTCTTATCATATATCGCGAATGAACGCCAAACAAGTCTATGAATTCAATATGCAATGCCCTTCTACAGACTCCATAAATAACGACCTCTGACTGTGACCGATGAACCTATCCCCCACCTACTCAGGAATAGGGAAGGAATTGAGATGTATATCTGTTCTCCCGACCAGTTTGTCTAAAAACTTGTTTTTCACCCATTCAAAGATACAATCGCCAAAGGAGAGGAGCTGGACGTGACGCACAGCCTGGCCACAGATCATGGAGCACGTGTGACGACCAAAGGTGGAGCCGCAGAGCAACGAGACGCGGGACGAGGCACAACTTTCAAGTTCAGCTGATGAAGGAATAAGGGGCTGCCTTGAAGCCCTCGACTTGCTGACCCACTCATGCCTGAAGTCCCCGTCCCTTTTTCCGACTGATGGGCCTGCCTGCTCATTGTCGTTTGCTCCCTTGGTCCCTTGGTGTGTTCGAAGATCTGGCCCCACTCCGCCCTCTCCTCCCTCGATTGTTCAACAAACTCTTTCATATAAAATTTGACTATGGACTGGGATTTTGTCACGGGAAAGGAAAGACACGCAGGTGCCCAGCATAAGGCACCCCTAAGACAATAAGTTAGGAAACAGGACTGTGATCTAACAGCAGAGGACTGATCGCACCCTGCAACGTGTAAGGACGAATCCGAGCTGGACCTATAGCTCCACCGCCGGTGCTCAGCAGCGCCAACAAAAGAAGACGGACTATGTTAAAAGACATTGCGACAAAGACCCTCCCCCCTTTCCAGAACTTTCTATTCACCCCTTGACTAAATTACTTGTATCAAATTGAATACCTCCCTCAACCATTTTGTATTGCCTTTTAAGAAATGTTTCGTCGGTCACTCATGTGGTTAGTTTTCCAAAATCCCCTATAGTACTGACAAGTCGGAAGGTATCAGAGCGTTCTTCCTGTATGTTGATGTCACTAGAGAGAAAATGTGAAGCTGATTTTTATGTATCGGAACATTTTTCTTGGTTCTACACCGACTAAACATTATGCCGATCTCTAGGCTTGTATGAAGAACCCGACAGGTGTAAATTAACATGTATTGCATTCCGCCAATCACATCGACTAGGTAGAAATTGAACTTGCTTATGTAAAAAGCGGCGACTGTTAAAAATAGCAATGTGTATGTACATAAGCGGCGTTCATTTGTGTTCATAGCACCCCTGTTGTAAGCAGAACGGATATCGCGAAAACACTGAGTGTGTTATCCCGCCAGCATAGATCCATGCACACATGTACATGACAGCCATTTTAGGTACCATGGTCTCCCTGTTCACGATCGCTCATCAGCGCACTTCCCTGACCCAGCAAGCATTTCCCCCATGCACCCTGACTGCCCCCTCTCCCACATGCGCGAGTCATGAGCCCACCCCTCCCGCATGACTCTGTCCCTAAGAATCGCACCCCGCGCCTGACCAACACCTCCTGTCCCTCCGTGAATACCCCTCCTTTGATGACCTCTTCCTCCGAGCCTGAATGTTTGCACGGACCGCTGGTCATCCCTTAGCCCGAGGATACGGTTTATTGCCCACTACTGTATGCACTCGCCTCTCTTGAAAGGAGCCACTATTGATCATGGCCACCCCACCCCCTGAGACTCGATCAGGCACACACATTCCAATGGAATCAGCAGAACACTCAGCCGCATGATAGCCCCTCCTATTTGCATGGAGAATAAGGGCCCTGCTGTAGCCACGTGTTGAAATACCTCCATACTATACAATGTGTTGATTGTAATAAAGGATGCCTGTGTGCCATAAACCTGTGTATAAAAGACGAAGCCTCAGAGAAACTTGTTGGAGCACCTCCCGAAGACACCATGCGAGTGTCCCAAAGGACATGCTCTCCTCATGAGTAATAAACTCTGTTCTTGTTTTCCTACTTCCAGTGCCCGTCTCCTTATTTGGTAATTATTCAAGGTGAGAACGAAGAGTCGCCCTGCACCAGCAGCCTGGGCATCGGGTGCGATAGGGGCTGACTTTTTTACAAAAGCATTTTTCTAAGTTGCATGTTGCACACACACATGTCCTTTGGACATGTGTGTGCGCAACACCTGTTTCAATTTGCATTTAAGGGGTGCTACAGGGTGTCCTTTGGACACCCCTGGCACCCTTTAAATCGCTATCTTATTTGCGATTAGCTAATTGCTAATCGCAAATAAGGAATACTCCCCATTCATTCCTATGGGCCTTTTGGCCCATAGGAATGAATGGGGAGTTATTCCTTATTTGCGATTAGCAATTTGCTAATCGCAAATAAGGAATGTGTAGGAATTGCATTTCTTTATGCAATTCCTACATGAATCCCGTTTTGCAAGTCCTTAATAGCGATTCGTTATGAATCGCTATTAGGGGCTCGCAAAACGGGAGATTGATGAATCAGGCTGCTAGTCCCCATATTGAACTACCGTAGGCAGCAACTGCGAGGTATTTTGCTTTGTAGATTTTCATTAGTGCAACTATTGGCCTAGCCCCCAATTTTTTCGAGAAGCCCTGGAGATCAGAGGTGGTTCTCGCCAAGGAAATGTTTCTGTTTTTTATCTGCGGACCCCAGTTCCCTCTCTCATCAAAAGTAATCCCCAGATAGGGAAATGTAGGTACTCTACAGAGTTCCTCTTTTCCGCAGGTAAAAGTTTTAGAGTACTTCTTCCTAGAGCACCTTCCCATTATCATTATATGAGACTTCTTAGCATTTATTTTAAGGTCCAGGGAACCCATGAAGTCCTCAAAAACATCCAGGAGGCGTTGTAATCCAACCCCTGTCCGCGAGAGAAGGACAGCGTTGTCCGCGTACAGGAGAACTGGAATACCGAGTTCTCCTATACGCGGAATGTCAAGGGTGGCCTCCTTTAGTGCGGGTTCCAGAGCATTTATATATATCGTAAATAAAAGGGGAGCCAGGATGTACCCTTGCCTGACCCCCCCTTTCTGAATTAAAATGACTAGAACAGCGGCCCTCCGAAGTGACCCTAACAGAAGCTAATAAACCAGAATGTAAATCCGCTAGAAGGTTAACCAAAGCCCTATCAAGACCCATGTTGAGTAAAATATTCCACAGATTTGAAGGATTTACAAGGTCAAAAGCTGATGAGAGGTCCATGAACCCCAGGTACATGGACCCCTCCTTGGCCTTTGTATATTTATCTAGTAGCAGATGCAAATTGAGACATTGGTCTATTGTGCTCCTCTTTGGTCTAAACCCATATTGGACATTTGATAGAACCCCTCTATCATTCACCCATTCATTCAATTTAGACAAAATGACCTGTCCCAGAATTTTGACTGAGGAGTCAATTAAAGAAATGGGTCTGTAACAGGAGGGGTCCTGCCTATTTCCCTTCTTGTATACAGGGATGATGATCGATTTTTTCCATGAGGCCGGTATGTTATCATGGGATAGAACATTTAAAACATTACACAATATCTTTGCCCAAAATTTTGGTGCGAATTTAAAAACATCTGCAGGGACCCGGTCCGGTCCTGCAGCCTTGTTTTTTAGGGTCAAATCTATCGCTCTTTCCACTTCTGAGACCTCGAAGGTTACAATGGAACCCTCGGAGCTGAAAGGGGTGTCCCCGGTTTGTGTTTCATTACTAGGGTCAGAATATATTTTTCCAAAGTGTTTTATCCATCCCTCATCTGGGATATTAGCCTCAAGTGGGCAATTCTTCTCACCCAAAAATAGCGGTTGATTTACAATTTTCCAGAATAATCCACTATTTTTTAGGGTATCCGGGTCAAGTAATTGAGCCCAAGCATCATCTTTCAGCTCTTTTTTCCTCTCTAGGATAGCTTTTTTGTACGCAGTTCTTAGACTAGATATATAGGCTCGATCTTTGGAGTGGCCTTCAGGGCCCTAAGTAATTCACCATGTGCCTTGGAGCATGTTTTATTGAACCATCTCTTACCATACTGCATCTTCTGTCTTGGGCCAACAAGTAAGATTTGGTTAATTTCTCTACAGATGTTATCAAAGGCAAAAATCTCTTCTTTATTTTGCGCCAGAGTTGCAAGGCAAACGGCCACCTCATCCTCAACTTTATCCAGTACCTCTAACAAGAAGGTTTCAGGGACTATGTTTGTCCATTTTAACCTACGACCCTGATCTTTAACGATCACATTTTGGCCGCCTTTATGTAACACCGTTTTCATGGAAAATAAGTCCGTAGACATTATATCCATGAACACCGGATTATGGTCACTAAAAACCGAGACCTCAGTTTTATATGTTAAAACTTTACGCAACAAAAAAGAAGACATAAAAATATAATCAATAATAGTACCATCATCTGTTCCCTTGAATGTAGGGCCCCTAAATCCACCTTCCCCGCAACCCGACTCGTATAAGTTCCATCTAGCCAGGAAGTTTTCTAATAACTCCCCCCGTCTAGAATGTTCCAGGTGGATAAGTAAAGAGTAAGGAGGGCCTTCTTCTTCTTAACTGGCACATGGTAGGTTGCAAGGGTGAATATTAAAATCTCCAAGGAATATTATTTCAAAAGTATTCTCATTTACACTGTAGACTGACAAAAAGTTTTCCAATACTTCCAAATTATAACTGGTGCACTCATTTGCACTTGAATTATAAAAATTAATAAATAAAATCTTAATCTTGTCCGGGATGGATAGTTCAACAATTAAGCAGTTCACAGAACCTGAAATACACTGAGTTAGTGTGCCCTTTATGTCAAGTTTGAATAGACTTAGTAAGCCTCCCTTGGCTCTACCTGCGGCACGACTAGTTGCTGGGATGCAAAAATGTCTGTAACCATCCAAAGAAAAACTATTTTTCTGGTCCCATGTCTCTTGGAGAGCAATAATGTCAACAGTTTTTAATGAATTAATCCACAAGTCATTCCCTACTTTATCCTTGATGCCAGCAATGTTCCAGGTCGCAATTCTAAAAGTAGAAGGTGGAGGCTGTGCTTCAGTGTAGGAGAGTGGGGTCTGCAATCCTATGGTCACCCCAGATTTTTGCTTTTTGCTTCACTGGTTTACGACTTTCCCTGGCTGTGGGCCTGCTAATCAGACCCACAGCCTAGCTGTTCTCTCTCTAAATTGACAACCATGTACTTTAGGTGCATTTACCAATTGGTACTGGGCCACCTTATCAGTTCCTGTACAGTGTACCTTAGGTATCCAGGGCATAGGTGTACCCAGGGCCTACCAGGTGCTGAAGCATGTATTATTATTATGTACCCCTGGCTGGCCATCTAAAACTGACACAACTGGCTGCATGACAGCTGGGGCAAGGTGGTGTAATCCCCCTTTGCTATAGATATAGTATACCTATATCTAAACCTAAAATGGACACATATCCTCCTATCAGTCACTCCTATGGCAGGCCTTATCAATCCTGAAGGCAGAGTGCTTGGAATTATGTGAGATGGTGCTCTAGAATGAGCTGAGCCTGTCTACAGCTTTCGGAACCAAGTCCTTTAGCTGTTTCCATGATAACGCTATACCATATACTCTTAAGTGCATTATCAACCTCGCGGTTAAATGCTAACTCTGGTATAGCATTATACATGTCGAGTAAGGTGTCATACGAATTGGAATACTACCCCCTCGCCAATTCTGGCAACGGGGGTAGCATTCCACCCTTCTAGAGGGACACGACATGTATGTAACTGTGAACCCCGGTTAAAGTTAACTCGAGCCTTGGCATCACAAAATGGATGCTGCCACCACAGACACAAGTCTGACCTCCTGCTGCTGGGAATCCTTCCAGCGAGGGCGGCTTGGACAAAGGGTTTCCTGCCTTGGGAGGTGCTAGCACCACCCCAGACAGGATTTTGTGTATTGGGTAGGATAGGCCTGAAAGGAATGAGACATGCCTGGGGCACACAAGGTGCCCTGTGCATACACCGGTTCAAACCAGCTGCTGGGGCACTCCAGCCCCAGCTCTGGCGGCAAACCGGACAAAGGATAGGGGGTGTAACCACCCCCCTTCCTGGTCCCACCCAGGGGAGGGATCTAGTCAGTAGTGCAGCCCCCTTTAGCAGGATAAAGGTAGGAGCTGGTCCCATTCCAAATTAGATTAATCCTGAACTACTCTACAAGAAGAAACTCAGCCTCCAGCGGCTTCCCTTTGTCGTCTTCCTTCCAGGATCCAGACTTCAGAGCCTGACGAGACCCGGATACCCAGACCTCTCCGACCTCTACCTACATCTGCAGCACAGCTGAGATCCGTGGGTGCGACGAGACACGTGGCACCGGCCATCTTGAACGAACCTGCACTTCGCTTCCAGCACGACTCCCGAGGTAAACTCGACCAAGTGCTTTGGGGACTGAGAAGCCCCAGCCCCGAGCAGATCCTGCACCGATGATCAGCCCTCCAGACTCGACGAGATCTGCGTGGGGCCCTTCTGCTTGTCTGCTGCTCGACGCGTTGTCTGGTCACTTGCCGGCTGGCTAGTGACCTCCTAGACGACGAACCTTCGAATCTTTGCTGCTGGTCTGGTTGCTCCAGACCAGCTCCCTTGCTCCCTTCCAAAAGAAGGGCACCCCGGACTCTCCTAGTCCGCACCAGACGTCTTTTCCCTTCACCGCGTGGGTTGCCTTTGCCAAGGCCTGTTGACTCCAATTCAGGATCCGACACCGCCGACAGCGAGAGCCTGTGTGGGACAGCTCATGCCTCCATCCTGGTCGTCGAAGACACCTCCTGGTCCACGTGGCTTCAGAGTCAAGCATCCACTCTTCACCTGATCGCGACGACAGCACCTGGTTCCACATCGGTCACTGGCTAGTGACTTTGAACACTGTCCCCTCTGCTTTCAGGTCCTCTTCTTCACCGATCCACCCTTGGATCGCACCGGACATCTTCCTCCTGGTTGCCTGCAGCATCTTTTCTTTCAGGCTCCATTGACTACAACGCGAGAACCCGACACACTTTGGCACCTATGCACCCGCAGCCCGTGGGTGAGGTAACAAGAGCATTTTGGTGCTCAAGGGTAGTTTAACTGTCCTAGTGTCCAGTTCCACAGTCGTTTTAGTCCTAACTAGTCAGGATTGTCCGTACTCACCTTTAACTTGAACTGTACTGTCCATAGACGTTGTTACGCATCTCGCGTGTGAGTTCACACTCTGCACACGCATTCCATGGGCCTCCTATTACTTACCTAGTGTTAGTGTAGAGAGGTCCCATCGATCCTACAGCCTCTGGACAGCTCCATTCCTTTTATCGACTTTCACATTCCACTTACTTAGTATATGGTATGTCGTGCCCCTAGGGCACCATTGTAATTTTGTGCAACTTATCGTATTTTTCCTAAGAGATTGTCATGTGCTTAGCCCTCTGACCTCATAAAGAGTTCAGAGGTGTTTGTTATTAATAAATATATTGTTTATTTTCATAACAACCTGTGTGGTGTCCTTTCATCTGGTATTCAAGGGGTTATATTATGGTAAAACAGCTGGCTTCACATGCCAAAAGAGTTTAGCCTAAGACTGCTTTGTCCATGCTACCATTAGGATAGCTGGTCTATAAGGTTGACTTACAACCAATCACCATAAGGGTTGTTTGGACTGATACAAGGTGATCACTAGAACTAGTGAGCATCATATATCAGGCCAACTTCTCACATTCAGTCCTAGATTCATTTAGCTGTCAATCATTTTCCTCCAATGAAGATAGACTGGTATACCGATTAGTTAAAGGGAGAAGTTGGTCAAATTGATTGTACGGCCTAGCCAACCGGTAACAATATGGATCAGGTCTATTTGGAGGTTGATATACATTATGCGGAGAATCGGCAAAACCCCGCCTATATAAGGAGACGGGAAATTTGGGCTGATCAGATTGTGAAGGGTGAATGTTAATGAGATGATTATAAAAAAAAACAAGGGGCCGTGCACAAACAATGTTATCCGCAACAGGTAAGGAAGCTGCTCTAAGTAGGACTGTAGCAAGGTGTTGTGGATGCTTAAAATTAACAATGATACAGTCCCCCCTAGTGTTCTTCCTAGAGTTTCCTATCCAGCTAACTCTTCGTGTAGAGATTATATCATTAGAAAAGGCGAGTGGAAATCCACAGTTCCGGCTCAGCCACGATAGTGATTTATTTTTTAGGGCCTCGTGTGTTTCTAGCCTAGAGTCAGTAAGATAAGAATCCACCTCCGGAACATTAGTTAGTACAACTGTATATGGGACACACTCCAGAGGGAGATTAGCTGGCGCTCTTCTCTTATGCACATTTCTCCCTTCATTTTTATCCCCCCCGGCTATAGTATTCTGGCTACCAGAATTCGTTGGAAAAGGTTGAATTTCTGGTACTGATGGTGAGGGTGGTTGAGAGGATAGTGACAATGATGGTTGAGTGGCTGGTACAGTTTGTATGGTATGTGTGGCCCTATTCCCCCCATAGCTGGAAATACCTGCATCCGTATTTACATTATTCCCTACCTTGGGGCACTTGTGTGTTTTAGTCAGGGTTAGGTGAGAGTTCAAAAGACCACCCAATCTAGCTGCTTCTTGTGTGACCTGTTCTAATTTTACCACAAGAGGTCTAATCAAGAGTTCGAGTTTTGTTTCAATTATGCTTGCCAAGAGATCAATATGGGCGGGAAGCAGAGTAGTCATCTCAATACTATTTGAGGTCTCAGTTGCGATCCCTAAACTAGTTGATAAAGTCCCGGTCTATTTTGATTTCCTGACCCCCCCCCCGCTTAACCGGTACCTTTCTACATGCCCTCACTATTCTTCGTGCAGGCGAGGATGCTAGTGAGGGCCTCGGAGAAGGTGTCGGGGACAAAAGCGTAGTAATTTCAGGTGAATTTTCCCGCTCATCCTGTCTGTTTTCTAAAGGTATTTCGTTATCAGAAAATACAAATGAGTCTTCATTGCGGCTATCAACCAGGACGGGGGAAACTAGAGGGGGATGCAAGCTTGTTGGTGAGACCGGAGGGCTTACCCGATTTAATGAGAGACGCCTTTCCTTATTAATTTTACTAACCACCTTTACTAAATAGTTGTCCATTGTCTTAGTCACAGGCGGTATTTTTGCCGATCTAAGTTTAGACATTTTAGAGTGCCTAGATTACAGTTCCAGCCTCTTCAATTTTTAGCGACCCGGATACTAGTACAACAAGCAAGGAACACCAATGGATGCTGCAACTTCAATTACATCAGACAGGAACCACAATACAAGATAAATTTATAAGTCTCACAGATTTGAAGAATCCAGGGGAGGAAGAGCCAAAATCCGTGGCCCAGCCAAGCCTTGGTCTGCCCCGGACAGCCACAGACGGCCCCGCCCTTGTCCCAGGCTTCTCCCGGCGCGCTCCCGCGAGCGTCCCACGGGACGAGGGACCGGCGGTGCCTTTATGCGCCTCCTGGCGCTGCTCAGAGGCGTCACTGCTGCTGGTCACGGGGTGGGAGGGACCCGGCGGAGCCAAGCCCGGCCGGGGAGCAGGCAGAGCAAAGCCCGGCCCTCTGCTGCTGGTGCTGCGGCTGAGTTAGGCGGAGCAAAGCCCGGCCCTCGGTGATTGCTGCACGCTGGTGAGTATCGTTGGGTAACAATAAACATCTTTTATTCAGAGCCAAGATACCCTTGGGTGAACGTGCACTTTACAAATACACATGTTATGCTTTTTTAATGTTATGTTTTTATGTTTATAATAAACTAATATAAGAGGGTAGCATTTTGCTTCATATATTCTTTGTTAGAAAGTCACTAACATGAAGGATTATGCCGTAAAGTTAAAAACCTAGGGGCAGATTAACAAGCCCCTTGCGCCACTTTTGCGTAATTTTTCCATGTGAAAAATGATGTAAAAGTGGCGCGAGGGGCTTGTAAATCTGCCCCTTAATGCACAACATGCCAACATGACTGTGATGTGCCAAAGGTTTCTTGAGATACACATCACTTTCAGGTTTGGTAAATTGGCAGTGATTGAGGCATTCTTTGGCAGATTTTCAGTAGGGTATGGTACCATAAGACCCTTGCAAAATATGTCCAAAATATCTTAAATAAAAGCACCACCCCATTGGAGCTAAATATAGAAAATCGACACCATTTTTAAAAAAGAATATTTGAGATACAACATTTATGTCAGATGATATTTCTGACGATGATACTGACAACAGCCAGGAGATTTAGAATTCCCCAAACACAAGGCAGGAAACCTTCCTTACGCACACTTCCAGTGAAGGATCACCCACTGTAATGAAAGATTCCTGCCTGAATAGAGGTGTTTGTTTTTTGATGACAGTGGAGCAGAAGCAGCACTTTAGTCAAAACTGAATGCCAGACTCACCGCCATCAGCCATCATGTTGCGACCGGCTCTGCATGTTTATTTTCTTTTTCAGAAAGAAAACCACAAAGCCGTGTGTTGTTTCTGGAATAGTTTGTTTGTAAATGGCTAAAACAGGAATATGATAAATCTGGATTAATACATAAGTGTGTTTACCAAAAATGGATACAAATAAAAACATCAAAGAGTAAACGCCTCCTAACCATTTTACCGACCAACCAAAAAGGTATAAAAGAGCAAAATTAATCAATTATAGTCTTTATGAAATCACAGTCTGCTTCAGATGGCCCCAGCAAGTGAAGGTGACTACATTTGTGTCTTTGCAGCCAGTAAGAGAGGACCGAACTGCTGCAGAAGGTTACCTTGGGGGTGGAGGTTCACTCATGATTCACAGTGAAAGTCCAGGCTCTCAGACAGGCCAGTGAAGATGGGCTTGGGTAAACCAGCATAGTGGCTGAAACTTTTTAATGAAAGATCTTTTGCATGTTCGTTTCTGCAGTTATAAGAAAAAACATTAGATTCTCATGACTTCAGTTCAGACCTTAGCATCCAACATACCCTTGATGCGTGTCCATTAGCACAGCGAGGCAGGGTCTGTGCAGGCCATGTGGTGCTTTCTTCTGAATCAAGGTTTCTGGGTGCCTTAGTCAGGATTCTTGCAGGATACAAACACTTTAGATGAGTGTGGTTCTTTTTGCTTTGGCTTTAACAGACTATCTATTGCTGAGGTTTCACACGTGCCAACAGTATTAGTCCTTAGAAGATAAAGGACAGACGTCCAGGCTTTTGATGTGGTGGTCCACCTGCGGTTATATCTCAGCCTCAGTTTTATTTACACTTTAGGCCGTCGGCGGTTTGTGACCTTAAATTTAAATATTGGAACACAATGTTACATAGTACGTGGAATGATAAAAGGCGTGGACAGGAGAGAAGGAGAATACACAGAAATCAGATCATAAAAACACTGGGGCAATATTTGAGGAGAGACATGGGGTGGAAGAGGTGAAGGAATGGTCCATTTTTCTTTTGGTTTTTTTTTTCTTTTCTTTCTTCCCCATTTTCAGATGATGTAGATGGATCTGTGCCTTCGAACAAGTGTCTAGAGCTTTCACTTTGTTCCTGCTTTCAATTTGTTTCTGCATAGTCACCAGGGGCCAGATTTACTAAATGTTGACGCAACGCAGCACAGTAAGGTGCTGTGTTGCAGCAAAGGGAGAGAGAAGAAATGCATCGAATCTTCTAAGATATTGCTCAGTTCTACTCTCTCATAGCAGAGACAAACATCTGGCTGCGTAGTGCTAACAAGGGCTCCTTTGCTGAAATGATGTAAGGGTGCCGGCATTGTGGTCTGAATAGTTTTTGTGCAGGTAGGGATACATTACTGCACAAAAGCTATTCTTAGGGGTATATTACTCTTTGTATGTGTGATGCATTTTGCAGCACACCTGCAAATAGGAAATACCAAGGAAAAATGAACACATTTCTCCTTTTTACGGCAGCCTCGAGTAGGCATATTATTAGTATTTTGGCACAAACCCATGTTTACTGACTAGTAAATATGGATTTGTGTGAAAGTACTTGGGTGGATGCATGGAAACGCCAATGTCCACCCATGTAACACCTCTCCAATGCAAGGCAATGCTTCTGTTACTTTTGGAATTAAATGCAACGCAAAACCACATAAATCTTTATTGGCGTGGCTCAGTAAATCCCAACATGAATTGTGCGTCAGGGCTGCGCCACAAAGTGGTGCAACCCGACATAAAACCTTAGTAAATCTGGGTCCAGCTTTCTGCTAGAATGCCTGTTCCTGCATTGTTTTTTTTCCATTTCCTAGGTGAGGAGGATGAACAGCATAAGTTCAGACTGTCTCAGCCCTGACATCCATATCAATGGCTATATTGTTCTTCTGCATTTTGAATGGCATGGCATGCACAACAGCACAAAGTGAATTACAGATTCTAGATGGCAGCAACAACTTGGGCATGCTGGGGACTTTGCTTGGGATCTTTTGGCCTGCAGTTAGCTGTCAGGAAGGATATTTCCACGTGCCATAAGAATAGTCTATTTGGGGCAGAGTAATGCTTGAGCTGAGATAGTTAGCTGCTACTTTGTTTAAGGTGAAGATTTCTGAACACGAGATACTTTCCTTTGCTTCATTTTTTTGTTGATCTTTTCCTGTAATTGTTTCAGCAGAGAAAACATACAAATAGTGTTTTTTGGCAGCATGAAGGGCCCAAAAGATAAAGAGACGTGTTTTACATAGATAAGTTATGAGAGAGGGGGGCGTGGCTTGGACGCCAGGGAAAGATGGCGGACCCGGCGTGAGCTTTGCGACTCAACGGCACTCCGAAGCCTTTAGCGAACCTCCTGTCACGGTTCGCGTCTTCAAAGCGACGTTTCCTGCCACCGGAATGTGTGCTACATATGCCGAGCGAGTTCTACATGTCTAACTACCCTTCTCATCGTGCTACGGTCGACGGCACTTTTCCCTCAGCTTTATCGCGGGCGGCCGCCATTTTGCGCTGCCGCTCCCGCGTTTCCTTTCCTTAAACTTGCTGGCACACCAAATAAATGCCAAACAACAATGCTGGATCATGTGGTGAGCGTTCATATCGCGCCTGCAATGTTTGCTTGCCCTCACCCTTTTTGTATGTGGATTTTGGCATTTTCATGAGGTGGGCTGTCGTCCTTTATGGCTCCTGCGCCCACGGGCTTTTTCCTCTGATTTTTTTTTCTTCTCAATATAAATTGTCTACTTAATTTTTCCCACTTTCATAGTATTGCCATGATTTTTACATGCAATTTTTTTTTCCGTTGCCTTCTAACTTTTATATTTGATGGTTGTGGCATGGGAATCTATGCTGAGTGGCTTACCTCTTCTCCTGGATTTCTGCTCTATTGACTATGAGTTTATTATCAGTGACAGCATTTCCCTATCGTTACCTAATCTGTGGTTACTACCTGCTCCTTGGGAATGCTGATATCTGTCATTTCGGGCTGATGAGCTCATGCTTAATTGCCAATTTGGTTACTTTCATATCCTTTACAATATTTCATGTGACAGCCTCATGGTCTTCACACCAACCATCGCTACACGATTAAGGTCCTAACATACAAACGTTCTCCTATCTGTGGTCTACAAGAGAACCTGTGCTTGCTAGTACTTTTTGCAGTGTCCTTCATTGTTTTTTTTTTTTCTCTGTCCTACCATCGGATCTTTACTGATTGTTCTAATCAACTTTTTCGTTCCTCTCCGCTACAATGGCCAACGACTCCCATTCTGCCAGATCATCTGCAACAGGGACAAAACCTAAAAGACTAAAAAATGACCCACCATCTCCAATCCATTCTTCTCAGAACCCGGTTCTGGACTCCGTTTGGAAGAAGTTCGTGGTCTTCAACCATTTATGTCTACAACAAATGAGAAGTTACGACAGATAGAAGAGAGGTGGATTGTTATGGAGAATGAGGTGTTAAATTTGGAACAAAGGGTCAGTGATATCCACGATGTTACCACAAAAATTTCGTTACTTGAACAAGAAATTCATAAGCTAAAACTCCACACAGAGGATCTCGAAAATCGCAATCGTAGGAACAACCTTCACTTGTATGGCCTTCTGTAAAATGTTGAAGGGCCTAATATGGTACTCTTTCTTCAGAAATTCCTTTTGGATCTCCTAGATCTTCCATCTTCATCCACTCGCCTCAACATGCAAAGGGCCCATCACTTAGGTCGTCCCACTCCTAATGCTACGAAACCTCGTGGGATCATCATGCTCATCTTGGAGTTCACTAAGCTAATGATAGTCCTAAAAGCTGCATAACTTAAACTACGCCTTACTTGGTCCGGACATAACATTTTCATTTCACAAGATGTTTCTACTGCCACCAATGCGCGTCGTAAAGAATTCCTCGCACTTCGCCCTCAGATGCGGCATTTGAATATTCAATACGGAATCCTTCACACTTGTCTCTGCAAGATTACTCATGATGGTCGTTCTCGTTCCTTTGATGATCCGGATAAACTCAAGCTCTTTCTCCACAGCTTCTCCTCTACTGGAATGGACACTAATACTTGACTTTTATTGATTTCTTTCCTTGCCTCTTGATCTCTTTGTTCTTTCCATGTCCTACCTTTCTTGTTATGTTTTGTCCTGATTAGCCCATTTTTCTCTCTTCAACTCCGTTTTTGATTGAGGTTCTCTGTTTCCTATCCCTTTTTTTTATGCCGAGTTCCGCTCTGCCTTGCGTCACTATTCTCCCTCCTTGTCTTCCTCTTCTCTTCCTACAGATCTGGTCGTTATGCCTTGATCTGTTTATTCTTTTTCACTTTCTCTTTCTTCCTTTTTCTTCCCTATGTTGCTTCTTTCTTTTTTTTCCTTTACTCCCACTCTTTTTCCATATATTGTTTCCTATTTTTTTCACCTTTGATCTATCCTTTTTTCAACATATTATCTGTCCACTAGTGTCCTTTGTTATTCTTTGTTTTTTCTTATGGTATTGTAGGTCTTTTTGTTGTTTTTTTCACTATGCCAATTGTTTTGTGTTGCGTCTTTTGTTGTAGATTTCTCGTTGCAATGTATTTGCTCCTCTTGTGTTGTGGTCCTGTATGTCATTTTTCTTGCACTATTCTTTGGTATCTATCTCATAATTGTGGTTCAATTTTTTGTAGATGTGACCCTGCTGTGTCTCGACTCACATGTATTTTACCCCCCTAACCGTCCATTATGTGTAAATTTGTTATGTGGAACGTTCGTGGTCTTGGACATCCCGTCAAACGTCAGAAGGTATTGTCTCATTTATCTAAACTTGATTCCCAGGTTGCTTTTCTTCAAGAAACGCACTGTACTGATGCAGAATCACTTAAGTTAAAGAGAAATTGGGTGGGACAAATTGTTTATTCTCCTGCATTAAATAAGAAAGGGGGTGTTGCCATTCTGTTTCATAAATCATTATCTGTTCAGATACTTTTTACACAATGTGATGATGCTGGACGATGGGTGATGGCGAAGGTTGTTATCCATAAAAAAACCCTAGTTTTATTGAACATTTATGGTCCTGTTAAACCAGACCCCAAATTTTGGGAAGCAATCAAAATTTTAATTTCTTCCATTGATTACCCTGATATTGTCGTTGCTGGTGATCTTAACCAGTGGATTGACCCCTTTTCTGACAGATTATCCAAATGTAAATTTAACCCTGATAAATCTCATAAAGCATTTCAATCGGCCATCACCCCTCGTCCTCTTTATGATGTCTGGAAGACATGTAATCCTGATTTACTTGAATATACTTTTTTTTCTAATGTTCACCACACTCGTTCTAGGATTGATTATGTTCTCGTTAATAAATCTTTGCTTCCTTCTCTACAATCCTCAGACATTGGTTCCATTTTTATCTCTGACCATGCCCCTGTCCATGCTGTTCTTGACCTCTCCCTTACTTCACCTCAATTTAGTCGTTGGAAACTTAATGGTTTTCTGTTATCTGACACTAATTATGTTTCACAAGCCACTACATTTATTAAGGAATTTTTTTATTTTAATATTCCAACGGATACCTCTGTCTTCAATAATTGAGATGCCTTCAAGGCTTCTTTTCGTGCTTTTACTATTTCCTATGTCTCCGCTAAAAAGAAGACTATGCGGACAAAGTACAATGAACAATTACAACACCTCAAATTATTGGAACACACATACTACACCTCTAAATCACCTTCCACTCTCCACGTATTAATTAAGGACAAATCTGAACTTAATAAACTCGCCACTACTGAGGCCTGTAATGTTCTTCTCAAAATTAAATCCAAATACCATGGTGGTCAAAATAAAGCTGGTAAAATGCTTGCCAATTACCTGAAGGTCAGGTCTGAGCGTAAGAATATTGGCCCCATCTTTAACGATTCCACTAAAAAAATGGTGTCTTCTGATGTAGATATTGCAGAAGTCTTTTATGAATTTTATAAATCCCTCTACACTGATGATACACTTCCCTCTACTCAAAACTTACATACTTTTTTCTCAGGCCTCCCTCCTCCCCCTTCTATACCTGATAGATTTAATGCCTTAGAGAAAGAGATTACTTCTTAAGAAATAATTAATGCTATTCATTCTCTAAAGAAATCTAAAGCTCGGGGTCCTGACGGTCTATCCGTTGAATTTTATTCAACTTTCTCCTCTATTTTTGTCCCTCATCTTCTAGCACTTTTTAATCCCTTTATTAAAGATGCTAAAGCTTCTGGCTCCTTTATGGATGCTTTAATTGTTAATATCCCTAAACCAGACAAAGACCATACTCAATGTAAAGATTTCTGTCCCATATCTTTAATAAACTACGACTGCAAAATATTTGCCAAGATTCTTGCGTCACGACTTGAAACGATTGTCCCTTTATTAGTTAAAACTGATCAAGTCGGATTTGTCAAGGGTAGATTGGCATCAGACAATGCACAAATGTTTACCAATATTATCTCATTTGACAAAACATATAAATCTCCCCTTGCAGCGCTCTCCTTGGATGCCGAGAAAGCATTTGATCGGATCAATTGGCAATTTATGTTTAAAACTCTTCAATGGTTTGGTTTTGGCCCTACTTTTATTTCTTACGTTAAATTATTATATTCCTCCCCTCGAGCTAGTATTTTTGTTAATAATCATTTCTCTAAATGTTTCTCTTTATTCAGAGGTACAAGACAGGGGTGTCCACTTTCACCTTTACTTTTTGTTTTATGTCTTGAACCTTTCCTGGAACGCATTCGTATAATCTCACGTATATCTGGTTACATTCATAATTCTATTGAGACCAAAATATCTGCATATTCTGATGATATCCCAATTTATATGTCCAACCCTACTGACTCACTCCCGCCCTTCATGGAAGAAGTCCAGTTATATTTTAGTGTTTCTGGGTATAAATTGAATCTCTCAAAAACAGAAGTCTTACCGTTAAATTCTACCTGTTATCAATTTATGTTTAATGATACTGATTTTACTTGGTGCCCCTCTAAAATTAAATATCTTGGTATTTGGTTCTCCTCCTCCCTGCCTGCCACTTTTAAACACATGTTTAATTCTTTACTTACAAAAATTCACTCACTCCTTCACACTTGGTCCCCTTTATTTATTTCCTGGTGGGGCAGACTGGATACTATAAAAATGATGACTGTCCCCCATGTCCTTTACACACTATCCATGCTGCCCATTCGGATTCCTCTTTCCTTTTTCTCTCAAATTAATTCCACGTGTATAAAATTCTTGTGGAATAAGAAACACCCACGTATTTCCTTTACCAGACTTATTTGTCCTAAATCAGAAGGTGGTGTCCGTTTCCCTAACTTCAGAGCATATCATTCAGCCTTCCTAATTAAACAAGCCTTTGCTTTATCATATACTTTTGTGGATACTCCTATTCCTAGATGGATTGTTTATGAACGCTCCTTATTAAAAGATTTTTCTTTTCCCAATGTATTATATATGTCTAATAGCACTTTCCTATCCCATAACCCTGTTTTAAAATATTCTCAGAGTCTGCTTTATAGTGTTTTTTCCAATGATCTAACTCCTTTTCAATGTTTCTTATCACTGAACAGAAGATGCAGCAAGTGATACACTATGCATAACAATAAGGTTCCAAAAGCAGTACAAATATTAAACTGTATTCAATGCTGGAAATGTTAATCTTCTAGTATATGTAACATACAATACTCAAAGAGAAAACAGCAAACACAGTCTAAAAGATTGAATATAAAAATGATACACAAAATATGCATGAGTTGTATTATAGAATATTTGTAATAAAATATGAAGCAATTAAAAAGTACTGACAAGAAGGGGAGGCATTGAGAACAAATGCCAGTTAAACCATCCACACATGAGAGAAGAATGCAGAGCTAGGAAAATAAGCGGTTTGATGAATGGAATCATTTAGGCATACACAAGGGTTTGCAAGGAAGAGGATGGGGTAGTCATGTAAAGATGCGAGTATAGGTGGCATTGCATGAATGTACAAAAGAAGGGGTTCCAGGCATACATTTGACAGGGGGTGTCCAGATAGAATCAGGAGGGCTATATATATGCCAGATTTTGCATTTAACCACTGAGAAATGTAATGACCATACTTCATTAATATTCATGAGACAGACCAGATTCTTACTATGAGAAAATGCCCCTTTTTGCATGGTCACCCCTATTTTGTGCTTCGTTTTATTACTGGGTTTTTTACTCTGTGCACTGCCACACTGCTGTCCAGGCCCCAGTGCATGTTCTCTGACCTGTAAAACATGGTTAAATTGGCTAACTCCTAATTGGCTTATTAAATTTCCTTATGAGGTCATACTAAATACACCAATGGCATAGAAGATTAAATGACACTTGTGGACTGCAGCACTATTGTGCCATTTACTACTGTGACAAGCAAAGTATAGCTTGCTTCAACCCTATCATTGTAGCCTGACTGCTGTAGATTAAACCCGCAGACCGACCTGGCAAAATAACCCTTCTGACAGGAAAAAAAACCGGCCTCCTAAATATTAATAAGTTATCCCTAGGAAGGCCTTGTAGCCCACAAGGTAGGGTGCACAACATATAGAAATGTAATATGCGGAAATTTTATGCCATCATGTTGCTACAGTGACAAGCCCCCAAAAGCTAATTTCATTATGGAAGGCTCTGGCAGTCCTATGAGAAAACTATAGTACAGATTAAATATCAATCCTACTATTTCAAGTTTAGAGCCATCTATAACAAAAATTAAAGCAATCTAATAGTTAATAGAAACCCAATTCAATGATGACGTTGGATTCTTAATAATACTTTAGGAAAAGTAGCTTTTAGAGGGTTACCTTTTCCCTTCCTGAAACTCTTCGAGGCTAATTTACATTAGGTCTCCGGCAGCTGTCCAGCAAGTGCTTGACTTTAATGAGGTGGGAAACTGTTCCAAGGGCAGTGACAATGGTTTGGACATGTAGCTGTGTTTCTTTTCCTTGCCAGGAATTCCAGTTGGGGTGGCTCAGGAACTTAATTAACTTCTGGGGCATGTCCTGTCACAAGCAAATGGCAGGTGCACAAAGGCTGGAGAGGACCACTCTTTGTCTCCCTGGTCACACTGGCATCAAGCCCAGTGGAAGGAAAGTTACACCCAGAACTCGTTTTCAGGAGCAAGAGAGGAGGGGGCTGCTCATTATCCTACCCACTAGGTGGGCACACATGGCTCTCTGCAAGGAGAGAAGTGTTTCCCCTTCTTGAATTTGGGTAATGAGGTGCTCTTTGGGATTGTTTACAAAAAAAGCAAACAGGAACTGCTGCAAAAATGGATGGGGTTGCCCCTGGAAGTGTTTATCCCATCATATGGTTCAGAGCTAGGAATCATCCAACCGACTAGATCGTGCCAGGTATAAATGAGGCATGCCCAGGTGCCATCCTCAGAACACTTTCTGGTCTTGTGGAAGAACAGAAGAAGGACTGCACCTGCTGTTTGGAACCTGTGAGAAGATTTGAAGGGTGGACCTGCTCCCACTTGTAGCCAGGACAAAGAAGCTGATTTCTAAGGTCAGTTGGCTGACCTCATGTGTCGCAACAGGACACAAGAAGCTGCAAGAGGCCTTTTCCATGAAGTGCCTGAGTGACCACTAGCAAATAACCCTGGATTGAACCCTGCTGGTGTGAGTCTTGACCCCCAAGTGTTGTACCTGAGGTTCTGTGACTCTTAGCTGTGTCTAACTGGACTTCTCATAACATCTCTGGAAAGTTGGGACTTTGAAAATGTTCGGACTTTCAGATCTCTGGAGGGCCAACACCAACCACCCTAGCCAACATGCCAAAGGCGAGACTTTGCTGAGCTAAAGAAACAGGTTTCTGCTGCTTGGAGCTTGTGAGCAGCGACACATCTATTTCAGTTGGCCCTTGGCGAGTAGGTATACACCTTTGTGAAATTCATTGATGGATACAGTCTGCAACCAGCTTGCAGGCCCTCATGCCAGATCCCCCTGCGATAGTTCTCCTGTCCAGCTTGCCTGCAGTCTGCTACTGTCTGCTGCCTGTCTATCTGCTACCCTCTGTTTTGCCTTTTCTTCTTGTTTTTCTGCCCTCCATTAACCTTTTCTGCTCGTTTTACTGCTATTTTGCCTTTTCTTGCCTCTGTGTTGCCTTTCTGCTTGTTTTTCCGCCTTCTGGTTTGTCTTTTCTGCTAGCTTTTTTGCCCTCTGTTTTGCCCTCTTCAGCTCTGTGTTTCAATTTCTGCTTGTTTCTTCCCTCTTCCTGCCATTTCCATCCTCCTGCTATTTCCTTCCTTATGCCACCGAGCTACCTGCCCTTCCCCAGGTCCTACTTAATGGTGGCCGCAGCGGGACCCCATTGAGCACGTCCTTGTGCCAGCTCCCCTTGCAACAGTTCTCCTGTCAAGCTTGCCGGCAGTCCACTACCCTCTGCTGCCTGCCTACCGGCTGCCCTCTGTATGTGTCTCCTCTGCTAATTTTTTGCTCTGTTTTGACTTTCCTGCTCGTTTTTCTGACCTCTGTTTTCTCTTTTCTGCTCGTTTTTCTGCTTTCTCTTTTCCTTCAATGCTCATTTCTCTGCCCTCTGTTTTGCCTTTTCGGCTCATTTGTCTGCCCTCTGTTTTGCCTTTTATGCCCTCTGTTTTGCTTTTCTGCTCTCTGTTTTTCCTTTTCTCCTTGTTTTCCGTTTTACCCGCTGCTGCTCTCTTTTGCCTTTACTGCTCATTTTGTCTACACTCTGTTTTGCCTTTCCTGTTTATATTTCTGCCCTCTGTGTTGCCATTTTCTGCTTGTTTCTTCCCTCTTTCCACCATCTCCTCAAGGCCTTACCAAGGGGGAGCTGGCACGATGGAGACCTTGCACGGCAGTGACCAGATACCCCCAGGGGTGCAGTGCCGTCCTCTACAAATGCTGATTGATTGAATCATGTCATGCTGGAGGATTCGTAGCCTTGAAAAATAAATTAAGATTGAACTTGGAAATTTTGACCAGGCGAAGGCACAAACAGTATCTGGCTGATGAGAAGTTTTCAGCTTAGAACATTTACCAACCAAACCAATGGCTTCAGCGTGACCATATCCAATCACTATCGGACCTCATAGAACTATTCTCAGATACAGCCTGCAACTTTGCCCTGCTGGAGGATTTCAACTTCTACTTCAGAGACATGGGGCCAGATGTACGACCATTCTATTTTGCAAGTCGCAAATTGCGTTGAATTGTGAGTCGCAAATTGCATCGTATTGCGATTTGCAATTTACGATTTGCAAAATGGAATGCACAACAGAGTCTCAGACACTGTTTGCGATTTCTAATGGGGTCACAAATTGCACGCCTCATTAATAGTCATGAGGCAAGCTCAAGTTGCGACCCCATTGGTGATGGTTAGCACTCCTAGGGATGGTGGCTGCTGGGGTCAGCAGATCACCATGTCTGTGACTCGTTTTTAAAGAAAGCAGTTTATTGGTTTTAAAAGCAGCCTGTTTTCCTTAAAGGAAAATGGGATGTATTTAAAAAAGAAAAAGGAAACATTTCAGTTTCATTTTTTAAGGACCGGTAGTGGTCCCTGGGACCACTGCCTGCTCGTAAAAAATATTTTCACACACACTCAGAAAGGGGAAGGGGTCCCCACAGGACCCCTTCCCGTTTTTAAGTGCTTTACCACCTATTTGAAGTAGGTGGTAAACTGTGAGTGTTTTGTGGCCGCAAATGCGGTTGCAAAACAATAGTACATTGCATTGAGACACACTATTAGGAAGGGATGCCCCTTCCTAATAGCGAGAGTCGCAAACGCAATTTTGTGAGTCGCAAATAGTGTTTGTTCATGCCAGGACCCTTTTTTTGCAGTCGCAAATGGGTCAGTCTTCCGTTTGTGACTGCAAAAAACTGTCGTACATCTGACCCTAAGCCCCTTGGTAAAAGTTCTGACTGGGACGAACCTACTATGTGTAGCTGACATGCATATCATCACAGTCAACCTGGAATTTGAGCGAGGTCTCAATCAATCGCGGCCATAGACTATCACTGCTGATTTACTCTTTCTTGGCGCTTTTTTACTCTAAAATGTACAAATTCATATCTCTGGTTCCTCTTATTGGATTTTTGTTCGTTCGGTGTCATGTTGCTTATTACGGTTTATCTATTTTTATAAATTGGGGTGGAATTTTAATTTTTACTTTTATTGTGCATTTGACTTTTCCTGTTTCGGTACTTCTAAATGCTTTACATATTTTCTCTAAGTTAAGCCTGCCTGCCCTGTGCAATAGCTACCAGCGGTTAAACTCAGGTTTAAATTACTGAAACCGGACCAAACATGTTAATGACTTCATTACTTGTTGTGCACTTCCATCCATCCCAAATCATAATTCATTTTCTTACACCAACCCACTACGATTCAGAATTTTAAGAACCAACCTATTAATTAGTAAATAGGTAATTTCTTAAAAGTCTTTATTGGTCACAAAAATACTGGCCACAAATTGCGACCACTATTTTGCTACCACTAAATAATGTGTCTGGCCCAATATTCAATAGTTTGTGAATTTTGTACTCAACTGTTGCTACATCATAGCAGTAAATTACCAGATTTAGAATCTGGTGTAAACTATGGAAGCATTCTATGGAAGCCATGCATAACATAGAATTATAGATGGGTAACCGTGATTTACGGGGATGTATTTCACAGAGAGGTTCAGAGTGATATCAAATAGACAATGAGCATATACGCTACATCATAGAAGAGAGTTACTTTCTGCCACTTAATTTCTTTTCTGTCACTTACTCCATAGGCTGCGGCATCCCACAGAGCTCTTTCCTAAGCCCCACAGCGTTTAATTTATATGTGCTCCCCCTGGCAGAGTTAGTGCAGGCACATGGTTTTGCCCTCCTGTCTTATGCTAACAACACACTGCTTCCCATAGCTCTTACTTCAGAAACAGAACACACATTCCGTCAATTAAACTCATGGCTAAAGCAGGTTACGGACTGGATATCAGACAGCAGCCTCAAAAGCTTAATGGTGGGAACAAGAAGGTGTTGGTTGTTGGCAACAGTCTCTCAAGTTGGAATGAAGTAGCGCAGCCTGAATGCCTTGGAGAGCATCCAGAACCCTCCCAGGCAGTGAAATGTTTAGGTTTCTGGCTGGACAACAAATTATTAATGGAAACCCAATCCAAGAAGTTGTCAGTAACATGTTTCGGACTCTTGAGAACTATAAGGAAAGTCATTCAATGGCTCCCACCAACATCGAGGAGAGTGGTCATAAAAGGATTGATCAACTCTCATTTCAACTATGGCAACTCCCTCTTCTTGGGAAGTTCCAAGTATGTTATTCAACAAGTACAGGTTATCCAGAACACAGCTGCACAAACTCTTCATAGACCCCCAAAACATCACTCAGCAGCCTCAGCCTCAGCCTCAGATGCCTTGCACCGGCTTCCGTTGCAAAAAAGGATCTATTTAAAATTCTGTGCATGGCGGATTCTGCAATGCTCGGGTAGGGTGCTCCCCTCATTTGGCAACTTCTTAGCCCCTATACTCCTAGGAGGCCATTACGATCGGTGAACATAAAGGTTGTTGACAGTACCCAAGGTCAGAAAGGCAAGATGTGATGGACGATCCTTTGCACACTTGGCTTACAAGTTATGGAATGATCTCCCTACCATCCCTAAATTGGATGTGCCAGAGACCATCTTCAGAATAATTCTTAGAGTCATCTCTTCTAATTTGTGTCATGTTCGCTCCGTATAGATTAGCTAGGATCGAGCAGGTGTGCCTGTGTCAGCGCTGGGGCCCCCAAAAAGGTAGCTGTGCACTATCAAAAACACTTAGGATATGATCAAAGTTACCAGATTTGGAATCTGGTGTAAATGACTGCATTCTACGCAACTGCGTTCTACGCTACTACACTCTTCTATGCCACTGCACTTTACTTTGCACTACTCAATGCCACTGCACTCTACACCACTACACTCTACTCTGCACCACTCTTCTCTGCGGCGCTCTACTCTATGCCACTCTACTCTACACCACTGCACTCTTTTCTGCACCACCCCAATGCACTCCACACCACTGCACTCAATGCCACTGCACCCCACAACACTCTGCTCTTTGGTGCACCACTCTATGCCATTGAAACATTCTACTCCACTGCATCACTCTACTCTGCACCGCACCACTCTGCCCTGCTGCACCACGGCACTCTGAACAACTGCACTCTTCTCTGCACCACTTTACTCTACACCACTGCACTCTACTCTGCACCACTGCACACCACTCTACTCTGCACCACTCTACGCCACTGCACTCTCTATATATATATCTCTAATCTGCACCACTTAAATCCATTGAACTCTACTCTGCACTGCACTCTGTGATGCACTCTACACCACTCTAATCCACTCTGCACCACTTTAATTTATGTCATTGCATGTTACGCCACTCTATTCTCCACCATTCTACTCTACATCACTGCACCTTACACAACTGCACTCTATGCCACTGTACTATGCTACTGCACTCTCACCATTCTACTCTGCACTAATCTGCTCTACGTCACTGCACTCGACAACACTCTACTCTGCACCACTGGGCTCTGTGCCACTGTACTCTACGCCACAGCACTCTACTCTGCGCCACTCTACTCTGCACCACTCTACTCTATGCCACTGCACTGTACACCACTCTACTTCACTGCACTCTAAGCCACTTTACTCCACTGGACTTTACTCCAGTTCACTATACACCACTCTACTTTTAACGTCTACAGCCCATATCATTGCAATGTATGCCACCTCACTCGATGTCACTCTACTTGATGCCACTAAGTGCCACTCCAGTCTAACCCACTCTGTGTCACTCCACTCTATGCCACTCTGCCACTCTACTCGATGCCACGCAACCCCACTCCACACAGTGCCACTCTACACCACTTCACACAGTGCCACTCAGCGCCCCTCTACTCTACACCCTTCTACTCTATGCCATCTACTATACACCCCTCTACACTATGCCCTATGACTTTACGCCCCTCTACACTATGCACTCCAAGACACTCTACTCTAAACCACACCACTCTACACAGATCCACACCAATCTACGCCATGGGACTTCACTCAATTGTAGTCAGCCCCACTCCACTCTATGCCACTCTACTCTACTGAGTTCTATGCCAATCCACCCTACACCAATGCACTCTACACCACTCTAATCTATGCCACCCTAGGACAGTCCACTCTACTCCAAACCACTCTACTCTATGCCACTCCACTGTATGCCACACCACACCACACCAAACCACTCCATGCCAATCTACTGCACTCCACTCCTCTACTTCACTCCACCCTGCGGTACACCATAGAGAAAAGACATTGGCAAAGCCAACATTTTTCACGTAGGCAAAACCTATTGGCTCTGCTAATGTGTGTTGATTCTATTCCTCTTATAAGTGGCCAGCATGGCCACCAGTTAAATGCACACTGGAAACTCTTTAATAATCACTACAGTATTTAGTCACCAATTGATTGCTGACCGAGTTTATACTATCATGTGTAATCGATCTGAGCAACAGTTGCTTTATTTTGATAAATATTGTTATGGGGACAATGAGAAATCAAAGATCCTGCCAATTTGCACAAATATTTGGACTTTACTGAGCTTTCGTATTATTGGACCGATATTGGTCAGTGCCTTTTATGTTACTATTATTGTTATATTATTAGGTGCATTAGACTGGATTAATAACGTTTATATTTTAATGAAAATTGTTTCTGACACAATAAAAAATTATGGATTTAGCAAATGTGCACAAATGCCAACACTTTATCAAGCTTTTTGCACTATTAGACATGGAATAGACATCATGTTCCCTATTACTATTTACTATAAATATAGAGTAAAACCATTTGATTGAGCAATTAAGCGAGTTATCACTTGGTAGTAGAGGAGTTTGTAATTGTATACTTTTAAAACAAACACTGTAAGATGTATTTTTTTGTGTTTTATCTTGTAAGGCAAATTGCTGAAACAATAAAGATTATTACTTATCTGTATTTCCTCATTTGCTGCCTCTCCATTATTTTACGAATGTAGGACGTCATAAGGAAACTTTCCATTGTTGTCCTGTTTTTTTTTTTTTTTACTATGTTCGAAGCCTGTTTGCAGTCGCAAACTGCCCTATTTGCAGAGTTGTGCCTTTTGCCAAAGTAAAAAAAGGCCTTTTCTGATGTATCAAACACAAATTGCGATTCGGTAACATATATGCTTTTTCTTTTTGCTGAACTACAATAATTCTTTTTCACTAAAACAATTGCCATTATGGAATAAGATGTTATGAATTGCATGTTTTGGTTTCCTCTAACTGTTCTTTCTGGCATATGACCCGAAATTGCAAACATGAAAGAATACAGATGGTTTCTGTATGCAGACATGCTTAACCAGAATGGAATATGTGAAAATGCACAGGTGGCTGGAATGTATTTTGAGATCCTGAGCTTCCAGTGCCCTGAAAGTCTGTAGTTTAATAAATACAAGGCTACCTTAGGTTCAAAATACATCATGTAGATGAGCGGTGCAGTCTGGGGGATTGATGATACATCTGGTGAATACTACTGGTCCCACCTAACACTACTGTCCTGATGATGATAACATTGCTGGAATTACACAACTTCCAACAACGCCGCACTCTAACAAAGAACACTCAACACACTAGGCAAGTCTACTCCCGGGCTCACATTGAGTCCAACAACCATTGGCAGAGAGAGTGTGGGGGATAAGACTGATATACCCACCCCAGATTTTGTAGGAGGGACTTGAGGACAAGTTTGGGGGTGACAAGGAGACAAAAGAACGTCCTGTCTCTCTTCTGTCAGCCGCAGGGCCATTGGCACGTAAAAGCACTAGTGCTTTGAAATGCCCTGCACTTGACCTGTGCCCTTCCCTTTTGTTGTACTGCAAAGCTCCAGGAATGTTTTCTCGCCCTCACCGCCACCGCTGCCTACAGTCTGCACTTCCAGGACAAAGGAAGAGTCTTGAGGTAGTTTGTTGATTGCTGTCTGCATGCTGCCCCGCCTCAGCCCAACCCTACCTTATTTGACTGTTTCACACTGCGCAATTCAGCCACTCAAAGGTTAATGTTTTGTTGAAATGTTTATTCTGAGCACTTTAACGTCAAATTAGCATCAGACATAGGCTAAGTACATATCTTGGGTTCTAGTGTGTTTGATGTGTGGGTTAGTCCTAATATTTACACAAATAACAATTTAAATACCACGAGTTTGTCTTATTTCTTTTATAGCGCTACTCAACTGAATCCAGGGTTTCGGAGCTCTTTACATCACACATACACATTATACAATGACAATAAACCATATGTGTGTAAATCAATTTTTAGGATGTGTTACATAAGATTGTGAGGGTTACAAAGTGTAGAAGTCACTTGTCTGTTTCTTTATAATTCTCTGTGCTCCAGGAGAAGGATTGCAATTTATGAACTGCAAGTAACTAATGGATTTCTATGTTAAAAGCAATAACCTATTTACCCATCTACATAAAATGAAAATCCGTCATCTGTGTGTCACATGATGTGCTTTGGGGGAGACATATTAACCCTCTTTGCTACTTTAATCAAAAACTGGGGCTAGACAAAACACCTGTCTCTCCAGCAAGTGCATTAACCTGTAGAGTTATCTTACCATTATTATTATTTCCTGAGATTTACTGGCTACATAAATATCTATGCAGCAGGTGCCTTAACCCCATAAGATATTTTAAAAAGCAGACGTTGCAACCAATTAGGCAGAACAGATATACTGCCACGTTTCTCCTTGTTGCCAATTTCATTCTGGCAGTGTTTTATTAACAACATGTTCAAGTAAAGGCCTAGGTCTTGCTCTGGGGTTGCATAACTTTTTGGCACAACTGCGACGCAAAATCTATTTTGTTAAATATTGTAATGCACTCAAATGTACTCATGATAGACCTGCTTCACATATGTGAGGTCTTTATATTTTTTTTAAAACGTTTTATATAGTGTGTTCGCGAACCGAAGGCATCAGAACACTTTACATGAGCACCAGTTACGCTACAGACAGACACATTCATTTTTGGCAGGCATGAGTGAGATTAGGTGATTTGCCCAGAATCACAGGATGTTGAGCGTCCCTGCTGAGATTCAAACCTGGTTCCCCAGCTTTGAGGTCGACCGCACTATCCGTTAGGCCACATCATCTCCCCTTATAATCTGATGGTATCTTTCGTGATATCACTTCCTGTAAGGTCATAGGTTGTGATGTCACATGCTGTAATGTCACTTACATACTCCCTAACTTGGTTAGTGCCCCACTTCTTTTATGACTTGTGCCCTGGTGGGAAAAGTATAATGTAGAACTGGTGTTGGTGGTTGTAGGAAGCTGGCTTGGTATATAGAGCACAATCTCAGGAGTGATAGACCTTGCACTAATCCAGGCAAGCAATATGGGGCCATATGTATGAAACTTAGGTTTTGCGATTCTCAAATAGCGATTTTTAGAGAATCGCTATTTGAGAATCGCAAAATGCTACGTATGTAGGATTTGCAAATAATTTTGCGAATCCTACATATTCCTTAATTGCGAATCGCAAATTGCAATTTGCAATTAAGGAATACCTCCCCATTCATTCCTATGGGCCTCGAGGCCCATAGGAATGAATGGGAAGACATTCTGAATTTGCGATTCTCAATTAGAGAATCGCAAATTGAGAATGTAATTTCAAGTGTGCCAGGGTGTCAAAAGGACACCCTGTTGCACCCCTGAAATGTGCATGTGTGCACATGTGGCACACATACATGCCCTAAGGTCATGTATGTCTTTGAAAAATGCAAAAAAGTGAATTTTTCAAAGAAATCACAAATTACCACCAACTTGAAGTTGGTGGTAATTTGCGATTCCTTAAGGCCAAATTACACTTTTTCTGTGCTTCTTACATTGCATTTAAGGAATAGCAATTTGTTATTCCTTAAATGCAATCGCAAAAAAAGGAATCGCAAATTTTGTGATTCCTTATTTTGCGAGGCAATTTTGCTTTCATACATACCATTAAGCCTAATTGAGATCGCAATTTGGAGTGATACATATGGCCCATGGTGATTTTAGTGGTCTTTGATAACCATAGCAAGGTCTCAAAGTGGTAGTTGTGGAGAGCAGTCTTCAGGCTTATCTTGAAGGAGTGTAAAGCAACTTGTTTTACCAAATTTAATGAACAGGGTAGATTGAATGAAAAAGAACCACACAGTGTTTATAAATATGTCTATTTATTATGCAACACAATCACTAACACATTGGCATATCTCCTTCCTGGAGATATCAACAATACACACAAGAATACTTCAAAATAATCAGGAAAGTAGCACAAATATACACTGGCTCCAGGGGGAGACCAAACCTTATACTAAGGAAGTGGAATGTGAAATGCAAAGTAGAACAGGACTTGGACCGGAAGACTCAGAAGAGCCGGGGATACAAGGAACCACCCGAGGTAAGTACCCAGAGACCCCATGGAGGATGCATGCAGAGTGGAAACACAGCTGCGTGCCCAGTGGAAACTATGGAGAAGTTGCGTTGCAGTTTTAAAAAAGAAGGACCCTTCTCAGAAGAACCCGAAAAAACCATTTGGAAGACAGGAGGTTGGAGAGCAACCCCTACCGTGGATGCCCCAGTAACCAGGTTACCTGCACCAGAGAAGTCAGGTGCATGGTTGTGAAGTGACATCAGAACTTGCTGTAGACGACAATGGAAGACTTGGAAGAAGATGTCTCTGGAGAAGCCTGTAAAGGTATACGGTGAAATCCAAGACTGGATTCTTGAAGAGGAGGACCTGCAAGGAGAGGGAACAGAGTCTATGCCACTCTGAAGTGACCAGGAGGCATAGAAGCACAATGCCCACCGATGTTGGGAGGTTCAAGAGTAAAGATGGTGACCGTGGCGCTGCAGCTGTGAGGAACAGGCAATGTTCAGGAAGACCAGGAGCCATGCACAAGTTGTCCTACATCGAGTGTCAGTGTCCAAGTTTTTTTTTTTATGAGTAGTTGATTTTATAAAATGTATTGTTATGGTTTTAATTAACTGAAACAATAAAACTTTTTTCACTTTTTAAGAGTGTCAGTGTCCAAGTGGTCGGTTTCTGGTGGCAGCACCAACAAGTCTAGCTGCAACGGCCATGGAAAGCAAAAAGTTGTAACCGTTGGGATCAGCAAGGTTCAAGGGACTCACCAACTGAAGGAGAGTCAGTGCAGGTCCAGCTCAAGCAGGGTAGCCCTCTTAAGCAAAGGAAGACCCTCAAGAGGACCCACAGGTTGAAGGTACAGGAGTCGCAAGAGTACCTCAGGCAGCTCACCTAAGATGGAGGTGCAGAGGATGGAGTGAGGATGCTGAACTTCAAGGGAGGAGGTGCAGAGAGCTGGAACTTCTTGTAGCCCAAGGATCTCTGGAGTGCAGAGACAACAAGCCTTGGCTACGGCAAGTCAACACTGTGCGCAGGGGTTTGGTCCCAGCAGCTCTGACAAGGGATACTGTCCTTAAATTGCTGAGAAGACAGGTCAGGCCTCTAGGGAGCTGCAGAAGCACCACTTGTGTTCCTGGGCCTCGGGAAGTCCGTAGGACTACAGGAGCAGCAGACTGTCAGCTTTGTTGTGGTGCCTGCAGATGAAGGGGAGTGACTCCTTCACTCCAAGAGAGATTAATTCCTTTGAGATCTTTAAGATCAGAGGCTCTTCATCTGGCAGTCTGCCCCCGCTTCAAACATAGTAGAATGGGTGGCCGCTCTTACCGGGTGCTTGCTGTGGAACTCCCTCCCGGTATACATTCGAGCTCTGAACGATTTGTCCACTTTCAGGCGTGCTATTAAAACTTTCCTGTTCCCTGTTTCTTAGTAGCCGCCCCCCCCCCCCCTTTATCTCTCATTTTGTGTGTTATGTTATGGTACCTGTCTAAGCGCCAGGACGCCCCTTTGCTGGGGCAGCTGTGCGCTATAAAAATAACATTAACATAACATAACATAACATAACATGTCCTTGATGCCCACACGCCTTCTGGAGAACCTGTATGAAGCACAGACATAGACGACGCAGAAGACTTGAAGAACAGCGAGACCAAGAGCAGCAGGAGTCTTCCTTGATACAGTCATGGCTCCAGTCAAAGTCCAAGTGTCCTGATGGTCGAAGAGTGTCTTGTTTACAGAGGTAAGTCTTGTTCCAGGATGAACCTAAGGGCCCACCCATAGGGGTGCTCTTAAGTACCCTAGAGAAAGGGTTGGAACGACTCAGGGGTCCCTCCAAGAGGAGGGGCTGGACAGAGGGGAGAATGCTCCCCTGTCCTTTGTCCAGTTGCGGCCAAACAGGTATTGCCTCAATGTCTTCAAGGTACAGACTGAAGTAAAGGCCTCCCTCTCAATAGCTGACCAATGCCTCTCCCTGGGGGTCGACCTTCTGCTTATAAAAGCTACTGGTTGATCCTGGCCCTCTGCATTAAGCTGTGATAATACTGCACCTATGCCTATCTCAGAAGCATCTATCTGGACAATGAATGGTTTGGAGTAGTCAGGACTTTGCAGAATTGGAGCAGAGCACATGGCTTGCTTCAAGTCATCAAATGCCTTCTGACAGCCAACTGTCCACTGAACATTCTTAGGCCTCCTTTTGGAGGTGAGATCATTAAGGGGTGTCACTATGGATCCATAGCCCTTAACAAACCTCCTGTAGTACCCAGTCAGGCCCATGAAACCTCTGACCCAAGTCTGGGCAGTAGGAGCAATCCAGTCCATGATGTTCTGAATTTTGCTCTCCAATGGTTGAACGTGGCCTTCACCTAAAAGGTGGCCCGAGTACACAACCTTACTCTGCCCAATCTGGCACTTTGTGGCCTTGATAGTGAGGGCTGCCTTATGCAGGGCCTCAAGTACTGAGGTAGACAAGGTGATCCTCCTAGGTGGAACTAAAGACAGCTATATCATCTAGATATGCTGCACTATAGGCTTCCAGACCTATTAAGACTTTATTTACCAGCCTCTGACATGTGGCAGGTATATTTTATAAACCGAAAGGCATCACAAGAAATTGATAATGCCTTCTTGGGGTTCAAATGTTGTTTTTGGTTGGGCATTGTCATAAAATCTGATTTGCAATAATCAGCAGTCAGGTCAAATGTACTTAGACATTTGGCAGAGGCCAACGTACAATTTGGTTTATCTGCCCTTGGAATTGGATGGCATCAATCCCAGTGCCTGCATTGAGGCCTCTATATAACACAAAAACTCATCTCTCTCCGATCATCCTGGGTGTGAGGTTTTGGTACACGTGCTACAGGACTAGGCCAACTGCTATCTGAAGGCTCAATGATCCCCAACTCCAGCATCTTTTGGACCTCTGTCCTGATGCAATCTTTGACATGGTCAGGCTATCTGTAAATTCTGCTCTTCACACGGAGGCTGTCACCTGTGTCCACTTCATGGGTATAGCAGGTGGCCTGTCTGGGTGTCTGAGAAAAGAGACAAGGAAATTGATTGAAAACCTCTCTGCAATCAACTTGCTGTTGATCAGTGAGGCTGTCTCCTTCAAATGATCCATCAACAGGGTCCTGAGAGAGGAGATCAGGGAGAGGGTCACTCTCTTTTTCCTGTCTCTCATCAGTGGCCATGAGCAAGCTCATGTCAGTCCTGTCAACAAAAGTTTTCATATGTGTGATTCACACATTGGGGACTTCTTAGAGTACCTAGGTCAACTAAGTAGGTGACCTCACCTTTCTTTTCCATATAGTGTGGGGGCCACTTCGCTTGTCTTGGACAGCTGCTGTGGCCAGAGGCTCCAACACCCATACTTTCTGTTCTGGCTGGTAAACTGCTATTACAGGCTTTTGATCATGCTAAGCTTTTTGAAGCTCCTGGCTGGCTTCAAGATTTTTGCTGCCCTTCTTCATGAATCCAAGCTGAGTACATTGTCTACTATGTCCAGTATAGGAGGCTTGAGAGATTGCTCCCATCCTTATTTGACTTAACATAATGGACTCCTGCTGGATGTCCAAACAGAAGTTCAAATGGGCTATAGCCCCCCCCCTTCTTAGGAACCTCTCTAGAGACAAAGAGAAGGCAAGGTAGTAAGACATCCATTTAGGCATCAGCTTTTCTGGGAGCCTAATGATCATACCTTTGAGTGTCTTTTTGAACCTTTCAACAAGCCCCTTATCCTGTGGATGGTAGCGTATGGTAAACCTATAGTTAACACCATACTCTTTCCCCATAGCAGTGATGTAGCTAGACATGAAGTTAGTACTGCTGTCTGACAAGATCTCCTTAGGGAACCCGACTCTGGAAAAGATTACCAGGAGGGCCCGGCCACTACAGGAGCTGCAGTGGTACTAGGGGGAATAGGTTCTAGATATCTAGTGGCATGGTCCACTACTAAGATAAAACAATGTCCAGATGCTTTTGGAGGGTTCAAGGGACCTACATTGTCTATCCCTAACCTCTCTAAGGGAACCCCAACCACTGGTAGTGGGATTAAGGGGGCCTTTGTATTGCCACCTGACTTACCACTGGCTTGGCAGTTGACACAGGAGTGATACAACTCCTTGGTATCTTCAGGCATGTAGGGCCAGTGAAAGTGAGGGACAAGCCTGTCCCAAGTCTTGCTTTGCGTAAGATGTCCTGCAAGGGGAATGTCCTGTGCCAGGGTCAATAGGAAACCCCAGAACTTCTGAGGTATGACCAACCTCCTGGTGGCACCAGACTTGGGGTGTCTATTTTCAGAAAACAGGTGCCCATCTTCCCAATAAGTCCTGTTGGACCCATTGACATTCCCTCCTTCCTCAGCAGCAGCTTGCTGTCTGAGTTGTTCAAGAGAGGGGCAGGCCTTCTGCTCTAGACTGAAGTCTTCCCTGGAAAGCCACCTAGCCCCCAGTAGTTCTGCCTTGTCAGGCCCAAACTCCTCTGGGACCGTTCCTTCACAAGTACTGAGATCAGCTCTCTCAGGAGGCTGATTCTCACTGGGAGTCTGAGAGGAGGATAAATCTTTACCCTTCCGGCTCACTCTCTTTGGAGCTGGCTGGTCCATTTTTTCAGAATCCAGGGCTCCGTCAGGGCCTAACGTCTTGGCCTGAGTCCTAGTGACAGCAAAGACACTGGCTCAAATTCCCATAATTTCTGAAGGAGTCCTGAACTCCACTTCAGACCACGCTGAAGTTTCAAATCAGTGCCCATTAGACAGTCCATAAGTAGGTCTGAGGATACCACAACTCACGTTGGGCCTTTTACCCTTCCCCAGCTGAGCTTGACAACTGCCTTGGTATGATCTGTCCTGACATTGCTAGCATTGGTCACTTGGCAAATCTGACCAAGAAGAATCAGCTCAGGATACACAAGTTTCTCTGTCACTATAGTGACACTGGCACCTGTGTCCCTGTAAGCTAAATCTTTGTGACTATTCATGAGGGCCTCTTGTCTGTATTTACCCAAGTTAGTGGAACTTACTATAAGGGTGGCAAGCTCAGTGTCACCATCATAGAGTAAAACAGCCTGAGTGGGTGCCCTGACTAGGCCAGAACACACTTTAGTACCCAAGGTTAACCCAGCTACACTACTGGGTCCTCTACAACTACCAACTATTTCTAGTGGCACTAGGCGGTTTAGGAGTAGAAGTAGCCGTATTGGTGCTAGACTTAGCGAAATTTGCATCCTTTGCACGATGGATGTTTTTCTTATACAAATAGCACCAAGGTTTCTTGTTAGAGGAGGAAGAGTATTGGGACCCACCCCCTATAGGAAGAATTTTGGGGACCTTCAGAAGACTCTTTTCTTTAGATTTCTCCTCACCTTTCTCTCGGGACTTATAAGAATCTTGCTCCTTCTGGTCACCACCACCTTCAGACTTTTGATTCGACATGGTGTGGATCCACTTGTCTGCCTTCTTTCCCAACTCTATTTTTCTTTTTTTTAAAGTTTCTCTTCATTAATTAATCAGTTGCAATATTTGGACGATACAGGTTACAATAGAGCGTCATAATAACTTCTATAGCAGTACACATTACAATAGTGTTAAGCTTCCCCACTGTGTACCCACCTTACCCACTCAGTACCCTCTCCCAGATTGCAGTGTTCCTACCACTAGCACTCAGTTATTCCTGTATTTGTCCCACAAATTCCAGATTTTCTCCCATTTATTGGGGCATCCTCTACCCTCGTAGACCACCTTTTTGGCTTGTTGACACCAGTCCAGGGCTTGTTTCCACACCCCCACTTTCGGTGTTTCGGTGTTTCTTGCTATGTTTAGTTTTGCCACACCGGATGCCAGTGTCAACCATATTTTGTCATCTTGCCACGACAGGGACCTGTGAACCCACCACCACTGTCATCATTCGGGAAACCCCCTCCCAGTATCTCTGAATCCTGGGGCATGTCGGAAGAATGTGGAAAAAGGTACCCACCTCCCCACAACCCCTAGCGCACTGGCCAGATTCACATCTACCCAACTCCTGCTGCAATATTTGAGCCATATAGGACCTGTGCAGAATCCTAAGCTGGACTAATCCAAAACTGGCACGTATAGCCATTTCCCTAGGGCTCTGCAGAGCCTCCACCCAATTGTCATCCTCCAGCAACCCCACAGCCGACTCCCACGCTTCTTTTAAGGGACCCAACTGGTCTGATAGATTATTCATAAGCTTGCAATATATGAGTGTATGAGCGATACAGCCTTTCCCACCAAAGGGTCCATCAGCAATCTATCCTCCATTGGAGAGTATTCAGGGAGCTGCTCTCCAACACATGGAGTTTCATGGCATGCCTCAGCAGTAGGTAGCAGAGACTCTCCCCTTCCGCTAAGTTATATTCTGACTGCACGTTCTCAAATATACACATTTCAACATTTCCCCAAACATCCCGAGCTTTTCAATACCAATGAGGTTCTACCTACAGAAGCCCTCCAAAGGTCCCACCTCTGCCAATTGGTCACGGTCCCACAATGAGGTCTGCTTGGTCAATCTAAACTCCCACCCAAACAGCTTTGTGGCATCACGCCATGCCTGGACAACCGTCTTTGCATGTGCAGGTAGATGTGGTTGAGGCCCCTTTCATTACAATGCCACTTGGTATCCCAGAGAACCGAATGTGTGGCGGTCCATCCTACAGGCAGGATCATCACTGGGTTAAAAAATCCCGACATTAACACATACACTAATTGAGCCACCAGATAATTACACCTAATATTGGGCCCTGCCAGTCCCAGATCATATACTCCCCTTTGCATTTTTTGCAATGCTATTCGGGGGCTTCCCCCCGCCCTCAGGAGGGTCCGTAATTCTGCATCAATTGTTCAAAAGTTAAAACACCAACATCGGGATCTGAAATGGGGCATTCTTACAGTAATCCCAGAAGGGCCATCATATTGAACAAGAGCGCCTGTCCCATGAGAGATAGTGGTAGACTCCGCCAATGCGAGACATCTCTGTGCAATGTTTCTATCTGCTGCTTTAAATTCAGATCTAAAAACCTCTCTGCTCACCTAGTGACGTAGATTCCCAAGTATTTGAATTCTTCCCGTTGCTGCAGGGCCACACACTCCGATGTAAGCTGCAGTTTCTTCCCTGTTAAAGAGAAGACCAATAATTTATTCCAATATATATGGTATTTATAGTATTTGCCAAACCTTTTAAAAAGATGGATCAATCTATGAATTGTGTGGCACAGTCTATATACCTACAGCGAAACATTGTCCGCATACAGGGAGATACGTTCCTCCCAGTCCCCTCCAACATCAATTCCCTGCACCACAGGATCCCTGCGCACCTAGGCTGCCAGTGGCTCCAAGGCCATCGTAAATAGCATTGGGGACAGTGGGCACCCCTGACGCTTACCCCGGTGAAGAGCAAATGGCCTAGATATCGCCCCAGTAACCCAAAATCTGCCCATAGGATCCGAATATAGCAGGAGGACCAGGCACAAAACCCTGGCCTGAAGCCCATCGTGGCCAATATCATAAACAAAAACTTCCACTCAATACTATCAAATGCCACATGGGCATCAAATGATACTACTGCTGCATCTTCAGCTGAACGTGCCAGTACCTCATGCATTAATCCATATAAATGTTGGAGATTTACCTTGTACTCCTCATAGGCATCAACCCAGATTGATCGGGTTGGTTTACCGTGGAAATTATTGGTCAGAGCCTATTAGCCAGCACTTTAGCCAACACCTTAGCCTCGAAATTCAGTAGCAATATGGGTCCATATGACTCACAGTCTTCTGGTGCTTTACCTTGTTTAGGGATAACAACTATTGAGACTAAGCTAAGATTATCCGTGAACTATCCCACCTCCAGTGCTTCACAAAACATATTGAGCATAGGCTGTGCCACTGTATCTGAGACGCACTTAAACATTTTAGCAGGTAAGCCTTTCGGGACCACCGCTTTCCAGATTGCAGTTCCCTGATGGCATTGGCTACCTCCTCCACTGATAAATCCTGGTCAATCGCCTCACTATCCTCTGCCGGCAGTGTCAGCGTTGCAATATCCTGCAAGAATGCAGTACATTCCTCTTCTGTCATGGCAGAGGCAAACTGGTATACTGTCTCATAGTACTGAGCAAACACGTCCGCTATTTCGGGGCTCTCCTTATTGCAAATGCGGTCTATCCCCCTGATTTCAGCAACCCAGTTCCTTAATTGATCACTCGTTTCCAACCAGGCAATTAGTTTGTTTGCCTTGTCTCCCACATCATATAAGTTCCTTTGAGTTGCCACTGCATGTGCTCTGGCGGCGTCTTCCTCTAAGTCCCTAAGTACCTTTTGCTTGAGCGCCAATCTATGTCTAAGTATCGGGTTTGCCCCCCCCCCCATCTGCATGACCCGCTCCTCAAGTGCCACTAACTCACCCTCTAGTACGGATCAGCACGCCATTTGTTCCTTCTTTCTACCTCCCATTTCTGCCTGGGCATAGCCTCTCACAACACACATTGCAAGGCCACCGAACCTGTGTTTTCAGTAAAATATTGCTCTGTACATTCCCTAAACTTGTCTTGAAAGGTGCAGTCACTAAACAGCCATGGGTCCACTCTTGGGGAAAGAGCGTTCTCCCGTACTGGGCCCGAAAGGAGCTCTCTACTGGAGAGTGGTCGGATATGCCCCTAGCTTTGTGCTGTGTCTATCTAAACTGCCCTGCATGCATGCACTGCATGAATAAATAGTCCAATCTGGATCTGCTGCCGTGCCCGGCAGATTTATGAGTGTATTGCCTAGTGGACGGGTTATGCTCCCTCCACATATCAATAAGGCCCAATGCTTCCCCAAACTCTCGCAGTGGCTCAGAGTCCCCTGCATGTGTAGTCAATTGGGATCTGTCCAGCTCTCGACACATTACAGCATTCATATCACCTCCCAACATTAGAATCCCAGTCGGAAGGTCCAGTATCAGTTTGCTTAACAGTGGGAGTGTTTCCGTGTGTAGCCTGGGTTGCACATAAACGGAACATATTTAAATGTCCTCCCCTCCCAGCTCCCTGTCAGTGCCACGTACTTGCCATGGGTATCGTGCCATATGTGACCGGGTATAAAGGGCACTGATTTATTTAATCAATATGGCCACCCCTCTGGAGCCAGAGGTGAACCCCACATGCGCAAGGAGAGTGTAGTCAAATCTATTGAGCCCCAGAGAGCAATTGCCCTTGAAGTGTGTCTCTTGTAATAGAACCAGTTTGGACTAGTGTCTTACTAGATATTGCAACACCATAGTTCTCTTGAGTCTGTCATTCAGCCCATTAACATTCCATGCCATGGTGCTCAGGCTCAACATTCTCAACTTAGCCGTATCCAGTCCGACGGTACTGCTTTCCATCCCCTCCCTCCAATCCCTTGCTAACTGCCCTAAAATTTAGTCCCCCATCATATTGTAGGCCTCACACCAGTGTGTCCAGTAGCATCACAACATTGTACTTTTTCACCCAGCAAAATACAATATCACTCCTCTCTCCCACCACTCTCCCCCCTCCCTGCTGCCCTGCTGATGAGTTTCGAACTACCCGCCTCCCCAACTTAGCAGAGTGCCTGTCGCCCTCCCAGAATAACAACTTAAGGTCGCTGCCAATGCGTTCCCTTCCCAAACCCCCCCGGGCCCATTCTTGTTCCCCATTACCAAGTAGTTCCTGCATCATCTCTGGTCGCTATCACTCGGCCCGCTCCGGCCACTACTCAAGTCCAATATCCCAATATCCAATATCCCAGCTCGGCTTCTGTCATGTAGAGCGTGACTCCTGCCAGTCCCATCCATCCAGAACAACTTCTATCATTTTCAGCTGGTGTCCGAAGTTGGATTTGGTACGTGTCCCAGATCACCCTCTCATCCCATGAGCAGCCAGTCATCAATCTCCCCCTGCCAATCCCACAACAGCTTATTCAATGCCTTTTGGAGCTTATTTGGAGTGTTCGCGCGAGTCCCTCCTGGGCCAAGTTGCTTATCTCTGCCTGAGTTCCCAACTTGTCGCCGGCCATCAAGCTAGTCCTATGCCTCCTCCAGCGAGGAAAGTAAGTATGCCGTCCCGTCTGTTTCCACTCTCAGCTTCACCAGGAAGAGCATATCATACTTGATGCTTTTGTCTCTAAGAGCTTTCTTGACCTCCAGGAAACTGCGGCGTTGTTGTTGCACTTTCAATGTGATGTCCGGGAAGAAGGTAACCATGCTATTTTCAAACTTTCTGGGTGTGGCAATCCTTGCTGTCTGTAAAATAACATCCCTGTCTTGAAAGTTGAAGACCCTCGCTTTGATGGGCCTCACAGGAGCCCCGGTTCGTGGCCTCCTGCCCGAAACCCGGTGGGCTCTTTCAATCGAGAAGTAACTTGACAGTCCCTTTGGCTGCAGGTGTTTAGTGATAAGTTCCTCTACAAAGAGATCTGTCGCCGGCCCCTCCGCGTGCTCTGGAACTCCCAGGATGCGGATGTTATTCCGTCACATCCTCCCTTCCTAGTTGTCAAGTTGAAGTTCCATCTTGTCTTGGTTGGTTTGGAGTAACTGCACATGCTTCTTAAGGCTGGTAATATCGGTAGTCAGTGCTGTAATAGCTTTCTCAAACTCTTTAACCCTAGCGTCCATATTGTGCAGATCCGCGCATACCAGCAACATTTCTATATTGACTGTGTCTAGGTGTGGACATTGTTGATGGCCGACATTATAACCTGTAGTGTAGGTTCTGCCGTTCCAGCAGAATTAGCAGCCTGTGCATGAGCATTTGCGTTTGCGGTGTCTGTTTCTTCTACCCCCTTATTCCATGCGTATTTTTGCAATTTTGTTTGTTTCCACCCTTGCCTCCGGCCATTGCAATTCCTGCACCTGGCATACCCGTGTCCCTACTGGTGCAGTAGTCCACATTACCTGTCGTATGGAGGCCTCACTCCTGACTGCTTCCGTTTCTCTCATGTTCGTGGCGACGACTTATGGCTCCATATGCGTTGAAAGCCCTGTACAAGAGCCCCTCTCAGTGTTTCTATGGTCTCTGTTCCCAGCTGTCGTTTCCAGCTGGGCAAATCCATCTGCTTTCTCTCCAGCTCAGCCCCGCTGATCTATCTGCTATCACTACAACGAGGAGCAGTATTGGGTGGAGGGTCACTTCTCGGAAATGTGCGGCCCTGGAGCAGTCCCTAAGATTGCCTACTCCCCTCTCCTCCCGGTATGTTCACTATGACGATCGCTCCCTCTCCAAGTTGACAGCTCCTGACCTCCCTCGCACAGCTGTCTCCAGGTCTATCACTCAATGGCCACTGTGTCGCTGCAGCACGGGTACACACCTCTAACCACCGGTCCTTCACTAAGGTGTCTCCTCCCCTTCACACCCCCACTTATTCATTCCTTTAATGCCACCATAACCCTTTGTGATCTTTTGCCTCCCTTCCTTGTTGTTTGGGCCGCCATTGTGCCCCACTCGGCGATCCAGTTCTAGGCCCATTTGGACATGTGTTGACCTCTGGGTCGAAATCTAATGATGAAAAATAAGTGCAGTTCCCCATAAATGAGAACCGGATCATGACCTTCACTCTAGGGACTTACCCAGCTACTCACCAATGAGGTCCAATGAGGTTGAAGCACATCTGTAGTTGCTTGTGTTTCCACTCAAAGATGCCCTGGTACCTTAGATTCAGTTGCCCTGCTCCTTTTGGGGTTGGGTTGAGACAGATTCAAGCATCTCCATCCTTCAAATTTTGTTGACTAATTTAATGATGCCCATATGCAAATTGCAAACTCATAGTGCAAAGTATTATGCTTTACTTTGTTCACGTGTTTAGAGCCCTAAGGTGTTCAGAAAGGCCCATTTGCACTACGGCCATGACCAGTGGCAAACATTGCTTTTCGGCTGTGCGATTTATTCAAAAGCTGTCTTGAATCCAGGTTTCCACGATGAGCTAATGCTCGTTTAAAAAACTTAATTGTATAAGAGGTAAATTGGGTTAGACATATTCAGCATAGTCCAGGTGCACGTAAACCGTTTAATTCGCCCAGCCACCCCCAATAGTTCAAATAAGGCCACTGAAGAGTATTGCAATGATCTGCAGAAATGAAAGAAGGCCAGCCCTCATAACCGAACGTGTGATTTTTGGACCACCACAGGGGCAGTCTTCCACCAAACCTCTCCTCTCAAGTGGGCCAGACACAATCGAACACCAGAAACACAACAGCAGCAGTGCAGTCTCAGCCAGAGCATAACAGACTGCAGTTAAAGGTCATTATTACAAGTACAAAAACATGCCTGTGCATCAAAGGAAGGCTGTATTCCATGTATACTTCAACAGAGCCATGAAAGTAAACATTACATTATGATTTCAGATTTATAAACTATTTTTCATGTACAAGGATATAATAAAATAAGATGAGGAATGAAAACAGAAACTTCAGCTTACAGCAGGAGCTCAATACTTTGGAAACTTCAATACTTTGCAAACCTCAATTGTTTGAAAACTTTTTCCAGAGTAACTTGGGGAGATGCAACTAGGTGGAGGAGAAACATATGAAAGCACATACAATGTGTACAAAACAGGTCGAAATAAAGAAATGGTGCCACATGTCCATCAATTCACCAAAATGCCAGATTTAGAGCCTCATTAATGAGAGGATTGCGCCCCATTTCCACCACGCAACGTAGTACACGCGTGAAGGAAACCTCTAAGTCAGATTTTTTAAGCCATGCAAAACCACTTTACATGGCTCTGGTAGGCTTCAAAATTCTGAAGCTATGCAACGCAGTGGAAATCGCTGCGTTGCATTACTCTGCCCTGTGTAGGCGTTCCATGCGTGCTGCGTGGATGGTTACAAGCAACTCCCATGGATTTTGACACATCCTCAGATTTATAAAACCTAGTAAACCTGTGAATGCACCAAAAAAGGTACACTTTCCTAATGAAGAGAAATATCTCTATTTCTTCTTGTTTTTTTCTCTTTCTATGTGTGCTGAATTCTGCAGCACACTTAGAAAGAGGAATATGCCTCCCGGGATTGGCTATGTGCAGGAAGACGCCCGTTACTACACAAAAAGAATCCTGCATGCATCACAGGCACACTTGCACTGTAGTGCAAGGGTGCCTGCCTTGGTGCTTGGCTGCCAAAAGTGAGCCAGCACAAAGGACATGACAGGAATGCTCCATATTGGCTTAAATATGGTGCATTCCTTCTCTTTCCCTGTCATGCAGCACAGCAAGGTGATTCCCTGCACTGCACTATGTGACTTCTTCATAAATGAGGTCCTTCGTGTACATGAGGCCAAGCACCCTTTAAGACCTGGTTGGACTGGATCCCTCTACACAGTCCTAGTTTCTGCTGAACAGCAAAAGGGAGGGAAAAGTCTGGAAACTACAGAATGTGGATATGGCCTGACAGCCTCGTTTACTTTCTGTTCCTGTGCTCCGTGGACAAACCTGAGACCAGGGTTGGTAAGGGTGGAGCCAGAGGGACCTACCAAGTGGGAGAGGGGATCGAAATGGATGCCACAACATGATCCACTGGATCAGACTCCTGGGAATGTACCTGAAATGTATAGATATCTGGATGGGTTGATAATGTTCCTGGAAAATGTTGGAGAGATGCTATTTGGATACTTTGCCCAATATTAATGATTTGCATCATAAAGGGTTTGGGGGGGTAGCTGTTACAATTTATCGGCTCTGGGGGTCAAAAATCTAGAGGTCGTCCTTAATAGGTTCTAATGTGGTGTCAAAATGCTAGTACGAAAAATTAATTAATGGGGCATTTACTAAGTGTTAGAGTCATCCTGTAGTGTAGTTCCTATATTCCCAAGAGTCGCTGCGCATTGGAATAATATATCCTATAGATTTGACGTAGGACTGAGGTCTACTAGGTCTCTATCGAATATACTAGACTTAATTGTGAGTGCCAGCTAGCTCAGAGGTCACTAGAAACTTTCTCGAATAAACAAGAAGGGATTAGTCTCGACAACCGCATAAACATGACAACTTTGTTTCCCAAGAATAAGAAATGTATCTCGAGAGTCGCGGAAACAATAGATAATTATTTCACTCAGTCAATCGTGCATGCTTCGTTTCACCAGAGGTGCAGAGAAATAGAGAGACAGGCGTTTTCAATAATAATTTGCTAATAAAAAAACTGTTGAATTAGAAAAAATATATATATTTATTGAACAGTCTTCTGTCTCATGCAGGAGAAATGAACTGCTACAATCGTAATACTGGTTGCGAAGTATAATGCGTACAGTACGAAGATTATTATAAAATAATACTGTAAAAGCATGATATGGTTTCTAAGCCATAAAATACATAGAATACATACATTAATAAATAAAGACTAAAAGTACTCAACTGGTGCTTCTAAAATACACCTACCCCGGTGTACCTAATCTAGGTCTAGTACAAGGGAAGAAGTAAGTGAGGTGCAGCTTAGTTTCAATATTCTTTTGCCAAGAATCTGTCCAAGAATTCTCTAAGGGTCTAATCAGCTCCGTAACTTGGTTTTAGAATGAAGGAGGTCTGGTATCTCCCTCTCAGGACTCGATTTCCCAACAACCCGCAAGGGTTGCTTGGAAACACTGGAGCTGGATTTCTCAGGAAGAGAAAAGACAGCGTCTCTCTCAGTGCCTCTGCTGGAGGGTCGGCTTCCTTCGGCACTTGCTGTTGCAGGCTGCGTCGGGCAAGTAGATAGTCGAACTGCTCCGGACCACCGTGTGTTTGGCTGGGCAAGTGTGGGCATATTTATACCTTGAAGGTGCCTAGTTTGACGTAAGGTTGGACATAATAACGTCATCAAAGACTCAGTTCTATGAAAACTCAATGAGTTCTTGGATAATTCAATATTCAAGCAAGGGGAAGTCCCTGAATGCTGAAGGCGGGTTTTTCCAAGAAATCGTTGTGGATTTTCGAAACTAGTGGAAGTAGCCATGCCGTATTTGGACAGCATAGGCTAAGTCGAAATATGGTTATGATTTCTATGGCTATATAAGGTTAGGGTGATTTATACCTATATATGGGCATGAATCGGGAAAATTACACTAGGGTCCTAAATTCATATACATGTTGGGATCAAAATTTATTTAAGGGGCTCACACTTACCAACAATCCATATATCGTTAATGACAAATAGTAATTCAGTCGGCAATGGAGAAGATTCAATCGTTTATTCATCAATAGAGACCCTGACAGGGGAGCCCCAGTCTACACGACCTCGAGGGTGTGCAGAGGAGACTGCTAGCATATTCAAAGTACAGAGCATATATACGTTTCACACATTTGAGATGACACCTTAGAAGGAAAAACACAGTTTGTCAGTGGGCCAAGAGGAATACCCATATAAGGCACAATTGATTGTCAGTATCCCGAGCCTAAGCTATTCCGGGGTTGGTCAGTCGGGTGCCTCCTAGTCTATCTGAAGCCGGGGAGGACAGGAACAGGCTTTGTGAGAATGGGCGCATCCCGCAAGGAAGGCAGGTGCGACCGTGAGTTTTCCCTGAGCTACCAGTTAGCAGACACTGTGCGCAGTTTGGCTGACGTCTAGGTTTCGGGTAAAAGGCATGATCACGTGCTTTCAGGGAAACAGCCTTGGTGCACGGAAAAACGAAACAAGATGGTTTCAGTCGTGCCAAGGATTGCTAACACATAGAGTGTGAATTCTAGGTGGCTAAATGAATACATTTTGTGCTAATTAGTCGATTATAGGTTTACAGATTGATATTGGGCACATTAGGCCAATAATACGTGATTACATAAAATTCGATCCCTACAGACGGCCCTTTTGGCCTAATATGGCCAATACGCATACTCTTATTCTACAAAAATCCCCTCATCTATTTGCATGAGGTCGGACACCTCCTTTTGGATCATCTGCCAAGATGACGTCAAGAACCATCCGGTTCTGGAGCGAAACAAGCCTTCTCGCCGCAAGCTCAACTGTAATATTAGTTAAGATTCCAGTAGTAGTCTGGACCACATTTTCAACTATTCTGGACAAGCGTCTTATACTGTGACTGTTGAATATGGGTCCCCAGAAGGGAGTAAGTCCTTTTGCGAAGTCCTCAAACTGTTGTAAGGAAGTATCTGTTTGGTCAGTGCCCTCAAGATCATGGCTCCTAATATTCCGGCTCACTATTACCTCCTTTGACACTAGTTGATGAGTTCTATGGTAATCAGGAGGGGCAATGTATACAGGGGGATAGAGGAATGAAAGATAACAACTTCCTGCCCATCCCCGAGGAACCCATGTGTAGGCATTCTCACCGCATACGAAATAGACATCTGGCGGGGTAATCATAGGGGGGGTACTGTATACTTGTAGAGTGTAGGTGTAATTACATCTACTCCTGCCTACCTTAACATGGCCTCTGCCCTGTATACAGAAGGGAGAGGTAGTATTAATGATGGGAATTGGTAACGCTTTGTCATTTGTAACATTTCTATCCTTGAAATGCTGAAAATACATTGTATCATTGAAAAGTTCAAAATCCTGCATTTCCTCCATTAGCCACGTAATATTCTTATAATCAGTATATAAATTCATGCAGGCATTAGGATCCAGTGAACCCTCCCCTTCATTACCAGTTGGATCAAATCCCTGATGTGTCTCTATGTATTTCAAAATGGCTTCATAATATTTTTCAGTATACATCTTTGTTTCAGCTACGTAATGTGAGTACATCAAAGATAATAATTGAAACCATGCTTCGCAAATGGCTAAATAAGACATCGGCAGGGAAATAAACAGTTCATGCTGGTGCATCACCGAAGGGAGCAGTCCACATACCCAACAATTCGTGTTATTTGTAGTAGAATGGGTCTGATGCAACATCTCTATAAAAGCATTTTTCATATAAGTCTCTCTATGTCTAGCCTTATGAGGGGGCAAAGAATAAAAGAGGTGTTCTTCCGGGGCAACAGTAGTACTTAATAATTTCTGTACTGGATGCTGAAATTCTAGATATACAAATACACTCATCATAATAATGGTAATAACAATAATAAACACAATGAATGCCACCTTCACTCTGGTGGACCATCCCGAAAACAAATGCATATTATCCATACATCGCCGAGGGGCTAGTGGTCTCTCATCCTCCATTACGAATCGAGCAAAGGGAAACATACTCTCTAAAAGTCCAAATATAACTCGGTCCCTTTCTATAAGTCCAAAACTATCTGTATCCACAAAGCACGCACACCACCAGAGGGGTTCTTCTCCCTGTGTCCGTTCCGAGTCTCACAGGCAAACTCTTGTTGTCTATCTTCATGAACAAACAGCAAACAATTTTTATTCTGTAGAACGACCGCAGTCCCCAACTCAGTCTTTCTTGCTGAACAGAGCTATTTAGCACAGTGTTCCAAGCTCTCAACGCGTTCAGTCCAGTGTCTCGCTCAGTACCCCAGCAACTCTATCCGGTGTGTTTAAACTCAAGTCTTTCCCTATCTCCTACATGAGGATCTGGGGTACCGCGCTGTTTTCGGGGCCGCAGGTCGTATTTGGAGTGACCAGGTCTCTCTTGATCAGAGAACAATTCCGTGGCACGGGCATCTCATACATCCGAACTCTGTGATGCACCCTCAACACTGGTCTCTGTTGTTTGGATTACCACTTTGTCAACTGAGGGCACAGTTTCACTTGGCTGCCCTCTTTCCTGGGCTTCTGAAAAAGGCACAAAGCTCAGGGGCGATTCTCCTTCTTTTCTTGGAATTCCTTCGCGATTTTTCAAATCAAAGGGCAAAGGTAGAGGGAGCCTCTTCAGATGTGCCGCATTAATCCAATATTTCCGCCCGTGCACCTTCACAGCCGACCTGGTAACAAGAATGATCTGGTAAGGCTCAGACCATCTCGGCTCCAAACTTGATTTCCTTTGAAAATTCTTCACCAGAACCCACTGGCCAGGTTCCAGCCGATGTCCAGGACCCTCTGGTAGCGGCTGCAATGTCTCGGATACCTGTTGATGAATAGAACGCAGATCTTTAGTTAAAGCATACAGGTAGTCTGTCATTAGAGGATAATCAATGTCTCTAAAGGACCTCGGTCTAGGGACTCCCCACAAGTTCGCGGGTCGCCCAAAAATGACCTCATATGGAGATAACCTGGTTCTGGTGTGTGGGGTTGTTCTTAAAGATAATAATGCCAAAGGGAGTGCATCAGGCCATTTTATTCCTGTGCTAGCACAAATCTTAGCCAATTTTAATTTCAAAATTCCATTGTATTTCTCCACTAATCCTGCAGACTGGGGGTGTCTTGCTGCATGAAATTTCTGCCGAATCTGCAGGCCATCACATATACTCTGTACTAGTGCAGAGTTGAAATGTGTTCCGTTGTCTGACCAGATAATTCGAGGCAAGCAAAATCTAGGGAAATATTCTTTAATTAAAGCTTTAGCAGTTGCTACCGCAGTGGCTTCTTTAGTGGGGTAGGCTTCAACCCATTTACTGAAGGCACAAACCACCACTAACACATATTTTAAGTTATTCACTCTCTCCATCTGAATGAAATCAATCTGAATAACTTCGAATGGCAAAGATGGTGGGGCAAAATTGCCACTTAAGGCAGGCTCTCTACCTCCTGAGTTATAGCATAAACACACCGGGCAATATTTGACCACATGTACAGCTGTTTTGGGAATATTTGGGTTGTTCCAAACAGGGTCTAAAACAGCACAAATACCCTTTGCTCCTATGTGTGCTGGGCCATGGGCCATAGTCACTACAGCATATACCAGGGCATTAGGGAGTAACCAACGCTGTCTCTCTGTTCGATCTATCCAACATTCATCCTTGTCGAGTTTCCCTATTTCTTTCTCCCACTTCTGGACCTCATCTATGGTGGCCTCCTTTTGCAATTCTTTTACACTCTCTATGGTATTATCAAATACCGATGTTTCCGCCACCCACCGAGCTGAGGTACTAGGGAACATGGGAGTCATTTTAGTCTGGGCCGTTTCCTTCGCTACTGAGTCAGCATAGGCATTTCCCTTTCCTATAGAATCAAATATTTTCTGATGAGCGCTACATTTGATGATGGCCACTTTATCTGGTAACGTCAAAGCTGACAACAAACGATCAATTAAAGGACCATGTTGAATCTTTTGGCCATGCGTAGTAAAGAAACCCCGCTCCCTCCACAGTCTCCCAAAACTATGGGCAACGCCAAAGGCGTACTGGCTATCCGTGTAAATGTTTACTCTCAATCCTTTGCTAATTTCGCATGCTCGTAACAAGGCTATCAATTCAGCTGCTTGGGCTGAATGGTGTGAAATTCTAGCAGTTTCCACCACCGTTTTCAAAGTCGTAATTGCATACGCAGCTGTGACAGTTCCATCAGGTAACTTAAAGAAGGAACCATCAACATACAATTCTCCTTGGGGGTCTGGTAAAGGAATGTCTGCAAGATCTACACAGCCTTTTGTCTCTTCCTCGGTTCTAAATATACAATCATGGATATCATCCTCTTTATCATTAGAAGGGAGGGGTAAAAGTGTTGCTGGATTCAGAGTGGCACATCTCTTAATCGTAATATGGATTGCAAACGGTGTCAGCTCATATCCTGTCAAACGAGCACTTGTAAGGTGCTGGGTTTTAGTTTTATTTAGCAGGATATCCACAGCATGCGGCACCAGTACTGTGAGATCTGTATTCAAAACTATACCTTCTGATTGTCGGATGGCCACTGCTTCCGCTGCCGTGGCCCTCAGACAACTGGGAAGGGCTTGTGCAACCATGTCTAACACCGATGAAAAGAAAGCACAGGGTCTCTGTTTTTCGCCAAAACCCTGTGTTAACACTGAAAGGGAACAACCGTCTACCTCGTGCACATAAAGTGAAAAAGGCTTCCGGTAATCCGGGGTACCCAAGACAGGTGCAGAACATGAAGCAGATTTCAAAGAGTCAAAGGCTTCTTGGCATTCATCCGTCCAGGGTAGGGGTTCATGCACATATTTGGTAGTCAAATACAACAAGGGTTTAGAGAGGAGTGAATAGTTAGGAATCCATTGGCGACAGTAAGAGGTTATGCCAAGAAAAGCACGAACGTCACGTTGAGTACGAGGTACAGACATGTTAGTAATTACAGATATTCGTTCTGGAGTTAGTCGTCTCCCCGCTTTCGACAGTAAGTGGCCAAGATAAGTCACTTCCTGTCGACAATATTGAAATTTGGAGAGGGAGACTTTATTTCCTTTATCAGCCAAATGATGTAAAAATTTTACAGTCGCTTCCTTGCAGCCTTCCTCCGTATCGGAGGCCACCAAAATATCATCTACATATTGGATGATTGCATTACCAGCCGGCAAAATTAATTCATCTAGGACTGTCTTCAAAGCCTGGCTATATATGCTAGGGCTTTCTGTATGGCCTTGGGGTGCGCGCGTAAATCTAAAGCTGCGACCTACTAATGAGAATCTGAAGATATGTCTGCTCTCAGGGTGTATTGGGATGCTAAAGAAAGCATTCTTTAAATCGATGACAGAAAAATATTGTGCAGTAGGGGGGATCATTGTAAGAATTGCCGTGATGTCTGGTACCACTGGGTATTGTGGGACCACTATCTTGTTAACCGCTCTAAGGTCAATCACAAAACGATATGCGGATTTATAATCCAGGGCACCATCGATCGGGGTCTTTTTCAAAGTCGGCAAAATTGGGCTGTTACAGATATTCGCAGCTGTTTCTTCCACTACTCCTTTATCGATGAGGTCACGAATAATATGGAGCAAGGCTTGTTCACCTTCTGGTGAAATTTTATACTGTAGAATGCGGGGCATCTGTGCGTTCGGTTTTATGGTGATTGACACAGGGTCTATTTTTAACAGACCAACATCGGTGTCCCCTGTCGCCCACAAAGTCGAAGGAATGGTAGCAAATTCAGGAGGCAAACACTCGTTCTTAGCAAAATACTGAGCCATCTCAACGGGTGGTTTCCGCATTGTAAGATACACACCATCGGGAGAACAGTAAATACGTGCATGTAATTTCTTTAAGACATCCAAACCTAGCAAAATCTCTCCACAATTTGAAGTGAGGAGAAAAGGGGCATACATGGAAATGGGGCCAATCGTAAAAGGTAGAGGTTTTGAAACGGGGCTGACTACCGGTATTCCAGAGAATCCGACTGATACATTAGTTTGGCCAGACAGAGCTGCCCCTGGGACCAGTGCCTGGGCGACTGAGCTACTCATCGCCCCAGTATCCACCAAAAACTTACCTGATGTTCCCAATAGTTCTCCTTTTACATAAGGTCCCTCTTGGTCTACTGGTACTGTAATACGGCCCCCACTCTGTCCTTGGCTGTCTCATGCATACTTTTGGTCTTCGTACATGTCATTCTGATAGCTTTCATTATAATACTGTCTGGTCAGAGGATCATCAAAGGGATTCTTATGAGGACCCTCATGCTGTGATTCCTCTCTTCTCATACTATTTCGATCTATGTTTCCTCAACCTCTTCCTCGACCTCTACTGGGTCCATTTCATCCTTGTAGCAAAGGGCAGTCTACTCTCCAATGGCCTTCCTCTTTACAATAGGAACATTGATTAATACCAATATTCGGTGGGCCCCCTCTTCCTCTTCCTGACATTTGACCTCTCTGAAAGGAACCTCGTACTCCTCGTCCTGAATTATTCCCTCTACTGACCTGCTGCAATAGCACCCTAGTTTTTAAATCCTTGGTCTTTTTCTCTGATTTCTCCTTACTCTCATTTTCTCGATGTTCATAATATTGGGCCATGCTAAGAATAACAGAGGGTGCAGCCGTAGTCCAGGTGCTTTCTGCCGATTGAAGACGAGTCATAACCTCAGGAAGCAAGTTAGTGACAAATCTGTTTACAAATAATCGAATTCCACCTTCCGTAGAAAGGTCCTGACCACTAAAATCTATAAACACCTTCTCAAACTTGGTAAAGAAATCGGACACACTTTCGTCCTTTTTCTGTTTACATGCTGTCAATTTATCCCAATCTACCTTCCTCGGAGGGAGGAGAGTCTGCATATAAGTAATGATCTTTTCTGGTACTGCTAATATTTCATCCCGGGGTTTCTCACCCGGCTTTCGTTCCTTATTCCAATCTTTTAATTGATTCCAGGTACCTCCCAGCTCAGGAATGTGATCCGTATCATGTATCTGTCTCCAGATATCCACCGGGATCAGGAGACCAAAAAATAGCTCGATATCAGCTATAGTCATAATAGACGAATTAGCGGCTTCTGTCAAATCCTTATAATAGGCTGTAGGATTTTTACGAGGGTCAGGGAGCTGGGCTTTTAACGTAAGAACCTCACTTCGTTTCCAAGGGGTATAAACCCATTGTTCCTGAAGTCTGGCGTCCTCCCGTGCTCTAGTAACAGTGCCTGCATTATCCCTAATTTCAGGTAATTCTGGAAAGAAAAGGGGGTGTACTTCCCTCATGGGGTGTTGCGTTCCCCATTCAGCACTTTTTCGGTGCATTCTTTCCCTATAATGCAAAAGAGTGTTTACATTCTGATACACTTCTTCAATTTGGAGATGAAATTTATGAGCGTGATCCCTGATATCATGCAGTATCTGAGGAGGCAATCCTTCCTCAAAACATTGTTCCCATAATGCGATCAGTAGGATCGCCATGCTCTCTCGGGCCAATTGTTGTGCAACGGGTTCATAGTCCTTCATAGTACTCCAAATATCTTCCAAAGTATAAATAGCATTCCGCATCCACTGGGATGCCTGAATTATAATATCTCTCAATTCCTCCTGTCCCAACAGCGACCGCGTGAAAGCTCGCTGATCACTCAAGTCAGACATCGGTCGTTTGGGCGTAGCACCCGGACCTCCTATATTCCGAAGGTCTAAAGTGGTCTGAGTCGGAGGGGAAAGAAATACAGGGTGCAAGGGAGAGAGGACAGCCGCGTCCGGCCGAAGGGATAATAAGGGTGAGGTAGTTTGTCAAAGAGAAGGAAGGGAAAGAGGAGCATCGGATCCCGATCTGCCAACAGGAGCTGTAGCAATTATTCCCGACGGTGGTCGGGCGGCTGTAACAGCACCCGCTTGATCGACTTGTACCACAGGCACGGCTGGATACAGGCCTTGTGGGGCATAAGGGGGAGGCGGTTGAGTTTCCAACATTCTTCTAATTCATCTCCTGTCTCTGGTCTAGCCACATAGCTTTTATCAGTTTCCAACCGAAACTGCCTATCCATTTGTTCGATATTCTTTTCCACCTTTTCCTTATCATACGCTATGGCTTTCTGGGTGACCGTCTGACCCGACTTCATCTTTCCCAGCTTCTCTTCCCTGATTCGTCTTCTTTTTGCTTCCTTCAACCATAAGTTCAAGGAATCAAACATAGACTGACAACTCTTTTTCATAAACAATTTATTCTGTATATAATTAATCTTTTTCTCATCAAAAGACCCAGTGAGAGGCCATTGTAAATCCGAATTATCCCTAGTATATTTGTTCCACAGAGTGTTAAACAAAATTGGCTGTAAACCATGTTTGGTATACATATCACAACTGGGGCTGCCTTCGGGAGGGGCAGACTGTCTTTCTTCGAGCCGCGTACCTCTCCGACAGCAGCACCCAAAACACATTTTACTAAAACACAGCATTGTACTTAATTTACTCGCTCCTTTACATATATTCACAAAACACTCACACCCACAGTTGAACGCGTCTTCCTGTAACACTCACTCTCACTCATACAATCGTCACCATAAAGTGCTGTAAAACAGTGCAAGGCAATTATTTCTCAAAACCTATTCAAATGCAAATGACGTCTTCAAATACGAACAGAGCCCGTCGACTCCTGTTCGGGGAATCGATTCAAAAGAAGTTCAGACCAACAAAATTTCACCAAAAGGAACAGTCATCAGACTATTCTGAGAGCCTCTGATAGGCGAACCACGAACTCTCTCACAGGCCATCCCATGGTCCTGTTCTGGTTGGGCCGGGCATCTAGACACGTCTCCAGACCCCTTGGCTTACCCAGTTGCTCCCAGGGCTTTGCCGGAGAGAATTTGGCCGAGCGAGCAACACCGTACTCTGCTAAGGCATCAGAAGTGATCTCAATTATTCACCTAACAAGTCCGTGGGGCCTCTACTTGTGCAGCCCCTTTGCCGCAACAATAGATCCCCAGATTCCTTCGTGGTCCGGCTTCACCGGCCACCTTCAAACAAAAACAGTCAACTGTTTTTTCAAAAAGAAACACTTCCTCCAAGTGATTCTTATCCAATTCAATTTCAAATATCACTCACCTGGTGCACTCAGGTCGATTGCGGATTCTCCACTGCCGACTCCTAAACAGACCGACGTGGTCCGTTTTACTCTCGGGTTAGGCCCGTAGGACTCCGGCGTAGGGTCTTCAGCAGCTGGGAGGGATACTGGGCTCGAGAGTGGAGCGGCTTGTTTTCATACCACAAACGGGTGTTTCAAATCAGGATCCTCTTTCTGTCCACCCACTCGGCCAGAACTCCTCCCTGTCCCACTACTCCTGCTTACAGGAGGGGACGACCCTATCGCGGAGTCCCGGCGGAGTCGCCAACTGTTGGGATCAAAATTTATTTAAGGGGGTCACACTTACCAACAACCCATATATCGTTAATGACAAATAGTAATTCAGTCGGCAATGGAGAAGATTCAATCGTTTATTCATCAATAGAGACCCTGACAGGGGAACCCCAGTCTACACGACCTCGAGGGTGCGCAGAGGAGACTGCTAGCATATTCAAAGTACAGAGCATATATACGTTTCACGCATTTCAGATGACATTTAGAATGAAAAACACAGTTTGTCAGTGGGCCAAGAGGAATACCCATATAAGGCACAATTGATTGTCAGTATCCCGAGCCTAAGCTATTCCGGGGGTAGGTCAGCCGGGTGCCTCCTAGTCTATCTCAAGCCGGGGAGGACAGGAACAGGCTTTGTGAGAATGGGCGCATCCCGCAAGGAAGGCAGGTGCGACCTTGAGTTTTCCCTGAGCTACCAGTTAGCACACACTGTGCTCAGTTTAGCTGACGTCTAGGTTTCGGGTAAAAGGCATGATCACGTGCTTTCAGGGAAACAGCCTTGGTGCACGGAAAAACGAAACAAGATGGTTTTAGCCGTGCCAAGAATTGCTAACACATAGAGTGTGAATTCTAGGTGGCTAAATGAATATATTTTGTGCTAATTAGTCGATTATAGGTTTACAGATTGATATTGGGCACATTAGGCCAATAATACGTGATTATATAAAATTCGATCCCTACATACAACACCCACTCCACTTTATTATGTTAAACACTACTAAATTATAAGCACTAAAACATATCTAAAGCATGTGTGTACAATCCCACCCAAAATACCAAAAATGCATTTGAAAAGGTTTGCACAAGAAAAAATGAGCATTTAACTGTACGCATTTAAGAATAGTGTTTTCATACGAAGTATTAACCATGAAAGCATTAATACTAACAAAATCAATAATGAAATTTACATTCATGAAATGGCTCTTAATAACAGAAAAAGGTCGAGACCATCCCATAGCAGAAAAATATACTGTTTTGGTTATGAGGACAAGGTCAAATATTGTCTCTAGGAAGTATTCAAAAAGGAATCTCTTGTTCTCTAAGAATAGTTCTAATTTAAGCAGATTACTTTGTACCAAAAAAAAATTATTCATGAGTTCATGGAACGCTATGTGCAGATTTCAAAAGTTATTCTCGGTGTCAGGAGAAAACATCAAATCGTCTAAGCAGGCAAAGAAATAGTCTACCAAAGTAGGTGAAAGTGGAACTACTTCATTAAGTAGATCAATTGTGCACAGATGAGAAGTATCGCCGTCAGCCGCGTTAGCAATGTTCAAATCAGATGGTACCTGTGTGCCTGTCGATCCGTGTATCTCACCTCCAATTGGATTTGCCGGTGAGATCTCAATGAATGCCGTCATCAGGATAGGTAGCCGTTGGGGGCAGCACAACACGTGAGCCGTTACCGGACCCAGTAATGCATCAGCCTCCGTTGTCAGTGCTGATGGAAGTGTAAGACAAACGTCCAACATGCATTCCTCTCCACAAAGCAGGCATCGTAGAACAGGTAAGATGCAATTTTGCCAGATTGGTCTGAACGAGAGAAACCATCTGGTATTAAGATCTCTTAAACGAGCCAAGCAAAGAATCTGTGTAATTCTGTCACGGCACTGCATGGCTAGGAGAGCATTCTCCAAGGTAGTATGGGTATCGTCGGTGACTGGACTTGCCATATCGAAGCAGAAGAAATAAAAATAGAATTCCTGCTACGAGTCCCAAAAGAAGATGCAGGCCGCCGAACACAGAGTGCACGAAATTCAGAAAAATACCTAGGACTGCTTGAAAGGGTGCTAACAGTCCCGAAAAAACTGTCTTAAATATATGTACAATACCACTCGTATCAGACATGTTTAAGATAAGACCTAACATTTCTGAGAAATGTATTAGACAGGTTGTTGATAATAAGGTATGTATCTCTGCAGAAGTCCTTGCAACTTGCAGATCATACGTTTCTCTGGACGAGATCAGTGGCACAGTTTTTTGCAAAAGAATGGCTTTCATTCTGCTTAAAGTATCAATTTGTATAGAAGAGATATTCAGTGAAAGGCCATAACCCCGACTCCCAGTCTGTCTTGCTTTTTGGAAACAATACTTGCATACAACAAGTGACCCTGGCTGACACGCTAACGAGATAGGCTATTCCTGGCAAAATGCCACAACAGCTGTGATCATTGAGAATAATGTAGCTGCCATTGGAAAGCTGCCTGAAAATTGGATCTATCACTGCTGCTGGTGAACCGTGCAGGTGGCAAGAAAGGTTGTTTGAATAACCCTCACAGGCTCAGTGTAAATTAATACCTTGACAGAAAAGTGTACCGCTTAGCGAGTTCTTACCATTTTTTCCACTAACAAATACCTCTTTTCCCCCACTTCAACATTTGTGTGTGTATGGTAAATTCCAGGTTGACTTAATGTATTCTTTACCCAACCTTTCATACAGGCCCACTGGTATGTGTTTTAAGCAACACTGAAACTGGAAAATCATCACTGGTATCGTGATGGTTCCATGCATTATCCATTCCACGACTGATTTCTCAGAAACAGTTAATGGTAATCTTTCCAGTTTTTCTATGCTCAGCACCGTATATTCTGCTCCTCTTTGTGCCAAAGAGATTTGTTTATCTGTAAGGTTAAAGACAGAAAACAATGACGGGGTGTTGATTAGACGCCATGGCACATAGCATGAACTGAGATTTTGTAATGTCCAGCCTAGCAGCATTATAGAACGTAATTGAGACTGGCCATGTTGTAACATTACGATACAAAAGGGGATGATGGACGGAGCGTTTGAGCAAATCAAACACTCACCCCCAGTCAACTGATCTGGGTTTAATCCATCACCATTCTTTAGCCCACTCAGCCACCCCATTTCAGACATGGCTATATGCAAATCAGTCTGACCCTTTGCCTCATGGGAAAAGTCCAGCCCGAACTGCCAAGCCATGTCTTCCATGGACCGGAACAAACATCCTGGGACCGGTTTCGGATTCATAATCCTCATCAGCCAGGCTATCTTGAATCCAGTGGCCAAGTGAGCAAGGGACTCATGTCTGAGCATACCCTGCCACACTTAGGGCGAACAAAGCGATACAAAAGGGGATGATGGACGGAGCGTTTGAGCAAATCAAACACTGACCCCCAGTCAACTGATCTGGGTTTAATCCATCACCATTCTTTAGCCCACTCAGCCACCCCATTTCAGACATGGCTATATGCAAATCAGTCTGACCCTCTGCCTCATGGGAAAAGTCCAGCCCGAACTGCCAAGCCATGTCTTCCATGGACCGGAAACAAGCATCCTGGGACCGGTTTCGGATTCATAATCCTCATCAGCCAGGCTATCTTGAATCCAGTGGCCAAGTGATCAAGGGACTCACGTCTGAGCATACCCTGCCACACTTAGGGCGAACAAAGTGATACAAAAGGGGATGATGGACGGAGCGTTTGAGCAAATCAAACACTCACCCCCAGTCAACTGATCTGGGTTTAATCCATCACCATTCTTTAGCCCACTCAGCCACCCCATTTCAGACATGGCTATATGCAAATCAGTCTGACCCTATGCCTCATGGGAAAAGTCCAGCCCGAACGGCCAAGCCATGTCTTCCATGGACCGGAAACAAGCATACTGGGACCGGTTTCAGATTCATAATCCTCATCAGCCAGGCTATCTTGAATCCAGTGGCCAAGTGAGCAAGGGACTCACGTCTGAGCATACCCTGCCACACTTAGGGCGAACAAAGCGATACAAAAGGGGATGATGGACGGAGCGTTTGAGCAAATCAAACACTCACCCCCAGTCAACTGATCTGGGTTTAATCCATCACCATTCTTTAGCCCACTCAGCCACCCCATTTCAGACATGGCTATATGCAAATCAGTCTGACCCTTTGCCTCATGGGAAAAGTCCAGCCCGAACTGCCAAGCCATGTCTTCCATGGACCGGAACAAGCATCCTGGGACCGGTTTCGGATTCATAATCCTCATCAGCCAGGCTATCTTGAATCCAGTGGCCAAGTGAGCAAGGGACTCACGTCTGAGCATACCCTGCCACACTTAGGGCGAACAAAGCGATACAAAAGGGGATGATGGACGGAGCGTTTGAGCAAATCAAACACTGACCCCCAGTCAACTGATCTGGGTTTAATCCATCACCATTCTTTAGCCCACTCAGCCACCCCATTTCAGACATGGCTATATGCAAATCAGTCTGACCCTCTGCCTCATGGGAAAAGTCCAGCCCGCACTGCCAAGCCATGTCTTCCATGAACCGGAAACAAGCATCCTGGGACCGGTTTCGGATTCATAATCCTCATCAGCCAGGCTATCTTGAATCCAGTGGCCAAGTGAGCAAGGGACTCACGTCTGAGCATACCCTGCCACACTTAGGGTGAACAAAGCGATACAAAAGGGGATGATGGACGGAGCGTTTGAGCAAATCAAACACTCACCCCCAGTCAACTGATCTGGGTTTAATCCATCACCATTCTTTAGCCCACTCAGCCACCCCATTTCAGACATGGCTATATGCAAATCAGTCTGACCCTTTGCCTCATGGGAAAAGTCCAGCCCGAACTGCCAAGCCATGTCGTCCATGGACCGGAAACAAGCATACTGGGACCGGTTTCGGATTCATAATCCTCATCAGCCAGGCTATCTTGAATCCAGTGGCCAAGTGAGCAAGGGACTCACGTCTGAGCATACCCTGCCACACTTAGGGCGAACAAAGCGATACAAAAGGGGATGATGGACGGAGCGTTTGAGCAAATCAAACACTCACCCCCAGTCAACTGATCTGGGTTTAATCCATCACCATTCTTTAGCCCACTCAGCCACCCCATTTCAGACATGGCTATATGCAAATCAGTCGGACCCTTTGCCTCATGGGAAAAGTCCAGCCCGAACTGCCAAGCCATGTCTTCCATGGACCGGAAACAAGCATCCTGGGACCGGTTTCGGTATCATAATCCTCATCAGCCAGGCTATCTTGAATCCAGTGGCCAAGTGAGCAAGGGACTCACGTCTGAGCATACCCTGCCACACTTAGGGCGAACAAAGCGATACAAAAGGGGATGATGGACGGAGCGCTTGAGCAAATCAAACACTCATCCCCAGTCAACTGATCTGGGTTTAATCCATCACCATTCTTTAGCCCACTCAGCCACCCCATTTCAGACATGGCTATATGCAAATCAGTCTGACCCTTTGCCTCATGGGAAAAGTCCAGCCCGAACTGCCAAGCCATGTTTTCCATGGACCGGAAACAAGCATCCTGGTACCGGTTTCGGATTCATAATCCTCATCAGCCAGGCTATCTTGAATCCAGTGGCCAAATGAGCAAGGGACTCCCGTCTGAGCATACCCTGCCACACTTAGGGCGAACAAAGCGATATAAAAGGGGATGATGGACGGAGCGTTTGAGCAAATCAAACACTGACCCCCAGTCAACTGATCTGGGTTTAATCCATCACCATTCTTTAGCCCACTCAGCCACCCCATTTCAGACATGGCTATATGCAAATCAGTCTGACCCTTTGCCTCATGGGAAAAGTCCAGCCCGAACTGCCAAGGGATTCATAATCCTCATCAGCCAGGCTATCTTGAATCCAGTGGCCAAGTGAGCAAGGGACTCACGTCTGAGCATACCCTGCCACACTTAGGGCGAACAAAGCGATACAAAAGGGGATGATGGACGGAGCGTTTGAGCAAATCAAACACTCACCCCCAGTCAACTGATCTGGGTTTAATCCATCACCATTCTTTAGCCCACTCAGCCACCCCATTTCAAACATGGCTATATGCAAATCAGTCTGACCCTTTGCCTCATGGGAAAAGTCCAGCCCGAACATTAGCAAGTCCTGCTCTATTATGTCGGTAGATGATACAATGCTGTCCAAAGAATACATTCTGGAGGAGAGAGTCGTTAACCCATTGTCCACTACAGAGAGAGCTTTCTTTAAATTAATACGATCAAATTCTCGTATTCTTTCTGCAGTTTCCATTTGCGTGACTTTCCATGCTTTATTGTAAGCAGAATATATACCGGCGTATGTGAAACGTTTTTGATGTGGTTTACGAGGTCCAATTAAGAAGTCTCGTAAATCAACGTCTTCTTTAAGTAAAGTTAAGAGTTGTTTAATTTCTGGAAGTGTGGATTTCTGTAGCCACTCAAGGCATAGTTTTCCTACACTGTATGTTGTAACTATCCCTAGATGTTGTCTCTGGGAATATCTTGGATCTGGCCTAGTTACTTTGAACCCCTTGTGTTTTGTTCAGGAATCTATCTTGACAGTTATTCGTGTCTGTGGGCCAGATTAACAATTTTTCTCATTCAGGATGTGTTCTGTTCTGTTGTAAAATATAATTTACGTCTACCTCCTCATCTGAAGTTAAATTACTGTCAGGTGTGGCTTCCGGTATGGACGGTTTGTTTAAATCTTTTATCCTAGCTAAGCCAAGACATGATGTTTGTTGAACAGTGTCATTTAAAAACATTATTTGTTCTGGGATAATGCAGGCTCTGAACAATGCTTCTAAACCTTGTACCTGCCAGTCTTTCGTGCCCCAAACAGTTTTTGTCTCAATGTTGCCTTTCAAAAAGTTAAAACCTAATGTAGACAGCTGAGCATAAAAGTTCGCAAAATAAATTTGTTTACTATTGGTCAGCATGTTTTTCATCCTGTCTTATTCACATTTTTTAAATAAAACGTTTCTGGATTTGTGACATTAAAACCTGAGAAGTATGGAAACTTTTCATAAAATGTTTTTGAGCTGCCCTTTGGTGGCATTGGACAATGTTCACATAGATTATAAGTAAAAATATTTCTGGGGTTTGCAGATTTGTGCAAATAATGGTGGCCCTAATAATTAAAACAATACATTTGTTCATAATCTGATGAACCTTCTAAGTATTCATGTTTTGCTAATTTAGCTGATATTTCTAAATCTGTCATCATATTATTAATAGTTTCAAAGTCCCAATCATCAGAAAATGTGCTGGGTGGGACAAAGTGACTCAAAGAAACCTTAAACTGGTGTGGAATCTTCAACAGTTCCACCGGGCCATAAATGTCATAATCAGTTGTGTCCCATGCTATACCACCAGGTATAGGAACTGCTGTGATGTTCACTGATGACAGGTCTCTTCGCTCACGATGAGATGATTTGTGAGGTTTCAGAAGCAAGTTGATGTTCTTACTTGCTGTGTCCATTGTACTGTATTTTCCACCTATCACTTGTCCCAAACTAAAAACAAGAATGAGCCAAAGTAGGAAAAAAAGTACACCTAACACAATCTAAAATTCAACCCATGGTGAAACCAGATATATTTTTTCAAGTTGATGAAAGAGTTCTTGTTATTTTTTCTTTGAACGTTTTATTCGCTGGCATAGTATCAGGCTCACTGGGATCCTCAGAAAATGTATCAAAGTTGATTAAATAGCCAGAGGCAGTCCTGTCAATTGTTGGGATAGCATCCGGATTTTTCGGAATCGCTGGAGCTGTTTGTTCCTTTGTCATATTAGTATAGTCAGAGGCTATATCATTGTAGACAGCTGTTTCTTGATAAACTGTTATTTCCGTTGTAATATCTTTATTCGGCAATTTTTCACCATAAAAGAATACAAATACATAAAACATTTCACTTCAGTAAAAGATTATAAAATACAGTAAAAACAATGACACATCATTCAACAGTATTACTGGCAGTAAAATCGCCCTTAGCTAATGGGACTTCCAATTTGAAGTTTCAGCAAACGGCAACATGTCATCCACGCACTTCCTAAAAACTTGGCCACCCCACAGATCATACTGGCAGATGAAGAGTCTGAAGAAAGGACACGTAATGCCTGGCTATGGCACCTCAGCCCTAGTTCCCTACAGACGGGTTTCAACCAGAATTTCCTAGCCCCTTTGTAAGCTGGGCAGGCGAAGAACAAGTGGGCCACCGATTCCTTAGGGGCCGCACAACCCGGGCAACCACGCGAGCAAGCATCTGTATTCTTCCATCTACCCGTAAACTCACACACCGGGAGCGTCCCATATCGCAATTTTAGGTACAGTGCTCGATCCAATGGTTTGGTTATTAAATCTAGAAAGGGTTCCATTTTACGCATACACTTAATAGACAAAAATTGGTCAGTGAGTGAACCCAATTTCCTAGACCTCATAACATTATTCTGTACCCAGTCCCAGTATAGTTTTTTTATGACATCTTTCGGTGGTGGTGACTGCAACTCCCATGCCTCTCTGAGACCCAGCGTGAAAACCAATTCCTTCAGGTTATTTAGCCATGCTATTTTTTTACAGGTGTCCAGTAATAGCAGTTCATCTAGCCCTTCTGCATACTTTGCCAGCTCTTCAGTTCTTCGTAATCGGGACCAGAATAACAACGGGCGAAGCCTCGCCAAGTCCTTAACTGATTTTCTACCCAGATCTAATCTTAAAGGGATCATTGGGGTGGAAGTGGGAAGAGCTACCACTTTCCTAAAAAAGTTGTTTTCCGCTCTCATCAAGTCAGAAATCCCTTCAAACCCCCACAGCTCAGAGCCGTAAAGTGCTGCGGGTAGGATCTGGCCCTCATAGATGGTCATAGCTGGGGAGACCGGTTTGCTGGTTGACTCACGGATCTCCTTCAGCGTCACCCCGGATACTCTTTGATGGTTTAATAGCATTTTTGACAAATGATCCTTCCAGGTCATGTGGCTGTTAATTCGGACACCAAGATAGTCAAAAGACTCGACCAGTTCAAGGGGGGCGTTGTTGAGCACAAAATTATTTTTAAATCTTTTCGAGGGAGCAAAGGCCATCAGTTTGGTTTTTGATGTGTTGATGGTTAAGCCTCTGTTGGTGCAGAAGGAGCTAAACCGATTCAAAAGTTTTTGCAAGCCCATCGGGGATTTAGAAATTAATAGGGTGTCGTCAGCGAAGAGAAGTGTGGGGATTCTCTCCCCCGCCAGGGATGGAGCATCCGACTCCTCCCCCATTAGATGATCCACCACTCCGTTTACGAATAGGGAGAAGAGGGTCGGAGCCATGACACATCCCTGACGCACTCCTCTACGCACAGGGATCCTATCTGTAAGTTGACCCTGGGATCCCCATTTGACCCTGGGATCCCCATAAACTGTTATTTAGGTTTCAAGAGGTACAAGTTCCATGGCTTTGTTACATAGTCCCTCTTTTCTTACTGCAGGTTTATCAAAGGTGATAAGTCTTTCAGTTTGAACCTCTTGGATTGTACCAAGATTTGGTCGTCTGCTACATCTTGGGAGTCCACTGGGCCTACTACTTATTATCGGCCACATGATGTGGTTTGACCAGGTCGATAGACATGATTCAGTTCTCCCTTTTTCCAGCAAGGGGTGGTAGTAACACTGATCTTGTTCCGTGGATCGCTAAGACAGGTACTGCTTTTCTGTAAGAAGGCGCAAATTCCTTCTTCACCGCGATCTTTTCCCTGATTAGATCCCCAATCTTTGGAACCCAGACATGCCTTGCTGGGACAGGTGGTTTTTCTTCAGTGGTCGTTTGCTTCTGTATTGTGTAACTCAGACTTCTTCTTATTTCATATAAGTCCTGTAAAACAACCAAACGGTCTTTGATATCAAAAGGTTTCTGTTCCACCACTGAAGTTTGACAATCAAGATCCTGGATGATCATTCTAGACCCAAATAGTAATTTATATGGAGTGATTCCACCCAGAGAATTTCTTGGCAGATTATTAAGACTACGTTGGACACTTATTAGATGTTTCACCCACCCGTCACCCGAACCTAATACCCTAGCTGTTATAGATTGCTTTATGTCACGTTTTTTTTGTTCCACTACCGCATTTCCCTCATGATGGAATGGACTTGAGTACTACAATTCAACGCCCAAGCTGGCCATGGCCTCCTTGTAAGTTCGAGAGCTAAACGCAGGACTCTTGTCAGAATGCAGCGTGCCGATTGCGTATGTGCTGATAAATCTTTTACAACAGTTCGGGCATCAGCCCGGCGCTGAGGCCACATCCAAATTAATCTTGTCCTAATAGTTGTGGGACCGCATCCGTCCATGGTGACGTCTGCGTGTAGAAAGTCTAATGCTGTCTAACAGTGGTGTCTGTACTGGGCTGGCTACACTGTAGTCAGGTACCTGGTGGCTTTCAAAGCTATGATCTCTGTAACAGGTATCACAGATATTTCCGAATTTGTAAACTTCAACGCTCATTCCCGGCCACCAGTACATCTCTTCTAACTGTATTAGAGATTTTAAGATCCCTTGATGTGTCAGACCCTCTCCCATATGTGCTTCGTAAACCAAAGCACCTCTCTGGTTCCTGTTTGGAATTACTCTATCCCCCACTCCAGGGATTCGAGCAAAAGGAACGGAGTTTGCATCAATTATGTATGTATACCCGAGCAGATAATTTAGAGGTAATGCTGCATAGCTGCCTTTCATTGAGGCATTTACTGCTAGCATTGTTTCACCGTCTATTTTTGTTTTTGAACGACTGATTGCAGCTACGGAAGCTGTTTACACAGCTGCCTTTGCGGCCTCATCAGCCAATGAATTCCCTCAACGTGAACGCCATCACGCTGATGACTCAGTGTATGGATCACGTGAGTCTTTTGTAGTTCTTTCTGTAATAGAACTACCTGTTCCCAAAGCATCTTATGCTTAATTGTGCCACCTTTTGCATCTTTGAAACCGTTTTGAACCCAGTTCTGCAGATATTCATTGTAAGACTGGACGCAGTAATACAAATCGCACACTATGAGTGTGGGGAATTCGCGATCGGTATTTTCAAGCGCCATCTTGAAAGTCTGTAGTTCAGCTCGCTGAACTGTGCAGTCTCCGAGTGATTGAGTTTTAGTGACCATAGGTCGAAATTTACCTTCGCGCCAGCGACCTTTAACAATCGCGCACGCAACACTATAGTCTTGTTTACCCCCAATTGCGGGCTGTGCTGATCCTTCTGTATAGATTATACATCCGTAAAGTTCTAGAGGCAGAATTTTGGTCGGCAGCGGATATTCGTGTTCGTATTGTAGAAATTCTTGTGTTTTCAAGTAGGGGTCAAAAACGTATTCAATGTCTGTTGCAGCAAGAGAGTTAACCCATTGTATCCATCTCGAATGTAAAGCTTTAGCATTTGGAATGCTCGCTTTTGTCACTGCCTCTAAAGCAGGTACAGGTGTAACGATCATTATGCGTTTACCCTGCGCTAGAGCTCTCTCTTTTGCTACTGTAGTTTGAACCGCTGTCAGAATCTTTTCTTTAGAAGTGAATTTCATTTCAGCTTGTGTGTACAAGTGTGATTTGTAAGCTATTGGTACCGTTTCACCTTCATTAAAGGTTAGGTATGTGAATCCGCATCTCCCTGGGATGATCCGAATCACAAGGTTGCGTAGTTTGTCGCGTGTCTGTAATTGTGTTTTTGCTATCATGTCTGTTTGCACTGAACGCAAAATTTCTGTGTGTTCTTGAGTCCAATTAGTTGATTTGAAATCAGGTTTTATTAGTTCGTAGAGAGGTCTAACCCTTTCTGCGTAATTTAGAACATATGTTCTTCCAAAATTCAGGAAACCTAGAATTGACTGTAAGTTTTTCAGCGTTTTTGGAGGTTGAAGCAGCGCACATTTCTCTAGAAAGTTGGCTGCCGAGCTTTTGCCTTCACTTGATAACTCGTATCCTAAGAATAGGACGTTGGGGAGGGCAATTCGTGCTTTCTTAAAATTGAATTTGTACCCTTCAGAAGCGAACCCTAGTATTATGGTGTTCACTCTTTTCAAGTGCACGTCCAAATCATCGTCTGTAAGATAGATGTCATCGACATAAGATAATGCCTCATCATCATACGTTTGTAGTAACTCTGTTACTCTTGCTGAGAATAACCCTGGACTATTCTTTAATCCCTGGGGGAGACGGCAAAATTGTCAGTGTGTCCCCATGATTGAGAAAGCGGTCAAATACCTGCTTTCTGATGCAATGTTTTGACAGAAGAAACCGTTAGATATATCTAATGTAGTTTTATATTTTTTCCGCACGATGTTATTCATCAGTGCTGCACTGTGTGCATTTTGTACTGCAAATGTTTTGCAACAAGAGTTTAAGTGTCTGTAGTCCAAAACTAGACGATATGTATTGTCTGGCTTGGAGACAGGAAACAAAGGATTGTTCATAGATGAGGTGCATGTTTCAATCACCCCCTGGTATTCAAGTTGATCTAAGATCTCCCTGAACTGTTTTTTAGCTTCTTGCTTAACTGGATACTGCCTTTGTGCAGTAGGTTGATTTTTAACTGGATTTTATGATGAGAAGAGTCCTCATCCCATCCTACATGATTTTTGTATAATTCTGGAGCCTGGGCTACAGCCCATTTTCTGGCATAAGTGTATTTTTTATGAATTGGAATGTGATTAGAGAAGGCTGGCATAATTATCTCTTCGCCAGGTGGGCACTCCCTGACAAATTCAGGTGGCCAGTTTTGTTCAGCTAGAAGAATGTAATAACCCTTAGATAGCTTCTCCCAAGAGTGTCTTTATTTTCCTAGTTATGTCCCCCTCCATCCTGAGTGTTACTTCATATAACTTATGTGGTACACTAACCCTCGTGTCGGCAGTTTCATCTTGAATGCATTCATTCAAGTCCACTGTCTCCAGATGATCCTTCAAGATCTTGCGAGCTATGATGACTTCTGCTGCGCTGTCTAGCTTTCTCTGGGCCCACTCCCCGTTCTTGAGTTGTGTCCTCAAGATCCTCAGCATGTCTGATCTTTAGACTTGCTACCTTCTTTTTGGTGAATTGAGTTTTCTTATTTTTAGAACGTGCTGTTCAGCTTTGAACTTTACACATTCTTCTTTTTGTTCTGATCGTCCTCTTCTTTCGGATTTCTGCGAGAAAGTCTGAAAGGTACGAGAGGAACATGTATCAATCTCTTGATATCTATCAAGTTTTCTCAAATTATCCCTATTTCTGAGGTTATACCTCTTTTCAGAGGGCTCCTGTTGAGGAGACCTTCCTCTGGACTGAGAACGCTTCTCTTTAAGAAGTGTCTGTTTGGTGTTTTCCCACTTCTTTTTAGGAGTAGTGAGATTATTTTTAATAAAAACTTTTTCAAGATTTTCAGTTAGTTGGGGTTTTACTGATTTCCCACCCAAACTATCTCTACCTAGTTCTTCATAAGATTTTTCAATAATTCTGGAAAGTTCATATGGTTGCTCAGTAATATCAGTTTCTTTTAGTTTTTGGTGGATTGCCACTGATGCTGCTTCACCTTTTATGTTAGCTAATAGTATAGCCGAGACCTGTTTGAAATCTTTTAGTAACTTCATACCAAGATTTAAGACAGGTTCTGGTCCGTATTCATTTTGAATCTGTCTTAGGACATCTGGTATTACCGCCATAGACGGAACACACTGTGTTTTTGTGTAGATTGAAGCAAAGACTGTACCCCAAGTGTCACAGTCCTCCACGTGTGGTGCAATCCCCATTGGTAAACAGATTGTCAGAATTCTGTGTTTTTCATGAGGTGTACTATCAGGAAATACTGCCTCTATTTGAGTAATTTTCTGGGCTAACCAGAACGGAATTTGTTCCCTTTTTGCGAGCTATTTACCGATTACTGACTGTATAGTCTGTGGTGTAAATTTGTTTGTGTTCCCCTGGTGAGGGGTGTGTTGTGGAAACCTTATAGTAGGTTGGACTGTTAAAGTCCACATTACATGTTGTACCAATTGTCTATGTATTTTTATTAACTGTTTTAGCTGAGCTAACAGTTCTGGACCTGTAATCCTTTCAATGTCAGGATGTGGTGTATAGCTGGCTAGTACCGGCCATGTTGCTCCTGGTCTACCTAGTGGACCGAGCCTGGTAATGTGATTTTGATGTTGTAGGGCGCCTTTAAACCAGAGCTGATTATCTTGGTAAGTTAGTGGAATTTCAACGTCCTTGAAAGGGACGTATTCCGCTGGAGGTTCCTCTACTTTGTAGTAGTTGAACTTGTGTGTTACTGGATTTGCTGCAGGAAACAGAATCCATGAATAGAATACTTCTGTCTGACGATATTCATGTGCCTCTATAACAAATATTACTTTACCACCTCTCGATGATACTTCATTTTCTATAAGTTTCATAGTGATTGTTTTCCTTATATTTACCGGGATGAGTATATCATCCGGGTCATTCTGTTGGAGACTTGTGTCATCTAAAACTGCCTGAGCTGCTAGTGCAGCTCTCTCTCTTTCGTCGTCACTCTCCGTCATTTTGTTGACCGAAAGTTTGCAGAGCAAGTTTCAGGGAAACAAAGATTAGGTGTACAATATTTTGGAACACTGTATCCTTCTGCGTGGAACAAAACCAAAAACTAATACATAGGATTTTCGTCCTACTCAGTTATGGCGGATATTTTATCCTTTAACCCACTCCAGACGTCTATTGGAGTATTTTATGGGAAAAAGGGGTCTGTGTGAAAAGTTACTCTAGTATCTAGCGTTAAATTATCGCCTTACCAAACGTTAGGTGCAATGTAGTGTAATTCCTATATTCCCAATAGGCCCTGCGCATTGGAATAATATATCCTATAGATTTGATGTAGGACTGAGTTCTACTAGATCTCTATCAAATGTACTAGACTTAATTGTGAGTGGCAGCTAGCTCAGAGGTCACTAGAAACTTTCTCGAATAAACAAGAAGGGATTAGTCTCTGACAACCGCATAAACATGCCAACTTTGTTTCTCAAGAATAAGAAATGTATCTCTAGAGTCACGGAAACAATAGATAGTTATTTCACTCAATCAATCGTGCATGCTTCGTTTCACCAGAGGTGCAGAGAAATAGAGAGACGGGTGTTTTCAATAAAAAGTATTCATTGATCAGTCTTCTGTCTCATGCAGGAGAAATGAACTGCTACAATCATAATATTGGTTGCGAAGTACAATGCGTACAGTACGAAGAGTATTATAAAATAATACTGTAAAAGCATGACATGATTTCTAAGCCATAAAATACAAAGAATACATACATTAATAAATAAAAACTAAAAGTACTCAACTGGTGCTTCCAAAATACGCCTACATCAGTGTACCTAACCTAGTTCTAGTACAAGGGAAGAAGTAAGTGAGGTGTAGTTTAGTTTCAGTATTCTTTTGCCAAGAATCTATCCAATTATTCTCTAAGGGTCTAATCAGCTCCGTACCTTGGTTTTAGAATGAAGGAGGTCTGGTATCTCTCTCTCAGGACTAACCCTGGGCGAAGCACTACGCTACGCTCGCGGAGTTTGCGAAGTTTTCGCAACTTCGCACTACGCGAGCTGCACGTAGCACAGTGCGAACATGCGTAGTGCAGCGTAGCGGTCATTTTTTGCTTGTTCGCGGTCCTGAACGTCATGTTCGCGACCGCGAGCAAGCAAAATGACATCCCGGCGAGATTCTCAACGCGAGGAGGTCAAGTTTCTCATTGTGAGTGGTTGCGCATGCTAGCGACCGCTCTCAATGAGAAACTACCTGTTCGCGTTGAGAAAGCTGCCGCTCGAGTAATAATCTACTCAAGCAGCAGAAAACTACAGCTCGCACTGTGCAAGATGCCGTTTTCAATGCTCGCACAGTGCGGATGCTTGTCCGCACTGTGCAATCATTGAAAACGCATCTTGCACAGTGCGAACATGCTACTACGCAGCTCGCATAGTGCTACGTGAAGTTCGCGTAGTGCGAAGTGCACTTCGCGTAACTTCGCGTAGCGCTACTTCGCGAACTACGCCCACCCTTACTCAGGACTCGATTTCCCAACAACCCGCAAGGGTAGCTTGGAAAGACTGGAGCTGGATTTTTCGGCAAGAGAAAAGACAGCGTCTCTCTCAGTACATCTGCTGGAGGGTCGGCTTCCTTTGGCACTTGCTGTAGCAGGCTGCGTCGGGCAAGTAGATAGTCGAACTGCTCCAAACCGCTGTGTGTTTGCCTGGGCAAGTGTGAGCATATTTATACCTTGAAGGTGCCTAGTTTAACTTAAGGTTGGACATAATAACGTCATCAAAGACTCAGTTCTTTGAAAAGTCCATGAGTTCTTGGATAAATCAATATTCAAGCAAGGGGAAGTCCCTGAATGCTGAAGGCGGGTTTTCCCAAGAAATCGTTGTGGATTTTCGGAACTGGTGGAAGTAGCCATGCCGTATTTGGACTTCATAGGCCAAGTCTAAATATGGTTATGATTTCTATGCCTATATAAGGATAGGGTGATTTATACCTATATATGGGCATGAATCGGGAAAACTACACTAGGATCCTAAATTCATATACAACAGTCCTTGAAAGAGCCTCGGTTTGTTCACACGTTGGGTCCACTGAGGGTAGCTTATTATTTCCCACACATATTATGCAGTAACAACAAAGAGATGGGGGGGTTGTTTTGTTCCACTTTTGTTGTTGGGGACTGCACCAGGATATTTAGCGGGATCGATATAATGGGCAGGCACGTTACCCTACTGTGTACCCAGGATGGGTGAGTGGGGTGGTTGATCAAAGTTTATTGTTTTGGAGCGAGTTGTTCAGGTTGTTTCATGACACACTGCTCTATAATATACAAGTAATATGACTTTGCTGGGTGCTGGATCTCAGCAGCTTGATTGAGTGGGGCGGGGGTGAGATAAAGGCCTCACTAGGGGGCATATCATCAAGGCGGTGATATGAAATTATCGCCGCTTTTACGGCCGAAAAGTGGCGATAATTTAACCGCCTTATCAGCAAAGACACGCTATCGTGTGTTTTAGCAAGCCTTTCAACAACGCCCAGCTTTGCATGTCTAATGATATGCAAAGTGGGCGTTCCAGAGCAAAATAGGAGAAATGTCACTAAATGACATTTCTCCTATTATCAAGCTGCACGCTAACAAGCAGAGCGTTAGGAAAAGTAGCGCTAACCACAGTTAACACTACTTTCCTAACGCCTGCTTGTGATCTGACTTAGCCATGTAATCCAATGGGAGGTGGATTACATGGCTAAGATTACCCTGCCCTATCAACAAGGTTATCGCCATTTTCAATGCAATATCTCTGGAAAACCATTGATATTCCATTGAAAACGGCGATAATCCCCACTATCGCTGGAATTTTTGGCTCCATGGCGTTTAGCGTTGTTAATACAACGCTAACATGGAGATTATCGCTAGCGATAGCAGTCAATAGATTTTCTCATGCTAACAGCGGTCAGCGATAATTATCGCTGCCGCTTGATAATATGCCCCTCGGTGCCTATAATGCAAGGAATGTCTGCAGTCTGAATGATTGTAGAAAACGTTGCAGTGTTGTCCTTTCTTAAATCCCACAAGGTGAGTAAGTCTGCTTGCAAGAGACTCACCTCATGGACGCTGAGGAAGCTAAGCTGATGAAAAGGTGGAGGGTGCAGTTTTACTCATCGAGGCTCGAGGAGTGCCCTTTGTGTGGCCCCTGGGGTTCCCCTCCGGTTCGTCTACACAGAGGCTAGTGTGGCGGGCAGGTACATCCTCCTGGTTGGCAAATTGGATGGAAGGGAAGTATGTATAGCTAATAATTATGCTCCAGACACTGATGATGGAGCATTCTACTTCATAGTGCAGGACATATTGGTTAAGTATCTGGATGTTTCCGTACTGAGGGCCACATATTTAAATTGTATGCTGGACGGGGCTATGTATTGACAACCCCCTCCCATGCCCAAGCAGCATACTAAACCTGGTATTGCCTTGGAGAAGGTGATGCAAAACATGGGATGTGTGGATGGAGTAACACCCCACAGAAAATGAGTTCTTGCATCACTACACCATACCTTTAGTAGGCTGGACCGATTCCTGATAGATGGCATGCAGCCACATTGGAACCAGGTTGTGCACTTTTTGGACAGGTTCCTCTCAGACCTCTCCCGATTACTCCTGGAGTTTAAGGGCAGGATAGAGTGCTTGTTCTCATGGAGAATTGCTCTCCGGTCCCATGTGTCGCGATACTCTGGCCGACTCGTTGGGTGCATATATGGACACCAATTGAGGGTTTACAGATTGTAGAGTCAATCAATGGAATGCGATGAAGGTGGAGGAAAAGGGTGAATGCCTGGGTCCCTTCAATGGGTTCAAATAGCAATTATAGAGAGATCTGTGTTACAAGAATGGGTGTTAAAGGAGATGCAGCGTCATGAAACTGCATCTCCTGAGAGGTAAGCTGACTGGCAGGGTTCAGAAAGACATTGGGAGAGCTATGAAATAGACAGTACGACATTAGAGGAGTATCAACAGAGGCTGCATAGGAAGAAGTCCGGCAATCTATTGGCCTGATAATAAGAAAAGGGATAGACGTTCTTCCAGTTCTTCAATTGAGGAGATTGGATGGTATGGCATCAGTGACCCAAGCTGCAATTGATGCGCTGTCAATCAATCATGTCTTTGTAGAGCGTGGCTAATCACCCGTAAGGTTCTCAATGTGCTGCGGGGAGAGTTCTGCAGTTCAGTTGAAGAGCTAGGTCATGAAGTCCTTCCTGGAATTGAGGCAGTGACGGTGATTGCCTGATCTGCAGAGGTAGGGAGTCCTAGGTCTTCACAGTGAGGTTGGAGAAGGATCTTCCTCCAGCCGAGGTCTTGCGGATCCGTGGGATAGTGGCCATGGCCAGGTGGGCGGAGCGGAGATGTATGGTCGATGTGAAGAATGAGAGTCGGTTTGGGCCCAGTCTTATGGAGGGCTTTGTAGGCATGTGGGAGGCGCTTGAAGGGGATTCTTTTGTTGATCGGGAACCAGTGGAAGTCTCTCAGGTTACCGGAGATGTGGCTTCGGCAGGGGATGTGCAGGATAAGTCTGGCTGAGACGTTCTGAATGCGCTGCAATTTCTTTTGGAGTTTTTGGGTGGTGCCGAGTGGTTTGCCGTAGTCGAGCTTGCTGCTTGCGAGAGCCTGGGTGGACGTTCTCCTGGGCTCAGTGGGGATCCATTTGAAGATCTTCCAGAGCAGACAGAGCGTGTGGAAGTTGGAGGATGATACAGAGCTGATTTGGTGGTTCATGGAGGCGATGAGGATGATGTAGAGGTTGCCTGCATGGTTGGTGGAATGGGTGGATGTTCTGAGCGATGCTGGCCACCAGGAATTGTCCCACGTGGAGGGAGTGGAGCCGAGGATGAGAACTTCAGATTTATCAGAGTTGAGTTTGTAGCAGCTCTCCATCCAGACAGCTACTGCCTTCATCCTGTTGTAAAAGTTGCTCTTAGCGGTTGTAGGTTCGTCGGTGAGGGAGACAATCAGCTTTGTGTCATTGATATATGAGACAATGTTGAGTCTGTGGTTTCTGATGATGGCTGCAAATGGGGCCATGTAGATGTTGAAGAGGGCGGGGCTGAGATTAGTGCCCTGCGGGGACTCCGCAGCTGATAACTGTAGGTTCTGAGGAGAATGGGGGGAGCCTGACTTCCTCGGTTCGGCCAGTGATGAAAGAGCAGATCCACTCTAACGCTTTGCCGTGGATGATGGTGTTGTGAAGTCTTGTGCAGAGGGTGTGGTGGGAGATGGTGTTGAAGGTGGAAGAGGTGCCCAGGAGGGCTGTGGTTTTGCCTCAGTTGAGGAAAGTGTGGATGTCGTCAGTTGCGGCAAGGAGTGCCGTCTCTGTGCTTTAGTTGCTCCTGAAGCTAGATTGGTAGGGGCCCAGTATGAGATTTGTCTTGATGAAGTCTGTGAGTTGGGCGTTGTTGGCCTTCTCTTTGACTTTGACTGGGAAAGGGAGCAAAGAGATGGATGTGTGGTTCTTGAGGTCCGTCTGGTCAGCAGTGGGATTCTTCAACAAGGGGTTGATCTCTGTATGTTTCCAGTTTTCGGGCAGCTGGCGGATTAAATGGAGCAGTTGATGGTGCAGAAGAGTTCGGGGGTGATGGCGGCGCCAGCTCTGTTGAAAATGTGGTGAGGGCAGGGGGCCAAAGGGGCTCCAGAATGGATGGTTTTCATGATCCTTAGGGTGTCATCAGTGGTTAGGGTCAGCTGGGGTCTGGAACATTCAGGTGCTGTGGTTGCGGTTGGGGTGGGTGGGTCCTGGATTGCGAAGCTGTCATAGATATCTATGATCTTGTGGTGGAAGACGGTGGAGAGGTTGTTGCAGAGGTTTTGGGGGTATGTCTGTGGTGTCTGTGCAGCAAAATGGCAAATTCACTGTGAAGAGTTCTTTGCTGCTGTGTGTATTGGCATTGATTTGTTCCTGTATAGCAGTTTTCTTAGTGGTTCTGATGAGGTGGTGGTGATTGGTGATGGTGGATATGAAGACGACAAGGTCTGCTGAAGTCTTGCTGCTCCTCCATCTTGTTTTGAGCCATCTTTAGCTGCGCCTGGACTCTTGGAGGGCGGGGGAGAATCAGCGGACTTTTCCAGAGGGCTGCTTCGCCAGAGGGTTTCCTAAGGGGAGCCAGTGTGTCGACACAGTCGGAGACCCATTGGTGGAGGTTGCGTGCTGAGGCATTGGCATTCGTGGTGGTCGGCGGTGGGGTTTTGCTAAGGAAGGTGGCAAGTGGGTCTTTGCAGACCTTGTTCCAGTTTCTGCGTGGGTCATGATGGGTGCAGTGATGTTCAGTGGGTTTGTAGAAGGAGAAGTGGACGCAGGGGTGGTTTGTCTGATGTAGTTTGAAGGTGTGACTGACGGAGATATTGTTGCTTGCGGAGAAGATGGGGTTGAGTATGTGCCATGCTGAGTAGGTTGGGAGTAGACCAGCTGTTTCAGTCTATTGGTGGTGAGGTTCTCCAGTAGGGATAAGGTGTTGTGGTCATTGAGGTGGTCCAGGTAGAAATTGAGGTCGCCTAGGAGGATGTAGTCCGTTGAGGCAAGAGTGTGGTGTGCAATGAAGTTGTCTATGGATTAGCTGAAAGGGGGTCCGGGAGGTGAGTAGACAAGGGTGCTGCAGAGAGTGGCGTTTGGGCTGGTCTGGATCTGGCAGTGGAGGTGCTTCATGTCGGGTGAGTGGTCATCGAAGCTAATGGTGAGGCAGAGTTTTTTTTTGTGTTCAATGGTGATGCTTTCTCCCGACTGGTTGATGCTGCCCTTGTGGATGATTTTGTAGCCGTCAGGGATGGCAGTTGAGATGTCTGGGGTTGAGGTGAGGTTCAGCCAGGTTTTTGTGAAGAAGGTGACATCAGGGGGGATGGAATCCAGCAGGTACCAGATCTCCATGGGGTGTCTGTTGAGGGAGCGTGTGTTGAATACTATGCAGCTGAGGTGGTCTCGTCTGGGTCTTGTGGTCTGTGGGTCTGGTATGTGGAGGCAGGAAAAGGTGAAGTTGTGGCAGGTGAATGGACCTTGGGTGTTCTTTGGCGATGTGAGGTGGCAAGCGGTAGAACGCCCGGTGTTGAGTGTGAGCAGGGTACTGGCATCTTACTGCCAAGAGCCACTTGGACCAGGATACATGGCGCTGGGCGCGGTGCAGGCTCAGACAAGCGCAGAGGGCTTGCCTTTGGTGCACCAGCGGAGTGGCTGCCATTAAGTAGTGTTGGGTAGGAGAGAGGGATGGTCAGGCGGGAAACGGAAGCAGTGCTGGAAGGGGGTGGGACTCCGGGGAAAGAGCAGCGGCAATAGTAGGAAGAAGGGCACAGAGTAGGGCGAAAGAGGAGAAAGCATAATACCAAGCAAAAAAGAAAAAAGACAATGAAAGGCTTGAAAAAACAGAGAAATAGAGCAGAACAAGAGAAAGGAGGAAACAGGAAAGCAGAGACGGACTCATCACTTGGCCATTACGGATGAAGCCCTCCTGCAAGCGGAGGAGAACACTAAGGGGCCGATTATGATTGCGGTGAATCCACATCCTCCGGGCCGGTGGAAGCCACCGCCGGCCCGGAGGATGCGGATTCACCACTGCAGTGTTTGTAAAGACCCCCCGCCAGATTAGGATGACTGGGGGGTCATCGGCGGACGGGGAGACCGTCCAGAGCTTTTTTGCCACGGTCGCCTTCAGACCGCGGCAGAAAAGTTCTAATATGGTGGCAGTGTCTATCAGACACCACCAGCCATATTAGGATGAGCCTTGGGACATGCCTTTCCGCGGCGGCAATGCCGCCACGAAAAGGCATACGGTCTTTTCTTTGGGGGCCCGTTGCGGGCCCCCAGGGTGAAGGGGGGGTGGGGGTGCACATGGGGGGTACCTATGGTACCCCCCTGCATTTGCTTGCACATAGCAGCAGGCACCGCGCTTTGTGTTTTAACATTGCAGCGGGTGCTGCTTCAAGCCGAGGTGAAAGAAGTACATTTATTAGCTAAATTACACAGTGTGAAACCAGAAACCCTGGAATCAATCCGGCTTCCACACACATACATATATATATATATATATATATATATATATATATATATATATATATATATATATATATATATATATATATATATATATATATATATATATATATATATATTACTTGCAGCTCGCCCCAGCGTTGCCTGGGGCAGAAAGGGGCTGGGGGCAGTACACCCGCTCCCGCACTGACTCCCTCCCGCCCTGACTCACTCCCGCCCCGACTCACTCCCGCCCCCCTCCCGCCGGACTCACTCGCGCTCCAACATTTTCCTTTACTGCTGCCTCCTTCTTGCCTCCCCCTGCATCACACAGTCTCACACTGAACTTTCCCTTTCCTTACCTGTGCCGCCGCTCCTCACTGCACAGCCGCTCGTAACTGCACCGCCGCTCCTCCTTCGTCGTCATCAAGCACGTCGCGTCGCGGTCATCACGCACGTCTCGTCGCGGCCAGCGCTAGGTCCCGGCCGGTGCTACTTTCAGGGGACTACTTTGTTTACAAACATAATTTTTTTAATTAACTTTTTTATTTTTATTTATATAGCCTATGTCCATCTACACACCCTGACATTTTCATAGATGTATCGGGTGTGTAGATTGGCGCTGTTGTTCCCGAGTTTACCTGGCCAAAAGGTGCAAGTTCTCTCTTTATAATAGTAGTATAGATATACATATATAAATATAAACTTATTGCCACATGAACTCGAGATTCTATCATTGGGACTATCATACTGCAGCAATACGAAACTTTGACTATGCACAGACCCGCATAGATCTTTTTCAATATATCCGGAAATTGAAACTCCAAAAATACTTTTTCAATTCAAGAACTCAAACTCTAGAGACAGCAATGCAACACAATCAGAACCAGCTGCTGAGCGTAGCCAATATGGAAGTACTACAGGATATGCTCGACCTAGAACAACAGAACACAGATAACCTGGTGACACCAAGTCGGGCTGCTGCACAATCGGACATTAACATTTACGAAACGGTAAAAACAGGATTCAGACCGAAATCGATCTTCATGCCGATAATGCCTAAAGACAGCCTAGACCTCTATTCTGAGTGTGTAATCAAAGAACTCAAAGAACTATCAATCAAAAGTACGAAAGAATTTATGACACAAAACGGTGACCACATGATGAAGTACAACAATCTAATGGAAAAAATCAAGGCAAGATCTGATATAGTGGTAAGATGGTCAGACAAAGGGGGCAACATTGTCCTATGGCCACTTGAAATGTACAATCAAGAAGCATTATCACAGCTCCAAGATCATGAATGCTACACCAGAATCAGCTCCACCCACATCATAGGAATCCAAGAGAAATACCACAATGAATTGTATAAATGGAAAGGAATGGGGTTATTGAGTAAACAAGAATTTGAGTTTTTGAAAACTGATTACCCTGTTATCCCGCAATTATACCTAATCCCCAAGATACATAAGAATGACAAAATACCCCCAGGGAGACGATAATATCGGCAATAGGAAGCTTGTTCGAGAACACAAGTGTCTTTATAGACTATTTTCTACAACCCGAGGTGAAAACTACCTGCGTACATTAAAGACACTGGCGACTTTCTACGGAAAATATATGATGTGGAATGGAAAGACAATTATGTATTCATGACAATGGATGTTCAGTCATTGTACACAAGTATTCAACACAAAGATGGCCTTCACGCACTAAAATACTACCTAGGAAAGAGACCAATCAATTTGTATAAACACACTTGCATGTTAATGGAAATGACAGAATGGTGTCTGACCAACAACATTTTTATCTTTGACAGACTCCACTATAAACAAATGCAAGGATCAGCCATGGGAACTTGCTTCTCCCCCAGCTATGCGAATTTGCATATGGGCTGGTGGGAGGAGCAAGTTTTAAATGTGATACAATCAGAACGTATGACAAACAATGTTGTTGTATATAAACGCTTCATAGATGATATTTTCATCCTCTGGCAGGGCAGTGTTGAAAGTGCAGAAAAATTTGCTTGTGATTTAAATGAAAATGCTTTCAATTTAAAGTTCACATGTAACACAAGTACTACCTCTATACAATTCCTTGATATAGAACTGTTTGTCGAAAACATGTGATCCAGCGGCCTATAGAAAATATGTCATAAACTACGCTACCTAACTTCACCACACACTCTAAAAATCACCACTTAAAAACATGGACCTATTAACAAAACCTGACATATTTTGACCAACTGAATCATGTGGCCTAATTAAACTTATATACAACTTATATACATTTATATACATCCGCGGTAAAAATTAACATTATTTAAACAAATCCTAACTATTTAATTGGCCACCATTGGCGATGGCATCTAGCTAATGATAACCTGCACTCCTGAAATAACAAGACCAGCTTGTTTCAAAAGTAAGTTTTTATTAGCTATTCATTTGAATTATAAGAATATAGTTTTATTTAAGCATTTTATTAGAATCGTTGTAAGCATATTTGTAAGCATCATATAGAATTCAGATTATTTGCAAAGAATTATAAGTTTAGCATTTTCCAAAACCTAAGTCCCTAAATAAGCTAAATAAATGGAAATAAAGTAAAGTCTTTTGGGTTTCTTACGTGCTCCAAGCAAAGTCCGACAGCACGACACCCTCATCCAAAGGTTAGAAAGCAGCAGCGTGACCCATCCACGGGGCATGAGTCTTTATACCTTTCTGCGCTAAGCTAATCTAAGTAAAAGTAAAACTTTCTGCAAAAGTCGAAGTCCCATTGGTTCAAAAGTGACAAGTGACATGTCACCCCATTATTTCAAAACATCAGATCCGTCACTTTCTTAGACTCCATTGTCTCTACTGTATGTGCTCCGAGGCTTCCTTTGCTTGCAACAATTTTGCCATAGTTTTTCACTGGTTTCATTTCACTTCCTCGGATGTCAAGTTATCAAATGTTCCCTCTGCCGGTTCCTGACCTTGGCCACGTCCGACCAGAATAATGACAGAGCCTCATCGCAGTTCAACAAATGTTACTTCGATGGAAAACTTTAGAAAGGACATCTCAGGCTTCGTGCAGAAATTAAATTCATCTTTTTAGTAAACTCGAGTGAACTAGGCCCAAAGCAGTCAACTTAATTTCTCTAATGTATAAACAAACACAAGAAAATAATTAATGAAAGAAGTATTATTCATTCTGTTTCCACCCTTTTGTTTGCTAATCATTTAACCCACCCATTAGTCTAATGTTACCTAGCACAAAGCAAACAAATAAAGCAGCATTTTATATCTACCAGTCTTCATAAATCCACGAAATTCTTTATGCACCTATAGAGAGTAGAATGACATCACATAGACAAGGAAAGCAAAATAAGCACATGCCACTTTTTAAATTCAGCTGCAGTTAGTTATGACATGACAGAACGACAAAATTAATTTATTATTTTTCACGAACAAAAAGATGCAACAGTAATGCACATTTATGAGCACATGTGTTAGTGTTCCCACGTGTAAAAGTTTAATCTAAGTTGATTTAGTACAAATACATCACAAATCATTAATAGGATTATTTTATTTTATGGAAGTATGACTTCACGAGTTGGAATAAAAAGTTATTCTCTATCTCGCTCCATCAACTCCCTCATCTGGTGATTAACAAATCCCCACACCACACCCAAAATTTAGATAATTTAAACTAAATAGAAAATGATTCAAATTCATTTGAGTTAGTATTCTAAAAATTTGTTTCTGCAATTATCGTAACGTGCCCTATGAAATTCTTGTAATTCTATTTCTTTTTCTTCCTCCTTTTTTATTTTATAAATTCTCTTCTTTTCTTTCATTTGTTTCTTTCTCTTGTGTAATAAACAACCAATCTTTGTTAGAACTATTATAAATATTATCACAATCAAAGGTGTTAAAATCTTGCCAAGGACTGAACCACCTATTTCTTGAAACCAACTTTTTATTGCTTGAAACCTTTTTGTAAGTCGCTCTGAGAAATCTTCCTCTTCTAATGGAACTATCTCTGAATGCATTTCTGTAATATTCTTAATATTCATATCAATGTTTTTACTTTCGTCAGGTATGTAGGTACAACAATGTTGTACATGTAAAATGCCACAAACTCCTCCCTCTTTTGCAAGAAGTATATCCAAAGCAAGGCGATCTTGCATCTCCATAGTTCTAATTGCAATGACTTCAACATTCACTAATTGGAAACCATCTGCTGTATCAGTGGACAATCTATCAACAATTGTGGATAATTTTCTAATTTTCCCTGCATTCAAGGTTATACCTACTATAGGTATCACCGCTTCAAAAATATCTCCTAAAATTTCTGTGAAACTTTCTCTTCTATATCTATTTACATGATTATTAATTTTGAACAGTCCTTCTGTATTTCTGTCAACATGAAATATCTTTGGAAAAACAACTCCAACAAAACAAGTCCCATACCAGTGATCTGGGAGATTATAGTAAGCTTTGTCACCACAAATAAAATAAATCCCTGGAAAAATTGGATCCTTGCCACCTTTGAATCCCCAACCTCCCATAATCTGATAAGTGTCTTCACAATTACTAGCACCCACAAAATAATTATCAAAAAGTGTATTATCTCTTCTAATACAAAGCTTACCACTAACTGGTTTATCTATGTGAATTGCAACATTATCAAAAGTTTTGCCATTAAGCTTCTCATCTTCTTTTTGCCAGAACCTAGATTTAGTCTGCTTAACTAATTCGTTCCTTTTATAAATTGCTCTCCTCTCCTCAACAAGGTTCAGGAAATTCTTTCCTTCAGTACTTAGTTTACAGGTTAGATTATTCTTATAAGCATATTCATAAGTAAGTTCGTTAGTTACTAGGAAAAATTCCCTCATCTGTTTGGCTTTTTTATGTTTATTCAAAACACTCTCAATTTTTAAATTCGCAAAAATGTCATCAAAATTTGAATAATAATATTCTAAACGTCCAGTCTGATAGAACAAACTAGCTAACACACTACATGTTATACCACATGTAAGAGGAAGCATATTATATGTTACTCCCTCAGAAACAGAAGCAGGTAACTTTACACAAACATAGCAGTCTTTAGCGTTCATTACTTTAACATATTCTCCTAAAAGCCTTGTAAATGTATTGCTTGAAAAATCACTAATAGATTTGTCCTGATGAATTTCAGGTTTGTGATCAATAACTTTGCTTGTTGCACTATGTTTGTTTTGACTAATCGAAGCTTTGCTTGTCATATTGACTTTGTGTAAATTTTTGTTGATTTCAAAAGGAATAACAACAGCTAAAACTAACCAGAGCAGAATTAACACGAGCACACATACCAGAGTCATCTTACAGCATCTCTTGAATATAGAACATTTCGAAGTACTCCGTTCCATAACGTAAGGCATTTTTTTTTCCAAACTTTGTCTTAGAAGATAAAAAGAAACAAAAATTATTTTAAAATATTAATTTCTAAATATACTTGTACACACCCCCCTTTTAAAAGATTTTTTTTTTTTTTTTTTTTTACCCTAACAATGTATCTTCGACCTTATGTCACACAAATTTCCCAGCTAAACAAGTTTTCTTCGACCTTGTGTCACCTAACACAATTTCTTCGGCCTTTTGCCAAATAATAAAATTAAAAAAAACAATTTAATAAATCAGTACTTCAATCATTGTCACTAATTTCTTCAATTTCATCTTCCTGGCTGCTACTATTAATCTCAATAACAGGAGGAATTATCAGATAAGTCCATTCAGGAGACCTATATTTCTGATTAGGCTTCACAACTCTCTTAGTTTTTCTAGACACTACTTCTATTTTCCTCCCTTTTTCTGCTTTCTTTTCAGGCTCTTTTTGACTAGTGATTTCATCCACCTGCTCCTTAGAATTTTTAATTAGCCTGACTCTCAATTTTCCACTTCCGCTTGGCCACAAATCACCTTTTTTCAAGATCTTTCTTTTCGGTTCTGAAACATTTGTTTCTGACTTCCAAGATCTTTTCTTTACTTTTCCATCTTCATCATTCACGTCACTTTCTCCAGAGTCACTGTCAGAAATTTCGATTCTTGACACAGGACCTTTTCTACTCGGCAGTTTCACTCCGTTAGGAACTATACTCAGTCTTCCATCACTGGTACTTGGCAATTCGTTCTCCTCCTCCTCTTCAATTACCTTCAACTTCCCAGTTTCTGGTTTCTTGTTCCTTCTTCCAGAGCTTATCCTCTGCTTTTCGATATTCTCCTGGTCAGAAATTTCAATTGATTCAGCTTCTCTGTCTTCAAAATTTTCAATAGTCTCTACTCCATTAACTTTCTTGGCAGACTCTTCTGCTGAATTTCTTTTAATCAGATCATCATCACTTTCAGAGTCTATTTCAATGATTCCCAAATCTTCTTTATTCAAGTCTTTATTCACTTGCAAATTTTCCAGATGTCGACCTCTCTGTCGATCTTCAGAATCTGGATTTCTTTCACCTTCTATTTCGGAATCAGAATCATCTGTAGAATCACTCTCCTCATCAGAGTTTTCAGGAGTAGGAATTGGAATAGTGTGGCTTGGATGTATCCACCTCTTCAATCCTTTACATTTTACTGCATTTGTAGTGACTAGAATTATCTGCCTAGGTTTTTGCCACCTAGGGACCAAACAATTTCTTCTTCGATGAACTTTTGTCCTGACCCAATCTCCAGGTTTCAAATCATGAGTCTGTACTTTTTCATCTGATTGTGCTTCAGTTCCCACCTGATTAGACACAGAAGTCACTACGGCAGACAGTCTCTTGCAATATTCTAAATTAGCACTGTCATTAATGCTCAACAATTTGCCAACTGGAACAAAAGCTTGTCTCATGACCCTGCCCATTAAAATTTCATGAGGACTCAGACCTGTCTTCTTATCAGGTGTACTCCTTAATGACATTAGAACCAGTGGAAGAGCATCTGTCCACTTTACACCTGTATCTAGACACATTTTTTCAATCCTGTTCCTAATTGTTCCATTAATTTGCTCAACAACTCCAGATGCCTCTGGTCTGTATGCACAGTGTATTTTCTGCTCAATATTTAATGCTTCACAAATTAATTTCATAAGTTTGTTATCAAAATGGCTCCCTCCATCACTTTCAATAGTGACAGGAAAACCGTACCTTGGAATGATTTCTCTAAGCAACAGTTTTGCAACTGTAACTGAATCACAATGTCGAGTAGGAAAAGCTTCTACCCATCTTGAAAATAAACAAACGATCACAAGAACATATTTCAAACAATTGTGTAGGGGCATTTCAATGAAATCCATTTGCAATCTGGTGAAAGGACCACCCTCTCGACCTATAATTCCTGTACCTACGATTGACTTTCTGTTTGGGTTCATTTGCTGGCAAGTTAATCACCTCTGACAAAAAGACTCAGCAATAGTTCTAAATTTAGTATTAAACCAAATCTCTTTAAAAAGTCTGATCATGGAATCTCTTCCAATATGGCCAGGATCATGATATAATCTGGCCATATCAGCAATCAAACAATTTGGTAAAACTACACTGCCATCTTTGTAAGTCCATACTCCATCCTCATCACGTGGTCTACATTCTGCTTTTAACCACGAATCCTTTTCATCATCATCAGCTTCATTTTGCAAATCCCTGATTTCCTGCCATTTTTCCACTACTGATGTTAGCATCAATGAATTTGAATCACATTCTTTGCTTTTTTCCCGATTGTAGGCACGACAATTTTTAGCACAGTACTTTGCTGTTTCGTCTGCATAAGCATTACCTTTGGAAATAAAATCCACACCTTTTGTATGTGCTGCACACTTAACCACAGCGATCTCTTTAGGTAATTGTATAGCGTCAATTAATCTCTTAATAAACACTGCATTTTTAATTGGTGACCCTGCTGAAGTTAAATAACCTCTCTGAGACCAGAGCTGTCCATAATCATGCACAACTCCGTACCCATATTGGCTATCAGTTATTATGGTAACTCTCAAATCCTTTGAAATTTCGCAAGCACGAATTAAAGCAATTAATTCAGCCACCTGTGCTGAACGAATTCCTTCAAGACATGATGCTTCTTCAACATCTGCAACTGTACAAACTGAAAAAGCTGCCTTTAAGACACCTCCTTCTGACCTCAAACAAGAACCATCCACAAAGTAAACAAAATCTGATTCAGGCAAAGGAGCATCTTTAATGTCCTGCCTAGGCTTGGTGTAATATTCAATAACATCCAAGCACTCATGTTCCACGTCATTTTCATCAATAATTTCAGAATCAGGTAACAATGTGGAAGGATTCAGATTCACGCATCTAGCAATAGAAACATTATCTGCTCCCAGAATAATTTTTTCATATTTAGTTATCCTACTGCTAGTTAAATGCTGAGTTTTACCTCTTGTCAGTAATATTTCAACTGAATGAGGCACAAAAACTTTCACAGGAAATCCCATTATGATTCCTTCACTCTGCTCAAGACTGACACTTGTAGCAGCAACTGCTTTTAAACAGCCTGGTAAGGCTTTAGCAACTGGATCAAGAACTGCAGAGAAATATGCAATGGGCTTCTTTAGATTTCCATGTCTCTGAATTAACACAGACAAAGCACATCCCTCTCTTTCACTGCAATACAGTTCAAAATCCTTCTCATAATTCGGCATGCCTAAAGCTGGAGCTTCACACAAACTTCTTTTTAGATTTTCAAAAGACTCAAACTCAGTTTCGTTTAAAACAATCGGGTCTTTTACATCTGATTTTGTCAATCTCTGTAGTGGTTTTGCAATTACCGAAAATCCACTTATCCATTGTCGACAGTAACCAACCATTTCCAAAAACATTCTGACCTGTCTTTGAGTTCTTGGAGGTTGCATTGCTTGAATCATTTTAATTCTCTCAACTGTCACTTGCCTCTTTCCCTTTGCAATTCTGTGACCTAGATATTTTACCTCTTGTTTACAAAACTGCAATTTAGCTGGAGATACTTTATGTCCCTCATCTGCTAAATGATTTAGCAGAATAATCGTGTCTGTCACACAATTTTCTCTTGTTTTAGCAGAAATCAACAAATCGTCAATATACTGCACCAACGTTGACCTGCCAGGTAAATCTAGATCTTCCAAAGATCTTTTTAACAGCTCATTAAAGATAGAAGGACTTTCTGTATACCCTTGAGGAATTCTACACCATGCGAGGGTTCTACTCTGGAATCTGAAAGCGAAAATTTCTTGACTCTCAGGATGTAATGGTACAGTAAAGAACGCATTGCAAAGATCAATAACAGTATACCATTCTGCATCATGTGGAATCTGATATAAAATAACTGCAGGATTTGGAACCACAGGACAACAAGGTACAACAATCTGATTCATTTTCCTCAAATCCTGAACAATCCTATATGTTCCATTTGATTTCTTGATTCCCATAATCGGTGAATTACAAGGACTGCTTTCAATTTCTTTTAAAACACCTTGCTTAATGAATTTTTCTATCACAGGAATAACTCCCTCAATTGTTTCTGCTTTCATTTTATACTGAGGAATATTTGGAAATTCAATTCCCTGCTTTAAAGTAATTTTGACTGGATCTACATGTTTCATCAGACCCATCTCATTTCCAAATCCCAAATTTCAGCTTTTACTGTTTCTTTGAGCTCTTCTGGTAAATTATCTTTTTCAAATGTAGGAAACAATGTCAATTCTTCTGTTTCTACCAACATCATAGTCATTCGATACAAACCATCTTCCTCCATTGTTTGTAGTTCAACTCCCTCAGGAGAACAATATATTCTGCAATTCATCTTGCACAATATATCTCTCCCCAACAAATTCACTGGACTGCTATTACAAACCACAAATCTGTGTTTGTCTTTAAAATTTCCAATTTCAACTGGTACTGGATCAGTTAGATCCGTTCTGATCTGTTGATTACTTACTCCAACTACTGGGATGGTTTCCCCAGAGAGAGGTAGGTTTTCAATTTCCACTGATCTAACAGTAGAACGGGTAGCACCAGTGTCCACTAAGAAAGTGATGTCTACATCATTAACTTTCCCATTTACAAATGGACCAGACTGGTCAACCTCAAGAGTGGCTCCAATAACACACTCTTCCCCCTCTCTCGGGCACCGTCAGAAATAATCATCAGAATCACTTTCTTGTTGCTCAGTTAACAAAAACTGTCCTGAAGCATTTTGCACAATTTGCCTTTGGGTTCTTATTACCTGATCATCTCCTTGAAATCCCACACTCGGATTATATTTTTGACTTCCCCCACAATTGGGAAAAGGAGGTTGCGGTATTTGATTTTGCTGGTGATTCAATTGGTTTTGCAGCTGTCGCTGAAGACTCAAATCATTTAAATTCTGTTGCAACTGTAGCTGTCGCTGCAGATCAACATCACTCTGCATCTGTGGATTTAACAATGGACTTTTTAAATTTCTAGGTGGTTTCTTACACTCGTCTCTCCAATGTCCAATTTCTCCACAATTGAAACAAGGTAATTTCTGTTTTAATTCCTCAACTTTAGGATTAAATTTTCTGTTAATATTAAATTTAAATTTTCCTTGACCTTGATTTGAATTTTGAGTTTGAATAAAATTAGTATTTTTATTCCCAAGACTAGCAATCTGTTGCTCAGCCACTTTAACTTGAGCCCACATCGCTTTCTCCTTGAGCTTTTTCTGTTTCACTTCTAACTCATCACTGCAGTATTTTGCTTTTCTTAAATGTCATCAACTGAAAGTGATTGCCAACCGACAATAATATTCCTGATCATTTCTCCAACCTCTGGTCTGAGACCATAAACAAATCTATAGATGAAATGACTCATATCCTTTTCATCCAGCTTCTCATAGCCACTGTATTGTTTAAAAACTAACAGTAACCTTTCATAAAATGAATGAACTGATTCTTTCGGTTCTTGATTTGTTCTATCTATTTTAACCCAGTCAACCTCTTTTGGTGGAATTTTTTGTTTTAACCATAAAATCACTTTTTCATAAAAATCCATTACTATTGGAGCTGGAGCACCTGTTTCTTTATTTCGCTCAGGTTCCTCTTTTGGCCAACTTATAGAAATTTTACACTCTGTCCAAAGATCTGATGGGACAACAATGTCAAAAAATCCATCCAGATCGATCCACAGAACCTTTGAAACTTTTATAAACCTGTCTACCTGACGGTACCACTCAACAGGCTTCTCTCTTAATCTAGGAAAGTCATTTGTAAACAATAGAATGTCTTGTCTTGACCAAGGGACATGAACATACCCTCCACCTGCAATCTCTCTCATTGGAAACTGTTTTGACAATTTTTCCAATTTCTCATCCTCCTTCTTTCTTGTCCATTTCACTCTCCACTTACTCAACTCTCCCAATTTTTTGATGTAAACAATTAATTCTTTTATATGCATTATTCTTCCCATTGAATTCAAGTTTTCAATATCCTTTTCTGTAAAATCTAATCTATAATGTTTTCCGAAATTCTTTTGCCTGTTCAAATCAATTTCAAGTTCTGCTGCCAGTCCTTCTAACTGATCATATTTGTTTTTTGTTTTCCACTGAATACTCTTACAGATGAACAGGAGTTCATCATCACGGTAACATTTTAAACTGTCAGGACCAATAGTACCAATAATTAATTCCTCCAGATTTGCTTTTAATTTTGCAACATCAAGTTTAGAATTTGATCTTCTATTGTCAGAAGTTTCAGCATCAGATTCTGCACCCATCGGTGATTTGGAAAAAGAACCTTCATTAAATGTCAGATCAGGCATTCTCAATTTTCCCAAATTAATTTCAGATATATCTGAGTAAAATTTTTCAGCAACTTTTTGAATTTCTGCATTTAAAGGAATTGTTAAACCTGGCTTATTAATTTCCCTTTGCTCAAAAACAGGCTGAACAGGACCAATCGTTACTGGAACTGTCACAGCTTCCATGCCTTTTGTCATTTGCCGAATTAATTCTTCCTTTGATCGGAAATATTCAGAAGAATTTTCAACTCCTTCATTTTTAACTTCTCTCATATAGTTTTTTGGAGCTTCCCTTTCTCTTGGAATTAGTGAAAAATGTTTACCTCCAATACAGACATCAGCATTTCTCCCAGTTTCTAAATTTTCTGGAGTTTCAAAAGATTCAGAATTATTTGGATATAGTTTAGAAGATTCACTAATCGGAGGTGCACTCGGTGTAGTCTCAGTAGAAACCACCGGAGTAGACCATGATCGAGGAGGTCTCAAAGGTTCATTTCTTTTATTAGAAGTGAAGATTTCTTCTAAAACTGCATCTTCAGTCTCACTTTCTAATGGGGCATTATTTTTCTTTTCAGTTCTTTTTCCACTAGGAGATCCTAAAACCATTTCTCTAATTAAATAAAGTCCATCGCTCATGCTTCCCTGTCTCCACATTCGCATTCTGTCTTCATGTGTTTCCCTTCTATAGCTTGGTATTTTAGGAGGTCTTTTAATACCACTCGCTTCTCTTTGTAGCTGAAACATTTCATCCTCCCATTCAACTAATGCTTCAAATTGAGTAGGTCTCGGCTTTGGTATAAGAGCATTCATCTTTTCTCTTAAATTTCTTAAAACTTTCACATTAAAAGAACCATTGTCCGGCCAAGTCAAAACACCATCATCTTTTGTGTAGTGTTTCCAGATATCAAACCACAAAACAGTATGATAACCATATTCACCTTCCATATACGCTGCAGGTGTTTTATATTTATGAAGTAATTTACCACCTCGCGTTTCAATTTTCTTGTCCGGTGAAATAAAATTTTTAAGTTTCTGAAGCAACGTAGGCTTTTTCTCCACATGTTTAAAATGATAACTCATTTTTAAAAGTCAAATTCAATTAATAAAATTGTTCGTTAAATATTTCCGGGATGTTCCGCAAAGTCAGCCAATCCGTGCGAGAAACACACCAACAAGCCAATCAGAGTTGAGCTACGTCACTAATTTGCTCAACCAATAAATGTGAAGTTTTTCTGAAGAGCCAATCAGCTTACAGCTCGTCAGAGTTTCAAGAACCAATCAGAACACAGCTCGTGACGTATGTCGCCCAATCACAGCGCGGCTCTGTGACGTACACAGCAGCTGCGGTTTCTCGCGTCTCACTCTCAGCTCTCACCCCTCCTTCACAAAATCTTTTCACAGCGCCATTTTGAAAACGCCTTTTTAGTGAAATTTAATTTAACAACGACAAGAAAGACTCATCTGTCTGTTTCTCTAATAAGTGACAGAATTTCAATCACACAAGAAATTCTTTGCGTGGAATAGACGACGCTATTCTCACAGAATATACAATTGCTAGTATAGTAATCTTTTTACTCTACCCTTCAAGCAAGTAATTAATGAACTCGTTTTCCCTCTAGAATGCACAACTAAGTGACTTATTTCTAAAGTTCAACTTGAACACAATTACAAAACATTCACGCACTTTCAAACGGAAAAACCCTAAAATCAAACACACATGAAATCCGTACAGGACTCTCACCTGTTTATAGATATCATGCACCGTTAATAAAATAAACGACGTTATCCGTACAGGACTTTCACCTGTTTATGGATATAAAACATGTACCCCTACAGGACTCTCACCTGTTTATAGATATTCATGTACCGACGTTATCCTACCCTTCATTCAAGCTCGAATATATACTGTTATTTTATCACAGTGAGTTTTATAGCAGGCTCATTGTCCCTATACTCATGCTGTTCAAATTTCTTAGATAATCCTCACTATACAACATTCACACCTAGCCCTAACATGTGTTGCACGGCCACAACACTAGTGATACACGGCGATACCACTACACTGAAACAGATCAAATGTACTGTGTGACTACCTTCTCATCACACTATCTGTACCGGTACAACTCACATATAGCACGAAAACAAACTCAACATGTGTTAAACATCGATCCTATATCTATACCAGAACGCATTGGTTACCATAGCAACCATCAAAATCTGCTACCAGAAGAATTGATCCAGCGGCCTATAGAAAATATGTCATAAACTACGCTACCTAACTTCACCACACACTCTAAAAATCACCACTTAAAAACATGGACCCATTAACAAAACCTGACATATTTTGACCAACTGAATCATGTGGCCTAATTAAACTTATATACAATTTATATACATTTATATACATCCGCGGTGAAAATTAACATTATTTAAACAAATCCTAACTATTTAATTGGCCACCATTGGCGATGGCATCTAGCTAATGATAACCTGCACTCCTGAAATAACAAGACCAGCTTGTTTCAAAAGTAAGTTTTTATTAGCTATTTATTTGAATTATAAGAATATAGTTTTATTTAAGCATTTTATTAGAATCGTTGTAAGCATATTTGTAAGCATCATATAGAATTCAGATTATTTGCAAAGAATTATAAGTTTAGCATTTTCCAAAACCTAAGTCCCTAAATAAGCTAAATAAATGGAAATAAAGTAAAGTCTTTTGGGTTTCTTACGTGCTCCAAGCAAAGTCCGACAGCACGACACCCTCATCCAAAGGTTAGAAAGCAGCAGCGTGACCCATCCACGGGGCATGAGTCTTTATACCTTTCTGCGCTAAGCTAATCTAAGTAAAAGTAAAACTTTCTGCAAAAGTCGAAGTCCCATTGGTTCAAAAGTGACAAGTGACATGTCACCCCATTATTTCAAAACATCAGATCCGTCACTTTCTTAGACTTCATTGTCTCTACTGTACGTGCTCCGAGGCTTCCTTTGCTTGCAACAATTTTGCCATAGTTTTTCACTGGTTTCATTTCACTTCCTCGGATGCCAAGTTATCAAATGTTCCCTCTGCCGGTTCCTGACCTTGGCCACGTCCGACCAGAATAATGACAGAGCCTCATCGCAGTTCAACAAATGTTACTTCGATGGAAAACTTTAGAAGGGACATCTCAGGCTTCGTGCAGAAATTAAATTAATCTTTTTAGTAAACTCGAGTGAACTAGGCCCAAAGCAGTCAACTTAATTTCTCTAATGTATAAACAAACACAAGAAAATAATTAATGAAAGAAGTATTATTCATTCTGTTTCCACCCTTTTGTTTGCTAATCATTTAACCCACCCATTAGTCTAATGTTACCTAGCACAAAGCAAACAAATAAAGCAGCATTTTATATCTACCAGTCTTCATAAATCCACGAAATTCTTTATGCACCTATAGAGAGTAGAATGACATCACATAGACAAGGAAAGCAAAATAAGCACATGCCACTTTTTAAATTCAGCTGCAGTTAGTTATGACATGACAGAACGACAAAATTTATTTATTATTTTTCACGAACAAAAAGATGCAACAGTAATGCACATTTATGAGCACATGTGTTAGTGTTCCCACGTGTAAAAGTTTAATCTAAGTTGATTTAGTACAAATACATCACAAATCATTATTAGGATTATTTTATTTTATGGAAGTATGACTTCACGAGTTGGAATAAAAAGTTATTCTCTATCTCGCTCCATCACATGAGAATACAAACACGCACTTACCGCAAACCAACGGCAGGAAATGCCTCACTGCACGCAAGTAGTTTTCACCCCACATCCCTTAAACAATCCATCCCATACGCTGAATGTCTGCGCATGACCCGCAACTGCAGCACCGCTGAAGGCCTAGCAGTGTCCAAAGAGAATTTATTCTCTAGACTCAAGCAGAGAGGGTACACCCAGAGAACGTGTAGGAATGCAAATCAGAAATGTGACACAAAAACTAGGAAGGAACTCCTCTTCCCCCCTGTGAGAATGATTGACACTAAGGACAAAGAGCGTCAACCTCCTAGAATGTGTGTAAACAAAAGGAGGTCTCCTTAGAAATCCATCAGGGGACAAGGAGAAACAAGAGTAGGAAATAAACAAAAGTCCCTAGAGCCCAGTATCGGAGAGAGGACTGGCAGCTAATAACAGAGCCCACTAGTGCCAACTGGTTATCGGTTTATGTTGAAGTTATACAATTGTAATAAAAAGTTATTCCACAAAAAGTTTTTTATATTAAAACATTTCCATTTATTATTTTATAAAAAACACATTTAATGCATATAAGTGCCATTACAATAAAACATTAAAAACTGTGTGAATACACAGTAACAATTTAAAATAAAAGATCACTTGAAAGAAACAAAATGTCGACGCAGCGTTTCGGTATATTGCAATAACACCTTCTTCAGGACAGTTCTCTAATCAAAGAAAACATACAATTATTGATCACATTCACAGAATATTTTGCTACTATTTCACAGGTTTTATTCACATATCAGACAACTTTTATGAACTTTCTACATGACATGCGTTATATGCTATATTCCTCATCTTCTTTTATGTTTACAACAGGTTCTAGGCACTCTACAAGGCATGCTAGTGGGTCTCTTAAGTTTCAGCTGTTCCAGTGGCAAAGGTATTATTTTACACAATTGATTATCAGTAAGTGAGTATTACTACTAGTTGGGTTGATTATTTTACATACTCCGTTATAAATCCGGACAGAAATTTATTATTGATTGTAGGCAATTACCTCATTTGGATTATATGCCTTTGTCTTAGATTTTAGGCTATCTTCTCTGGCGAGCCTGGGGTATTTTTGAGGCTGAACAGAACCTTGCACTTGTCCAAGTCCTGTTATTTAAGAACACTTCCACCTTTGGAGACAATGTAAAAGACATCCCCCATTATTTGGATCTTTATCTTGGGTGTCCATTTTCTATACTACAGGTAATTACTGCATATTTACCTTCAAGAAACAGTTTCTTCCCTTTTCTTCTTTTAATTTTGGGATTATCAAGTAACTGTATTTTCATTTGGTGGGATGGTATGTAGCTATAGAGGCAGACAAAGAAGGGGAAAGAAAGACCTTTATTACAATCTAGACCCTCTTATCTTAATGCGATTTACATCAATCTATAGAGTTTAAGCGTTACCTTTATATTGCAATGTTTCCGTTTCTTTGTTGTACCGAGGAGCCACCGATTTTTTGAAATTAAAATCGAATAGCTGTAAATGAAACCAGAGGGAATTGATTTAATGTGCTGTGTCCTATTCTTTCCAAAACTTTATAAGCGCAATATACCTAAGGTTCTCTTAGTCCTGGCTTACCTAATTGTTCAATTTCACACCGAAGATCCAGCCGTGGTTGTATGTCCCACTATTTGATTCATTTGATACTTCTTTGGCCGGTGGTTTTCTAATTCACCATCTGTAATGAATACAAAGTCGCCTTAACATTGCGGGTATTAGTCTTCTAATCTGTCTCGTTAGTCTTATGGAGGTCGGGCAGTTTCTATTAACTCATTCCCTTATAAAAATAATGTTTCCCAAGGTGTCTCTTTATGTCTAGGGGTGGCTTCTAATCTTTAAGGAATATTTACACTCCCTACGTCGTTAGGCTTACAGATTGTCTATGTTGTGCTGACACCGCTTTACTCTCAGTGTGATGGTAACAGCGCTGTATTCCCCATGTGGTGGATGGCCGTATTATCATATTACTCGTTGTCTGGATGACAGTGATTTAGGGCAACAAATGCCCATTTTCCTTCGTTCCCCTTGTGTTCAGACTTACTGAGTTTTTGCATCTGTATCAAAAGTGCACGTGTTTATAATCACGTGATGCTTGTAGTATACGCGACATTATTTCTAAACTAGAGCAAGCTCCTCTTGTCTCCCCTTACTTTGGTTTGTGTAATCGCGGTGTGTTTACATCTACGTAAAAAGCGAGAGTCTCCCGTTTATCGTTCTAAATTGTTTTCGCTGGCGTTAACTGTTCCGTCACTTTTATCTATTAACCTCTTGCCAACCGCGGAGTCTTTTTCTCCTCACCTGTAGAATTGTGGTCGGCCTCCCTGCTCCTCGCGTACGTATCTTCATTCGCGCCAATTTCATTTACCTATTCGGCGTTGGGTTTTTTGTACTGTTGTTTCCGGCAGTGATCTTGCGATAATACGTGACCCTTTACTACGTTTGTTTCTATAGAAACCACGTGATGCCTGTTACTTCATGTTGGTATGAAGAGGAAAACTTTATTGATTTGAACATTGCGTTTACCTAGCCGATGTTATTATCTAATCTTTAAACTGAATAACGTTTATAGAGAGGAAAGATAAAACAATGTCTCTCTTTAACTAATGCCAGCGCAATATTTTATATCTCAGTACGGTTTGGGACACGTGGTACTTTCTCCCATAGCCCATCTATCTTAGGTACCTAAGTGTTTAGAGAAGAACTTCAGATAGTCCTTTTCCTTAGAGGTTTCAAAACATCATCATATATTTTCTAAGATTTTTTGGGAGAGTTTTAGCCTTACGTTAGAATCTAGTATTTTCCCTATGTTGAGAGTGTGTGGAACCGCTCTTCGTGTTCATTTTCACCTATTTATCTAGTGATGGTATTGGCCTGTTTGTCAGCTGGCACAGCTGTGGAGTTGCAATTTTCTTTTATCCTTATGTATGCAGTGTGTCTTATAAAATGCGTTCCCAGTCCTCTCTACTGTTTAAGCCCTTCCTAACTGTGTTAAAGCGTGACATATCGAACTGTTCTCTTTTTTTCCTTTTGTTGTCTAAATCACCTCCTCTGCTGTTAATGGTGACTGTTTCGAGGCCGCACCACATAAGGTCTGTAATTCTGTGGTTGGCTAATGTCCAGTGTTCTGTCAGGGATGCACCTTTCTTCCCTGTCCTTATTGCTGATCTATGTTCATTAAGCCTAAGGCGAATCTCCCTTGAGGTTTCTCCTATATAGGCTAAATTGCAGGGACATTTGATCATATAAATTATCCCTTTTGTTCTGCAGTTGATAAAAGATTGCACTTTATGGGCAACATCATTATGTTTTACGCTTGTTCCCTTTAGGATTGTTTCACAGTTTGTACAGTTACCACAGGGAAAAGTTCCCGTTGGGAAGGGTGCACTGTCAATTCTTGGTTGAGTCATTGGTGTTTCCTCTCTGTGTGTGTGAACTAATTTGTTTCTGATAGTTTGGTTTCGTCGATAAGAGAACATGGGTTTAGGCAGTTTCTCTTTCTTTTTGTTTTTGATCATGTGCCAATTTCTATTTATTATATTTTTAACTTTATTGCTGATTGAGCTATAGTTCATTACAAAAATCAGAGGCTGGTTCCCTTCCTGTGACTGTCTCTGTTTTTTCACTAAAAGCGACTCTCTGTCGTAGTATTTAGCTCTTTTCCATGCATGTCTGATCATGCGTCTTGGGTATCCCCTATCTATAAACTTTTCCATGAAGATCATCGCATGTTTATCATAATCCTGTGTCTGTGTACAGTTTCTTTTTAAACGTAAAAACTGACCAAAGGGTATGTTATCTCTTTGGCATGGGGGGGTGATTGCTCGTATAGTGCAGCATTGTATTTCTGTCTGTTGTTTTAGTGAACAACTCCACTTGGAGTTCCTGTTCTACATTTTTGATTATTATGTCTAAAAATTCACATTGTCTTGTGTCATAATTGGATGTAAATTTTAAGTTCAGGTCTCCCAAGTTTAACCATTCGATGAATGAGTTTAAAGTATCTTCTGAGCCTGTCCAAATAAAAAAGATATCATCTATGTATCTTGACCACCCCATTATATTTTCATAAAAAGGGGCGGATTCATTGAAGATGTGGATGTCTTCAAACCGTGCTACGTATAAACCTGCTAGGCTCGGAGCACAGGTAGCTCCCATGCTGGTACCCTTTGTTTGTTTAAAAAAACTTTTTGGGAAAATAAATATATTATTTTTCAAAACCATAGTCACACAATCTACGATAAATACGTCATGGGGGCTCAGGTCCATGTCACCTTTCTGCAACAGAGATTCAATCATCCTGATGGTGCTGTCTTGAGGGATATTTGTATAAAGGGCCTCGATATCCAATGTCACTAGAAATTGGGTATCTGGGTTAAATGGGAGGCCCTCTACTTTCTGGATGATGGCTGCCGTGTCCTTAATGTATGCTTTCTGAGCAACAACAAGTGGTTGCAGAAAGATGTCTGCATATTTGCTCAAGGGTTCAGTTAATGACCCATAGGGCGTCTTTTAATTAACTCTGAATACTGAGTCCATGGACACACTGTATCGTGACTCCTAAAAGCTGAGGCGGATTGCGAGGAATAAGTTACACGGTTGCCTTGCCTTGAGGAGAGCACCATCGTGAAACATGACGAGGCTGCAGTTTGGAACTGTGCCGAACCTGCTGCACAGTGAGTCCTGCATCTACAAGAGAAATTGGCTCACCTTTCAATTCCTACTAAAGGATAAGACCTGCTTCAAGGTGCTTGTGCAAATCTACTAAAGAGACAATAACGAACTCCCTAGGACTATAAGTCCCAACATGCAGTGAAGATCGAGCGTACGATACGCCATACATCACGTGCACCAATGGAAATGAAGTCAGCCCCTGATGAGAGATGAATGATCTCGAAACGCGTAGGGCGTCTTTTAATTAACTCTGAATACTGAGTCCATGGACACACTGTAGCGTGACTCCTAAAAGCTGAGGCGGAATGCGAGGAATAAGTTACACGGTTGCCTTGCCGTTAGGAGAGCACCATCGTGAAACATGACGAGGCTGCAGTTTGGAACTGTGCCGAACCTGCTGCACAGTGAGTCCTGCATCTACAAGAGAAATTGACTCACCTTTCAATTCCTACTAAAGGATAAGACCTGCTTCAAGGTGCGTGTGCAAATCTACTAAAGAGACAATAACGAACTCCCTAGGACCATAAGTCCCAACATGCAGTGGAGATCGAGCGTACGATACGCCATACATCACGTGCACCAATGGAAATGAAGCCAGCCCCTGTTGAGAGATAAATGATCTCGAAACGCGTAGGGTGTCTTTTAATTAACTCTGAATACTGAGTCCATGGACACACTGTAGCGTGACTACTAAAAGCTGAGGCGGATTGCGAGGAATATATATATATATATATATATATATATATATATATATATATATATATATATATAAACGCTCCGTTTGCACCTGCCTGTCGCACTCCTTGGCTGGTGCCTGCTCGCCGGGGGTGCACCCGACCACAATATCGGCTCCAAAGATCCCACCCCGTCTATAACGAGAAACAGGAAGCAGCACTCCAGGGTAAATCCACGGTTCAGTTTTTAATTCAAATTCAAAACGCGCTTTCGGCACTGGGCCTTCGTCAGTGTTCAAACAAACAAAGCGCCACAAAACCTTGTTGCATTTAAAATCATCACGTGTCCATTTTACAAGACATAAAGATAGGACCAATAGATGGAAACATGGTCGCCATCTTTGAATGGGTAAAAAATGTGTGTTATGTGTGGCAAACCGCTCTTCAATCCGAGCAATATACAAATATACCATATAGATAAACTGGCAATAATAAACACAAATCGAAATCGATCATGCAGTGTAGCCATTATCATAATGCCCACAGATGGGCTGTATATATTATATACTCATGAATGTCCCCACTCATATAACACAATTATTCTGCCCTGGATGGGCCCAAACACATTCTAATCTGGGTTACGTGATGGTGAGAATTACACAAGGCAATAATTGTACAATTAAAGCGAGTGTAAGCAATTACAAACGAAATAGTAAATTTTGCAGCTGATCAGTTATCCCATATCTGTATTCTATTAGATCAAATGGACCGCCAAGTCTTCATGTACATTCAATCCCCCTGGCATCTTGCGTTGTAGGTCAATTATATAACGTGACTCGAGTCGTCTAAGTTTATGTAACCTGTCTCCCCCTCTCACATGAACAGGTACAGAATCCAGACAGAAATACGTCAACAGGTCCCTGTTACGTGCATGTTCCTTATCGAAATGTCTGGCTACTGGGTAGTTCACATCTGCATTTTGGATCGCCCTTTGGTGTTCCAAAATCCTTAATTTAACTGGGTTAGTTGTGCTGCCAACATACCTTCTGCCACAAGGACATGTTAGACAGTACACAACGTAAGTTGTGGAGCATGTGAGAAACTTGGATATTTTTCTAGGTTGTTTTACCCCTGGCACATTATATTGCGTAATACGCCTACTTCCTTTGCAAGCCTTGCATTTACCGCAAGGTATGTTGGCAGCACAACTAACCCAGTTAAATTAAGGATTTTGGAACACCAAAGGGCGATCCAAAATGCAGATGTGAACTACCCAGTAGCCAGACATTTCGATAAGGAACATGCACGTAACAGGGACCTGTTGACGTATTTCTGTCTGGATTCTGTACCTGTTCATGTGAGAGGGGGAGACAGGTTACATAAACTTAGACGACTCGAGTCGCGTTATATAATTGACCTACAAAGCAAGATGCCAGGGGGATTGAATGTACATGAAGACTTGGCGGTCCATTTGATCTAATAGAATACAGATATGGGATAACTGATCAGCTGCAAAATTTACTATTTCGTTTGTAATTGCTTACACTCGCTTTAAGTGTACAATTATTGCCTTGTGTAATTCTCACCATCACGTAACCCAGATTAGAATGTGTTTGGGCCCATCCAGGGCAGAATAATTGTGTTATATTAGTGGGGACATTCATGAGTATATAATATATAAAGCCCATCTGTGGGCATTATGATAATGGCTACACTGCATGATCGATTTCGATTTGTGTTTATTATTGCCAGTTTATCTATATGGTATATTTGTATATTGCTCGGATTGAAGAGCGGTTTGCCACACATAACACACATTTTTTACCCATTCAAAGATGGCGACCATGTTTCCATCTATTGGTCCTATCTTTATGTCTTGTAAAATGGACATGTGATGATTTTAAATGCAACAAGGTTTTGTGGCACTTTGTTTGTTTGAACACTGACGAAGGCCCAGTGCCGAAAGCGCGTTTTGAATTTGAATTAAAAACTGAACCGTGGATTTACCCTGGAGTGCTGCTTCCTGTTTCTCGTTATAGACGGGGTGGGATCTTTGGAGCCAATATATATATATATATATACATATATATATATATATATATATATATATATATATATATATACATATATATATATATATGTATGTATATATATATATATATATATATATATATATATATATATATATATATATATATATATATGGTTTAATTAGCAATTACATTGCTTCACATATAAGAGCGCTGTTGGCCATATATGCATTGCACCTTATAAGCTGACATCTCGTGAATCGCTTGTGGCGGTGTTGTCAAGGCTTTTGGGGTGGGGAAAAATTAATGTTTAAAATCTTACCTACACCGTATTCGGAGGCAGTGATGAAATCTTATGTACTAAAGTTAAACAGGTGTTCAAGAAATAACCTTTTTATAAATCCGGAAAATCTTCCTCGTATGTTTACATGATGGTCAGTGCGTGATGTACATGCTGAATCTTGTCATTGCTCACCTGGTGCTCTGGCTCACAGAGCCAAAAGAGCCCCTTGGCTCCGCCCCCTCTAAAAATGCTGGCTTGCAAATGTTCTTGTATGTGTGCAGGGGAATTACTCAGTACGCTTTGGAGCACAAGTGAGCTTCGTGTTCGCATTACAAGATTGTTAAATCTATGACGTGTACGCCATTAATGAAGAATGAGAGAAAAAAACTGTTTAAAAGTCAGTGGTAGAACCCCTGGCGTCCAGTTGCGAATCATCATTAAAATACGTGGCAAGTCATGGAAAAAAACACGAAGGGCTGACAGAGTGAAAAACAGGTAAAAGATATGATCCCCACCACATCATATCAGCGCCCCCTACACTGAGGCAGAGACCTCACTCTCTCTTGCGGAAAAAGAAATCCGGTCCAGCTACCGCCCCCACGCATGACAGTTCCCCTTTATAATATGGTGGTAATTGATGCGCTAAATACCATACCTCCTAATCCCTACATATTACACATCATCCCCTCCTTCCCATTCTCCAACCACCTCTCCCGCCGCCTCCCATCTCCAACCATGTGTGGGTGCTTAGTGCCAATATCGGCCCCACTGACCAGCCCTCCCGCAGCAACATACATGTAGCATAAATAAGCAGACAAGACAACTTTTTTGGTGGAAAGAATTGCTGCTGGTTTATTAGCATACAAATATGCCAACATGGAGGGTTATCTTACAGGCGATCCAAAGGCAAGCCGCCCCTCGCGGCCTACCACCTGATGGGCCAAACTTGCATCGTGGCCTTAGCCAATCAGTGCTTAGCGGTTGTGGTGAGGGGATAGCCACTCCCACTTCCAGTGAACCATCGGTCCACCCTCTTGCTCACGCCCCCCCTATGAGGGGCGGAGCGTTCAAGCGACCCCCGGTTGTACAGGTTTCCAACCGCCCGTAGGACAGACGGGGTGCCGTCGCACCCCAGGGTCCACCGCACAGACTTCCTGGGGATATTAGGCTTCAGCACCCTTTTTTTTTTTTAATTGATTTTCGTAGAAAATATTACAACATAACATACATCTTCTCATGTTCAGCTTATATCCAGAGTATGCATAGTAACGCAGTAGAGAAGAAAAAAACGAAGATAAGCAAATGGTACCAGTGTACTGGATTCACATGTCTATACAACATCACGATCAGGCATAATATATAAACCATAACATGAACTATTACAGCTTGCGGGTGCTGTATATTGTTGATAAACTTAATCCCCGCAGTAAGACACGTTAAACACTCGTAATACACATAGGAATACATTGTATGCCCTTATCATGTCTTCAGTCATCCCAACAAATACCTCGTCCCATAACTGCGCCAGGCCCCCCTTACAATAGAAGTAAGCAGGTTCTCACACAGTGTTCGTACTAGGCGTGTGGATTGGGCCAGCAGTTTCTGGAGTGTTACTGCGTATAGTGGGGTCTCCCCTGGTTTGTGCCCATTGCACGAAAAGCTCCCATATGTCATTTGGCCTCTTGGTGGGTGGCATCAACTCCCAAAATATACCAAGCTGTGTATGCCCATATGTGACATCGGACAACCACTCAGCAAGAATAGGGACCCTTTTTCTACCCCATCTCAAAGCAATCTGCCACCTAGCATACAGTGACAATATTGCATGTAGTTTACGTCTCTTAGTAATGGTATCCTTGACAAATCCTAGTAGTCCCAGCAGAGGGGAAGCCTCGTCCGATCTACCAACTATTTGGTTCACTGCATTGAATACGTCGCTCCAATATTCTGAAAGTCTAGGACAACTCCATGCCATGTGCAGGAACGATGCTGGCTCGAAACTGCACCTCCAGCATCTCGCATCTTCCCGCAGTTTCATTCTGTGCAAGCCTACTGGAGTTCTGTAGTATCTATGAAGAAATTTAAAATGTATGAAGCGCAATTTATAGTTCGCCGACAGCTCTAGCAGTTGCCTGCAACAGTATTCCCATTGTTCCTCCAGCAGAGGGGGGTCTAGTTCAGTGTTCCACAACTGTAAGGAGTTAGGTTTCATTATTGGGGCCTGCTCCTGCATAGCATTGTACGGTCGGGTTACAAGCATACGGGGGAGGCTCTGGCTAATATACTCCAGTGCCTGAAAGGTCGGTGGCACATCTGGGAAACCTTCCCATAGCGTGCGGCACACTGATTTCAGTTTATAATAGGTGAATCTTTCTGAAAACGGTACTTCTTGGTCATCCTCTCCAGTGGGTGGGGACTTGAAAGCACCTTCAGGATAGAGATATGCAAATGTCATCAATTGTGCCCCTCCCAGTTCCAACAGCCCACCCCCGGTTTCCAAACAGGGCAATAGTGGATTTCCGCGTAGTGGCATGGACGGAGCATATAGCAGTGGAAGTCTGGCACGTCTTAGCACGTCTTAGGAGTTCGTGCCAGGACCATCGTAACATGTCCGCGGTGTCTACATCCTGCCTAGGACGTGGTGCGTGTTTATATACAGCGACTTTGAGCGGAGTTGGGGCAACCGCATCTATTTCAACTGCCACGTGCGGTTGATATGGTGTTGGATAGACCCAGAAATGGAGAAACTCTGCCTGCGCGCAAAGTGCGTAGAGCTGCATATCAGGAGCTCCGAATCCACCCTGGTGTAATGGAAGAGTAAATAGGTCCCAGGAGACCCTTACCTGACCTCCTGCCCAAACCAGGGATAGCAAGTGTGATCGGAGACAACGGAAAAAGTGTTGCGTGAGGGGGATTGGTATGTTTGTAAATAGATACAAAAATTGCGGCAAAATAATCATTTTTGTTAAGGCCACTCTGCCCGCGACTCATAATGGCAGCTTAGACCAAACGGCGTCTTTAGATTCCAACCAGTCCACCGCACGACCAAAGTTTAAGCTCCAGGGGTCCTGCAGGTTACGGCTTAGCCACACTCCCAAGTACCTGACCTCGTCCGCAGCCCATCGCAGTGGATACTCCGACTTCACCTCCACGGTCTTATCCGTTAAGGGAAACACCACAGTTGATGGAGACACCCGACAACCCGCCAAATGTAATAAATTCTCGCAGTATTGGGTCCAGATTTACCGATGGGTTCAGGATGTATAGGGTTACATCGTCGGCGTACATGGATATTAAAAAGCTTCCAGTACTAAGGCCTATCCCTCTGGCTGTGTGGTGTTGTCGTATTCTGGCTGCAAGTGGTTCCATAGCTATCGCGAATAGTAGTGGTGAAAGTGGGCAGCCCTGCCTTGTACCTCTAGTAACCTCAAAACTGTCTGATATCATGCCGTTAACCCGGATTCTGGCTTTTGGCTTGGTATACAGCAATTGGATGTGACTGATAAAGAGGGGACTGAAGCCCATACGCACCAAGATACGAAATAGATACGGCCACTCTAGGGAGTCAAACGCTTTTGTGGCGTCGAGGAAGACGGCAACTGCTTGTATGTCGAGATGGAAATAGTGCAGAATCGAGAACAGTGTTCTCAGGTTATGAGATGTTGCGCGTCCAGGGATAAATCCCGATTGATCTGGTAGCGCCACCATAGGTAGTAGAGGCTGCTGACGATCTGCCAGCAACTTGGCATAGATTTTAACATCCACATTGAATAAAGAAAGCGGGCGATATGAATCTCGTCGTTATGAGGGCTTCTCGCATGGATTCTGGCAGCGCCCCCGTTTCCAAAGCCTCTGTGTAAACTACAAGTAGCCTCTGTGCCAGTTCTGCAGCATAAGTTTTATAAAATGCTGTTGTTAAACCGTCCGGTCCAGGGGCTTTATTCAAGGGTAGGCCCTCAATGACACGTTTGACGTCTTCCACTGATATGGGAAGGTCCATATATCGCCTATGTCCGTCATTGAACCACAACAACCCTATTGAGTCTAAAAAGTGTTGCAACCCTTCTGAAGGGTTTACTTGAGTGGCAGTGTATAAGGAAGCATAAAATGACGAAAATTCCCATAGGACTTCCTCCTGTCCTGTGACAGTGGTGCCATCATGTTTGTTTATGGTGTGTACAAATGTGGTTGGGTGGGCCTTGCGGACCAGGCCGGCGAGCGTACGGCTGGGCCTGTCCCCCTCCCCATATCGCCGCGCCTCAGCATGCTTCCCCAAAAACTTAAGCTCTCTCTGTGCCTCCTCAGCATATTGCCATTGTCTAACCCAGGGTGGTGTGGAGTGGAAAAACGATGGATTTGGGCCCAGATCTTTTGACTGGGGTGAATGTGTGACATTGATCCACATTCTGTCCATCATTGTTGTGTTTGCAGTTACCGCTCTAAGTGTACTGGGGATGCTCAGACGTGAGTCCCAGGCACTCCACACCACAGGAAGCAAGCTAGCCGGGCTGATGAGAGGTGTTACCTCGAAACCGGGCCGGTCCTCGGATGCTTGTTTCCGTTCTGGGCAGGACATGGCTTTTGTAGTTCGGACTGGACTGTTCCCATGGGGCACAGGGTCAGCGCTGATTTGCATATTGCCATTGTCTAACCCAGGGTGGTGTGGAGTGGAAAAACGATGGATTTGGGCCCAGATCTTTTGACTGGGGTGAATGTGTGACATTGATCCACATTCTGTCCATCATTGTTGTGTTTGCAGTTACCGCTCTAAGTGTACTGGGGATGCTCAGACGTGAGTCCCAGGCACTCCACACCACTGGAAGCAAGCTAGCCGGGCTGATGAGAGGTGTTACCTCGAAACCGGGCCGGTCCTCGGATGCTTGTTTCCGTTCTGGGAAGGACATGGCTTTTGTAGTTCGGACTGGACTGTTCCCATGGGGCACAGGGTCAGCGCTGATTTGCATATTGCCATTGTCTAACCCAGGGTGGTGTGGAGTGGAAAAACGATGGATTTGGGCCCAGATCTTTTGACTGGGGTGAATGTGTGACATTGATCCACATTCCGTCCATCATTGTTGTGTTTGCAGTTACCGCTCTAAGTGTACTGGGGATGCTCAGACGTGAGTCCCAGGCACTCCACACCACTGGAAGCAAGCTAGCCGGGCTGATGAGAGGTGTTACCTCGAAACCGGGCCGGTCCTCGGATGCTTGTTTCCGTTCTGGGAAGGACATGGCTATTGTAGTTCGGACTGGACTGTTCCCATGGGGCACAGGGTCAGCGCTGATTTGCATATTGCCATTGTCAAACCCAGGGTGGTGTGGAGTGGAAAAACGATGGATTTGGGCCCAGATCTTTTGACTGGGGTGAATGTGTGACATTGATCCACATTCTGTCCATCATTGTTGTGTTTGCAGTTACCGCTCTAAGTGTACTGGGGATGCTCAGACGTGAGTCCCAGGCACTCCACACCACTGGAAGCAAGCTAGCCGGGCTGATGAGAGGTGTTACCTCGAAACCAGGCCGGTCTTCGGATGCTTGTTTCCGTTCTGGGAAGGACATGGCTTTTGTAGTTCGGACTGGACTGTTCCCATGGGGCACAGGGTCAGCGCTGATTTGCATATTGCCATTGTCTAACCCAGGGTGGTGTGGAGTGGAAAAACGATGGATTTGGGCCCAGATCTTTTCACTGGGGTGAATGTGTGACATTGATCCACATTCTGTCCATCATTGTTGTGTTTGCAGTTACCGCTCTAAGTGTACTGGGGATGCTCAGACGTGAGTCCCAGGCACTCCACACCACTGGAAGCAAGCTAGCCGGGCTGATGAGAGGTGTTACCTCGAAACCGGGCCGGTCTTCGGATGCTTGTTTCCGTTCTGGGAAGGACATGGCTTTTGTAGTTCGGACTGGACTGTTCCCATGGGGCACAGGGTCAGCGCTGATTTGCATATTGCCATTGTCTAACCCAGGGTGGTGTGGAGTGGAAACACGATGGATTTGGGCCCAGATCTTTTCACTGGGGTGAATGTGTGACATTGATCCACATTCTGTCCATCATTGTTGTGTTTGCAGTTACCGCTCTAAGTGTACTGGGGATGCTCAGACGTGAGTCCCAGGCACTCCACACCACTGGAAGCAAGCTAGCCGGGCTGATGAGAGGTGTTACCTCGAAACCGGGCCGGTCCTCGGATGCTTGTTTCCGTTCTGGGAAGGACATGGCTTTTGTAGTTCGGACTGGACTGTTCCCATGGGGCACAGGGTCAGCGCTGATTTGCATATTGCCATTGTCTAACCCAGGGTGGTGTGGAGTGGAAAAACGATGGATTTGGGCCCAGATCTTTTGACTGGGGTGAATGTGTGACATTGATCCACATTCTGTCCATCATTGTTGTGTTTGCAGTTACCGCTCTAAGTGTACTGGGGATGCTCAGACGTGAGTCCCAGGCACTCCACACCACTGGAAGCAAGCTAGCCGGGCTGATGAGAGGTGTTACCTCGAAACCGGGCCGGTCCTCGGATGCTTGTTTCCGTTCTGGGAAGGACATGGCTTTTGTAGTTCGGACTGGACTGTTCCCATGGGGCACAGGGTCAGCGCTGATTTGCATATTGCCATTGTCTAACCCAGGGTGGTGTGGAGTGGAAAAACGATGGATTTGGGCCCAGATCTTTTGACTGGGGTGAATGTGTGACATTGATCCACATTCTGTCCATCATTGTTGTGTTTGCAGTTACCGCTCTAAGTGTACTGGGGATGCTCAGACGTGAGTCCCAGGCACTCCACACTACTGGAAGCAAGCTAGCCAGGCTGATGAGAGGTGTTACCTCGAAACCGGGCCGGTCCTCGGATGCTTGTTTCCGTTCTGGGAAGGACATGGCTTTTGTAGTTCGGACTGGACTGTTCCCATGGGGCACAGGGTCAGCGCTGATTTGCATATTGCCATTGTCTAACCCAGGGTGGTGTGTAGTGGAAAAACGATGGATTTGGGCCCAGATCTTTTGACTGGGGTGAATGTGTGACATTGATCCACATTCTGTCCATCATTGTTGTGTTTGCAGTTACCGCTCTAAGTGTACTGGGGATGCTCAGACGTGAGTCCCAGGCACTCCACACCACTGGAAGCAAGCTAGCCGGGCTGATGAGAGGTGTTACCTCGAAACCGGGCCGGTCCTCGGATGCTTGTTTCCGTTCTGGGAAGGACATGGCTTTTGTAGTTCGGACTGGACTGTTCCCATGGGGCACAGGGTCAGCGCTGATTTGCATATTGCCATTGTCTAACCCAGGGTGGTGTGGAGTGGAAAAACGATGGATTTGGGCCCAGATCTTTTGACTGGGGTGAATGTGTGACATTGATCCACATTCTGTCCATCATTGTTGTGTTTGCAGTTACCGCTCTAAGTGTACTGGGGATGCTCAGACGTGAGTCCCAGGCACTCCACACCACTGGAAGCAAGCTAGCCGGGCTGATGAGAGGTGTTACCTCGAAACCGGGCCGGTCCTCGGATGCTTGTTTCCGTTCTGGGAAGGACATGGCTTTTGTAGTTCGGACTGGACTGTTCCCATGGGGCACAGGGTCAGCGCTGATTTGCATATTGCCATTGTCTAACCCAGGGTGGTGTGGAGTGGAAAAACGATGGATTTGGGCCCAGATCTTTTGACTGGGGTGAATGTGTGACGTTGATCCACATTCTGTCCATCATTGTTGTGTTTGCAGTTACCGCTCTAAGTGTACTGGGGATGCTCAGACGTGAGTCCCAAGCACTCCACACCACCGGAAGCAAGCTAGCCGGGCTGATGAGAGGTGTTACCTCGAAACCGGGCCGGTCCTCGGATGCTTGTTTCCGTTCTGGGAAGGACATGGCTTTTGTAGTTCGGACTGGACTGTTCCCATGGGGCACAGGGTCAGCGCTGATTTGCATATTGCCATTGTCTAACCCAGGGTGGTGTGGAGTGGAAAAACGATGGATTTGGGCCCAGATCTTTTGACTGGGGTGAATGTGTGACATTGATCCACATTCTGTCCATCATTGTTGTGTTTGCAGTTACCGCTCTAAGTGTACTGGGGATGCTCAGACGTGAGTCCCAGGCACTCCACACCACTGGAAGCAAGCTAGCCAGGCTGATGAGAGGTGTTACCTCGAAACCGGGCCGGTCCTCGGATGCTTGTTTCCGTTCTGGGAAGGACATGGCTTTTGTAGTTCGGACTGGACTGTTCCCATGGGGCACAGGGTCAGCGCTGATTTGCATATTGCCATTGTCTAACCCAGGGTGGTGTGTAGTGGAAAAACGATGGATTTGGGCCCAGATCTTTTGACTGGAGTGAATGTGTGACATTGATCCACATTCTGTCCATCATTGTTGTGTTTGCAGTTACCGCTCTAAGTGTACTGGGGATGCTCAGACGTGAGTCCCAGGCACTCCACACCACTGGAAGCAAGCTAGCCGGGCTGATGAGAGGTGTTACCTCGAAACCGGGCCGGTCCTCGGATGCTTGTTTCCGTTCTGGGAAGGACATGGCTTTTGTAGTTCGGACTGGACTGTTCCCATGGGGCACAGGGTCAGCGCTGATTTGCATATTGCCATTGTCTAACCCAGGGTGGTGTGTAGTGGAAAAACGATGGATTTGGGCCCAGATCTTTTGACTGGGGTGAATGTGTGACATTGATCCACATTCTGTCCATCATTGTTGTGTTTGCAGTTACCGCTCTAAGTGTACTGGGGATGCTCAGACATGAGTCCCAGGCACTCCACACCACTGGAAGCAAGCTAGCCGGGCTGATGAGGGGTGTTACCTCGAAACCGGGCCGGTCCTCGGATGCTTGTTTCCGTTCTGGGAAGGACATGGCTTTTGTAGTTCGGACTGGACTGTTCCCATGGGGCACAGGGTCAGCGCTGATTTGCATATTGCCATTGTCTAACCCAGGGTGGTGTGGAGTGGAAAAACGATGGATTTGGGCCCAGATCTTTTGACTGGGTTGAATGTGTGACATTGATCCACATTCTGTCCATCATTGTTGTGTTTGCAGTTACCGCTCTAAGTGTACTGGGGATGCTCAGACGTGAGTCCCAGGCACTCCACACCACTGGAAGCAAGCTAGCCGGGCTGATGAGAGGTGTTACCTCGAAACCGGGCCGGTCCTCGGATGCTTGTTTCCGTTCTGGGAAGGACATGGCTTTTGTAGTTCGGACTGGACTGTTCCCATGGGGCACAGGGTCAGCGCTGATTTGCATATTGCCATTGTCTAACCCAGGGTGGTGTGGAGTGGAAAAACGATGGATTTGGGCCCAGATCTTTTGACTGGGGTGAATGTGTGACATTGATCCACATTCTGTCCATCATTGTTGTGTTTGCAGTTACCGCTCTAAGTGTACTGGGGATGCTCAGACGTGAGTCCCAGGCACTCCACACCACTGGAAGCAAGCTAGCCGGGCTGATGAGAGGTGTTACCTCGAAACCGGGCCGGTCCTCAGATGCTTGTTTCCGTTCTGGGAAGGACATGGCTTTTGTAGTTCGGACTGGACTGTTCCCATGGGGCACAGGGTCAGCGCTGATTTGCATATTGCCATTGTCTAACCCAGGGTGGTGTGGAGTGGAAAAACGATGGATTTGGGCCCAGATCTTTTGACTGGGGTGAATGTGTGACATTGATCCACATTCTGTCCATCATTGTTGTGTTTGCAGTTACCGCTCTAAGTGTACTGGGGATGCTCAGACGTGAGTCCCAGGCACTCCACACCACTGGAAGCAAGCTAGCCGGGGTGATGAGAGGTGTTACCTCGAAACCGGTCCGGTCCTCGGATGCTTGTTTCCGTTCTGGGAAGGACATGGCTTTTGTAGTTCGGACTGGACTGTTCCCATGGGGCACAGGGTCAGCGCTGATTTGCATATTGCCATTGTCTAACCCAGGGTGGTGTGGAGTGGAAAAACGATGGATTTGGGCCCAGATCTTTTGACTGGGGTGAATGTGTGACATTGATCCACATTCTGTCCATCATTGTTGTGTTTGCAGTTACCGCTCTAAGTGTACTGGGGATGCTCAGACGTGAGTCCCAGGCACTCCACACCACTGGAAGCAAGCTAGCCGGGCTGATGAGAGGTGTTACCTCGAAACCGGGCCGGTCCTCGGATACTTGTTTCCGTTCTGGGAAGGACATGGCTTTTGTAGTTCGGACTGGACTGTTCCCATGGGGCACAGGGTCAGCGCTGATTTGCATATTGCCATTGTCTAACCCAGGGTGGTGTGGAGTGGAAAAATAATGGATTTGGGCCCAGATCTTTTGACTGGGGTGAATGTGTGACATTGATCCACATTCTGTCCATCATTGTTGTGTTTGCAGTCCTCAGCAAACTCCAGCAGCTTGCTCTTAAGTTCTGCCGCTGCCTCTTGGCAAGCCCCAGAGCAGAATCGTTGTTCTAGATCCCTTATTTGGCTTTCTAATTTCGCCAGGGAACCCCTTTTAGCTTTCAAAACGCCTGCTTGCTTAGCCATGCCTTTCCACGTATGATTACCTTAAATGCGTCCCACAATATAGCCTCATAAGAGACCGTTCTGGTATTCAGGTCAAAGTACTCTGTTATATCTGCTCTTATTTCCTCCTTGAACGCTTCATCTAGTAAGGCATGGGGGGCAATCTCCAGCTGAAGGCCCAAGATGGCGAATCTGGGATGGACAGTTTGAGTGAACATGGGGCATGATCTGAGAGAGAGCGTGCAAGGTGTTCTACTTCAATCGTCCAGGCAGCCACATCCGAGGAGACTAGCCAAAAGTCTAGCAGCGACCACGCAGCATGCTGTGTAGAGATGCAAGTACCTTCCCTCAACTGGGGATGTCTGTCTCTCCAGATGTCAATTAATGCGCCTTCAGATATAAGATCTTGCAGTGCCTGGCCTGATTGGGGGTGCAGTGGACGTGTGGAACCTTTCCTGTCAAGGGCATCATTGAGCACAGCATTAAAATCCCCTCCCCAGATTATCGTAGAACACTGGGTGGAAATTATCTTGGCCCAAACCTCTCGGAAAAAATCAGGGGAATCAACATTTGGGCCATAAATTGCTACAAAGACCATAGGTCTGCCCCCCAGTTGACCATGCAAGACAACATATCTTCCCTCTGTGTCTGTGTACACCACCATCTCCCTCCAATCCAACCCTCTCTTAACAAGTATTGCGACACCTCTTGCATAATTAGAATATATCGCAGAGTGTACCTCAGACCATCTATTGTGGTTCAATTTTGGGGATGGTGCGACATTCAAATGCGTCTCCTGCAGGAAGCAGACATCAACGCAATGTCTAGCCAAATAGGAATGAACCAATCTGGCTTTCCTGCCATCGTTGAGCCCTCTAACGTTCCAAGTAAGGATGTTATAATTTATCTTGCGTGTCTCAAGAGGCAGTGTGAGGTAGAATGTGTACAGCTCCTGCACACAAGCATGTGATATTTCGTAACAATATTCAAGTCAGAGACCATAACATGTGAATCAGTACGTACCAACAAACAAACAGTTCCCTTCCTCCCCCCTCCCACACCAACCCCCCAATCAGGTTGTGACCAATCCCACCCTTCACTTCCCAAACTACATTTTTGAGCATTCCTCCCAACAGAAATCATCGAGAGAGACAACATTAAGTTGATTGGGACTTCTCCCCTGGGGGCGCGACTATGCTGGCAAGCACCCCTGCTTTATGCAGGGTGATCGGACAAACTGCAGGTTCTCCAAACCAACTAGGACCCTCTTGCTTTAAAAATATACACAGCTAGACCATACAAAGTAGCAATTTCAAACCTTAATGGTTTGCAAAGAGAAGTATAGTTCTGACCCTCAACCAGGGTTTGTCACACAAATCAATCTAGTTCATACGATACCATTGCTACTCATTGTCACTGAGTTGTCCGCCGGAAGCAGCGCCTGAGTACTCAGAGTCTTTGACGATTTCCCTCCAACATGCTTAGCGAATTTCAGGGCCGACTTGGCATCAGTGAAGAAGTGTTGTGTGCCATCCAAGGAGACCTTCAGCTTTGCTGGATAGAGTAGGGAGTAGGGGATTTGCGCCTGCAGCAGTAGGCGCTTGGCGGGCATGAATTCTCTCCTTGCCGCCTATACCGCTGGAGTGAAATCAGTGTCAAATGAGATGGTATTTCCTTGATAGGTGATGTTGCCTTTTTCCCTCGCCTTGCGGAGCACGATGTCCCGGTCCTGGTAGTTCATCAACCTCGCTATGATGGGTCTAGGTGGGAGGCCTACTGCTGGTCGTTGTCCCAGGGACCGATGTGCCCTTTCCACAGCGAACACAGTGGAGAGATGCGGATCAAAAAGTTCTCGTAGAAGGTCAGACACATAAGTCTAAATTTTTGAGATAGCGGTTGTCTCCGGAACACCTGTAATGCGAATATTATTGCGCCTTGACCTTGCCTCCAAATCCTCATTCTTAGCCCTAATCACGCCTAGCATCTTGTCCATATTCAACAGTTGCTCCTTCGTTTCCACCTGGAACTCGCGGCACTTCACGTGCCGGTTCTCCAGTGCATCAAGCCGCGTTTCGTGGGTGGTGACTTGCGTCTTAACAGCGTCTAGTTGTGATGTCATGTTGTCCAGCTTGGCTTCGATGTTCTGTAGGCTGGATCGCATGTCCAGCATCAGAGTGCGAAGGTCAGGCCTCTGTTCATCTCCATCCGTGTCCTGCGAGGCTTCCGCTAGCGACACCGGATCTGGGGCCACCTGCTTTCCCTTTTTCGCGGCCTCGAATGTTATCTTGGGCTGCCGATTATCGTTTTTCCCCATTGCGGTATCTGGTTTTGCCTGTCTCCAAGGAGTACCACAGCGCTCTATGTGTCTGCAAACGGAAGCTGCTCACTAACTATAGGGCAGCTGTTACCTGGGGGTCTCCTCACAGGTCTCCAACTGGCGCAAGATGCGGGCAGGGACTTAGAGTCGCCCCCCCAAGGATGTATAAAGGGCCACTCCCGGGGCCGACTGTGCAGATTGCGGTGTAGCTGCTCAAAATTCTCTTCTGCCTGCTGACCAACCTCTTTCCAAGCGCAAGAGCATGGCAAGGGACTATGGTTCTTCCCAAAATGGCGGCACTGACGGGCGTGTATGGTTATTTGCAGATCTATAGACGCATAATGATTCTATGAGGTCTACCTGCCCGTGTCCAAAGTACCTCCTGGTATTGATCTGCCTTGCAACACCGTGACGGATGGCACGCCTCTCCTCCTCAAATCATCGGGTCACTCCGCGGGGTCTGAATGTAATCACAGTGGCTTCATAAAAAAAAAAAAACTATAAGTTCAGTCTTCCATCACCTCTGTCGAAATCACGGGCTGTCTAGGGGTCAATCCACCATCTTATATTTAATTCGCTCCTCAGTTTGGGCCGGCTGACAACAACTTGGCGCAGCGATATAGCACAAAGAGCCTTCCAAATCTTATAACAATATGGCGCCACGGGCCTCGCCTCCCTGCCGCCGTAGCCTCCGCCCACAACTTCTCACCAGATCCGCCGCAGGAAGGCCTCGTAGCTCGTAATGCACCTCCGGCAGTAGGATTATGTAGATTCGGGGGCCTGCGGCTTGTCTCCGCAGGGTACAACTGTTTCGCACCAGGGGAGATCTTCTGCCTCCTGCACGGCCTGCACTGTGCCTTTCCGACTACGGGCTTAATTAGCCACCGCAGCCGCCCTCCGGTCACCTTGCTTCTCCGCAGCGCTATCGGCCCGGCGGGCACTTCTCCTCATCTCAGGCCCCCGGCCAGCCAGTCGAGTCGGAGTCGCAGGCGTCTGCTTCCCCGTCAATCCGGTCTTCTAGTACAGATACCCAGCAGGTTGAACGATACCTGACGTGTAGGATAATTGAAGGATTACTCGTCCGACCTACGGAGCGCACTCAGAGAGTAGCCATTCCGGAGCACAGCAGGCCATGCCCCCAGGCCTCAGCACCCTTAGTTCTCCTGAAGAGGGTACCCCTGAGTACCTTTCCACCTCTGAATCGCCCTGTAACTCTGCCTGCAACACAAATAAAAAGATTAGAACATATTTCCCCCCACCCTGAAAACGCCGGGTAAGCGATAGGGAGGGAAATGGCATCAGGGTGAGGGGACAAAGAGGCCGCTAGGTGGGAGGGGGAGGAATTTATACTTCTCCACGCCCCCCACCCCGGCCGGAAGTGACGAGCGGGACCCTCCAGGGATCTCGGAACACTAGGCTGCTCCTTGTGCCATCCTGTGGCACTAAGGGGTCCGCCCTCTTATGAGGGTCCCCTGCGGGGACGTGTCGGTCAGCCCGCATAGAGCCAATATCGGCCCCACTGACCAGCCCTCCCGCAGCAACATACATGTAGCATAAATAAGCAGACAAGACAACTTTTTTGGTGGAAAGAATTGCTGCAGGTTTATTAGCATACAAATATGCCAACATGGTGGGTTATCTTATAGGCGATCCAAAGGCAAGCTGCCCCTCGTGGCCTACCACCTGATGGGCCAAACTTGCATCGTGGCCTTAGCCAATCGGTGCTTAGCGGTTGTGGTGAGGGGATAGCCACTCCCACTTCCGGTGAACCATCGGTCCACCGTCTTGCTCACGCCCCCCCTATGAGGGGTGGGGCGTTCCAACAATCCCCGGTTGTACAGGTTTCCAACCGCCTGTAGGACAGACGGGGCGCCGTTGCACCCCAGGGTTCACCGCACAGACTTCCCGGGGATATTAGGCCTCAGCACCCTTTGTTCTCCTGAAGAGGGTACCCCTGAGTACATTTCCGCCTCTGAATCGCCCTGTAACTCCGCCACAGCCCTGGGTGTGGCGACCGTCGCAGCCAGGGCCCCCCACCAAGGCTGGCATTCCTACTTACATCCTGCTATTTCTAGGGCCTCTCCCCTATCCAGCAAGAATCGGTCCATGCTTATACTGGGCAGATGTACCCCCTCGTTCTCAAAACACCCTGTGAATTTGGCGTGTAGCACCCAAGTCTAATGAAGCCAAGTCTCCTCTGCCCAGTGAGATTACGCATAGCGCATAGAACATCCTGCGCGCAGGCTCCAATGCTTCCCTGCCGAGCTCTCTGCCACAGGAGCCAGGGGTGATTTCCGACCACTGAAGATTGACCAGACAATTTCGTAGTTCTTTCTGCACATGGCAATGGTGTCACATAGGTTTGAGGGAATAAATGTATGGTGTCCGTCGTTAGACCTGCACCATTTCGTAAAGTGTCCCTACACAACCTGTGACACTACAAGATTATGTGTCACATGTTTCGCTATAGTCATGTTGGTGGATCTGTCCAGTGATACAGAGGGGTTTATGGGGCGGGGTATATGTACAGACACAGGAATTTCCTTTAGTGAGGGAAGCGGGAGAAGTCCCCCCACCCGCTCTTGATAACAGTCCCACACCCTGTACCTTGCCCCCACCCCGGCTGATGGTTCCAGTGACAGGCACTCCGTGCGCTCAGTCCCTACAGAGGTATGTTTCCCTGACTGGGGTGAGTAAACGGTGCGCACATCTATACAATAGTGGGTATGTTACTCTAGAGATGGGCTGCCCCATCAGACTCACTTCCCGACCCTCACCCCGCCAGACCCCGTCGCCACACTGAATCGTGGGCTGGCCACGCAGGGCTCATACACCATTCGTCCAGGCCGGAAGCTCGAGGCTGCACAAAACACCGGGAGGGCCCCTGAATCTCCAGAGGGTCACTTGAGTCCTCCGAGGAAGGCACCAGGTCGAGTCCTCCAAGGGGTGAGCTGTGCGGGGTGTTATGTGCACGCTCTGGGCAGCTGCTCCCTATTCAGGCTGTATTCGGTTCTCTGCAAGAAAAGGTGCTATGGTGAATGCACAGAACAGGAAGGGGCTGTGATGGGGTTTCTGTGGCAGCCGAAGCCCCTGCTGCCTCCTCTCCTGCAAGAAGCAGACGTGCTGTGCTGGTCGCAATGAGGCAGGAGCTTCCTTTCCTGTGCAGCCGGTTCCATCTGCTCTCTGTGGGCCGTTCTGCCTCGGGTTCTGTTCTTCGTGTGCCTTGAATTACTTGCAAGATGTTGAGGTGCCGTGATCTCCCTGAGGCGGCTGTTTTTTCTTCTTCTCTGGTCTGTGCAGCTGTCTCCTCCTGGTCGCAGCAAGCCCTCATGGTAGCTGCTATCCCCGTATTGTTTCGTGGTTTCTTGTGGCTCAGTGGCACTTCGCCGGCTGCGCTCTGCCGGAAGCACAAACCAGGTGCCAAACTGTAGTAGGGTAATGTTGCACTGCATGTACTCTACCTCAGCCTGCCAATCATCAAAAGAGGAACGACTGAGTTTAAAGAGCCCATATTATTCAAACCAACATGCCACCCGTAACACCATTTTGCGCGAGTGTTGCGCACTCGCCACAGTGAGACATGTGCTTTCAATTATCGCGCCCGTGTCTGGGCATGATAATAGAAACCACATGATGGCTGGTGCTCGTAACAGACACCAATAGGCCGTGGGCGGAGCAATGTGCCGCCTTTGGCTAATTGCGTGCTGTCTTTAATAAAAAGACGCATGCAAAGGCCAATAGCGGGTCACAAAAGGAAAAGCACACGCACAAGCGTGTGCGATTCCTAGTTACATTTTCAAAACCCCCCTCAAGAGGTCTCTCGCTGCACAACAGTGCTACGTACTACAACGCAGGCGCAAGACCTAAAAAGTCAAAGAAAGCCTGGAAAAACAGAACAGAGAAACATAACAGAACAAGAGAAAGGAGGACACAGGAAAGCAGAAACTGACTCACACTGGGCCACAAGGGATGAGGTGCAGACGGGAGCCTGCCAGAGGAGGGCCTTGAACAATAAACCTAGAGCGCAGCTGGCAAACAGCTACCAGGTGAAGCTGCACAGTGGGGGGAGCAACGCACGCTGGCAAGGTCAGTGAGGTTGCTCCTTCTCCGCAGCCGCTATTAAGAAGTCTTGGTGAGATGGGAATGTTGGTCAGCTGGTAGTCAGGAGGCGGGAAGTGAGGCTGAAAGGAGGCAGACCCACAGGGAACGAGCAGCGGTAGGGCTAGAAGAAAGGACCAGAGCAAGGGAAAAAAGTGAAAAACCAAACAAAAAATAAAAAGACAGAGAAAGGCTAGAAAAACAGAACTGAACAAAACAAGAGAAAGGAGGAAACAGGAAAGCAGAGACAGGCTCACCACTGGGACCATAGGGATGAGGTGCAGACAGGAGCCTGTAGGTGGAGGAGTGCCTTGAACACTAAACCTGTAGCGTAGCGGGCAAACAGCTACCAGGTAGAGGTGTGTGGCAGGGGAGCAACGCATGCTGCAAGGCCTGTAAGGTTGCCCCTCAGGGTCAGTGAGGTTTCTTCGCTCTGTGATTATCTTCAGGGGATCTATCAGGCTACCGGCTAAGACATGATTGACCCAGTTACCCTTTTCCTGCAGATGTTGGAGCTGCTGAGACTTCTTGAACTTCTCTTGAGAGACCGAGATTACCTTGGAGGAATCGAGAGAGGCCTTGATATCAATGTTGAAAAGCAAAATGCCAGACTCCTGGCGCACTACTTGTTCGGGGATGAAGTCCTCTTGGAGGCTGAAGGTCCTTGGAAGACATGAAACCGCCCTGTTACCTCCAGTAAGTTCCACACAGCGGGATTGCTGTGAGCTAGAGGGAGGCCCGCCCTCTTCTCCACCACTCTGCACATATGGCACTTTACAGGTATATTGCACTTTATGTATCATCAAAATGCACGATACATGTGGCACTTCATAGGCACATTTCACCTTATGTATGATTAAAATACATGATATCACACTATGCACTTTACGAAAGGTCGACCTAGGGGGTCAACCCCAATGTACTTAAGAGCTGCTATATGCCTCAGAGAACCCAGGGAGATCAAGTGCTGTAGGATCTTTTAGAACCGAGCACCTTGCACTTGAAGAACCAGGAGCTGCTATGCTTTTATACACTGTAGAGCACCTTGTGAAATTAAGTACTGTAGGATCTCTGAGAACCAAACACCTTACACTGTGCGGAACAGGTACACAGGACCCATTATTGATGTGGACAGGGTAGTATCACTGAGGGTGAAAGGAGTCGCATCCTGTGCCTTATATGGATGTATAGAAAAAAGCACAAACTGGAAATAACAACATACTCTTGTTATGTTATGTTATCCGGGGTTTTATAAAGCGCACAGCTACTCTACTGAGTGTCCCGGCGCTAAGTGAGTATGACTGAGCTAGACAGGAAGAGAAACCAAGTGTACCGTGGGCAAAGTATTACGTTATTGCTGAAACAGCCATGTTTTTCAAGGGTTTTCTGAAAGGAAGCAGATCGTGGAGGAGCCTCACAGCAAGTGGCAGATCATTCCATAACTTAGCCACTTTCAGCCGAAGAGAGAGGCCTCCAATACAAGAGTATTTCACCACCGGAGTGCATGCTAAAGTCAATGTGGCAGAGCGAATAGAGCATTGAGGATAATAAAATTGCACTCTCTTCCTCAAGTAAGGGGCACCGTACCCATGTAAAGCCTTAAAAGCAGGCACCAGGGCCTTGAACTGTATCCGCTTCCGAACCGAAAGTCAGTGGAGAGACTTCAGATGAGCAGACATTCAGGTCCTGGGGCCAAGAGAAAGAATAGCTCTAGCCGCCGCGTTTTGCACTACTTGAATGCGGCTGAGTAAATACTCTGGAAGCCCCAGATAAAGGATGTTAACGTAGACCAGCCTGGATCCAATCAAGGCCTGGACCACAGTTTTCCTGCAGGGGATCGAGAGCAATGGAAGAAACTGTTTAATCATTTTCAAAAACCCAAAGCTCTGGCCAGCCACCGTCTGGACCTGTAGCTTTATACTCAGAGAGTCATCGATTTTTACACCAAGGTTTTTTACAGACGATACTGGATTAGCTGGAGGGTGCATGTCCTGCGGCCACCAGTTCCGCCATAGGTTGGTAGAAGGGCAACCAAAGAACATGATCTCTGACTTGTCGGAATTACATTTCAGTTCATTCAACTGAAGCCAGGAGAATACCGCCGAGAGGCAGGCCATAATACCTTCCCCCTCAAAGTCCGAAACTTTGTCGCATGTAAATAGGAGTTGGGTGTGGTCAGCATACAACACTATTTTCGCTCCATGCGACTCAACAAGACTGGCCAATGGGAACATGTACAAATTGAATAGGGTTGGGCTAAGCACCGAGCCCTGGGGTACGCCAACCTCCAGAGGAGGAATTAGGGCGGAGAAAGGAGGAGCCCACACTGTTTGTTGGCGCCCAGACAAAAAAGAAGTAAACCAATTGTGAACTGTCCCTCTAAAGCCGGCCTCCTGGAGTCTCTTCAGGAGTCGACAATGAGGGACGGTATCAAAGGCTGCTGAGAGATCTAACAATATCAGCATAGCCTTGCCGCCCTTGTCCATGACGTCCTTAATGGATTCTGAAATTTCCAGAAGCGCTGTTTCGGTGCTGAAATTATGAAATTAGGGCGGAACCCAGATTGGCTCTGATGCAGGATGTCATTCGTCTCCAAAATCGCAAAAGTAACTGAGTGAACATATTTTTCCAGAACTTTGGAAAAAAAAGGCAGAAGAGAGATTGGCCTATAATTAGCAGGAAGCTCTGGATCCAAATTGGATTTTTTTAGAAGGGGAAGGATAAGAGCTTCCTTCCACTTGTCAGGAACCAGCCCCTGCTCCAGGGATGTATTCAAAATAAAGTTCACATAAGAATTAATGGAAGGAGCCATTTATGCCAAAGTAGACGCAGGGCAAGGGTCAGAAGGGGCCCCTGATTTTAGGCTCTTCAAAATGCCCAATGAAGTAGCCAATGTCAAAGGAGGAAACTCGAAAATACAAGGATCGCTCCCTGGAGGATCAGAATGAGAGGACACTTTGTCCTGGATATTAGCCTCCGGGGAGCTAGGAAAAGTGTCCTGGATCTCTCTAATTATATCAGCAAAAAATAGAGCAATCTGCTCCACCCATGGAGAGGAAGGCGAGATTTGCGGATCCAGTGGGAATTTCTGCCGAAATGGTAAAAAAAATGAAGCGCGGGCTCCTGCGCTTTGTTATTATTTAGCCCCGAGTGGGCCAGTTCCCGGGGGCAGAAAAAAAAATTGTGGTGGGGCCCCAATCCCCTCCACACTGTCCCGGGGACCGCCACCTCCACGGGGTTTGGTTAATGAGTTATGTTATATGGACTTATACTGCGCATGGCTGCCCCAGCAACAGGGCGTCCCATCGCTTGCAGAGCGGAAGACATGCCCCCTTGGGGGGCATGCAGCCCCCCAAACCACAGGGACAGCCACCCCCGGGGCTTTTTTAATCTGTGGGGGGCTTCTAAGCCCCCCCCCAAGCCCTGGGGACCGCCACTCCCCGGGGCTTTAAAAAAAACACTCCGGTGTGTGTGGGGGGGGGGGGGCTTGAGCCCCCCCACACACCCCGGGGACTGCCACCTCCCCTGGGCACTAATATTGTAATTTGGGGGTCCATTTTGGATCCCTGAGTCCCGGGGACTACCACCCCCCGGGGCTGTGTGCACATTGGGAGGGGGGCCTCGCGGTCCCCTCCTGGAGCCTGTGATGGCTCTGGGGACCACGACCCCACATGGCCGGCTCCTGCAGTGTCCCGGGGTGCCCACCCCCGGTACACTGCTGTTTGCAATGACAGGGCGGGAGCTTCATTGAAGCGAGTGCATGTTAGCAGCTCCCCTGTGGAAAAGCAATGCCGGCTCCGGCAGGTCGCGGGGAGCCGGCGGGACCGTGGGGTATTGGGGACCCCCCCACAGTCCCCAACATATAGGGCTGGCCCAGGGGAATGTGGTCTCTGGGCCATAAGTGGCCCGGGAGAGGGGCCACGCGGCCCACCTCCTCAATTTTTAAAAAGGAAAGGCCGGCCCTGGGGGATGGGGTACCCGAGGCCAGAAATGGCCTGAGGAGCGGGGCCACACAGCCCCTCTCCAAAAATGAAGTTACATTTAAAAAATGGCCATGCCCCGTGGGATGGGGTCGCCAGGGACGATTATGGCTTCGGGAGCAGGGCCATGCAGCCCCCTACCAATTTGTTTAACAAAATAAATAAAAGAGGGGTCAGGCCCTGGTGGATGGGGTCCCCAGGGCCAATAAATTAGGAAAAGAAGGGGGCCACACAGTCCTCCTTCTTTAAATTTTTGTATTTTTTAAAAACCCGGAATCACGCCATAGGCCCGCCCCCTCCCTGCAGCACTCTGCAAATGCGCCCCCTGGCACGTTTGCAGATGTGGAACTAGCCCACCAGGAACCTTCAGTATACGCCAGGGAGCTGTGTTGCAGAGAGGTGTTTAGAGGCCACACCCCTTTTTTACACCTCTCTGCAACGCAGCTCTGTGGCACTTAATGGAGGTACCTGGTGGGCTAGTTGGCCCCCAGGGAGCCTCAGGATTGAAGAGAAATTAATTTCCCAACTTAAAACGCGCCACAGTGCGTGTTTGCAGACATCTCACCTCAGGCTCCTCGCCCTTCCTTCACCGTTGTGCAAATATGCCCCCTGGCGAGTTGTAAGTTGGGGAATTAATTCCCCTTCAATACTGAGGATCCTTGAGGGCCAACTAGCCCATCAGGTACCTCCAGTATGCGCCAGGGAGCTGCGTTGCAGAGAGGTGTTTAGAGGCAACACCCCTTTTTACACCTCTCTGCAAAGCAGCTCTGTGGCGCTTACTGAAGGTACCTAGTGTGCTATTTGGACCCCAGTGACCCTCAGGATTCAAGGGGACTTAATCTCCCAACTTAAAATGGCCACAGGGCTTGTTTACTCAGTGGTGAAGGGAGGGAACGGGGCCTGAGGTGACGAGTGCAAACACGCCCTGTGGTGCGTTTTAAGTTGGGGAAATAATTCCTCTTCAATCCTGAGGGCCCCTGAAGGCCAACTAGCCCACCAGGTGCTTCCAGTAAGTGCCACTGCGGTGCATTGCAGAGAGGTGGACCAGGCCGTGCCCCTTTTTACACCTCTCTGCAACACAGCTCTATGGTGCTTACTGGAGGTACATAGTGGGCTAGTTGGACCCTAGGGACCCTCAGGATTCAAGGGGACTTAATCTCCCAACTTAAAAAGGCCACAGGGCGTGTTTACACAGTGGTGAAGGGAGTGGACGTGGCCTGAGGTGACGTGTTCAAACACGCCCTGTGGCGCTTTTTAAGTTGGGGAAATACTTCCCCTTCAATCCTGAGGGCCTCTTGGGGCCAACTAGCCCACCAGGTGCTTCCAGTAAGCGCCACTACTCTGCGTTGCAGAGAGGTGGTCTAGGCCATGCCCCTTTTTACACCTCTCTGCAACCCAGCTCTGTGGTGCTTACTGGAGGTACCTAGTGGGCTAGTTGGACCCTAGGGACCATCAGGATTCAAGAGGACTTAATCTCCTAACTTAAAAAGGCCACAGGGCGCGTTTACACAGTGGTGATGGGAGGGAACGAGGCCTGAGTTGACGAGTGCAGACACGCCCTGTGGTGCGTTTTAGATTGGGGAATTAAGTCCCCTTTAATCCTGAGAGTCCCTGGGTCCAATTAGCACACCATGAACCTCCAGTAAGCACCACAGAGCTGCGTTGCAGAGAGGTGGTCCGAGGCCATGCCCTATTTTACACCGCTCTGCAATGCAACTCTGTGGCACTTTCTGGGCATACCTGGTGGGTGAGTTGGACCCCAGGGACCCTCAGGATTCAAGGGAACCTTTCCCCTAACTTAAAACGTCCACAGGGCGTGTTTGCACATCTGTCACCTCAGGCCCTCCCTCCCTTCACAGGTGTGCAAATGCACTCTGTGGTGCGTTTTAAGAGGTAGTTTTAATTCCTCTGCCCTATTAAGTACTAGGGGCTTACAGAGGAGTTCATGCTAATTACAGGGGTACCCCAACGCATAGTGTTCCCTAGTGTATGTAGGTGTTTTCACTGTATTCAAAGTGTCTTTTTTAGCATCTCACTGACTCTAGGCCTGGTTAGTCAGAGTCAGTTAACACCAGTACCCATCTGATAAAGTTGTGGGTACAGGATGTTTTTGTAACAAGGCCTCTTTCTGCTCCTCTGTTGGTTCTTTCTGGAAATGTCTTGCCTCTTCCTGCACTTGTCTTTGTCTTTGAGGATTTCTGGTTCTTCTTTCTGCATTTCTTTTACTTCTTTCTGTGTGTGTTTTCTTCTTTCATCACATGTCCAACCTCTGTAGGCATAGTTAGAAACTAGCATTTAAAAAACCTTAGAAATTCACTTAAAAAACCATAGGTTTCAGGCACGTTATAGTTAGAAATTAGCATTTAAAAAACCTTTGAAATTCACTGAAACAACCATAGGTTTCAGGCACGTTATAGTTAGAAATTAGCATTTAAAAAACCTTAGAAACTCACTGAAAAAACCATAGGTTTTAGGGGCTTTATGGTTAGTTGGACATTTCACTCGTACAAAACCATAGAAATTCCCCCGTTATAGTTAGTTCAGCTAACTATAACTTGCGCGCCCGCAATGCACTGCTGATAAAGTCACATATTACATCACTCATGACATGGTCAGTGACATCACTCATGACATCATTGATGACATCTCAAATGACATCTCAAATGACATCACTGATGCCATCACTAATTAAATCATTCAGTGAATATGTGTTTTTCTGAAAATTAAATGTTTATATATGTATATCTCAAGGTCGATGGCAAAATAAATGGATATGTAAGTGTCTAAATGGATGTTTTTTTTGTAAAATTGATTATATAACTGACTGATTAAGTGTATGTTAGTGAATACATGGGTTAGTAAGTAATATGTACATATCTGTATCAGTCTCTAACTTTGTGTATAAGTGGCTGCATGGATTGGTGAGTAGGTACATGAGTGTCTATATGGATTTTTAGTTTTTTTTTTAGTATCAGTATGAGTGTTTGAGTTTCTGTATGGTTCCGTGGGGGGTATTACTTAGCACATATATGTATGAATGAGTTACTCAATGTTTGTATGTTTTGAAAACAGCATGTGTGCAGGACTGTATGAGTGGATGTGTGTGTATGAGTGTGTTAGTGAGTGAATGACTGTCTCAATAGTGTGTTTATGAGTAACTACATATGTTTTAAAATAGTATATATTTGTTTTTGTGTATATAAGTGAATACATGACAGAGTGAGGTATTGGAAGAGTTCCTGTATAAATAAGTATGATTTTTAATAAGTGTTGGTTTTGATTCCTATTTGACTTTCAACAGCCAAATTTGAAAGGTTGCAGGTAAATGCTAAGGGACCTTGAAAACTACACGAAAGATTCTTGACCTCTTGCCACCAAATGCAAGGAAGACAATTGTTCATGCCAAATTGCAAACGGCACAGAATGCGGCTGCCCGCCTGGTACTAAGTCTCCCAAGAAGAGCTTCTGCTAAGAAAGCGTTGGCCAAATTACATTGGCTACCAGTGGAGAAAAGAATTGTTTTTAAGGCCATGTGTCACTGCCACCACATTCTATCTAGGAAAGGCCCGCGGTACCTGCAACCATTGTTAACACAGTACACACCAGGCCGGTCTTTAAAATCGCTAGGTAAAGCACTTGTGACAGTTCCCAGAATTTTTAAGGCCAGAATGGGCACACGTTCCTTTAGATATCTCGCGGCCAAGGCCTGGAACTCCCTACCAATGGATATAAGAACAGAACAATGTGAATCCAGATTTCGCAAACTACTGAAGACCTGGCTGTTCTCAAAAACGTATTGAATTACAGCTTTTGGGTCAGATATGTAATGGTCTCCTATATCCTCTACGAAGAACCGTTTAGCGCGGGGACACACCGGTGGTGTAACCATGCGCTCTATAAATGGCAAACTAAACTATCTGTAAGTTTCTGTTCAAGTAAGTGTGGCCGTGTGTGTATAACTGTTTATGCAAGTAAATGGATGTTTGATACTTTGCATGTGTAACTATGTGTGTGAGTAACTTTATGGATTAGTGTTGGAGTGTAACGAATGTATAGGTGAATGAGTACATTTGATAAATGAGTTCATGTATGAATGACTGTATAGGACTGTTGGTGAATGAGTGGATGTGTGTGTAGATCTTGAAATTACTGAATAGGTGTGTTGTAAGTGGTATTGGTATGTCTATTGTTTTGAAAATGTTAGTTTCTATTTTTGAGTGTGTATATTAAAGGTTATATTAGGGTGAGAGGCCACTCTATCACAAGGATGATGTCATCAGTGATGTCATTTGAGATGCCATCAGTGATGTCATGAGTGATGTCACTGACCATGTTATGAGTGATGTAATATGTGACGTCATCAGCAGTGCATTGCGGGAGCGCGAGTTATAGTTAGCTGAACTAACTATAACGGGGGAATTTCTATGGTTTTGTACAAGTGAAATGTCCAACTAACTATAACGCCCCTGAAACCTATGGTTTTTTCAGTGAATTTATATATATATATATATATATATATATATATATATATATCCATCACAGTGCAGGAACCCTTTTGGAAAAAGCCACAAGGAAGCTGTTAAGAGCACACATTTATTGGCAGCATGCTGACAGTAGGCTCAATAGTAGTCCTGTTTTCAAAATTAATTAGTCACTCCAAACGCGTTTCGGGAATTACCATTTCCCTTCGTCAGTGGCGTGCAGGCAAAGCAAAGTGTCAGCGCCATAATGTTTTTTAAATGCTCAATCCCCGCCCATCCAGGCGGGGCCGTGAATACGGCCCTCTGGGTATTGTAGTGCTGGTAAATAAATCCACAGTGGGTGCGCTGATCACTGCAAAGATTTTAAAAAGTTATTTTCATCCCATGTGGGTAGAAACAGGAAACCTTGGTCCGCTGTCCTGTTTAGATGCTGTCAACGTGTGGTAGTGGGCACCACCCTGCATGGCGCACACCCACCTTCCATCCAGTCAGCACAGACACCGATTTCGTGTCTGCAGGCCCGCAGTTCAGCGGTGAGCTTTTTCCGCGACCGGCAAGCCGCTATACATCCATCACAGTGCAGGAACCCTTTTGGAAAAAGCCACAAGGAAGCTGTTAAGAGCACACATTTATTGGCAGCATGCTGACAGTAGGCTCAATAGTAGTCCTGTTTTCAAAATTAATTAGTCACTCCAAACGCGTTTCGGGAATTACCATTTCCCTTCGTCAGTGGCGTGCAGGCAAAGCAAAGTGTCAGCGCCATAATGTTTTTTAAATGCTCAATCCCCGCCCATCCAGGCGGGGCCGTGAATACGGCCCTCTGGGTATTGTAGTGCTGGTAAATAAATCCACAGTGGGTGCGCTGATCACTGCAAAGATTTTAAAAAGTTATTTTCATCCCATGTGGGTAGAAACAGGAAACCTTGGTCCGCTGTCCTGTTTAGATGCTGTCAACGTGTGGTAGTGGGCACCACCCTGCATGGCGCACACCCACCTTCCATCCAGTCAGCACAGACACCGATTTCGTGTCTGCAGGCCCGCAGTTCAGCGGTGAGCTTTTTCCGCGACCGGCAAGCCGCTATACATCCATCACAGTGCAGGAACCCTTTTGGAAAAAGCCACAAGGAAGCTGTTAAGAGCACACATTTATTGGCAGCATGCTGACAGTAGGCTCAATAGTAGTCCTGTTTTCAAAATTAATTAGTCACTCCAAACGCGTTTCGGGAATTACCATTTCCCTTCGTCAGTGGCGTGCAGGCAAAGCAAAGTGTCAGCGCCATAATGTTTTTTAAATGCTCAATCCCCGCCCATCCAGGCGGGGCCGTGAATACGGCCCTCTGGGTATTGTAGTGCTGGTAAATAAATCCACAGTGGGTGCGCTGATCACTGCAAAGATTTTAAAAAGTTATTTTCATCCCATGTGGGTAGAAACAGGAAACCTTGGTCCGCTGTCCTGTTTAGATGCTGTCAACGTGTGGTAGTGGGCACCACCCTGCATGGCGCACACCCACCTTCCATCCAGTCAGCACAGACACCGATTTCGTGTCTGCAGGCCCGCAGTTCAGCGGTGAGCTTTTTCCGCGACCGGCAAGCCGCTATACATCCATCACAGTGCAGGAACCCTTTTGGAAAAAGCCACAAGGAAGCTGTTAAGAGCACACATTTATTGGCAGCATGCTGACAGTAGGCTCAATAGTAGTCCTGTTTTCAAAATTAATTAGTCACTCCAAACGCGTTTCGGGAATTACCATTTCCCTTCGTCAGTGGCGTGCAGGCAAAGCAAAGTGTCAGCGCCATAATGTTTTTTAAATGCTCAATCCCCGCCCATCCAGGCGGGGCCGTGAATACGGCCCTCTGGGTATTGTAGTGCTGGTAAATAAATCCACAGTGGGTGCGCTGATCACTGCAAAGATTTTAAAAAGTTATTTTCATCCCATGTGGGTAGAAACAGGAAACCTTGGTCCGCTGTCCTGTTTAGATGCTGTCAACGTGTGGTAGTGGGCACCACCCTGCATGGCGCACACCCACCTTCCATCCAGTCAGCACAGACACCGATTTCGTGTCTGCAGGCCCGCAGTTCAGCGGTGAGCTTTTTCCGCGACCGGCAAGCCGCTATACATCCATCACAGTGCAGGAACCCTTTTGGAAAAAGCCACAAGGAAGCTGTTAAGAGCACACATTTATTGGCAGCATGCTGACAGTAGGCTCAATAGTAGTCCTGTTTTCAAAATTAATTAGTCACTCCAAACGCGTTTCGGGAATTACCATTTCCCTTCGTCAGTGGCGTGCAGGCAAAGCAAAGTGTCAGCGCCATAATGTTTTTTAAATGCTCAATCCCCGCCCATCCAGGCGGGGCCGTGAATACGGCCCTCTGGGTATTGTAGTGCTGGTAAATAAATCCACAGTGGGTGCGCTGATCACTGCAAAGATTTTAAAAAGTTATTTTCATCCCATGTGGGTAGAAACAGGAAACCTTGGTCCGCTGTCCTGTTTAGATGCTGTCAACGTGTGGTAGTGGGCACCACCCTGCATGGCGCACACCCACCTTCCATCCAGTCAGCACAGACACCGATTTCGTGTCTGCAGGCCCGCAGTTCAGCGGTGAGCTTTTTCCGCGACCGGCAAGCCGCTATACATCCATCACAGTGCAGGAACCCTTTTGGAAAAAGCCACAAGGAAGCTGTTAAGAGCACACATTTATTGGCAGCATGCTGACAGTAGGCTCAATAGTAGTCCTGTTTTCAAAATTAATTAGTCACTCCAAACGCGTTTCGGGAATTACCATTTCCCTTCGTCAGTGGCGTGCAGGCAAAGCAAAGTGTCAGCGCCATAATGTTTTTTAAATGCTCAATCCCCGCCCATCCAGGCGGGGCCGTGAATACGGCCCTCTGGGTATTGTAGTGCTGGTAAATAAATCCACAGTGGGTGCGCTGATCACTGCAAAGATTTTAAAAAGTTATTTTCATCCCATGTGGGTAGAAACAGGAAACCTTGGTCCGCTGTCCTGTTTAGATGCTGTCAACGTGTGGTAGTGGGCACCACCCTGCATGGCGCACACCCACCTTCCATCCAGTCAGCACAGACACCGATTTCGTGTCTGCAGGCCCGCAGTTCAGCGGTGAGCTTTTTCCGCGACCGGCAAGCCGCTATACATCCATCACAGTGCAGGAACCCTTTTGGAAAAAGCCACAAGGAAGCTGTTAAGAGCACACATTTATTGGCAGCATGCTGACAGTAGGCTCAATAGTAGTCCTGTTTTCAAAATTAATTAGTCACTCCAAACGCGTTTCGGGAATTACCATTTCCCTTCGTCAGTGGCGTGCAGGCAAAGCAAAGTGTCAGCGCCATAATGTTTTTTAAATGCTCAATCCCTGCCCATCCAGGCGGGGCCGTGAATACGGCCCTCTGGGTATTGTAGTGCTGGTAAATAAATCCACAGTGGGTGCGCTGATCACTGCAAAGATTTTAAAAAGTTATTTTCATCCCATGTGGGTAGAAACAGGAAACCTTGGTCCGCTGTCCTGTTTAGATGCTGTCAACGTGTGGTAGTGGGCACCACCCTGCATGGCGCACACCCACCTTCCATCCAGTCAGCACAGACACCGATTTCGTGTCTGCAGGCCCGCAGTTCAGCGGTGAGCTTTTTCCGCGACCGGCAAGCCGCTATACATCCATCACAGTGCAGGAACCCTTTTGGAAAAAGCCACAAGGAAGCTGTTAAGAGCACACATTTATTGGCAGCATGCTGACAGTAGGCTCAATAGTAGTCCTGTTTTCAAAATTAATTAGTCACTCCAAACGCGTTTCGGGAATTACCATTTCCCTTCGTCAGTGGCGTGCAGGCAAAGCAAAGTGTCAGCGCCATAATGTTTTTTAAATGCTCAATCCCCGCCCATCCAGGCGGGGCCGTGAATACGGCCCTCTGGGTATTGTAGTGCTGGTAAATAAATCCACAGTGGGTGCGCTGATCACTGCAAAGATTTTAAAAAGTTATTTTCATCCCATGTGGGTAGAAACAGGAAACCTTGGTCCGCTGTCCTGTTTAGATGCTGTCAACGTGTGGTAGTGGGCACCACCCTGCATGGCGCACACCCACCTTCCATCCAGTCAGCACAGACACCGATTTCGTGTCTGCAGGCCCGCAGTTCAGCGGTGAGCTTTTTCCGCGACCGGCAAGCCGCTATACATCCATCACAGTGCAGGAACCCTTTTGGAAAAAGCCACAAGGAAGCTGTTAAGAGCACACATTTATTGGCAGCATGCTGACAGTAGGCTCAATAGTAGTCCTGTTTTCAAAATTAATTAGTCACTCCAAACGCGTTTCGGGAATTACCATTTCCCTTCGTCAGTGGCGTGCAGGCAAAGCAAAGTGTCAGCGCCATAATGTTTTTTAAATGCTCAATCCCCGCCCATCCAGGCGGGGCCGTGAATACGGCCCTCTGGGTATTGTAGTGCTGGTAAATAAATCCACAGTGGGTGCGCTGATCACTGCAAAGATTTTAAAAAGTTATTTTCATCCCATGTGGGTAGAAACAGGAAACCTTGGTCCGCTGTCCTGTTTAGATGACTTTTAATAGAGACAGCGGCGAGCCCATTTTTCGTTTACAACACGCCACAGAAGAAGGGATGTGGTAAGTCCCGAAACGCGTCTGGCGAACTGAATAACTAGAGGAGGTTCCTTGGTTTGAGCTGCCATCAGCATGCTGTAAATAAAGAAGGTGTTCATGAAAACTTCCCAGTGGTCTTTCCAATTTGGGTGACTGGAAACGTGTGATGTTTAGCGGCCGCTCCCGGTCGCGGAAATGACCCACCGTGCATAGTACGGGTCCCAGCCAGCACCTAACTGGAGCTACAGCAAGGAGGGAAGGAGGGAGAGTGCAGTGTCCAGGATTGCGCTCACCTCAACATTGTTTGCAGCAACAAAGCACGATGGCACACGGCCATTTTTCCACCTTTCCCACTTGGGATTTGACAATGACTTTTGATTTTGATGGACCGCGCTTCCCACAAGGGATTAACTACCAAGGCACTACAACACCCAAGAGGCCGTGTTAGCGGCCACGCCCACTGAGGGGCAGGTGTTCAACTTTTAATAGAGACAGCGGCGAGCCCATTTTTCGTTTACAACACGCCACAGAAGAAGGGATGTGGTAAGTCCCGAAACGCGTCTGGCGAACTGAATAACTAGAGGAGGTTCCTTGGTTTGAGCTGCCATCAGCATGCTGTAAATAAAGAAGGTGTTCATGAAAACTTCCCAGTGGTCTTTCCAATTTGGGTGACTGGAAACGTGTGATGTTTAGCGGCCGCTCCCGGTCGCGGAAATGACCCACCGTGCATAGTACGGGTCCCAGCCAGCACCTAACTGGAGCTACAGCAAGGAGGGAAGGAGGGAGAGTGCAGTGTCCAGGATTGCGCTCACCTCAACATTGTTTGCAGCAACAAAGCACGATGGCACACGGCCATTTTTCCACCTTTCCCACTTGGGATTTGACAATGACTTTTGATTTTGATGGACCGCGCTTCCCACAAGGGATTAACTACCAAGGCACTACAACACCCAAGAGGCCGTGTTAGCGGCCACGCCCACTGAGGGGCAGGTGTTCAACTTTTAATAGAGACAGCGGCGAGCCCATTTTTCGTTTACAACACGCCACAGAAGAAGGGATGTGGTAAGTCCCGAAACGCGTCTGGCGAACTGAATAACTAGAGGAGGTTCCTTGGTTTGAGCTGCCATCAGCATGCTGTAAATAAAGAAGGTGTTCATGAAAACTTCCCAGTGGTCTTTCCAATTTGGGTGACTGGAAACGTGTGATGTTTAGCGGCCGCTCCCGGTCGCGGAAATGACCCACCGTGCATAGTACGGGTCCCAGCCAGCACCTAACTGGAGCTACAGCAAGGAGGGAAGGAGGGAGAGTGCAATGTCCAGGATTGCGCTCACCTCAACATTGTTTGCAGCAACAAAGCACGATGGCACACGGCCATTTTTCCACCTTTCCCACTTGGGATTTGACAATGACTTTTGATTTTGATGGACCGCGCTTCCCACAAGGGATTAACTACCAAGGCACTACAACACCCAAGAGGCCGTGTTAGCGGCCACGCCCACTGAGGGGCAGGTGTTCAACTTTTAATAGAGACAGCGGCGAGCCCATTTTTCGTTTACAACACGCCACAGAAGAAGGGATGTGGTAAGTCCCGAAACGCGTCTGGCGAACTGAATAACTAGAGGAGGTTCCTTGGTTTGAGCTGCCATCAGCATGCTGTAAATAAAGAAGGTGTTCATGAAAACTTCCCAGTGGTCTTTCCAATTTGGGTGACTGGAAACGTGTGATGTTTAGCGGCCGCTCCCGGTCGCGGAAATGACCCACCGTGCATAGTACGGGTCCCAGCCAGCACCTAACTGGAGCTACAGCAAGGAGGGAAGGAGGGAGAGTGCAGTGTCCAGGATTGCGCTCACCTCAACATTGTTTGCAGCAACAAAGCACGATGGCACACGGCCATTTTTCCACCTTTCCCACTTGGGATTTGACAATGACTTTTGATTTTGATGGACCGCGCTTCCCACAAGGGATTAACTACCAAGGCACTACAACACCCAAGAGGCCGTGTTAGCGGCCACGCCCACTGAGGGGCAGGTGTTCAACTTTTAATAGAGACAGCGGCGAGCCCATTTTTCGTTTACAACACGCCACAGAAGAAGGGATGTGGTAAGTCCCGAAACGCGTCTGGCGAACTGAATAACTAGAGGAGGTTCCTTGGTTTGAGCTGCCATCAGCATGCTGTAAATAAAGAAGGTGTTCATGAAAACTTCCCAGTGGTCTTTCCAATTTGGGTGACTGGAAACGTGTGATGTTTAGCGGCCGCTCCCGGTCGCGGAAATGACCCACCGTGCATAGTACGGGTCCCAGCCAGCACCTAACTGGAGCTACAGCAAGGAGGGAAGGAGGGAGAGTGCAGTGTCCAGGATTGCGCTCACCTCAACATTGTTTGCAGCAACAAAGCACGATGGCACACGGCCATTTTTCCACCTTTCCCACTTGGGATTTGACAATGACTTTTGATTTTGATGGACCGCGCTTCCCACAAGGGATTAACTACCAAGGCACTACAACACCCAAGAGGCCGTGTTAGCGGCCACGCCCACTGAGGGGCAGGTGTTCAACTTTTAATAGAGACAGCGGCGAGCCCATTTTTCGTTTACAACACGCCACAGAAGAAGGGATGTGGTAAGTCCCGAAACGCGTCTGGCGAACTGAATAACTAGAGGAGGTTCCTTGGTTTGAGCTGCCATCAGCATGCTGTAAATAAAGAAGGTGTTCATGAAAACTTCCCAGTGGTCTTTCCAATTTGGGTGACTGGAAACGTGTGATGTTTAGCGGCCGCTCCCGGTCGCGGAAATGACCCACCGTGCATAGTACGGGTCCCAGCCAGCACCTAACTGGAGCTACAGCAAGGAGGGAAGGAGGGAGAGTGCAGTGTCCAGGATTGCGCTCACCTCAACATTGTTTGCAGCAACAAAGCACGATGGCACACGGCCATTTTTCCACCTTTCCCACTTGGGATTTGACAATGACTTTTGATTTTGATGGACCGCGCTTCCCACAAGGGATTAACTACCAAGGCACTACAACACCCAAGAGGCCGTGTTAGCGGCCACGCCCACTGAGGGGCAGGTGTTCAACTTTTAATAGAGACAGCGGCGAGCCCATTTTTCGTTTACAACACGCCACAGAAGAAGGGATGTGGTAAGTCCCGAAACGCGTCTGGCGAACTGAATAACTAGAGGAGGTTCCTTGGTTTGAGCTGCCATCAGCATGCTGTAAATAAAGAAGGTGTTCATGAAAACTTCCCAGTGGTCTTTCCAATTTGGGTGACTGGAAACGTGTGATGTTTAGCGGCCGCTCCCGGTCGCGGAAATGACCCACCGTGCATAGTACGGGTCCCAGCCAGCACCTAACTGGAGCTACAGCAAGGAGGGAAGGAGGGAGAGTGCAGTGTCCAGGATTGCGCTCACCTCAACATTGTTTGCAGCAACAAAGCACGATGGCACACGGCCATTTTTCCACCTTTCCCACTTGGGATTTGACAATGACTTTTGATTTTGATGGACCGCGCTTCCCACAAGGGATTAACTACCAAGGCACTACAACACCCAAGAGGCCGTGTTAGCGGCCACGCCCACTGAGGGGCAGGTGTTCAACTTTTAATAGAGACAGCGGCGAGCCCATTTTTCGTTTACAACACGCCACAGAAGAAGGGATGTGGTAAGTCCCGAAACGCGTCTGGCGAACTGAATAACTAGAGGAGGTTCCTTGGTTTGAGCTGCCATCAGCATGCTGTAAATAAAGAAGGTGTTCATGAAAACTTCCCAGTGGTCTTTCCAATTTGGGTGACTGGAAACGTGTGATGTTTAGCGGCCGCTCCCGGTCGCGGAAATGACCCACCGTGCATAGTACGGGTCCCAGCCAGCACCTAACTGGAGCTACAGCAAGGAGGGAAGGAGGGAGAGTGCAGTGTCCAGGATTGCGCTCACCTCAACATTGTTTGCAGCAACAAAGCACGATGGCACACGGCCATTTTTCCACCTTTCCCACTTGGGATTTGACAATGACTTTTGATTTTGATGGACCGCGCTTCCCACAAGGGATTAACTACCAAGGCACTACAACACCCAAGAGGCCGTGTTAGCGGCCACGCCCACTGAGGGGCAGGTGTTCAACTTTTAATAGAGACAGCGGCGAGCCCATTTTTCGTTTACAACACGCCACAGAAGAAGGGATGTGGTAAGTCCCGAAACGCGTCTGGCGAACTGAATAACTAGAGGAGGTTCCTTGGTTTGAGCTGCCATCAGCATGCTGTAAATAAAGAAGGTGTTCATGAAAACTTCCCAGTGGTCTTTCCAATTTGGGTGACTGGAAACGTGTGATATATATATATATATATATATATACATTTATATATATATATATATATATATATACATATATATATCCAAACCACGTTCCCCTCCAAGGAAAAGAACAAGCCACACCAGTTCTGCAGGTCAGAAAACGCGCTTAATTTTAGCATCCCAGGCATGACGCGTTTCGTCGTTTGACTTCATCAGATGCCCTAGTGATTGGGAAGTGCTTTCCGTGTCCACCTTTTCAAACCCAGCTGGCCTCATTACGATTGGGTGACGCCTGCTGGTAAACGTCAGGGAGCATCGTGAAACTCAGCACTTCCTACTATTTGGAGATGGCATCGGCCCACTTGGGAGTAATATCCTGGCACTACATATCCCAGAAGGCTTGTGGCGGCCACGCCTACCTGGGCGGGGATATGTGAACACCGAGTGCACAGGTGAAAAATGCTTGCCATTCTCCATTGGAACTCACGCCGCTGAAGAAAAGATTCACTCTTGAAACGCGTCCGGCGTTTTACTCCAGGTTGTGCTTCTATGAAGAGGGTTTGCTAGCAAGCTGCTGTCTCCGAATAAAGAGCGTTTTATTTCAACCTCCTGTGGTCTCCGTTCAAAAGTTGGTTCCTGGTATGGTTGGATATGTTACGGCTTGCCTAAGTCGAGAACTGAGACCATCAGCTACAGCAGGTCTGTTCTGACACCATCCGTGATTGAACTTGTCAGGAGGTGCATTTCTGGCGCTTTTACAGGGAGGTGCCCGTTTGCAGCTCAAGACAGCATCTACAAAGCAGAGCAGACTCTCCTACTAGACTGCACACCAGCCCACATGGGTTTTATTTTCCTACTATTTGGAGATGGCATCGGCCCACTTGGGAGTAATATCCTGGCACTACATATCCCAGAAGGCTTGTGGCGGCCACGCCTACCTGGGCGGGGATATGTGAACACCGAGTGCACAGGTGAAAAATGCTTGCCATTCTCCATTGGAACTCACGCCGCTGAAGAAAAGATTCACTCTTGAAACGCGTCCGGCGTTTTACTCCAGGTTGTGCTTCTATGAAGAGGGTTTGCTAGCAAGCTGCTGTCTCCGAATAAAGAGCGTTTTATTTCAACCTCCTGTGGTCTCCGTTCAAAAGTTGGTTCCTGGTATGGTTGGATATGTTACGGCTTGCCTAAGTCGAGAACTGAGACCATCAGCTACAGCAGGTCTGTTCTGACACCATCCGTGTTTGAACTTGTCAGGAGGTGCATATCTGGCGCTTTTACAGGGAGGTGCCCGTTTGCAGCTCAAGACAGCATCTACAAAGCAGAGCAGACTCTCCTACTAGACTGCACACCAGCCCACATGGGTTATTTTCCTACTATTTGGAGATGGCATCGGCCCACTTGGGAGTAATATCCTGGCACTACATATCCCAGAAGGCTTGTGGCGGCCACGCCTACCTGGGCGGGGATATGTGAACACCGAGTGCACAGGTGAAAAATGCTTGCCATTCTTCATTGGAACTCACGCCGCTGAAGAGAAGATTCACTCTTGAAACGCGTCCGGCGTTTTACTCCAGGTTGTGCTTCTATGAAGAGGGTTTGCTAGCAAGCTGCTGTCTCCGAATAAAGAGCGTTTTATTTCAACCTCCTGTGGTCTCCGTTCAAAAGTTGGTTCCTGGTATGGTTGGATATGTTACGGCTTGCCTAAGTCGAGAACTGAGACCATCAGCTACAGCAGGTCTGTTCTGACACCATCCGTGTTTGAACTTGTCAGGAGGTGCATATCTGGCGCTTTTACAGGGAGGTGCCCGTTTGCAGCTCAAGACAGCATCTACAAAGCAGAGCAGACTCTCCTACTAGACTGCACACCAGCCCACATGGGTTTTATTTTCCTACTATTTGGAGATGGCATCGGCCCACTTGGGAGTAATATCCTGGCACTACATATCCCAGAAGGCTTGTGGCGGCCACGCCTACCTGGGCGGGGATATGTGAACACCGAGTGCACAGGTGAAAAATGCTTGCCATTCTCCATTGGAACTCACGCCGCTGAAGAAAAGATTCACTCTTGAAACGCGTCCGGCGTTTTACTCCAGGTTGTGCTTCTATGAAGAGGGTTTGCTAGCAAGCTGCTGTCTCCGAATAAAGAGCGTTTTATTTCAACCTCCTGTGGTCTCCGTTCAAAAGTTGGTTCCTGGTATGGTTGGATATATATATATATATATACATTTATATATATATATATATATACATATATATATCCAAACCACGTTCCCCTCCAAGGAAAAGAACAAGCCACACCAGTTCTGCAGGTCAGAAAACGCGCTTTATTTAAGCATCCCAGGCATGACGCGTTTCGTCGTTTGACTTCATCAGATGCCCTAGTAATTGGGAAGTGCTTTCCGTGTCCACCTTTTCAAACCCAGCTGGCCTCATTACGATTGGGTGACGCCTGCTGGTAAACGTCAGGGAGCATCGTGAAACTCAGAACTCCGAATTTCACAATAGGCAGTCACGTAGTAAGTACTCCCCCCAGTGGGCGGTGACTGCCTATTCTCACCTGGCACTCAGATCTTTGATGGAAAAGCGGCTGACCTGGAACCATCACCCACCTGCAGGGCACACTCTGCAGCCTCGGAGCGACACCTCTGTGTGCGACGCTCCCTTGTGTGATCACGATCCAAACAGTGGGCAGGTCACAGAAGTGCAATGCGGTGGTTCGGCAGCGTCCCTAGTCTGTGAGGTAACACCAAATAGAAAGTTTGCCACTACTGCCGCCGAACAGCTTCGTTGGGTGGGGGGCTCAATTTGTGCTGTGGCCGCACAAAAACATCTCCAAACCACGTTCCCCTCCAAGGAAAAGAACAAGCCACACCAGTTCTGCAGGTCAGAAAACGTGCTTTATTTAAGCATCCCAGGCATGACGCGTTTCGTCGTTTGACTTCATCAGATGCCCTAGTGATTGGGAAATGCTTTCCGTGTCCACCTTTTCAAACCCAGCTGGCCTCATTACGATTGGGTGACGCCTGCTGGTAAACGTCAGGGAGCATCGTGAAACTCAGCACTCCGAATTTCACAATAGGCAGTCACGTAGTAAGTACTCCCCCCAGTGGGCGGTGACTGCCTATTCTCACCTGGCGCTCAGATCTTTGATGGAAAAGCGGCTGACCTGGAACCATCACCCACCCGCAGGGCACACTCTGCAGCCTCGGAGCGACACCTCTGTGTGCGACGCTCCCTTGTGTGATCACGATCCAAACAGTGGGCAGGTCACAGAAGTCCAATGCGGTGGTTCGGCAGCGTCCCCAGTCTGTGAGGTAACACCAAATAGAAAGTTTGCCACTACTGCCGCCGAACAGCTTCATTGGGTGGGGGGCTCAATTTGTGCTGTGGCCGCACAAAAACATCTCCAAACCACGTTCCCCTCCAAGGAAAAGAACAAGCCACACCAGTTCTGCAGGTCAGAAAACTCGCTTTATTTAAGCATCCCAGGCATGACGCGTTTCGTCGTTTGACTTCATCAGATGCCCTAGTGATTGGGAAGTGCTTTCCGTGTCCACCTTTTCAAACCCAGCTGGCCTCATTACGATTGGGTGACGCCTGCTGGTAAACGTCAGGGAGCATCGTGAAACTCAGCACTCCGAATTTCACAATAGGCAGTCACGTAGTAAGTACTCCCCCCAGTGGGCGGTGACTGCCTATTCTCACCTGGCGCTCAGATCTTTGATGGAAAAGTGGCTGACCTGGAACCATCACCCACCCGCAGGGCACACTCTGCAGCCTCGGAGCGACACCTCTGTGTGCGACGCTCCCTTGTGTGATCACGATCCAAACAGTGGGCAGGTCACAGAAGTGCAATGCGGTGGTTCGGCAGCGTCCCCAGTCTGTGAGGTAACACCAAATAGAAAGTTTGCCACTACTGCCGCCGAACAGCTTCGTTGGGTGGGGGGCTCAATTTGTGCTGTGGCCGCACAGAAACATCTCCAAACCACGTTCTCCTCCAAGGAAAAGAACAAGCCACACCAGTTCTGCAGGTCAGAAAACGCGCTTTATTTAAGCATCCCAGGCATGACGCGTTTCGTCGTTTGGACTTCATCAGATGCCCTAGTGATTGGGAAGTGCTTTCCGTGTCCACCTTTTCAAACCCAGCTGGCCTCATTACGATTGGGTGACGCCTGCTGGTAAACGTCAGGGAGCATCGTGAAACTCAGCACTCCGAATTTCACAATAGGCAGTCACGTAGTAAGTACTCCCCCCAGTGGGCGGTGACTGCCTATTCTCACCTGGCGCTCAGATCTTTGATGGAAAAGCGGCTGACCTGGAACCATCACCCACCCGCAGGGCACACTCTGCAGCCTCGGAGCGACACCTCTGTGTGCGACGCTCCCTTGTGTGATCACGATCCAATCAGTGGGCAGGTCACAGAAGTGCAATGCGGTGGTTCGGCAGCGTCCCCAGTCTGTGAGGTACATATATATATATTCACTTAAAAACATTTAGAAAAAACATATTAATTCACTTTAAAAAACAAAGATTTCATGGACATTATAGTTAGGCTCAGATTTCACTCGTATAAAAGCAGTGAAGATTTAGCAGTTATAGTTAATAGAGCTAACTATAACTTGTGCCCCTGCAATCTACTGCTTATGACCTCACATATTACATCACTCATGACATGGTGAGTGACATCACTCATGACATTACTGATGACATCTCAAATGACATCATCCAGTGAGTGTGAGTGTTTTCTAAAATATTATGAGTGTTAAATATATATACCAAAGTACCACAAAAGTTAAAATAGTATAGTATCTGTACTTCTAATGATACTATGTTCAACATATATTATGTGAGTTGCTGTGTGACTGTGTGTATCTGTGTGTGAGTGGGTGTCTGAGTGCCTGCTTGGGTGTGCGAGTGTGTGTGTAAGTGTCTGTATGGGTGAATACTTAGGTTTGTAAGTAGTTGTATGGGTGACTGAGTGGATGTATGAGTGACTGAATTGGTGAGTGGGTGTGTCAGTGGCTGTATGGGTGAGCAAATGGGTGTGTAAGTGACTGTATTGGTGAGTGTGTGGGTGTCTGAATGGCAGTATGAGTGAGTGACTGACAGTGGAAATTGCTGTATTAGTGAGTGAATGGCTGTTTGATTAAGAGAGTTGGTTTGTGACTGGCTGGATTGTAGAGCAAATGTCTTTGTGAATGGATGTATGGGTGAGCGAGTAGATGTGTGAGTCCTTGTATGGATGTGTGAATGGGTATGTAAGCAGTTGTGAGGGTGAATAATGTAATATAATATAATAAGCAGTGCTTTGCAGAGGCGTCAGTTATAGTTAGCTCAGTGGCCTATAAGTGATGAATTTCACTGGTTTTGAACGAGTGGAATAGGAGCTTAACTCTAACAACCCTGTAACATTTGTTTTTTTCTGTGAATTTCTAAGATTTTTTAAATTCTATTTCCTAACTATAAAGTCCCTGTGACCTTTGTTTTTTTAAAGTGAATTTCTAAGGTTATTTTTTTCCATTTACTTTCCCAAATATAACCACTAACCTTTGACAGTGAGTGTGTGAGTGAGTGTATGAGTGTCTCAGTTAGTCTGTGAGTGGGTGTGTATCTCTGATTGGGTCTGTGAGTGGGTGTGTGAGTGTCTGAGTGCTCTCTGTATTGCCTTCTGCTCTGTTTAGCCTTTTTCTGCTTGCTGTTCTGACCTCAATTTTGCCTTTCCTGCTAATTTTTCTGCCTCTGTTTTGTTTTTCCTGCTCACTTTTCTGCCCACTGTTTTGCCTCTGTCTGCTTATTGCTGACCTTTATTTTGCCTCTTTCTGCATGTTTCTCACCTTTATGTTGCCGTTTGCTGCTGTTTCTGACCTCTATTTTGCCTCTTCGTGCTCTCTTCTGACCTATATTCTTCTTCTTTCTGCTTGTTGCCGAGCGTCATTTTGCCTCTTTTTGCTCGTTGCTGACCTTGATTTTGCCTCTTTCTGCTCATTTCCCACCTTTATTTTGCCTCATGCTGCTGGTGTTTAACCTCTATTTCGCCTCTTTCTGCTCGCTTCACACCTTTATTTTGCCTCTTTCTGCTCGTTTCTCACATTTTGTTAGCCTCTTGCTGCTCATTTGTAACATTTATTCTACCTCTATCTGCTCATTTCTCACCTTTATTTTGCCTCTCTCTGCTTGTTGCTGATCTTTATTTTGTCTCTTTCTGCTTATTTGTTATTTCTCAACTCTCTTGCTTCTGGTGTCTGACCTCTATTTCGCCTCTTTCTGCTAGTTTCTGACCTTCAGCTTGACTATTTCTGCTTGTTGCTGGCCTTTATTTTGCCTCTTACTGCTCATTTTTCACCTTTATAGTGCCTCTTTCTGCTCATTTCTGACCTTTATTCTACCTCTATCTACTCATTTCTCACCTTTATTTAGCTTCTTTCTGCTTGTTGCTGACCTTTATTTTGCCTCTTTCTCCTCATTTCGCACCTTTATTTTGCCTCTTGGTACTGGTTTATGACCTCTATTTTGACTCTTTCTACTCATTTCTCACATTTATTGTGCCTCTTTTTGCTCCTTGCTGACACGTATTCTGCTTCTTTCATCTCGTTTTTCACCTTTGTTTTGCCTTTTTCTGATAGTTTCTCACCTTTATTCTGCCTTTTTCTGCTCGTTGCTGATCCTTATTTTGCCTCTTTCTGCTTGTTTCTCACCTTTATTTTACGTCTTTCTGCATGTTGCTGTCGTTTATTTGCCTCTTTCTGCTCATTTCTAACCTTTATTTTTCCTCTTTCTGCTTGTTTCTCACCTTCATTATGCTCTTTCTGCTAATTTTTCACCTTCATTTTGCCTCTTTCTGCTCATTGCTGACCTTTATTTAGCCTCTTTCTGCTTGTTTCTGACCTTTATTCTGCCTCTTTCTACTCATTTCCCACCTTTATCTGTCCTCGTTCTGCTCTTTGCTGGCCTTTACTCTCTATCTGCTCATTTTGGGCCTTTATTTTGCCTCTTTTTGCCCCTTTTTTCCCCAGTACTACAATCAATCAATCAATCAATCCTAATACTTGTATAGCGCACTACTCACCCGGAAGGGTCTCAAGGCGCTAGGGGGAAGGGGTCCGCTACTGCTCGAACAGCCAGGTCTTGAGTTGTCTCCTGAAGGCGAGATGGTCCTGGGTCAGCCGAAGGTGGATGGGGAGGGAGTTCCATGTCTTGGCCGCCTTGTAGGAGAAGGATCTGCCTCCGGTGGTGGCTCTTCGGATACGTGGTACGGCGGCGAGGGCGAGGCTAGTAGATCGTAGCTGGCGGGTGGGCGTGTAGAAGGTCAGGCGGTCGCTGAGGTACTTGGGGCCCAGGTCATGGAGAGACTTGTGTGCGTGGGTGAGGAGCCTGAACGTGATCCTCTTGTGGACGGGGAGCCAGTGCAGGTCCCTCAGGTGGCCGGAGATGTGGCTGCGTCGGGGGATGTCCAGGATGAGTCGGGCGGAGGCGTTCTGGATGCGTTGGAGTCTTTTCTGTAGCTTGGCTGTGGTTCCGGCGTAGACGGTGTTTCCATAGTCCAGTCGGCTGGTGACGAGTGCCTGGGTGACCGTCTTCCTGGTTTCGGTCGGGATCCATCGGAAGATCTTGCGGAGCATGCGAAGGGTGTGAAAGCATGATGAGGAGACAGCGTTGACTTGTCTGGTCATCGAGAGGGAGGAGTCCAGGATGAAGCCCAGGTTGCGTGCGTGGTCTGTTGGTTTGGGAGCGGTGCCCAGGGCGGGGGGCCACCAGGAGTCATCCCAGGCAGAGGGTGATGGTCCCAGGATGAGGACTTCCGTCTTGTCTGAGTTCAGTTTCAGGCAGCTGTTCTTCATCCATTCGGCGACGTCTTTCATCCCTTCGTGTAGGCTGGTTCTGGCGGTGTCGGGGTCTCTGGTGAGGGAGAGGATCAGCTGGGTGTCGTCGGCGTAGGAGATGATGTTGAGGTTGTGTTGGCGTGCGATGGCTGCAAGAGATCTCATGTAGACGTTGAAGAGGGTGGGGCTGAGTGATGATCCTTGCGGTACGCCGCAGATGACTTCGGTGGCCTTGGATCGAAACGGGGGGAGGCGGAATCTCTGTGTTCTTCCGGCGAGGAACGAGATGATCCACTCCAGTGCCTCCTCTTGGTTGCCGATGTTGCTGAGGCGTTGAACTAGGGTGCGGTGGCAGACAGTGTCGAACGCTGCAGAGAGGTCCAGGAGGATGAGTGCCGCTGTGTCCCCGTTGTCGAGCAGGGCTCGGATGTCGTCGGTGGCTGCGTTGAGGGCGGTCTCAGTTCTGTGGTTGGCTCTGAAACCGGACTGCGAGGGGTCGAGGGATCCGTTCGTCTCGAGGAAGGCGGCCAGCTGTCTGTTGATGATCTACTCGATGAATTTGGCATGAAAAGGGAGGAGCGAGATGGGGCGGAAGTTCTTGAGGTCGGTGGGGTCCGCTGTTGGTTTCTTCAGTAGGGCGGTGAGCTCTGCATGCTTCCAGCACTCCGGGAAGGTGGCGGTGTTGATGATGTTCCGGAGTTGGGGTGCGATGGTGGAGTCGGCCTTGTTGACGACGTAGTGGGGGCTGGGGTCAGTTGGAGATCCAGAGTGGATGGTGTTCATTGTACGGGCTGTGTCTTCGGTGGTCACCGTGGTCCAGGCGCGGAGGGTGGTGGTGGGGGGCGTTGGTTCGACGGTTGGGTGCGTGGATGGTGCGCCAAAGCTGTTGTGGATGTCGGCGATCTTGCGGTGGAAGAACGAGGCGAGAGAGTCGCAGAGATCTTGTGAAGGAGTGATGTCGTTGTTGCCGGTGCTGGGGTTGGAGAACTCCTTGATGATGCTGAAGAGTTCCTTGCTGTCCTGGGCGTTGTTGTCCAGCCGTTCCTTCAGTGATTTCTTCTTGGTGGTGCGGATAAGCTGGTGGTGCTTGCGGGTGGCGTGCTTGAGGGCGGTCATGTTGTCAGTGGTCTTGTCGAGGGTCCAGGCTTTCTCGAGGGTGCGGCAGGTCTTCTTGGAGTCCTTGAGTTCGCCGGAGAACCAGAAGGCCTTCTTGCTTCTGGGTCTGCTGGGAGGGTTCTTCAGTGGTGCGAGGTCGTCGGCGCAGGCGGTCAGCCACTGCGTGAAGTTGCGGGCTGCTTCGTTGGGGTCCGTTGTGTTGGCGGGTGGGTTCTGGCTGAGGGAGGTGGTGAGCTGGTCGGCGGTGATCTTGCTCCAGCTCCTGTGAGGAACCTGTTGCGGGTGGTGGTGGGTCGTGGTTCTTCTGAAGCTGAAGTGGACGCAGCTGTGGTCGGTCCAGTGGAGTCCTGTGGAGTGGCTGAAGGTGATGTGCTTGCTGGAGGAGAAGATGGGGTCAAGCGTGTGGCCGACGTAGTGGGTGGGGGTGTTCGCCAGTTGCTTGAGTCCGAGGTTGGCGAGGTTGTCCAGCAGGGTGATGGTGTTGCTGTCGTTGTTGTTCTCCAGGTGGAAGTTGAGGTCTCCTAGGAGGATGTAGTCGGCGGAGGGGAGGGCGTGCGGTCTGATGAAGTCCGTGATGTCTTCGCTGAAAAGTGTGCGTGGTCCCGGGGGTCTGTAGACGAGGGTGCCTCTGAGGGTCGTCTTTGGGTCGGTGTGTATCTGGAAGTGGAGGTGCTCGGCGGCGGCGACGGTGTCGTCGGAGTCGGTCGTGATGCGGATGGTGTTCTTGTGGATGATGGCGATGCCTCCTCCGGTCTGGTTGACGCGGTCCCTCCCAATGATCTTGTACCCGTCTGGGATGGCGATGGCGATGTCGGGGGCTGAGGAGACGTTCATCCAGGTTTCCGTGAGGAAGGCGATGTCTGGTGATGTGTCGAGGAGGTTCCAGAGTTCCACGGCGTGTCTGTGGACGGAGCGGGTGTTGAGCAGGATGCACTTGAGGTGGTTGCTGCTGGTGCTTGGCTTGGCGGGTGCGGTACAGGTTCGGAGGCAGGTGAACTTGCAGGTCTTGCAGGTGAAGGGTCCGTGGGTGCGTTTCGGGGTGGCTCGGCAGCAGGCGGGGTTCTGGCCGGCGTTGAGTGCGTTGAGAGCGGCGGCGTTGTAGGTCTGTCGGGTCGTCTTGCCTCGGCAGGGGCCATGGGTTCTGGCGCTGGGCGCGGTCCAGGCGCGGACGGGCGCAGACGGGCTTACCTTTGGCGCGCCTTTGGTGCACAATCGGCGCGCCCGCTGCGCGTACGCTTGCACTCTGCCATAAATGGAGAGTGGCGGGGGAGGGGCGAGGGAGGAGCAGCTGGGAGGCGGGAGCGGGGTGGCGGGAGGGGGGGCAGCGGTGCGGTGATGCAGGAGGGAGCGTGGGAGGGGCCGCGGGGGAGCAGCGGCAGGGAGCGGGTGGGGCAGGGGACAAGCGGGGCACAAAGCGAGCAAACAATGACAATGAAATAAAATAAAATACAATTTAAGGACAACAGAAGAGAAACTGACAATGATACACTACCACAGCTTCACACAAGGACGGCGAGAACGGAGCGACAAAAGGGCGGCGATCCAGGTACCTAGCACGAGCAGGTACAGAGGGCAGGCAGGGTCCAGGGCGGGCCAGAGCACAGAGGCAGCAGGAGGAGGCCGGGCACACTCAGGGCGGGCCACGCAGCGGGAGGAGGGAGCGACCGGGTCTGACCAGGTCAGATCAGGTCACCCAGGGGGAGCCTCAAGGTCCCCTAGGTCCCAGCCAGCTTCCCGCCTCATGTGAGATCTGGCATTGCTGGTGCACAGTGGGAGCGGCTGGAAAGACAGCTCCCTCCGTGCAGGAGCAATAGTTTCTACAGGCAGGGAAAGAGATGAAACCTCGACTTCCAGACGGCGGCAGCACTTTGACAGCTCCTGCCCGCTGCAACCAGAGTGTTTGCTTTCGCTTTTATATGACTCCAGGAGGAAGAGCACAGGGCTTCTTTGCCTTTGATCAGCACAGGCTGGCCCTAGAGAGGTGGTGCTCCCTGGGGCTTTGTGTGGGCCGGGAGGGGGGGCCATTCAGCCCTCCTCCAGTTCTAATTATGATGTAGGCCCTGGGGAGGTGGCGGTCCACAGGGCCCAGGTGATCCTTGCAGCTCTCCCATTACTTTTAAATTAGCCCCAGGGAGGTGGTGGTTCCTCGTGCTTAAACCCACCCTACTGGGGTGGGTCCATACTGCCCATCTGCAAATTTAAAATAATGCCCTTGGGAGGTGGTGGTCAACTTGGCTCGTAAGAGCCCATGGAGGGGGTTTGCTCGCCCCCCTCCATTAAATTATAAATGCCCTGGGGAGGTGGTGGTCCCTGGTGCTTAAAAGAGCCTCAGAAGGAGGGCCACTTGCACCCCACTCCATTTTTTAATCTCATATGCCCCTGGGACCTGGCCCACCCGTAGGCTAAACAGTAGAGAAACGTGGGAGACAGTGCTTTTTTTTGGGCGGCAGGAGTTGCAGGTCCAGAGCGACTCTCGCTGAAAAAGAATATGTTTTATGCCCTGTGGGGTCACGGGGGATCCCAGGACAAGAGGTAGGAGGTCAGGGTAATCCTACCCTGCCCCTATTCTATTTTTACACTTTTTGTGGGATTCTGCTGAATGCATGCAGACCAACCATTCTACTAACCAGCACCGGCCACTGGTTCTACAATGCCTAGACTTGGCTTGGTAGGTAAGATACAGAACCTTCTCTCCATCCCAAAGTTCAGTGAGTAATCACTGGGTTCTGAGCCCTCCCCTTGCAAACTCCATTTGGGTCCAGTGCAGGGTAGCTCTCTACACTTCAAACCTTCTACTACTCGTATTAGCCCCACTAGACTCCACAAGAGATCAGTAGAAGGTGCCCTCAAAAGATCTTTGTGTTGTGGGAGAATTCTTCACAATTATGTCTACTTGTTCTATGGAGTCCATGGTGCCCTCTTCAGCAAGAAATTCCCTAACCAACCATATGGCTCCTCTTTTCTATCCTCTGAAGGCGCAAGTTTGGGAAAATTCAGTGTTTCTTCCATTTCCTACTCAATAGGAGATTTTCTATCCTCTGACAGCGTAAGTTTTGGAAGTTTCAGTGTTCGTTTCTTTTCCTGCTTTTTTTTTTTGAAAGTATATTTTTATTGTAGAATTATGAACAAAACATCGAGAAAAGCAACCATTAGCACCCCCTCCACACAAGGCACCACATGTTTTCTGGAATATACACAGCCCATCAGCCCACATCCCGAAGGCCGGGCGGCGCAAGGTCAATGTCCAACAAGGTTCCTAGTATGTTGCGTAGGGGTGGCTGGTTACAAATATAATCCTGTTTCCGCATTTTATATCCCCACAACTACAACTCCCCCCCCCAAATATCCCCTAAAGGGTCGTGCTTACCACACAGGTCACACTGAAGCTTACTGAGTTTACCAAGCATAGTCCCGCCTATGTATCAGCGTGAGGACTCACCCGTTTCATACTCTGGGTGCCTACCTCCTAGCTCTAACGTGGCAGTTCACGAACTCCATTACTCCCTCCCCCCCCTGGTTACTGCTGATGTGGGTGGTGGTGACGTGTGTCGGACAGATGGGTACGTCAGCAACAATGATTAAATGTTCATGTTTCTAGTCTCTAGGAACTCAGTTTCCGAAGATCCCTCCTCTGTATCGTCCGTCAAGTAATCACACAAAGCCTGCACAATCGTCTCCCAGGCCCTAGCCGCCTCTATGCCCTTCTCATTCCCCAATCTGGTGGCCTGCCGCATCCTCAGTACACTCTCGCATCTCGACCACTTCAACAGCTCATTCGTCCACCTCCCCATCACAGGTCCTTCCTTGGTTTTCCAGCGCCACGTGATCTCCCTCTGTGCTAACATAAGCCCCAAATCAATGAACTTGCTCGTGACTTTCGTTTTGGCTGTGTGGGGAAACCACAGTAAGAGGCACGCCGCCATATCAAATTCCACCTCCCTATCCGTGACCGCGTTCAGAAGGGCGCCCACCTCGGGCCAATACGTATTCAACTTCGGGCAACCCCACATCATGTGGTCCAGTTCAACCTCCGGTGCCGAGCACCGCGGGCATGCCGCGTCCTGCACCTGGAAGTGCCGGCGGAGCTTCCCCGGGGTCAGGTATGCTCTATGTATAAGGAAGAAATGTATTTGTTGGAACCTAGCATTCCTGCTACCCTTCCACGTTCGTTTCAGGATGTGGCCCCATTCAGTGTCCGGAATAGGCTTGCCCACACTGTCCTCCCAACTAGCTTTCAACGCCAAAAGCGGCTCCAGCCCGTCGTGCAACATCCGTGATTGAAGGCATGTCACCGCCTTAATCGTACCCGCGGCCATCATCACGTACTGACAGGCCGCGGTCGTGTCCGGTTCCGCCAATCCCACCTTCCAGTGTTTCTGCATTGCTGCAGATATCGCCGCATGCAGGAGATAATCCCCATCGGGAAGTCCAAATTGCTCCCGAAGCACCGCAAACGGGGCCAACACTCCTTCCATAAACAGGTCACCCACAACATGCAAACCCAGCTCCTCCCATTCCGCCAGCGGAGACCAATCTCCCCCATGTGGCAGAGCCGTCAGCATCCCTATAGGGATCTCCGGGGCATATGGTCTCACTGCTCGCGCCCGCCTCAGGCTCCTGTTCCAGCATAGCCGGAGGGTTTTTTCTTCTAGGGTGAGCTCCCTCAACACCAACCTCTGCTGCATAACAATATAGGAAAGGACATGTCTTTGGATACCCATCCCTCGGAGCTGATCAGGACCTCTAAACTCCCTGGCCACGTTCTGTGTCAGAATTTGAAGCTGGGCTGCCAGGTAGTATAACTCAAAATCCGGCACCGCCATTCCTCCTTCAAGTTTGGGTCGAATCATGGTGTGCAACGCCACCCTACGCCTGCCATGCCCCCAGAGGAACTCAATAATCATCGACCGCAGGTCCCGAAAGATCCACTGCGGGATCCAAATAGGCAGAGTTCTGAAATAATATAGCAGTCGAGGGAGTGCCACCATTTTCAGCAACGCCACTCGCCCTTGCACCGACAAAGGGAGAGATGCCCAAAAGGACATGCAGCCGCGTAATCCCCTGATGCACCGCCCGATATTTCCCTCCAGGAGGCTCGCCGCATCATGGTAGATTCGGACTCCTAGGTACGTAAAGCACCTATCCGCCCAGAGCACATTCACCGTAAGGGGGGGGCACTGGGTATCCGCTCGCAACGGGAAGACACAGGTCTTATCCCAATTCACCCTAAGTCCCGACAATTCGCCGAAGGAGGAGAGCAGCCCCACAGCTCCGCTTAAGGCCTCATTTGTATCCTCCAAATACAGCAACAGGTCATCGGCATACAATGAGATGTAGTGAATACTCTCTCCGCAGCGGACTCCCATAAAGGAGTCCCCCGTCCTGGCTAGTGCCGCCAGTGGTTCCATCGCGAGAGCGAACAGAAGGGGAGAGAGCGAGCAACCCTGTCTAGTCCCCCTGCGTACCGGGTAAGCGGTTGATATGAGTGATCCCACTCGCACTCTAGCCGTGGCCAATGAATATAGAACCTTCGTCCAGCGCGCAAACCCCTCACCGAGTCCGAACCTCTCCAGTACCCCATCTAGGTAACACCATTCAAGGCTGTCAAAAGCTTTTTCAATATCCACCGATAAAACAGCCGACGCACTGTCCGAACCCAAGGCATCCTGCAGTATACCGATCAACCTGCGTGTGTTAATGGCCGTTTTCCTTGTAGGGATGAACCCTGCTTGGTCATCGTGAACCAACCTGGTCATATGAGGGAGCAGTCTGGTGGCCAAAATGCGGCTCAAGATTTTGTAGTCTACCGTTAGCATGGAGAGGGGTCTGTACGACGTCACCTCCAGCGCATCCCTACCCGGTTTCAGAAGCGGGATCACCAGCGCCTCCCTCATGGAGACGGGAAGGCTCCCCAGCGTCATCGCCTCCGAGTACACTGCTAGCAATCTGGGTGCCAGTACATCCACATATTTCGCATAAAACTCAATAGGCAGGCCATCTACCCCCGGCGTCTTATTCCTGGCCATCTGCTTAATAGCCCCTCGGATCTCCATTAGTGAAATCGGGCCGCCCAGATCCTTTGCTGGCTCCTCGTCTAGTACCGGAAGTTGCACCGCGCGTAAGTAATCACCTATGGTCGATGGTCCAGCCTCTAGCTGAGTATCATAAAGGTCCGCATAGTACGATTGAAAACGCTCCAGAATGGCCGTTTGAGAATGGACCACCTCCCCTGTGTCGGTTCTAATGCACATAATTGGGCCACTCTTCGGCACCGGGTTAGCAAGCCTCGCCAGCAGGGTGCCCACCTTATCTCTCTCTGCATGGACTTTCAAGAGGTACAGTTTATAATCATAACATCTCAGTCTCTCCGTCTCTCTCGCCACCACTTCCTTCGCTTCCACCAGTCGTCCCTGCAAATCCGGGCATTCAGGCCTACTCCGCTCAATCTTTCTCAGCGCACCTTCCGCTTTCTCCAAATCCGCCAGGACAGTAGTCCGGACATTCGAGAAGTCACCCATGCACACCCCACGCACCACCACCTTCATCGCGTCCCACTCCATTGACCTAGTGACAGTCGATCCCTCATTCTCTCCAAAATAGTGCGATATACCCTGTCCAACCCTGTCCCCAAACACCAAGTCCTCTAGCGTGTCTGGCCGCAGCCTCCAGGTCGGAATCGCAGATCTCGCTCTCTGCCATCTGACCGCCATCAACAAGGGATTATGGTCTGAAATGGTCCTAGCAAGATATTCAGTGTGTGTTACCATGGCAGCTATGGGGGCGCTACATAGTATAGAGTCTATTCTGACAAGTAGAGCGTGCAGTGTCGAGTGAAAGGAGTAATCCCTATCGGTCGGGTGCTGTGTCCTCCACACATCTAGCAGACCCCACCTTTCCTGTCAGTCTCTCCTTCGTTCCGACAGCTTATGCACCGGGGAGTCAGCTAACGGTGGATGGGACCTATCCCACACTATATCTGTGATGGAATTAAAGTCTCCCCCTAGGATAATGGGGCCCGCCAAAAAGTGGGCCAATGAGCCCGAGAGAACATCAAAATAACGGGCCTGGTCCACATTGGGGGCATAAACGCTACATAAGACCACCTCAGTACCCTGCAGCCTCCCCCTCACCGCCACAAATCTGCCTCCAGGGTCCACCACCTGCTCTGTAACCTGGAAAGGAACCCCCGCTCTGACCCATATGAGTACCCCCCTCGCAAACGCCGAATAAGAGGTTCCAAACACTTGGCCACGCCACCTTTTCTGCAATGCATCACATTCTAGTTTGGTCAAGTGAGTTTCCTGCAACATGGCAATTTGAACCCCCCTTCTCACCAGGTAGGCATGCACTTTGTACCTCTTCGACATTGTTCTAAGACCCCGAACATTCCATGTGAGACACTTTACATCAGGTAATGATCCCATCGCTGCCGTCTCTTCTCCACCCCACCAGTGTCAACCAACCCACCACATCATAGCAGCAGTACCCTCCCCCCCAAACACCCCAACAAACTTCCCCAACCCCACTCCCCAGGACAGGACCTAACAGCACTGCTCTAGCCCCCATCCAAACGCATAACATCACACTCATTCTACTAATCTGTGGTAGTCTCCACAGGGAGCCTTAAGGGCAATAGGGGGATACTCCAGCACCAACCCGTAACGGGCCACCCCTCACCCCAAGCCCATGACCCCATGAGAAAATCACAACAGAGTACCTGCCAAACGCCAACCAGCAGGATAAACGTACAGCAGTGAAGAACCATCATCATACCCCCATATCAGTCATTAAACAGGCCATCCGCCGTTTGAGGCGTGACCGTCGGTCCTGCAAAACTGTCAGCTTCCGAAAGTTCTCCACCTGATTTGCGCCCTCCGCCTTCCGATTCCGAGTCCTCCTCCAACTCTCCTTGCTGCGAGCCCGTGATAGTTGCCGTGGCAGCCAATGCTCCCCTCCGTTCCGCCGCCAACAGGTCCTCTCTCATCGCCTGCTTGAGCCTGTCGCGTTTACGGATCCGTTGTGACTTTCGGATCTGGACCGGTCTCTTCTTCTCCTTCCCACCTTTGTGCTGCCGATCAGTCCCCGCCCTGTATGATTCCAGCCACGACCAGGCCTCGTCAGGAGATTGGAAAAAGTGGGTCGTTCCGTCCAGGATCACTCTCAGCCGGGCCGGGAAGAGTAACGAGTATTGGATACCCTCCTCCCTGAGCTCCTTCTTGACCGCAAGGAACGTTGCCCTGTTCCTCTTAACTTCCTGAGTATAGTCTGGGAAGAGCGTGACTTGACTGTTCTCCACCTGGAAGGGTCCCGCCGATCTAGCCCTCTGTATCAACAAGTCACGGTCCTTGAAATGCAAGAGCCTGGCCACCATCGGTCTAGGGGGACAACCCTGCTGGGGCGGACGAGACGGAACCCTATGCGCCCTTTCTATTGAAAAGAACGGAGATAAGCCTTCAGGAGCAACGGTGGATCTGAACCAGTTCTCCAAATACGCCACTGCATCTCCCCCTTCAATATTTTCCGGCAAGCCCACCACCCGTATGTTGTTCCGGCGGTTGCGACTTTCGGAATCCTCTGCTCGTCTCTCCAGCGCAGTCAATCGGGACAGGACATCGGACAGTTTATGTTCCGTGGTGACCACCGCAGGCTTTAGCTCCTGAAGCAGCAGTTCGTTGTCTTTCACTCTGTCGGAGAGTTTTGCGTGATCCGCCCTCAGGAGACCCAGCCCCGTAGCCACCTGCCCAATGTCCTGGTGCAATGACTCTTTGGTCGCCGCAATCGCCTCCAATATATTATCCAGGCGTGCATTCAGTCTACGTTCCTGCGCTGACGCTTCCGGACACTCCTGAAGAGCGTCAGCCATATCCGGCCCAGCCGTCAAAGTCTGAGTCCGTCCCGCCGCCATGTCGCCATCCACATCCGCCATCTGGAGTAACACACGGGTGCTCACCACAGCCCCTAGGTCGATCTGTTCAACCTATATCAGCAGTCCTCGGGCAGTGTTATCCCCCCTTGTTAGTACTGTCCACGCGCCAGGTGGGGGTGCCCCCTCCCAACTGTGAGTCGCCTGACGCGTGGGAGAGCACACTAGTTATTAAAGTGACCTGAGACCACGTGCCTTTCTAGGATTAATTCACCTCTGTGTGGGCGGCAGGTCCTAACGATACTCCGGCATTGGTCTGGACCCCACTTTGTCCACTCCCATGTCGACGCTTCCTAGCTGCCCAGTTCTCCGTTGCAGTCCGATGCCGGAAGTCCAGCTGGGGGAAAGGAAATCGCCGCGCCACCACTTCCGCGGGTTCCTCAGTCCGAGCCCCCTCCTCAGGCCGTGCAGGGCCCCCCAGCTGCGCAGCGCCGCGTCCGCCGACGATCTCCCAAGCAGAGCACCCCTAACGTTGGGGATATTGTGTGACTCAGCCAGCGCCGCTCCAGCGTGAGAAGCCCTTTCCTCGGCACTCCGTTCTCCACCTTCCCCTCAGGCTCCGCAAGCGTCGGGACGGCGCCCGGGTCCTCCCACTGAGACGCCGATCCACCTTCACTTCGGGGCCCGCTGCACAACGCCGGCGCCCCCGACACCAGGGCCGCCCGTATCCCTCACCTCTCAGCTCGCTGCCGTGAAGGGCAGCCGGCCTCCCGAATTCACCAGGGCAGCAGTGGGGGGAGGGGCCACCAGCCCGCCAGCCTCGGATCCGCGGAGCGCTCACCGCAGCGCAGACAACCCCTGCTCCTCCAATGCCTTCGGGTCGCCGTCCCGTAGTCCGCACACAGCGGCCGCCCGAGAGCCCCGTGGCCGGGCAGCCCCTTCGAGCTCCGTCCCTCAAGCTCGGAACATCGTCGCCGCCGCCGCCGCCATCTTGGGTCCCAAGGCACAACTTCACTAGAGCTCCGCTCTGTCTCTCCGCACCGCTGGAGGACAGAATCCAGTCCTGTAATGCTCGCCCCCGTCAGTCCGCTGCGGAGGGCGAAAGCTCAGGACATTTCGTCGGTCCTGTAGCAGGTATTAACAGGATTAATGCGGGATCCGGGACGGAGCTCCGGGCTCACGCCGCCATCCCAGTCGGCGCTTAGACCACGCCCCCTTTTCCTGCTTTATAGGAGTTTTGTAAGTTCAATAAAATCCCTCTACAGGGCGAAATACAAGACCAGTTCACCATCTTGATCGAAGACCTTACGGGCTGTAAAATTGGCAATGCTGACCACTTGAAAGGCTTTGGTTATTGTCCAAGAAATATGAGTGAATGGTTGAGCAGAACACCTGGGAATAGTAGCTTTAAGCTTGACTGGACTTTGACTTGTGAATTGTCAAATGGTTTAAGCAGTTGGGCAGAATGGCTGGCAGAAGTCAGTATTTTATTAGTGCAGTGTTTATTTATCCTAATGATTCCTCGTTATAATCTTGAGGCACACTGGCACTTGTCAAGCATGTTTAATTGTTTAAGCATGTTTTATTTTTTAAGATCCTCCTTAAACGAAGGGTTAGACTTTTTCTTTTGCTCTTGGGCTTGTTTCTTTTCAACAAGTAATTATAGGGTCAAGCATAGGTTGAAGCCGAGTATCACATCCATTTATTTTCGTATTCCTGCATCAGATTAACAGGTTGCTGTGCTGGGCCCCTTCCAATGACAAGTCTACTCACTGGCAGTACCTTATTCAGACATATATAGAATATGGCGTGAACGACAATTAGACACATTGTTAACATAAAGGGTCAATCTAAGTTGGTCTGCAATATATATATATTTTTTAAACTTCAAAAAAGTCCTCGTTTGAAAAAAGACCATTATTGAGTAACATGGTGAACAGGCCACAAAGGTATCCGCGGCCAAGCTCAGTTTAGTTTTCTTAGAATGTCATTTTTTCACTGTTAGAACAATTTGCTTTGGCTCCACTGAAAAGCCTTTGTGATCAGCCAGCAGCCTATTTCTGTCTTGATTCACTTTCAACTTGTGTCCAGGATCAACAGATCTTCGTGGAAACCTTTGCAAAACCCATAGCAGCTTTGGGAGTCCGCACTCCAAAAATGTGTCTAGATAATTAGTGAATTCTGTGGGATATACAAATTAGCTGGAGAGTCAAGCAAGAAAAGAAACGAGTCCTGTGTGTTATCTTTCCAGTACCCGAATAATTTCCAATAATTTATTTTCCAGTTTCACCTGAAGCCTACCCGAAGTTTGACAGCTAAGCGATATAGTATATAAATCTTTCAGAACATTGGCAGTGGAATTCTTTTTGTCATTTTTCTATTTCATTCTGATTGGCTCACTCATGCAGCAAATACTATTTCAATGTTGCCTGCTGTTGCGAAGAAAACAACGACAATGTGTCTTCCCCTCTGGGGAATTTAGTAAAATACATGAGGCCAATATTAAACAGTAATTCCCCTGTATAGGGGTTTTATTATTCAAGCAACTCCTCATCCATAACTGTAGGCTAGGGCTGCCTCATAGCGCAGCAAACTGGGTGGCTAGGTAGGTCTGACTTTTGAGACAGCTTAAGCTGGCCCTCCAGACTACTGTTTTTCCAAAAACTCAATAGATAATATGCAAGTAGAGAGAGACTTTTGGTTAGTGGGCTTCATCCATTGGCCTTAAAAAATATTCTTTCACATTTTGCATCTGCCCTGCCCCCCTCCCCCCCACACACACACAGATTACAGCTTTGGGCGATGGGTCTTACCCACTTTACTTACTGGCTCCTTTTACATGAGTGACTGCATAAAACCTCTGCAAATTGTTCACATCCACTTAAAAGTAGTTCCTTTCTTTTCAGTGACAAAACAGTTTTTAAAAATTGTATTTTAACTTTAAATATGGGCTATTTGTTTTGCCTACACCTATTTTTAAAGTTAAAGTTATAAAAGGTGAGGCGTGGCTTGAGGCGTCAAGATGGCGGTTGCATTCGAAGAGCGCTCCGGACCCCTCCGTCATCCGCCTTGCATCCCAGTGCCCACAGCAGCCATCCATACACCTTACCTGCCTGTTCAGAGTCCCTGGGGCAGCTGCAATGCTTGGACGTGTCCGGTGGGCTGAATTTGGGCCCCTGGTGCCTTGCTGGACTCCCACTCCATAGAGGCCCCGAGGCTGCAACATGGCGGTTCCCTCCGAGCGCCGGTGGTGATGCGACACTCTCCTCCTGGCGCTGCGGACCAGCGCTGTTTGCCCCCCTGACTGCGGAGCCTCACTGGCATGTTCCCCGGCTGGGGAGCAGCCTGGCGGGTTTGCCGGCAGACCCGGAGCAGCGCTCTTTTAGTGCCTTCTTCAGCACAATGGCGGCCCAACGAGCCCACTGACGAGGGAGACCAAATGGGGGCATCATCCTCTACAACTCGACCAGCGGGGCTCGGCTGGTGTATGGATGACGCAGTGCTGTGAGCCCATACTCTTGAGCAGTGGGCGACACCCAGGAGAAGCACATCATCGCCCTGCTCCCACCCGCCGAGGCCGAACTGGAACTGGCAGCGACGTGGTCACCCGGTGAGTAGGAGGGGTTACGACTGTCACCCCCCCATCTCCCTTGTGAAGCTGGGTGGGGTGGGGGGCCAGGCCAGGGCCCTCAGATCTGTGAAGTTTGCGCCGTCCTGGGGCCTGGCTGGACCGGAGGCGATGTGCCCCTAACTACATCTGTGACAAGCCCTCCCTACCTTCTGAGCTGACTGCCTATGAGGCTAGGCGTCCTGCGTCTGCCACGGGGTAACCTTAGCCCAGATCTGTAGCACCCACCCCTCTGTCCCTCGGCCACCAGATCGGGTGGCCGTGTGCTGCGGTGCCCGACCGGTACCCCTCCTGGCTGATCCCGCTCCGGGATCTGCTTCCCATAGGTGCTCTCCCGACACTGCCTGGCCCGCCCTCCGGAGGCGGTCATTCGTTGCTTTCGGCCCTGGCCTTCCTGGGACTCCCTGACCTGCGACAAGGCTGTGGTGGCGGTCTGCACTGCCCACCGAATCATCTGCCTAAAACCCGGTGGCCGTTGTCGGCGGTTAGGCTGACGGTGAGTGCCTGATATCCGTACCGGGATTGGTGGGGGCTCTCTTGGCAGGGCACCCCCGATCTACATCCGACTGGTGCTATCCTTCCCCGCCCCTGTGTGCCACCGAGCACCACCTGTCCAGGCCTGGCCGGTCCTGCCTCCCTCTGGCTGGCGCACTGACTCTTCGCCCCGACCTGGCCTATGCCCACCTGCGTCCACCTGCACCGCCGCTGCACTAGTGATTGCGACACCAACTCTCTATTGTTTGAGGCCTGGTGGGACACTGCCTCCTGCATGACGGATTCGGCCTTGAGCATTGAGCATCAAAGATCCCCGGCTTTGCGCCCCGGCTCGGGATAGCACCAGGGCTGATGCCCGCCACCCACACTCGGCTGTATGCATCCTCTGGGGGGTGCTCCATGAGCTCGCTGTTGCCGCCCTACATAGGCCACGTATATCGAGCGACGGGACGCTTCCCTTAGTGGCCCTCTCCACCTCCTGGCCGCTCAGCTCTTCGGCTGAGGGGCTGCCATGGTCCGCTTCTCAACCTCATAACCTCCATTCTTCACTAACTCCATTGGATCCTGGCTGGACAGGACTATCAGATGAGCTGCCTCCATCTTGTGGTAGGACCTGAGGTTGGGGACACATCGGCCGCACCTATCGAGCGGCGAGAGGAGACCCTTCTCCCCCACCCCCCCACCTATCTGATCTCCCCTTTACCCGGCGGGATCCCTGAAAATGGGGGGTGCCGCTCTGGTCCGGGCGGCGAAGGAACAGTGAATCCTTGCATTCTCCTGGCGTGGCTCCCGATACTGGGACCTGGTGTCTGGGTGGATTTGACGCCCAAGCCCGAGCATTGACGGGGGACCTCTCCACTATCCTACAAGCCATCAGTACCTCTCAGGCGTCCGTGGAAGGTAAAATTGGCGAAGTTTGGGTGTACGTGGCCCTCATCCGCCAGGACCTACGCAGTGCTACGGCAAGGATGGGTCAGCTGAAAACCCAAGTGGCCCGCTTACAGACTCAGACCTCGGAACTACAACGCTGGGCTGAAGACTCCGAAAACCAGTCCCACCGTAACAATCTACGCCTTATAGGGTTCCCTGAGGGTGTTGAGCAGGGCCGATCAGATGTCTTCGTGGAGACTTGGGTGAAGTCTTGGATACCCAAAGGCGCGCTCTCCCAGTGGTTCGCGGTGGAGCATGCCCATAGCTTTTTTGCGCCCAGACCTCCGCCTGGGGTGCCATCTCCCCCCTCATCATCCGGATTCTCAACTTCTGTGATAGAGATGCAATCTTCCAGGAGGCACGGACCCATGCCCCTCTGAAATAACAGAACCACACGATAATGATCTGTCTGGACTATACAAGGGAGGTACAGGCACAACGGCGCACCTACTCAGAGGCTAAGCAGAAACTCCGCAACTTGGGGCTATGATATGGACTTCTCTTTCCTGCCCGCCTCCATGTTGTCTTTCAGGGCAAAGCCATTTGGTTTGATACTCCGCAGGTGGCCTGGACTCGGCTCACAGAGGAGCACCCGCTATGGATCCGGGCCCCTTCCCCCACCGCCTTGTCATCGCCTTCACGGTTGTCCCCTCCCAAGCCTCAGCGATGACCTCATCGATCTCGCAAGAGGGGAGAGCGGAAGAGATGCCCCATAAGCTCACCAGCCACAAGCTCCCATTTGCTGATCTCCTCTGATGCCGCCTCGGCACCAAAAGGCTGAACCCAAGCTAATTCCCTGATTGACTTAAACCCTGATCTTGAAGTGTCTGAGCTGATGCGCCGCGCCCTGTCAGACTCCGAATTATCTCGCAGTCCTGCACTCCGTGCGACAGATGCTTAATTTCTGGAAGTATAGGGTGGGGGTGTTGGGAGGGGTGGGGGGATTTGGTATGGCCATTGCCTTCTGGAACCTTTCCTTTTTGGCTTTGTTTGAGCCACTGTTTTTTGTTTTTTCCGGCAGCTCATTACATGCACCACACCACTGCCATTGGAAAGAAACCTATTGCAGTGCGAGGGCCATACCCTTTTACTCTAGCTACGACATACCGCCTCACCTGGGTCCCAGGGCCCTTTGCATTTGCTCACCTTTGCACCACCCGCCCCTCAGATGCCTGCTCCTGGTAGACCCCTCCACGTTCTGTCATGGAATGTCAATGGCCTACTAGACCGTATGAAGTGAGCCACAGTCCTTCGCAGTGCCCAATGCCAGGCGCCTGACATCCTTTTCCTCCAGGAGACACACCTCTTGGGAACCCACTGCACTTTTCTCGCCTGCTATGGATTTGACAGGGTATGGCACTCTGGTTTTACGTGGGGCTCCCAGGGGGTGGCCATATTGATTCGTAGGGGTCTCCCCTTCACATTGGTGCACGTGATGATTCACACGCAGGGATGCTACGTGGCCTTTACCGGTAGGCTTGAGAGACTAATTCTCAACCTCTTTTCTATATACATCCTTACCGCCACACTGGCCTCTTCCCATCAACACCTCACAATGGTAATTTCCCTCAGGGTTTGTCGATATTTGGGGGTGACTTCAACATGGTTATGCAGCCTTCCCTTGACACAACTGGCACTCCCTCTAAGTCCCATCTCACCTCCGCTAAATGGCTTTCAAACTGGTCCTCTGCTCTGGGTCTATTCGACACTTGGATGGTCTGGAACCCCCGCCGGAAACAATACATGCACACGTTCGCAGCCCACCATACTCACTCCCGCATTGATTTGATCATACTACCGGCCATAGACTGCCAGTCGGTATCTAGAGTCACTATCCTTCCCTGAGGCATCTCAGATCACTCCCCTATCTCCCTCCATCTGGGACATGCTCCCGGGTACGCATGGTCTGGCAGTTGAACGCCTGGTTCCTGCAGGATGTGGAGATCCGCGAGGCTCTCGGATTGGAACTGAAACACTACATCCTAACAAACAAGGGCACAGTCCCTTCCTCAGGCACACTATGGGAGGCCAGCAAGGCCACCATGCGGGGCATGGCCAGAGGTCTGGTTCACACGAAACAGGCAGCACAGACTGCTCGCCTGATACAGTTCGAGGCGCAGGCCTCATAGTTGGAATTGGCTCCCGATGTCGCAGAGGATGCTCACTCTGGTAGACAGCTTGCACTGCTCCGGGAAGAGATCCGCCAGGCCTCACTAGACTCGGCCAAAATGTTATGGCGCTCTTCAGTGGCCCGCATATATGGATGGGGGATAAAAATGAAAAGCTATTTCATAATTTGGTCTCCTATCCCAAAACCAACCGAATATTCTCTCAAGTTTGCGACGTGGCCGGCACCCACCACTACTCTTCGCAAGCCATTGCCCAAGCTTTTGCGGGCTACTATGCCCAGCTTTATGCGGCCCAGGCTCCCGAGGCCTCCCTGGTTGACCTGTTGGAGTGAGCCGGGGTTTAGTTACTCCGTCTTGCCCAGACTGTTTTGAAGGATCTGGACCTCCTCTTTACCCCTGAGGAGATACATGGTGCCATCTCTTTATTGCACTCCAGTAAGACGCCTGGGTAGATGGCTTCCCACAGGAATATTACGCTGCCTACCATGACTTACTGATCCCCCACTTGGTTGACCTCTTCCAACACGTGGTAAAGGACAGATCTTTCACCACGGAGACTGATGTGGCCACTATCATGGTTATTCCTAAGACTCAACCACCCTCTCTCTCCTGCGCGGATTATTGCCCAATCTTCCTCATCAATACTGAGATGAAAATCTTTGCCACTGCCTTGGCCCAACACCTCCGCCCCTTCCTGCACGATTTGGTCCACCCGGACCAATGTGGCTTTATGCCTGCCTGCGGTACCCGGCATTGCATATGTCGCCTCCATCTCGCCCTCGGACACCGTCACCAGCTCACCCCGTATCTGGCTCTGCTCTTCATCGACTTTGAAAAGGCCTTCGACACGGTTGACTGGAGTTACTTAGAGGCTGTGCTCTCTCTGATGGGATTCGGCCCCCCATTTAGGCATTTCATCCGAGTCCTGTATTCCGACCCCAAAGCATGGGTCCTGGCCAACGGTGCCTTCTCAGAGGCATTTCCCATCTGGAGAGGCACCCGTCAGGGTTGCCCCCTCTAACAGCTCTTATTCACGCTGGCGATGGAACCCTTGGCCTGCCTCATAAGCAACGGTCCCCACTTCCTTGATGAATTTTGGAAGCTCACCACATAGATAAAATCGCTCTATACACGATTGATGTCCTACTTTTCCTAGCTGAACCCGAGAGCTCCACGTTGCTTGGAAACCCTACATGCTTTTGAGAGTGTCTCAGACTTATGGCTCAATCCAGCGAAGTCCACACTGGTCCTCCTCCATCCATCGTGGGCCTGCTTCGATTGGCAGTCGACCATCCCTTTGTGCAGGCAGTCATTCAAATACTTGGGAATTTGGGTGACCTTACTCCCCGAGCTTGAATGGACCCTCAACCTTTAACGCCTGGTCACTAAAGTTAAGGCAGACCTCAAACATTGGCAATCCCTCCCGCTCAACCCTCTTGACATAGGTGCGCTTTCTACCCCATTTTTCATATATTCTACAAAACATAACCTTTCATCTTCCTGGGAGTTGGTTCCGCGAAATTGATGGTCTACTCACTTGGTTCTTGTGGAAGGGCGAGAGGCCACATATGGCCCTGGCCCACTGTCGGATACCCCCCTATACCAGTCACATGGGCATGACTAATCGCCATCTTTATTATTTGGCCACTAGACTCATTGTTATCCATGACTGATTCACTGGCGGCTGGTCCGATCTGATGTACCGGGTTGAACTCAGGGCTCTGGACTTTCCGAAGTCCCAGGCCTACTTGTACCACATATCCTCCACCCTGTCACTAGGGCAGTCTTTCTGGCTTGACCTTCTGCCTTGCCTTACCTGAGATGGGATGGGATGGGATAGGAAGTTCACCCAACACACACCTTTGTGGCATGGTACCTGGCTGCGCGAGACTTCGACCTTACAGGGCTTTTGGCAGTGAGATCAAATCGGTTTTTCGCTCCTCAGCGACATCTGGGTGGGAGACCACATCAGGGCCTTTTCGGACCTGCAGCAGCGCCACTCCCTTCACTCCAATCAATTTTACAAGTATTTGCAGCTTTGCCATGCTCTCACTGTACACATCCCCTCAGCCGCCCCCCATCCCAAATTTAACCCCTTGGAGGCCCAGGTTATGATGGGGAATTTAGGCAGAGGAAGGGTGTCAATGATCTATCGCGCCCTGGTGAACAATGGCCCTGCGACCCTGGATTCACTACGCGAGCACTGGGAGGGATGGCTTAGCCCCCTGGAGGAAACAGTCTGGCGGGATGCTCTCATGGTTCAAAAAACTTTGACGACCTCCTCCAAGTTGCGCCTTATTCAACTCTACTATCTCCACATGGCATATCTTACTCCTGCATGTCTGTCTAGGGCTAGGCTGCTCTCCTTCCCGGCCTGTGCGCCCCAGCTGATTTTTACTATATGGTCTGGCAGTGCCCTGCCCTTGACTCCTTCTGGGCGGGTGTGGAATCAGAGCTTACACAGACCTTGGGGTGGGAGGTTCCCCACGACCCATTGCGTCTCCTTCTGGGAGTATTCGAGCTGATAAACATTTCCTGGGCACTACGATAGCGGGTGGCCAAGCGAGACATTGCAGCGGCCTGGTCTCAGGCCAAACCCCTTACTGTGCGGAAATGGCAAAGAGGGGTGGATTGGTGCGCGACCCAGGAGGAATCTCTCTTTGAGGCCCAGGGATGTCCTGAAATGTTTGAAAAGATCTAGGGTAAATGGCTCAATCTGTTGTTTTAATCGCTGTGTATGCCCTCGTTTATCTTGCTATATTTACGTAGTGGTCTCCTCTGGGACCCTGTACTCAGGCATATGTCACTGACCTTACTGTTAATGGTCTTAGCTACATTGTGCATGATTTGGCTGTCTGTGTGCAATTTTGTTTTTACCCAAATGGGAATAAATTTGATAATCAACCCAAAAAGTTATAAAAGGGCTGATTACGGTGTCGCTCGGCTCGTAACTGGCGGCATGTCGGTTGCGATCCGACCAACATCTACCACTGCGTTCCGCCCACCGCATTATGATGCGGCAATTGGAGGAAGCACGTGGAGAGACCGAACCCTGCTGTTCTGACGGGTTACTTCTAGCAGTCAGAATATAATCCCTACAATAAGGGCAGTGGCTTCTCAGACACCGCCGTAGGGATTACGATGTACCTTTTGGTCTGCCTTTCTATGGCAGTCCGGTCGCCATAGAAAGGTTGACGGAAACTGACTTTGGAGGCCTTTAGCAGGGCCCCATCCCTCCGCAGCCTCCGCTAAGAGGCCAGGGGGTCCTGTGGTGCCCTTCCCTAACATCCATGCACTGTGTGGCAGGCACCATGTGGTGCCTGCCACATGGTGCATGGATGTTTGGAAACATCCATTTTTCTAATGCAGGTTTTCCGCCCGCTACAGAAGCCCCATTAGGTAAATAGATGTTTATGACTGCCTCATGGGCGGTCGCATCCAAATTCGTCAGAAGGAACCGCCAACTGCTTGGTGGTCGGTTTCCACCACGACATGATGCCGGTTAGACGCTTGTATGCCCGGCATAGTAATTAGGGCCAAAGTATTTCCAGCGCATTTTAGCATTGTAGCTGCTTGCAATTTGAATGTTTGGTTGGAAGGTGATTTATTCTTGTCTCCTTCAAAAATAATAATAATATAATGCATGGCACGTAGGAAAGACTTGTTTAAAAGCAAACTTCACTAGTAAAACACTTGCATTGCTTAATGTTTTTTAAATTTAAAGTTTTTATGGAAAGCGTATGACGATCATGTTTAAATGTCTGCTTCTTTTATTTGTTTACATATGTATGCAAGGCTCTCAGGGCCAAATATATGTCTCTTGTCAATACTTTTTTATTGAGATTAGGTAGCCCCTCTGGGAGATGTGCTGTACATAGTAGCAGAGCACTGAGCAGTATATGAGGACCGGATTAGAGATGGTGGGGCCTGTTCACAAACTGCAATTTATAGTACATTTTGTAGTACTATAAAACATACTACAAAATGCTATTTACAAACTTGGGTGTGAAGTTTATGCCTCGGCCTCCCCAATACCTATACATGCGGCAATCTCCACCATGACTGCAGAATCTACACACATGTAGATATACGTTTCAATAATAAATGTGAGAGGGACACGGGTGAGTGGCTAGAAAATGAGGAAAATTATGAATAAAGGGGAGGGATTAGGGGAGGAGTAAGGAGGGGTTTAGGGAGAGTCATGGAGTGTTAGAGGGAAATTTAGGGAGGATGACAATCTACCCACAAGCGAGTAAGCCCAGAGCTATTCACAAACTGCACTGTTTGAGTTACTACATTATAAAAAGGGATCCACAACAATAGTAAAGTACTCCAGCTCAGGTCTGAAGTAAGTCTAGCACTACACATGCCCAACCACTGGTATTGAAACCCCTTCCATAGAAAATAATGGAGTTAGGACTTAAAATGTAAAACAAAATGTTAAATTACATTAATTAATGTAGTTAAATAATATAAAATAATACTTTATAAAAATATGAAATATTTTGGGCTAATTCTAAAATATGGTATTAACCTTTTGCATGTAAATACATATTAATTTAACAATACATGTTATTATAATATAATTAAATACGTTTAATAAATTCTACACATCATTTGTATTATTTTTTAATATATAATAATTTAATTATTGCTTTAGTTGGGAATTATTTTTTAAAATTAAACTTCATAGAAGTAATATTTTATTTGCTTTATTAAATGCCTAATTCAAAAATAAGTAAATTGTACTGCAGCATTTTTTATTTACGTCTATATTATAAAAAAATGTACAATTAATTTACATAATTATTGATCAAAATACTATTTTCACTGTCTTGGTTAATAGCCTTTTTAAATGTTCCTTTTACTTGACCATATAAAAACTCTAAAGTCAGGCTAGCGATGTCTGCAAAATATGCTACAGTACTTCTCACTTAACTTTGAATTAAATATTTAACTAATGTAAATGCAATAAATGGATATAAAGTTATTTTATCCTCCACTCAGAGTAAAACATGTATTTTTTTTACTATACATTAATTATTAAATGCAGTGTACATGATTTATTAAAAGTAATGTTATTATATTATAAATAAAACGTAGTGTTACGTACATTGTTATCTATGCAAAGGGTATTAAAAATAAATAGATAATTTATAAACAATTAAAAATATGAATCATTTTTTACAAATTATTTTTAACATTAAACACAATGTATTTATATTTTAAATTATTTAAATAATTTAATGTAATTAAATATTATTTCCTATGGGGTTTTATTTTAAATACCTATCTCTATTATTTTCTAAGGAAGGGTGTTGAACTATTAGGGGCTGGCCATGTGTGTTGCTGGAGTTACTACTGTTTTATTGTAATTGCTTACACTTGTAAGTTAGGCCGCATCCCCTTTCTCAAGAAAATGCAATTTATACTTTCTGAGTAACTTTACACCCAGAGGTAAGAAATTGCCAAAAGTAGTAAAGTTAATAAAAAGTGTAAAAGTAAATTACACATGTAAATGTACTCAAAAGTGTAAGTTACCTTTGTGAATAGCCCTGTGTAGATTTACACAAAAGAGTCCATGGCATGTGATGTTTAGTGTCATGTCACTGATTTAAAAAATTGAAATAAAATAATATAATATATTGTAAAAATTAAATGGGCGAGACACTTACCAAATACTATAATTGCATGTATGTTTAGCAACTTTTAATGCATAAATGGTTAAGGCAGCCCCTCTTCATCCCAGGGACGTGGAAGGAGAGGGCAAGGAGCAGAAGGACTTAGCTGCCATGTATCTGGGTTCTTGAGGTGCAGGAAGGTGAGGTTTAATGTTCTTTTCTAGTGCACAAGGGACGGTGGGTATCTCTAAGTTTATACGTTTGTAAAGAAGTTTGTTCAATAGTTCGTAGGCACACAGCTTGATGGACCTGAACCTTGAAGTGTCACGTAGGGATAGTGTTTATTGAGATGAGGTGCCTGGCAAAGCACAGAGAGAAGGGGTAACTTCAGATTTTATGGAGAAGAGCTGGATCTGCACTCTTTCTAAGGCTGATAGCTACCATTCTGCAATGGTGCGGTAGATGATAAACTGGGCAAGTTCTAAACACTGCACATCAAAATGTCAATGATTTATATAGCAGAGATAGTGTATATTGAGAGAGTTCAAACGTTACGTTATTCATTAGTCATGCTTACTCAGGACCTGTGTCTTGACTATGTCTTAGCTGCTTCAAAGGGGAGCAACCAATGGATTTTCCAAGATTTTCTGAAAAATCTGTTACAGGACCACTGTAATAGAAGATGCAATGAAGCACACCACTGTTTTGAGGGTATCAAACTGTCTGTTGTAGCCCATGAGGCACGAAGCAGGATGATTTCCATATTATGAAGTTTGAACATGTTAGTTCTCTTCAAGCTGTACCAAATGGTCCAGTTTATTTTAAGATTGTGCTGAATGGTGGTGGTGAACCCATTTCTAGGGTGCGCCAGGTGAGTGGTGAAGGAAGGAAAGGGGCAAATCACATCTCTTGAATAGAATCACACACACAAGTGGGGAAGCCAAGAAAAGAACACAGGTCCCCTGACTGAAAATTTAGCACATGTTCTACTAGACCACTTCTCTTTCTTTTACCTACTGTTCATTGTGAGTTTCCTTAGAAAATACAAAAATATGATAATTATGTAGTCTCATAATATAAGCTTACCCGGAAGTTCACTATTTTCAACATGTATATTCTAGTTCAGGTTTTGCACAAAGATGTTGGCGTTGCCATCTTTCAGAAGTTAGACAAAAAATTCAAATGATTGATAGGGTCTGCGTGGTGAATGGCATATTGCAATGCAGGCACATACTAATATTTGTACTCTAATAAGATCAAATTTAGCATTTTTCTGCTACTTAAAAAAAATCTTGTATCCAGATATACTCACCGTTCTAACTTCCAAAATCTTTTATCAATCAGGAAGATATAGAGAACATCATAACTGTACGAAAAGGGCAGCACCGTTAGTAAGGACAGTGTTTTGGGTGATAAACGCATTCTGTGGCTAATCAATTTTATTGATATTGTATTAGAATAATATAATTATCAGATTTGCTAATTTCTGAAAGTTTTCAGAATGTAATAATTAGTTGTCTCAAGAGGCATTGTCCATTCAAATGTTGCATGGTCTGAAACAAAATATTTTCTAATTTTTTCCAGTTTAATGTGTCACACCTATGGTATGACCAATTTTAGTAATGGGGTAGTGAAAGAAACTTATCTTTTTTGTCACAGTCAACACTGTATTCCAGAGACAAGCAATTCGCTTACATATTTAAAACACAAAGGGCCTGGTTTAGAGTTTGGCCAAGAGGGTAATCCGTCACAAAGGTGATGAAGTACCTCCTCAGCCAAACTGAAGTTCCGCCTCCTCATTTAGATTCAGACTGAGCTTTATTATGTTGGTGAAGGAGACGACTCCTTCTCCACCACTGACATGCACCTTCAACAGCCCAACGGAGTAAGTGAAGTCAGAGGTTTGGCTATTTGACTGTCTGATGTAGAAAGGGCAGTCAGAAGGACAGTATTTACTGATTGTCACTGCCAGGTAAAGACTGGCAGTAAAGGACAATGAAAACCTTTTATTAACCCCAACACCATGGAATTAAACTCCCATGCTGTTGAGGTCACTGTTTCTTTAGTCAAAATAAATCCCACTTTAGGATTTTGTATTGAAAATTAAATAAAGGTTAAAAGTTGGATAGAGAATACTATTGTTTTGACGGGACTGTTGTTCAATGTTTTAATACGTTGACAGGAACAGCCATCACAACAGTTCCTGCCAATGTAAGAGATGTCTGCTGGGGCAGCCCACATCTCTAGATTTGGGGAAGAAGTACTCCAAAATCCAAATCAGCCCCAACATTGTTTTCCCAAATTTCTGAATTTAAACATTTTCTAAAAAAAACTTCTTCTAGTTCTGTTTTTATAAGAATCCCTTGATTCATTGGAAACACAGTTTTGTTATTCTCTGTTGGAGGCAAGTCTTGTATGCCCTCTTCTCTAGCTTGATTACAGGTAAATGTACTACATTTTTGTATTGGTAGGCATTCTGTGCTCATACATTGTAGATGTGCTTGACCTCTCTGGGACTTGTTTTTGCAGATTGGGAGCAGATTTGACAGCCCTCTCGCAGCAATGCTAAAGAAGGCCAATGCGTTGAACACAGCGGGTCAGACTTCCCCCATTCCTCTTGGACCCTACATCAACCAACTGAGGAGTCCCTCAGGGATCCTCCCTCAGCCACACGCTCTTTAATGTCTACATCGCTCCGCTTGCCCCCACGCCAGAACCTACGGACGCAACATTGTGTCATACGCAGACGACACCCAACTCATCCTCACCCTATCCAACGAACCCAACACCGCCAGACACAACTTTCCAGACGGCATGAAAGCCGTTGCCAAATGGATGGAAAACAGCTGCCTACAACTAAACACCAACAAGACAGAAGTACTCATCATGGGCTCAAACCCGGACACCTGGAACAACACCTGGTGGCTCCCCGCCCTCTGAAACCCGCCCCACCCCCATGGACCACGCGCACAACCTAGGAATCATCCTTGGCTCCGAGCTCAAAATGGACCACCAGATCAACTCCGTCTCGTCCTCCTGCTTCCACACCCTCCACCTTCTTTGCAAGACGTTTAAATGGATCCCCCTCAAACACAGAAAGACCGTCACTCACACCTTGGTCACCAGCCGACTCAACTACGGCAACGCACTCTATGCCGGAATAAATACAAACCTCACCCGCAAGCTATAGAACATCCAGAACGCCGCCGCAAGACTGGTCCTCACCCTGCCAAGACACTGCCACATCTCCCAGCATCTGCGCACACTCCACTGGCTCCCCATCGAGGCTAGAGTCACCATCAAGATACTCACCTACGCACACAAGACCCTCCACAACACCGGACCAGCATACCTGAACAGCAGACTTAAATTCCATGCACTCCAAAGGACCCTACGATCACCCCAGCACTCTTAGTACATCCTTGGAGCTTTTGTCTGGCTTGAAATCCGGCTCTCCTCTAGATCCATGTCCGGCAAAATGCTTGGGGAAAGTGGCATCCGCCATTAACATCCTGGTGAATCCCCTGTTGAATACATGCTTGTCTACAGGGGAGGTGCCTCAGGCATGGAAGCGTGCCATGATTCTACCACTGCTCAAGAAACCCACCTTGGACCCCCTCATCCATGCCAATTACAGGCCAATCTCCCTTCTCCCTGCTCTGGCAAAAGTGGCCGAGCGCTATGTGCACAGGACAATTTCCAGCTTCATCGAAGGAAACGACCTGTTGCACGCCTCGCAGTCCGGCTTCCGCGCTAATTTTAGCACGGAGTCGGCTCTGCTGGAGGTCACTGATGCCATCAGGGAAACACTCGACTCCGGGGGAAAGGCCGTGTTAGTCATGCTTGACTTGTCGGCGGCTTTCGACACCGTTCCCCACGAGGCCCTCCTTGCAAGACTCTGGGAGTGTGGCCTTCGCGGAACGGTGTGGAATTGGCTAAAATCCTTTCTGGCCGACCGCCGACAAACGATCTGGGCGCCTCCCTTTTCCGCTGATATGGCTCCGCTAGAGGTGGGAGTCCCGCAGGGCTCTATACTCAGCCCTATGCTATTTAACATCTTTATGGCCCCTCTGGCGGAAGTCGCGGAATCTTTCGGCGCCCAGATCGTGTCTTATGCTGATGACACCCAACTCCTGTTCACATGTGATAGGGGTGGGTCTTTTGATGGCATGCAGATCAGGGATTGCCTTGGTGCGGTGTTTGAGTGGTTCGGATGTCATGGCTTAAAATGCAACTCTGATAAGTCAGAGCTGCTCTTTTTCGGTTGCGCCCCTGAACACGACTGGAAATCTTGGTGGCCACAAGATATGTCTCCCCCTGACAAGGTCGCTGTTAAGGCCAAGAACTTGGGAGTGATAGTAGATTGTGAACTATCCTTTGGACCTCACATCCTGTCTCTTGTTGGGAAATGCTTTGGCATCTTACGGATGTTGAGGAAATTTCTTCCTCTACTGTCACTTAACCACAGGAAAACAGTTGTTCAGGCACTGATCGGGTCACGACTGGATTATGCAAACGCTCTTTTTTTGGGTCTACCGAAATATCTTATGACCCGTTTGCAAGTTGTCCAGAATTCGGCAGCCCGTACCATCTTTGGACTCCCGAGGAGAGCTGGTGCCACGACCTTATTGAACACCCTTCATTGGCTACCTATCTCCAAGCGAATCCTTTTTAAATGCCTGACTGTGGCCTTTATGGCCTTACACGGCATTGGCCCCAAATATATTGGGAAACGTCTTTCCCGGTATGTACCGAGCAGGACTCTTAGGTCATCTGGTCTGTCTATGTTGACTGTCCCTGCAATTCGTCGTGCAAGATTGGGAGGTCGGTCTTTCCGCTACTTAACACCCAAGGCTTGGAACGATCTACCACTGTCCTTGAGATTAGCTCCCTGTCTTCTTACTTTCAGAAAGGACCTGAAAACTTGGCTCTTTATGAAATAGCCCCTTTCTTTTCTCTGCTCTTTTCTGTTGTGTGGTTGCTTTTTATGCTGTTATTCTTTGCCAAAGCGCCGGGATGCTCCTTTGGAGTAGCCGTGCGCTATAAAAGAAATAAAGTAACATAACATAACATAACATAACTCCTACGCCATGCCCCCCCGCACCAGACAATCCAGATTGGGAGGCCGCTCCTTCTCCTTCCTCGCGGCCAAGGCCTAGAACGACCTTTCACTCCACCTCAGACAGGCAACATCGCCTCCCATCTTCACAAGAAACCTCAAAACCTGGCTCTTCGCAGACCCCCCTCCTTGATGGACTGGAACCTGCATCCCCCCACCCCTAGCACCTTGAGACCCTCACAGGTGAGTTGTAGCGCTTAACAAACGCCGGATTGATTGACTTTGCTACCAGACCCTAGGCATTTATGGGCTGACTTTGCACTACCAGGTTGCTGATCCTGAAAACTATGGCTCACTTCATGTGAGCATTTTAGAGGTCATCGATAGGACCAATTTCATAATTCCCAGTTCGATGTTTCTGATGGTCCACCTCGTGATTGCTTTGGACTGTGGGTGGTGATGTAGAAAGGTAGGAACAATGTAATAAAAAATAAAATCTTTAGGCTTTAGCAATTCACAGGCTTATGGCATGTGTCTATGACGTTTGCTTAAATTATTAAAATAATTGTTCCACATACCACCCTATTTGTTTCTATTTTCTGCATTTCTATTTGGACTTAAGGCTGTGAAGCATGTGGTGTGTGGCATGTGAAAAGCTCCATGAGGCCTGTTCACAAAGGCATAAAGTAGTCCTCCTGTAGTAGTTCTTTAGGTACAGTGCATGACTATGCAAATGGGTCACAAAACATCAAAATTAGGAATACAATGGGAATGTTAAGGGAATATTCATTTATGGAAAGCACTGTACTCTCTTTGACCTTTTATTAATAGGGAGTTGGACATTACGGGGAGTATTCATGGAGGCATTTAAGAGTATGGAAATGAGTGCTCATGTATCACTACTTGTCGTATTCAAAAATGCTTTTATCTAAAAGGAACATTGCACGTTAGTCACCAGGCACAACCAGAGAGACATGTTATTAACATCATAAAGTGACAGTAAAATTGATTAAACTAGGAATATTTATTCCATCTCAGACATCGTACTTGTAAACCCCGCTTCAACTTCTTACTTGACTATGATAGTTTCAATCATTTTTCTGAATAACAAGTGGTTTAGGAGGTCAGCCCTGTAAGGGGGGAATATTTGTCATTAGCAATATGTAGTGCCCACGGGAGACAAAAGGACACCGTTTTGTGTTGAAAAAATTGGGTTTTGCTCCAGAGATCTGAAATTACATCACCTTAAGTGTCAGACTGAACACATCCTTCATCTTTTTAAAAAAAACACCTGAAAAACTTACTTTCATGACAAGTTGATTAACTCCTACACTCTCTCCTGACATGAGTCAGAACTACTCACATGGTCTACACACTGCTGCTCATATCAATAAAACCCGTCTACTGGCTATTGCACTTGCTATGTTTTTATTGTACCTCACCTTTAATATGCTTCAACTTTCCCAAAATTATATTTACATTTATGCTTTCATGTCTCTGGACCAATGTGTTTATCAACCTGTTGTGGCGTCATCTGTCTGTTTTCTGTGTCAAGTGCTCTGATAGCCTTTTTGACCATATTTACATAATTTCATTCTAACATTTGGAAATGAAAAAAGAAACAAATAGGCTTAAGAATAATTGCCATTCTGAGATTGTTTACAAGAGTCTTGCTACATATTTAAACTGAAAATATCTACAACTCATGGCAATATTTACAATCTTGCCCAAACAATGTGCTTCTTGTAGATCACAAATGTAGACCCTGACAAAAATCTTAATAAGATGACTAAAACAATTACAAGAAAACTAACATGTCAGTCCCAACAAGGTTTCATTCCATCGATCTTAATTAGTTCACACAAGTGTTTGAATGAATCGGAAAGTCAGTGAAGAAAGTTAGGAATAATAGCAATATATAAGCTATGTAATTAAAGTTTTTTGACTTACATGTTGTTTATATACAGCCATTATTATCCTGTACGCCACATGGAAAATAGGAAGGAGAACACAAAGAAAACATCCTGGACGGTTACTTTAAAGTATCAGGCTGAGCGACAAATCAAGAGAAAACAAACGGTGGCATGAATGGAGCTGTGTTAGAACAACCAGTAGTAGATTCCAATTTGTAGAAATTCGAATGAGCTTCAATAAAACAAAATGATAAAAATCACTCAAAGTTGGTGCGAGAAACAAATCAGGATTTCAAAAAAGTGGTATAAAATGTACTTATCAATCATAAGAACCAAAAGCATTGACTAATATGAGTTTTATGCTGAATATAATTTTTTGGTCAACAGTGTACTAATATATATTCTAACAAAATGCATCTGCGACTTACAACATGAAATTAACAGGTGCGTGTGGGATAAGTATAACACATGCAGAACATGGCAATAGCAGCCCTGGCCACAAACAGCAAGTGGTGTTATTGGACTGGCTCCAGGAGCAAGATTTTTTTAACACAATCCCAAACGATAATAACATATGTATGCACAGATTTGGTAATTCTGTAAAATTGTCAGAAATATTATTGATTGCCACATTGTATTAGAGATAGGAGAAAATATTGATCCCTAAATGGGTGGGAGGGATCATTGACAGAATATCGACGTTAAGAATATCAAGCTACAAGAATATCAACTCTAAAATATCGATGGCCTGAATATCGACAGCCTATATCTACAATGGTACGTACAAAAATATTGAAACCAGAAAATCGTTGTTTAAAATATCTTTGTTTAAAATATCGTTTTTTTAATATCTTAAAAATAATATTAAAATGATTAAATAATAAATAAAATTAATAAAAACAGTTAGAATTATTTAAAAATGTTAAAAACTGATAAATGATAAATGTAATATAAAAAAATAAAAACAAATTGTATATATTAACTTATTATTGATAAATAATTATTGTATTTAATTATAAAATGTTAGAAACATAAGAAACGTTGTAAATACATATAAATATACATAAACCTGTAATATAAATATAAAATTCAATATATATATATATATATATATATATATATATATATATATATATATATATATATATTGTTGGACAGGCCACATGAAGGGCTCGCTCCCTCCCCACAGGACAGGGCCCGGGCCACCGTCAGCACCATTGCCCGGCCCAGCCGCCATCTTGGACACGGCACCACGCGGCCGCGCGGCCTCAGCCCGACCCCAACCCTGGGCCTGGCCAGGCCCCGACATCCCGGCACCACCCTCCACCCAGGAGGTGAACGGCCCACTTGGCAGGTCAATGGGAGTACGAAGTGTCGATGGCTCTCCCCCGCCAGGTGCCGAGCACCCCCAGCCTCCTCGGGCGCTGGCTCCACCCCCCTGCTGGGTGTCTGGACTCCCTCATCCCAGACCTCCCGACCTCCAAGAGCGAGGGTCCGGACATCAAAGGGCGCCAGACCTATAACTGAGGCAGCCCCAGGACAGGAAGGCAGTTGTATCCTGGAGTCGAGAGACACCGCGACGAACTCATCCTTGACGGACTGTTGGCGCTGCCACAGCCCTGCCTTGTGAACTATTGTCCTGCCTGCTGGCGCTGCCGCGGCCCTCTGCAACCTTCATCCTCGTGGGACCTGCTGGCGCTGCCGCGGCCCTCTGCACCCTTCATCCTCGTGGGACCTGCTGGCGCTGCCGCGGCCCTCTGCAACCTTCATCCTCGTGGGACCTGCTGGCGCTGCCGCGGCCCTCTGCACCCTTCATCCTCGTGGGACCTGCTGGCGCTGCCGCGGCCCTCTGCAACCTTCATCCTCGTGGGACCTGCTGGCGCTGCCGCGGCCCTCTGCAACCTACATTCTCGTGGGACCTGCTGGCGCTGCCGCGGCCCGTAGTAACCTTCATCCTCGTGGGACCTGCTGGCGCTGCCGCGGCCCGTTGTAACCTTCATCCTCGTGGGACCTGCTGGCGCTGCCGCGGCCCGTTGCCACCTACGACCTCTTCGGGACCTGCCGGCGCTGCCGCGGTCTGACCCATCCGAACACCGAGCTCGAGGATTGTGAGCTATCACCGTTACACCTCCGTACCCGTGGGTACCAAGACTGTCCCGCTACCCCCTTCCCTTACTAGAGACTAGAATTGAGAGGATCATCGTGTCCTGATCGCCTTGTATCATACCACTCTACTACCCGAAGTGCCTATAAAAGGTGTTACCCTAATCATTGTGTGGTGTCCATCTGTGGGGGGGAAGTTACCTGTCTGTGCGATCACTGTGCTCGGCCGACCCTCCAGGTCGCCGTCTAACATTGGTGGCTAGCGGCGCGATCCGAACCAACGCGTACCGTACAGACAGTAACTCACCCTACGACTAAAACCACAATGACGACCAAAGAGAGCGGATCGGCGGAGAAATTCCAGATGGAAAAGCTGGAAGAATACAACCACCGAGAGCTCAAACAATTTTGCATAGACTTAGGCATTGCTACCACCGGGCTAAGCACAAAAGAAGACTTCAAAAACGCCCTAGAGGCCTGGACAGAGACAAATACCGCAACCCCCCGGGACCCCGCAGCCCCGGAAGTCAACACCACCCGGACGGAGGAACGGAGAACAGGCCCCTCCCATGAAGAGATCCAAGAGCGGGAAAAAAATAGATTACACGAGTTAGACTTGGCACGACTCAGATTAGACGGAGAATTGAAACTGGCGGAACAAAAAATAAACTTAGAACACTTACGGCTCAGAGAAGAGCGAGAGGAAAAACAGAGACAGAGAGACCTCGAAGAAAAAAGACTGGCATACGAGCACGAGTGCAAACTAGCGGAGATAGAAATACGCAAGCTGAACAAAAACCTAGGGGTGCCCGAGCAACCGCACTCCCCGGGTCCTACCGAGCAGAAGGTCCACATCCCCAAGGATGTGGTCCGAGAATATCACCGGAACGACGACATACAGCAGTGGTTCAAGGCCTATGAGATTGCCATGACCGCCCACCGGGTCGCTCGAAGTGACTGGGGAGCCGGTCTATGGGGGAGATTCGTCAACGAGGGTCGTGATGCCCTGCTGCAGCTTCCGGACCATCAAATGACGTCCTATGACCACATGAAGGCCGCCCTCCTCAGTCGATATGGACTTACACCCGAAATGTACCGCCAGAAGTTCCGCAACTGCACCCGGATCCCAGGTACGACGTGGTTGGAATACGTGAACTATTTCAGCCGAGCCTTCGAGGGGTGGATCAAGGGTAACAACGTAACCACTTACGAACAACTCTTCAATCTCATTGTGTGGGAGCACCTCTCCAACAACTGCTTTGTCGAGCTCAGGCAGCACCTCCTCGACAGTAAATTGACTGAACCCCGGCAGCTCGCCACCGAGGCTGACCGGTGGGAGAGCACCCGAGTGGCCCGGAGTGGGCCGAATGAGCAGAACAGAACCAACCAAGGTCACCATCGTCCCCGAGGAGGAGGAGGAGGCCCGGGCCGGGGCAGAGACGCCGCCCCGGCCGCACCCACTAACGCCACCCCGGCCCCAGCAGGCCGGGGAAACCCCCCGATGCGCCCGGGGTTCCGAGCTAACGTGACGTGTCATCGATGCCAGCGAGTCGGCCACTATGCCAGTGACCCGACCTGCCCGAAGAACCAGGCCCCCGGGCCCCGCCAGATGGCGGCCGCCGCCCTGGGAGAAGAACAAGTCTCCGAAGACGCGGAGACCTATGAGTCGGAGCAGTTCGAGTGGGAACCCGCCGCCATGACCCTGGCATGCCTAGGAGGAAGAGACATGGTCCCGCGGACTCCCCTGCCCGCCAACACTCGGAAGTACAGCCAATGGGTGAGCATCAATGGGCGCAAGGCTGAGGCCCTGCGTGACACCGGGGCCAGTGTGACGGCCGTCCGCTGTCACCTGGTGACCCCAGAACAAATCCTACCAAACGTACTTTGCCCCGTCCGATCGGCAGATAACTCGGAGAGCCTGTGTCGGATGGCCTGCGTCCCCTTCGAATGGGGAGGAGTGTCCGGCATGCTGAAAGTAACTGTCCGTGACGATGCCCCCGTAGACTGCCTCCTGGGGAACGATCTCGAGAGCTCCCCGTGGGCCGCTGTGGAAAGAAGAGAGCATCTGGGGATGTTGGGTCTCCCGGACTGGGCGTGCGTAACCACCCGGTCCATGGCCACCCGCACCATCCCTAGACCAGAAGAACCAGAATGGGCAGCACCTCCGCCCTCGATCACTCCAGAAGAAGACTTCCTCCAAACCGACCACCCGGACCCCACCCCAGAGGGGTCCACACAGCCCCCCGAGCTTCCCGACCTGGCTCAGTGGCGTCAAGAAGGGGGGCCCACCCAGGAACAATTCCGGCAGGAGCAAAAGACCTGCCCCTCCCTCGAGGGATTGCGACAGCAAGCGCTCGCCCAGAGCCAAGGAGACACCACCGGGGCCCACTGGGTTTATTGGGACAATGATCTCTTGTACAGCGAACAGAAAATCGCAGAACTGGGGGCCGGGCGAGTGCTGGTGGTGCCCCTCCACTTCAGAGACTTCCTGTTGAACCTAGCCCATGATGTCCCCCTGGCCGGGCACCTGGGCCAAGACAAAACCTACCACCGCCTGGTGACTCACTTTTTTTGGCCCAAAATGAGAAATGACGTATCCAACCATTGCCGGTCCTGCCCGACCTGCCAGGCCAGTGGGAAGAGCGGCCGCAAACTCAAGGCCCCCCTACAACCATTCCCCGTGGTGACCACCCCGTTCGAAAGGGTGGGAATAGACATTGTGGGGCCCCTGGACCCCCGAACAGCACAGGGACATCGCTTCATCCTGGTCCTGGTGGATCACGCTACCCGCTATCCTGAGGCGGTCCCCCTTCGTACGATAACAGCCCCAGTAGTGGGTCGAGCCTTGATGGGGATCTTCTCTCGAGTGGGCTTCCCCCGGGAAGTCGTCAGCGACAGGGGTACGAACTTTATTTCAAAGTATATGAAATCCCTCTGGCAGCAGTGCGGAGTCACTTACCGATTCACCACCCCCTATCACCCCCAGGGGAACGGACTGGTCGAGCGGTTCAACCGCACCCTCAAGGGGATGATCATGGGGCTGGAAGAACCCCTACGCCGCCAGTGGGACGTGCTACTACCGTGCCTCCTCTTCGCCTACCGAGAAGTCCCCCAGAAGTCCCTCGGCTTCAGCCCCTTCGAACTCCTGTACGGACACCCCGTTCGCGGGCCTCTCAGCCTAGTGAAGGAGGAATGGGAAATGGCCCCCCTAAAGACCCCTCCGGACGTCTACAAATACCTCCTGACCCTCCGTAATCAGACCCGGAAATTCAGGGAGATCGCTAAAGCCAATCTGGAGGCCAGTCAAGAGGACATGAAGAAGTGGTACGACCAACATGCCTCCTCCATCGAGTTTGAACCGGGTCAGCAGGTATGGGTGATGTCCCCCATCGAACCGTGTGCCTTGCAGGACAAATGGGCGGGGCCCTTCAAGGTGATCGAGCGCAGGAGCCCCGTCACCTATCTCATCGACCTGGAGTCCCCCCGGAACCCACTCCGGGTCCTCCACGCCAACCGACTCAAACCCCACTTCGTGCGCTCAGAGCTCAGCCTGCTGATGGCTACCGACAGTGGCGCAGAAGGAGACTCCGAGCCCCTCCCTGACCTACTGAGGACCCGGGAAAGAGATGGTTCGGTGGACGGGGTCCGACTCTCCGAGGCCCTGACCCCCGAGCAGCGTCAAGATTGCCGGGCCCTCCTGCTGCCGTTCGCAAACCTGTTCTCTCTCGCACCCGGAGTCACCTCCTGGTGCCTGCACGACGTGGACACGGGGGACAGTCCTCCTGTCCGACACCGGGCGTACCGAGTACCGGATCGGGTACGTACATGCATCCAAGAAGAAGTCTCCAAGATGCTCGCCCTCGGAGTCATCGAACCTTCGGACAGTCCCTGGGCCAGCCCGGTCGTCCTGGTCCCCAAGGCCGCGGCCCCGGGCACCACCCCTGAACTCCGATTCTGCATTGACTATCGGGGTCTGAACGCGGTCACCCGAACCGACGCTCACCCTATCCCCCGAGCAGATGAACTAGTCGACCGCATGGGGGCAGCCCGCTACCTAAGCATCTTCGACCTGACAGCGGGCTACTGGCAGATTGGCCTCACCCCCAGAGCCCAAGAACGTTCCGCTTTCTCCACCCCGGATGGGCACTACCATTTCAGAGTGATGCCCTTCGGCATGAAGAACGCTCCAGCCACTTTTCAAAGACTGGTGAACCAGGTATTGGCGGGCCTCGAAGAATTCAGCGCCGCCTACCTGGACGACATCGCGGTATACAGCCGCCACTGGACGGATCACCTCCACCACCTCAGAGAGGTCCTGCAGGCCCTCCGACAGGCCGGCCTCACCATAAAGGCCAGCAAGTGCCAAATCGGCCAGGGGTCCGTGACCTACCTCGGACACCAAGTGGGGAGCGGTCTGGTGGCCCCCCTCCAACTCAAGGTAGCTGCCATTCAGTCCTGGCAACCCCCTGAGACACAAACCGAGGTCCGAGCCTTCCTGGGGCTCACCGGATACTACCGGCGGTTTGTAAGGGACTATGGCAGCATTGTGGGGCCCCTCACGGAGCTCACGTCTAAGAACCACCCAAAAAGAGTCAACTGGACTCCCGACTGTCAAGCAGCCTTCGAGACGCTGAAGGCCGCCATGTGCACCGCTCCTGTGCTCCAGGCCCCCGACTACAGCCGCGAGTTCATCGTGCAGACCGATGCCTCCGACCATGGTATTGGGGCCGTCCTCTCCCAACTGAACCCCGAAGGAGTGGACCAACCAGTGGCCTTCAGCAGCAGACGCCTACTGCCCCGAGAACAACGCTGGAGCACCATTGAGCGAGAGGCCTTCGCGGTGGTATGGGCCCTCAAGAAGCTCCGGCCGTACCTCTTCGGAACCCATTTCCGGGTACAGACGGACCATCGGCCCCTGCAATGGCTCATGCAGATGCGGGGGGAGAACCCCAAACTATTGCGATGGTCCATCTCCCTGCAGGGGATGGACTTCACTGTGGAACATCGCCCTGGCCAAGACCACGCCAACGCGGATGGCCTGTCCCGCTTTTTCCGCCTCGACGAGGAAAGTCCCCAAGAAGATGGGTGACTCTCCCCGCCTTCAGCTGGGGGGGACGCATGTTGGACAGGCCACATGAAGGGCTCGCTCCCTCCCCGCAGGACAGGGCCCGGGCCACCGTCAGCACCATTGCCCGGCCCAGCCGCCATCTTGGACACGGCACCACGCGGCCGCGCGGCCTCAGCCCGACCCCAACCCTGGGCCTGGCCAGGCCCCGACATCCCGGCACCACCCTCCACCCAGGAGGTGAACGGCCCACTTGGCAGGTCAATGGGAGTACGAAGTGTCGATGGCTCTCCCCCGCCAGGTGCCGAGCACCCCCAGCCTCCTCGGGCGCTGGCTCCACCCCCCTGCTGGGTGTCTGGACTCCCTCATCCCAGACCTCCCGACCTCCAAGAGCGAGGGTCCGGACATCAAAGGGCGCCAGACCTATAACTGAGGCAGCCCCAGGACAGGAAGGCAGTTGTATCCTGGAGTCGAGAGACACCGCGACGAACTCATCCTTGACGGACTGTTGGCGCTGCCACAGCCCTGCCTTGTGAACTATTGTCCTGCCTGCTGGCGCTGCCGCGGCCCTCTGCAACCTTCATCCTCGTGGGACCTGCTGGCGCTGCCGCGGCCCTCTGCACCCTTCATCCTCGTGGGACCTGCTGGCGCTGCCGCGGCCCTCTGCAACCTTCATCCTCGTGGGACCTGCTGGCGCTGCCGCGGCCCTCTGCAACCTACATTCTCGTGGGACCTGCTGGCGCTGCCGCGGCCCGTTGTAACCTTCATCCTCGTGGGACCTGCTGGCGCTGCCGCGGCCCGTTGCCACCTACGACCTCTTCGGGACCTGCCGGCGCTGCCGCGGTCTGACCCATCCGAACACCGAGCTCGAGGATTGTGAGCTATCACCGTTACACCTCCGTACCCGTGGGTACCAAGACTGTCCCGCTACCCCCTTCCCTTACTAGAGACTAGAATTGAGAGGATCATCGTGTCCTGATCGCCTTGTATCATACCACTCTACTACCCGAAGTGCCTATAAAAGGTGTTACCCTAATCATTGTGTGGTGTCCATCTGTGGGGGGGAAGTTACCTGTCTGTGCGATCACTGTGCTCGGCCGACCCTCCAGGTCGCCGTCTAACATATATATATATATATATGTATAGATCCAAACACACGATCTTGAACCTCCAGCCAGTGGCGAACAAAGACCAGCGAATCCAAAAGTAAGGCAAGATGATTTATTGCACCAGTTTCAGAACGGCAAACGGCAGTATGGCGCGTTTCGGGCGGATATAATAAAAATATTACAATTCATATTTTTTTCTAAAATATACTTTACACTACATTAACTATAAAAGTAGGGAAATGTTGGATAGTGTAGGGGCTAACATTACTATTTCCACTACAGAAAGTGCAACAGTAGGGAAAGTGTTGGATAGCGGAGAGGAATAATTTACTATTCCCGCTCCAGTGAGTGCAACAGTAGGGAAAGTGTTGGATAGGGGGTATATAAAAATTACCATTCCCACTCCAGTGAGAGCAACAGTATGGAAAGTGTTGGATAGCGGGTGGGCAAAAATTACTATCTCCACTCCAGCAAATGCAACTGTAGGGAAAGTGTTGGATAGGGGAGGGGAATAATTTAGTATTCCCACTCCTGCAAAATAATTAACATTAATTAGCGAATAATTAATGTTTGAAAAATAATTTACCTCCCTCTATATTCCCCTATAAACGTCACCACCAATATTGTAAAATATTACGCGATTAACATAATTATTTGACAATTAATTAACTAATAACAATTAACAAGCAAATTAAAAACAATTTATAATAAATTAGTTCACACAATTAATACTATAACCTTACTTTAAATAAATATTGCATACATAAAAAATTTTTTTTACTAAAATTAAATTACTTCCCACACTACTCCCCTTTCAACCCACAACAAACTTTAAAAGAAATGACACAATTAACATATTTACCAATTATTACTTATGAATTAATATCCAATTAATAAGTAATTAATAACATTTTAAACACAATTAGCAATATAAAATATTAATTACATAAATATTAATGAATGCAATTATTAATAAATAATGATAATTAAATGTCTTCCCACCCTACTCCCCTATAAAACCACAACCTGCTCCTCAAAAATTTACACAATTAACATATTTACCAATTAATTATTAATTATTAATGACCAAATAAGAACAAATTAGTTAACACATTTAACATCAATTATGGAATACAAAAATATTAATTAATACAAATATTAATTAATTAATAATAATTAATTTACTTCCCACCCTATTCCCCTATTAACCCACAACCTGCTACGGAACAAAAATGCAATATTTATGTTTTTTTCTTAAGTTAATAACTTCTAAAAAATTATTAATAAATATATTAGAATTAAATTACTTCCCACCCTTTTCCCCTATAAACCCACTACCCGCTACAGAACTAAAATACACAAGAAGCCGTCATGAGCATCGAAGAGGTTAACACATTTTCTAACATACAAAACACTAAAAAAAATCGATATTATTAACAACGATATTTTGACTAACGATATTACTAACATTGATATTAATTATTTCAATATTTCTTACCTGCATTTCGATATTCTGGTCGACAATATTCTTGATGATAGATATTCTGTCATATCGATATTTAAACATCAATATAATGGTACATTTAATTAGAAAGTTTAAACTTTGGGAGATTTGATCTAAAACAGCGGGTTAGTCGATAAAAGAGTGTCTTTTGAAACACACCAACATGAATTACCCCATGTAGGAAGTGTTTAAAACATTTTGTATATTTAATTCTCAATGATTTGGTACTACCAGAAGTGAAGGTATTCTCCACAAAACTTTAACTAAACTAAGTATTAATTTTATTACGCATCAAACAAAGCCTAAATCAATGAGAAATTTTCATAGGCAAGGGAATTTTGTGAAAACTAAAATGCAGTGCCCTTTGTGTGTTCCACATGCATTATGTATTCAAAGGCTCCACCTCCAGAATTTATTGATGTTCATACTAGTATTCTACCTATCCAGGTTGACTGTTTATTCTTTATGGTCAAGTTGAGGATTGAGTGCAACGTTCTATCACTGAAAAAAGGAACTGTCCAGGGAATGTATAAACATGATTAGCCTAATGGTTTTGTTGCTAAAATTGGGGCTATATATTTTACTATACGAAGGGGAGAGGGGGGGACCGAGGAGCTATTAAAGGTCCAGTGTCCATGCTCCTTATTTCATAATGCTTTCCAAAAAGAGGACACTGTTCCTAGTGTAAGGTGCAAAAGTCACCAATGCATGAGGGTGCAAAAAGTCACCCATATATGAAAGAAGAAACTAAAAGGGAGAAAAACAGAATCCCTAGGTAAGGAGACACACAGAAAACAGGGAAACCATTTTGTGTCCTCTGTTGCCCTCACACACCTCGAAAGGTGTCATGCTTCATCATCGGGCAGTTGCTCTTCGTAGGGCCGGCGCTGCAATTCCCTACGGGTCCCCCGAAGGGTCTCTTTGTCGGAGATCTTTTGTAGGACTGCCGGATGGTGCATGCGGGTGTGCGGGGTGGTGGGTCAAACAAAAAGGGTTAATTAGTGCGTGCAAGTGTAGTATAAAATTCATAATGGGTAACCATGCAGCGATTATTTTAATAGTATACCCTAAGCAGACATATCTGCTAAATAAAATCTAGCCCCAGTGGCATACTATGCCCGGGTATAGAAAGACATAGGTCAACATGTTTCGCGCCTGCGTCGCCATAAGGGTCGTTGGCGCTTCGTCAGGACCAGAATTATAAAATGTAAAGTGCACGTGAAAGACAAATTTAAAATACCCTCATAATCGATCAGGGCGGGCAGTAACCTGTATAACCAACATCTGGCTACAGCTGTATGTTGTAACTGCTCCTGATCAGTACCCTCATAATCGATCAGGGCGGGCAGTAACCTGTATAACCAACATCTGGCTACAGCTGTATGTTGTAACCGCTCCTGATCAGTACCGTTAAATGGGCCAGTTTGGATCCAGGTCACGTCAAATTTTGACTTGTAATATTTTGTTCTGCATTTCTTTGGCAAACCAGGCGCTTTTCCCTTCTTCGACGTACTCTCCAAGGAACTACAAATGCGTTTTCCTGTATCCGAAATTTCCTCAGCGCAACTGGTGGGTTCAGGTGACTGTTGTGGCTGAATTTCTTTAGACTGTGGGACTTCCTTTTCATTGACACAACTTTCAGTTCTCTTTGAACGGTTTAGCTGGTCTTCATCCTCCTGCATAGTTTCCAATATCTGACAGTCTGAGTCACTTTCTGGGCTGGGCTCCATTCTCACCAGCTCCCTACACCAGCCCAGGGGAGGCGGGTCACGCAGCTGAGACTGTGCAGTGAAGTGAAACAGCAGGGTGCAGCACCCCGAGTACTGAAAGCCCCCCAGAGTAGCAGTCCTGTGTTAAAAGACACTAGGTGGTGCCCACTACTTCTTCCAGCGTTGAGGGACCTCAGTGCACCCCCGTCACCTGCGCAGACTCTCAGTGCGCCCACTGTAAGGAGAATATCCTCCCTCAGTTCGCAGCTCGTGCTGCAAGTTCCTCGGTGTGGCGATGCCCTCCCCCGGGTAGGCAGGGCCAGGCACACCGTGTCGCACCCACGGTGGCACCGACCGCTCGTTCGCCTACTCGGGCGGCGGAGAAACAACCCTGCTGCGCTTCAGTTTGTCGGAGGCCGCCTCAGACTTTAACAACGGACACGCGCACCGAAAGCAAACAGGAAGTGCCTCCTTCTATCGGAAGCGCCACCCTCACGCTTAATCAGTGAGACATGAAGAGCTCCACCCCTCCGGCCAACCAGGGTCCTCGCTTCACGACGTGCACGCCCCCTTCTCATTTCTTCGTGCTAAAACCACCGTGCAGCACGGTGGTTTTAGCACGAAGAAATGAGCTCTTCATGTCTCACTGATTAAGCGTGAGGGTGACGCTTCCGATAGAAGGAGGCACTTCCTGTTTGCTTTCGGTGCGCGTGTCCGTTGTTAAAGTCTGAGGCGGCCTCCAACAAACTGAAGCGCAGCAGGGTTGTTTCTCCGCCGCCCGAGTAGGCGAACGAGCGGTCGGTGCCACCGTGGGTGCGACACGGTGTGCCTGGCCCTGCCTACCCGGGGGAGGGCATCGCCACACCGAGGAACTTGCAGCACGAGCTGCGAACTGAGGGAGGATATTCTCCTTACAGTGGGCGCACTGAGCGTCTGCGCAGGTGACGGGGGTGCACTGAGGTCCCTCAACGCTGGAAGAAGTAGTGGGCACCACCTAGTGTCTTTTAACACAGGACTGCTACTCTGGGGGGCTTTCAGTACTCGGGGTGCTGCACCCTGCTGTTTCACTTCACTGCACAGTCTCAGCTGCGCGACCCGCCTCCCCTGGGCTGGTGTAGGGAGCTGGTGAGAATGGAGCCCAGCCCAGAAAGTGACTCAGACTGTCAGATATTGGAAACTATGCAGGAGGATGAAGACCAGCTAAACCGTTCAAAGAGAACTGAAAGTTGTGTCAATGAAAAGGAAGTCCCACAGTCTAAAGAAATTCAGCCACAACAGTCACCTGAACCCACCAGTTGCGCTGAGGAAATTTCGGATACAGGAAAACGCATTTGTAGTTCCTTGGAGAGTACGTCGAAGAAGGGAAAAGCGCCTGGTTTGCCAAAGAAATGCAGAACAAAATATTACAAGTCAAAATTTGACGTGACCTGGATCCAAACTGGCCCATTTAACGGTACTGATCAGGAGCGGTTACAACATACAGCTGTAGCCAGATGTTGGTTATACAGGTTACTGCCCGCCCTGATCGATTATGAGGGTACTGATCAGGAGCGGTTACAACATACAGCTGTAGCCAGATGTTGGTTATACAGGTTACTGCCCGCCCTGATCGATTATGAGGGTATTTTAAATTTGTCTTTCACGTGCACTTTGCATTTTATAATTCTGGTCCTGACGAAGCGCCAACGACCCTTATGGCGACGCAGGCGCGAAACATGTTGACCTATGTCTTTCTATACCCGGGCATAGTATGCCACTGGGGCTAGATTTTATTTAGCAGATATGTCTGCTTAGGGTATACTATTAAAATAATCGCTGCATGGTTACCCATTATGAATTTTACACTACACTTGCACGCACTAATTAACCCTTTTTTTGATCCACCACCCCGCACACCCGCATGCACCATCCAGCAGTCCTACAAAAGATCTCCGACAAAGAGACCCTTCGGGGGACCCGTAGGGAATTGCAGCGCCGGCCCTACGAGGAGCAACTGCCCGATGATGAAGCATGACACCTTTCGAAGTGTGTGAGGGCAACAGAGGACACAAAATGGTTTCCCTGTTTTCTGTGTGTCTCCTTACCTAGGGATTCTGTTTTTCTCCCTTTTAGTTTCTTCTTTCATATATGGGTGACTTTTTGCACCCTCATGCATTGGTGACTTTTGCACCTTACACTAGGAACAGTGTCCTCTTTTTGGAAAGCTATATATTTTACACCAGGGAAAGGAGGTTAATCCAATGGATATCTAAGATTCAACAAATATATGCATCTATCTGTTACAGACGTATTTACCTTTTTCTTGCTAATGAATAGTAAAAACGCAACACCACACTTTGTCAGTAGCCATGACCTAAAATGTAATTCTTTTTTTTTAAATTGCAGATCTTTATATAATAGATACTTTTGAAACAGGTTTGCAATATCTGGGTGGTGTCATGACAAAATATTATCAGTAACCACTTGTTTACCATGATTATGTAAGCAATTGATGTTCAGACAATGATTCTTACCTGACTGGCAAACAAGTATACATTTTTTTACTTACCACAAACCTTCGAGCTTTTACAAAATGCATCATAAGAGAGTTTCCAAAATTCTAAAGACAAATTGATTTAATGTTCTTCTAAAATTCAAAGACAAATTTATATAATTGCCACCTATAAGTGTATGTTTGGAAACTAAAATAGAAACAAGTAGACTGAAAGCGCCAGGTTGAGACCTGGACACAAGGGCATCCAAGTGATTACAATTTTTTTAAAACAATAGTGTGACCAGCTCTCACACAGGAAGCTGGCATGACCCCAGCGGACCCAATAAAACAAGAAAGCTCTGGGTGTCCCAGGCGGGACCAGGACACTGACAAAAAAATAATTAAATTGGGGACAGAAAAATAAATGAGCAGCCAGAGCTGCTCACTTATTATTTACTGCCACTTGTAAGAATTGTCTGTTATGCCCTTCATGGGCTTATTTCCTTATGGTTTTCTCCATGGTGGTGTCCAAATCTGGTCAATGGCATCACCAGTAAGTTCTTAAGTGGTGTGGGAGGCTGCAGTGAGTCCAGAAATGCTTAACACAAATTTAACCATATGTTTACTGGAATCTATTGAATATGACAACAGGAAAAATTGATGATGTTTTTAAGCATTTCCAGAGCTGGAGCTTTTGCTCTTCAGCTTGTGAATACATGTGCCCCTTGCGGTCGGTTTTATGGCTGCATTATGTAGCTTGAGGAATGTAAAAGAAAGACTCCAACACATGTTTATTGTTGTTTTGATTACAAAAGCTTTATTTGCACATTTATTGACAAACATTACAATGATGTCCTGACCATGCTACCAGCGTGTGGGTGATCCTCAATGCATGTGAATAGTATGTCGACACTGTCCAGCCGACAGTCCAATGATATACCAGTACTGGCGGTCTCCTAGCCGCAGTTCTCCAACAGTGGAAAACATTTGTGGCTGGAGCTAAGCAAAGCAATAGATTCGTGGCCATTGGAAGGACATAAATACAACTCACCTGGTGTAGCCAAGCCAATCGAAGGCACCTGCATAGCTCACCATAAAAAAAAACACCATTCTAAACCATGATCCTTTGCCCCATCCCAGCTCCACAGGGCAGTCAGAGGTACAATAGTTTACTTTAGGTCTTTTTCAGTTAGCTCACTTGTCATTAACCACAACTTGACCTTGCTCCATCACTATTTTCTCCTGGATATCTGTTCATGTATTATTGTAGTGTTACTCCCTCTCCCCTTTCATAATATCTCAAACTAAAAACCCAAAGTTTTCGGAGCAAAAGCTGTCTGTCATGGTGGATGAAATCCTCAGAGTAGAACCACAATTGTTTGAGGCACAAGTACAACATACTCCTCAGAGCAGGAAAGGGAAATGTGGTGCAGAATCATTCTCAAAGTCAATGCGGTAGGCACAATACCACACACACAGGGGGGATATTAGGAAGCGGTGGCATGACCTCAGGGCCAGGGTGTGTACTGGCCTCTAGGCAGCACCTGAAGACTGGTGGTGGCCCTCCCAGTACACCAGTGCAGTATCTACTGTGGGAGGAGAAATTCTTGGCCATCCTCCACTCTGAAGGCATGCATTAATAGTTGGGGGAGCTGAGTCTGATAAGATCACAAACTCACAAGAAGGTACATTCCCGTTTGTTCACATACAAGCTCCCACAAAATGTGTGTAGGAAATAGAACAATAACTATCAATCAGCAAAGTATCAGTATCAGAGAGGTAAATCATAATGTATGAATGGTTTGTGTGGCATATAGGGTATGTTGCAACAATCTCCACACCATGCCATGATGCCTGTAAGTGTTATTACAAGTTATATAAACCTTTGAAGCATCTAATCTGCCCTAATGTCAAGTTACGGCCCATATCAACATAACAATAAAAGGTATGTCACAGTAAGGAGCAAGATATTGTAGGCTCTATGGATTTTTTATGTAACTACAACTACCATGATGCACTTTGTCAGTCATCCAAAACAAGATTAAACTGTGGTTGTGCACAATGTCACAAGTAACATAAATAACAACTGAACCTTCCAGACCCATGGAGTGACAAATCTACATCCAATCTCCTCCGAAAAGCATGTCCTCTAGCCCTCTATCCTTGTCCGCAACTTGGGCTTAACCATTGACGACTCCCTGACAATGCACCATCAAGCAGTCAAAGTTACAGCAGTCTGCTTTACCATCCTAAAATGGCTCAGGAAGAGCATCTGGATGCTGCCAATCTCTACCCAAAAAACAGTGGTTCATGCCCTTATCACCTCGCGGCTTGACTACGAAAACATCCTGTATCTTGACTCCAACAAGGCAGTAATTCGTAGATTGCAGCTGGTACAGAACTCCGTAGCTAGACTTCTGTGTAGAGTTCTCAGAGCAACTCCCATTTCTGGGTACCATCGCGACTTACACTGGCTCAGGGTGGAGAACCGTATCAAGTTCAAGGCCCTGAGCTACATGTTCAAGATAAAAACCGGCACAGCACCTCTTTATTTGCAATCCCTTGTATGTCCCTACTTGCCCATGCGTAATTTGTGGTCTGCAACACTCGGTAAATTCACTGTACCCAGGTTTAAACTCGCCAGGATGAGCGGTAGATCCTTTTCCTACCTGGGCCCATCCCTCTGGAATGCTCTTCCCCTTGTTATCCGTAATGAAACTATTTACATCCGCTTCTGCAGAGCTTTTAAGACCTGGCTCTTTAACCAATAATTCCTCTGCTGCTCTGTCTGGCATGGCGCCGGGAAACCCTTTTTTGGTAGCTGCTGCGCCCTACAAATGCAAATAATAAATAAATGTCCCCATACTGACCTGTATGTAGTCCTCATCACATCATCTGAAAGATATCATGCCATAATGGACAACACAACAAGTGTGTTTTTCCAACAGCCTAGGACATGAACAGTTATGTCTGTTTCACCCTGATTGGCGATCCATTTAAAGGGGTTTGTGTAATCTGAGCTTCGAACCGGTGCTGGAAATAGCAAGGAGAAGGGTAACTGTTCAATGGAAACATATGTGTGATGCATTCAAAAGATAACTTGGGATTAATATGGGTCTGATCTCATATGGTAAGTATTTCAACTTGTTTTGGGTGATATGTCCATCATTTCGGGTGCTCTTCTCTCTATGACATAGGTGTGTGATGTATGTTTTTGATGTGTGCCGGGTAGTTATTTGTTACATTCACACATGGAGGGTGTTGAATTGCCATGTCATTGTACACTTTCTTTTTGTTTGGATATGTCCTTTTTTAGTGTGAATGGCTTACACATACTTGATGTATTTGTGAGACAAATTCTGTCCCTGCTGTGTTTGCCTTTCTGACTTGCACTTCTACATTGGCCACATATGCATGGTACTTGGTGACAGTATTGATTGTCCCTCATATACTACATGCACCAGGTCCAGGACACATATACGTTTTGAGGCATGCGCAAGGTGTTATTTGGATCACGCTACAGCCTGCAAGGACCCTCCCCCCCTTGTTGAAACAAGCCTATTCAGCAGGGCGTGTTTACAACTTGACCTTTGCATGGTTCTCCCACTGATTGATTGGCATCCCATGTAGATGCCATTACTTTTTACTGTTAGTGGTATGTGGTATTTATTACAGATATTTGGCAGGGGTGTGCATTTCAATTTCATGCCACATACCTTCAATCTTGCAAGTGTGAAACGTGAGGGTGTGATGATAAATAATATGTGGGGTACTGATGGGGTGCTGCTGTTCTATTACATCCATCAATGCAGACTACATGAGCCATGAATCAGAGTTTGGAACACATGTAAATTGTAGTGAGGGGTGCTTGTGCAGTGTCCATGACCTGGCCATAGGGTAATGATGGAGCATTGCTTGGCCCATACATCTCTATTCATTGGGGGCAGAGGCACACATGAAATGTTTGGGCCGGGGCACCAAAATACCTTGACAAGTCCATGCCTGGCATTCTATTTGATGTGGAGTCAATGGTGATTGGTAGGCATATGGCTTACCGCCTGATGCGGTGACAATGGTGTCGGTGAGCATCAAGAAGGATCAGCAGCGGGAGGACGTTCAGGGCTGGCTCTATGGCGTTACAGGACGTGTTGAGGTGTGTAGTGGTGAGTACAGGTGAGTTTTCACCTAATATAATTCCCTTTTCTCCACCTTAGGTGTGGGGGTGTTACCACCAGTTTCACGTCGAAGGTAAGCCTCACCATGATTTTTTTTTTTGCAGAGTTTTATATAGCACGAACTAGACCCGAACCGAATCGGGTATCAGAGCGATTTACATAGCACCAGTTACGTTACATGAGGACACACATTCAGTTTTATTAGGCACGGGGAGATTATGGGGCCGATTTGGATGTCGGGCGGACCTGCGTCCGTCCGCCACCCCAGAGGTGGAGGGACCGTCCGCAGGGGCAGCGACGGTCCCTCCGTGCAAATTGGGATGTGACCACCACCCTGGCGGTCACATCCCGTATGTTTAACATTGCGGCGGGTGCTGCTTGAAGCAGCACCTGCCGCAATGTTAAAACTGCATGTGTTACATTTGCATGCACAAAGCGGCAGGCACCGCGCGGTGCCTGCCACTTTGTGCATGTAAATGTTGGGGGGTACCATAGATACCCCTCATGTGCACCCCCCACCCCCCAACACCCTGGGGCCCCGCAACAGGCCCCCAAATGCCAAAGACCACATGCTTTTCCACAGCGGAAAACCCGCCGTGGAAAAGCATGTTACCCCATGCATCCTAATATGGCTGCCGGTGTCTGATAGACACCGCCACCATATTAGAGCTTTTCCGCCGCGGTCTCGCGGCGGAAAAGCGGTGCACGGTCTTGCCGTCCACAGATGACCCCCCCACCATCCTAATTCGGCGGGGGGTCATTTCTATGTACGCAGCGGTTAATCCGCATCCTCCGGGCATGTGGTGGCTTCCGCCGGCCCGGAGGATGCAGATTAACCGCAATCGTAATCAGCCCCAAGCGATTTCCTCAGAATCACAGGATGTTTGACGTCGTTACCGAGAGACTCGAACCCTGTTCCTCCAGGTCCGGGGTCGAGCGCCCTAGCCGTTAGGCCAACTCCTACCAGGGAAACTGAATGTCTACCCTCTGACAACAGTATTGGCCTATTGAACCGACGATGGTGGATGGAAATTCGTGGTGGTGTCAGCGGTGTTATTTCTTCTATGAGAACGCATTCATCATAATTGGGCGGTTTTACCGCAACCGACGCCGCGGCATCCCATGGATCGCCAAAGTCGGAATCAAGCCCTTCGTTGATATTATTTTGAGATCACTGATCGTGAAAATTAGAATACAAAAATGATCTTTAACCCCGTAGGTGCTACCATCAGCCATTGGCCGACGGGAGCACTACCTCCCTCGAGCCGACGGAGACCCGCCCACCCTTTAGAACGCCCGCACCGCTGCGGAAACACCGCCGCGGTTAAGGCGTTAAACCTGGGGGCCTAAATTATTTATCCCAGTTCCTGGAAATCATTGAGGACAACACGGTTCTCTTCCTGATGCCTGGCACCCATGGTTACATGGAAAGCATGTTCAATTTTCCATGCCTTTGGACTCTGTAATTGGCAGGACTGTTCCTTCCCTGCTATTAGCTGTATTTAATTTGGCATGTAACACTATTACTGGAATTGCTTTGTAATAGAAGCATTTCCCCCCCACGAGATAAAACCATGTGATTTATTAATTCTCTCTTTTTTCTAACACATAGGTTTATGGCATTCTTTCTCCAACTGCTATTTAAGCATGTGGAAGTTGTTTACGTATTGACTCTGCCCAGATTAAAGTTAATATGATTAAACACTAGATCAGCTTAGACTTGGAAGATTGAAAGGCCTGGGTTGATCCAGATGGTAATGCTAACTGATTCCCAACAGTTGCAAGAATCTGAAATGTAGCCTCATTGCAAAACAAACTCGTAGTCGATGCAGATAGACAATGTAGAAAAATAAAATGGAGGTCTGTTTATTGAAGGTTTATTCTGCAGATAGATATTTTATTTATTTATTTATTTGTATTTTATGCGTTTTTGTATAACGCGGACTTTACCCAAAGGTGTCAGAGCGCTTCACAATAGGAACAGAACTGATACATGAGGAGAACATTACAAGTGAACAAATTACAAAAGCAAACGTTAAGTTACATGAGGCAAAAATGACAATTGTGAGCAAACAAAATACAAGAGGTAGCAAACGGTGCATTACAGGAGGAAAAAGTGACATATGTGCAGGTCATAACAGCGTACAAAGTACAAGTAGAGATATAATACTGCAATAAATGGCAGACACAAGCACAAGAACAAACGCTACGTAGGCAATGGTGGCACTTGTGCAAGTATCTAAAGCAAACGCAATGTAAGAGGTAGCAAACAGTGTGTTACAAGAGAAAAGTGATGTGTGCATGTTACAAACGAGTACCAAACACAGGTAGAAGGATAATACTGCAATAGCTGGCAGAACACACTGGGAAGGCACTTCCATAGAGCAATGCGTAGTCGTTTTATGTTATTCATTGCAAGGCACTGGAAATCTACACTTTGCAGATGGGTACTGATGTAAGAAAAACATAGTTTAGATTGTACACGACTGGCCATGTGAGGTGTTGTGGAACAGGTTGTGTGGATCTGTTGAACAGTGGGAGTACTGTGGTGTCTAGACAGATCAGGTCCCTCCAAGTACAGACACTTGTGCACCACAAATAACTGCTTGTACTACACTCCTGTGAAGGTACACGGAATTGACCCACCGGTGACATAGGAATGCTCCAGATGCTCAGCCTGCAATGAATATCTGTGTCCAACTGGCTTATTATTGTCCAGGGGTTGGGAGGTTTGGGGGTGCAAATACCTGAAATAATATCTGAAATAGTGGTGGTGAGGTGTTTTACAACCTTGTTGTGCGATATGTGGTGCAGATCCCAAGGTGGCCAGACAGTGAACATCACTGGCCCTGCTGCAGGTAAAACGGCAAGTGGTAATATCACCCTTCCTCTTGTCTTCTTGCTTATCCTGGTGGGCCCAGGCAAAGGGGAGTAGGAAAAGAAAGAGAACCAGTTTCACTGAATGTCTTTATTCTGTCTGTCACTACAACTGGGCGTAACCTGCTCTGCAGAAGTATTGATATCTCAAATTAAAATAACTAACTCTAATATAACACATGATTTGCCTTGTGACACTTTAAATTTTTCTGACTTTTGTAAGAAGTTGAAACTCGGGGACTTCCTAGAGCTGAAATGCAAATGGACCTCTCCTACTGATGCAAGAGAATACTTGAACTAAAATGCTTGTTTTTATGTCAATAGCTATCTTCAGTGTTTTGTAAATTAAATTTGTGTTCTGAAGAATTCTTAATGAAATATGTTCATCAAGTATAACAGAAGGAATACACATAATGGGACTTATTTATGAGCCCTTTGCGTCGCCGATGTGTCACTTTTTGTGACACTGTGGCAGCGTAAAAAATGCGGCACGTTGCGCCATATTTACAGAGTGATGCATCTAAACAGATTGTGTCACTTTGTTGAACCCTGCACTACATTATACCTATGTCAGGTATAATGTATGCAGAGTGGGCGATCCCCAGCAAAAAAAAGCTCATAGAAGTGTCAGAGTGAAATCTATGAAATTTCACTGTAACACTTCTAGGAGGTCACTGCGTCAAATCCTTATGCCTGACTCACAGCAGGCGTTAAGCTGATGCAGGCCTTTTCACATGGGGCTTGGGGGTTTGGGGGCTTGCCCCATGTAAAAGAACACATTGCTGGAGTTACGTCTGTTTTCAGACACACTCCCACAACGCGTCATTTTTGTGTCGACAGATATGTCAGGACTCCTGGCGTACTTGTCAACCCTTGCGACATGGAGTGCCGTACAGTAAATATGGCGCATCCATGGTGTCGCAAGGAGAGTGCACTGAAAAGTTTTGCATCGCTGTTTTACCGCAGAGATTCAACACTTTTCATAAATGAGGCACTATGTATTGAACCTTCCCATATAACACTCAATCAATCACTTACCCAATATTGTCAATACCTCAATAACACACTGTACCTAAGGAAAACATAAACATGTCTGTACAAATTAATATCCTTTTTGTTTCTCTGTTTGAGAAAATAGTGCAGGTTAGAGTTCATTTCCTACGGAAAAAAGATGACTTCTCAAGATAACATTCAGATAATAAAGTCTCAATTAAGGACAAAAGGAAGGTGCACTACATTCAGCGTCGATGGAGATTTGCGCCAGCATATCTGTTAACTTCTTATCACGGAAGTTCTGATTGGGCACTATACGGAGACTGCTCTTCCAACCAATTGGGACCGTCACCCTCTGTTACTACTGCTAATCGTTGGTTGATTTCGGAGGGCACCATATAAGAGTGGCGTTATTAGAATTTATATATTTCCTGTCCTCTCCTAACATTTGGGATTTATGAAGAGCGAACAATAGTAGTATTCCTTTGAAACTCTTGAAGAACTGAATTTTCCCATTTATACTATTAAAGACTTTCCTCTACTCATTAGGACGACGATTGCTCTTCCTGTGTGTGACGCTCATTTGGCATCTGTATACGGATATATATTTTGCTTGGGTTCTAACTTGGAAGCCCCGTTTCACTTTACTAGCCCTGACAAAGTTCCCGTGGCAAGGGGGAACAAAGCGCGTTTGCTGTGCGCCATTGTTGTTTTCCAAAGAAAATCTAATAAAAAAGAAGAACCTTCAAAGAATTTACATCCTCTTGATTTGTCCATGTAGTGCACCGTCCTTTTGTCTTAATTCGGATTGTAAATTGGCACCTCTCAGCAGCAGGTGCTGGAAGTGGTTGCACTCAAAGTAGTAATTTTGAAACTAAGTGAGTGAATGTGCTTGACCTTGGTCTGCTGCTGTGTTCGTACGTTCTGGTAGATACTAAAGTCTAAATCATTGAATGCTCTGCTACCCCAGTATACATCTCTAAATACAAACCTTCGATTACTATGTAGCATTTGTGTTCTAACACTGGCAACAAGAATCTGACTGCAGCAACTAAGGGCCTCATTACGATGTCGGTCGGAAAGGCTCCGAACGGCAGTCGGATTCTCCTAAGCAGTTTCGGAACCTATGTTTCCGACCGACTCGGAAACATTTCGATCGACCGATAATGATGGAATCTGTTCCGACCAGCATTCGAAAAATCCACTTCGGTCGGAGCTGAATTGTATAGCTCTACGTACCGTGTTTTCGACCAACATATTACGATGTGGGAATCGGACAGCCTTTCTGAATCGGTCTGTCTGATGCAGAACAGCTGTCAGAAACTGACTTTGGGGCCTGCAGCAGGCCCCCTTCAACCTGAGGCCTCCAGTTGGGGCCCGTGGGGGTCGTGGCGACATCGTAATGAAGCCCTGAGTATCTGAGTTGCCTAGCAAAGAAAGCTCTCAAACACGAGATATTTATAGTCAGTAAATCCAAGAAGGTCACACTATTACAAGCCTCATAAAAGTTTCATACTTCACTGGTACTAGTAATCTGTTCTCACTCCATCCATCTTGCTTGTGTAGAGTATGTGTTGCAGCCATGATATATTACACCATGAGACTTCCGCACTTTGCATGAACCTTTGAACTGTCGTGCTTCAAAAAGGAATTGCTCACCCAGGACATTCATCGGAGCTCCTCTCCTTGCCTATTGTGAGCATGGTCTGCGGGCAAGAAAGGGCTAGATAAAAATGACTTTAACGCTAGTCCTAGAATATTTCACAGGTCCACGGTATATATTCACCATCTTGTACTTCTTTCCTATGGAGTCTGGGATTGAATTGAAGTTTTTTTATTTAGACATTTTACACACTAAAAATGCATTTTAGATTTTAAGCAATTATGAGTTAACTTGACATTTACAATTAGGGTATCAATACAATGGAGGATTTAGTATCATTTTAATACAAAGTTATTTCTCTTTAAAAAAAATTAGTTTTTGGGACTAACTAACTTGTTTTTCCTTTAGCTCAATAATTTTCAGTCTAATATGATCCTGCTAACCCAAGCAGTGCAGTGATATTTAAATGGATTCTGGCATAGCAATTAATTCACTTTGTAACTACATATTTTAAGAGGCCAACCTTAATCATGCCAATATGTATCCCCTTGCCTTGGATAACGCCCTTATTTGTTTGTGTGCATAACTTAAAAAATAATTTTACAGATAAAGACTATCTATACAAACAAAGATAGGATCAAACTAATACCTGGAGATAATGTCTTTCTATTAGACTCTTTTCACGCACTACATTTCCTCAACACTGATGTCTTAGAGACACTTAGGAGTGGGGCATGTGATGGACAAGACCTTTATGCGAATGCTAACTAAAGAATTGAAGCTTTTGAACCCATCACAGAGGAGAATTTCTTAACAATCGCCTCATTCACGAGGTCTGGATCGGCATTAGCTCCTCTTTCGCCCAAAGAGTGAAAACAATGGGTGGATGAGCTAATGCCATGTCTGTTACTACTTTGTAATCAATCCTTGAAAACTGGCATGGTGCCATGTAGTTGTAAGAAGGCGCTAGTTACGCCTCTGCCGAAAAAGTCTTCTGCAGATCCAGCGTTCTTGAGCAATTACAGGCCTATCTTTCTTCTTCCCTTCCCGGTTAAGATCTTGGAGTGTTATTTTAGTAGGACCCTTACCTCCTACTTGTAACCCTACTCCTTGCTTGAGGAAGAAAAATGTGGCTTTAGAGCTGGCCATGGTACAGAGTAGGCCTGGGCGGAGCTCACGGAGTTTTACTCCGTGGAATTCCGCAGAGTTTCCGGAAAACTCAGCCGAATACTGCAGAGTTTAGGGATTGGACGGAGTATTGCTTGGCCACCCCTAATATGTGCCCCAATGAGTGTTTCAGCAACAACAAATGTTGAATTTGATAATAGCATGCAGCCGTTTCTAGGCACATTCATATTTTGAGGAAACAGAGGCCCAACAATATTAAGATACTAAACTAATATCACATAACGTGCTTAGGTGGGTAGCCAGGATTGAAACTCAGGCTGTTGGGTCTGCAGCTGACAACGTGAACTCTAAACAGCATCTCCAGCAGAGAGCAGATAAGTTTCAAAGGGGCATTTTTACAAACCAGACATGCTTGTGTCTATTTATTTAACTGCCTACATGTATGTGAGCAAAACAAAGCATGCTTGTGGCCCCGACATGAACTTCTCGATGGTCTGTTTTCAGAATCAACCTGGCATTTTCACCTGCAGGTAGATTATTCTGCATGTGTATGGAAGGGCGCAGGTTTAGGGCCTAATTACGATGCAGTAAGAAATGGCTTCAACCATCGGTCAGAGTCATTCTTACGGCATCGTAATCTCCTGTTTGGAATAATTTCCGAACAACCTATTTGGATGGAGTTGATCAGAAATTATTCCAAACCGGAGTTCCAAATGGCTTACGATGGCCTCGGAGAGTCCGTCCGCCATTCTAAGACCTTCAGCAATCCCTTGGCTGGCTCTTTCCGGCCTAGGAATTACAATGGCAGTTTCCCACTGCCTTTCTGTGCCGGCCTTTTCGACACAGAAAGGCATTTGGGAGCGGTCTGGCAGCCCCCAGCAGGGCCCCCATAGGTGCAATACCGCCAAATGGCAGCCTCCTAGTTGATCCCTGCAACTGGTGGCAGGCACATTGAGGTGACTGCCAAGGGGTGCAAGGATGAAGTGCACCCCTGCTCCTTGCTATGAGAGCAAGCGTTCTGTTTGGAATGCATGCTCCTACAGCAAAGGATAGAATTGCAACCAAACAGGGTTCGGTCGCATCCTAATAGCTGGGTTGGAACCGACAACAGAAGGTCGTTCAGTTCCATTTCCAGAGTGATGTCACATTTGCAGTAAAGGCAGGCTGGGACAGGGAGTGATTAGCTAGTTTGAGAGCTCAATGGGGTGAGGCACATGCTACAAATCCAAGCATGTCCCAATTGCCACAGATTCAAACCCTGCGAAACAATTGAATTAATAGCGACAAATAGTCACCCAGCTTGAGTAATAAAATGGAGCTTAAACTCTTACTTAGATGCAGGTTCCATAGAAAATCATAACGTAAAACGTAATAAAAAATATGTTTGATAAAGAATACAAAACTAAGCACAGCCGGGTCAATAGGGCAGACGACTCATGCACTGTACCTATATGCCAATTATATTATACTATACACCAAAGACCTCTGGAGCGGTCTCCAAACTGTGTCCCAGATCTTCTCTCCGCTTCAATTATTGTCGGGTCTCGCCATTAACTTTGAAAAATCACTTGTGTACTCGTTTGAGGAGGGTTTCTCGTAGAAGGTGATCCCCTTAGGGGAGGCTGAGATGGTAGTTGTCCTCGTCACCTTCAAATACTTGACACGTTATTTCTATTACATGCTAGTATAATAAGATATATTAAGTAGGATTGGGCTCCTGATGGGACCAAACCGTCAACACATTAACTGGTACACTGGATACATCTGATGGGCACTGGTAGACACCTGTGGCTGTGGCTGTACAGAGGCATAAGGGCGCACATACCTTCACCCCTATCTCTACTACGGGCTAAGTGGGACACGGATATGAGCAGGGTTCTGACTGACAAAGAATGGGCCCCCCTTCTTGCTTATCCAAGGGTAGTCTCCAGCAACTTCTGGCTCAAATTCGTACAAGATATGATAACTCAAAGAGCAGAACTGAGAGAGCGCCAAACAGAAGTAAAATTTGTAGGGGTGTATCATATGTACAAGTAGTTAACACCCGCATATATAGAGGATTTACTAATCGTGTTCAAATGTAATGTAGGGCTGAGGACTAATGTAATTAGTATTAGAAATGCATGGAGAGGTAATGTTAAGAGTTTTGAAATCAATAATGCCGTTTTAACATAGAGATGTCGTTTGATGAGAAGTCTTTCACTAATAAGAAATGTGTTTATTAGATCACCATTGTATCTTTAGATCTGCTTATTAAAATTCATAGTTGTACCTTTTTTTTAGAATGTATTATGCTTTAAAGCTGGAGGCTTAAAGAACGAAAGATATTGTACATGTTAGGCTGTTGGGCCTATAAAACGTGCAGAGGCCTAGTTCATGGAAATCGTGTAGACCTGATGGAAAAAGCCTTGCTTAGCATTAAATCGTAGAAATGTTTTTAGAGAAGCTGCCTTTAGCTAAAGTCAATTGCAACATCAAGAAATTGTGAGCCGATTCACATGTATTCCTTTGCAGGTGCCGGACCAAGTAGATAGTAGAGTAGAAGGGCCCATTGTGTAAGAGTGTTAGGATGCTAGGCTCAGACATGGAGGAGTAGCCGTGGAATTTAAGAAAGCAACTTGAAGCGAAGGAGAGCCTGGGACCCAAGGACGTTTTAACGGACAAGGATGGAGAGGTGCCAAAATGGAAAATTTTGGAAACTAACACCTTCGAGAGGGGCGTACCTGAAGGCGTGTCGTTCGCATTGTGGGGTTTTGTATTAGGGACAGCACCCCGAGGGTGGAGGCAGAGCAGATGAGAGAGAGACGAGAGGGAGCGGTTGGTTGCCAGAGAGCTTAGCTATGACTGAGGAGACTCTAGACTAACAGAGAGAAAGTAAGTGAACTTCTTTGGAAGTCACCACTGCTGACACCTTTATTAGGCTGGGCTATTGTTGAGTAGGGATGTCACTTAGCATAGTGTAGGGACAGATTAACCTGAAATGATATCTTTTTCAATGCATACTAAAACTCAGGTTATAGCAATTATTGTTAGCCTGATGATTCTTGAATTGATTCTTGTATTATTCTTAAGCCGCCTGAGACTCTTCCGTAGGATTATGTTTGTATTAGTGCCTGTTTATCTTCTGAACCTTTTGCTGAGGTGTTTATACCTTCAGTTATTCTTGGCTTTGCAATAAATCTTCAAACTTAGTCCTTAGTTGGTGGTTCTTTGGGGAAACAATGGGAATTGTTGAAATGTATTGACTATTGGTATATAGATTGCCTAATTCATTCTATGACAGGTAAAAAGGTCCAGTCGACCTGTGACGGGATTTCCAGAAAATGGTAAGCAGACTCTAGAATGAAAATCCCGCCCTTACATACCTTACACCACATCGACTACATACAATGTTCCCAGCAGTGGCAGTGAACTGTCCGAGATGCACTGAACAAGAGACCGACCTATTGCACACGTTATGGTCATGCTCTGCCCGCCCCACAAACTGGACACAGATAGCAGTCACCTTGCGGGAGGTGGTTGGTTACACTCATGGACGACGGCAGAGAGTTGCTTGCTGAGCCTGTATCCACGTCCAAAGGGTTACAAAGTGCAGGCGAAATTTGCTGACCTGGCGCTCATACTGGCGAAACGCCTTATAACTAGGAGCTGGTAGTCGGCGCAGCTGCCTGCATTACCTGCCCGGAGGTTGCAAATGGAGCGTTGGGGGATGGCTGAAGGTGGGGCATTACACAGGAAGGAATACTGTGGACTGCGGAAGACGCCCATTGCCATGTCCTGGGATCTTCTATTGGAGTCTTTCAAAGCGCTAGACACAGGCACACCCCACCCACACATAGATGACTCACAGGGAGACACGCCTGGGCATTAGTACCGACCCAAGCCACATACAAAGCCACGACCCGGGTGAACTACAGTGCTAGGGCTGCGGGGAGATAGCAATACTCGAACATACCTTGCTATCTCCCAGACATTGCCCACTAGTGTCTGCATGCCATGACACCTACATGAAGCACAATATAGACTGGATAGGATGCCCCCCCCCCTCCTTCTCTCTTTCTTTACCGTCTGCTATTGGGAGCGTACCCGTCGATTGGTGGGAGCGGGGTATTTGTTGATATACCCCTGCAATAGTTATGCATGCTATATTATTTCTGCACTGTTGCTTTATTCATTGACAGCGCCAGGCTAGATTTTCTATCACTGTATATTACATGATGTCTTTGCCTGTATGTAAATGGATTCATTCTCTTACATACCTTCCAGCAATATATCTGGTATTCATAATTCTGAGATCGGCATGTACTTAGATGCATATTATCTACATGACCTTTACCTTGTTTTCTGTCAAAAATCCCAATACATCTGTTTTCAAAAAATACAAATCATGAACACACAGTGGATTTACTAGGCTGAATTTTGAAAACAGGTGCTGCCTTGCAAAAGAATATAGTGAAACACATATAGGCTGAGAAGATTACGTGTCTATGACTTGGACAAATATATTGTGGAAGATTGATTGCTAAATCTTATTCTATGTCAAAAAGAACGGATGGACTATTATTAAAAAATATTTTTTGTTATCAAAGAAACTGTAATTGAGTAGATATCTCATCATCGCCCAAACTGCTTTAAACGCATTTGTATAACTATATATTTGGTATTTCTATAGCACACGTTTAGCCAAAGACAGTGGAGAGCTACAGCAGAGTTGTAATATGGAACTCCTGCTGATGTCACCCTCAGGTCCTATCTAATGGCTGTGTGGGAATTTGTGTGCAATCGAGATTTTGTGCATGATTAACATCGTGCAGAATATGGATCTACACTCAAATTGAAAATGTTATTTCTGTCTGGTGCTATTGTTTTTGAAAATGTGTTATTGTGATTCGTTAGAGTGCCTTTTTCAGGTTATTGCTACCTAGGCCTCACTTAGACCTCAATTCCATCTTGTTTAAAATGGATGTCTAACTCTGCAGGCTCACTGTTTATTGTTCCAAGATACACACAGTCATGTAGAGTATGTATGTTTAGTTCAATTGATGTTGTTCTTGCTGTGTTCGAAGAATACTTTTCCAACATGGGCTTAGTAATGTTGCAAATATTCAAGGTCTCTTCTGATGCCTGTTGTTTTGCATTCATCCACAATAGTTCACTGTAGTTTTTGTAACGAGTTTGCTCTGACATCTCTTGACGCTTAATAATTTTGTGTTCTGATTCGTATGGACTATAATATTTTGCTCACACCATGATGCATCTGCAGTTTTCATTCTGTTGTATGCAAGATTTTATATCTAAACGCTACATTAGGGATGAGCCAGAGAGTTTTGAAGACTTTATATGCTACTAGGGAAGCTGTCTGATTTCTTATTGATTCTGCCAGTCATTAGGGGCTTAGAATAATTTATGACCCTGTCTAATATTCAGTAATGCCTTCATGCAAATGACGATATGCGTCGTCATTTACAATTTCTGTACTGTGCCTTATGAATTTTTGATACAAATCTTACATTTTCTAATCCTGCCCTAAAACTCACTTTTGTACTCTGCCATTACTTGATTGTTTTTTTTTATATGCTATATAGTACCTTATCTCTGATCAATCTCTGATTCATCCTCCTTTGGGCGTGTTGTTGAGGCGTCTTTTTGATAATGTACGATGTTAAGGGTACATGCGCCTAAAGCTGCACCTACTCTGTTCCCCAAGAGTGGAATCCGTGCACATCAATATAATTAATTACACACCACTTGTGCCGGAAGGTGTAGGTTTTATGTGCTTATTGGTTGGTTGGTCAGCTCAGGGAACAATCAGCAAAGTTCCCCAAGTTCCTTCCCATTTGATTGGCCAAGGCTGTTTGCGGATGGGCTGAAATGTACTGTCCCACAGGACTGTAAACTCTACGTGTATTTGACCCATTCCAAGAGGTGGGGACAGGAAGAGGAGTGTCAACTCAGATCTTCTGTGTCAATGAACTGATGATTAACATCTCAGGTGAGCAGTTTCTTCCAACATTTTCCCTACATTTGCCACTATTTAAATTAATAACATTAACTTCTCCCTTTGCTCGCAATCCTATTGTCTGTATGAACTTTGTTTATTGTTAATCAAGTTGTTTCTTTTTATTCCTCCTCCAGGATCATGTACAGTGCTCTGAAACCTACAAGAGAGAAGTCCACACTATAGAAAAAATGCACAGGGAAAGGCCACTTTTGCAGTTATTGACCAAAAAGACACAGCCTGCTAGCACAGTGTGCTGAGCAGAACTTTCACTGTTCATTATTTCTTTCTGTTTCACCCGCAGCCTACCCTTAGTCACATTCAAGCAGAGTGAAACCATGGAATAACACATCTGGATTGTATTGGGATAAATGGTGCAGGTGAAATATCCCTTCCCACAGAAAAAAAGAAAATGGAGAAAAACATTCAATAAATCAACAGAGCTCTTCTTACTTCAATCCTGTTTATAAAGAAAAAATGCGGTTGGAAAAGGCTTTAAGACAACTTTGATAAATACGACTATTTTGGCCGCCAAAATCCCTTTTAAGCAAGTCCATTACACGTAAGTGGAGCGCTCTATAAATGATTTATAAAATGTTCTCATTCTATTAAATATCAACAATAAAAATCAGATACCACTGACGTCCAGGCATTTGCTATTTTATTTTATTATTTTTTTATTATTTGGAAATGAATCTGCCCTGTCCCAACGTGCCGAGTAAAAAATGTGTTCCTTGAAATTTAAGAAATTGTGTAGGTTAAAACAACAGTTATCATTTCAGAGACAGCTAGATAATGTTTTGAACATCTGCTTTGCGTTCCAGAGGCTCGCTGCTCAGTGCCAGGCAATGATCTGGCCTGATGTTTGGGATCAGTGAGTGAGTTTATTATGTAAAGGCGGCAGCAGACACACAAAGGGGGAGAGAGCTTGGCGGCCATTTTGCAGCGTGTGAGGTCCCTGCGCATCTACCTGAAACAACCTTAATTGTCTGCAGAGATCATACAGATGTTTTTGCAAAGTCTGTGGAGGAAAGGAATGCTGTCAAGCACGTGCCCTGTGGGTATTTTCAGTTAGCACTAATCTAATTTTCCTTGTGTTTTGTAGCTTGCCTATAATAGATGACGTAGCCCTGGAAAAATGATACATGGTGAATTATTACAGAGCCACACACTGAAGAGGCTGGCGGGCCACCTTGCACTTTATATGAGATGCTAATGCAAGCATGACCTTTAGAGAGGTCAATGTCTCTGTCAGTGCACACACTTGGATGGCAGCACATCCCAATGTAATGGACAGACTTATAAGGCTGCTGGAGCCCTTGGTGATAGAGACCCGTACAATCCAGGGTGCTCCCTTAGTTCAAGACCTTAGTGCAAAGGTCTTCAAAGTGTGGGGCACACCCCCCTTTGTTCCAGGCTGCATCTGCAGGGGGCCCTCGTGCCTCTGCAAGTACTTGTAAATGAAGATGGCTTGGAAACACGCGCCTGCCCAGGCTGCATAGAGCCGTTGAAGTGGCAGCATCAAAAACATGGCTAAAAAGAACAAAATATTCTGTAACTATTATGGACCATATGTATCAAGGCCAAATAGGTTCGCAAACGCCGAAATTCGCAGAATTTCGGCTTTTGCAAACTCATTTTCGCAAAATGGTATGTATGAAAGAATTTGGGTGCAAAATAAGGAATCGCAAAATTTGCCATTCTTTATTTTGCGATTGCATTTAAGGAATCACACATTTTGTGATTCATTTAATGCAATGTATCAAGCAAAAAAAAAATCCAAAATGCCCTTAAGGATTCGCAAATTACCACCAACTTCTAGTTGGTGGTAATTTGCGATTTCCTTGAAAAATGCACATTTTAGCATTTTTCAAAGTGCCATGTGACGCACAAACATGCCCTTGTGTGCACCCATACTTATTTCAGGGTTGCAACAGGGTGTCCTTTGGACACCCCTGCACCCTTGAAATTATTCTCATTTGCGATTAGCAAATTGCGAATCGCAAATTGAGAAAGAATTCCCATTCCTTCCTATGGGCCTCCTGGCCCATAGAAATGAATGGGAAAGTATTCCTTAATTGCGAATTCGCAATTTAAGGAATATCAAGAAATCGCTAAAAAATTGTGTTTTTCTTGATACATACCATTTTGCGATTCTGAAATAGCGATTTCTTAAAAATCGCTATTACAGAATCGCAAATTGGTTCCTTGATACAAATGGCCCTAATTCCCATTCCTTCCTATGGGCCAGGAGGCCCATAGAAATGAATGGGAAAGTATTCCTTAATTGCGAATTGGCAATTTGCGAATTCGCAATTAAGGAATATCAAGGAATCGCAAAAAAATTGCATTTTTCTTGATACATACCATTTTGTGATTCTGAAATAGTGATTTCTTAAAAATCGCTATTACAGAATCGCAAAATGGTTCCTTGATACATATGGCCCTATGTTCTTTCAGGTTACTGCGTATAAAAGGCACACACCTTAAATGAAAACTAAATACAAGTTAAACTCATCTGTGTGTGATCGACTCTTTTACATTATGAAGGTGGTAAATGCAATCTTTGCTGATGTCTGTGTGGGTGAACAGAGTCACAGAATTGAATCCTGTTTGGTGCAGTGAGGAATTGGTGATTTATATATAGTACTATGAGGTCCTAGCCTTTCACAAAAAGCACTGTGAACATGTAAGTCATTGTTTTAAAATTGCATTGCACACAGTATAAGATGGGCTGTTCAAAATGGCGTAGGGCCTGATTCATTAATGTAAACTTACACTTTAGTGTAAGTTTACATTTTTTGGGGAATTCACAATGGCATTTTACAAGTAGTACCTTTACGAGTGTGGAGTCTCCGTACTTGTGGCGAAGAATCCGCACATAAAAAAATAGGCAGTTGTTATGATACTACTCGTAAAATTCTTTTATGAGTGAATCAGGCCCTTAGTGTTTAAGATAACACAATTGCTTTCAGAGTATATAAATTAGCAATCAGACTGTACCTAGTGAATTTTTTTTTATAACTGTACATTAAAACCATGCCTTCTAGAACTTAGCTGATAACCCCCTTATATTACCTCTCAAAAAGACTAGGGCCTTATTACGAGTTTGGCAGTCTTCCTCTCAGCCTGCCACCCCTGCGCAGACAGGAGGACTGCCAAGCCAAGCCTATCATGTGCCTGACCACCAGATTACGAGTGCAATCCTTCAGGCAGTGCTGCTGCAGTCTCACGGCGGTGGCTGTGTAAGGCTCATAGGAGAGTCTTGACAGCACCCCGCTGCTGTAACAGTGCCTGCAGCACATTCCTGCATGGTGCGGCATGCATGCCCACCGTTCAGGAATAGAGGAGCAATTCCAGGGGGGCACAACATGCGCCTCCCCTCATCCACCCCTAAGACGTGATCTGGCAGGATAGTTGCCCTTTTTGTGGTGTGCTCACTGCCATGAAATGAGCGGTGGAAAGTCAACTCGTAACATCCTTGGCGGTGCTGCCATTGGCACTGCCAGCATATTGAGACAGGCTGCAGACTGCCGAACTAGCAGAATCCTCGATCCTGGCCGAGCTGTTGGTCTCGTTCGGTCCTACCGCCACACTCAGAATACTGCAGGCAGACCCGCAGTGGTGGTGGTGATCGAACTGCTGCTGCAAGTACAGCAGTCCTGAGGACCATAGTACTTGTAATTTTTTTTTTTTAATTCTCTTTATTGTTTTAAACAACATCAACAGACATGAAAGGTTGAGCATGGTATTACAAAGCATAAATGTCTTGCATTGCCGTATGGTTACAATTTATCCGAGTCCAGTACCATAATACTTGTAATAAGGTCTTAAATCTCTGTCACCATTAAGCTTTTAAGTGACTCCAACAATTCAAGTCTATACAGGCAGGGCCGGACTGGCCGTTGCGGGCACCGGGCATTCCCCGGTGTGCCGCAAGGGTGGGGGCCGGTTTTGGGCCCCTAGGGGCTGTTTTTGTTACAGGACCGTTTTTGCAGCATAGCTGCAAAATCGGCCGTGTAACAAAATCGGGCGAAAACCAGCCCCGGCAAAAAGCTCGGTCGCACTCCCAACGCCCCCTCATGAGGGCGGCGGCCGAGCACTTTGCCAGGGCCGGTTTTCGTTCCCAGTCCGGCCCTGTATACAGGCTCTCAAGAAGCTTTCGCATTTGGAGATTAACCAATTACACACATTTAGGTTTTTTTCAGGTAGACACTCTTGTATGAAGGCCTGTTTATTTAGCTTGGTGTCCATATCCAGCTTCACAGCACAGGAGACAAGACACCCTCTTTATTTTCAGCCGGAGGAAGCTCAAGGTCTGCATTAACTTGTAGCAAAAAGTTGGAGAATTGTTTTTGCTAAATAAAAAGAAAATTGACACGTCGGTCCCCATCGATCCCACCTACTTTGACCCCCATTTACATGCAGATGTCCTTTCAGGTGAGGCAAGGGGTGGCAGGGAGGAGGCCAGCAGTATCGTATTCAGATGCAGAGCCCTCATTCAGATGAAGAGCCCTGATAGTCCATTGGGACCTCAAAGTATTGGCCCAGGAGAAACAAGAAAGGAGCGCGATCTGTAGGGACCATCAGTGCAGCAGGTTCAGTGGTAATGAGGCCAGGAGTGTGATGAGCCACTTCTCTCCATGAATGGCCGTTTTACTACCAAAAAGGGAAATGGGTGCCCACAGATAAATCTTGGCTATTTTTCTCAAACTGTTTTAGGTTTAAAGTATTTTATTGCATTTCCACAAACAAGAAAAACAGGGCAAACAAGGAATACAATCGTCATGGTGAGTATCTGCCCAAGCCCCTCCCCACATAACCAACTGAAAATCACATATCGGCAGCTGCCCAGTCATTGAGCCATAGTTGTTCGTGAAAGGTCTGAGACGACGTAATCCAGAGCCAACAACCCCCCAAACTCCCCCCTCCCTCATCCAACCCCCCAAACCCCCCCCTCCCCACCCTCACCCTTCGTGCCTGTGCAAACGTCTCATACAGCTCACACTTTCGCGTAACATTCCAGCCCTCCAACGTACCCACACACTGTTTCGATTATGCAATTGGGGTCGTGAGTCGCAGCAGTCTAAGGTAGCGCGGGCAGGTAATCTCCTTGAACTCCGATTGCAGTAGTGTTATGAAAGGCTGCCACAGTTCGTCTAATCTATCCACCTCCCCTGCCACCGTGAGAGATAGTTTCTCCATCCCCAGAACGTGCCATAACCGGTGCAGCCAGCCAACGGAGCTAGGGAGTGTGGTGGTACGCCAATAAATGAGTATGTTTTGGATCGCTGAGCCCAAAGCAATCGCTATCTGTCTGCCCTACCTAGATCGCAGAGGGTACATCAACCCATTGGGCAACCCCAATAAGACATAAGCAGGGAGGCGAGGCAATTCAATGCTAAAGCACCGGTCTATTTCGTCTAAGACGTCGTTCCAGTACTGGTCCAGCAGCGGACAATCCCACAAAACATGCGTAAGCGTGCCTATTTGCCCACAGTTGCGCCAACAGGTGTCCGGGACATGATGATTCATTTCGTGTAACCTCTGGGGTGTGTAATACCAGTACGTGGAGACCTTGGTAAAGGTCTCTGTTAACCCAGTGTGGTATGCAGAGTGTCGCGCCCTGTAGGAGATGTCATCCCACTCTTTATGGCTCAATTCCCTCCCCAGCTCACGCTCCCAGCGAGCCCTCCCGGGACTATAGATGTGGTAAGGGGGGGGCTGCAAGAGTCGGTACAGGTCAGATATAAGCTTGGCGTCCGAAGAGCGCGTCGCTAGCCACAGCTCGTACTGGGTAAGTTTCCGATCGGCCAGCTCCCGGACCTGTGGCTGAAGCGCCCAATGGCGAACTTGCAAATAGCGCAACCGCTCAGTCTCAGGTAGGTGATATTCCCGACGAAGGTCTTCGAACGGCACGGCTCCTTCAGGGCCATAGATATGGACTAGCGCGCAGCATCTAGCCGTCTGCCAAAGCGAGAACGTTCCGGGTTCCGTTCCAGGATGAAAGTCTGGGTTCCCCACCAACGGAGTAAGCGGCCACGGGAAGGAGGTAAGGTCATGTTTAAGATTCACCGCATCCCAGACACGAAGCGGGACCTGGGTGACAAAGGACGCGTAGAGATTGGGGAGTCGGTGAGGCCTGCGAAGGAAAGGCACCTCCTGTAGAGTCCTCCCCGCCACCGCCTGGTCCTGGAACAACCAATGTCTGTCAGACTCCCACTTGCTCCACTCAACCAGGTACCGCAGCTGCGCCGCCTGAAAATATTTGTGGAGGTCCGGAATCCCAAGACCACCGGACTCGGGCGCCAGCGTCGACAGGGACTTCTTGAGTCTGGGTTTGCGGCCCTGCCAGACAAACCGAACGATGTCGGCCTGAGCCTGACGTATCCACCCCCTCGGTGGCTGGAGCGGTAGGGCCCGGAATAGGTACAATACCTGCGGCAAGAGGGTCATCTTGACCGCGGTGACCCATCCCAGTAAGGACAGCGTACCTTTGCTCCAACGGAGCAGTTCCTCCTTCAGTTTCTTGCCCAAGGCCGCGTAGTTAGCGGTAACCATGGCAGGTAGAGATGGCGCCAGCAGTACCCCCAGGTATGGGATCAGACCCCTAGACCATTGCATGGGGAAGGCACTCTGCAGCTCATGCCGTGTGGCGGGGGCGAGCGAGATGTCAAGGGCCGCTGACTTTCGGATATTCATTTTAAACCCCGCCACCGCCGCGAAGGCGTCCAGCTCAGCAATGCAAGCGGGGAGCGATTCCTTCGGATTATCAAGCATGAAAATCACATCATCCGCGTACAGACTGATAGTGTGGATGTAGCCCCCCATCCGGACACCGGTCACCTCCGGATTGCCCCGAATCTTCTGGGCAAAAGGCTCCATGTAGAGAGCGAAGAGCAGGGGTGAAAGTGGGCACCCCTGCCTGGTCCCCCTTTCTATCGCGAACCGGTCAGAGTCGCAGCCGTTCACCCTCACCACCGCCGTAGGAGATTTGTAACAATTAAATATGAGGGTGCGGAACTTTTCTCCTATACCGAACTTGGTGAGTACGTGCTCCAGGAATGGCCAGTGCACCCGGTCGAACGCCTTCTCCGCGTCAACCGAGAGTAGCATGCGCTCTCCGGGGACGCGGGAGGCCTTTTCCAGGACGTGGACGACTCTTTTAGTATTGTCCACCGTCTGACGGCCCGGGACGAACCCCGCCTGATCTGGATCCACAAGACCCGGCAGGTGTGGTGCCAAGCGCGCCGCCAGAACCCCGGTGTAGAGCTTGAGGTCCACATTGAGTAGCGAGATCGGCCGGTAAGAGGCACACTCTGCCCGGTCCTTCCCAGGCTTAGGGATGACTGTCACCGTGGCCCGTAGGAGATCTGGGGGGATGGCCCCAGGCTCGGCAAACGAGTTACAAAGCCGCGTCAACAGCGGCGCCAGCTCTAGGCAAAACACCTTATAAAAGAGTGGGGTGTAGCCGTCGGGACCCGGGGCCTTCCCATGCTTGAGGCGGGAGATAGCGCTAATCACTTCCTCCGGTCGGATATCGCGCTCCAGGTGTTCCGCTTGCTCCGGTGTGAGGACGGGGAGGATGACCGATGCAAGGTAATCGGACCCAGCTTGGGCGGAGGAGGCATCACTTGTATACAGGTCGGCGTAGTAACGGCGGAATCCGTCTGCAATCTGGGGGTCGTCCGCGGCTACTAGACCGTCAGGGGTAGACAGCCCCGTAACTCGCTGACGCAGACGTTGCACCCGGAGTTTATTCGCCAGCAGGCGGCCGCAGCGGTCACCCCCGGTGTAGTACGCATGTTTCATGCGCAGCGCCGCATATTCCGCCCTATCCATATCGAGCGCGGAGAGTGACTTCCGGGCCGCTTTGAGTTGTCTCCACACCCTGGGGGCCCCCGTCCTCCGATGCGCTTGTTCTAATTCCCGCACAGTGTTGGTTAGCTCGTCCCTCTTTATTTGGCGGTCCTTATTCTCCGCCGAGGATATGGCGATAAATTCCCCCCGCAGCACCGCCTTCAGGGCAGCCCATTGTGTCGCCCGGGAGGTGTCTTCGTTCTCATTGTGTTCCCGGAACCCCGCAATCGCAGCGCGCACCTGTTTCAGTACCGCTGGTTTGTGCAACAGGGTATCACGGAGACGCCAGACCCGGCGGGACCGAGGCTCCGGCGGTAGTCGGAAGGACCCCGTCACCGGAGCGTGATCAGACAGGGAGAGGACCCCTATCTCAGAAGTGGACACCAAGTCCGCCATCGGTCCCGTAACCAGGAGATAGTCCAGCCTCGCATACGTCCTATGTGCATGGGAATAATAGGAATATGCCTGCGTAGTGGGGTGGAGGCGTCGCCAAAGATCGTGCATGTCCAGATCTTTGAGGTGGGAGGAACTCAACCACGAGAACTCCCCGGCGTGTGGGTGGCGCTGTACGGACCTGTCCAGGGAAGAGTCAAAGACCATATTCAGGTCGCCCCCAACGATTATGTGTCTGTCTGGGGTAGTGGCAATATCGTCCAGGGCAGACTGTAAAAAGTGGTCTTGACGGTCATTGGTGCTATACACTGAGCCCACAGTGAACAGAAACCCCCCTATCCTAACCCTGTATGCCAGGAGCCTCCCCTTCTGTTCTGCGACCTTGGACAACACCTCCCCCTTAAACCTCCTGGATAGCAGGATAGCTACTTCCGCCGTTTTAGTAGCCCCAGAGGAGAAAAGCTGAACTGGAAACCTCGGGGACCGCAACCTGGGACAATCTCGGGCCAATAAGTGTGTTTCCTGCAATAGACAGATGTCCGCCTGGGTGCTCTCAAGCAAGGACAGTATAGCTCTGCGCTTAACCGGATTATTCAACCCTTTGACATTGAGAGTGACAACTCTAAGAGCCATGGCGAAACATCAAAAAATTAGCGGCAAGTGGGCTTGAGACAGCAGAGGGACCAGCACAGGCCGGCAGTGCGGGACGGGGCAAAATCCACCCACAGCAGGCACGACATCCCACCTCCCCGCCCAACGCAAGAGGGACATGGCGACAACAGCAACAAGAGATCAGAGCATTAACCCAGCATGAGTTCAGAAATCCCTTCAAAGCAGGCCCCTCCCCGTCCCAGTGAGGCGACATGAGGACACAAGAAACACAGCATGAGGCAATAGTGGCATGACCCGAACCCCGAATCCTTCCCTCCCCAACTCCTAAAACAATCCCCGAACTCCCCAACTCCCCCCATCCCCAACCCGCGTCCAGAGCCCCACCCCCTTCCCTTCCCGCACCCTGCAGCAGCAGCCCCAACTTTGCAGAAATCCCCAATGTCCCAGTCCAGCCCCTAGCGGGCAAGTCTGTGGTAAAGTGTCCGAGTGGACGTCCAGCCACCATCAATGCCCCCCCAAAGCCCCCATCTCCCCCGGAACCCTCAAACCTGCAGAGCCAGTGGTGCTAAGACGATCTCCCCCCGGATGATGCTCAGGCCGTCAAGGCCACGTCACTAGTCGATGTGGAGCCGGATACCTCCCGTATGGCGCTGTCCATGTCCGCCCTGATCGTGGGAGAGTCCGGGCGGGGAGGCGGGAGCGTGGTCCGGCGCCGCCGAACCGATTGCCAGCCCTCCCTAGAGGTGCGGCGGCGTGGCGTAGGGACATCATCATCCGCAGCAGTGATACCCAGCACTCCGCACGTGTCCTGAAGGGACCTCATTTGATGCAGTGTTCCATTCCACCGGAAAATAAGCCTGAAGGGGTGCCCCCACGAATACTGCGTATCATGCTCTCTCAGAAAGTCCGTAGCAATCCTGAAGGACTTGCGCTTCTGCAACGTGATTGTGGATAGATCCTGAAATAAAGCAATTTGGTGACCTCTGAAGCTCACCGGCTGTTTCTGACGTGCTTCGCGGAGGATCCGTTCCTTCAAAGGAAAATCTAAGATATCTGGGGGTGGCGCCGAGGCCCGGCGCGGGAGTCCAACTCTGTGTGCTCTGTCGATTCTCACCGGAAAATCTCCCGCCTCGCCCAGAATATCCCGAAACAGGTCTCGTAGGTAGGCCGCGATGTCTTCCCCTTCCTCCTTAGACGGAACGCCCCGGACCCTGATGTTGTTGCGCCTGCACCGATTCTCAAGATCCTCGGCATGGGCCTGGAGGTCGATCTGTTGATCCCGAAGCCGTAGTACTTCCTGTTGCAGATGCTTGACCTCCTCGTCTCGGGATTGATTAGCGTCCTCCATGGCGGCGACCCGGTCACCAAGCGAGTCGACCTCTCTCCTCACCTCTCGGACCTCGCCAGCCACTTCTTGTTTCAACGTCTGGAAGTCCTCTCTGAGGGTGCTGAACAGTGATTCCAGAAATGACCGGGTGACTGGGGGCTCACCCCCCTCCGCCCCGCGAGAGCCGGTCGAGGGACTCGGAGTCGGCTGGGACCTGTCCTGTCTCGGGGCGCCCCTGCCCAGCATCTCCGGCAAGGTGCGATCCCCTTTCTTTCCCCCTCTATTGCCTGACATCGCCGAGGTAGGGGTGCGTCGTAGGGAGAGGAGCGTGAGAGTGGGCTGTGCACCACGTGGGCCTCCGCAGCAAATCGGTCTAGCGCAGTCTCGGGTCCCGGGGTAGCGCCCCGGGCGCGGCAACCAATGAAACCCTGCAGGCGGGCGAGGAAGGGTAACCACTAATATCCAACTGCAATGCCCTCGTAAAGGTCCCCTGCGGTCCAGAAGCAGATCAGCACAGTGTCACAAGGGCTTCGGGCGTTTCGGCACTCAACCGCCACTGCCCGGGCGTGCCCCGCCGCCCGGTAGACTCAGCACGGATTGGGCCCCTCCAGGCCAGCATGCACCAACCGATCAAGTGTGTGAGGGGCCCCGGGGGCGGCGCACCGGCTCAAGAAGCCCACCAGGGAGTGAGGCCCGGCAGCGCAGGGACAGGGGCCAACAGCCCGGGAGTGAGCAGGATCACCAAGTCTCGTTGTGGCCCTCCGCCAACTGCTCCCAAAGCTGTGTCACAACCGGCCGGGTAGGCAGAGGCGTCCACCAGGCCCTCGCACGGCTCTCCCGCAGCTGGGGCCCCCAGAAAAGAAGTCCGCCGGCGTCTCCGGCCTACAAGTCCTCTCGGCTCCGGCAATCCCCGGGGTCGCGTAGCGCGCCTCACCAGCTCCTCCTCCAGTCAGGCGTGGGAGGCGCGCCGTGTTCTTCTCCACCTCCCGCTAGGGTGCCCCGGCGTCACAGGAGGGGGGCACAGCAGGCTCCTCGCTGGTCGGCGGCCCGGGAACTCACCACCGCCCCGGGTCGCCGCGAGGCGGCCGTTCTACTTTCGGTTCGCCGCGTCCGGGCCGCAACGCCCGCCCGGGTCAGGGGCTAGCGCAGCGAGACGTCGCTCTCAGCTCCAACGCCTCCGGAGGCTTCAGCACAGCTCTGACCGGGCTCTCGGTCGCTTTCGCCTTCCCCTGCGCTCGATCTGGGGGAGATCAGCAGCGTAGGAAGGGTCAAGGGCTCCGGGGCTTCAGGAGCTCACGGGAAGAGCGTCTCTTCAGCCCGCCATCTTGGCCACGCCCCCTCAAACTGTTTTAGGGTCCATTTGTAGTGTTCTCACTGTATTACTGTATGTTATGTGCAAATGCTTAACAAGTTGCCTCTGAGATAAGCCTGACTGCTCGTGCCAAGTTACCAAGGGGGTGAGCAGGGGTTATCTTGGGTGTATAACTCCCTTAACCTGACTAGAAGGAAGGGTCCCTATTTGGACAGGGTGCAAGCCACTGGCAACTAGAGGCCCCCATTTCTAACAATATCAAAAATGCCTAGTTGTCTTTTCTAGGTCATTAGGGCTAGATATACAAGGCAAATTAATACTGATTCATAAATTGCAATTCTCACTGATTCATAATGTACAAATCGGTATTTGGTATGTACGAATGTGAGCATCTGGCCATTACCAATTCAGGACGAGTCGCATTTGCTATTTCAGAAATCGCAAATTGCGATTCGATAAATAGTGAATCAAGTCACAATCTGTGAATCGAGTTGCAAGTAGTGAATTTTTACCTGGGAGTGATTGATAACATCACAAAAATGAAGTAGAGTAGTAGCAGGCCCATAAGAACACTGGAGAGGCAGGTGATAGCCAACAGAATCTAATTTGGATCCGCAGTACTCAAAGCTGTCTACGCCTGGAAAGCAGGAAAAATGTCCAGGCAGAATCCTAAGAAGAAGATTGGAGGGAGTAAAGAGAACATTTTAATTCTCTGAAAAAGAGATAGAAAACTCACTGATGAGTGTGTGGCTAACCATGATGCCTTGTTTGGAAAAAACACCCTTTCTCTGCCAGAGGGACAGAAGAAGAAACTCTGGCTGAAAATATAGGAGCACATCAACTCTGTGGGAGTCACACAGAGATCCATTGAAGAGATCTGCAAAAGGTGGTAGGGCCTAGGTCCAAGGGCCAAAGATAATATGGCAACCCGTAGAACTGAGGTCCGTGCAACAGGAGGAGGACCTCCAACCCAGCCACCACCAACTACTATGGAGGAAATGATTGAGTCCACCCTGGGGCCAGAAACTGAGTCTGGACTCAGCAACATTGACATCTCAGAGGCTCCTTCTACTTCAAAAGTTAAGAGTGATACATACACATACTGTGTCACAATAACATATTTGCAGTAGTGTGTGAGGTAACATTGTAACCATGCTAGACTGGGAAATTTGTAGCTACAATAGAATATAAATAAAAGACCATTAGAAGTGTTAGGCCTAATCTAGTAGTGCATTACGGGATATGTAGTTCTCCATTATGAACACCTACAGCAGGAAACAAACCTCCCATACTGTAATTGATACAAAAAAAAGTGAAGATTACAACATTTATTTACAAATATTTACACATTGCATCTCTATACAGATGTTCCAGCACCATAAAGAACATGAGTGCGAAGGATAGGGTCAGGAAGACACACAGATGTCCAGTCAAGAAGGCAATGACTCTACAACATCCCAGAGGCAAAGTAGCAGTCCAGAACATGGCAATCAGACACTCTTCATTAAGGAAGGTGGTGATGCAAGGAGTCCAAATGCCCCAGAAGAACCTGCAGTGAGGTGCAGGCAATTTCACAGGGGTACACGGGTCCGACATCGCAGTGTTATCAGGCAGTCTAATCCCAGGTCAGGGTCCACACAAGCTATGGGCGATACCACACCAGTGTTTGCCGATCTCGTAGCCTCCGTGTTGAAGGTACAGCACCTACAATCAAGCAATCAATCAGGGTTGGTGAAGCACAACTACTCACCCACTAGGGTCTCAAGGGGCTGGGGCAAGGGGTGTGGCTCAGTTGAGTGCTGGGGTCATCCAAAGAGCTTTTCTGGATTCAGATGGGATCCATCTGAATGTTTTTCAGAGTATGCAGAGGGTGTTGAAGCAGGTCGAGGATATGACGTTGATCTGGCTGTTCATTGTGAGCGATGAGTCTAGTATGAAGAAAGGTTCTGGGCGCGGTCCGTTGAGGTGGGGGGTTTCTAAAGGCAGGGGGGCCACCAGGAGTTGTCCCATGTGGAGGGGGGGAGCTAAGGATGAGGACTTCTGTTTTCTCAGAGTTGAATTTCAGGCTGCTCTTCTTCGTTGAGGTGGCGATTGCTTTCATCCTTTCTTGGAAGTTGTGTCTGCTGATGTTGGGTTCGTTGGTGAGGGAGAGGATAAGCTGTGTGTTGTCGGCATAGGAGACGATGTTAAGCCTATGATTTCTGATGATATTTGCGAGGGGCCATGTAGATGTTGAAGAGGGTGGGACTAAGGGAGGATCCTTGGGGCACTCCACAGGTCTGTTCGTTCCGAGAGGTAGGGAGGGAGTCTGACTCGCTGAGTTCTGCCAGTGAGAAACATGCATCTCCAGTCGAGGGCCTTCCTGCGGATTCCCGCGTCATGGAGTCTGGTGGCTAGTGTGCGGTGGGAGACAGTGCCAGAGGCAGCCTTGCGGTCCAGGAGGATGAGGGCTGCCATTTGACCCTGGTCGAGGAAGGAGCGGATGTCTTCGGTGGTGGTGAGTAGTGCGGTGGTTGCTGCGGAATCCAGATTGGGAGATGTCTAGGATGTTGTTGGCTTCAATGAAGTTTGCTAGCTGGGGGTTGAGGGTCTTTTTGATGAACTTGGCTGTGAATGGAAGCAGGGAGATGGGACTGAAGTTTTTACGGTCCGTTGGGTCTGTGGAGGGTTTCTTCAGGAGGGGGTTGGCTTCGGCGTGTTTCTAGTTGTCGGGTAATGTGGTGGTTTTGAGGGAGCAGTTGATTGTCTGGCGCAGTACGTGAGTGATGGTTGTGGCGGCTCTGTGGAAGATGTGGGGTGGGCAGGGGTCTGAGGGTGCTCTAGAGTGGATGCTCTTCAAGGTCTTTAGGGGTCATCTGTCATGAGAGGGGTCAAAGTGAGCAGGGTCTGTTTGGTGGCTTTGCTAGGGGGGGAGCTGGAGTGGTGTGAAGGTCTTGGTTATCGAAATTGTTGGAGATCATCTCAATATTGAGGTGAAAAAAGGTGCTGAGTCTGTTGCAGCGATCTTGGGAGGGTGGGACGTCTGTTGTTTCGCTGCGGGGTTTGGCAGATTCCTTGATGATGGAGAAGATGTATTTGGTGTTATGAGAATTGGTGAGAATTCTGTCTTGGAGGGATTTCTTCTTTGTGGATTTGATGAGTTGGTGATGTGCTGTGGTGGCTGTTTTTTAGGCGGTGCATGTTTCTACGGTTTTGTTGTTCCTCCATATCTTTTCGAGATGTCGGCTGGAGCGTTTGGATTCTTGGAGTGCAGGGGTGAACCAGCTTGCTTTCTTGATGCTGTTCTGTGGCTTTCTTGAGGGGTGAAAGTGTGTCTGTGTAGTTCGTGATCCTGCGGTGGAGGTTGCGTGCTGCGGTGTTAACACCTGTCATAGTCGGTGGTGGGGTGCTGATGAGGGTGGGGGTGAGCCAGTCTTCTGTGACTTTGTTCCAGGGTCACAGAAGACAGGGGAGGTGGTGGGCATGCTTGTGTATGGTGTTTGTTTTTTAAGGAGAATTGGATGAAGTGGTGCTCTGTCCAAAGACAAGCATATGTGCTTTAATACAGAAAAAATAACTGCAATAGAAAGAAGCATCACAACTGGCTTTCAACATGCAGTAACAACCATTGAGGATTCCCACAAGCCTCTGAAGGTAAATGTAGAATTAATGACAGAGGCTATGAACAATCTATGTGGCTAAATGCAAGAGGACAATGCAACACACAGGCGTATTCAACACCCTTTATTCTCCCATAAGGATATGTTGAGTGGCTCAATAAATCGCCTTGCACAGGTTACGTCAACCCTCTCACGCCTTACTGTAGGGCTGCAGGTTGTAATGAGCCACTATATTGGCGATGTTGCATGAGGCCTTGTGCAAGTTACCTGTGCAGTAGAGAACTTACAGACCACTCAACTAGCATGAAGCAAATCAGCTGAGCATACTGAAAGTGTTGCTTTTTAGTATAAGCAGTATTTCTGTGAATTAGCAAATTAATGTGCTTCACAGTAGATCAAGAGGTGGTGTTGCTACAGAAAGTTTCACTACACCCTTGCGACAAACTACAGTTCACAGTTCATAAAAACAGTAATAACTCTTACGTTTGAACCAACTATTGTTTCGTCATGTTTTGCTACTTAGGTAACGTGTACTAATGTTGTACTTTCATTTGAACATTCCAAGGAGTGAAAAGTATGTCACTGAACTTGAAACATCTCAAACATTCTAGTAAACATGAAACATTTTCAACAACTTCTTCTTTCCTTCAACAGAAGAAATCCAATTAAGAGCTGCACTGAACAATTTAATTTCTAAATTACATTCTTTTCAATGAGAAAATAAGCATCTCAAATATAAATTTCTTCTTTTTCTCTGTTATTATTATATTATTATTATTTATTTTATTTTTTACATAACTTAGGTAGGATAATGATAGCCTCCGTAATCTTTAATGAAATCAAGATTCTCTCTATATGTTAATTGGAGAATCAATCAATCAATCAAACAATCCGAGTACTTGTAAAGCGCGCTACTTGCCCGTGAGGGTCCCAAGGCGCTGAGGGGAGAGAGGGGTGCTGCTACTGCTCGAAGAGCCAGGTCTTGAGGAGTCTTCTGAAGGCGAGTAGGTCTTACGTCTGCCGTATGTGGATAGGGAGGGTGTTCCAGGTCTTGGCGGCGAGGTAGGAGAAGGATCTGCCACCGGAGGTTGTTCGTTGAATGCGGGGGACAGCGGCGAGGGCGAGGCTGGCGGAGCATAGCTGGTGGGTGGGGGTGTGGAAGCTGAGTCTGCTGTTCAGGTAGGCTGGTCCAGCGCTGTGGAGTGCTTTGTGTGCATGGGTGAGGTGCTTGAATGTGATCCTCTTGTCGACGGGGAGCCAGTGTAGGTCTCTCAGGTGGGGGGTGACGTGGCTGCGGCGGGGGACGTTGATGAACAGTCGGACGGAGGCGTTTCATTACAAGACCAGAGGCTATTATTATGCATGTTCAAAGCTTTCCATAACTAGACTACTCACATACTTCACTGGTCTCAGGTACAGATTTGCAAAAGTACTTGCATTTGACCAGTCTGCTCCTTTCACAATTTCAGAAAGGGTTCCATCAGCCTCAGAAACTTTGCTAGCCATTGCGTCTCTAGCTGAATGTGTATCAAATTTAGATAAATCTATGCCTGCTTCACTCATTATTGAGATAACCCACCTAGATATTGTAGTGGTAGATACTGCTTTATATGGTTTCATATTGGATATTAACAGTTGGACGTCACCATCAGGTCTGTAGTCTAGCATTCTTTGTATACCTATATACAACTTACCATGCATAGTTTTAGACAATCTTGAAATGAAGGATAGAAAACATTTCCAGACTTAGTCTTTATTCTCTCAATTTCAATTTATTTTATTTATGATAACGGAACTCCGTTGAGATCCACATAACAGTTTATCAGAGAAAATAAAACAACAAAAATTACATAAATGAATAAAAATATCAATATAACGTTAGAAAACATTTAAAGAAGAAAAACAATTTAAAACAAAACATTTCGTTTGGGGGATTAAACATTGCTGCAATAAAATCATAAGCTGTGAAAATGCCCAACTGAAAACACAAAGGTTTTAACCATTTGCGCCTATGTGCCATAAGGGCTGGACAAACAAAAACGACATGGTATAAATCCTGGGAATAAAGATTACAAAATTCACAAATATCTGTGCCTCCATGCCATTTAGACAAAAGGCAGTTCAATGGAAGTAAATCATATCTTAACAAAAGGATAAATCTCCTAACTGCATGAGGAAGATTCCAACCTAAGTATGGCTGAGGTTTTTTAATTTCACAAGAGTTACCGATAGGAAACATTCCTCTCTTAACTTTACGGGTCCTACTATAAGCTCTAAAACTCAACTCCCAAGACGTAGTTTTTAAGGATAACTTTAATTGGGCTGTTGATAATGAAAAAAGACTTTGTTCATCTATCTGTAGTAAAGTAATCACCTGTCTAAAATTCCTTACAATAGAGGAGTAAGCATTATAAGGGCCCAACAACTCATTTTTTATTTGAAATCTCAGGGTGCCAGGCTTTCCTTCAGCTATATTAAAAACCCAACGCACCACACTCGCAACTGCCTGAGACCGTGCACTGCGCAGGCCAAATTCTTGTCTTAACGAAGACGTAGAGTTTGCAGTATTTACAGAGGCTAAATTACGTAAGATTCTTCCTTCAATAGAGTCTAAAAAATTCCAGCATGCCATATCCACTATTTCTAGTCCGTAGATCAGGGATGCGGGGATTTTTGCTCGGAAAACCTCGAGCAATATGGAAAAATGCCTCCTACCTGTCGCTTTATATAGAGAGGTGAGACTCTTCCCTTGAGCAAGAGCTTTCCTACTATTATTCTCAATATGGGTTTTTTCGGATAGATTGCTCGTGACTATCTTCCCAAGAAAGGGATAAGATTTAACTACTTCTAGTCTTTCACCCCCAATGGACCAGTAATAATCATCGTATTTAGGTTTTCTCCTTCCACTGAAGCACATTATTTTGCTTTTCGAAATATTTATTTTTAAAAAATGAGCCTCAGAGTAGGAGTACAGAGCTTTTAAGCGATGATTCAAGCCCTTTGGGGTAAGATCCAGAATTAAAATATCATCTGCATACATTAAGCATGCAATAGATGATCCCCCTAATACAGGTGCAATACCATTGCTAGTAGATAATATAGCTTTGGGGAGATCAGCAATATATAAGGAAAATAACAGAGGCGCCAATAGGCAGCCCTGTTTAAGTCCATTATTTGTAGGTATTATTCTAGATAGTCCACTCTCACCACCCATTAAAACTCTGCACCAGGTGTCTGTGTGAAGTGTGATAACTAGTTTCAATAAGCTGGGGGGCATCCCTAACTTTATTAACTTACTCCATAGCAAAGCTCTATCCACCTTATCAAAGGCCGTGGAGAAGTCAATAAAAGCCCCATAAACGCCTCCTCTGCGGACTGTGACATATTTTTCCACCAAGATTTGAAGAGCGGTAAGATTATCCAAAGTACCGTGTTGTTTTCTAAAACCGGTCTGCTCTGGTGGAAGAATTGCGAACATAGTCACCCAGTCATTTAAGGAATTCAATAAACATTTGGTAAAAACCTTGCCTATGGCATCTAAGAGTGCTATTTGCCTATAATTTTGGGGTGAATCTCTAGCCCCCTTTTTATAGATAGGGATTAACAAACTCCCTTTCCAAGAATACGGGACGATGCCATTGGTATAACAGGCTTTGAAGACAGGGTATAAAATTTTCCGCCCCCCATAGGGTACTATGAGTTTTCAATACTGAAATTGGTATTTCGTCTGGGCCTAATGCACCTGACGAGCGGAGAGCTTTGATTGCAGCAACGATTTCTAATTCAGAAGGAGGATCATATGGGAATGAATCTTCCTGCAATTTCCTAGAATCAAACTCCTCACCATTACTGCTGTATAGGCGCTGAACAAAATCTGCCCAAGTCTGTTCATTTATTGATATCGGAGAAGGTCTTGATCTTACCCCACATCCCTCCCCAATTAATGACCAAAAGGTCTTGGACTGACCACTCTTAGCTGCTTCACGAATTTTAATCCAAAGATCGTCTTCTTTCTCACATTTTAATCTAACCTTCAACCTATTTTTTCTTCTCCTCAGAAGTGAAATTCTTTGTCTATGATCTAAAGTAGGGAAAAGATATTGGGCCCTGACCAATTTGTTTATTTCTCTATTTAGGTTTCGAAGATCAGAGGGGATTTTTGGCGTCTCCTTAACTGGAGGAGGCTTTCGAGCTTTTAATTTTAAGGTTTGCAAAAATGACCTAAAGCAGAGTAGCTCTCTGCCTTCCCATAAAGTTAAGTTATCTACGGTATGCTCCAATATATTGGTCAAGTTTTTAATTGTCCTGGAATTCCAGTGGCATTTCCTTTTTTTAATATTGAAGTTCAATAGATCATCCCCAATTTTCCATGAGTCTCTTTGAGAAGATATTACATTCAATTTAACGGTTAATACATTATGATCACTGAGATCGGTAACGGACACTGCCAAATCCTTCAGAAAGCTAAAAAAGGTGCTATCGACTATCACATAATCCAAAATCGAACCACCGTTCCCTGATTTATGTGTTAGATGGGCAGGGCTATCAGAAGGGAACCTTCCATTGGCGACGATACAATCAACCTCAACTAAGCTCTCCAGGATTAATTTCCCTCTTTTATTTGTTTTAATATTCTTTGGGAATATAGCTTTAGGTATATGGAACATTTCCTCCTTTACTTTATTTATAAATAACTCTAAAGCACCGTTAGAAATTTTACCATTTAAATCACCCACCAATAGAATATAAGGGGGGGGAATAGATTCCTGCAGGTTGAGCATAAAGGAGCAGATCTTCTTAATTCCGCAATTATAATTTAGGTCAGGAGGTAAATAGGCATTTATTATTATGACTGATTTATTAGAACCATCATTAACAAGATTTGTTAAGGTGATCGCCTGAAATAGTTTGTTCAAGTCTACAAAGTGGGTATAGTTCCATTTAACTTTGTTTGACAGAAAACAAGCTAGCCCACCTTTCGCACGGCCTCTTATAGAGGGAGTGGCATTACTCTCCAGCACATAATAGTCTTTCACGGCCGGCAAATTCCCTACCCGCCAGGTTTCCTGTAAGCAGATAATATCTGCGTCTAGAGAGTTTAAAAATATCAGCTTTTCGGAACTCTGGGTTAATCCTGCAATGTTCCAAGATATTATTTTTAAGTTATCGCTAAAAATCTGAATTTATTCTAGATGTAAGACCAGATTTATCCGACAAAATGGCAGGTAGCCAGTTCCACTCCAAATCAGCGTCTTTTACCCTAGTTTGTTTTATCGGAAGCGGGTTATTTACTGTCACCTGTCGCTTATTTTTTGATATGCATATTTTCAACTCTTCCGTCGTTACAGGAAGGCTACCTGAGGGATATGCATTAGGACCCTGATAGGTTAACAACTTTTGACGATTTTGGCCATCTACTTTAACCGGTATGAATGGATCAACGTCGATTCCTCTTATTTGGAATTCTTCTGACCATTGTAAAATGTGATTTAGTACCAATTTAGAGTAGAATTTTACACGTGCTATCTTTCCGTTTTCCGAGTTTATTAGTGTTACAACATCTATGTCTACCGTTTGTATCAATTTTAAACTCTCTATTTCATGAAAACAATTAACTAAAGCAGATCTATTTAAAATAAGATCTGGATCAAAAATCGGTATAAAATCAAGAAAGAGAGTATCTACATTTTCTCTAATCTTGGGGACTGTCTTAGATGTAGATTCAGATGCAACTACTTGTGAGAATGGGATAGCCAAAGGATTAAGAATCAGTCTTGGATTAGAATCAGAGACGGGGATTACATTTTGGTCATTTACCAATGTACGCTGTACATCAGAATGTTGCTGGTTTGTATGACATAATAATTCTTGTTGTATTACTGTGGAAATCACCTTTGAATTTTCCACTTGTTCATGCGATGAATTAAGGTCCAAATCCACAAGGTTGGAATTATTCAGTGAAAAATCTTTAGCATTTTCAAAGGTAATTTTCCGTTGCCTCTTTTTGTAAAATCTACGATTTGGTTTTCTTTTTTTACATCGTTGTTTTTTTATTACTATTATTTCGGATTTTTTCTCTTTTAATGGTGAGACTTTGTCCGATGGGACTAGGAGATTTACTGTTTCTTTATTTGTTTGGGGGAAAAAAATAGGAAAGATAGGTGGTAAGGTGTTAAACTCATTATCCTCCGTAGATGGAGATATCTTGATCTCTTGACTAATGAGAGCTGCACAATTGTTTTTAATTGGATTTTCATTCCTTTGGGAAGGAGATTGAATCGGAGCTATAAAGTCCGTGTTAATCTTATCCGAGGGATCAGACGTAATAGAAACCTCAGTAGTTATTTTGTCCTTTATTTCATTATGTTCTTCCTTACTTAGATTTTTTGGAGAAGTTATTATTTTTGGGTAGATGATATCTTCCAATCCTGTATGGTTACTCAATAGTGCCTTTAGGATCAAGGTTACTGTATCAGAAACGTTATCTGATCCATTCACCAATTTTTCCAAGAGCAGTAAAATGGATGTAATAAGTCGCTCTAAAGCAGCTAAAGAATCAGATATTACTTGATTTTCTCGTGGATATAAATTTAGATAGTCATTATTTTGGTTTTGATTTTGGGAGGGGCTAGAGAATAAATTCATTTCAGGGGTAGAGAAGTCGGAGTTTTTTGAAGGTGTGCTGCTAAAAAGATGTAACACAGGAGTAGCTATAGTATCCTGTCGAGTGATGAGGTTCTGAGTTAAAACTTTCTGGGACTCAAGATTAATATCGGGAAGGGTATAGTCCTCTGGAGGAATATGCATCGAGGTAGAAGAACGAGGATACATTTTTTGGTCATCGTTTAAGAGAGGGGAAAGATTATGAACTACTGCTATTACAGGAAAACCTTGGTCTACCACATTTGTTGCCAATTTTTGGACTTCTAGATGAGAAACCGAATCTTGTTCTTGGTTCTTATAGGTTAAATCATCAACAAGATGGGATAGGGCAGTAACACCTGTCAGGGTACTATCTCTTTTATTGATATGGAAGTCTTGTACATGTTTTTTAATACTAATATTAGTATCTTCAATAAGGACTTCTTCTCGATCTACTTTATCTTTACCCTTATCCCATAAGGAGTATAGTTGGCATGTACTTTTCACTTGTAAGGCTGGCCCATTTCTATTTCGCAAAGGGTTGGATTTAGTTTTAGAGCAAGCTCTACCGACTACCACTCGCCCAGATCTTAATTTCTTAGTGGTCATCTTATTTAAGTGGAGAGTAGACAAATGTAAATCACAATGTAGACCAATAATTAGCCACAGGGAAATATACTAAATATTCCAACAATCAAATACAATAAAAAGAAAACTAAAGGGATATGGCCCAGCCCAGCCTCTATCAGTCTCTGTCGGTCACAGTCGGTCCCGCCCTTGTCCCGGGCTTCTCCCGGCGCCCTCCCGCGTGCTCCCGCACAGCGGGACTCTTCAACTACAATTAAGCTATCTGAGCTATGAAGGGAGGAGCCGGCAGGGAGAGCGCCCCAGCTGGTCCCAATTTGGGGTGGTTGCTGGCGCTCCTGGGACAGGTAGTCCTGCGCCAGCAACGAGCTCGCAGCCCTGCTGATCTCTCTCCCTCGTCGAGGCTTTCAGTCCGCCTTCCTCGAAGCGGGACCCGCGGAGCGGGTACCGCGAGCAGTGGAGTTAAAAGGATTAGAACTGAGGCACAATGAGATGCAGCAACAGCGACCAAACAAAAGGAATCCACCGGTGAGTTAGTGAGAAGGACTTTTCAGCGCGAGTAAGGCGAGGGAGGAGCCGGCAGGGAGAGAGCCCCAGCTGGTCCCAATTTGGGGTGGTTGCTGGCGCTCCTGGGACAGGTAGTCCTGCGCCAGCAACGAGCTCGCAGCCCTGCTGATCTCTCTCCCTCGTCGAGGCTTTCAGTCCGCCTTCCTCGAAGCGGGACCCGCGGAGCGGGTACCGCGAGCAGTGGAGTTAAAAGGATTAGAACTGAGGCACAATGAGATGCAGCAACAGCGACCAAACAAAAGGAATCCACCGGTGAGTTAGTGAGAAGGACTTTTCAGCGCGAGTAAGGCGAGGGAGGAGCCGGCAGGGAGAGCGCCCCAGCTGGTCCCAATTTGGGGTGGTTGCTGGCGCTCCTGGGACAGGTAGTCCTGCGCCAGCAACGAGCTCGCAGCCCTGCTGATCTCTCTCCCTCGTCGAGGCTTTCAGTCCGCCTTCCTCGAAGTGGGACCCGCGGAGTGGGTACCGCGAGCAGTGGAGTTAAAAGGATTAGAACTGAGGCACAATGAGATGCAGCAACAGCGACCAAACAAAAGGAATCCACCGGTGAGTTAGTGAGAAGGACTTTTCAGCGCGAGTAAGGCGAGGGAGGAGCCGGCAGGGAGAGCGCCCCAGCTGGTCCCAATTTGGGGTGGTTGCTGGCGCTCCTGGGACAGGTAGTCCTGCGCCAGCAACAAGCTCGCAGCCCTGCTGATCTCTCTCCCTCGTCGAGGCTTTCAGTCCGCCTTCCTCGAAGCGGGACCCGCGGAGCGGGTACCGCGAGCAGTGGAGTTAAAAGGATTAGAACTGAGGCACAATGAGATGCAGCAACAGCGACCAAACAAAAGGAATCCACCGGTGAGTTAGTGAGAAGGACTTTTCAGCGCGAGTAAGGCGAGGGAGGAGCCGGCAGGGAGAGCGCCCCAGCTGGTCCCAATTTGGGGTGGTTGCTGGCGCTCCTGGGACAGGTAGTCCTGCGCCAGCAACGAGCTCGCAGCCCTGCTGATCTCTCTCCCTCGTCGAGGCTTTCAGTCCGCCTTCCTCGAAGTGGGACCCGCGGAGCGGGTACCGCGAGCAGTGGAGTTAAAAGGATTAGAACTGAGGCAAAATGAGATGCAGCAACAGCGACCAAACAAAAGGAATCCACCGGTGAGTTAGTGAGAAGGACTTTTCAGCGCGAGTAAGGCGAGGGAGGAGCCGGCAGGGAGAGCGCCCCAGCTGGTCCCAATTTGGGGTGGTTGCTGGCGCTCCTGGGACAGGTAGTCCTGCGCCAGCAACGAGCTCGCAGCCCTGCTGATCTCTCTCCCTCGTCGAGGCTTTCAGTCCGCCTTCCTCGAAGCGGGACCCGCGGAGCGGGTACCGCGAGCAGTGGAGTTAAAAGGATTAGAACTGAGGCACAATGAGATACAGCGATTCAGAAAAGGGGGTGGTGATGAACAGAGTGCCTGAATTAAGCAGACCACTCTTACCCAGTCCAAAGATCAGGGCTTGATCCATCACCGTTTTTTAGCTCACTGCACCATCCCAGCTCAGAACTTGGCTATATGCAAATTAGTCTGTTCCTGTCCCAGTGCATGATGGGAACAGGGCAAACCAAACTACCAAGGCAAAGTGGGATAAATAACGGTGATGGATCAAGCCCTGATCTTTGGACTGGGTAAGAGTGGTCTGCTTAATTCAGACACTCTGTTCATCACCACCCCCTTTTCTGTATCGTTTTTGGCCACTATAGGTGTGGCAGGGTATACTCAGACATGAGTCCCTTTCTCACTGCTCCATCAGGATTCAAGCAAGCCGGGCCGAAGAGGCTGAAATGCCAGAAACCGGTCCCCGGTAGCTTGTCTCCTTTCTGGTGAAGAATTGGCTTGGTAGTTTGGTCTGCCCTGTTCCCATGATGCACTGGGCCAGGGACAGACTAATTTGCATATAGCCAGGTTCTGAGCTGGGATGGGGCAGTGAGATAAATAACGGTGATGGATCAAGCCCTGATCTTTGGACTGGGTAAGAGTGGTCTGCTTAATTCAGACACTCTGTTCATCACCACCCCCTTTTCTGTATCGTTTTTGGCCACTATAGGTGTGGCAGGGTATACTCAGACATGAGTCCCTTTCTCACTGCTCCATCAGGATTCAAGCAAGCCGGGCCGAAGAGGCTGAAATGCCAGAAACCGGTCCCCGGTAGCTTGTCTCCTTTCTGGTGAAGAATTGGCTTGGTAGTTTGGTCTGCCCTGTTCCCATGATGCACTGGGCCAGGGACAGACTAATTTGCATATAGCCAGGTTCTGAGCTGGGATGGGGCAGTGAGATAAATAACGGTGATGGATCAAGCCCTGATCTTTGGACTGGGTAAGAGTGGTCTGCTTAATTCAGACACTCTGTTCATCACCACCCCCTTTTCTGTATCGTTTTTGGCCACTATAGGTGTGGCAGGGTATACTCAGACATGAGTCCCTTTCTCACTGCTCCATCAGGATTCAAGCAAGCCGGGCCGAAGAGGCTGAAATGCCAGAAACCGGTCCCCGGTAGCTTGTCTCCTTTCTGGTGAAGAATTGGCTTGGTAGTTTGGTCTGCCCTGTTCCCATGATGCACTGGGCCAGGGACAGACTAATTTGCATATAGCCAGGTTCTGAGCTGGGATGGGGCAGTGAGATAAATAACGGTGATGGATCAAGCCCTGATCTTTGGACTGGGTAAGAGTGGTCTGCTTAATTCAGACACTCTGTTCATCACCACCCCCTTTTCTGTATCGTTTTTGGCCACTATAGGTGTGGCAGGGTATACTCAGACATGAGTCCCTTTCTCACTGCTCCATCAGGATTCAAGCAAGCCGGGCCGAAGAGGCTGAAATGCCAGAAACCGGTCCCCGGTAGCTTGTCTCCTTTCTGGTGAAGAATTGGCTTGGTAGTTTGGTCTGCCCTGTTCCCATGATGCACTGGGCCAGGGACAGACTAATTTGCATATAGCCAGGTTCTGAGCTGGGATGGGGCAGTGAGATAAATAACGGTGATGGATCAAGCCCTGATCTTTGGACTGGGTAAGAGTGGTCTGCTTAATTCAGACACTCTGTTCATCACCACCCCCTTTTCTGTATCGTTTTTGGCCACTATAGGTGTGGCAGGGTATACTCAGACATGAGTCCCTTTCTCACTGCTCCATCAGGATTCAAGCAAGCCGGGCCGAAGAGGCTGAAATGCCAGAAACCGGTCCCCGGTAGCTTGTCTCCTTTCTGGTGAAGAATTGGCTTGGTAGTTTGGTCTGCCCTGTTCCCATGATGCACTGGGCCAGGGACAGACTAATTTGCATATAGCCAGGTTCTGAGCTGGGATGGGGCAGTGAGATAAATAACGGTGATGGATCAAGCCCTGATCTTTGGACTGGGTAAGAGTGGTCTGCTTAATTCAGACACTCTGTTCATCACCACCCCCTTTTCTGTATCGTTTTTGGCCACTATAGGTGTGGCAGGGTATACTCAGACATGAGTCCCTTTCTCACTGCTCCATCAGGATTCAAGCAAGCCGGGCCGAAGAGGCTGAAATGCCAGAAACCGGTCCCCGGTAGCTTGTCTCCTTTCTGGTGAAGAATTGGCTTGGTAGTTTGGTCTGCCCTGTTCCCATGATGCACTGGGCCAGGGACAGACTAATTTGCATATAGCCAGGTTCTGAGCTGGGATGGGGCAGTGAGATAAATAACGGTGATGGATCAAGCCCTGATCTTTGGACTGGGTAAGAGTGGTCTGCTTAATTCAGACACTCTGTTCATCACCACCCCCTTTTCTGTATCGTTTTTGGCCACTATAGGTGTGGCAGGGTATACTCAGACATGAGTCCCTTTCTCACTGCTCCATCAGGATTCAAGCAAGCCGGGCCGAAGAGGCTGAAATGCCAGAAACCGGTCCCCGGTAGCTTGTCTCCTTTCTGGTGAAGAATTGGCTTGGTAGTTTGGTCTGCCCTGTTCCCATGATGCACTGGGCCAGGGACAGACTAATTTGCATATAGCCAGGTTCTGAGCTGGGATGGGGCAGTGAGATAAATAACGGTGATGGATCAAGCCCTGATCTTTGGACTGGGTAAGAGTGGTCTGCTTAATTCAGACACTCTGTTCATCACCACCCCCTTTTCTGTATCGTTTTTGGCCACTATAGGTGTGGCAGGGTATACTCAGACATGAGTCCCTTTCTCACTGCTCCATCAGGATTCAAGCAAGCCGGGCCGAAGAGGCTGAAATGCCAGAAACCGGTCCCCGGTAGCTTGTCTCCTTTCTGGTGAAGAATTGGCTTGGTAGTTTGGTCTGCCCTGTTCCCATGATGCACTGGGCCAGGGACAGACTAATTTGCATATAGCCAGGTTCTGAGCTGGGATGGGGCAGTGAGATAAATAACGGTGATGGATCAAGCCCTGATCTTTGGACTGGGTAAGAGTGGTCTGCTTAATTCAGACACTCTGTTCATCACCACCCCCTTTTCTGTATCGTTTTTGGCCACTATAGGTGTGGCAGGGTATACTCAGACATGAGTCCCTTTCTCACTGCTCCATCAGGATTCAAGCAAGCCGGGCCGAAGAGGCTGAAATGCCAGAAACCGGTCCCCGGTAGCTTGTCTCCTTTCTGGTGAAGAATTGGCTTGGTAGTTTGGTCTGCCCTGTTCCCATGATGCACTGGGCCAGGGACAGACTAATTTGCATATAGCCAGGTTCTGAGCTGGGATGGGGCAGTGAGATAAATAACGGTGATGGATCAAGCCCTGATCTTTGGACTGGGTAAGAGTGGTCTGCTTAATTCAGACACTCTGTTCATCACCACCCCCTTTTCTGTATCGTTTTTGGCCACTATAGGTGTGGCAGGGTATACTCAGACATGAGTCCCTTTCTCACTGCTCCATCAGGATTCAAGCAAGCCGGGCCGAAGAGGCTGAAATGCCAGAAACCGGTCCCCGGTAGCTTGTCTCCTTTCTGGTGAAGAATTGGCTTGGTAGTTTGGTCTGCCCTGTTCCCATGATGCACTGGGCCAGGGACAGACTAATTTGCATATAGCCAGGTTCTGAGCTGGGATGGGGCAGTGAGATAAATAACGGTGATGGATCAAGCCCTGATCTTTGGACTGGGTAAGAGTGGTCTGCTTAATTCAGACACTCTGTTCATCACCACCCCCTTTTCTGTATCGTTTTTGGCCACTATAGGTGTGGCAGGGTATACTCAGACATGAGTCCCTTTCTCACTGCTCCATCAGGATTCAAGCAAGCCGGGCCGAAGAGGCTGAAATGCCAGAAACCGGTCCCCGGTAGCTTGTCTCCTTTCTGGTGAAGAATTGGCTTGGTAGTTTGGTCTGCCCTGTTCCCATGATGCACTGGGCCAGGGACAGACTAATTTGCATATAGCCAGGTTCTGAGCTGGGATGGGGCAGTGAGATAAATAACGGTGATGGATCAAGCCCTGATCTTTGGACTGGGTAAGAGTGGTCTGCTTAATTCAGACACTCTGTTCATCACCACCCCCTTTTCTGTATCGTTTTTGGCCACTATAGGTGTGGCAGGGTATACTCAGACATGAGTCCCTTTCTCACTGCTCCATCAGGATTCAAGCAAGCCGGGCCGAAGAGGCTGAAATGCCAGAAACCGGTCCCCGGTAGCTTGTCTCCTTTCTGGTGAAGAATTGGCTTGGTAGTTTGGTCTGCCCTGTTCCCATGATGCACTGGGCCAGGGACAGACTAATTTGCATATAGCCAGGTTCTGAGCTGGGATGGGGCAGTGAGATAAATAACGGTGATGGATCAAGCCCTGATCTTTGGACTGGGTAAGAGTGGTCTGCTTAATTCAGACACTCTGTTCATCACCACCCCCTTTTCTGTATCGTTTTTGGCCACTATAGGTGTGGCAGGGTATACTCAGACATGAGTCCCTTTCTCACTGCTCCATCAGGATTCAAGCAAGCCGGGCCGAAGAGGCTGAAATGCCAGAAACCGGTCCCCGGTAGCTTGTCTCCTTTCTGGTGAAGAATTGGCTTGGTAGTTTGGTCTGCCCTGTTCCCATGATGCACTGGGCCAGGGACAGACTAATTTGCATATAGCCAGGTTCTGAGCTGGGATGGGGCAGTGAGATAAATAACGGTGATGGATCAAGCCCTGATCTTTGGACTGGGTAAGAGTGGTCTGCTTAATTCAGACACTCTGTTCATCACCACCCCCTTTTCTGTATCGTTTTTGGCCACTATAGGTGTGGCAGGGTATACTCAGACATGAGTCCCTTTCTCACTGCTCCATCAGGATTCAAGCAAGCCGGGCCGAAGAGGCTGAAATGCCAGAAACCGGTCCCCGGTAGCTTGTCTCCTTTCTGGTGAAGAATTGGCTTGGTAGTTTGGTCTGCCCTGTTCCCATGATGCACTGGGCCAGGGACAGACTAATTTGCATATAGCCAGGTTCTGAGCTGGGATGGGGCAGTGAGATAAATAACGGTGATGGATCAAGCCCTGATCTTTGGACTGGGTAAGAGTGGTCTGCTTAATTCAGACACTCTGTTCATCACCACCCCCTTTTCTGTATCGTTTTTGGCCACTATAGGTGTGGCAGGGTATACTCAGACATGAGTCCCTTTCTCACTGCTCCATCAGGATTCAAGCAAGCCGGGCCGAAGAGGCTGAAATGCCAGAAACCGGTCCCCGGTAGCTTGTCTCCTTTCTGGTGAAGAATTGGCTTGGTAGTTTGGTCTGCCCTGTTCCCATGATGCACTGGGCCAGGGACAGACTAATTTGCATATAGCCAGGTTCTGAGCTGGGATGGGGCAGTGAGATAAATAACGGTGATGGATCAAGCCCTGATCTTTGGACTGGGTAAGAGTGGTCTGCTTAATTCAGACACTCTGTTCATCACCACCCCCTTTTCTGTATCGTTTTTGGCCACTATAGGTGTGGCAGGGTATACTCAGACATGAGTCCCTTTCTCACTGCTCCATCAGGATTCAAGCAAGCCGGGCCGAAGAGGCTGAAATGCCAGAAACCGGTCCCCGGTAGCTTGTCTCCTTTCTGGTGAAGAATTGGCTTGGTAGTTTGGTCTGCCCTGTTCCCATGATGCACTGGGCCAGGGACAGACTAATTTGCATATAGCCAGGTTCTGAGCTGGGATGGGGCAGTGAGATAAATAACGGTGATGGATCAAGCCCTGATCTTTGGACTGGGTAAGAGTGGTCTGCTTAATTCAGACACTCTGTTCATCACCACCCCCTTTTCTGTATCGTTTTTGGCCACTATAGGTGTGGCAGGGTATACTCAGACATGAGTCCCTTTCTCACTGCTCCATCAGGATTCAAGCAAGCCGGGCCGAAGAGGCTGAAATGCCAGAAACCGGTCCCCGGTAGCTTGTCTCCTTTCTGGTGAAGAATTGGCTTGGTAGTTTGGTCTGCCCTGTTCCCATGATGCACTGGGCCAGGGACAGACTAATTTGCATATAGCCAGGTTCTGAGCTGGGATGGGGCAGTGAGATAAATAACGGTGATGGATCAAGCCCTGATCTTTGGACTGGGTAAGAGTGGTCTGCTTAATTCAGACACTCTGTTCATCACCACCCCCTTTTCTGTATCGGCAATGAGATACAGCAACAGCGACCAAACAAAAGGAATCCACCGGTGAGTTAGTGAGAAGGACTTTTCAGCGCGAGTAAGGCGAGGGAGGAGCCGGCAGGGAGAGCGCCCCAGCTGGTCCCAATTTGGGGTGGTTGCTGGCGCTCCTGGGACAGGTAGTCCTGCGCCAGCAACGAGCTCGCAGCCCTGCTGATCTCTCTCCCTCGTCGAGGCTTTCAGTCCGCCTTCCTCGAAGCGGGACCCGCGGAGCGGGTACCGCGAGCAGTGGAGTTAAAAGGATTAGAACTGAGGCACAATGAGATGCAGCAACAGCGACCAAACAAAAGGAATCCACCGGTGAGTTAGTGAGAAGGACTTTTCAGCGCGAGTAAGGCGAGGGAGGAGCCGGCAGGGAGAGCGCCCCAGCAGGTCCCAATTTGGGGTGGTTGCTGGCGCTCCTGGTACAGGTAGTACTGCGCCAGCAACGAGCTCGCAGCCCTGCTGATCTCTCTCCCTCGTCGAGGCTTTCAGTCCGCCTTCCTCGAAGCGGGACCCGCGGAGCGGGTACAGCGAGCAGTGGAGTTAAAAGGATTAGAACTGAGGCACAATGAGATGCAGCAACAGCGACCAAAGATCAAAATGTACACCATTTGATTAGTAACATTTTTTGCAAGTCTCTAGAGCTTTAACATTCAATACCCTTTTGAAAGATATTAAGCATAAAAAGTTTGCCAGCTTCTGAGATATTTGTTTCAGAGTCAGAGGTATTTATTCCCTGGACATGAAATAAATAGCTTGAACACCAAACTTATATCCCATAAAGAAACATAACGAGCCCTAGGTGGTTTCTTACACCTAATTTGTTTCATCATTAGTCATATTAGAGCATTGCATCCAATAGCATTGACACTTACCAATGCATAACTGGATGACACACCTGACCTATAATAATTGATGGTCCTGTAAGATAGGCCTGATTGAAATAGTTTGGCTAAATAATTTGCCAAATCTGTCACAGGAGCCGCCTCGGGATCCAGATTCCTTTCCATGCACCAACTACTCCATTTACACCAAGCATTGTTATATCTCTTTCTGGTGTCTGGTGTCCATGATTCATCCATTTCCTGAAAGGCCAGAGTATTGTCTAAAATTCCTGAGATCCTCCAAACAAGAAGGTTCAACTTTACTTCTACTACCAAAGGATGTTCCTCTCCTTCTGGGTTCATCAGTAAACCTTGATGTACTGGAATAAAATGAGGTTCCTCTACTGCAAGCTCCATCACCACTAGAAACCAAACTTAAGATGTCCAAAATGGGGTGACTAGAACAATCTTACGCATCTCCTTCGGTATCTTCCCCAACACTCTCTAAATCATTGCAAACAGCTGGAAAGTGTAAGCCTTCTCCGTCTTCCAATGCTGTACAAAAGCATCACCTGCTGTGACCCCCGAGTTTTGTCTCCAATTATAAAACCTTGGTACTTGACATGCAAGCCTGCTTGCAAACAGATCTACCTCTATTGGACCCCATGAAGTTTGTACTTTCCTGAAAATTACTGTATTCAATTGCCAATCGCTGAAATCCTTGCGATATCAAGAATTCCAGTCGGCTCTCAGATTCTGAGCACCAGGAGTATGGCCTGATGTTCAAACAATCTTATATTCCCAGCAGAAATACTATATTTCTTTCACTAAATCTGCTAGTTGCTTTGACCTTGAACCTCCCAAGCGATTGATATAAAATATTGCTGAAACATTGTCTATACCAATTAAAATGACGCTGTTCTCTAGGTATTTTTTGAAACTCCTCAAGCCGTTCAATCCTGCCATAAACTCCAAACAATTTATATGTAATAGCCTTTCTTCCTTCATCCATTTCCCCCTTGTTTTCAGGTTGTTCAGACAAGCTCACCAACCAAAAATGCTGGCATCTGTTTATATGTTTAACTCTGGCACATCTCAGAATATAAATTTGCCATTCCATTTCTCTAGACCATTTAGCCACCACTCCTCATCTCTCTTTGCCTCCATGGAACATCATTGAGTCTGCATACCATAAAACTTTCCTTAAAACTAGTGTTTTTAACTCCTGAAGAACCCTGTAATGCAAGGGTCCTGGAGAGATTATATATACAAATCCTCTGCACACATTTAAAAGTAAATACATAAAGTTTCATAAAATATCACAATGATGCTTGTCTTTGTATTTTCAGATGTCTTTAATTCAAGATCTTAAGCCTTCTTAGCCAACACGTGTATCGTCGCTGTTACAGGGGATTTCCCAGTAACTTTTTCAGGGCTGAGGTCAGTTTCAAATAGTCTCTTAGTTCTGGTGATAATTCCAAACCGGAAGAGTTCCTATAATTTCTGCGCCTGGAGAGGTAGGCTCCATGATCAATAGGTGAAAGGTAATGCCCCAGATCACCACTGCGGGCCTGCACAGGTTTGTAAGAGTATTTCTACTTAGAGGAGGCAGTGCAAGTGACTCGTGCTTGCAGCCACTACCCAACACACAGCCTTCGCTCCCTGGCCGTGCCTCTGGGCACTTCAGTGCATTGGGAGCACTAGGCCAGTGTGCAAGGCTCATCTCTAAGTTGTGGCCCATTCCTCAACTGCACAACGAAGTGCGGCACAATCTGGGAGAACAGGCTAAGTAGCCCTGAAGCCACCCCTCCCCTCAAAATATGGGAGCGCAAAGCTAGGTTGCCTGAAGCCACATCTCCCCTCACGATTGCACAACAAAGCACAGCATGCTTCAATGGAAATCTGCACTGGCAGTATATACCGCATGAGCAATGAGCTCGATATAATCATCAAATTCAAACACAGACAGCCAATAAGCTTCTTGCTGAATTACTTCTTTGTAAAGTTTTGTGAAAAACACCTGACACTCTTTTTTTTTTGTCAAGGCATAATCTTTCTCTCATTGTGCCAATTCTACCACCTTGGTAACGGTGTGCTGTAAGTAAAAGTAAGGTTTTAAACTACCCTCAATCTATCTTGATAAAGTAAAAGTAAGGTGTTAAACTTCCTTCAACCTGCCTTGTTAAATCATACTAGGCAGAAATACACAAGCCATCCTAAGTAATCACTTCCTTAAGTAAGAAACAAACTGTATAACGCTCTAAGAGTTACCCCACAGATTGGAAAAAACTAGTCTAATACTAAACCATGTAAGTTTAGCAACCAGCCATATAGTATAATAACTATCAAGTTACCAAGAAGTAAGAATATACTTATCTGAGAAGGAGCAGACAATAAAAGAGGAATAGAGCTGTATGACATGGACATATATTGTGTTATGACTCCAGAAAGGAACTGTTTACATTGTGATGTGCTTAAGTTCTTTAAAGGGCTGCATATGTGGGCAGCAATAAAGGCTTATGCATAATGATAGCCTCCCGTCTTGAAATGAAATTGCACAAATAGCAATTATCTTGCAACTTGTCCCTGGGGAATATTAAAGGGCACCCCCACTTTTGTGTAGACAGCAAAATCTACTTTCGTAAACCAAATGTCTTCCTAATTCAGACTGGGTCCATTTGTGTCATGCATTGCAGCTTATGTCCATTCGGCTTGCTGGATGTAGATATGGTGTTAAAATCCATGACCTAAGGGCATATGTACAGTCAATTACAAAACATTTGGGGAATATGGTTTCGATATCTATAATTTAAACATTTAGCATATTTATGTTGTATATATAGACCATATTTACCAAGTAGATAGCCATCTTCAAACTCTCCTTTCAGAAGACGTGAGTGAATGCCGCTATGCCTGAACATGAAAGAGTCTTGTCTACTGCAAGGGTACTTTGCTACAAGGTGATATGTTTTGCTTCACACATCACTTGGATATTTAGTAAACCAATGTTTTTTCTATTTCTAAATATATGCCCATTGTAGGAGGGAGGACATATGGGAACATGGGTACCATCTATACAACCAATTACATTGGGAAATTGGGAAATGCTGTAAAAATTAAATTTTTCTAGCTGCAACTCCTGTGCTCTGCTGGGGGAAGGAATATGGTGACATTATCTCTGTACCATCACATCTAGGAAATCATTAAAAAACCTGGAAAGGGCACTCTGTGATACCCCACCTGCAGCACCAATGACACCTTGGTAACTCCCAGAGGCTAAAAGATGGAGTGAGCATAGTACCTGGATAGGTGTGTGCATGGCAGTGCTTCTGATAGTGTTTCTCACAAGCTGAGCCCTTATTTCTGCAATTAGGTCTAAAACAGCTGCACTACTCAGCCTGTACTTATCAAAAATGTTCTCCTCTGTTTGTTGGAAGAGGGTCAGCCTCTCTCTGAAAATCAGTTCCGGTCTCCTCTTCCTTCTCTGCAGGGCATTGAGAATCTGCATCCTCCTCGCAATCACGTAAAGCGCTGCCATTGTGGAACACCCTGATGCATTCTGGGCCTTTTCATATAGGTTGCACTGGGTTACCACCTGATCAGAGTTGGTGGTAATTTGCATGTTCTAAATCTACATTTTGCGACTATTCTGTATTTACCATTAGTTTGATACACTCTATTTGCGATTTGGTATTTGGGAATCGGAAACTGCGACTTGCAAAGTGGTTGCTAAAATATCGATTCTGTAACTTGTCAGTTCCGAAAAATAATGCAAAGATTGCTTTTGATACACTTGGAAATGCCAATTTTGCAGCCGGTAACCAGTTTGCGACTGGTTACCGATTCAGTAACGCTTTGTACATCTAGCCCTTCGTGTGCTATAAATTCAGTATTTGCATCATATGCAACTCGAAAATAAATGCACCAGTTTTACATGTAACCTTCAAGAGGCTTTCTTGAGCCTTTTATGTCTTGAGAAAAGCTTTTTTTTAATTAGGAATGCATTTGTGCAAATAATGGTGACAGCAAAAAAGTAAACAAAGCACTTAACATTCTTTAAAAGGATTTTAGGCATAGATGCATCAAGCTAAACACCGCTCGCAAAGGGGCAGATTCTCAGAATCCTCCCCTTTGCGACCGGTATTTTTGCATTTGGGATGCATCATCCCAAATGCAAAAATCGCAATTTAAGAAATCGTAAAATTGCGATAACTTAAATTTCTATTGCATTTAAGGAATCTCAAATCGAGATTCCTTAAATGCAATGCATTAAAGTAAAAAAATTAGCGATTTCGCTAATAGGGGGTGCAAATTACCATGAAGTTGAACTACATGGCAATTTGCAAAACTTTGAAAAATGCACTAAAGTGCATTTTTCAAAGTTCCATTTTACACACAAACATGCCCTTAGGGCATGTGTGTGTGCAAGATGTACCCATATGCAGATTTCAGGGGTGCAGCAGGGTGTCCTTTTGACACCCTGGCACCCTTGAAATTGCAATCTCAATTTGGGATTCTCTAATTGAGAATCGCAAATTGAGATTGTCTTCCCATTCATTCCTATGGGCCTCTAGGCCCATAGGAATGAATGGGGAGGTATTCCTAAATTGCGACTCGCAATTTGCAAGTCGCAATTAAGGAATTTTAAGAAATCGCTATTTTTTAAGCGAGTTCTTCATGCATAGCCTTTTGCTATTCCTTATTAGCGAATCCTTATTTTTTGCTAATAAGGAATCGCAAAGTGGATGCTTGATGAATCTATGGGTTAGTCTTACACAGTTAAGGAAAATGCTTTGGCCATATTGCTGTCTTAATGTCAACATGCTGCATGGCCTGCAGTTAAATGTCAATTTCCATTCCATTGTATTTTCCCACTTGCCATAACATTCAAATGGAAAGGTTACCGCTGTCCATTAAAGCCCTCCTATAGAAAATTAAATATAGATGCTCGACTCTACTGTATCTTGTGTGGGGGAGTTGTTGATTCAGCACCGAATCTGCAGTGAAGACCAACATAAGCATACAAATAGCGGCGGTAAAAAACACCCTTCACCTCGCGGCACTTTAATTAACAGTGATTGACGGACATGTTTCCGGATTTACACTGTTTCCAGCCTCTGGCTTAGTACAGCAAACAGCACGGCAAGGGAGGGGGCTGGGGCGCTCGGGCACTGAAAGTGGAAGAGCGCCAGCTAATGAGAAGCAGATGTTAAAACATCTGCACCTACATCATCTCCAAAGATGCCAAGCCCCGTCTCATGTTGCAGGGCAGTTTGTGGTACATATGGTGGCCGCTGCAAAAACAGAAAGCACTGGCAAAGCCAATAGGCATGATTTGTTTTAGGTGTAAGTGTTATTTGTTGTAATTGATCTGTGTTGTAATGTGATACGTTTGGGTGCACGAACTGAAAATATTCACAAAAGCACACATGTGACTACAGAAAGTGCCCAGACACACACGTAGGGTCACATGCAGACATGGGTGGATGAATGGATCAAGTCATGGCAGTGTGGGTGTATACAGGGATTAACAGATGTCGGGTGGTTAGCTGTGTTTATGGGTGTAATTGCATAGCTGGATTGATGCAGGTGTGGCTGAATAGACGAATATTGGTTATTGGCTAATGGATGATTGTGAGAGTGTGTTGACGTGCTTGTAGCAATTTGTCGGCCATTGAGGAAAGGTATAGCTTTAATAAAGGAAACAAACCAAAATAGAATTCTAAAGTTGTCATGATACAGTAGTCCCTGTGCCACAATAGTACACACATTGGCAAAGTCAGGTCCAACAATGGCAGGAAGGGGGCGTGGCAGGTGCCCATGCTCCAATGAGGAGAGAAACAGAGCAGAGGGAAAGATGGAGAGAGAGGAAAAGAGCCAGAGAGCAGGGGCTGGACGGTGACCCAAAGGGAGAGAAAGAGAGAAAGGACAACATATCAGAGGAAAGGAAGCATGGACATCCATTACGTGTCAAAAATCAACTGCCTCAAATGCCACAGAAAAATGCTAAAGGAAATACATTTCCTCAGTGTCTGAAATAGAAGACTGCATATTGCATTTCCACTCGAAAACCGTAATACACCAAGAGGGGCGGGATAGAAACAAGGAAACAGGAAGGGATTGAATGATGAGAAGGGAATTGGAATGGACAAAAACAACCTTCAGACATGAGCAGGGGGCAGGCCTGAAGCTCTCTCTAACGGTATGCTAATGTATTGGTTAAAATGCTGTCTGTGACAGGCAGCTAAGGCTGTTTGGAGCGAGACCACACAAACAACACTGAAAAGCCAATAATCTTAGTTTTTGTACATATATTTTGACAAGCAATTGAAAAGAGGAAGGACATATGTTTTATCCAACGGATTAGGTACTAGTAAAATCTAATACCTGGTATAAACTCTGTTTGTTGGTACAGTAAATAAAGATTTACGTGAATGGTATGTTACCTGTGAGTTAAAGGCCGTCTACACAAGTAAATCATTATACTTGGAGTGTCCTCATCTTAGAATCACTTCCCATGCAGTGGTGTCAGGCAGGGATGGGATGCTTTGTTGCTTATGTTTTTTTCTTCTTTTATTGTACAATGATTGCACCATATCAAAAACTGCAACAAAAAATGCAATGCAAAGGTAGCATTTTAATATAAACTACCATACATTATAAGTGTAATCCACCAAGATGCTTCCCTGTTGCAGGTTCATATATGGGAAAGAGGCTGAAGGCTGACATCCTATTATTTATTGAAGTTCAAATGAGCACCTCGCTTAGGCCAGTTGGTTTAAAAGGCTAAATCAAGCATTAGCAGTAAATAAATTATACAAATTCAATCCCTATTCTATCCAAAAATGCTTTAAAGCCATTTAGCAAAAAATAAGTTGTACAGCAACACGTTAAATCCTTGCATAGCAGTTACGGGATATGCAGGATTGTATAAGGAATTACCCTATAATAGTAAAATAACAGCATTTGTACTCATTAATTTGATTTCCTTTGATCAAATCTTTCATCTTTAATCTGGAAAACTCTCGGTAAATATATTACAGCTGAGACGCGTCGTGGAGTGTTTGGAGTGTTTGGGACAGTTGGGAGCACAAAGAACTACCGGCCCCAGGAGACACCAGCGGCAGCATCAGCCCTCCCTTTCAGCCCACAGCGTGTCATAAGCAGTCCATCATTCCCGCTCCGCGGGACACGCGCGGGCGTACGCTTGGCTAAGCCCGGCAAAGGGCGGGCCGTCTGTGACCGTCTGGGGCCGGAAGAGGCCGGGCTGGGTCCACCCCTTGGTGTTTCGCCCAAAGGACTAACAAACTCCTGATAATAAGGTAACTTGATTTCATTTGAAACATTGGGGTTTTCTACCGCTAGTTTATAAAGTCTGTCTAGCAATTTATTTCGACAATGAGTAAATGGAAGGGGGTAACCGGTACACTGGATGACTTTATCATAAGGGCGGAATCGGTGCTCATCCATGAGATCAAGGCAACCGAGAGACGATTATCCTTAGACCTCGCCATGCCCCAACCATGCTTGTCAATCGGGGGCACTAAGGATCCGCTCTTTTTAGATAATTTGAGACCTACCCCCGTGCCTTTGAGTCCAGACATAGAAGTAATAAATACTTTACCCGCCACCCCCCCAATTATTCAGGACTTACTTGCCCCAGCTTGTAACACACGAGGCAAGGCAACTAGACGGCGGACGCCCACCATATTAGTACCTGGAGGAAAGAAAAACGCAGTGAAGCCCAACCAGGCAGAATCCAGGCGCAATCCAAATGATCTTAATATAGACGCCCCGAGCAGCAAAGAAGAGAGGGCCAAGAAAGGAACAAAGGAGGCTAGGACGTCAAATACGATGTCTACTCTGACTGAAGTCCCCCTTGGCAATGGTATTAATACAACTGATATGGGCATTGAAATTCTGGACACTTTAATGGAAGGCTTTGAATCGAGACTAGATGACTTAATGAAGATTTTTGCTAAAAACTCCATGTTCTATGGAAGGATATGTCTAAGATTAATGATGCAGCCGTTAATATAAATAGGGTGGGGGAAGGCATTATTGCTCTGCAACCCATGTTGTCTGGCATATCCTGTGACGCGGAATCGCACTCCACACGTACAGCCGATTCTATGATGTCATCTCAAGTTTTGCAATGCAAGTGGGGTTGGGGGAGTTCCTTCATCCCCTAGAAAAAGCGCTGCTAATAGTGACAGAAATGGCAGGTTGCCAGCAGGGAATGTCATTACAAATAGTCATAAGGGAGGCACTAACCAAAGCAGGTCCCCTAAGCAGAGTATAAAATCTACTGATGGAAGTAATGAAGTGAATAGGGAACTCAGTACATCTAGTGCCATTAACAATTTGGATGTCTTACATCTTCCACTGGTATCTGCACCGTACGTGCTGGTCCTAAGTAGTGTCCCAGCACTCAAAGAGGGACAGAGGGAGTCCTGGCCTGATCTGCAAAGAAAGTCAGTAGACTGGCTTCATAAACACAAAAATGTTGATCCAAATAGAAGGGAGGATATAATTATGGCCAGGAGAGTTGGGTGGGTAGGTTCCTCACACAAATGTATACAGGGGGATTGTATTGTTCTAAATTTTAGAAGGTCCTATCAGGTTCGTCACCTTCTATCTGTCACTGATGCAACATTCAATCCTCCCACTGACATTTGTTCACTAACTTTGGGCTATTTTTATAAGCCACCACCCACTCCAGATAGAGATCTAAGTTCAGCTATGCCCTTGTCAAATGTTTACCAAGCCCTCTCCAGTCTAGACCAGCGAGATTGACCATCAAAAACGCTAGACACTGCACACTGCAGACGATAGAATCACGCCAGCCATAGATACACCGACCGGTCTCAATCGTGCCCAAGGGTAGATAGAACCAGTAAATAGTCATAATGGTGCTAGCTTGAGTGTATTGAGCTGGAACGTGGCAGGTCTTCGTTCAAAACTTGATAACATCGACTGGGTTAACTCGATAAGGGAATATGATATCCTCATGTTCCAGGAAACTTGGGCAACCGAAGATGTATATGTCGAAGGCTTCCATTGCTTTAGCGTGCCATCCAAAACATCTAGGACGGGAAGACCATTGGGGGTTCTATTGATGAAGCAAAGCTTCGCATATTTTGCGACCTTGCCGAAGTCATGAACCTCGTTTATGTGTAACAAGGTAATAAGTGTACGTCTTACTAACGTTTATATTTAGTTTGAATAAGGATTAAGAAGCTTGCCTATGTGTATTCCTAATGATTTTAATCTGTGTCTGTAAAATATGGCCGCCGCTTGTATTTAGTTACTGCGCATGCGTCAGCCACACTCACGTGTCCTGACGGGTCTGCAGAAGTGGAGGGAAATTTATGCGCATGCGTAATTCATAGCTTTGCCTGCAACGTGGTACTGCTCGTGCCACTGCTCTTGTGTATGTTATATGTAGCTAACATTTAGACTGCATAAGTATATTTTGTAGTGATAAGTTGCAAGTTCAAAACCAAATGATGTGTTTTCATAACGTTATTTCTATGTATTAATTTGTTTTCGCTTACTTTTCATGTACCGCGGGGAATGGGGGTCTGTTTGTACCGATGAGCCATCTTGGAGGTCCCTTCTGCGCATGATCGCCTTTCCAGGGACCTGACAACTTTGGCTGATGGAACTTAGCCAGCTGGCAGTGATGGGCAAGATGCTCCTGAGAACTGACCTGAAAAACCCAGGAAAACAGAGACAATTGTCCTAGCTCGGCAACAATGTAAATTGTCACTCATATTTCTGCACAATTTCTCATGGGAACCCCAATCTCGCTAGGCGGTACCCAAATATGTAAATGTAGCATCTAAATAGACTGATATGATTGGTGTGTTACCCAAAGCCTACCTTAGGACCAATCGAAATTGGGGATTCTGACACTTTGCAACATTTGGGGGGTGGTACACTGACCCAAAAGAGTATATCTACCCTGGGTTCACCTAGGGAATTGTCCGACTTGTCTGGTTTAGCTGACCTGTCACTGACCCATCGTACTCAATAGGTGACTGAAGATACAGAGCGCTGCGGAGCACTCTGTCCGAAATTGACCATAGACTAAGGTTTTACTGAACCTTAAAGTGCTGGCGAAGCACTTTGCTGGGAGTTCGCTGACCCAATCGGGGTCTTGATCGATAGCTGCAGAGAGGGTGGAACGCAGGCGTTGCTTCCAAACTGCGGGTGTGGTCCTGTCCTGAGCGGTCCTGTCCTGAGGGTTTGCTGTCCTGTCCTGAGGTCCTGTCCTGATTCCTAATCTGAGGGTATCCTGTCCTGTCCGGGGTGTCCATTCTGCACCTGCTGTCCTTTGAGGGGTATCCTTCCTTGAGGGTTTCCTGTCCTTAACTGACCCGTGGCCAGGGTTTGGTTTCCACACCAGTCTAGGTAAATACTGCTCTAAGTTCCTTAAAACTTGCACCTTTCTATATTTCTGTCTTTTGCTCAAATAAAGAGACATCTTGCATACGTTGATTTTTCCATGCTTTTGCCGCAAACTATTGAAACGTAAAGTCATTTTGCATAATTTTTCTTGATATGTTCTCATGTTACCCTACCTTTTAGAGATCATATTTTGCATTGCAGTTTGTCATTTTCTGATATGGTCTAGAACGACCTTACTTAGATTTTCTAAAGAATTCCTGCCTTGAATGCATAGTATATTTCCTTTGCATCTCATAATTGCATTTTAATGATTACCCTGACTTTATTTCTCTATAGTTATGTACTTTTCATTATCTTGATTATCGATTGCCTTATTCTTGTAAATCTCATGCTTTCAGAAAACGAACTTTAGATAAACATTTTAAAACTTCCAGTTGTCCGTGGTCATTTACAACAGTATTGAATGTCATTTTGAAATTGCATTTGCTGCCTTTCCTTTTACAGCTAGGCCCCTGATCCATTGAAGTCATAGGTACCCGTGTCGGTGGATGGTAAGTCGGGTACACTAAGTAATAACAGTAGGGAACACACACAATTGGTAGCAGCCCGTGAAGTCGCCTGGTCAATGAATAGTGTGGATTGAAAGTATATGGGCCCTGAAGCCGGAAACGGCGAAATCATTGGCTGGGTGACCTCGCGCGCTCTATCACTATTCATGGGAATTAATGTAGCAGCTGGGGGAAGCTTTAAATTATTCTTAACCCATAGCTCAGACTATCAGGCTGTCCAGTTTGATAGAGGTATTTATCTTCATTTAATACATTTTTATAACAATGATTTTCAGTCAGTTCCAAACAAAAGTTTTATAAAGCTTTTTGATTTTATTTCTGATTTGGATAACCAAGCCATCAATGGAGACCTTCTGGGTATATCAGTAGGCGGGGATTTTAATGCAAAAATTAATGATTTAAGTCCTAATAGGGGAAAGGCTCCCTATGCACAATCCTCGTTTAGTAGAGGTAGAGAACTTGAACGGCTTACCAATTCTTATAATCTGTCTAATGTTATGGATCTGGTCGCTGGGTCACATATGACTAATCACCCAAAGTATAGGGGAAGGGGGTGTAGCTCTACAATTGATTATATTTTTGTATGCCCCCTAATTGAAAAACAGTTGACCTCTGCCGAAGTTGTACTTTCTGACTTCGGAGACCACAACCCCATTAAGGTAACAATATGCACAGCCCGTCGGCCGATTTTTCAGACCGAACGTGGGGCAGTCAATTTAGTCGTATCAACTGATAACTTAAGATTGTGCTGGAAGGGGAACGATAATCTGGATATTTTTAAGAAATTGGTAAAGGGTAATATGCCACTTATCGATTCCTGTCTTTCATTGGAATCTCCACCTGCACAGGTTATTGAGGATTTTGGGAAGATTTGCCAAACGGTTAAAACTATCCTTTCCAAACCTCGCCAGAAGATAGTGCTTACCCCCAGATGGTTCAATCATGATTGTTCCTAAGCAAATAAGAACCTCCGCAGGGCATTAACTACCACACCTAGCTGCCCTGTGAGAGTAAAGCGGGCAAGAGAAGAATATAAGGAGACTATTAAACATAGGAAGAAGGACGTTTTAAGGGAACGTTGGGACAAATTGTCTGACGCAGCAAATTTAAAAAATGGAAACACCTTTCAGCTGTAATATAGCTAGCGACGCATGGGTGGATAATTTTTCAGCTATTTATTCTGCCCCACCCCCATGCGATTTAACCCGTATTCCAGGTAACCCAACCCCAATAGATATTAGCATTTCAGAAGTTGTAGAAGCAATTAATCAAAGTTTAGGAAATAAAGCGCCTGGCCCGGACGGGCTGCCTATAGATCTTATTAAATGGAATCCGGCCTTTTGGGCCCTGCTGCTTCTGAATATTTTTAACAACTTATCATTGGCAAAGATACCTAAGACTTGGGCCAGAAGTATAATAGTCCCGATCTTCAAGAAGGGAGATAGATCTCTTCCGTGCAACTACCGACCTATCTCCTTAATAGACAACACCCTCAAAATTTTAGGTACAGTCCTTTATAACAAAATTGTGGATGGGATTGAAACAAGCAACATCTTGGACCCTTACCAGCTGGGTTTTAGGGGTAAGGTAGGAACTAAGGAACAATGCTTCTACTTAAATCTAATTATCGGTAAATATGCTATTGGCAAAAGTCCCCTGTATATATGGCTTTTATGGATTTGTCCACAGCTTTTGACCTAGTGAATAGGTCAAGGCTGTGGGTCATCCTTTTGGAAGGAGGCCTGGATGAAAGCCTGGTAAATTTTTGGGAATTTTTGCACAAAGACCTTAAGGCCCAAGTAAGAAACGGGGTGGGCGGAGAGGTTTCGGGGCCCATTGATATTGGCAGGGGGGTCAGACAAGGTTGCGTGTTGGCCCCCCTGCTTTTTATCATATATATCAACGGCCTAAATGCCTATCTGAGATTGGCCACTCATGATGTCCCATATATCAATAAAGAACCGATTCCTGTGCTGCTTTTCGCAGACGACGCGGTTCTCATTGGCCTTACTCCAAATTCACTGCGTCTTCTTATTCAAAATGTTAACAGTTATATGAAAAATTTAGACCTGCAGGTACATTTTAAGAAATCATTTTTAATGAGCAGTGGTCCGGAGAAGCATGTTATACGCCCGATTATAATAGACGGTCACAAAATGACCTCGGTAAGAACTTTTTTTTATTTGGGATTGGCCTTTGCTGCGAACAGCTCCTGAAGTGAGCATTTAGCCCACGCCAGGAGCAAGTCCTCAAAGGCCACCAATTCGATCTTAAGCTTACCTCGACCGAAGACCACTGGCGCAATTTTAGCTGTACAGAAAATGTATAAACTTCAGTGCACCCCGGTGGCAACATAAGGTGCCGAGATCTGGGTAACGGCTAACTGCTAACTGCTCAGGAATCCAGCAGGAAGAAAATAGGTTTTGCAGGAAATTATTGCACACCCCAATTTCTACCCCTCAATACATTTGTCACAAAGAGCTTAACATTAATTTTATAACTGATTGCATTCGGGCACATCCAGTATTAATGTGGATTGCAGTATGGAAAAATGAAGCTGCCACCTTGACACAGCGGATTATTAAGGTTTGTCTACACTGTGATAAGGGTCTGGAAATCCCTTGGTTAAGCGGCGTGCTGAGTAGTTTGCGCAGCATAAACATGGAAAGTATTTTCTGGGACACCACATTAGCAGCCTCAGTCGCAAAAATGGAATTGCAAAACACCCTGTACTCCCTATATAAGGATGAGCTGGAGGTGAAGGATGCCAGGAAAATAACTGTGTGCAACTACATGGCCATTGAACGTTATAGTTACCCGCTTCATAGATATTTGACCTTACCTATGAGCCATTGGGAGATGAGCTTACTGTTTCGTTTAAGAGCTGGCACAATTCGATTTGCACTTTGCTTCCCACTAGATCATAACCCAAATATGAAGTTTAACTTGTGCTCTTGTGATGGGAGAAGTGAGCAAACTATTATGCACTATATATTTTTCCGTAAACACTATATCGAATATTTTAAACATTTTTATGTCCCTTTTTTAACAAAAGAAGACCAGTTAGCCTGGAGGCTGCATACCAATCAATGTTACATTTAGAGGACGTTGATCTTATATTTCACACCAGCACTTTTCTAAAAGCTGCAATAAGGGCACGGAGAACCATGATGGAGCCTTGACATTGTTTAATATAAATCGAGAAGTGTTTCTCCTTTTAATAATTATATACACTATGATGACGGACAGTTTTGCATAAATCACTTTTGAATTTGTACATTGTATTTTTAATTTTCTGTATTTATTATGTGATTTATTTGTTTTGTGTGCTTTTATGGGTACTGCTGTACCCGAATAAAGTTGAACTGAACTGATATTACAGCTGTCAATATATCCAAGCAAATATGATTTTATTAACTGATATTGCATAAGTAACCCTACCTATGCCTCACAATTTATTGTTTAATTTAGGTTCTTATTTTAAACATGTATTTTGTTATTTATTATCTTTCACTCGAAATGTAAGGTGATATTCTAGATGAACAAAATATGTAAGCTACTTTGTTATGTCTTCTTGTTACAGTAGTACGTAAAATTTCAGAAAATATTTTGAACAAGAAAAATAACAAATACTCTGAGATGAATTCATAGCACAACGAAAGAAAAAGTAAATAACTCTAAGATCACATTGCTTGATCTGCTTGTCTGCCACAGGCATGCCTTGCTTATTTCAAGTACCAAGAGGGAGAAAGAGAGAGAATGGAAGTGGAACCTGTCGTTTTGACGAATTCTGAATGCTACACAAAAATCCAGGATTCCTCAGTTTCTTAGGCAGAGGTTAACTATCGGTTACACTGCTTGCCACATCTAGGGCAGGAAAATAAACAAGCATTGGCAAAGTCAATAGATCCAGCCTTTTGGCTTTGCCAATACTTTTTTCTGACTGTTCAGCATTTTAACAAAAAACAGTGGTGTGCCACAGAGGGTGCAACTCATGGGCCACTGCAAGTTGGGACGGGGGGGTGGAAACAACAAAAAAAAGCAGACAAAGGGAGGGGCCTGGAGCATGTTTAAAACGGACAAGGGGAGGGGGTGAGAGAAAAGGGTATACGGACAACGGGACGGGGGCGGGAGCCTGGTGAACATGGACACCGGGATTGAGGAGGGTGGTTACCTCAGGAGTCACCCCAAGTGGGGAGGGGGCGGGAACAAAGGGAATGCGGACAACGGGAGGGGGCGGGAGCACAGAAAAAAAAAATATTTGCAATGCTATAGGTCTCGCATTTAAATGCGTGACCTATGGCATTGCAAACAAGCCATTGTCCTGGCTCAATAAAGAAAAAGTACACCTACCATGTAACAACCAAATAAAGGGGCCAGTAGCCATGGGAGTATACAAATGACGACATGGCTTTACTAAGGAGGGACTAACAAGCCTATTAACGAATCCAAAGGCAGCATTTATGAAGGGCAAAGACATAAGCCAATGAAAAATGTAGGCAGGGCTTCTCCTCCGCACTCTACCCACAACAGATCGCCAGAGCAGCGCTTGCGTGCTGGCTAGGCTCAACCTAAAAACGGACTTCTGTTTCATCAATCGCATTACAATTATAACAGTATTTAGAACAAACATCAGGCGGTTGCCTTTCATATGTAAACACAGCCAAAGACAAGTTTACAAACATAAACTTTAAGTACTATAATTTGTCAGCCTGTACGATGAGATATTTTTGATATATGGAAATGTCCCTCTCAATGTGCCCCCTCCTAAAAGATGAAAAACAAAATGATAATAAAAGCATTTTATCATAATTTAATTTTGGCCTGTCTGATAGCCGACAATGTGAGGCTTCAGCGGGGTGAGGTCAGGCATGGAAGGTGGAGGAGTGGTGAGCACTTTCAAGTGTGTATGTCAGTTGGCTGGCCGCTTAGGCCATTCAATATTCGGGGTCCTCATTTGTGGGTGCATGTCTTGCGCTGCTTCATGCTCTAAAAGTTTATCTTTCGACTTCCTTTTCCCTCCCACAAGGTCATGGTTCATGGTTCATGCGTTCATCATATGAAGACTGGACTATACCAGTATTCTGTGCCTAGCACTTCCTGAGTACCTGATTAGACAGCTGCAGGTCATCCAGATTGTAGCAGCACATCTGATCCTCAAACAACCCCAATGTCGGACTGTGTCTTCTCATCTAAAATCTTTACGTTGGTTGCCAGTAATGAAGAGAATTCTATTTAAATATTTAGCTGTGTCCACCTTAAAAAGTATAAAAACAATGTTGAAATAATTTAAACAAAGTACACAATAATTTGAATATGACAATTAAAAAACATATATATATATATATATATATATATATATATATATATATATATATATATATATATATTGTTAATTGTAATATTCAAATTATTGTGTAATTAAAAAATACACAATAAAGTGTATGTATATAAAAGGGAGAAAGGCCCCAGGGGGCACAGCTAAATATTTAAATAGAATTCTCTTCTTTACTGGCAACCAAGGTAAAGATATATGAGATGAGAAGATTAATAGTTTCATCATAAAACAGTACAAATATTTGTACACACAGTTACATCGATTCAAGGCATTGTGCAAAACATAATCCAGACAGTTAGGGGTTACCAACTTCCCAATGTCAAAATGAGACATATCTTGGGCAGAGCCAGCAGAGACCTCTTTACAATTTACCATTGTCTCACGCAAGTCCCCTCTGGTGGCTCCACCGTATATGTTATATACGGGATTCGAAACGACGTGAGGCAGAGTTGAGAGTACGGGCCCCTGTGCAAGGTACGGTGTGTGATGGGTCCGATGTAGATACAGACAGATAATTTGAGAGTGACTATCATATCACGATATTACATCTGGGAATAGAATCGTCTTTTGAATGAAAACGACAAGTTCAATTTGCAAGATATAGGAGCGCATCATTATAAATTTATTCAGGAGAAGGACTTGTATTGCATCAAGTATTACATACTTGTTCCGTGGAATTTAGAAATGCCCTGAAGAAGTCCTGTTTACAGAACAAAACGCATTGGCTGTGGTTCATTTAAAAAGAAGAATAAAAAGCAATAAAGAAGGAATCTCAATTATCAGATGGACTTAATATGAACTGATTGACTACTTATAATTGGAAAGTGGTGCAACTTTAATAGAATTCACGTACAAGAATAGGTATATTCTGAAAGAGAAAGAGGAATCGCGGTAGGATTACCATTTTCATAATCGTGATTCTTCCAAATAATGAGAGCGGGATCTGTACCCATTTATCTACATTGTCTTCCAGTCTTTGTGTGGCTTTGCCATAGTTTTCCTGAATCACAATCGCTGGATCAGTGTGAAACTGAACCCACAAGTACCGCACGGTCTCTTCGGTCCAGCGCAGCGGAAACTCCATATCGGGTTCCGTGGTGACGGGGGTGAGGGGGAATATGTAGTCCAGTTTACTCATAGACTGGAATGTCCACCAAACTGGACCACCTCCCTCAATATAGGAGACAAAGTTTCTTCTGGGTCGCGGACATATAGCAGTGTGTCATCCACATAGGCAGAAATGTTAAGAGTGTACCCTGGGAAACCCAAACCTCTCCGAGAGTGATAGTCACGAATGGCACAAGTCAAGGGCTCCGCAACTATTGCATTCAAAAGCGGAGAAAAGGGGCACCCCTGCTGTGTACCGCATGTAATCAAAAATGACAGCAGGACTACGTCTCCAATCCTCACCCTGGCTGTGGGTGATGCATACAGCACTGCAACCAAATGTAAAAATATATTCCCAACTCCCATCTTTTGCAGTACAGCAAACATAAAGCCCCACTCAACAGAGATGAAAGCTTTCTCGAGAAACACGGCCGAGGCTTTGACTTTGGGACTCAGTCTCTACACCACACCAAACAGAGTTCTCGGGTTGTGAGACGGGTTACAACTAGGGACAAACCCCGCCTGTTCAAGTTGTATAATACCCGGTAACAATGGGGCCAGCCTATTGGTGAGTATTTTTGCATAGATCTTTGCGTCCACGTTGAGCAGGGATAAGGGCCTATACGAGGAGCACGTGCTTGGCGATTGTCCCGGTTTTAATAAAGTGACAATGATAGCCTCCCGCATGGAAGGTGGCACGATACCTGCCTCATCCATTCTTCATATAGCATTTTGAGGTGCGGGATCAGTATATTCAGAAATTATTTATAGAAGAACACCGTAAGACCATCCGCCCCGCGGTCTTCCCTGCCGCCATCCCGCACAACGCGCCTCATATCTCATCGGTTGATAGCGGCGCCATTAAATATCTCTATGTTCGTTCACTAACCAGGGCATTTTGATGTATGGTAAATATTCCTCTAGGGTCTCACTATCTGTCGGAATGTTTTAAGTATATAAATTCCGATAATATGCGCGGAAATGGGTTACAATATCTTCCATGGTGTCAAGTGGACTCCCACTGTCGTCAGTCATACCTACCATTGTATCTGATTCCCTCTTGGGCCTCAACAATCCTGTCAACATTGGCACCCAGACGATCCCGCTCCCCGTAAACACGAGCCGCCGCATACTTCCCCATATGTTTAATTTCCTCTTTGGCGGAAACTCCACTAATTTGAATTTAAGGGTTGCAGCACTTTGTGCATTCCCGGTCTCAGTCAGAGCCCGTTCTAGCTGTCCAATTTCCTTTTCTAAAAGATCCAACCTACCCAGAACAGAGCCTAGTACTCCTGCATGCTTTGAAATCACCACCCCTTATATAGACCTTAAATGTTTCCCAGACTGTAGCAAATGATTGTATGTAGCCAATGTAATTGGAAAAGAACTCTTCTATTGACTTTGCCAGTTCCTCTTTAAACACAGTTTCCATTAGAGAAAAGGAGGAAAGCGCCACACGAATGCAGGGATTCGAGGAGCGCAGTAGCTTAGTATTAGTCGAACCGAGGAGTGGTCAGAATATATGAGTGGGAGGTGTTCGCAGATGAGTACTCTGGTCTCCAATCCACCAGAAATGTATCAAAAGTCTATACGGGTATGAGTGTCGTGAACAGAGGAGTAGTGTGTATAACCCCGCACTGAATGAGATCTGTATCTCCAAATATCCAGGAGGTCGTCTGCATTCAAAATGTCCTGTAAGGCCACTGCTGCGGCCGCTGTGTGTCTGGGAGGGCCCTGTGACCTATCTAAGTGCGGGTCTAAGATACAATTGAAGACCCCCCCAAATCTGTGGGATACCCCTCCATTGTACCGACTTGGCTGCTAGTGACGTGTAAAAGTGGGGATTGTCGTAATTCGGGCCATACACTCCCACTCAGGACCGACTTTAGCACTGGTGGTGCCCAGTGCGACAATGTTAGTTGGCGTCCCCAATGACCACCACAGATTCTCTCACTGGCATCCTTTAATAGTGACCAAGTCTCCATAACCACTCTCTCTCAGATGCATTAAATGTGTTATATAGCACCGCTCATACCAGTAAAGGATGTCAGAGCACTTTGCATCACACACATTACACAGACAATCAATTATACTTGTGTAAATCAGTGTATAGGAAATGTTACATAAACAAAAGGACTAAAAGTGTAGGAGTCACATGTCATCCATACTGATAGGCAGCATAGTTTAGGAGTGCTTGATGTGGAGATCCCCAAACTCAGAGTGGAAAAAGAAACACCATAGTTGTGAGTTTTCATTAATAATAAGAATCCATTTCTACCCAAATTAACACTTTTGCAACTTTAGTCAATTTTCTATACTTTGCAGAGTGTATGCAGTTCTATGATGAAAGTTAATTAATACCTCACTATTCTATATTAGGACTTTAAGTTATAAATCCCAAGTAACAAAAGGATGGCTCTTTTAAAAGCAGTAACCTGCTGATCTATTTACATCAAATGCACTCGCTAATCTACTTGGTACACATTCTTTGCAGTAGGCATATTAACCCTCTTTGCTTCCTTCACATACGTCAAAAACCTCAACTACACAAAACTATGATCTCTGTCCAGGAAGAACATTTATCTTGACATTTTTTGAGGCCCCGTAATTGCAGGAGGAAAGGAATGCGGCAGCAGGTGCTTTAAAAGCATAATAAAGTTGCAAACACGGCTTCCCCAGGAAGCCAGCACCCGGTGCGGTGGCACCAGTTGCACCGCCCTAGAGCCGGCCCTGCTCCTACTAGTCAGAACTTCAGGTCGCCCTTCTTACAAAGAGCTGCTGCTTACCTGCCTTATGGGTACCTCAACAAGCCCGTCATCTCCATACTTGCCCTTCTATCGACCCATAACAGAACACCTCTAGCATGGGATGTGAGATCAGAGGAAAAACAGGTCCCTTGTAATGTGCGTTGAACATCTTTGCTACGTTCTGAAATTACCAAATCTGTATTTTAACATGCTTCTACATCTCATTTTCCAAATACCGGTCGGTAACGGCCGAAATTACCGAATTTCGGCCGTTACCGACCGGTATTTGCCTACCTACATCTGGCCCTAAGTGTCTTCAACGGGTCAGTTCTTGCAGTCATTCCTCCTGTGCTCGATCTTCGGGAAGGCTTGCTGAATCCTATGAATGCAATTGTGAAGTTGTCAGTGAACCACGTAATTTCAAGCTCTGCTCTCTATCCTTAATGGTGCTCAAGACAGCTTTAGGGTCAGTGAAAAAGTGGACTTTGCCATCAAGTTTGACTCTGAACTTCGCGGGATATAGCATACTGTAGCCTAGGTTCAGGTCCCGAAGCTTCTTTTTTGTTGGGATGAAAAGTCATCATGCCTCTTGAACTTGTAATGTAAAGTCAGGAAACAGCGATATATGGGAACCCTCATGTTGTAGCGATGCCATCTCACGGGCCCTGCGCAGGGCAGAATCTCTGTCTCTATAGTTCTGGTATTGTGCAATTATGGGACGAGGGGGCGCCCCTAGAATCAGTCTGGGTGCCAGCGAGCGTGGTGCGCGTTCTGTTACTAAAATTTCAGAGACGGTGCTCCGGCCCAAAAGTGTAACAAGAGGCTGCTCCACATACTGCTCCATATTGCCAATATTAGATGACTCAGCCACTCCTAGGATACGAACATTGTTCTGCCTTGACCTCGCTTTAAGGTCCTCGGTTTTGCTTGGAGCACACATAGGATTTTGTCCCTCTCTTTGTCCATCTCTGCGTCTGCACGCATGACATCTTCCACGTCGGAGTCCCATTGTTCTGCAGTAAAAGTTGTTCCTCAGTGTAGTAGCACAAGGTACGTGAGATATGCTGGACTTCTCGTTCGCTTAATATCCCAGTCCCACAGGGACTTACTCTTAGCAGGGGCTCAGAGCTGTTACAGGCCATGGGATCAGGTGAGGCTTTAGCACCACGGGTCACTCAGTGCTCACGCCTCTTATTTGGTTTTGACTTTGATGTGGAGACCCACTGCACACTGCAGAGCCTATTGTCATATGCGTGTAATAATCAGCACAGTCTTCATGCACATCCCTCAGATTATGGGCACGCTCCGGAAGGCCACGTATGCTCTTGAGAGCCCCCCAGTAGCCGCCTCCCATGGGTAGCTCGTGCCCCTAGAAGCAGAAATCCATGCATGTTACGGGGCGGTGCACAACGCAGGGCCCCCACAAGTCTTCACCAGTCTATGCACAGGGCAGCAGACCACCGCCGTGTTGCCAGGAAGGCTTCCTCCACAGCGGGAGCGCAAGGTATATATATGGCAGCTCTGGGCCGTATCAAGCAGTCGCAAGTCCGTGCCCTGGGGTCTCCTACAGGAATGGCCCAAGCCCAGGCCTGTAACCCTGGCCCTCACCTCACGGTCGCAGCAGTTCGGAGCGATGCGGGTGGTCGTGCCGCAGGAGTCAAGCCAGTGATGTCGCCTCCGTGTTTCCAAGGGTGCAGCATGCTCCACGGAAGAGCCGTTCTCCCAGGGTCTCCTCTTCGAGGTGGGCAGCAGAGAAGGCCGGACCCGCAGCAAGGTCTCGTCTCTCCGGTGGCAGAGTGCTTCACCACCAGCGGTTCCCACTTATCTAGTGCCGAGCCCGCCACTTCTGGGTGCGCTGAAGAGCCCTGAACAGCAGGAAGACAATGCCACCTCTCAGGTAGGGCACGGCTTGATTGTCCTTCGGATATTTACGGATTTTTTGTGGTGACCAGTGCAAGCTGCAATAACTCGTGGCCATTTCGGAGAGCAGGATAGCTCCGCCCAATAACTAACTGTTAGTCCTAACATCCTTGGCCTGCCTCTCCCTCCAAACCTTTTGCCTTCACCCCTCCTGTTTGCTTAATTACTTTTTGTTGGTTTTAGGACTCTGTGCACTGTACCATTGCTAACCAGTACTAAAGTGCCAGGGCTCAGTACTCTAAATATGGTAAAATGGACCTACACCTAATTGACACATTTAATGTACTTGTAAGTCCGTAGTAAATGGTGCTACATGTACCTGGGGCCTGGAAATTAAATGCCACTAATGGACCTGCAGCTTTCATTGTGCCATTTCGGAGAGCAGGCTAGTTCTGCCCGATAACTAACTGTTAGTCCTAACATCCTTGGCCTGCCTCTCCCTCCAAACCTTTTGCCTTCACCCCTCCTGTTTGCTGAATTACTTTTTGACGGCTTTAGGACTCTGTGCACTGTACCATTGCTAACCAGTACTAAAGTGCCAGTGCTCAGTACTCTAAATATGGTAAAATGGACCTACACCTAATTGACACAATTAATGTACTTGTAAATCCGTAGTAAACGGTGCTACATGTACCTGGGGCCTGGAAATTAAATGCTACTAATGGACCTGCAGCTTTCATTGTGCCACTCACTAAAGCAGCCCCTTAAAAGCTCACAGGCGAGGGTACATTGTATTTAAACATATGTGTTTAAGTTATACATGTCATGACAGTAAAAAAGGCAATTTTTCGCTTCAGTATGACATATCTCTCCCATTGACTAACACCGGGTTACCTTATTACATTTATTACGTTCTAACTTTAGATTGGCAGAAGATAGAGTTCTGCTATTTAGACTCAAATACATTGTATTTTAAAATCCTTTTAATTGTAAAGTCAGATTTTAAGTCACAGTTCTGAAAATACCACCTTTAGAAAGTTGGGATTTTCTTGTTCCAACCATTTGTGCTTTGTGCCACTGTCCTGGGTCACAAGAGTGTAAATAACTCTGCTGTTGAGAGGACTTAGATGTGGACATTATAGAAGTCCTTGTAGGGTAACTGTTGAGGGGCTGTACCCAGCCCCACCTACATTTCAATGAGGATGGAGAAGGAGAAGATGTGGTCCAGCGGCTAGAATGGTCGACTTCAAAGCTGGGAAATTGGGTTCGAGTCCCATCAGGGACACTTAACATCTTGTAAATCACTTTATCTCCCTGTGCCTAACAAAATGAATGTGTCTGTCTGTAAAGCAACTGGTGCTTGTTGAAAGCACTCCAATACCTTTGAGTTGAGATTGCACTATATAAAACTCCCCCCAAAAAGTAAAAATAAAAAAGAAGGTATTTTCCACTTGTGCATACAAGGGAACCTGACACCAGGCTTCTCCTCCTTTTTGTCACCCGACAGTTTGGCACCTTGACAGGGAACTGGAAGGCGTGGGGGTAGGGCACAAATTCGCCTGACACAAAGGCTGGCACCAGGTATAAATATTGACCCTTTAGAGCCACTTATCATAACAGCCCAGACTTGTAGAAGATTCAGAAGCAGGATTGCCCTGCTGCCAGAGAACTGCCCTGCTGCTCGAAGGACTTCCTTGCTGTCTGAGAAGGAAGATTGGACTAGCTTGTCTTCATCTCAGGTTCCCCAAGTGACTCGAAGGGACAGTTGGCCGATCTCTAGAGTGAAACGCAGGGACACAACAAGCTTCAGAGACCTCCCTGCAACTGCCGAGTGGACCTACTGCAACTGGTCCTCCCTGAACTTGCAACTGGACCTGCCTGAAGCTTGCTGCGGCTTAAGGCACTGACCGCACACGGAGTACAACCTACTCTTTGCGATACACCGAAGACCATCCACGGCGCTCAGCCTCCTCCTTGCATCCTCCTCCAGCGTGGGTGGAACTTTCCATGCTAGAAGGCAACATTTCAGCTGGACTAACCTCATCCCTGTAACCGACCCATGCGCCATAGTGGTCAGCCTGACCTTGTGACTTTACCTCGGTCTAGCGCGACCAGCTGAACTCGAGGGGTGCTATGTGCTTTTAGGCACTATTTTCACTAACATTTTTAAATTGAACAACTCGGATTCTACTGATTAGATTTTTGTCATTCCGGAATTTTTTTATTTTTCATTCGTTGTATTTTCACTGTATTACTGCTTGTGTGCTGCATAAATATTTTACACATTGCCTCTACGTTTAGCCTGACTGCTAGTGTGTGAAGCTACCAAAGGATTAAGCACAGGTTAATTTAATGGCTTCTTTGGTTGACCCTGGCAAGGATTGTGGTTGTTGTCTGGATGGGGCCTCTAACCCCCAACCAAAAATCCAATTTCTTACACTAACTTTGATACTTTCTCATGCCTCCAAATGATTAAGCTGTAAGTAGCTTCAGTATGGGCTGATGATGAATACTTCAAGAACGGATGAGATAACATAGCTTCGGTATTTAACTGCCGGGTACATCACTGGCATGAGTGTTTGTTTTTTAAATTTACTTTGTTCATCAGCATTTGGGAGCAGATGTACTATTTTTTGGCGTGCAACACAGTGGAACAACTGAAGTAGCTGCTCTGTGATGCATCAAAAGGAAAAGACAAAAACAGCTCCATATCTTCCATGGTATAGTGCTATTTTTCTCTCCCCACTGCTGGCACACTTTTGGTTACTATCTGCCAAGACAGACACCCTTGCACTTAATTCAAGGGTGTATGCATTCTGTCAAGCATAGTTTTTGTACCGGAACTTGACTCTTCAAGTACAAAAACTATGCTTTAATACGTTCCCCTCTTTGTAGGAGTGGTATGCAATGCAGCATACATGCAAAGCTTGAAAAGTTGAGAAAACAAAACTGTTCACAGACCTTATGCCTCCCTTGATAAGGCATCCGTTTTTGATGCAAACCCATATCACCCAATTTAAGAAGTTTTGGATCGTTGTCAAAACACATGTGTGGTCGCATGGGAATGCTCATGTGCTCCCAAATGGAACACCCCCTTAATGTGAAGAAGCGAAATATTAGGCAACCTGTCCATGCAAAACTGGATTTATTCCCAACACAATGTTTTGCTTTTGGTTTGCGTCCCTTTTGCAACACAGACTGGGCACAATGTTTTGATAAATTTTGGCTTTGATGCAAGCAGTTATTCTTATATTGAAAGAATCACTGTATAATACGTTTTCAAGGGCAACTGCCTCCAGGAGTCCCTGACCTTAAAATGTCTTAATCGAGAGCCCTCTGGAATTGAAAAAAATTAGAAGAGCTTTAAATGAATGTGAATTTTGAGGGCCCTTTGGTGTAATAATGCATCAGCTGGGAACACTCAAAGCAGCATGGCTGAAAATTGGGCGCCCTGGGCCACCACCCACCTGAACTTCCTCTTAGAAGGAGTATGGGAATGCTTTTCCACACCTTCTTCTGGGACCTGTCTATGTCTCCCTCGACCTCCCCTTCCCTCTGCTGGGAGGAACCTAAACCTGAACCACCATTCATGGAATCACTCCCAGATATCTTCTTGTGGACCTTGGTGCTGAGCCAGTGGCCCGCCTCTTTAGCAAGCTCCCTGGGGTCAGTGGGCTTACCCAGCATCTGACTTGGCACCAACCCTGCTGGCCTGCCTTCTGACTTTGCCTATTGCACCAGAAGTCGACTTGTCTTGCAGCTGCTTAGTCCCCAAAACCCAGGAGACCTGCCAGCGTTTGCCCAGGAACCAAGAACTCCTGAGGGACACCATAACTGTCTCCTGCATTCTGAGGAACAGCCAAGACCAAGAGGCCTTCAGCGTTGCCAAAAACCAGATGCCGCCAAGCACCACTGCACCCAAGCCCCCCAGCCAAGCTGGTCCGATGGTGTCAGCATGTGCCTCACTCCCTCAAGGTACTTAACCAACTGTGAAGTGACTCCTCATCAACTCCCCAACGTCACCTTCAGCCTCTGTTGGCAGGCCCCCTCAAATATGAGTGTTACTGGACAGATGAACCGGACACCCCAAATACCCTCTGCACCCGGACCCCTGTCCCAAGGAGAAGAGGACCAATGGTGTCTCTACGTCCCCCAGCATTGCAAGAAGTGAAGCCACTTGTTGATTTCACTGGACTGATCGCACAGTCCCCTCCTGCAGCCTCTTTCTGACCATTCTCCCTTAGATAGCACTGGGCACCGGGCACTGTTTGGCACCTCTGCACCCTGCGGCCCTAGTGCCGCTGGTGGTGTACTTCTGGTGCCGCCATGGACCTTGCCCACCATTCACTGTATCTTCTGGAGAAGGGTCCCGTAAGTCACTGACAAGAACTGATAAACCGCATATGATTTTTCTCCCATTGGTTAACATTGCAGAACTCAGAAATGGCATAGTGTGGACTTTTTGAACTGAACATTTTTCAGATTTAAAAATGTACTTCCCTGAATGACTTTCTTCTGATGCCTAAATATTTAAAGATACTTGCTATTTTTATAAATTGGTGTGGATCTCCTTTTTGAGTTGGGTGCCTCGATTATTGACCATTTTGTGTATTTCTAGATGTCTTGAGCTCCTCTGTGTTAAGCCTAAGGTTGCTCGACCACACTATCCCCTAATAGAGCACGTTGGGATTGCCAAAGCAAGTCCATATCCACTCACAAGGGAATCCCTGGAATCTTTATATGGTATATCAGATTTTTGATACATCACATAAAGAGACAGCTTCCTACAGATGTACTGCATTGGGTCGGGGTGGGTACATCATCTTGCCCACCTTTGCTAGGGCCAGCAGGGCATCCATCCCCACCCTAGGTATGTGCCTTCAGAGACTGGCGCCCAATCCTCTTTGGGGACCCTGTGCATCTGTAGAGCAACCTCATAGGCTTCAAACCACTTATACATGTCATCCCCCACAACAAATGTGGACCTTCTTATTTATTTATTTTAGTTTTATATAGCGCTTGCTAGACCCTTGGGTATCAGAGCGCTTTACAACATGAATGGAGTAGTAAAAAACATGGCATAGGATACAAGATGAGGTATGCATAACAAAATAAACATTTTGAGACAATACATTGGAGGGGTTAATCAAAAGGTGGCTTAGGTAGGTGAAACTGTCTGACAAAACCACCAGTCCTTGATTGTCAAGGTTAATGTTAATTAAATTTGTAAAAGCGCAAATACCCGGAGGTGTCTTAGAGCTAGGGACAACAGTAAGCATGCTCAACGTCTAATCCTGAAACAGCCCAGTAAGGAGTTAGCCTTCCTAAGTTCCATTGGAAGAGAGTTCCAGAGTTTAGAGGTGCTGTAGTGAAAACTGCGGCCACCCCAGTGTGCAGTACGGATTCTGGGTGCCAAAACTAATCTTGTACCCGCCGATCGAAGATGTCTAGTCGGTTGGTTCCATATAAAAAGGTTCTGGAGAAAAGAGAGGCCTGTATGATTCAAGGCCTTGTAGGCGAGATACAATGCCTTGAATTTAATGTGCTGAGATACGGGGAGCCAGTGCAAATTGCGGATTTCCTTGGATACTGTTTTGTGCCTGGGGATGTTGAACAATAATCATGCGGCAGAGTTTTGGACCATCTGAAGCTTCTTTAGACACTGCTTCTGAATGTTCAGATATAGCCCGTTACAGTAATCTAATTTGGACTGGATGAGAGATGTGACAACCATTTTTCTGGTGTCCGCCGGGATGTACGGAAGTTATCTTCTTTATTTTCTTTATGAGAAAATATGAAGAAGAGACAATAGTATTGGTCTGTTGACAGAGTGTTAATTTATTGTCAATCCATACACCCAAATTCGTGACTTTGACTGGTGGTTTGGGAGGTATAACCATCCCAGCCGGCCACCACAGATTGCCCCAGATTGGTTGCATATTACCAAAAATAAAGTTTTTTGGAATTAAGTTTGAGGCAATGTGCACTCAACCATCTGTTGATTGTACCCATTCAATTTTGAAACTTCTGGAAAGGAGAGGTTTGATGTTTATATGCAACTACCACAATCCGGTAGTAAGGATAGTCAACTTGGTAGTCAGAGTCAGGTTCTGTTGGCTTTGTCGGAAAAGTATTTGTCGAGGAGATGGAGTTTCAGGTTCCTTTTGAAGCAGGAGAAGGTGGGGTTGCATCTGAGTTCAATAGGGAGAGTGTTCCACAGCCTGGGTACATTACCCAAAAAGGATCGCGACTGTGGATTTCTTTTTCAGTTTCTGAGGGATGAGAAGAAGTGGATTAGAGCTTCTCAGAGTTCTGGCGCATCCTACTTTCATGAGTCTGCTGTTTAGGTAGTTGTGGGGATAGGTGTGAAGGTTTTTGTGCGTGAGACAAGCCGACTTGGAGATGCATCTACCTTCAATAGGAAGCCAGCTGAGTAATTTAAGAGTGTGATGTGTTTAAACCATTTCATGCCTGTGACGAGTCGGGCTGCCATGTTGAGTACTGACTTTATTGGGGCTAGGTGGGATTTTGGTGCGTTCCCATAGTCCAGTCAAGAGAGGACTAGGGATTGAAATATTGTCTTGAAATCATCTCGGGGGATGAAAGGTTTAATCTTGAGGTGTTTTAGGGAGTACAGTGCACTTTTAGCAGATTGTTTGATGTGATCTTTCATTGGCTAGTTTTTGTCTAGGGTAATGCCTAGTGATTTTACCAAATCGGATAGGATGAGGGAGCAATTTAGAGCAATCAGGTTCTTGAGCCAATCTTGTATTGGTAGGTGGTTATTTTTCGATGAGAACAATATTAATTCAGTCATGTCCTGGTTCAATTTTAGGTGGTTTGAGCGAAAACATGATTGTATTTTGGTTAGAGTGTCATTGAGGTGTCGGATGTCACTAGGAGATTTGATTTTGTACTAGAGTTTGTGTGTCATCTGCATGCAGGTGATATTTAACTCAAGTTTGCTTTAGTATGCTTGGGATTGGTTCCATGAAGAGATTGAAGAGGGTTGGGGTGAAGATTGAGCCTTGGGGGACACCAAGTGTTAGTCGTGAAGGCTTAGATATGAGTTAATTTTAATTTGCTGTGACCTGTGTTGAAGGTAGGAAGGGAACCATTTTAGTACTGTACCGTTAATGCAAGAGCGTCATTTTAGAGTCTCAAGTAACGCTGTATGATTTATAGTGTTGAATGCTTCAGATAGGACACTAAGGATGAGAAGACACACTTCACCTTCATTTAAGGCTTTGTGGATATCATTGGAGATGTTGAGCATGGCTGTTTCAGTGCTACAGCCCTTTCTGAAACCCGATTGAAAGGAATCAAGGAGGCTGAAATCGTCAATATGTTTGTTGAGTTGTTGTAGTATGCATTTCTCCAGGGTTTTAGCTAGGAATGGGAGATTAGCGATAGGTCTGAGGTTGTTTAGATCGTTAGGGTCAGCTCTTGTTTTTTTTTTAGAATCTGTGTGATTTTTCCAAGTTTTGGGGGAGTCAGGTACACAGCCTGAGGTGAGAGATGAGTTAATGATTTTTGGCCAAAAAGGGGCGATGATGGAAGGGAGGGGGTCAGTGGTGTGGAAAGTGGGCTTCAGGCTCACAATTATGTTGAAGACTTCAATATTGGATATGCTTTTGAATTCCGACCAGTTGGCATAATTTTTCATATGGGTGTGTGTTGGGTAATCCTTGGCATGAGCTGGATCAGTTTGGGCAGAGTCATGCATGGAGGGGAAGGTTCGAGGGGGGGGAGGTAGGTTCGCGCTTTGGAAAAATCGATCTAAGAGATACCAGCTCATTTTTGGTGATGATCGCATCGAGAGTGGCTCCTTTGATGTGGGTTAGTTCATTGCAAAGTTGTTTAAGGTCATTGATTTTGAGCAAGTTAAGGAGGTTCAGGACTGCGGTGTCTTCTGGGTTATTCCAGTGAATATTGAAATCCCCCTGGAATACGTCTTTCAATCAATCAATCAATCAGAGTACTTGTAAAGTGCGCTACTTACCCATGAGGGTCCCAAGGCGCTGAGGGGAGAGGGGTGCTGCTACTGCTCGAAGAGCCAGGTCTTGAGGAGGCTTCTGAAGGCGAGTAGGTCTTGGGTCTGCTGTATGTGGGTAGGGAGGGTGTTCCAGGTCTTGGCGGCGAGGTAGGAGAAGGATCTGCCTCCAGAGGTCATCCATTTGATGCGGGGGACAGCGGAGAGGGCGAGGTTGGTGCAGCGTAGCTGGCGGGTGGGGGTGTGGAAGCTGAGTCTGCTGTTCAGGTAGGCAGGTCCGGCGTTGTGGAGTGCTTTGTGTGCAAGGGTGAGGAGCTTGAAGGTGATCCTCTTGTCGACGGGGAGCCAGTGTAGGTTTCTCAGGTGGGGGGTGATGTGGTTGCGGCGGGGACGTTGATGATCAGTCGGGCGGAGGCGTTTTGGATGTGTTGTAGTCATCGTGGGTGTTTGGCTGGGATTCCTGCGTAGAGTACCTTGCCGCAGTCCAGTCTGCTGCTGACGAGGGCCTGTGTCACCATTCTTCTTGTTTCGGTCGGGATCCACTTGTAGATCCTGCAGAGCATGTGGAGGGTGTTGTAGCAGGTGGAGGAAACAGCGTTGACCTGATTAGACATGGAGAGGGAGGAGTCGAGGATGAAACCTAGGTTGCGTGCATGGTTGGTGGGTGATGGTGCTGTTCCCAGTGTGGTCGGCCACCAGGAGTCGTCCCAGGCTGAGGGGGTGGGTCCGAGGATGAGGACCTCCGTCTTGTCTGAGTTCAGCTTCAGACGGCTGCTCCTCATCCAGTCGGTGATAGCCTTCATTCCCTTGTGGAGGTTGGTTTTGGCAGTGTGTGGGTCCTTGCTGAGGGAGAGGATGAGCTGGGTGTCGTCGCGTAGGAGATAATGTTGAGGTTGTGATGGCGGGCCACTTGTGCGAGGGGGGCCATGTAGACATTGAACAGCGTCAGGCTGAGGTGTGAGCCCTGGGGGACACCGCAGATGATGTCGGTGGCTTCGGATTGGAAGGGTGGGAGGCAGACTCTCTGGGTTCTGCCGGCGAGGAAGAAGTGGTCCAGTCGAGAGCCTTCTCTTGGATTCTGGCTTCTAGGAGGCGTGTCGTTAGAGTGCGATGGCAGACCGTGTCGCAGGCGGCTGACAGGTCCAGGAGGATGAGGGCTGATGTTTTGCCATTGTCTAGTTGGCACCTGATGTCGTCGGTGGCGGCAATGAGGGCTGTCTCGGTGCTGTGGTTTTACCTGAACCCGGACTGGGATGGGTCCAAGATGTTGTTGTCTTCCAGGTGGCGGGCCAGTTGCATGTTGACGATTTTCTCGATCACCTTTGCCGGGAAGTGTATCAGTTAGTGAGAAACGTGTTATAGGGTCTGTTAGTTCTTCAGCGAAGTGGGCACGCTCACTTGGAGGGTGGTAGATGGTGTGGAATGTGATGGGTGTGGAGCCTTTAGTAGTAAGTTCAACACCAAGGTATTCAAGTGTCAGGTATTCTGTATTTTTTAATGTGGCAAGTTGTATTCCTTCTTTGTAAATGATGGCTAGTCCCCCACCTGTTCTAATTTGTCTGTCCTGTCTGATGATCTTGTAGCCTGGCGGGGTGAGTATACCTAGTATGGAGGAAGAGTGGTCGTTGAGCCAGGATTCGGTGAGGAAAGCTATATCATTTTTTTCACTGAGTATAACTTCAGCACTATCTGTAGTGTATAGTACTGCTGATCTGCAGTTGAGAAGCATGCATGATAAAGTACAGGGAGACTCATTGCTGGAATTTACAGTAAGGATAGTAGTGTATTGAGCCGGTAGTCTGGGGGAATGGACAGTTCTGGGGGTTCTGTTTGTGCAGAGTATTACTGGGATTGAGGAGGGAGCTGTGTTCTGGTTCATTGGTAGGTACAAATTGTTGTATTATCTGTTTTCATCATAGAGCAGGGATGGAGAGCACAGGGGAGACATTGAGCTTGGTCCTCCAAGGACGTAGGGAGATATTTGGAGTCTTGTGGGGCCATAGGGGAGTCAGTGTATGGGGGCGGTATGTAGGTACCTTGAGTGTGTCACCTGGGTGGTTTAATCGGGCACGGAATGTCTTGTCTAAGAAGGAGGATGTTAGCAGCTAGAGAGTCGATTTTTTCTTCCATTTGAATTAGTTGTTGTATAGGAGAGTCAATTGAGCTACTAGCCTTAGGTGGGGGTATTGTATGTCCAGGATCAGTGGCAGGAGAGAGTACTGGGACTAAGAGTGGGTATTGGGTGCACTGGAGAGGTCAGGTCGCTGGTGTTTCCAGGCTTAGGATTAGGAGGGAGCGAGGGTGATCTTGGGTCAGAGTCAGGTGCATGTGTGGTGCTCAGAGGGTGGTCATTGTCCTTTGAGTTAGAAGTGGCTATGGTAGTGGGGAGGGTTAGGGCATGTGGAAAGGGAAGGGTTTTGGGGTTTGAGATAATTAGAGCACACAGAGTCTGGTCTGATGTGGTCTGGAAGGGAGTGCCTAAGACTGGTTCACTAGTGGCCCGACTGTGGTGGATGTCGGATCTGCCTATCACTGGAAGAGCTTTGGGGGATTTATTAACAGAGTATTTGTTGGTTTTCTTGTCTCCAGTTGGCACTCTATGTATGCTGCCACTGTTGTTGCTGGACTTTACTTGTTTGATTCTGATTTCCAGCTCTCTGAGACTTAGCTCATGGGCCATTCTCCTTTGCTTCAGGGCCCTCTAGGCAGACGCCTTCTCCACTGCCCTTTTGTAGCAGCCTCCTCCTTAGCTGCTTTCAATTTTAGCTTACCCATTTGCAGCTTGAACCCATTCTCTCTTCTTTCCATTCCACCATCCCCTCTGAGGACAGGGTGTGGGCTGAGACGCTGCTGCTGGTCCTGTATCTGGCAGGAAACCTCACTCCGATGGATCCTCCTCTCTCCTCTGGAGCCATCATCAGGGGCTGCCATCCATCCCCTCCATCTTGTCTTCCTACTCCTCCTCAACCTCCACCTCCTCATCCTCCTTCTCTGTAGTCTGTAACTGGTGGGCTTCCCACCAGGTCCTGAGGCCTTCTGGAGCACCTGCTTCCTAGAGCCCTTGGGTGCTGGCAGCCCTCTTTCTCTGCAGATTCCCTGGAGCTCAGCCACAGTGTTACTCCAGATTATTGAGCTCAAAATCCATGCTTCCACGTAGGGTCACAGATGCAGAAAGTCAGGTGAAATCGAAGTGAATTTGGAAAAAGCAAAGGAAGCCAATCAAGGAGAAATTGGTATCAAAATATTTATAATAGGATTTTTGAGTTATAGAAATCACTGTATGACACTACAAAAAAGCAACTAATGACCGCTGAACACCAATGTGAGAAAATGGGTTATTGGGTGGGGGATGAAAGCCTTCTCAAGCAACAGCCATAACCCTTGTCGGCTTGAATCACAAAAGTCACTAAACTAACCTGTGTTTAACCCTCTGGTAGCGTGGCACAAAAGCAGTCACGCTTAGAGACAATGTGTTAAAAATAGAGTAAAATGTAATATATTATTTTACACCAAAACATCAAAAATCCAAACAGTAGAACCAGAGATATGCAATTTTAAAGATTTAAGGTAAGTATAGTTCCTAAAAGCACAGAACGGTACTTGTGATTTTCTGGTCATGCGAGACCTGATTACAGTGACCAGGGTAAAAGAATGACCTACTATGTCTAGCACAAAGAGTACAGATTGCGGTTGAGTGGCCACGAGCAGTATGAAGAACATTGTGGATGGTCGTTGCTGTAGCACGTAGAGCAGGCTGGGCCTTGTGGGCGGTCATTACTGTAGCACCAAGATCCATTCGGGCGGCATTGGACAGTCGTTTCTGGAGGTTTGCTTTGGCGGTTTCTGCATGTTGTTGATGCTGTGGTACGAAGTGCAGAACTCATGTTGCCAGTCGTAGCCCGACAGGTGACAGGTTCAACTGAGCTTCGTGTTGGTGCTCGGTGCGCTGCAAGATTTTGGTGCTAATTGACTCATTTGCAGATGCGACGAGACCGAAACTTTAGGATTTCTCTTTTTCTTTCAGGAGAAGCTCAACTGATGCTGCCACAAATGGGTCCAGGACCTGAGGGGCACGTCTTGGGGATCGGGAACTCAGCAGGGCTTAGGTGGTTTGAGTTGCCGATTCAGGCAGCAGATCAGCTGGGCATATGCTTGGAGGCCTCTGGAACTTAATATGTCTCTGTAGCTCCGAACAGGGGGTCAGTCAGCTGAACCTTGAAGTCACTTTAGGCTGATATGAAGGGTACAGGTCCAGTCTTAAGAAATCATGGTAGGCCTCAAGCAGCAGGGTGTCCTTCTTCTGCAGAGGTCCAGGAGTGAACTGAAGAGTGGGTCCGAGGTTCCCCGTTTTATACCTTATGCCCACTTTGAAGTTTCCCCCTGCAGATGAGTCCAGAATTTCCTGCCTCCCTGCCCTGGTCCCAGTCTGTTTGAGGGCACAATAAGCTGGAGTGAAATCCTTTGTGTGCAAGCATGTTAGATGGCAGCTCTTTGTTTATAGGTTGTTTCTCAAAACAATTACTGGTTGCAAAAACAAGTTGTTGCTCAAGTTGAAACAGCTTTTTGTGAGCAGGACAGCTGTCCCTAAATTCCTAACCCAAACTTCCCCTGTTAAGTATATGGAAACAATATCACCACTCAATATGGTCAAAAGCCTTCTGCATGTTAGGTGAAAGAGCAAAGTCAGCCCACTGACGATACTTAACCTGCCAAAGCAGATGTGACAACGTTTGCATGTGGGTTCTGGAAAAACACTAACAGATAAAACCTACCTGTGGATCATGAATAAGGGATGGGATAACTTCAGAAAGTCTTGTGGAATGTATTTTGGCAAGAATTGTATTGTGCATTAATTAAGTTAATGGGACAATAGCTTGTCATATGTAAGGGATTACCCATGTAGGCCATAATCAAGATAAAGGCCATGTTCAATTCAGGTCTTTAGAAGCCTTTGACTTCTGCCTCTTCAAACATAGCATAAAGCATAATTGTCAAGAGAGATTTGTCAATTTCATCAAATATACTAGGCAACCCATCTCAAATTTTATACCTGGGTACAATGCGCGAGCAAGCGAGTGAAGCAACTGATCCTGAAGAGCAAAAGGAGGGGGTGGTTCTCCCCCACAAGAAGATTTTGAACAAAATTGATTCAAATAGTGGATTTTAGACACATATTTATTACAAATTGTTGAAAAAAGAGGATACAAATATAGCATTTTAAAGCACATGTGAAGAAAACATTAGAAACAAGTAAAAAAATTTGGCCAATCAAGCTTGCATTTGCTGTTTGTGGCCTGTCCACCTCCCGCCGGCAGCAGCTTGCACATTTGCACCGCTGAACTCTGTTGCCCAGATCCCCTCCTCCCCAGACTCTGCTTTAAACATTTTTTTGGTGCAGTTTTATATAGCGCCAACATCACTCGAAGATATGGAAGTGATTTACATTAGCACCAGTTATTTTTTTGTTCAGTTTTATATAGAGCCAATTCCACCCAAAAGGGATTGAAGTGCTTTACATTAGCACCTGCAACTTTACAGAAGGACACACTCATTTTTGTAGGCATAGGGAGATTACGTAATTTGCCCAGAATCAAGGATGTTAAGATGACTCAAAATTCGAACCCCGTTTACCAGCTCCATAGTTGGCAGCTGTGGCGCTTACGCCACATCCTCCCCCAAGAGGAGCTACATCGTCTCGGTAGCCTCGACCTCAGTTCCACATTTTGTGATTAGGGCCAAATCACTTACTGTCCCAGTGGTAGCCGTCATTTGTTGTTGGTTGCCTGTCCACCTACAGTCCGTCCCTGCTTGACCTGCTGAACTCTGTTGCACAGATCCCCTCCTCCCTGACTCTGCTTTTCACATTTGTTTTGGTGCAGTTCTAGTGCACCACCTGAAGGTATTAGAACGCTTTAACATTAGCACCAGTTACTTTTTTGGTGCAGTTTAATATAGCACCAACACCATCCAAAGGTATTGGAGCACTTTACATCAGAACCAGTTACTTTTATTTGTGCAGTTTTATACAGCGCCAACACCACCCAAAGGTATTGGAGTGCTTATATTAGCACCAGTTACCCTGTAGTTGCCAGCTTTGGCCCTTACGCCACACCGTCTTCTGAAAGGACACCATATCATCTCCCTAGCCTCGGCCTCAGTTCCACATTTTGTGATTACAGAAAAATTACTTAACCCCTTCAGTGCTGATGACAAAGCCAGCTCGTCATGGCCGTTACCTGCGCTACGCGGATGACGAGCTGGCTTTGTCATAAACAAGCCATTTTTTTTTCAGCGCACAGCGGGAAAACGCGGTAGCGCGGTAGGGGTTAATCTCCCTGTTTCTAAACACAAAAAGCATTGGCAAAGCAGTAGGAGAAGTAGACCAAGGCCTAGCTAACGTGCCAGGTTCTACAATAGCATGTTCTAGATATCAGTGTGCGGCTTCTGTGGGACTGAGAACAAGAGGGCTTCACATGAGGGTGAACTGTAGCAGGCCAAAACAAAACTTCACACAAAACTCACTCACCTATATACTTATTCTCCCTAGGACTGGTGACTGGACTGCTGTAGAATAAACTATTAACCTAACCTGTAGAAGTATCTTGGATGGAGGCTGCTTGGTTCCTCCCCTAGAACCCAGCTCATCCATAATAACAAAATCAACAGGAGTTGCTGGGATTCGGTGGAAGAGGCAGAGGTCACTGACACATCCACTTCTGCATTGTCTCAGACAGCCTGCCCTGCCCCCAGCCATTGAGATTAATGGAGGACTTCTGCCTGGGCCATGTGAATAATACCCAAAGTAAAAGTCTATTCTTGGCAGTAACACACACACGTCACCCACAAGTGTGTTGACACTGCCCTGACGTATGCCTTCAGGTCGAGGAAAACCTTTCCTAGCAATGCACAGATTTACACATCTTTGTCACCAAACAGCAGGCACAGTATACTGCTGGCTGCTCTGTGTTTCTTCTCACCCTTTTGTTACTCCCCAGGGTGGCAGGGTGGCACCCTTCTCACCCCTTAATACCACCTGCATAGTTATCAGAGAAATCAGACAGCAGAAGTCCTTGAACCAGGAAATCTAATCTACTGAGAACTTCTACCATGGTTACTGGATAAAAAGAGTAGTTGTCTGTTGAGTGCAAAGGATCCTAAATATCAACGTTGCCGTGGTCTGTCATGATCATGACATTCTGAAGCATGGCTCTTTCATTGGCATTCTGCATATCTAGTGGGCTTGACCTATTCAGAATAGAATCTACAACAAAATTATAGTCACTGCCTGCTACAGTGCACCTCAGACCAAGGGACAAATGTATGAAACTCTGGTTAGGACCAATAGTTTTGAGACTATTGCAGTCCACTTTTGGACTCGTCGTTAAAGATTCTGAGTCGCGTTCTCCTGGTGAGATTAGAAACCTGGGTAGAAGACAACAATATCCTCTCACCTATCCAGTATGGGTTTTGAAGGGGCCTAGGAACTATGGAGCAGTGCGTGAACTTGGAACTTATTATCGGCAAGTACACGAAAGCTAAGGAAGGGAATCTGTTTATGTGCTTTGCCGATTTAAGTTCCGCATTCGATCTGGTGGAACACGCGCTGCTCTGGCCAATACTTCTTGCCATGGGTGCACCTGTAGAAATCATTCACCTTCTGGCCAGAATGTATAGTAATCTTTCAAGTAAGGTTAGATTTGGTACAGATGGCGAATGTACCCCCTTTTTTAAAATTGGAAGAGGAATCCGACAAGGGTGTGTGCTAGCCCCACTTTTATTCTCCCTTTTTATTAATCATGTTGATCAATTTTTACGTGAATCTAATGCCGATGCCCCGATAATTAATGGAAAGCAAATACCCGTCCTTTTATACGCGGATGACGCGGTCCTGATTTCCAGGACCGCGAAAGGACTGCAAAAGTTAATTGATAGGTTCTATATTTTTACTCAGGGTAGAAAGCTTAAAATTAACAAAGGTAAGACGATGACTATGACCTGTGGAAAGAAAATGAGGAAAAATAAGGCATTCTTTCTAGATGGGGAAAAACTTGAGGCCGTTCGGAATTTTTGTTATTTAGGCATCACCTTTTCAGGAGATGGGAGATGGGCCAATGAACAATCGTGTGTGGATCTGAAAATGATCAGAAATGTAAATTGCATTTTCAGATTTGCATCAAAACTCGGGGGTCGCAGAATTTGCGAGATGATTTCCATCTACAATTCAAGGTGTATGGCCTCTGCCTTGTATGGAGCAGGGATATGGGGCCATAACCCCCAAATTGCACTGTCCATCCAGAGGGAGGAGAACAAGTACTTAAAACGATTATTATGCCTCCCTGCTGCGGCCTCTAGCGAGATTACACACAGAGAGCTTGGCCTAAACTACGTTACAGATTTGATTGCATTGCGTCCCCTCTCCCTATGGCGATCTATATGGGCCAAGGATGAAACAAGGTTCACAAAGGAAGTAATTGTGGATTGTATTAAACTTGATCGTCATTCCAATATTCCCTGGCTCAAACATATACAATTTTGGTACAAGACCCTCTTTTCCCAGGACATTTTTAAAGATACTTTAACAGAGTCAATTTTAACAAAGCGTGACCTTAAATCCACTTACCTGGTCCATGTAAAAGGGACTAGAATGAATAAGTATGCAATGCAAATTACGTTTAACTTATATATGGAATATAATCTTAGTACAGGTCTATCCTCTTATCTTATATTTGTTAGTATTAATTCCCACCGCTTTGTTCTTGCGCGTCTGAGGCTTGGAATAGTTCACCACTTAGTGGCTTTTCCTATTGCAAAAAAACCTGGGACATGGCCGTGTCCATGTGATGGAAAATCTAAACAGAGCACTTGCCACTTTTTACTATTCTGCAATTTTTATACTGGTTTTAGAAAGTTTTACTTGAAGCAACTGTTTCTTAATTATAATATGTGCAATACAAGAGCCGCGATGCAATTGATGTTTAATCTAGCTTCTCCAGACGTGTGTTATTATGTGGCCACCTACATTTTAAAATGTATGTCATCAAGGAAATCAATTATAATATGATTTTTTATAATATCAATGTGTACTACTTTATGTGTAATTTACCGCCTGAGCTAAACTGTTTACATATGTATTTATTTGCTATGCACTTTACATTGCATATTTGCACCTGCTGAAAGTACCATATGTATACGATAGGATTGGTATTTTGCACTTTACATTAGCATTTTTGCACAAACTTTTCTCCTTTTCTCCTTTACAATAGTTGCTGTTACAATGTTTATAGTGACTATATAGCCTTTTCTTGTACTCAAATGAGATATGTTGCATAACAATATAACGAAAATGGGTTTGGTGTATAGATATTGATATAATTTATCGTTTCATCATTTTTAAACCTACATAAATGTGAATCTGAAATTGTATTTATGTATGTTGCTATATGGTTGTACTTGTACAAACCGAATAAAGCATTTTGAAGTGAAGTGACTATTGCATAATTTTGTGAACCGAACTATGTCCTAATAGATCAGTTCACAAAATTCTGAATTGAAGTGGGTCGCAATCCGACCTACCTCATCAATACGTATGAAGTAGGTCACAAAGTGAGCCTCACTATGATTGGTAGAAATCACACGGATTATGGGCTGCTGGGACCAACAGGCCACCATGTCTGTGATCAATATATATATTTTAATATAGCCTTAAAGAAAATGGGGCTCTATGTTTTTTTAAGTTTCAATCTTTTTCAAAGTTTGGAGTGTAGACAGTGGTTCCATGGACCACTGCCTCCTCTTCAACAAACTTTTTTTTTACATCTACAAAGGGGAAGGAGTACCAAGGGTTAGCATCCCCTTTGAGGTGTTGGTAGCTCTTGCTTCGTGACTGGATTTCTGTTGCCAAACATTGATAGATACATACCAATTCGATGTCTGCAAGGGAAGTACACAAAATGCCCATTCCAGATACCGAATCAGTATCCATTTACAGCCACATGCATCAAGCTAAAAACCGGTCGCAAACGGGCAGATTCTCAGAATCTGCCCCTTTGCGACCGGTATTTTTGCATTTGGGAGGCATCATCCCAAATGCAAAAATCGCAATTTAAGGAATCTCTAAATTGAGATTCCTTAAATTGCGATTGCATTTAAGGAATCGCAAATTGAGATTCCTTAAATGCAATGCATCAAAATAAAGAAATTAGCGATTTTGCTAATAGGAGTAGCAAATTACCATGAAGTTGAACTTCATGGTAATTTGCAAAAACTTTGAAAAATGCTCTTTTGTGCATTTTTCAAAGTTTTATATTGGGCACACACATTGTCAGGCTCCACCGTTCGATCCTCAGGATGGTGCAGATGTAGTTTAAGAAGCCCACCTCTAGATTGCCCCAAATCTGGCTCGTGAACCAACACAGACTTAGAGGGAATCAAGCGAGGGGCGCGGGGAGGGAAGGGGACAGCGGGGAGGGAGATCTTGTGGGAGACAAAAGAATGAAACAAACCTAAATACCACTCCACTAAGTACAGTATATACAATTATATTGTTGCCACGATTTATTCCTTCCCCTCACCTGAAAAGCAAAATACGTTGTGCTTTAACCATAGAAGAGAGAAGAGGGCAGTATAAGGCCGCTACACACACTATGGAGGCAACACAAAAGACAAGGAACACAATGTTACCCTCAGCTAACTATAGATGCATCACGCTTCAAGAATATCATTAGGGGTGTGTGCATACCATAGTAACAGTGGTGCGGAGCTTAACCTTATCACTCCGTGAGTACTGGCCCCCCCTACTCTCTCCTGTAATATATAAACAAAGAAAATGTTGAAATCTTGTATCCCAAGAACACAAAGGTCAACACGAAGAAAGGAGTTCCAACACAAGTGCACATCCAGTTGTAATCACATAGGCACGTATTACAGTTTTTGTAAGTTGACACAGTTCGTAACCAAAATGACAACCAATAGTTATGGCCTTAGCCCAGTGTGAAAGATTTCACTGGAAAGCCTTTGAAGCAAATACCTCTTTGCTTAGTAACCTTTCAATCAGCTTCTCTGCACGAGACCGAGGTTCTGGTCTCATCCAACAGAAGAGTCTGATTCGTGAACAGAGTCCCAGACCCGGTTCAACTCTGCATGATACCGTTGGAAATCACGGTCTCCTCCAACAGAGGAAGTGGTCTGGACTCGAAGATAGCCACAGTCGCAAAACACCGCTCTCTGAATACTCAGAGCGGACAAGGAAACACCGAGTGATATCACCCGTCAGGAAGCGATCTTTTGGGTTGGTGCAGGTGCACCCTTACCGCCTCTCTGTGGTTCAACGATAGAGCCGCTGGCCGGAAACCGCCAGCAACACAGGTCTCCAGAGAATTATCGGCACTCTCCTCTCCGGTCACCGCCATGATATTGCGGCCACGGAGATGACGCCGCTCACGTGGTGCGTGCCCCGCAAGGAGCCTGGGAAATGTAGTTCTGCCTGTTCCTGTAATCCGACGGCAGACAGTGATTGCCGGTGACCGAAGCATGACACACATGCCCTTAGGGCACGTGTGTGCACAACATATGTGCACAGATCAATTTCAGGGGTGCAACAGGGTGTCATTTTGACACCCTGGCACCCTTGAAATTGCATTCTCAATTTGCGATTCGCTAATTGAGAATGTCTTCCCATTCATTCCTATGGGCCTAAGGGCCCATAGGAATGAATGGGGAGGTATTCCTTAATTGCAATTCGCAAATTGCGAGTCGCAATTAAGGAATGTTTAGAAATCGCTATTTTTTAAGCGATTTCTACATGCATAGGGTTTTGCGATTCCTTAATTGTGATTCCTTAAAAATCGCAATAAAGGAATTGCAAAAGCCAACAATGATGTATGTGCCTGTTAGACTCTCATTTTAGGAGTCACAAAAACTTTTCTGACTCCTAAAATGGAATGAGTGAATTGTGAAAAGCATTCTTGAGAAAAATGCTTTGATTATCGCTCCATTTTTTTTCTGCAAATGAATATTTGGGTCTAAATTTGCACTTAGATAAAATTGCATTTTATGCACCGTTGTTGAATAATAAAACAGATACATTCTTCTTATACTAATAAAATTATCATAATCATACTCACAACTCTCGGCCTTTAACATTTCCTTTATGCATGCTCTTAATTGAAGTCTAGAGGTTTTAGACATAACAAGAGAATCAGAACTTCTAGGTATATGTGAAGACTCTAATTTATTACATGAGAACTTATCATTTTATCTCCTACAGCAGAATGGACATAGGTATTTTCAGAACTCATTTTGTTACACACTTTAGCCTGCATATATTAAGGTCAAGTGTAGTGTTCTGATCGCTATATGTGTTACCAACGTGGATGATGAAAATACCTGGTACATTTTAAGTGCACTACTTTATTAATCAGTGGTCCGATGATAATTGGCCACATGACTACCCACAGAAGGGCCAGAACAGGAACTGACCTATTTTGCTAAAACCTTATAAGTTGAGTTAATCTAGTTTTGGTAATTTTGCGCCTCTTTTGAAACCTTTACCCTCATTTGCTAGATGAATGTGGCGGTAGCTAGGATTATTAAAATGGCTAGCAATGCCATGTAAAATCTGACTTATGCTTTGGCATCTATGAACCTCAGGCCCCACGATAACTAGAAATGCCAAATCTAACAAGAAGCATGGAGATATTTTCGAACGTTTGTAGCATTTTGTACTTCAATTTAATTGATAAATGAAGCTGATCAAAGATGCGCACTAAAGTGGCTTTGTGCTTTCTTCTCTTTCAAATAACTGAGAGCTAGAAATTTTAAAAATGTAATGAAATCCTAAGAGAAATGAAGATCCATACAGAAATGTACCAACATTTTTGTGTCATCTACTGCTAGGAAAGACTTAGGAGCAATAATCCATTTGATTTAGAGTCCTTGAAGGCTCATCGGGTTAGCCTGTTGTAGAGTTCCTTAACCTACTCCTGGACATGTTTAAGCCTTAGTGCCCCAAATTCCCAGTTCATAAAATGTGCTTTTGCTATTTATAATAAATTGTATGTTGTGAACAATTTTCTAAATTTTATGAGATTAACATAGCATCCCAGGACAACTCCTGGGAAACATTTCTGGGTTGGTTTTTAGATCAAGCATTCAAAACCTCTTGTTTATATTTTAGTATATACTTATATGTGTATGTACTTTGTGGGCTCTGGAGATTAGCCCTCGGACTTGTCTGCTTTTTTCTGTTCAACTGTCGCTATTTAATTGTCTTGATTGAAAACGACCAGTAGAGGTCAGTAACATACCAGAATTGCTTTCTGCTTTGTCAACTGCCTCTATTTAACTGCCTTGATAGAAAACGACCAGTAGAGGTCAGTAAAATATCAGAATTGCTTTCTGCTGAGGGACTTTATTTTTTTATTTTTTCTGGCAACTGCCTCTATTTAACTTTCTTGATAGAAAACGACCAGCAGAGGTCAGCAAAATGCCAGAATCACTTTAGCATTCTCTAGATTCCAGGCCATAATAATTGTATTCCACGAGCACCCGTACACAATAATATTTTTTTCAAATCTTGTATTTTCAGTGATATGACCACCGAAGGCCCTGATTATATATTAAAAACAGAGCTTTGGACTATACGATTTCCAGCTGAAAGGCAATATTTCTCTCCATGTGTTTCCTTACCTGGCGTGTCACGCAGTTTGGTGCTTACTTCCCCTACATGTTAAAGAACAGTAGATGTTTCGGGCACCCAGGCTGATGTGCTGCATAGCTAAATACATATAAGATCCCAAAGGCAAGACCGATTGCATTGCAAATGCTTTTTTTGAAGACTATTCACCAACAAAGAACACACAGTGGAAAATCATGCCTATGGCACTCTGACTTTTAATATCCCATGGCACATTTCCATCTTTTTTGCCCCTCTTCCTTCACCTTTCCCGCTGGTACACTACACTTCCATCTCCATATCCACCTTGGAAACAGAATTGTTCCAGATCTATGCGAAATTAATATTGCACTCATGACAATTATGAAATTCTCAAATTTTGCACTATGCAAAATTTGTAAAACTCACAGCATTTCATGTTACGCGAATCCACTTCATTAGGAGAAGACTCCGACAGAACAGGCGCTGCATGCTCTCCTGCTTGCGAGACATTATTGTTGTAGGCTGTCCATTGCTTACCATTTTTTGGCTTTGGTGTCTCTCTTCTTTGCTATCCTCAAATTGGCCAGCGCGGGCCAAGCGATACATCTGTTCCTTTCTGTAGAGCATGGACCATGCCAGATTGATAGAGGTTAATCGAGGCCCACTCACTGCTTGCGCTGTGATTGAGCTACTGTGTCTTCTTTTCTCTCCCACCCATCCCTTCTCTGTGTTGCTACCACTCACCGCCCCTGCGCCTACCTCATATTGTTCCCTCCACCCCCTTCTTTTTAGCATGGCTGCCACAGCACTTCTGCGAAACACTTTTCAGGCACTATTACATTTCTGGTCCCAATAGTTGGCACTGAGTGCCTTGATTCCACCCACTCCTCACCCCGCCCACCGCTCGGTTGCATGACTATGTCGATTATGTTTATTGATATCATACAATACTTGCTTCATATTATTTATGAGTGATTAGCTGCACAGTTGAAATAAAAGACTGTGTACCTCATAAACAATAACACTTTTGCAGGAGAGCTCTCTTGGTCTCCAAGTTTGGGCTTACCTTTATGATTCTTCTAAAGCGCTGCATGCAGCGAGGACATGGTTTCTTCAAGGCACCTGGCTCATGTTCTTTTGTATATTTTTGGTTTCTTTGAATGAGCCCAATTTTATTTTCAGGGCTCCCTCTCCGAGAGCACAGTACTGTTTATTGGGTGGACACAGGTAGGGCTTCATTAAACCGATAGAGCAAAGTATGCTTGTGAGTGTGCGCTGTTGATACGAGCCTCACGCCTCGGTGCCCTGCAGATCTCGCTGCAGCCGGCCAGTGTCTGGTGCCAGTGGCTTCCGGGTGTGCATTCATAGCTGCTTCTTAAATGGTTATGTGGCTGGAACTGGGCAACTGCGCCAACCTCACACGTTGTAAACACACAGCTAATCCCTGGTGTTCACCTGAACAATAATGTTTAAAGTCTCATCCAAAGACGTGACTGCCATATTTCCCTTTTTTAGTAAAATCTCAGCAGTTAGACTATTTGCTCTTTCCCTACAAACACTGTACCTCCGAGTGTCGATTTTGTTTGTTGGCAGCCCTGCTCTGAAGTAGCTCCTCTTAGAGCAGTTTGCCTCCAAAGAATGGGATGGCACCTCGGAAAAAGCTGTTTTTAGGATGCTTCTTGTGTACAGAGTATGAGCAGGTGAAAACCTGTTGGTCGTAGTATTAGTTTCAAAAACAGTGCAGGATCCATACTAAACATAATGCTTGAAAAGTTTTTTCCTACACAAAAAATAAAATTTGTTGCAGGTCTGCAAAAGGTGTTAAGGCCCAGGTATTGAGCATTAACTATCAGCCAAACACCAAAAGCATTGACAAATCCGAAATATCTTCCATGGGCAAGACCTATTGGATTTGACAATGCTTGTTTTTTTGTTGCTTGTGGTTAACTGGTTAGAGCAGAAAATGGCTCACCGACAGACATTTGCCCTCATATAAAAAATCATGCAAGATAGCAACAAGCAATATTTTTATCCACTCAAAAATGACACAGTTTCCATAAAATCCGGCCTGCCTATGATAGGAATACATTTGCAAGCCTGGGAAACTCCATGCATGCACATGTGAATATCTACAGACTTTCTGATTTGATGGTGTATATCTACATCTATAGGTAGGACGATCGAACAACAACCACAAGCCTGCTAAAATGTATGCACGTGCAGATCCCATTTGCCAGCCTAAATGCCCATTGATCACAATTTTAAATCACCCTTAGAGACTGAATGTATATATGTATGTACCTAAGTTGAATTGGGCCTTAAGAGATGAGTGTGCCGTTAGATGTGTGCAGCGCCACCTTATAACCCATAGTTTATCTGTCTAGAAGTCTCCAACCTTTTCTGTAATGAGAGTTACTCATGTTCAATGAAAATCCACCCGAGCTGCTAATATTATTCAAGATGTAATAATAAGGACAGGAGACAAGGTTATTTTAGTGACCACCATATGCAAGATTACCAGCAAGGATCACTTCAGATAATCAGGCATGGTTGCCGGCATTCATTTTAAACATGCTTTGTCATAGTGGCATGCCTTTACAAGCCTTTTACACATAACAGCCATTGCACAATGCCACTAGCACTAAGTTAATGATAATATTAATTATAAGTGCTCCACAACACCATTTGATTTTTATAACTCAAATATTTGCTTTAAATATACATTGGAAATTAGACATTTTTTCCTCAAACAACTACTTATTGTTTCTGAAAATACACACATTTCCGTCTCAAATATATGCTTTACAGTTTTAGTATACATATATTAATTCAACCAAGCAAAATATTCTAATTTAGCTCAGTGAGCTGCACACAGGAGAGCTACTTACTGGTAGCTGGAGAGCTCATAGTAGCTCACAAGCTACTCGTTGGAGAAGCCTGTGCAACATCAGAACTTTTACTGTCAGCTTGAGTACAAGGTGGACTAGCAAGAAAGTATATGTGGAGGTTCTAGGGAACAACAGTGACCTTGAAACTAAGGTGAACAGGATGCATGTCAGGTGTTATCTAACTTTGCCATGTGCATAGATGTGGATTCATTAAAATGCCAAGTGGAGTGCAATAGACATTGCAGACCCTGCTAGGTCCCAGTCACCATTAAGGTGATTACCCCATGTCCTACACATAGCACCTTACAAGACTCCTCAGGTGCTAGAGAAAGAGCATGATCTTTGATCCATTAACCTCAGTGGCGGCTGCTCGGGATCCGAAGGGGAGGGCAGCGGGGGAGGGGCAGGGAGAGGATAAAAAAATAAGTACAGACATATTTTAAAAATATAGAACTTACTTGCCACTGTGATTGCCTCATTGCTCCTCACCTGATCCTGATCCTGGTACAGTCCTGTACCAGTCACACTGTGCAGGTTCCCAGATGCCGATTTCTGACACTTTTCTCATGCTGGGAACTGTATTCCCAGCATGGTAAAAGTGCTGGGATTGGTTTGAGCACCCTGGTTCGGTGCTCAGTCAGAGACTGGGAGCCTGTGGCTTTTCTTCACCCGGCTGTACAACACAGCCGGGTGGAGAAAAGCTAAGTGCGCATGATGGTTTGGCAGGCCTAAGAAGGCCGGCCAAACCATCATGCCCACTTAGTAGTGCCCATCACCCCTCCTCCTCATGGTTGTTGCACATAGAGTGCATGGCCCCACCCATCCCTACGATCGCTGCCAGCCGCAGTAAGAAGAAAAATAAAATGATAATAAAATTGGTTTGTTATCATTTTATTTTTTAAGTGTTTAACCCTGCTGCCACCTAGTGGGGCGACGATCCTCTACCATAACGGTAGACCCGCCCCTGCTTAACCTTCCAATTCTGCTGCTGCTCATATGAGCACTGAGGCAGCAAGAAAGTAGCCAGCTGTACCAAAAGAGAAGTTAGCTTACCTGTCCCTTAAAGATGCCAAGGACATGATCCCCTTTCAGACCTTTGGATTGGTAGTCCATTCATGTGAAGCTTGTGCTGCAAAATTCACAGTTTGTCAATTTATTTTGAAAAGTTTATCAGAGGGGAATATTGTTTTTAACAATTCTAAAAAAAGTTGGTCTTTCTTTTTTTTTTTTTTTGCTCAAACAATTTAATTCAAGGCAGGTATTTACCCCCCAATATAAATGTTGACTACCGATCACTGCTTGCAGGAGGGCATGGTGCTAGCACCGCAAGCAGTGCCCATGATTGCTGTGGGTAGCAAAAGTGCTAGAAACGGGGAGCTGGAGCTGTGGGAAAGGCATAATCACAAATTAAGCACTGTATAGCCCACTAGTAATGTATCGCTAGGGGGCAGATTCTCCTGTAAAACTTGGAAATTGCAACAGTCAAAGTACCCTCAGAAGAAGTGGCACTATCTAGGGTATTGTTTTGGTGAAATAGGTCACTTAACCCCTCTAATGGCATTGTCCGCTAATACATCCTGCTTTCTATAATGCTGCTTCACCAGATGCTACCATCACAGGGTACCGTCCCAACCTGGGTGATAGACTTATTATGGAATAGACCCACACAGTTCTTTGAAACTAGAATAAAGCACATTAAAAGATCTCCATGCCCCAAAGAAAATGGAATATTCAATAAAAACAGCTACTATAATTTTTTAGCAAGGGGCAAAATCACTCAAGTATATCAGAAACATGATCTCTGGAATTATGCAGCTAAAACTACATAGCTAAACATTAAGAAAAAGAAAAAAGAAACCCAATCTCCCTGTAAAAAGATGGCTACTACAAGATCCACCTGTGCCAGTGGGGATCCCTTTTTCCATCTTTCAAGAAGCAGGGGTAACGCAGAGTAAGCAGATCTCATCAACGGCTAATGATGGGATAGATCGTCCTTTTGACCAATGAGCAGTAGGCTGGGGCAACCCCTCACTCATTCCGTAGCAATAGATTTACTTATTTATTTTATTTATTTAATGCATTTTTATAAAGCGCAGACTTTACCCGAAGGTGTCAGAGTGCAGTACAATAGAACCAGTTACGTTACATGAGAGAAATGGTACAAAATAGAACCTCACAAAAATCAACAGGAGAAGTAGAGTAAAACCACATAGACAATCACAAAATATCAGACACACCAATCAAGGGTGGGGAATAAATAAGAAGATGTTACAAATTTACAATGGTGAACTAACTTCCAGGAGGGGTCTGAGAATGAGGATATCAGTTTTGAAAGTGTCTTTGAAAGAGAAGATATTTGAGGTCAGCTTTGAAAATCTGGATGGAGGTGGTGGCACGGAACAATGGCGGAAGCGAGTTTCAGATTCTCTCCGCATTACCTGAGAACGATTGAGCCATCGATCCTTCCTTTTTGAAGGAGGGGGGCTCAAGCAGATACTTTTTTACATTCCGAGAGGGTCTCAAACCTCCTGACATTTTCAGTTTATTCGTCAGGTAACGAGGGGAGGAAGTGTGCAAGGCTTTATGGGTGATGCAGGCAGTTTTATAAATAGATCTTGATTCGATGGGAAGCCATCGAAGAGAAGACAGGGTAGGAGTAATGTGGTCACTTCGTTTGGATCCTGAAATAAAGCGAGCTGCTGAGTGGAGGACGGATTTGTATAGGACAGCGGGTGAGGTGCACTTTCGGAAGTGAGAAATCAGTAGCCTTAAGATTAGTCTCCTTATGACTGCGCAGTCTCCTCAGATAGAAATATAAGACTGTCCTATCTATTTACCTGCAGAGAATCCTCAGCCGTAAAGATACTATCCGTAAAATACATTTGTGAATAGTAAATAATTGTAAGCGTACAGAAAAGTGCAAGTTTTTCTTGGTGAATCAGGCCCTCTGTATCTATGTCAGAGTTATCTTGTATAATAAAAATTTCACACACCCCTAATTCAGGGTCAATGGTATTGACTCCGCAATATGGGCATGTCTCCCTACACAGGGTAATAGAGACTCTGAGACAGTGGCTCCAGACTCAGGAGGCCACCATAATGATGGAGATAAAGCACTGTCTGACCCAAAAAGGGGGTGGTAAGCCCAAAGGCACAAACAGCTTTGTTCAGAATGCAGAGACCTCTAACGATCCAGCTAGCTTGGAAAGTTAACTGGGTGCTAGACCAACGTAAAAGCACCCCAATACCATCATCTGCAGAGTACCACAAGGATCATTGCTCAGCCCCACCCTTTTCAACATCTACATGACCCCTTATGCAGACATCGTCACATCACACAACATCAACATCATCTCATAGGCTGATGACACCCAATTCGTCCTCTCTCTGTCCACAAACCCCACCCAAACCATGACCAGCTTCCACAACTGCATGAAGAGCGTAGCAACATGGTTGAGAGACAGCTGCCTCAAACTAACCGCTGACAAGACTGAAGTCCTGGTTTTCGGCAGAAACACTGCCCTCTGCAATGACTCCGCAAAGCTCACTGAGCTCGGACCCACCCCTGCACCGAAAGACCAAGCCTGCAGTCTCAGCATAGTACTCTTCAGCCAACACTCCATAAAACGACAGGTAAACACAGTCACCTCAGCGTGTTCCACACAATCCACATGCTCCGAAAGATCTTCAGGTGGCTCCGATCAGCATCAGAAAATCAGTGACACTGGCCATCATCACCAGCTGACTCATCTACTGCACTGCACTTTATGCCAGTACAACATCCAAACTTATGCAGACTCCGGACAATCCAGAACGCAGCAACCAGGCTGAACCTCAACCTCCCCAAGGACACATATCACCCAACAACTGAAGAACATCCCCTGGCTCCACGTCCTGAAGAGATGCCAGTTCAAGCTCCTGGTTCACACCTACAAAGCACTTCATTACATAGGACCACAATACATGAACCACCACCTGACGTTCCACCAACCAACCAGAAACCATCGCTCTGTACACCTCGCACTGGTTCAGAGACCATGCATCCTCTGCAACCGCACCAGAGGATGTTCCTTCGCTCCTGGATGCCAGAGCCTGGAACTCCCTCCCTCTCCACCTCCGCACCGCCCCCTCCCTGACCCATTTCAGGAGGGAGCTCAAGACCTGGCTCTTTCACTGAGACACGTAGTGCAGCGCCTGGATACTCTCTGAAGTGATGAACTCACTCTACAAGTACAGCTAGATTGATTGATAGGACACAAAGAGAAAAAAACAACAAAACGTGGTGAAGTGAGTGAGTGTGCATACCAAGCAGTCACCATTATATGCACCTGCACTTGTGGTATTATGTTTACCGGGCAGTTTCCCTTCAATTTCGGGTGGGGGTAGAAAGTGCGTCAAATTACTGTGACTGCACCTCTTTACTGATTGGGCTGGGTGCAAGCCATATGCACCCATCAGGCCCTGGTTTGAATCACCACTCTGGACTTAATATACACAGGCTGCATTAAAGGCATCTCCTCTTGGTGCAGCTGATACCCTCAACACCGTCATGATGCAATCACCAGCTAGGATGCGGCCACTGCTTTTGGCAACGTGGGGGGGGGGGGGCAAAATACAATCTCTCCTCTGTGATACACCAAAGGAGTGCCCCCAAAGAACACCAATTTGCATTTTGAGGGATTCCTCAGGCCCAAGGACCACACAATCTGTAACCAAAAAAAGGTGAATTTACTCGGGCAAAGGAAAAGTGATAGGAATTATTTAGTTTTCAAAGTTACAATACATTATGAGCGATGGTTTATAATAATGTAATGGAAATACACGTATAAATGGTTTGCCATAAAAATACATACTAGTGCCTGTCAAATTTGCATTGATGCAGCAGCGTCTTAATGGCTTTTTCAAAGTATTGGTTATCTCTAATTGATATTTAATCTAATTGCTTGCTTTTTCGCAGCGACTGTACTGCACCTGGATGCGTCACGTGACCCACCTCCCAGTGAGTCTCGTGCTGCCTCGTGCATGCCAGCCAGAGGTCTCCCTTCAGAAAGGTGAGGATGAAGAAAGACATATGGGCTGACGAAAAAAGGAAACCTCGCCACTTCCCAACAATAAATACGAAGAGTGGAAAAGAGTTGGAAAATTCCCTGTTGCAGGTTGGTGAGAGTAATTCTGGGAAGTCGTCCAGCTGTCATGTGGCTGGTGGCTTGGAATGCACAGCAGCCCACAGCCAGGCTTCCACTGAGCAGCGAGAGAGCAGCTAGACAGGCACGCCTCATAGCTACATGCACATATTTGAAGTATTAGGTACACCGATGACCCCATATGGCAAGCATGCCTACCTAGGGTGCACGCCATGGACCGGAAGGAGAGGGGGAGGGCCATGGGCCAGAGTGAAGGAGGAGGGGGAGGGTGCACACCATGGGCAAAAGTGAAGGGGAGAGGGTTCACGCCATGGACCAGAGGGGACGGGGAGGTTGCACACCATGGGCCAGAGTGAAAGGGGAGGGTGCACACCATGGGCCAGAGTGAAAGGGGAGGGTGCACACCATGGGCCAGAGTGAAGGGGGAGGGGTGCTCACCATGGGCCACAGTAAAGGGGGAGGGCACACACTATGAGCGGCGCCTCCTGCATCTAGGGGCGTGGCACCCTTAGTGTCATCTCGGGCAGGAACCGGTATTATTTCCGTCCTTTCCAGTAGGTGGGACATGAGGGGAGGCCGGAAGTGAAAAGTGTTGTGGGCGGCCACCCTTCAGCATCATCAAAGGGGGCAGGCAGGTGATCATTTCTGCCCCTCGACAAGGATAAAAGCAGTGCGGAGGGGGACGGAAGCCCTTCGCAGACATCTCTACCAACCCATTTGACAGCTACCCGTGGCCCATCGAACCGCTGTGAAACTGAAACAGCAACGCAGCATCCAAAAACTCATCACTGCCTGAAGGCAAACGCCCGGTGGGTACGCAAAACTCATCATTGCCTGATGGCATAATCGCCTCAGCAGGCAACTGAAACCCTTTCACTGTCTCACGGCATAATCGCCTCGGCAGGCACCCAAAACTCAACACTATCAGAAGGTACTAGATAGATAAAGACGAGACTCTTTGAGGAAACATGCTGACAATTCTGCAAACTTAATTGACCGCTATCCACGGCCCACCACTGAGCTGACCTTGTGAAACAACCTCAACTGTGACAAAGCGTCACACATCAATAAGACAAGCTAAACAGCGACTAAATATTTCAAAATGAATGTGGAGTATTGAGGCTACTGCCTCGGTATTCAAAAACTCACCACTGTCAGAAGGAATCTGACAGACGAAAACAAGACAGACGACGGAAGCCCTCTTTGTCCTTTCCAGGAGATCCTGAGGCGGCGGACCAGCAACAAGTTACAACGAGTAGGATCAGCGTCCTCGTTCAACCACGTGCTGCCACAATGATCGAGGGGTTTCTCGGTAGGTGGTGTACGAAGCTCTATCAGTGGTAAAAGGATGCAAGTAGGCTCGTTCGTGGCGCAGGAGAAAAGGAGAGGGCCTCACAGCGTAGTCAGGTATTTGGGAGGGATTTAAAAAAAAATATATATGTTCAAGGTTTTGTATAACGGGTTCTGTGATACGGGGTCATGGCTAAAAGTTTTGGTGTTGCATAACACAACGGATACGACGGCCCGTAACGTAATAAGGGCTCGAGTAAAGGGCTACTAGTGTCTGACCGGGCACATGGTTTAAGGGCCAGCGCGGCATATGAGGGATAGGGGCAAACCAGGTTCGAGGACCAACATGGGTACTAAGGGAGAAAGGTAAATGGAGGAGCGCGAAGGAAGGCACTTCTAGGAGCGAAGCCTTGAATGCTCTATCCAAACACTCACTGTGCAACTTTTTCTCCTCATTATATGCCGCCCGTCGAGGCTTGGTGGAACAGAGAGCCTGCCTGAGACGCAGGAAGGACAGGAGGTTGCGTTTCCTCACCCTCATCAAACACATGGCGGCACATCAGGAGGGTCAACCAGCCGGCGGCAGCGGCACGATGCAGATGGTGGTGAAATCCCGGCAAGAACATCGAAATTATGGTTAGTATGCAGATTGGTTGTAGTTTAGCAGGAGGCAGATAGGGCGGAATCACGCTAGTTATTGTTATTCTCTGCTCTTTGCTTAATAGATGTGTATGACGGTTATATCACAATTAGTATATATTTTAAGTATTGCCACTCAAAATGTTCATGAAAAGACGTTTTCAGAGCTACAAGGCCCATCAGAGCTTTCATGGCGGCCATTTTTGGATAATGCACTACAGATATCGACCATGTCTCCCACCCTGCTCGAGTCTTGCTCACTATTTAGAGTGTCAAGCATGGCGTTAGTGAACAAAGGAGCACCGTTCTTTTCTTCCTATAACATGCTATATGTTGTGGGATAAATGGTAGATGTGCGTAAAACTGAAACTTCCCTGCACTTGAAACCAAGCTTACAAGAGAGTACCAACGTCTCCACAACTGAGGATTTCGGCCTTCGGGTGAATTTAGTGAATACTGAATTCAGACATGCGCATTCGTACATTACTAAAAAGCGCTGTCATGTCCCTTACTCATTTGCTTGCAAGAACGTTTTCGGGTGGCTTGATGTCGAATTTTTAATACCTGAACTGTGACACTTTCTAGAACTAAGAACTTGAGGCTTAAAAAGAAGTGTATAGGGATTCCTTTACCAATTTTGAACCTTCTGGCACGTATGCATGATGGTACCTATGCCCGCATTAGATGGGGATCACAAGAGCAAAACACTGACAGAATTCCTGTGAATCGAGGGGTACGCCAGGGGTGCATGTTAGCCCCGACACTCTTCACGTTATTTGTGAATGGTGTAGTTTCTTTTTTGCTCGAAATAAACGCCGATGCCCCAGTCTTGGCGGGTGACAAATTGCCAGCACTTCTTTTTTTTTTATTTCAACATCTTTTTATTAAGTCTCATTCCGAGACACACATAATAAAAGGGCCACATTGACACAGCGATAAGCCTACAACCCTCACGGGGCCGGCCGCGTTATATAGCTCGTGGTGTGGACTCAGCGTGGGTCGGTACCTCCAATCATACTCGTCGACCCGCACCTCAAGATCAGTCCAGATCCCATTAAGTCGCTCAGAGGGGGGGTCCAAAAGCGCAGTCCAGCACTCCCCAGTGACGCCCCGCCTTAGATATCATCCCGCGAGGCGGGCAGGTACGAACAGTTCAAACAGAAACAAACAACTGGCCTTAGGGGCCCAACATTCAACCAGAAGCCTATCAGAAGGCAGCAAAAAGAGTAGAGACAGAGATTAGAGGGAGCAGAGAAGGAGAGCAGAGGAAGCTAGGGGGGACAGTCAGAGCAACGAGGGCGGGAGAGCCCGGGGAGAGGGGGGGTCGCAGCCATCGGAGCATCCTTCATAGGGCCCATTCCCGCGTTACAGGGTGCGAGGGGTAAAGGGGAGCACCGCATCCTTCACCAATTGCAATGCTCGCAGCGCCGGGGGCATATTCCTAGCATATTCGCTCCTGCAAAGATAAGTCACTAGTGGTCGCCAAACCTTTTCAAAGTGGGTCATGCAAAACTGTAGCCTAGCCGAGAGTAATTCCATAGTGATGACCTGCCACAATCTGCCGAACCATACAGCTAGGGGGGGAGCCTCCACCTTCTTCCAATACAGAGCGATAAGTTGTCTGGCGGCACCCACCATTTGCATCGCTATGGTCCAGTCACTGCGGGTCAGGGCCAGCAGGTCAACAGGTTTGATTCCCAGCAATATTGTGCTAGCAGCTTCAGGCAGAGGAAATCCCAGCACCCCCCGAATGTGGCTCAACACCTCCTTCCAAAAGATAGCGATCACAGGGCAAGTCCACCAGATGTGTAAGAAGTCACCAGGCACATGATGGCACCTCCAGCAACCGGGCGGCACAGAGGGGAACATCCTGTGCAGGCGCTGAGGCGTATAGTACCACTGCGTCATTACTTTATACGCGTTTTCTTGTTGCGGCACGCTGCGATATACCTTAGGAACATCCCTCCAGAGGCGGGTCCATTGTGCATGGTCGATATCAGCGCCCAGAGTCTCCTGCCATTGTCGCTGATACGGGTGAGCAGGGGGAGTATGGGGATGCTGCAGAATCTGGTAAATTTAGATATAAGGCCCTTCGTGCCCGCACCAGAGCGGGCCAGCCTCTCGAACGGGGTGAAGGCCCGAGTGGCCCCTGGGTATATCGCATCCGATAAGGCCCAATGACGCAACTGCAGAAACTGCAATTCGGCCTCTGGGGGAAGGCGGAACTCCTCCCGACAGTGGGCAAAGGACTTAACGGAGCTTCCGTCAAAGAGATCCGTAAGGACTTTGCAGTCCTCCCGTGTCCACCTACGAAAGGCGGGAGTGTGGTTGGCCGGCGGGAACCATGGATTATCCTCTATGGGGGTGTGTGGTGAGGGGAAAGTCGTCAGGCCCTTCCGCACCGCCACCTTGTCCCACACGTCCAGGACCGTCCTCGTGGGAACCGCCAAATAAGCACGAGGGGACCTTCCCGCCCTATGGGTCCAAGCCAGGTTCCAGATTGTGCGACCTGTGACCGCCCGATCCAGATGTAGCCACCCCTTCTCACTCCGCCTAATACCCCACTCTATTACAAATCGCAAGTGAGCGGCCCAGTAGTAGTCCACCAGATTCGGGCATCCCAGTCCTCCACGATCTCGCGGGGCCATAAGGAGTGCCTGAGAGAAGCGGGGTCTCTTGCCCCCCCCAAATGAATTTAGTACAGTCCCTTTGCAAGGCTCTAATCTTCGGCAGGGGGATAGGTGTAGGAAGGCATTGAAACAGGTAGAGTATTTTGGGTAGTATAGACATTTTGATCGCGTTCAATCGACCCAACCAAGAGGGGATAAGAGGCTTCCACCGCTGCAGATCAGTGAGGATAGATTTGCGGCATTCCGCCCAATTGAGTGCCGACCAGCCTCCCAAAGAGGGAGTCAGGGAGAGGCCGAGGTATCGGATATGTTGGTCCGGCCACCGGTAGGGGCACAGTCTCTCCAGGGGAGGAATATCGGCCTGAGGGATCGTAAGGTTAAGCACCCACGACTTATCGTGATTCATTTTCAAGCCAGAGGCGCCTTCGAAGGAGCAGAGCACTGCATGAAGCGCCGGTAAGGACTGTCGTGGCTCCGTGAGAGTGAGGATGAGGTCGTCCGCGTATAACGGCACCTTATGGGCTTGCCCCCCCATCTGAACGCCGCGAATGTCTGGGTTTCGCCTAATCAAGTCAGCCAGCGGTTCAATCGCCAGGGCGAACAGCAGTGGCGAAAGAGGGCAACCCTGCCTTGTCCCTCTGCCAATGGCGAACGGTTCTGTCAACCTCCCATTCACCCTGACCCTTGCCCGCGGCGCAACATAAGGTGCCATGATCCTGGCAATCATCTTTGGGCCGAGCCCCATCTTACAGAGGACCGCTTGGAGGAACCCCCAGTCCACGCGATCAAACGCTTTCTCAGCGTCCAACGACAGGAGGCATGCCGGAATGTGCCAGTGATGCACCTTCCCCACCAAATGTGCCAATCCCCGCACATTATCTGCCCCTTGACGGCCCCGGATGAAGCCCACTTGGTCAGGGTCAACAAGGTCCGGCATGTGGGGATCAAGTCTTTTAGCCAGCACTTTCGTGTAAATGTTAAAATCAGCATTAAGCAGCGCAATCGGGCGATATGTTGAGCAAAGCGCCGGATCTTTCCCAGGCTTAGGGACTAGAGCTATTTCCGCCATTCCCATGTCCGGAGAGGGACCCTGGCCATTATCGAAGGAGGCAAAGAGTCTGAGAAGATAAGGACCTAATTGCCCCTGAAAAAGGCGGTAAAAGGAGAGCGGTAAGCCGTCAGGGCCCGGTGTCTTCCCCAAATTCAGATCCTTGATGGCCTCAGTCACCTCAGCAAGCGAGAGCGGCTCCTCTAGCCTTCCCGCCGTTTCGGAATGCAAGCGCGTCCCGCCATAATTCTCCAGAACCTCCTCCGACAGGGTAGAGCCCGGTGGATCCGCCGTGTACAAGGAGGCGTAGTAGTCTCGGAACGCCTTCATTTTAGCCTCCATCGCCGTCGCCCGAGACCCGTCTGGGAGCATCACGTTCGTTATGTGGGATCTGGCCGCCTTGACCCTCAGTCGTCTCGCCAAGAGTTTCCCCACTTTGTCCCCCCCGTCGAAATGCAAGCGCTTTAGTGTCAAGAGAGATTTCTCCGCCCGATTCGCCTGTAGCATGCGCAATTGCCCCCGCAGATTCGCCAGGCGTCTCCGCGTCTTTAGAGTGGACTCCTCCTGATTCTGCGCCTCTGCCCCCCGCAAATCCGTCACCAGGCCCTCCTCCACTGCCCTCCTCTCACGCGCTCTCGCAATCTCAAGGGAGGTGATGTGTCCCCGGATTGTAGCCTTGAAGGCGTCCCACACCACCGGGAACGGCGTTTCCGGCAAATCGTTGAACTCAAAGTAGGAGGTAATGGCCATGCGGATGTCGTCAACCGACGCCGCATCTCTGAGGAGGTGTGGGGGCAGATGCCATTTCCGTTCCCTAGGAGGGCCGCTCCGCGGATCTCTAAGGAGCAACTCCACATGCGCATGGTCCGAGATGGATATGTCCGACATTTCCACATCCACCACGTCACAAAGCAGATCGTGAGATACGAACAGATGATCGATGCGGGAATAAGAGCGGTGAGCACTAGAATAAAAAGAGTATTCCCTTTTTTCGGGGGAGAAGTAGCGCCATGCATCGAAGAGACCCAGATCGCCTATCTGTTTGCGTAGCGCCGAGGACATCGCCCCCGCTCCATGAAAGGAGCCCGCACTCCGGTCCATCGTAGGGCACCATACCAAGTTAAGGTCGCCCCCCAGAACAATCGAGGGTCCACCCCGAAGGGCGTGAGCACGCAGAAGATCCCGAAGGAAGCGATCCTGTGCCAGGTTGGGCGCATACACATTGCACAACGTAAGACGGCAGGAACCCACCTCGACCGATACCTTGAGGAAGCGACCATCACCACCCCGGAAGAGCTTGTCAGAACCCCGCCTGATGCCAGCTTTGCACAAAATTGCCACCCCTGCCGTTTTCGTATCCGCTGTAGCCCAGTATTGGAGGGGGTATCTAGGGTGCGCCATGCGCTTTGTATCTGCCTGGAGAAGGTGGGTCTCTTGTATGAAAATAATGTCCGGGTCATGTTGCAGGAAATAATGCCAGAGCTGTTGGCGCTTATTAGGTGAATTAAGGCCTTTAACATTGAGTGATAAAATCTTAAGGGGTCTGGCTATATCACTCGTCATCTTGGGGGTCCCTAAGGTTAGTACGCAAAGCTACGCGCTGCAGAGCACCCGCCGGCCCAGAGCCCCACCCAGAGGGCCCACCTCCGCCCATCGCACCACCCCCCACCCCCAGCCCCACATAGTAGACAGAAAAAGGAAGGAAAGAGAGACAAAAGAGAAAAAAGAAAGGCAAACGAAGAAGCCAAACATTCAGCAGCCTGAAGGGCTGACGGCCTAGGCCGTTAAGACGTGGCCAACTGGGCCAAAGTACACTGTCTCCAGAGTAGGGCATCCTACACCCTCGGGTTTGAATGTCCATCGGGATGTCACTCCCCAGGAGACAGTTCCGGTGGGACATGACTGGCCAGAAACACTAGGAGGTATGAAGCCCCCACCTACCTAGGCCCAGCAGAAGGGGATCAGGAGTCCAAGCAACTTCCCTCCCGCCCCACAACCATCCCCGCCCTTCGGAGGGGGATAAGGGAACAGTACCTCAAGTAGAGTGTCATACATGCGCTGTCCATCTCACGGTGTGGAGGGCCGTCCCGCAGGGGAGCGGTCCGCATGGCCAATCTCCGCCTCCTCTAGCGCTCGAATGTGGGCGATGAAATCCTGCCTGGCTTGGCTAGTCGTCGGTGCGTCAACAGGCGACGCTCGCTGTCTCCTCGGCACTGTGGTCCAGTCCGGGGCAAGCGGTGTCCTCTTGCTTGGAGGGTGTCTAGAGGGGCTCCCCGGAGGAGAGCCTGCAATGTTGAGGAGTCGCGCCGCCTCGTCGTAGGACCGTAAGGATTTACGCTTGCCCTCCCATTGAAAGATAAGTGCAAAGGGATGGCCCCATTGATATGAGATGTTAATGGACCGCAGTTTCTCCGTTACTGGGCGGAAAGCGCGTCGTCGCTTCAGGGTGTTGGGCGCCAAATCTTGGAAGAGCTGAATCTTATGGCCCTTGTACTGCAGGTCCGGCTTGTCTCGAGCACGCTTCCAGATCTCCTCCTTCTCCACAAAGAAATGCACCCGCGTGATGATGTCCGGGAGAAGCCCCGATCTCCCTGCAGGCGCCGCCATTCGATGAGCCCGGTCTAGAGTGGGAGGTGATACATCCTCGTCGCCCCGCACCTCGTGGAGGAGTTGTGCCACAAAGTCTAGTACGTGATAACGGGGTAAACCCTTAACTAACCGACCTGGGTCAATACGTAGTTACAAAAGGGGTGGTCGGTTACATAACATATTCTAGACATTCATTTCATCAGTAGATTGTTAGAAGGTACACACATAAACAAAGTAAATATAAAACTGAATTTAATTCAGCTATAAGCAGTGATATCCAGTACTTTCACAGGTATTATATTTCAATTCATACAATACATGGCAGTTGATGAAATCATCTTACAAAGCAGTGCTCGGTGGGTGTCAAAAAGAAGAAGGGGTTTAAGATTCAGTAGGGTAGGGTGTGGTTGGGATAGAATGAGGGACAAAGAAAAGGGATTGTGTCCTGTAGACAATTCTAAATTAATCTTAGAACATTTCCAGTCTATAATAGATCACACGGTTCCCTATACAAACAATACACGGAAGCCATGTATGGCAAATCTGGTTGTGGCGTGTATGCTGAGAATAATGTTGTCGACGTTTCGACCCCAATATTAAGGGCGGGTGATTCCTCAGTTTAGGGTCTTCATCAGGACAGTAGAGATAGTGATAATGAGCACCTACGGAAATAGATACGAATATCACTCAGTAGAATGAATTAAAAATGATAAAAGGATGGCATCAGTCATTAGCTCGAAAGCTGGTGTACCTACATGTATTACGTGGTTTACTGGCGTCCCACCTCAGTTGGAGACTTGCACCTTTGGGGGTATTCTGTGGGAGAACAATTTGACATTAGGAAGGTTTACGTTAGGCAGGTAAGGGAAGAGTAAACTCAAGGTGGAAACCCACACACTTACTAGATTGTTCTATGGACGAAAACCATAGATGGATATGTGGAATCCCAGATGAGTTGAAAATTGGCGTGGCTCATAAGAATCTGTGGGTACAAAATATGTATCCATGTATATGTATACCATTGGAAGGGTTAAACTATAAGTGAGACGCTCGGAAAAAGGGAGTAGCGTTTGGCGGCATAGACTTACTTGGAAATCCCCTTCAATTATATCCATTAATTGGTGTGGTGTAAATCTTCCACCAGCTAGACGAAATCTGGGAGAAGGTCTTGGTGTGGATCAGTCACACCATCTGAAAGAACCAGAAGGAGGGTGTTAGCTAGACTTTCTGTGAACTGAGGTCAGCTAGACTGGACGGTGCTGATTATTAATGTCGAAGGCATCCGGTCGGCTTGCACAAAGTAGCAAGTCATAATAGTCCCTTGGAATCCATAGACAGATCGGGATCTAGAGTTACGATAAAGTTCTGAAACGCGATGTCACGTTACTAATATTGTTGTCAAGGGAAGAACAACACGCATGAGCAGCCTCACTGTCTGCCGTACCTGTAGCTCTGCTGGCGTTAGTCTTCAGCGCGAACCACCAGCACTTCCCCGACATCGCTAGAAATGCTCCGTGCATGGGAAGGGGGCGTGTCTCTAGGGGCGTGACAGAGCGCCTCGCGGTGCCGCCGCTAACTGCTAGTGCCGCTGGTGTTCCCTCATTGCGCATGCGTGCTAACAGAAACACTAACATGCCCGAGTGAGTGAATGTCAGGGGCGCAATAGCATGTAAGGCCACTTCATCATAGCGAAATAGTACAAAGCGTGGGCATCGACATGTGCAAATGGATCATCTATTATTAATATCGCACATACGTGCACACAAACCTCATCATTATTCAATAGCTTGAACAGAGACATGCTGCCCTTGTCATAGAGTAAGGGAATTCACCAGCATTTCCACACAGTGTCCGTGAATGGCATTCTTAGATTTTGACAGACTCGTCCAGCTTCGATATTGATGTACATTGTAACATATCCTTACAAACAAAAGGCATTATTAAAAATTAAGGATCAGATGTAAATCCTGCTGATTTCTACAGCATTCTAGCACGATGTTCATAAATAGTATTATTAGATGTTATCAAATTGTCAATTTGTCATACGTCCAGCTTACTCAGTGTTAGACATATATGTACTGTGGAAAAGTAAATTTTGCCATGTTCTGTGTCCCTACGTGTCCCCCATCTTATGTTGTATGTGCATGATTAATATGCATATGTATTCCCCATGATCGATTAAAGACGCAATTACAGTTGTGTCCATCTCTAGTATGCCAGCTTCCAGTTCTCGTGAAAGCTACGAGTATTAGGCCTATGTAAAGCTACGTTGCCACGTTTCTTAGTGTGCACGTTATTTCATTGTAAAGTCCCCGTTTCTAGGCCTCAAAAGGGCCCGGACTCAGATTCAGCTCCTGTCTCCTGAACCGTCGCTGAGGAGCGATACAGCCCCCACCTGTATCCCTGACCCTTCACTTACTTCCTGCCTCACAGTGCCCGGCTCGGCCTGGCTCTGCCTGCCAGTCTGCCAAGAGTATGTTATGATTCCAGTTATCAGTCCAGCTCTCCTTCTCTGCATTCCTAAGCTACTGAATCGCATCAATAGTTTCAGTCATCGTCTAGCCTTTACGTCTCCATGTAAGAGAAATACTGTATTAATGGTCATTTAATATTCCTCAACACACACTACATGTAGAATAATGCATGCACCAGTCTTAGTGTCTGTTAGCCTTTGCCCTGATAACTTTTGGATTCTATCAACATGTTCTCTAAACATCAGATACTAGATAGTGTTTAGGTACATGTCGCTCTGACTCTCCAGACTTTCGTCTCTGCTCCTAGCGCAGAAGTCATAGCCCCCAGCTTCTCCTGGTAACACGTCATTGTCAGTTTGCGCGCACCACTAGGTCAGAGGTTCCGGCTCCTTAGGTAGCCCCCTCCATGTTTCCGCCCCATTCATGACATATTCCGTTACGTTTACATCACATGTCTATGTTCACGCCTCTTGTTACACCTACTTTCTGCCTTATCTCTCGCGACTGTTACAGGCCCCACCCACTGTTACGCCTACTGTATGTATTGTAATGCAATTGTTTTAGTATATATACTTGTGTATTGTTATTAAAAGCCAGCGCGCTCATTCCAGCTCCTGCCCGACAGCTGTCGGGGCCCCCCTGTTGGCTAGCCATCCCAGATCTTGCCCGTGCAGGTTGTCCTGTTCCTGTCCTTTATGCTGTATTAAACCTGCAAACTCCTACTACCTCGAATCTTGACTCTTATTTATTGAGCTATCTGTTATTGTTATATCTAGTCAAAAATAGAGGTATTATTTATTTATTTACCACAGTACAATGAAACATATCAAAGCCTGTGTACAAAGCCTTATCAAAAAATATTTTTTAGGGGTCAGATGTGAGTCCCGCTAATTGTGAGTAGGTCGCATCAAGATCATTAAGACCATTGTCCACAGTGTCCAGTGTGTACATCCATTTACATTCCCGCAAATTAAGTAGCGAATTCAGATCGCCCCCTCTTGGTCCAATCACAATTTTCTCAATCACCAGCCATTTGAGAGATTCTGGAGTATGAGCTTTGGACATGAAATGTTCGACCAAGGGGGAGCCCGGTGTTTGACATCTTATACGGCTACAGTGTTGGAGAATTCGTTTCTTTACATGTTGTTTCGTTTGTCCAATATATACCAGGTCACAAGGGCATATAATAGCATATATCACATCACTTGTGTTGCAATTAGTCATGGACTTGAGAGTCACCTTGTGGTTCCGATAATTCCATACCTTGGTCTCTAAGGTGAGTGGACAGGCTTTACACTTAGTGCATTTAAAATGACCAACTACTTGGGGAAGGTTCCAGATACTTTGTAGGGTAGGAGGGGCTTGAGTTTCTAGAAGTGAACATACTACTTTGTCCCTGATATTTTTCGCCTTTTTGAAAGCGTGCATTGGAGGTTCTTTATGGTCGATGACATCTGATACCATATTCCAGTGTTTATTGACTGCCTTCTTGATCAGGTTGCTCTTTGTACAGAATGTAGTGACACAAACAATCCTGTCTGGATCGGCGAGGCGTTCTCTAGGTTTGAGCAGATCTTCCCTTGGGCTGAACCAGGCCCTCTTTCTCACCCTTGTCACCAGTCGTCTCGGATATCCCCTTTCCATCAATCTGCCAATCAGGAGGTCTGACTCCACAAAATAGTCTTCTTTGAGTGAGCAATTTCGCCTCACTCGGAGGAATTGGCCAAAAGGTAGGTTGTCACGCAGACTTCTTGTATGGTGGCTCGAGTACCGTAGCAGGCTATTTCTTTCCGTGGGTTTCCGGAAAAGGGTGGTGTGAAGATAGCCGTTTTGAGCTTTAATGCTGATATCCAAGAAGTCAATAGAGGTATCAGATGTCATCGACCATAAAGAACCTCCAATGCACGCTTTCAAAAAGGCGAAAAATATCAGGGACAAAGTAGTATGTTCGCTTCTAGAAACTCAAGCCCCTCCTACCCTACAAAGTATCTGGAACCTTCCCCAAGTAGTTGGTCATTTTAAATGCACTAAGTGTAAAGCCTGTCCACTCACCTTAGAGACCAAGGTATGGAATTATCGGAACCACAAGGTGACTCTCAAGTCCATGACTAATTGCAACACAAGTGATGTGATATATGCTATTATATGCCCTTGTGACCTGGTATATATTGGACAAACGAAACAACATGTAAAGAAACGAATTCTCCAACACTGTAGCCGTATAAGATGTCAAACACCGGGCTCCCCCTTGGTCGAACATTTCATGTCCAAAGCTCATACTCCAGAATCTCTCAAATGGCTGGTGATTGAGAAAATTGTGATTGGACCAAGAGGGGGCGATCTAAATTCGCTACTTAATTTGCGGGAATGTAAATGGATGTACATACACACTGGACACTGTGGACAATGGTCTTAATGAACTTGATGCGACCTACTCACAATTAGCGGGACTTACATCTGACCCCTAAAAAATATTTTTTGATAAGGCTTTGTACACAGGCTTTGATATGTTTCATTGTACATATATGTCTAACACTGAGTAAGCTGGACGTATGACAAATTGACAATTTGATAACATCTAATAATACTATTTATGAACATCGTGCTAGAATGCTGTAGAAATCAGCAGGATTTACATCTGATCCTTAATTTTTAATAATGCCTTTTGTTTGTAAGGATATGTTACAATGTACATCAATATCGAAGCTGGACGAGTCTGTCAAAATCTAAGAATGCCATTCACGGACACTGTGTGGAAATGCTGGTGAATTCCCTTACTCTATGACAAGGGCAGCATGTCTCTGTTCAAGCTATTGAATAATGATGAGGTTTGTGTGCACGTATGTGCGATATTAATAATAGATGATCCATTTGCACATGTCGATGCCCACGCTTTGTACTATTTCGCTATGATGAAGTGGCCTTACACGCTATTGCGCCCCTGACATTCACTCACTCGGGCATGTTAGTGTTTCTGTTAGCACGCATGCGCAATGAGGGAACACCAGCGGCACTAGCAGTTAGCGGCGGCACCGCGAGGCGCTCTGTCACGCCCCTAGAGACACGCCCCCTTCCCATGCACGGAGCATTTCTAGCGATGTCGGGGAAGTGCTGGTGGTTCGCGCTGAAGACTAACGCCAGCAGAGCTACAGGTACGGCAGACAGTGAGGCTGCTCATGCGTGTTGTTCTTCCCTTGACAACAATATTAGTAACGTGACATCGCGTTTCAGAACTTTATCGTAACTCTAGATCCCGATCTGTCTATGGATTCCAAGGGACTATTATGACTTGCTACTTTGTGCAAGCCGACCGGATGCCTTCGACATTAATAATCAGCACCGTCCAGTCTAGCTGACCTCAGTTCACAGAAAGTCTAGCTAACACCCTCCTTCTGGTTCTTTCAGATGGTGTGACTGATCCACACCAAGACCTTCTCCCAGATTTCGTCTAGCTGGTGGAAGATTTACACCACACCAATTAATGGATATAATTGAAGGGGATTTCCAAGTAAGTCTATGCCGCCAAACGCTACTCCCTTTTTCCGAGCGTCTCACTTATAGTTTAACCCTTCCAATGGTATACATATACATGGATACATATTTTGTACCCACAGATTCTTATGAGCCACGCCAATTTTCAACTCATCTGGGATTCCACATATCCATCTATGGTTTTCGTCCATAGAACAATCTAGTAAGTGTGTGGGTTTCCACCTTGAGTTTACTCTTCCCTTACCTGCCTAACGTAAACCTTCCTAATGTCAAATTGTTCTCCCACAGAATACCCCCAAAGGTGCAAGTCTCCAACTGAGGTGGGACGCCAGTAAACCACGTAATACATGTAGGTACACCAGCTTTCGAGCTAATGAGTGATGCCATCCTTTTATCATTTTTAATTCATTCTACTGAGTGATATTCGTATCTATTTCCGTAGGTGCTCATTATCACTATCTCTACTGTCCTGATGAAGACCCTAAACTGAGGAATCACCCGCCCTTAATATTGGGGTCGAAACGTCGACAACATTATTCTCAGCATACACGCCACAACCAGATTTGCCATACATGGCTTCCGTGTATTGTTTGTATAGGGAACCGTGTGATCTATTATAGACTGGAAATGTTCTAAGATTAATTTAGAATTGTCTACAGGACACAATCCCTTTTCTTTGTCCCTCATTCTATCCCAACCACACCCTACCCTACTGAATCTTAAACCCCTTCTTCTTTTTGACACCCACCGAGCACTGCTTTGTAAGATGATTTCATCAACTGCTATGTATTGTATGAATTGAAATATAATACCTGTGAAAGTACTGGATATCACTGCTTATAGCTGAATTAAATTCAGTTTTATATTTACTTTGTTTATGTGTGTACCTTCTAACAATCTACTGATGAAATGAATGTCTAGAATATGTTATGTAACCGACCACCCCTTTTGTAACTACAAAGTCTAGTACGTCCTCCCCTTTTTCTCCGAGTGGCACGCCGCGGATGCGGAGGTTGTTTCGTCGACCCCGATTCTCTAAGTCTTCCTGCTTGATTTGGAGTTCAATATTCTGCTGTTCCAGGGCCGTTAAGCGCTGCCATAGATGTTCCTGGTCCTCGGTGCACGTGTCCGCGGTTCTCTCCAGGCTGTCCACGCGGTCCCCCAGTTCCGTGACTTCTTTCCTGAGCTCCGTGACGCAAGAGTGGACCTCCGACCTCAGGGATCCGATCTCAGTCATGAAAGCGGCCATGAACGCTTGCGTGACCGGGGGGGAATCCGCCATCTCCGCAGGTGGGCCTCCACTGGCCGCCGGCACTCCCACCTTGCCCCACATGGCCGTCACCGGGTTCCCCTTGGGGGTCGTCGCTGGTTCCGCCTTGCTGTTCCTGTTCGTGCGCGTCATACTCCGTGCGGTCCACAGGGTGCCGCCTAGGCCGTATCAGGGCCCTCGCCCGATGTAGGCCGCTTGAAGGCAAAAGGGGGGGTGGGGAGCACCGGCGCGAAGTCTCAGCGCACTCAGGGGATCCGGGCTCCGTACCGTCACCCCCCGCAGCAATGAGCTCCCAGCACACACCCCTCGTGGCAGAGCAGGCAGCCCAGGGATCCCTAGACCACAACGCCTCGTGGCACAGTCCTTCTGTGTGCCTCAGGGGTAGGAGGCCAGCCAGGCCAATGAGCAGACCCGTTCGTCGTCAGAGGAGTCCACTATCTCCCTAGGGGGGGGGGCCAACACCAGATAGTGCCACTCACAACAGTCCCAGGCCTTCACTCACCCCCAGGGAGGAGCCGCTGTAATGCCGCGCTGCCACGGTGCTTCCCCGCAGGCCGTATCTCGGCTGGTGCCGTCCGCTCTTCAAGGTGCCCCAGGGGCACCGTCCGCATCAGAGCACCGCTCCGCTCTTCCCCGCCGCTCTCCGCCGCAGTCCCACAGTGCCGCTCTTCCTCAGCAGCCCGGCGGGGAGGTGAGACCAGAAGTGCCTCCGATCCTCACTGGGGCCAGGTAGCGGGCCCCGCCGCCTCCCAGCTCCGCCCTGAAGCACGGGAACCGGGGCGCTCCGGACCCAGAAGCCGCTCAGGGGCCTCAGCCCAGTCACCCCGCCTCACCGCAGCGGCCACAGGCAAGGGCGCGGTAGGTTCTCCGTGCGGGAAGGGTGGGGGTCGCTCCAGCCAGCAGTCGCCGACGGTCCCAGTGTCCACTAGGCTCCGCCGCAGGCCGCCTCCTCCAGGGTCGCAAGATGGGGGACGGACCGGGCGGTCCCTCCCGTAGTGAGCCGACCGCTCGCTTCTGCCGTCTACCAGGCAGAGCACGGAGGTTTTGTGCCTAGAAGCACTGCCCAGCTGGTCAGGGGCACCGGGGAGGTGTGTGGTGGGTCTGGACACCCGAATTCCGCTTTAATAGCCAAAGATGGGCCCAACGGCGGCGGGAGCTCCGCAGCCACGCGTCTGCTCACATCGCCAGTCAAGCCACGCCCCCCCAGCACTTCTTTTTGCGGACGATACGCTGTTGGTATCAAAAACTCCCGTAGGTTTGCAAAAGTTGTTGGACCGCTTTTGTCTGTTCTGTAAGCTAGGGGCCTTGTCATAAATACCTCGAAAACTAAACTCCTTTATCTTAACCCAAGTAAGTCTTCCAGGTCCACCCTTTCCCTTGATGGGGTGTCACTGGAGCACGTAAAAGAATCCGACTACTTGGGAATCAGAATTTCGCATAATTTAAAGTGGCAGCCTCACATTGATAAAATGGCACTAAACCATAAAAGGGTAGTCTGAGCAATAGGGCGAGAACATCGTATATCCATCTCCAAGCCCATTGCTCCTGCTTTGGATATTTACGCTGAAAAAGCTGTAGGCTGCGCCCTTTATGGCGCAGAGTTGTGGGGCTTTGATTGTGTTGACGCCCTGGTCACCTCAGAGAATAAGTTCTTTAGGGAGTTGGTATCGCTTCCGAGGGGTACTCCCATCAAACCATTATTGAGCGATCTGGGTCGCCGCTCCATTAAGGATCTAGCCAGGTTACGCCCTCTTTTATATTTGGCTCGGTTATGGCGGACCCCGGAGCTCTCAAGGTATTTAGATGGTTTGAGAGAAGTCATGAATCTCCATGGTGCTTACAAAATAATCTGGATTCGTAGTATAAATAAGCTTCTGCTCGAATCTGGCTTGCCAACTGACTGGGAGTCTGAGGTCTCTTTATCCAAGGCTGAAACTAAGCGAGCATACTGGACTTGGGTTGATGATCAAGAACTAAGGGACCCAAACCAAGGCAGGCTGACTGAGGCATTTAGACAGCATAAATTAAAGCCTCGCTTGGAGCCCTACTTGGATTTTATCAAGAAACCAAGAGACAGATCCCTTTTCATTCAGTTTAGGTTGGGAACTCTGCCCCTCCGTGATTACACCTGCAAGTGGAAGCCCCCGTACCAAACCTCTCCTGACTGCCCAATCTGTGAAGGTGTCACTGAAAACATCCCTCATGTCTTCTTTGTATGCCCAGCCTATGTAAAACCAAGGCAGAAATGGCTCAAACCTGTGTGTCTATTGCTTGGAACCAGGGATCATTCCTCTGCACTCAGAATACTTAAGACTGATACTAGTACAACCTTAGTCTGTGGGGTGGCCACATTTCTGAGCTGGGCCTGGCTGATTAGATTGAAGGCTACAAGATGACTATAGTTTTAGCTGAATCTTTTTAAATATTCACAAAGCTGCAAATGCTTAATATGTTTTTTAAAATTATTTATTGAAATATGATGGTTTTATATTGGAACCTATTTTAAAAAATGTAATCCTCAGGAATTGTGGTTTTATATTTTTAAGTGCTTTTATGATATTCTGTATATCGAAATAAAGCTCAGGGGTGCCAGTATACAGGGGCGAAAGGCTACTGGTTCAGGCTTGGTCTTCCGGTTGGTATTGGTAAGGCAACCTGAATTTCTACATAGTAAGAAGGTGTTTAGCAGGCCTTTGCACTTAAGTATGCATTTCTTGCACACCTGATGCAAAGACATGGTGTTGTACACAGCTACAGCCCCTAGTGGCCTTTGGACCAGTTGATTAATTTTAAGTGGTGTCGGCCTGCGTTAGTACTTGCACTTGCCGGTGCGGGTGAGCTGCGTGGACTTGCAGTTGAGATCCATAGGCAAGCGGGTAGAAACAATTGAGAGATCTACGCAGAGCCTACCATCATTTCTCTTGGCGGGCTGCCCTCACCTCCTCCAAATAGTGGAGGGGCACAGAGGTTCCCAGGTGTCGGCTATGTCTATGAAATATCGTATGGGGCACCCCCTCGAGACTACCGATCTATAACTTTTTCATGGGTGGCCGTCAGTTACATTAAGGCACCAAATCTATGTTTGGCCCCAGGCAAAATGCTCTCAGTATGCTAGCGACCAGTCATTTAATAGTGGTACCATAAGCAAGTTCCATAAATAGCGCTTTATAGGGATACCATCTAACTTGGAGAGCGTTCGAGATGCTGTGTGATGAGTATCACCCCATCGAGGGTATGCTTCCACTATTAATTCCTTGAGACACGGTGCAGGTCAGGGGGTACTTCAGATGTTTACGGTAAATCTTAGGTGGAGCAAGATATGTGTCAGGCATTATGCTGTACCAGTCAGTATAAGGTAAGACCACAGGGGTCCCCAAGGTATTTCACAATTTCAGGTGGGGTAGCATTTTCCTAATTCAGCCACTTCAGGCACAGGCCTCCCCATGACACCATCACAGGTGTATCGTCAGGTGCCCATGAAATCTGCTGCATGATGGAGGACTGTACAAGGAAGGTGGCTGTGGTTCCCAGATTGCCCGGGCTACGGTGAGTGCAATGTGGCTCGCAGATCGTGGGTGGGTTGTTTTTAGAGCACGTTCAGGTAAACCCTCCAGCAAGGAGGGCTATTGTCTCCAATAAACAAATAGTCATGGTAAGTGCATAGTTATGTCCAACATGGCCTGGTGCCCCAGCGACAATCCGATCACCTGTTATTCCCCCAAGAAGGAATAGACACAGTAAGTGCATAGTTATGTCCACAGGGCATGGGGCCCTAGCGATAATAAGGTCCCCTGTTACTAAGGGTGACATTCAGCAAATCCTCTCACCCATGGCCATGTCAGGAAGAGGTGGGTAATATTGCCAGCCACAAATTCTCCCCACAAGGCTAGGCGCCCAAGCGGCAATCCACGTATGGCAACCATTGTTACTTTTGACAAATTCAAGTTAGTTAGAAGCATCACATTTGGTTCAGCCCAGGGATCATCTTCCCGGTATCACTGGCACATCCACGTTGGCATGAATCTAACTACGGTACTGGGTGGTGCCAAGGAGTGGGAATAGCGTATGTAAGGAAGAGAGGGTCTCTTTAGGTTCCCACGGTTTTCTGAAGGTAGTAAGGTCTGGTGAGGGAGGCGCTGAACCAGTCAGTCCCTAAGTTATTGACTGGATCACCCCTGCGGATGTGCAAGCACATTGTATACAGGCATCCAAAACAGAGTTGTACCTACCAGATGGGGTGCATTTGTCTAACAAAGTGCTCAAACTGGTCATCCAGTCGGTTCTAGGGTCCATGGCAGGAGGGTTAGGTGAGCAAGCGATAGGTGGGGGGAGGGCGAGTGCGCCAGTAAGCTCCTCGACCTGTAGCCGGGTCCTGGGCATGAAAAATGGTGTGGACTCCTTTTTGGCATGGACTATCTGACCCTGGAACAGGGCGAGTATTCAATGGGGGCTCCGGACTAGCGGGAGGGGGGACTGACCTGCTGGTGGTCCTGGACTCTCCTGCCCTACCTGAGATGCCAGTGTTTTTGTGTTAAACTTTGGAGGGGGTGTCCGGTGTTCAGGAACCCCGTTGTGGCCAAGGCGTAAGCAGTGCCCTGGTGGTAGTGCCTCTGTCTGGGATGGAGGACTGAAAGTTACTACGGATAAAAACAGTGCAAGTTGGGGCCTGCTGGCACAGCAGGCACAGGGGGATTCATTCCTGACGCGCGTGTATTGATATCCGGTTGGCTAAGGCCATGCTTAGAATGTAAATTATATCTTTTACAAAAATGTATTCCTTGGAATGGAAATAACCTACCTCTTTTGGCTAACATGTGTGTTGATTGGTTTATCTATGCCTTGAAGAAATGGTCAAGCATTGCCGGGAAAGAACAATACAAAATTAATCTGCTTTAAGGTGTAATAAACGACTACGCAGTGATGACCAACTATCTGCCTTATGTCTTTCCATGGTGCCTAAGGGGTGGTAATGAGGATAAGTATGTTGTTTCACTGAAGGGCGACTCTCACGTTGTATGCACACTATGAGCAGCGCCACCCGCACCTAGGGGCGTGGCGCCCTTAGTGGTATCTCGGGCAGGAGCCGGTATTATTTCCGTCCTTTCCAGTAGGTGGGACATGAGGGGAGGCCGGAAGTGAAATGTGTTGTGGGCGGCCACCCTTCAGCCTCATCACGGGGGCAGGCAGGTGGTAGTTTCAGCCCCTCGACAAGGATAAAAGCCGTGCGGAGGGGGAAAGAAGCCCTCTTTGTCCTTTCCAGGAGCTCCTGAGGCGGCGGACCAGCAACAAGTTACCCACCCACCCATCCCTAAGAATAAGGACTAGATTATCGGGGTCCCGGGCACGGAAAATGGTGTGGACTCCTTTTTGGCATGGACTGTCTGACCCTGGAACAGGGCGAGTATTCAATGGGGGCTCCGGGCTCGCGGGAGGGGGTACTGACCTGCTGGTGGTCCTGGACTCTCCTGCCCTACCTGAGATGCCGGTGTGTTTGTGTTAAACTTTGGAGGGGGTGTCCGATGTTCAGGAACCCCGTTGGGGCCAAGGAGTAAGCAGTGCCCGGGTGGTAGTGCCTCTGTCTGGGATGGAGGACTGAAAGTTACTACGGATAAAAACATCGCAAGTTGGGGACTGCTGGCACAGCAAGCACAGGGGGATTCATTACCGAAGTGTGTGTATTGATATCTGGTTGGCTAAGGCCATGCTTAGAATGTAAATTATATCTTTTGCAAAAACATATTCCTTGGAATGGAAATAACCTACCTCTTTTAGCTAACATGTGTGTTGATTGGTTTATCTATGCCTTGAATAAATGGTCAAGCGTTCCAGTTAAGAACAATAAAAGATTACTCTGCTTTAAGGTGTAATAAACGACTACGCAATGATGACAAACTATCTGCCTTATGTCTTTCTATGGTGCCTAAGGGGTGGTAATGAGGATAAGTATGTTGTTTCACTGAAGGGCGACTCACACGTTGTATGCACACTATGGCAAAAGTGAAGAGGGGAGGTTTCACGCCATGGACCACAGGGGACGGGGAGGTTGCACACCAAGGGCCAGAGTGAAAGGGGAGGGGAGGCGGAGGGTGAACACCATGTGCCAGATAGAAGGGGCAGGGTGCACACCATGGGCCAGAATGAAGGGGGGTGGTTCTCACCATGGGCCAGAGTGAAGGGGAGGGTGCACACCATGGGCCAGAGTGAAGGGGGAGGGTTCATGGGCCAGAGTGAAGGGGGAGGGTGCACACCATGGGCCAGAGTGAAGGGGGAGGGTGCACACCATGGGTCAGAGTGAAGGGGGAGGGTGCACACCATGGGCCAGAGTGAAAGAGGAGGGTGCACACCATGGGCCAGAAGCGAGAGGGATGGTGCACACCATGGGCCAGAGGGGAGGGGGAGGGTGCACACCATGAGCCAGAGGGGAGAGGGAGGGTGCACACCATGGGCCAGAGGGGAGAGGGATGGTGCACACCATGGGCCAGAGGGGAGGGGGTAGGTGCACACCATGGGCCAGAGTGCATGCACACCATGGGACAGAGTGAAGGGGGAGGGTGCACACCATGGGCCAGAAGCGAGAGGGATGGTGCACACCATGGGCCATACTGGAGGGGGAGGGTGCACACCATGAGCCAGAGGGGAGAGGGATGGTGCACACCATGGGCCAGAGTGGAGGGGGAGGGTGCACGCCATGGGCCAGAGGGGAGAAGGATGGTGCACCCCATGGGCCAGAGGGGAGAGAGAGGGTGCACACCATGGGCCAGAGGGGAGAGGGATGGTGCACACCATGGGCTAGAGGGGAGGGGGAAGGTGCATACCATGGGTCAGAGTGCATGCACACCATGGGACAGAATGAAGGGGGAGAGTGCACACCATGGGCCAGAAGCGAGAGGGATGGTGCACACCATGGCCAGACGGGAGGGGGAGGGTGCACACCATGAGCCAGAGGGGAGAGGGATGGTGCACACCATGGGCCAGAGTGGAGGGGGAGGGTGCACACCATGGGCCAGAGGGGAGAAGGGTGGTGCACACCATGGGCCAGAGGGGAGGGGGAGGGTGCACACCATGGGCCAGAGGGGAGAGGGAAGGTGCACACCATGGGCCAGAGTGCATGCACACCATGGGACAGAGTGAAGGGGGAGGGTGCACACCATGGGCCAGAGTGAAGGGGAATGGTGGATGCACACCATGAGCCAGAGTGAAGAGAAGGGGAGGGTGCACAGCGTGGGCCAGAGTGAAGGGGGAGCAGGAGGGTGCACATTATGTGGCAGGGTGAAAGGAGAAGGTGTACACCATAGACGGAGCGAAGGGGTAGACAGGTAGAGAAGGAAGGTTGATTTTTAGATATGTTTTGCATCTCTCGTTGCCTGCATTCGTCACTTCAACGAAAATCATCAAATAGACATGAAATAAAGTGACAACCGCTTTGTAATAAAAAAATAAAAGGGACGACTAACACGGTGAACACATTGCCATGTAACTAAGTGTATTCTAGCAAAAATACCAATGCCTAAGGTGCAAGCCTCACCAATAAGGCAAAACAAGGGAGGCAATGGCAGTTTGCATTTTGGACAAAGGTATTTTATGGCAGAGAAACAAAATGGGACAGGGACCTCCAGTATCTGAATCCTGGCAAGAAAATTATCTAAGTCTGAATATTTTATAGTAAATATTAGCCTTCGGTGTCTCAAAGAAAATAGAACGAAGACCGATAGACAGGAAAAGGGAACTAAAGACGAACGAAAGGAAGACAGAACTAAAGAAAGCAAAACACATACCAGAAATAAAAAGATAGGAAGGAATGAAATGAAACAAAAAGAACAAAATATAAAGCAGTTCATAATAGAAGTAAAAGGAAATAAACAAAAAGGACGTAAAAGAACCAACCAAATATATTGAAGACGAAAGAAAAATGTAATGGAAAAACGTAAAATAAAAGGTGAGCAGAGTAAATAGAAACAAAGACTGAACTAAACAAGGAAACTAAGTAGGAAATTTATGCATGAATATATAGGAAGGCAACAAAGCAAATGAAGTATGACAACCGTAAAACGTAAAGCATAATAAAATGGCAGGAACTAGCAAAAAGAAAGGAAAAGGTGACAAGAAGAAGAGACAAAGTGAGTAAAAATGAAAAAGGAACATTGGACACAAAGACAGAAATTTGGTCCAGTTTTATATAAATACTATAGCTAGCATTTATGTTTTTAAATAATGTTAATGAATATATTCACAAATCCTTGAATTCGTCGTACCAACGTATTTTGAAAAGTGTGAAACAGCTGGTGCTACAAGTAAGCTGATATATTAGGCATGAAGGGGGTCATTTCATGGTCTGGCGACTTAACATAGGGACAGGAGTATTGCATGCCTAAAGTGTATACATTATGATTTTAGTGAAACTTGCAATCTGTAGTCCTCCTAAATCGCTTTACACTCCAAGCAGAAACTATGTCAATAACCAAATCGTAATCACTTTAGACAGTAATTTTTTACGTGCTTCCCAAAATAGATAAAGCTATGAATGAGTTGTCTCGAATGATAAAGTCTAAGAAATGGAGCTGTGTCAGCAGAGCCTTGAAGCAGAAATTACCATATGAGTATTTAAATTTAAGGCACTGTCCTAATCTAATTCATGAATTATTGAACCGTATTCGTTAAATCTGAAAGAGAGTAGGAGACTTCGCCAGATTTGACCTTGTCAAATCTTGGCTCTAAAGCCAGGTCCCTTCAGCAACCAATACCTTCAAGTGCATATTAAAGTTATTCTCTTTCCAAACCTTCATGTCAAAGAGAATTTAAAAACACAATTGCTGGTGTTAAAAGCTATCTTGAACTTGTCAGCCTTTACCGGTCTGATTTCCTGAAGCAACTGTACTTGAGAAACATTTGAAAACTTCCTTGCGTTCCACCTTCCACATTGAGCTGTAAGCAGCCTCAACCTTTGCACAGTGAATTATTTGCTCATTTATTCGTGGTTTTATGTAGCGCAGACTAAACCCATAAAGGTGACAAAGCACTTTATAGAGATTAAAGAAGACTATTTGGACTACAACATACACAATTACCTGCCTTCTCTCATTTCTTTTTAATATCTCTCAGTGACCTTCCTGCACCTCTACTGCATTTACCGCGCCTGTGACCTCTTGCCACAAGGCTGCCTTCTGATGTCCAGTAAGATTGTATGTAGATAGACTATGGGCCTGATTTATAGCTTTGTGGCATTTACAAGTACTCGGTGAATGTGATGGATTCCTGCCCAGCCCTATTTGTAAGTGGCCACCGTGATCGTGTGTCCACGTTGACAGTGTTTTCCATTGCGTAAGATGCTCTCCTCCGTCTACACAGCGGACTCCTCTGCCGGCTAACACCTCCATCGCCATCAGGGTGGTGGAATTGCACAGAGCCTATTTTGATTTCTCAGTTGTGCTGGAGTTGTCCTATCGGTGGATTCCCGATGAAGGGATTCAGTCACGATATGCATTCAACATTGTACTATTCCTGTGGTTTTTGAATGGATGCTAGCATCACACACCTGTGTTGTTTTGGCTAATTTCCTTCACCTGCATACCACACTATAAAACACACTTCATTTCAGATCATGATACTTTGCCATTCCAGTGCAGCAGAACATTGTACATGAGAACTTTTTCAGTGAAGTCAAGTCATTTTCTTTGCTTTCTCTGTTTCTTGTTAATTTTTTCATTCACAAATACAAGTACAAAATACAACTATATCTCAGAAAAGGCAAATGTGGGCCAAACTAGTTGACGGAGTGAATGCTGTAGCAAATAACCTGCTCACACAGGAGGAAATTAGAAAGAAGTGGAATGACCTGTGGGGAAGAGTGCATTCCCTGGCCTCCAAGCGTCACCTGGAGGCCCAGAGGATTGTTGGTGGTTCTCTCAGGTCCCCCTCTACAACTATATCCCTGGGGGAGAAGGGCTTGCAGATCCTCCATACTGAAGGCTTGACAAGAATCCCTGGTGGAGTGGAGACTGGTAAGTTATACTTTTGATTGTGACACTAAAGCTAAATGTCATTTTGGCTTTTAATTTAGCTAATGTGTGTTGCACCTTTTTTACACATATAATCCTATATAATTATGTTTTTTATAAAACTTGTTGCATCGGTGTTGTTTGTCTTGTTTTACTAATTGTTAATACGTGTTAACACTATGGACCTCATACGATGTTGGGGGGAAAGATTCCAACCAGCGGTCGTAGGCTTTCTGCCTGACATGGCAGGTGTACAGTCCAACCGCCGTATTAGGATGACCTTGGTCAGAGTTAAACCTGTGGGGGTATTCTGACGTGGTTTCTAAGCCCATCAGTGCATCCGTAAAACAGCATAATCCCTTAATAATGGCTGTTCCACCATTGGGATTATGATCTTGATTTCCGACAGCCATTTCATGTCAGCCTTTCTAACATGGAAATTGAGTTGGAAAGCTACATTGGGGGCCCTTAGCAGGGCCCCATTCCCCCTGGCCCTCTACAATGGGGCCTGGGGGGTTACCAATGGTGCCCTCCTAAACATCCCTGCACCGTGTGGCAGGCATCGCATGGTGTGTGCCACACAGTGCAGGGATGTTCACAAATATCACATTTACAATGGAAGCTTGTGCCGTAGGTCTTTTCCGCCTGCTGCACAAGCTTCCATGGAAAATTGATGTTTGCGACCGCCCTGTTGGCAGTCACATTATAATCATGCGTTCAGAATCGCTGGTTTAAGGTCGGGCAGTTCCAAAATGCCACGGTCCCCTGCCCGGCATCGTACTCATACTATGTTAGATTTCTCCATTTTTGTTTTTTTGTTTTTGCTTGTTTGTTTGAATATATTTTGTTGTATTTAAGATTGCAGGTTTCAATATCCATTACATTTTACATGATGTTATGGTGCTTGTAAGAGTTTTTGCACCTAATAACATATTTCATATATGTGTTTTATATTATAATTGTCTGTTCATTTTTACTGCATATTTTATTAGGTATGTTTAACTTACAATTTTGCAGGTGTTGTTAATGTTTAATTGAAATTACTGCAACTGCCATGATGGCTTGTTTTTGTTTTGTTAAAATTATATTGCAATGTTATTTTGGTCATTGTCTCTTTTCTTTCCTTTTTTTCACATATGTTAAAATGTTATGCATTTATCAATTTCTATTTTATGCTATGTTTTGAATTTGTGTTTGTTTAATTTTGTATGTTGTCATTTTCTTATTTTATTGAATTGATGTTGTTTCACAAATCACAGTTTGTTGACTTAAATATTTTAATGTATGTTATTCTATATACTGAATGTAAGTTGTTTTTAATATATGTACTTTACCATGTTTGACCAATGCTTTTTATCCTTCTAAGTTGTTTAATTTTCAGAATTTTATCCTGCTATGCCCTTGAAAGTTTTCTTGTCTTCATTTCCCCTCTGACTGTGTTGCGTTGAATATTTGGTATATTTTATGTATACTTTCTAAAAACAAAATCCGGATTTTCAGGACATCATTTTACTTGCTTTTTTGAAGTAGTTTTGTGTGTAATTTAAATTGTTTGTGTAATTTATTATAACACTACTGAAAGATATAATCATTATATACATTATCTTTTTCGTTTTAGATTGCCTCATTTGTTGCTACAAACTCTTTTGATGCATAGTTCAGACTTTGAAGAAAAAATCTTTGCAGCTTATAAAAGGTCCTGCGGCCAGAGTACATGGACAACCATCAGTCACTCTTACTGATGATACCTCCACTCCAGACCAGGAACACGCCTTCAGTGAGAAATCCACTCCTGCAAGTCTGGATGATTAAGAGCAGGCTGGTCCATCTGGTCTGCCTGGGCAGACAGCTCCAGTGAGTCTCACTAGGCCCACACCTACACCTCAAACCGCAGCTGTTACCACACCTCAGCCTCTGGATACCTCCACTTCCTGTTTCCATAGGAACATCATGCTAATCTTATGCCCTCCAGTCCTGGCTGCTGTTGTTCCAACACTACCACCACCTCCAGTTCAGACAGGGCCAAGTGAGATGTGACACACTGGGTCAAGGGCACAGGGTAGTAGGGTTAAGGTTTGTGGCAGAGAATCTGTGGGCCAGCAAAGCAAGGCCACTGGGTTCATTGTCACCCAGGTCACCATCGCCCTAGTTTTGGAATCCCTCAATTAGTCGCAATACATGATGGTCCAGGTCCTTACCGAACTCCAGGAGATGAAGCAGTTGCATAGAGAGCATAGTATTCAGATGGGAAATCGCAAACAAATTTGGGTTCCCTGACTGGGGTGCTGCATGATTGTCTGACCCATATGTGCAGGGCGTTTTCAGTAACATCTTCCTCTTTTTGCAGTCCAACAACATCTGGGTCTACTACATCTGCTTCAGCCACAGAAAGGGAGGCCCTGCTGTTATGTGCCCAGGTTAAGCCCGTGGAGTGAAGCTGCTCATTTGTTACATTGTCCTCTTTTTCACAATAACATTTCTGTGTGACCTTTTGCACATATTTGCATACGTGCCAATGCTAAATTAGTTTCTCTGAAATTACCTCAGTTTACACATCTAGCTTCGCATAACTTTATCACGATGCTGCGCACACCATATACAAGGCCCTTTTATACACTATTTACAAATGTTGTTCTATCTTCTTCCTTGGGGCGAGAGGGCCTTCTACATTTCCATACCATTGCTAATCTATACGTACATCACAAGGATGCTTTCTATTATAAATAATCAGCATCCCAAAAGATTAGCAGAGGAGGCACTACAGCTTACAACAAGGGTCCGAGAATGCAGAGACTTCACCATGCAGCGGTCTGACATCTCCGTGAAGGGGTGTCCATTTCCTGACCAAGATGGGCTCCCACATTCTCTCCCACCAGGTAAGGGGTTGGATCATCCTTGGGGGGATTCTTGGGTTCACACCCACACACACACTCTCGGTACACTTAGAGTAGGGTTGCATTGTAGGAGTATGCCTGATTACTGCCTTGTTTAAATTCCTGCACATATGCACTGTTTTAGAACCATCATAGAGCTATATCTACTATTCATTCTCTTGGTGTTTGTTATCACTTCATCTGCTTCTGTCTACTGATTATCGGAGCATAAGTATTCTATGCAAGAATAACGTTGGTTCAATAAATATATTAAACACGTCCCAGTGTGTATTCTCTGTATATTTCTCTGAGCACAAGTAAGCACGAGTGTCTGAGCGAAAGGTTCTGATCTCTTTACACAATCCCTGAAGGGTCAGGGTTTTCAAGTTCAGTGGTTTGCAGAAACTATTCGCTCCCTGGTAAGGTTAGGGGGTGGGTTTTTTTGTGGCACTGTGAGGTAGCTGGTCTCTAGCCAACATATCCTGTGCGCGTGCCCAGAATCAGTCTAGGCATCTCACCCAAAGTTTATGTTGTCCAACAACATACAGGTCCTACGGCTTAGTGGGAACTACACAATATGGCCACAAGAGGAAATACCTGCACTCACCTCAGTCCCCGCAACTGTGGATCCACCAGTCCCCCTCATGAGAACACATTCATCCGGACCAGCAGAAGATGGCAAGACCTCCACCTTCACCAGCACGAGATACAGGGCCCGATTCACAAATGTAATCAGAGACAAAATCCTAACTTTATGACTTTCTGTATTCACAAAAGGCATTTAGGAGTGGTAAAGTTGGGATTCCTAACTTTACTACTCCTAAATGCCTTTTGTGAATATCGAAAGTCGTAAAGTTAGGATTTTGTCTCAGTTTAGGAGTAGTAAATTTAGAAATCCTATCTTTACTACTCCTAAATGCCTTTTGTGAATACCGAAAGTCGTAAAGTTAGGATTTTGTCTCAGTTTAGGAGTAGTAAAGTTAGAAATCCTCACTTTACTACTCCTAAATGCCTTTTGTGAATACCGAAAGTCATTAAGTTAGGTTTTTGTCTCAGATTACTTTTATGAATCGGGCCCAAAGTACCTAATTTCCTCCAGTGTGTAACTAGAATTCTCTTTGTGGACTATCTTCTGGACACATTTACATTTTTGATGTCAGTTGTATTTTGTACATTTGGATTTCAAACACGTTTGGCTCTTCAATAATAGTTTCATTCACCATGATAGAGTTTTCTTTTTTTTGTTTGGGTTTCTTTATTAATCTTTTTGTTAAATTTTGTTTTATTGAATTAAATCAAAAATTAAAAATTAAAAGACTGGGGTTGTATTTTTGTTTTCTCACTGTGTTCATTTTTTTGTTTCATGATACATTTAAAAAGTTACAATTAAAAAGATTGTTTATTCATAAATAAATTACATGTAGGTAATGTTTTTCACATTTTTTTGAAAAAAACAACAAATCAAAAGGTAATATTTTATTAAATTGGAATAAAGAATTGTTTTTCATGTTTATCAAATACATTAGAACCCATGCATAATCCAAGTACTTCATTCTATATTTTCAATTACCGGTCCAGACCCTGCCACCATTAAACAGAAAACAAGTTTAATGCAATCTTAAAAATGTCAATCCAATCACTGTGCAAGTTGTCTTTATACAAGATATGTACATCAAAAGTGTGTGTGTTTTTCACAGGATGAACCCATGTTTCCTTTGTACTTTGAAACAGCAGCAAAGAAATCCAAATGTCACAACTTTGAAATGTCCAAATTAAGATGACATGGTGAAGGAACCTAAAACAGATGACACAAAAATGTTTATTTTTTATTACATTACAAAATAGAAATATTACAAATGACTAAGATAAACAATGTAAATAAACACAATAATCAATGTGTTAAAACTTAGATCAACAAACATCTTTGCCCTAGATTTTCCTTAACTAGCCCTGTCTAAAAAATGTCTAGCACAGACGTTTATACTCATTAGATTAAAAGTTGGTTTAAAATGTAATATAATAATATGTACATAAATACTTACACTCGTGTTGAAGTTGTCAATAACATCTTGATGTAAGTCTGTTCTTTCCTCTTCACCATTATCATCTTAATTTGGCATTTTAACATCCTCACACGATGGTTCATCATGATTTCCTTTCTCCGTAATGTATGGGACGTTCCGTCGCAGGGCTATATTATGTAACATGCAGCATGCCATGGAACCTTTGCACACCTTATCGAGTGAGTAGAGGAGGTCTCCATGAGTCTTATCCAGACATCAAAATCTGGCCCTCAGGAGCCCAAAAGCCCCTTCCACTGGCATCTGTGTTCTTCCATAGGCCTCATTGGAGCAGACTTCCCCAGGCATTGTTGGATTCCTCAGAGGTGCTAACAACTATGACCGGTTAGGATGAGCTGAGTGTCCTATATGAAAAACAAAATTAGCCATTTATACTTGAAATTAAATAAAAAATATAGTGGCAGATTGTACTTACCAACAAACCAGGCCCTCTCAGGTCCAAGTTGTGACATTTAAAGGAGTATGATGCTGTTCCGTAGTACAAAGGAATCATGTGTGAATCCTGTAAAATGCACACACACACACACACACACACACACTTGTGATGTACAAATCTGGTAAGCACACAACTTACACATTGATTTAACAAAAGTTTTTTACAATTGCGGTAGACAGGTTCTCTGTCATGTGGTGGCACCAAGGCAATATGTGTGCCATAAATTGTTCCAACCACATGTGGTAGGTGACCCAAAGCATAAATATCTCGATTCACATTGGCAAACACCTAATTTCATGGAAACTGTATGAAGCTGCTGATGTGTCTCATCATTGAAGAAAGAAATTCTTGTATCACCACTGAAAGCTGGTGTGACATTCCACCAGATACTGCAACAGTGTATTGGAATGATACTGTGGCCACAAAATTGAGTACTGCCATTATTTTCACTGTTGGTGTTATTGATGTGGGATTCCTATTGTGAGGCAGAAGAACTGGCTCCATCTGATGAAATAAATCAATAATAGTTTGCCTATTTAATCTGAATTGTTTGATTTTATCTGGTTCTTCCATCGTGGCAAGGTCTGGAAATGGTCTCATAACTAGAGCCCATTGTCTTCTCACTCTCCCTGGCTTCATATGTCTGCAAAACATATTATACATTTAGCAAACATGTTTTTGAAATAAAACACACATTTTAGTTACTTTTCATACTTTAAAAAAAATCATAATTTTACACATTTATTAGTGATTTTTAATTACATTTTTGACATGTCTATTTTGTTTTAAAAATGTGTAAATAGAAAATTTTAAATGTATTATTTACACATTCTTTAATAAAAAATGTAATAATGTAATCTTAAATTCCGTCAACAGAAGTATACACAAAACCATGCAACTATCCCATTTAGCCACAGAAGGGCACTACATAATCCGTTTTTGGTAAAGCAAATACATAACATTAACATTTTGCATATTTAAATAAACAAGCCACCATTTTGAGTGATGGTAACGCACTTATCATTCTCAAACACACTATTTGATCATCTAAAATGGCTGAAGCCTGACCTCGCCATCAGGATATTTGCAATTTGATGGAAGTTGGTGGAAACTGACAGGGTTGTGGGTGTGAAACTCCATGACGGACACAGCGATAGGCTAACGTGTTTTAAAGCAACGAATGGAAGCCAATGGAAGTGTCCGTTTCCGTTGATGATCTCATTCTTCGTGCACATGTAGATGTAAGCAGCATTAAAAAAAAGCTCACTTGCCGTCTAACAGTTCCAACAAGAACACCTCCTCAACTGTTGCTGCTGTTTACTGCCTCTGGGAGCTACAATGTCTGGCAAAGCAGGAGACTGGGCCCCAAACTTCTCACCAGATGAGCTGGAGATGCTGGCTAATGAGGTCCTGTCCCTGTACAGGAAGTTGTATGTCTTACCAAGGAACAGGTACATGTTGTAAATGAAAATGTAAATTATGACTACATTTCTTTTATTTAAACACTGGCTAGACATGGAATGCCCCTTTTGGTTCCTGAGTGAAGTGTAGTGAATTAAGTGAAGTTTCTGTTTATTTTAATTTACATAGAAAAATGATGGTGCATATTTATTTTTGATACACTTTTAAATTGTACAGCACCACAACATTAGTATTTGTTGTGTGTTTGACACCCTCTTTTTGGTGTGTCTATATATATATATATATATATATATATATATATATATATATATCAAAGTCAAAGTCAAAAGGCTTTATTTCGATAAAAGTTATCATAAAAGCTGCACAATAAAAACACACCAATTCATTTGATTACAATTTGATTAAAATACAGCAAGTTAATTACATTCAACTTAAAAAAATCTGGGTTTTTCCATTGAAAAAGAACACGTATTAAAAAGTTGTAGTTAAAAGAGAATTAAACATTTGCTTTAAGCCTTTTACTTCTAATACACCAGTGGTCGTGAGTCTGACATTAAAATACGTAATGCCTCAACATGATGCCTGGTCCCCAATTCACCAAGTGCCCAAAGCATTTTGTAGAGGGCACACACAGTGTCCCAACCAACCGGCTTTCTCATTATTTGACCTGCCTTTCACATCACATAGTGATTGTTTCTTGCCCGACGCGTTTCTAGGATTAGATCCTTTCATCAGGGGCTTGCTTCTATCAGGAGGATCAGGCCAGTCCTTCTTTTATGTTGTCTGGCATATGCACGTCATTTTCTATAGTAGAACCGCTAAGTGCAGAACGGCATGCTGGAATATGAAGTCCAGTTATCTTTTCCATAAGTCATCAGTCACGGTCGCCAGTAGGTATATATAGTTAGGACCTAGTTTCCATAGGAAATCCGCAACATTCTATTGGGAATACCTTTGGCGCCGGTTGATGAATCTTCGCGAATTTCTGAAAGAAGATGGCCCGCTCCGCTCCGCTCCTTCCCTGAAAGTTTTGGGGGGATTCGTGATGTGGGGGCTGAGAAAAAAGGGGGGTCCCAAAACGTGTTTTCCCCATGCAATTTTCCATAGGACCTTTAGACACGGCTACAGCCCGAACGGCTAAACGGAAGTCCAAGAAATTTGGCAAAAAGGTAGAGTCTGATTCGCAGATCGCTCTTTTGTTTAAATGGTGTAAATCCCTCCACCAGGTGTGCGCGAGCGGAATTCTGATTTGCTCTGTTAGACGTCTGTCAACATTCCATTCAGAGGAAATCAGGAAGAGATGGCCGCCATTTTTTGTCCGAGGCAGAGGCCAAAAGTGGAAAGCGTGAAAAGGGTGCAGGTGCGCGCACGTTACGCGCACTCTACAGCCGCCATTTTGTGTAGTTTCAAAAGAGAGTGACAAATAAAAGTGGAGAACGTGAAAAGGGGGCAGGGTAGAGTCTCCCTGACCCCCTAGGCCTTCTGAGGGGGTCCCTGAAGGACCCCGATGGGCCAAAAATTTTTTTGTTTTTAAAAGTCGTGAGGTACGCGCACGTTGCGCTCACCCTATAGCCGCCATTTTGTGTAGTTTCAAAAGAGAGTGACAAATAAAAGTAGAGAACGTGAAAAGGGGGAAGGGTAGAGTCTCCCTGACCCCCTAGGCCTTCTGAGGGGGTCACTGAAGGACCCCGATGGGCAAAAAAACATTAATTTTTTTAAAGTCGCGAGGTGCGCGCACGTTGCGCGCACCCTATGCCGCCATTTTGTGTAGTTTCAAAAGAGAGTGACAAATAAAAGTGGAGAACGTAAAAAGGGGGCAGGGTAGAGTCTCCCTGACCCCCTAGGCCTTCTGAGGGGGTCCCTGAAGGACCCCGATGGGAAAAAAACATTTTTTTTTTTAAAGTTGCGAGGTGCGCGCACGTTGCGCTCACCCTATAGCCGCCATTTTGTGTAGTTTCAAAAGAGAGTGACAAATAAAAGTGGAGAACGTGAAAAGGGGGCAGGGCAGAGTCTCCCTGACCCCCTAGGCCTTCTGAGGGGGTCACTGAAGAACCCCGATGGGCAAAAAAACATTTTTTTTTAAAAAGTCGCGAGGTGCGCGCACGTTGCGCGCACCCTATAGCCGCCATTTTGTGTAGTTTCAAAAGAGAGTGACAAATAAAAGTGGAGAACGTAAAAAGGGGGCAGGGTAGAGTCTCCCTGATCCCCTAGGCCTTCTGAGGGGGTCCCTGAAGGACCCCGATGGGCAAAAAAAACATTTTAAAAAAAAAGTCACGAGGTGCGCGCACATCAGAAAACCCCCCCCAAAAAATACAGTAAAATAACAAGTTTGAGTGTTTAGATGTTGGTTGGCTCTAAAAAGAGCCGTTGTGTTCATTGAGTGTTTTTTGTACCTACAAGTAAGTACCGATGCAGAGTCTAAAGTTTAAAAGGAAGACTTTATTCCCCTCATCTGTGAAATGTACACCATCTCTCCTATAGATGCCTTGCATGTTGTAACGCAAGTTGTTGTGATATATAGAAACCATACCATAGTCTCTGAGGAAAGCAGAAACAGACTTATTCACATGTTTCCTTGCTTTCTCAATCTGCGGACAATATTGGTTGGACCAGTTCCATTTGTGCCTTTGGCATATATTAGAATATACCAAGGCAGTTTGTGTAAAAAGTGTCATCAATTGCCCAAAGGTGTCCTTTAAAAGCATTTCCAGATCTACCCCAGTCAAAGTGCCTAGGTCATTGCCACAATTATGAGGTCAAAGTGTGGGAGATGCATAAAGGATTTTACAAATGGCATCAATTGGTGACATCTCAATCCTCTCTGGCCAATCCACATAATATCCACATTTGGTAAATCAAGGTTGAGAAAGCATCTATTTGCTGCATACCTTTCACTCCACAAAATATAGCTATGTCCTACAATCCAGACTCTAAGCATCTTGAAGGCAGACCTGGTTGTACTCAGATGGTCTCTGGAAATCAAATGGCAGTTTGAAAATGTGGAGTTTGGAAAAAAATGTGGTTGAGATTCAGTGCACTTGAAAAACAAGAAGTGATTGGTGGTTTCTGATAATTTATCCTCTGATTGTTCCAGTTTAGTCTCTGCCTCCATTATCTCATTTCCTGTCTGCACCAACCCTCTCCCACTGCCTGCACCCTCTTATATGCATCAGCAGAGGTCTATTATGATATAGCTGTTGGTGTGTATTACACAGAACTACCATGTTAAATCTTTCCCTTCTCTGCCTGTAGTGTCACACCATGTCTGTGTCTGCTAGCATTATCTGTGTCTCTGCTTGAACCATTTCACCATCTCTCTGCACCAGCTTTTCTCTAACTGCACCATATGTCCCTCTGCCTGCAGCCCTGCACCATCTATCCTCTGATTGTACCAGTTTAGTCTCTGCCTGCATTATCTCATTTCCTGTCTGCGCCAACCCTTTCCCACTGCCTGCACCTACTCATGTGCATCTGTATAGTCCTATTATGATATGGCTGCTGGTGTGTATTAGACAGCGCTTACATGTTAAATCTTTTCCTTCTATGCCTATAGTCTCACTCCCTTTGTGTGTACCATTTTATCTCTGTCTTTAGTATCTCCCCCTCTGTGTGTTCCAATTAGCCTCTGCATGTAACATTTCTCTCACTGTTTCCAGTATTTCTTCTCTGTTGTACCATTTTATCCTCTGTGTGTACCATGTCTGTGTCTGCTTGCACTATCTGTGTCTCTGCTTGAACCATCTCACCCTCTCTCTGCACCATCTTTTCTCTGACTGCACCATCTCTCCCTCTGCCTGCAGCCCTGCACCATCTATCCTCTGATTGTACCAGTTTACCCTCTGCCTGCAGTATCTCATTTTCTGTCTGCACCAACCCTCTACCACTGCCTGCACCCTGTCATGTGCATCTGCAGAGGCCTATTATGATATGGCTGCTGGTGTGTGTTAGACAGCGCTTACATGTTGAATCTTTTCCTTCTCTGCCTGTAGTCTCGCACCCTCTGTGTGTACCATTTTATCTCTGTCTTCACTATCTCCCCCTCTGTGTGTTCCAAGTAGCCTCTGCATGTAACATTTCTCTCACTGTTTCCAGTATTTCTTCTCTGTTGTACCATTTTATCCTCTGTGTGTACCATGTCTGTGTCTGCTTGCACTATCTGTGTTTCTGCTTGAACCATCTCACCCTTTGTCTGCACCACCTTTTCTATGATTGCACATCTTTCACTCTGCCTGTAGCCCTGCACCATCTATCCTCTGATTGTACCAGTTTACTCTCTACCTGCAGTATCTCATTTTCTGTCTGCACCAACCCTCTCCCACTGCCTGCACCCTCACATGTGCATCTGCAGAGGCCTATTATTATATGGCTGCTGGTGTGTGTTAGACAGTGTTTACATGTTAAATCTTTTTCTTCGTTGCCTGTAGTATCACACCCTCTGTATGTACCATTTTATCTCTGTCTTCACTATCTCCCCCTCTGTGTCCTCCAATTAGCTTCTGCATGTAACATTTCTCTCACAGTTTCCAGTATTTCTTCTCTGTTGTACCATTTTATCCTTTGTGTGTACCATGTCTGTGTCTGCTTCCACTATCTGTGTTTCTGTTTGAACCATCTCACCCTTTGTCTGCACCACCTTTTCTATGATTGCACATCTTTCACTCTGCCTGTAGCCCTGCACCATCTATCCTCTGATTGTACCAGTTTACTCTCTACCTGCAGGATCTCATTTTCTGTCTGCACCAACCCTCTCCCACTGCCTGCACCCTCACACGTGCATCTGCAGAGGCCTATTATTATATGGCTGCTGGTGTGTGTTAGACGATACAGAAAAGGGGGTGGTGATGAACAGAGTGTCTGAATTAAGCAGACCACTCTTACCCAGTCCAAAGATCAGGGCTTGATCCATCACCGTTATTTATCTCACTGCCCCATCCCAGCTCAGAACCTGGCTATATGCAAATTAGTCTGTCCCTGGCCCAGTGCATCATGGGAACAGGGCAGACCAAACTACCAAGCCAATTCTTCACCAGAAAGGAGACAAGCTACCGGGGACCGGTTTCTGGCATTTCAGCCTCTTCGGCCCGGCTTGCTTGAATCCTGATGGAGCAGTGAGAAAGGGACTCATGTCTGAGTATACCCTGCCACACCTATAGTGGCCAAAAACGATACAGAAAAGGGGGTGGTGATGAACAGAGTGTCTGAATTAAGCAGACCACTCTTACCCAGTCCAAAGATCAGGGCTTGATCCATCACCGTTATTTATCTCACTGCCCCATCCCAGCTCAGAACCTGGCTATATGCAAATTAGTCTGTCCCTGGCCCAGTGCATCATGGGAACAGGGCAGACCAAACTACCAAGCCAATTCTTCACCAGAAAGGAGACAAGCTACCGGGGACCGGTTTCTGGCATTTCAGCCTCTTCGGCCCGGCTTGCTTGAATCCTGATGGAGCAGTGAGAAAGGGACTCATGTCTGAGTATACCCTGCCACACCTATAGTGGCCAAAAACGATACAGAAAAGGGGGTGGTGATGAACAGAGTGTCTGAATTAAGCAGACCACTCTTACCCAGTCCAAAGATCAGGGCTTGATCCATCACCGTTATTTATCTCACTGCCCCATCCCAGCTCAGAACCTGGCTATATGCAAATTAGTCTGTCCCTGGCCCAGTGCATCATGGGAACAGGGCAGACCAAACTACCAAGCCAATTCTTCACCAGAAAGGAGACAAGCTACCGGGGACCGGTTTCTGGCATTTCAGCCTCTTCGGCCCGGCTTGCTTGAATCCTGATGGAGCAGTGAGAAAGGGACTCATGTCTGAGTATACCCTGCCACACCTATAGTGGCCAAAAACGATACAGAAAAGGGGGTGGTGATGAACAGAGTGTCTGAATTAAGCAGACCACTCTTACCCAGTCCAAAGATCAGGGCTTGATCCATCACCGTTATTTATCTCACTGCCCCATCCCAGCTCAGAACCTGGCTATATGCAAATTAGTCTGTCCCTGGCCCAGTGCATCATGGGAACAGGGCAGACCAAACTACCAAGCCAATTCTTCACCAGAAAGGAGACAAGCTACCGGGGACCGGTTTCTGGCATTTCAGCCTCTTCGGCCCGGCTTGCTTGAATCCTGATGGAGCAGTGAGAAAGGGACTCATGTCTGAGTATACCCTGTGTGTTAGACAGCGTTTACATGTTAAATCTTTTTCTTCTTTGCCTGTAGTATCACACCCTCTGTATGTACCATTTTATCTCTGTCTTCACTATCTCCCCCTCTGTGTGCTCCAATTAGCCTCTGCATGTAAAATTTCTCTCATTGCTTCCAGCATTTCTTCTCTGTTGTACCATTTTATCCTCTGTGTGTACCATGTCTGTGTCTGCTTGAACTATCTGTGTTTCTGCTTGAACCATCTCACCCTTTCTCTGTACTACCTTTTCTCTGACTGCACCATCTCTCCCTCTGCCTGTAGCCCTGCATCATCTATCCTCTGATTGTACCAGTTTACGTTATGCCTGCAGTATCTCATTTTCTGTCTGCACCAACCCTCTCCCACTGCCTGCACCCTGTCATGTGCATCTGCAGAGGCCTATTATGATATGGCTGCTGGTGTGTGTTAGAAAGCGCTTACATGTTTAATCTTTTCCTTCTCTGCCTATAGTCTCACACCCTTTGTGTGTACCATTTTATCTCTGTCTTCACTATCTCCCCCTCTGTGTGTTCCAATTAGCCTCTGCATGTAACATTTCTGTTACTGTTTCTAGTATTTCTTTTCTGTTGTACCATTTTATCCTTTGTGTGTACCATGTCTGTGTCTGCTTGCAGTATCTGTGTTTCTGCTTGTACCATCTCACCCTTTCTCAGCACCACCTTTTCTCTGACTGCACCATCTCTCCCTCTGCCTGTAGCCTTGCGCCATCTATCCTCTGATTGGACCAGTTTACTCTCTGTCTGCAGGATCTCATTTTCTGTCTGCACCAACCCTCTCCCACTGCCTGCACCCTGTCATGTGCATCTGCAGAGGCCTATTATGATATGGCTGCTAGTGTGTGTTAGACAGCGCTTACAAGTTAAATCTTTTCCTTCTCTGCCTGTAGTCTCGCACCCTCTGTGTGTACCATTTTATCTCTGTCTTCACTATCTCCCCCTCTGTGTGCTCCAATTAGCCTCTGCATGTAACATTTCTCTCACTGTTTCCAGTATTTCTTCTCTGTTGTTCCATTTTATCCTCTGTGTGTACCATGTCTGTGTCTGCTTGCACTATCTGTGTCTCTGCTTGAACCATCTCACCCTCTCTCTGCACCATCTTTTCTCTGACTGCACCATCTCTCCCTCTGCCTGCAGCCCTGCACCATCTATCCTCTGATTTTACCAGTTTACTCTCTGCCTGCAGTATCTCATTTTTTGTCTACACCACCCCTCTCCCCCTGCCTGCACCCTGTCATGTGCATCTGCAGAGGCCTATTATGATATGGCTGCTGGTGTGTGTTAGACAGCGCTTACATGTTAAATCTTTTCCTTCTCTCCCTGTAGTCTCGCACCCTCTGTGTGTACCATTTTATCTCTGTCTTCACTATCTCCCCCTTTGTGTGCTCCAATTAGCCTCTGCATGTAACATTTCTCTCACTGTTTCCAGTATTTCTTCTCTGTTGTACAATTTTATCCTCTTTGTGTACCATGTCTGTGTTTGCTTGCACTATCTGTGTTTCTGCTTGAAGCATCTCACCCTTAGTCTGCAACACCATTTCTCTGATTGCACCATCTTTCACTCTGCCTGTATGTATGTATGTATGTATGTATAGGCGTACTTGTATAGCGCGTGACTGTCACCCAGCGGGCATCCTGGCGCTTAGACTGTTGTGACACATACATGATGTTACCAGTGACTAAAACAGATTACAGAATTCTAGGGAACAAGTGTGTTTTTAAGGCTTTCTTGAAGGAAGCAAGGTCTTCCAAGCCCCTCAGACCTGGCGGAAGAGAGTTCCACAACCTTGCTGCGGTGACCCTGAAAGATCGACCACCCATCCGGGATCTCAAAAACTTTGGCACCACTACCAAGTGGGCCGAGGCCGAGCGGAGTGATCTTGACGGGGTATACCAAGAAAATAAATCCTGCAGAAGGGAAGGAGCTTGTCCATGAAGAGCTCGAAATACTAGGCACAAAGCTTTAAAATCAATCCGCTGAGGGACTGGCAGCCAGTGAAGGTCCCTGAGTGCCCTAGCGGAAGAGTCCAAACGTCAACGCGAGAGTGCTAGTTTGGCGGCGAAATTCTGTACGCGCTGCAGTTTTCCCACCAGAATAGCCGGTGCCCCCAACAGCAGCGCGTTACAGTAGTCGAGCCTACTTAAAATTATGCTCCGCACTATCTCTGGTCTAGCCTGCACCGGAAGCATAGGTAAGATCTTCCGAAGTGAACAGAGCAGTGCCATACAAGTGGCCACCGTTTTATTCACTGATGCATCCAGCTGCAGGCTAGAACTGAACATCACCCCCAAGTTTTGCACAGATTCAGCAGGCAAACTGGTACCTTGCAAGTCAGGTGGCCAGAAATCCTGTGGGAAGGGCCTAGGGATACGGTCCGAGGAGCAATGTAGCACCTCGGTTTTGGAGCTATTGAATTGAAGGGAGTTGTTACCCAACCATTCTGCCGTAGTGCTCATGCAGCCATGGAAGACCTCCTGCGATACCGCCTCCTTACCCTCAAACGAGAAGATAAGTTGGGTGTCGTCGGCATAATTGGTGACTGCTATGCCAAAGGATTTTACCAGCCTGATCAGGGGGCGGAGCTAAAGATTGAATAAGATGGGGCTGATGGCCGACCCTTGAGTTACGCCCTGTCCAACCCTCCTGATGTTTGATTTAAAGGGTGGCAGTGCAACTACCTGGTGCCTGTTGTCAAGATAGGACACCAGCCACTCAAGGGCCAAGCCCGATACCCCAGCCTCCAACAATCTCCTGATCAGGATCGCATGGCTGACCGTGTCGAACGCGGCCGACATGTCGAGCAACATTAGAAAGGCCGCTCAAACCTGGTCGGCGCGCGTCCGAAGGTCATCAAGAACAGTCACCAATGCCAATTCTGTCCCGTGGGCTGGTCTGAAGCCGAACTGGGCCACCCCAAACAATCAGTGGTCTCAAAAAAGTTGGAAAGATGTTTTGTGGCCAGTTTCTCAAGAATTTTGATTGGAAATGGCAACAGGGAGATCGGCCTATAATTAGCTGGGCAGACGGGATCCAGGTTTTCCTTCTTAAGCAATGGGGAAACCACAGCCAGTTTCCAACAGTCCGGGACCCGTGCCGACCTAAGGGACTGGCAGCAGATAGCAAAAAGCGGGGGAAAAAGCTGTTCCCGAAACAATTTCCAGAATTTAGGTGGAAGAGGATCCAGCGGCGAACCCGAGGACACACCGTCCGCCAACCCACAGAAGTCCTCAAAGGACGGCAAGGGGAAGTTGTTCAACCCGGCTGACTTGGCACCCTCCTCCATGGCCTCAGTCAAAGAGGAATACTGCGCGGATTGACGGACAGGGCCAGATGACGACGCAAGATTGTTTAAGATGGTGGCAATCTTGTCCTCAAAGGCCTGTGCCAATGAATCGCAGAGAGCTTGAGAGGCCGGGATGTCATTCCTAGTGCATGCTGGATGGGCCAGGTCTTTGACGATCTTAAATAAGGCCTGGGAATTATTTACTGCTGCCTTCAGCGATTCTTCTAGAAAGCTGGCTTTAGCCAGCTTAATCTGGACTTTATAGGTCGCCAATGCCCGTTTAAAGAGGACTCTGTCTGAGTCCAGGTATTGCTTTCTCCAAGCGCGCTCAGCCTGTTTGCACTGGAGCTTGAGCTGCCGAAGTTCCCCTGTATACCATGGTCTAGCCAGATTAGTCCTAACTTCAATTTTACGCAGCGGGGCCAAAAAGTCCAGAGTAGCCAGAATTAGTTGACAGAGGGTCTCATAACTCACGTCCACACTGCCTCCCAGAAAGAAGCCATCCAAAAGCAATGTAGGCAGGGTAGAATATTTAAGGAGTCTGGACCATTGTCTCCCCATCTTAACAATTCCCGTACTACCTTTCTTTACTATCGTGGCTGTGAGTGAGAGAGAGAAGAGGACGAGCGCATGGTGTGTCCAGCACTGAGGTATCACATCCCGCAAAGTCGTCTGACCTGCGTCGGCAAAGATCAAATCCAGGGTATGACCCTTTGAATGGGTTTGGGCGAGTACAAGCTGCTGTAACTCGATGTTGCGACAGTCCTGAACCAACTCTACGAAAGCCGAGTTTGTCGGGCCATCCGGCCATAGATTGAAATCCCCTAACACCATCAGCCTTGTATGAGAATGAGATAGGTCATAGATTATGTCTATGAGTTCAGGCATAGCAGATAGCGTATACGCCGGGGGTACCTCTGCACCATCTATCCTCTGATTGTACCAGTTTACTCTCTGCCTGCAGTATCTCATTTTCTGTCTGCACCAACCCTCTCCCACTGCCTGCACCCTCTCATGTGCATCTGCAGAGGCCTATTATGATATGGCTACAGGTGTGTGTTAGACAGCGTTTACATGTTAAATCTTTTTCTTCTCTACCTGTAGTATCGCACCCTCTGTGTGTACCATTTTATCTCTGTCTTCACTATCTCTCCCTGTGTGTGCTCCAATTAGCGTCTGCATGTTACATTTCTGTCACTGTTTCCAGTATTTCTTCTCTGTTGTACCATTTTATCCTCTGTGTGTACCATGTCTGTGTCTGCTTGCACTATCTGTGTTTCTGCTTGAACCATCTCACCCTTTCTCTGCACCACTTTTTCTCTGACTGCACCATCTCTCTCTCTGCCTGTAATCTCGTACCCTCTGTGTGTACCATTTTATCTCTGTCTTCACTATCTCCCCTCTGTGTGCTCCAATTAGCCTCTGCATGTAATATTTCTCTCATTGTTTCCAGTATTTCTTCTCTGTTGTACCATTGCATCCTCTGTGTGTACCATGTTTGTGTCTGCTTGCACTATCTGTGTTTCTGCTTCAACCATCTCACCCTTTCTCTGCACCACCTTTTCTCTGACTGCACCATCTCTCCCTCTGCCTGTAGCCCTGCACCGTCTATCCTCTGCCTGCAGTGTCTCATTTTCTGTCTGCACCAACCCTCTCCCACTGCCTGCACCCTGTCATGTGCATCTGCAGAGGCCTTTTATGGTATGGTTGCTGGTGTGTGTTAGACAGCGCTTACATGTTAAATCTTTTCTTTCTCTTCCTGTAGTCTCGCACCCTCTGTATGTACCATTTTATCTCTGTCTTCACTATCTCCCCCTCTGTGTGCTTCAATTAGCTTCTGCATGTAACATTTCTCTCACTGTTTCCAGTATTTCTTCTCTGTTGTACCATTTTATCCTCTGTGTGTACCATGTCTGTGTCTGCGTGCACTATCTGTGTTTCTGCTTGAACCATCTCATTCTTTCTCTGCACCACCTTTTACCTGACTGCACCATTTCTCTCTCTGCCTGTAGCCCTGCACCATCTATCCTCTGATTGTACCAGTTTACTTTCTGCCTGCAGTATCTCATTTTCTTTCTGCACCAACCCTCTCCCGACGCCTGCACCATGTCATGTGCATCTGCAGAGGCCTATTATAATATGGCTGCTGCTGTGTGTTGGTTAGCGCATACATGTTAAATTTTTTCCTTCTCCGCCTGTAGTCTCGCACCCTCTGTGTGTACCATTTTATCTCTGTCTTCACTATCTCCCCCTCTGTGTGCTCCAATTAGCCTCTGCATGTAACATTTCTCTCATTGTTTCCAGTATTTCTTCTCTGTTTTGCCATTGTATCCTCTGTGTGTACCATGTCTGTGTCTGCTTGCACTATCTGTGTTTCTGCTTGAACCATCTCACCCTTTCTCTGCACCACCTTTTCTCTGACTGCACCATCTCTCCCTCTGCCTGTAGCCCTGCACCATCTATCCTCTGATTGTACCAGTTTACTCTCTGTCTGCAGTATCTCCTTTTCTGTCTGCACCAATCCTCTCCCACTGCCTGCACCCTGTCATGTGCATCTGCAGAGGCCTATTATGATATGGCTGCTGGTGTGTGTTAGAAAGCGCTTACACAATAAATCTTTTCCTTCTCTGCCTATAGTCTCGCACCCTTTGTGTGTACCATTTTATCTCTGTCTTCACTATCTCCCCCTCTGTGTGCTCCAATTAGCCTCTGCATTTAACATTTCTCTCATTGTTTCCAGTATTTCTTCTCTGTTGTACCATTTTATCCTCTGTGTGTACCATGTCTGTGTCTGCTTGCACTATCTGTGTTTCTGCTTGAACCATCTCACCCTCTCTCTGCACTACCTTTTCTCTGACTGCACCATCTCTCCCTCTGCCTGTAGCCCTGCACCATCTATCCTCTGATTGTACCAGTTTACTCTCTGTCTGCAGTATCTCATTTTCTGTCTGCACCAACCCTCATCCACTGCCTGCACCCTGTCATGTGCATCTGCAGAGGCCTATAATGATTTGGCTGCTGGTGTGTGTTAGACAGCGCTTACACGTTAAATCTTTTCCTTCTCTGCCTGTAGTCTAGCACCCTCTGTGTGTACCATTTTGTCTCTGTCTTTAGTATCTCCCCCTTTGGGTGTTCCAATTAGCCTCTGCATGTAACATTTCTCTCACTGTTTCCAGTATTTCTTCTCTGTTGTACCATGTTATCCTCTGTGTGTACCATGTCTGTGTCTGCTTGCACTATCTGTGTTTCTGCTTGAACCATCTCACCCTTTCTCTGCACCACTTTTTCTCTGACTGCACCACCTCTCCCTCTGCCTGTAGCCCTGCACCATCTATCCTCTGATTGTACCAGTTTACTTTCTGCCTGCAGTATCTATTTTTCTGTCTGCACCAACCCTCTCCCACTGCCTGTACCCTGTCATGTGCATCTGCATAGGCCTATTATGATATGGCTGCTGGTGTGTGTTAGACAGCGCTCACATGTTAAATCTTTTCCTTCTCTGCCTATAGTATCGCACACTTTGTGTGTACCATTTTATCTCTGTCTTCACTATCTCCCCCTCTGTGTCCTCCAATTAGCTTCTGCATGTAACATTTCTCTCACGGTTTCCAGTATTTCTTCTCTGTTGTACCATTTTATCCTCTGTGTGTACCATGTCTGTGTCTGCTTGCACTATCTGTGTTTCTGCTTGAACCATCTCACCCTTTCTCTGCACCACCTTTTCTCTGACTGCGCCATCTCTCCCTCTGCCTGAAGCCTTGCACCATCTATCCTCTGATTGTATCAGTTTACTCTCTGCCTGCAGTATCTCAATTTCTGTCTGCACCAACCCTCTCTCACTGCCTGCACCCTGTCTTGTGCATCTGCAGAGGCCTATTATGATATGGCTGCTGTTGTGTGTTAGACAGAGCTTACATGTTAAATCTTTTCCTTCTCTGCCTGTAGTCTCGCACCCTCTGTGTGTACCATTGTATCTCTGTTTGTACTTTCTCTCCCTCTGTGTGCTAAATCACCTAAATCATGAACTGAGTCATGATTTAGGTGATGTAGTTGTAGAAAGTCCTATGCAGTATGTGTTTCAGCCCGCATAATTTTAAAATTGTGTTTATGCTGTGCAATTTAGATGCTAGGTGTGCTGTCGAAATGCAAAAGCAACTGAGTCTGTAGCATGTAGTAATCATTTCAGTGAATTTTCATTTGTACATTCTCAGTCCCACCTTAACTCACTACACTGCTTGAAGTTCACTTCATTGTCCTAAACCCTGATTCTCCATTCTTAGAAAAATATTCAAAACTCTTGCAACACAACTGCAGTGTTGTAAACCCTAAAAGAATATTCCCAGCAAGACTCTCTTTCATTGTAGTAATCATTTTACTGAATTGGAAGGGATAGTGTTATCTGTTTAAGATCACAGTGTGAGTCAGTTTTCATTTCAGAAGAATGTAGCAGAATAATTTGTGTAGTTGTTGTGTTTAAAAATATGGGAATACATGTACTTATGAAATTGATAAAGGTAGTTTTTATAATCTATTAGTGAAAATGATATCATTAAGTGTTTATATTTTTTTGCAAGGTGCAGCAAAATTATCATATATATAAAATGGATGAGAATGAGGAGAACTTTGCGCACGAACACAAGAAACAGCCGTGATTTGTCCATACAATCGAACGAACACACTTAGAGTCCAATACAGATGCTACAAAGTTCCCCGATGAAGGGCAGTGTGCCTGAAATGCATTGGGCTCAAATTTGAATCACAAATTAATGAAGAAAATAATGAAAGGACTATGATTTAAATAGTCAAAGAACAAAGAAATGCAACGTGACGATAAAAAGAGTACATATATATTTTTTGAACATTTTTTGAACATTTTTTGAATGTTGACAATTGAGTGCGAGCTTGGTGATGTGTTTTGATGTTCAGAACACACATGTTTATATATGATTATATAATCCTCGTGCCCAGAAGGATTTCCAGCTCGGCCCCACCCACATTGACTAACGTAAGACATCTAGACAAGGGAGAGTGCGACCCCACATACCAATTGGCTTAACAGTAAAAATATAAGAATACTTGTTCTGATGAAGTGAGTCAGGGTTTAGGGTATGTAGTACTAGAAACTGCTATGCAGTACGTCTGTCAGGCCTCTTAATTTGCAAATAGTCTTGATGGTGTGTACTGAAGATCCTGGCTGTGCTGTAGAAATACCATACTAACTCTTTCTGTAACATGTAGTAATCAATTCAATGAATTTCAAGGTATATTTCTATCTTTTTTCATTTAGAATACAAGTGAGTGTGTTTTTTTAAACATTGTGTCAGAATCACTTGCTCGGTGTATGTGTTTTAAGACATGGGAATACATGTACTCATGGAGTGAGTCAGACTTTAGGACATCCAGTGCTTTTTACTCGTAGGCCTTGCTTGATACCAAACACTGCGTACACACAACTGTATTGCTCTAAAGTCAGAAATATCAATCCCACCATGACCCCCTACACTGCCTAAACACCACTGCACTGTTCTAAACTCTGAAATACCATTCTCAGCAATTTCCCTTACAATGTTGAAACACCACTGCACTACCATAAAGTCAGAAACTCTGTCCAGACACTGTTGCTATACCTTAGACTTACTTATGAAGTGAACCAGTGTTTACATCAGATAGTTGTTATAATTGCTATGTAGTATGTTAGTAGTGGTCTATAACATTTTTTTTTCTTTACAATAGATTGTTATCTACAGAAAGAAAAACCAACATGCCTACAAAGGATGCCAAAAGAAGAAAATATAAACAGGCTTACATTTCCAAGAAAACACAATTACAAGATTTCTCTAAACAACATTGTACAGAGAAAAAGAAGAATGCTTCTGGTAAGACAACAAAGGATTTTATAAGGAAATTAACTGAAAGAAAAAAGATATGGACAATGTGGAAAAGATAAAAAAAAGTATATGTAAGAACAAAGAAAAAGCAGTTAAAAAAGAAGAATGTTGGAAAAGTGTGTGGCAATGAAAATGTCTATAGTAATAGACGTAAAAATCAGTTTCTTCAAATTCGGAAGAGAATGTTTTATAACAGAGTTGTATTACATTTATTAAAAAATGTAAAGGCTTCTAAAAGGAAAACAGCTTTTTATAAGCAAAAGAAAATAGAAAGTATTGTTGATCAGGCTTTTGAAACAAAAAAAAGTTGTTTATTATAGTAATCAATAGAATTCGTACACTAGACAAGACAATCAATCTTTTGAAAGCGAAAAGTAAGTGGAAAAGACTAATTAATAGAACTAATTTTTGCAATGTTTTTTTCTGGAGAATGGAAGCATTGTTCAAGTTCTGAGCCATTTTTTAATGAAAAGACTTACTTTCAGACTAATGATTTGTTGCATGCAGTTGACACCAGTGGTCGAGCATATTAGGTGAAGGACGGTTGTCCAGTTGAAAAAGAGAAAATTGTCCCAAGAAGTGCAGAAGAGGTGTTAGCTGATGAAGTTTTAGGGAGACGTCCTAAGGCTCCAGTGTACACTTGGAATTGTAGTAGTATTTGTAGTGTACGACAGGATTCAATTGATTTTTTTCGCAACTTCTTACGTAAGCCTACAGCTTGATTTGCACGTCAACAAGACCATCTCGACGTGCATGATGCTGTTGCGTATGCTGCGCAAAGTTCTACCCCTTCTCCCCGCTCAGGCCAGGCCAGAAGTGGTTCGTGGGACGATACTAAGTCGCTTAGACTACTGTAATGGGCTATTTCTGGAGGCTCCAAAAAATCTGTTGGGGAAGCTACAACGGGTGCAGAACATGGCCGCCAAGCTGGCCCTTTCTCGCCCTAATCTTAGCTCGTCTACTCTAGCGTTGAGAGACCTTCATTGGCTCCCGGTGCACCTGCCTGTACTGTATAAGGCGGCGTGTCTGGTGTTCAAGGCGGTAAACCGACAGGGGCCAGTGTTATTACAGAATATGTTTGCCTGGTACTCCGCCTCGCCGCCTCTTCGCTCCTCGTCGGCACAACTGTTGGTGGTCCCAAGGTTTCAGAGAGTTAGGATGGGCGGCCGCTCGTTTAGTGTCGCAGCGGCCAAACTTTGGAACTCCCTGCCACTCTCCTTGAGAAGCCAGAGGGATTACCTTCCGTTCAGGAAAGCGTTAAAAACGCATCTTTTTCCAAAAAATGTTTGAGCTATGAAAAGTGTGACTGTCCGAAGTTCAAGCGCCAGAATGCCCTTTGGGTGACAGGATCGCGCTCTACAAGAATACAAATAAATAAATAAATAAATAAATAAAGCAAGTATACTAAGAAAAGTCTTAAACAAAAGATTAAGATGTTGCAAGAATTAGATCCTTGCAGACTGAGAGAAAAAACGGGTTTGCAAGGGCATTCTCTGGCTTGTCTTTCGAAAAAAGTATGCCAGAGTGTTTTTCACCATTTTAGGATGTTAGCAGTGCATCATACTGAAGTGAGGAAATTATTGAGAAGGTTGTATTATGCAAAAAGTCCAGCACTTAAGCTAAAACAGTTAAACAGTGCTCTTTTGCATGGATCTGCATTAGATGTAAAGAACATTTGTGAAGAAATTGAGGTTAGTTACTTTTGTGAAAAAGAGGACAGTGAAGAAACTGATACAGTAATAGAAGGAAATGTGGAACAAAATTGTACAGATTTTTAGTACAGAAAATTTTGACCAAGAAATTACAAAGTTTAAGGTCATTTCAGGTGAAAGGCCAAACTTTTCTTGTATTTGTTGTAGACAAATTCATTATAAAAAATCAGACCAGGTTAGTTGATCTATATTTAAAAAGTGAAAAGAAGAATAATAATGAGTGGAAGGAATTTGAAACTTATTTGTTGGTAGAGGATTGTTTTGATTTGGGTTCTGATCAACGCGTTTGTAAATATTGTTATAATAAATTAAATGAAAACAAAATGCCAGCTAGAGCTGTACATAATAATCTTGAGTTGGTAAATACTCCTTCTGAACTGATGGATTTAAATACTTATGAGTCTATTCTGATTCAATGTGTGCATCCATTTCAGGCTATTGTTCGTATGGAGCCTAAGAAAAAGGAAATTGCCTCCTTCTGATTTACAGAGAGGATTAAAGGGAAGAGTTGGATATTTGCCTCTTGATTTAAAGGAAAATATTGAAACAATTGGTGTTGAAAATGTGGAAGAGGAACCTCCAGCTATTCTAGTTAATGGCGTTCCTACAAAGAGTAAGAAAATCTGGCAAGAATTAGTGGATGTTAGGAAAGTCAAAAAGGCAACGTTGTATTTGGTAAAAAATATTCATAACTACAAAATTGTATATGTAGGAGAAAGGAAAACAACTGTTGAAGAAGACAGTGATTTTTCAGCTGGACAAATTGAAAAAGTGGATGTGTCCAGAAGTGCCCAAATTTATGAACATTATAGTGTTCATCCACTGCTTTCCAAAGAAGTAATGGGGAATGCTATTGAGTTATTCCAAATGAAAGAAGCAAAAGTCCCATTAGTGTATGGGAAGAAAGCTTGGATGCTCGTTGTTTTCCTCAGTTATTTCCAACAGGTCAAGGTGGAAGATATGATGACCGACCTGTGCAAACACCAGCATCTGAATACCGGACATCAAGATTATATGCAGAAGATCCAAGGTTTTGTCAATGTATTCCATATTTGTTTCATCTTCTGTTTGAGAGTGACTTGTCTCGACTTTCTTATGCAGTGAACCACATACTAAAAAGTGGAGTACATCTGCAGAATGTTTCGGCAAGGGACTTTATGAATAAAGTCCAACAGAAAGACACCGTTTTGGAATCTCAGCTAATTAATCTCATGGCATGTCAGCGTGGTACTAACGAGTATTGGTACCGTCATCATGGGGAATTGAAATGTATGCTAAGAAACTTAGGAACTCCTACATGGTTCCTTACTCTGAGCTGTGCTGAGTATGCTTGGGAAGATTTACTTCAATTTCTTCGAGAGGCAAATGCAAACATAGAAAATAAAAAATACAAGACACCTGGAGAATTGTGCTCTTTGGATCCAGTTAATGTATGCAGGTATTTCAATCATAGATTTGAAGCTATGATGTCTTTTATCACAAACAAAACAACTCCTCCTCTTGGAGAGGTTCTGGATTTCTTTTGGAGAAAGGTGTATCAAGCAAGAGGTGCTCCTCACATACATATGCTGTTATGGATCAAAGATGCCCCCAAATTAGGAACAGATTCGAATGACACAGTGATGAGTTTTATTGAACAGTATTCTACATGTGCTGTTCCTAAAAACAAAGAACAAAAGAATTTAAAACATCAAGTCTTGCGGTTTCAAACCCATCGTTGTGGAAAATACTGTTGTCGAAAGTACAAATCAAAGGACAAGTTCTACACAAAATGTCGTTTTGGATTTCCACGACCAGTAACATCAAAAGGAAGAGTGAACAATTTTATGTCATCTTTGCGACATACTGTGACACAAAAATCACCGAAAAATACATATAACTCAAGAAGAAATGAAGAGTCAAAGTACATAAATGACTATAACCCCGTCATTTTGTCCATGTGGAATGCAAACATGGATATTCAATATGTTGCAGACAACTCCATTGCTGTGGCTCGATATGTAACTTCTTACATTACGAAATCTGAAAAGACAGAACTAAAGGAAATGTGGGAAGAAATTTCTCATGAAAAGAGCCTAAGCAAGAAATTGTACAGCTACAGTTTGAAGATGTTGTCTCATCGAGAAATCGGCGCATATGAATGTTCAGATCGCTTATCATCTGCAAGTCTATATGCCAAATCTAGAACAATCATTTGGGTGAGTTTAGGTCTTGCAAGAACACAAAACCGAGTTTTGAAATCTCTACAAGAAATTGAGTATTTAGCAGAGAGAGAACCAAACAGTACAGATATTTGGAAGACAAATATAATGGATACATACTATCCAAATAGAAGTAATCATCTTGAGAATGTTTGTCTCTATGAAGTACTGCAAAGCTATACTTTTAAGATGAACATTACAGAAGATATCAATAAAGGAGTATATGCTGTGATTGGATTTGAAGGATGTCTGGTGAAACAAAGAAAAGGACATTTGATTAATCATCGAAAACTGAGTAGCGAAGCTCCTGACAAAAGGGAATTTTACTATTTAGCTCTTTTGCAACTCTTTAAGCCATGGCGTATAGAACAGGAACTACTTGGAGATTTTCTCAGTTATGAAGATTCATTCAACGCATCAAAAAATACTATAGAATGTCCTGTTTTTACTAATTATCTCCAAATGTTGAACGAGGAAATACAGCAAGAAGCTACAATTGCAGCAGAGATTGCTAGAGACAGTTCTCAAGACAGTCAAAGTTCTGCTTCGTTGAGTCAGGATCCACTAGGAGGACCAATTATCCAAAATGAAGCAGCCACTGCCATGGATGAGGTGGAAAGAGCAATGGAACAAAACTCAGGAGGATGTAATAAACATAGAAGAATTGGAAAAACAACTAAATGTTGAGCAAAAACAAATATACGATGAAGTGACTGAGCAGATTGATCATGGTTTATGTCATGAGAAAAAAGAGTGCTCATGTACGTCATTTAAACCTGTCCGACTGTAGGTGAGTCGAGAAGCAGGAACTAATTAATGCAATTACAACTTATCTACAGAAAATAACTGAATCGGCACTCTCTTGTGTTGTTACCGCTCCAACTGGGTTGGCAGCACATAACATTAAAGGGATTACTTTATATCGTTTATTGATGCTGCCAGTAGAGCACGAAAATAAATTAGAATACCACAAGCTATCTGGAGAAGCTTGTTGTGAAGTTTCCAGAGTCCTGAAAAAAATGAAACTTCTCATTATTGATGAGGTAAGCATGGCATCACATGTAATGCTTGCCTTTGTGCATTTAAGAATGCAACACATTCTTAAAACAGAGTATGATGTGTCATTTGGAGGCAAACACATCATCGTTTTTGGAGATCTACTACAGCTAACTCCTGTGAAAGGACAACCAGTGTTTAAAACCGTTACACATGAAGATACCAGAAAGTGCCTGGGAAGCATTGGAAATGTTAATATATGGTTATATTTCAAATATACAGAACTAACTCAAAATATGCAACAGGCAAAGGATGCTGATTATAATAAAAGTATTCTTGAAGATATAGGAATTGGAAAAGTGAGTGAACATGGCAAAGAAGCGTTACAGACACGATTACTTTCAAATTTGTTTCCAAAGGGAAATGTTGGTGCAGAGAATATATATAGAAAAATTGCAGAAAATAAATCAGTGATGTGCTTGATGCCAACTCTGCAAGAATGTGCAATCTTCAATGAAAAAATGTTAAAGTTAGAAAATCAAGAAATTATAAAATTGGAAGCTATTGTTGGAATAGAGCATGAAGGAGCTACTATTATTTTGTCAGAAAAGTGAAAGTCAAAATTGGATTCTTTAGACAAATCAATATCTAAAACGGCTGGTTTAGAAAATACGACGTCATTTAGATGTGGAAAGATGTTTAGTAAATGGAGCAATGGGTCATATTGTTGATTTTGTGAATTACCCAAATAGAGATGATATTGAAATTATTAAAATAAAATTTGATGAAATTGAAGAAGTACAACAATTGTGTCGTTGTTCAACTCAATTTTTCTTGTAAAAGATTTATATGTCCGCCGAAAAGAGTTTCCTGTTTGTTTGGCATATGCAGTGACTATTCATAAATCTCAAGGTGTAAGTGTAGATAGTGCTTTGGTGAATATTGGAAGTACTGTGTTCAAGGAGGGTATGGCATCTGTTGCTTTATCTCGAGTCAGAACTTTATCTGGATTATATTTGATTGATTTTGATGAGACAAAGATTAGCGCAGATCTAAATTGTGTGAAAGAGTATAATAGGTTAAGAAGAGAATATGCTCCAAATTTACCTCAATATCCTTTATTTGAAAAGGTTGTGGTAGGTCGAAAAAGAAGATTTAAGAAAAAATTTAGTGAGGTTGTAGAGAAAAGAAAAAAATAGATGATCCAGTAATTGCAAGCAAAAAGAAAAAGGATAGTATTGAAGAGGTTGTTGGAGTTCAGTTTGAAAACAATTCTGGTGTCAACTGCTATGCTAATGTAGTGGTAAATGTTGTTTTTCCTTCAAACTTTACAGCAACAGATTGTTGAAAATCAGGATCAAAGATTTTGTTGTTTGTTGAATTCTGTCTTTGAGAAATGTAGCAGTGATAAAACAAAAATAGAAAGTGTTTCTGATATTCGAAATGTTTTAGGCATATGTTCTGGAGTAAATCAATTTTCGCAGAATATTCAGCAAGATTGTCAGGAATTTCTTATGTATATGCTTGTTGTATTGCAAGATGATGGTACAGATATTGAAAATATATTTGGTGTTTCTTATAAATGGCAACATGACTGTGATAATTGTTCGTTTTCAAGTAGTACTGAAATAGACACTGAAAGATTTATATATTTGACATTACCAGACTGCAAATCAGTGACTTTTAATAATCTAGTTAGAGAAGCAAATTAAAACATGGTCTGTACCCAATGTAACTCAGTAATGTTATCAACATTATTTATACAAAGATATGGATAGTATATAATTTTAATGCTTCAACGATGCAGACCTGTTGGAACAAAATGGACAACTTTTAATTAAAAAGTTTGTGGCTTCTCAAATATCAATTTCAGGAAGAACTTTTGTAACTGTAGCAATTATTTTCCATGATGGGTCTTCTACAACATCAGGACACTATACAGCTTATTTAAAATGTGCAAAAGGCTGGACTCATTGTAATGACACTCACTTGACTTTTAAACAACGTTTGCCTTTTGACTTACCAAATTCTTACCTAGTGTTTTTACAACCCAAATTTTAGGGATAACAATTGGCCTAGGAAGATTAGTGCTGTAAAAAAAGGTTAATCTGCTGTTGAGAATTACTTTGTAAGTGAGGGTGATCAAGATTAAAAAAAACGTATACACATGACTTGACGTGCGCGCTCGGGTTCGCGCACGCGGTGCGCGCACGTCGCATCAAAATGGCATTTTACCCGTTTTTCATAAAAGTTTCTAAACGTGAAAAGGTGGCAAGGAAGAGACTCCATGACCCCCTAGGCCTTCTCAGGGGGTCCCTGAAGAACCCCGACGGGAAAAAAACACATTTTTTTAAAATAAATCGCGAGGTGCGCGCATGGTGCACGCACCCCTGAAGCAAAAGTCACTCAAAAACAATAGTGGACAACGTGAAAATGAGGCAGGTTAGAGACTCCCTGACCCCCTAGACCTTGTCAGGTGGTCCCTAAAGAACCTATGGTTTTTTCAGTGAATATATATATATATATATATATATATATATATATATATATATATATATATATATATATATATATTCAAACCAGTGCAACCTCCCAGGCTCCAACCGTAGCGACCAGGAAAATCACGCAGTTCCAAACAGCTTTATAGTAGGCACAAGTTTATTCACGAGCTGAACCAAACAATCTGACGCGTTTCGGGCATCCGCCCTTGCTCACAGACAGTCAGTGTTGGGAATGGCCACATTTAAATATACTTAGCCCCACAGTGAAAGTGCATTTTTTTCTCTATTCAGTACCACGTGATAACTGACATAGAGGACAAACTATCAATACTGCTTTGTGTGGTCTGTTTTCCAAACATTTTGCAAATTATTCAACCTAATTTAAAGGTAAAATACCGGGATAAAATCCATACAAATTGTGACTTTTAAAAAGATATATACATATGTAAATATATACATATATACAATTCAAAGGAATGATGGAAAAAAATGTAAAGCCTAAAATGCATACATTCCATCATAACCAATACCAGCAGATAATGCCCTAGCAAATATCAATGTGCAAACTACGCAATAGAAAACTTGATGCATAATTTCAAATATCCATATAAAGACAATACAATAACAGATATATGTGCAACAATATGCATGTGCAAAATACGCAATTTTTTGTAAACATTACTCATATCATTCCGTCATAGTATGTGCAAATAATGCAATATGTAAACATATGACTCATAGCAGCATAATGATAGGGCAAGGACTGCATGGTATAGAAAGTCACAATTCATAATCATTGCAAATGTAGAATATATTGTGGATAAACCAAACAGCCTATTGTCTAAGTCCTCAAAAATAGAAAGTGCTAATCCCAAAGAAAAAGAAAAATGCAAAAAATAATACAATTATATAATGATCAATCACCATGAAACACACTAAAAAATGAAAAAAGATTTAAGTGCAGAACCCAACTAAGGAGATTTAACATACTGTGTGGGGGTGGGCGGCAGCCCAATGCAGCTCCAATATAAAATACGTATACGGACAAAAGAAAATACAGAATTAAATTACAGAAACACATGTAGATCGTCTGTATTATTCAGTCCATTGGGGGATCTGCTATCTAGCTCCAGAATATATTGGGATTCCAACCTCCTCAACATCTTATCCCTATCTCCGCCCCTTCTTGGTTTCGCTATTGCAGAGATAACAAAGTAGAACAGGCACTCCAAATTGTTGTTATGAACGGCCTTGAAGTGCCTGGCCACCGGGTAGGCTGGGTCATTATTTACGATCGCTCGTAAATGCTGGAGGATTCTCACATGTACAGGTTGCCGTGTACTCCCGACATATCTCAATGAGCATGTACAAGTGAGAACATAGATAGCAAATTCTGTTTTGCAATTGTATTGACCCTTGATCTGAATTGGGTCAGGACTGAAAGGCGTGTAATACTGCCGTGTACTTTTGCCAAATTTGCAAGCCCTGCAGGAGGTACAACGTGTAAAGCCTGATCTTAATTTCATCCATTCCTGTTTTTTCCTAAGTTCAGGAAATTCATGGCAAATATGGGACTTCAGTGAAGGGCCCTTCCTGAAGGTCACCAAAGGGACATCTGCAAGTTGAGGTTTGAGAACAGGATCAGTTTTGAGGACCGGCCATCTCTTGGTTACAATAGATCTAATCTGTCTGGCCTGTCTACTGTATGAGGTTATATATATATATATATATATAACATTTTCATTTTACAAAATTAGCATTATGTTAATTAAAAAAAGACAATATATATCAAATATAAAATTAACATATATCTATATATGTTAATTTATCATATCATATCATATTTTTATACCAAAAAAGATACATTTTATAATCCGACAAATAACTTAGCCTAGATTATGTCACTGGCGTGTATTAGTAAAATAAGGACATAACAAGGTTAAGGTTACTCAACAGGTTACTACAAAATATTTTCTTAAATAAAAAAACAATAAAAACAAGGGGCTGTGCTGTTTTTTAAATGCTTGTGATTGATTTCTCAAAATTGTGTTACATCTAAACAAAAATACAAAAAGAAACAAACACATGTTTCTTTTTGCCATTTTTGTATCCATGCAGGTCAACTCCCATCAGAAGAAGAAGATTTTAAAGGAAATTGCCAAGAAGGTGAGGACCCTGTGGGTCTATGAGCGTCCAGTATATACTGTCGCAAGAGATGGGAGGACCTCCGATGCTGGACCAAGAAGCGAGCAGAAGTGCAGCTCAGCAGGTCCTACCAACATTCGAAGCATGTGCATCGCACTGTGAGCCCCCTAAGGGCCTGCATACTTGCAGGGGACTATCCCCAGCTGGATGGGCATCTGAAAGCAAGACAGCAGCATTAAGGGGGTACATTTTTTTGTTTTTTATTTTAAATAACATTTTTTTGTTACAGCATCAAAATTTGGCATCATCGTAAAGGTTAACATATGACCAATGCACAAGAAGAGTTCTTAAAGTGTACATTTGGCACAAGGTGCTTCATGTGGTTTTTTTTTAAACATGATAAAAATGACACCAAAATATTTTTGATCACTTACAAAGGACCATTTCGAGCAGACACATGCCTTTCTAAAATAATTAAACATGATTTTGTTACATTTTATAAGACACTGTTGTACTTAACAGGCCAGAATTTTTATTTGTGATGCCCTGTCACAATTATGAAGGATGTTATGTTCTCCCTATTACAAGTGACATAGCATAACATGCACTTATGATACAGTGGATGTTTCAAAATTCACATTTGTGAGTTAGTATTATAAACAAACAATATTAAACATGTGGTCCAAAATCACTAAAAACATAATATTAAATGGATAACATTTTGACTCAAAACATAGTAGAATTATGATTTTAATTTAAAAAAACATTTATTTTTGTTTAAAATTACACTTTTTCTAGCATCCCGAAGTTTTGCCTTACTGGGGCTACATAATGATTAATTGAAATGTCAAACTTTAAGTGATCGTGCCATTTTATGGCTCTGCTTAGGAGCTGCCAAGATGACCTTGGCAGCCGCATGGAAGAAAATGACAGCACCCTCTATTACCGAATAGCATGCCAGGCTGTGGCAAGTGTTAACAATGAAATGAATGGCAGACATACTGTTAGATTCCTACAAAAATGTTGAATATAAATGGGGACCACTGGTTACTTTTCTTTTAGAAGACCTACCGCTAACTGCCTGTCCAACCCACACGACAGCTTTAAATTTCTTTCAATTTTGACCCGCCGATCAGCTTGAGGAGCATTTACAAAAACTGCCCAACCCAGCTGGTGCCTCTTTATCTGGTGTATTTAACGATTATCCTTCTCATCTGTATTTCCGCATGACTTGTTGTTTGTTATTTGTTTGGGGGCAGTGGGTTCAGAGAGCACCATACTTGTTTCTCAATTGACCAGCTGACACTGTAAAATGCACTTATGTGGGAAAGTTTTTATTAAGCCATGTCATAAGCACCTGTATCACTAGCACTCTGTTGTCATGTAAAATGGCTTATCTCTAATGTAGCAAAACACATGCAGATGATGGACGAAGCGCTGAAACTTTTCAGACACTCACCCCCAGTCACAGATCTGGGTTGAATCCATCATCATTCTTTAGCTCACTTTGCCACCTCAGTTCAGACCACCTCAGTTCAGACCCAGCTATTTGTAAATCAGTCTTGACCCTGTGCCTCTTTGGAACAGTCCAGCCCAAACTGCCAAGCCATGACTTCCCTGAACCCGAAACAGGCATCCTGGGACCGGTCTCTGGGTAACACCCTTCATCGGCCAGGCTAGCTTGAATCCAGTGGCAAAGTGAGCAAGGGACCCACGTCTGAGTATACCCCGCCAACTTAGGGCAGTTCGGGCTGGACAGTTACCATGGGGCACAGGGTCAAGACTGATTTGCATGTGCCTGCGTCCACACGGGACTGGCTTGGTGAGCAAAAAATTATGGATTTAGGCCCAGATCTCTGTACTGGGGTGAATATATGACATTGTTCTGCATTCTGTCCATCAATTGTTCTTTTTGCATTTATCTCTAATGTATGCTGTCATCATGATATGTACTGGGGAAAAGTTCAGTAAGCAAAGTTTGACAAACAAAATGACATGCGTTATGTAAATGTAAATGTAGTATACTTGTAAAGCGCACAGCTGCCCCAGCAACGGGGCGTCCCGGCGCTGTATAACTCTGGGGAACCCGTCCTGGCTTTCCCTGTGGGATGGTCCCTTGCTGGGAGTCCCCAAGGTGGAGCCAGGCATCCCCGGAATTGGTGGGGCCGTTGTGGAGATTAGGCAAGCTAATGCCCAGAGTTGCCGAGTGGAACCCCTGATTAGAGTAAGCACCGAAGCGAGGATTATCGAGTCCGCTAACCAAGGTCCACAACCCTGCCGCGTCGGGAATTGAACCCTGGTCCCAGGCTGACTTCTGCTCTCAGGCCTGCCGCCTCTAACCAGTGAGCCACACTACTCATGATACCTTACTCATTTACAAATGTGCATGTAAGCCAGTCTTTTTATTGTTAAATTAACTCTATAGGCACACATTTTTTTAACGAAAGACAGGAATGTGAATACATTAGTAACAGAGTAACACATACCAAAAAACATTATTATTATGTCCCTTGTTATGTCCAAATTTTCAGACCACTCCCCTGGAGAACTTGTCCGCAGAGGCGATGCTGGACCCAGCTTACTCCCAACACAGCGCCCGACCAAGGAATGTAATACCTCAAATCAGACGCTGTCCCAGAAGGGAGGGGGGTCGAGATAGATCAACAACAAAAGAGATAATGACTGTACCTCTGGAGTGTTGTCTGGCTCACTGCTATGCACAGAACACCCATAATTTCCCTTTTGGGAAATGCGTCTTCTAGGGTGCTAGAAAAAAACAACTAGGGAGAAGGAACATAAATCACATTAGTCATTGTGTGGATAAACATCATCATCTTCTAGCAAACACTAGGTAATGAAAATACTTACATAATAATTGAAACACTAAAAACGTGTTTTGATGACCTCTTGTGGGAAGGAGACACGCCACTCTTATATTGAGTCCTTAGTTGCAGTACTAAGTCTCCCTATTAAGCATATTACACTATATGCTTCACAAGAATTATGCTTTGTCTTTCAGCTTCACTGTTCTTTCCTTGTTTTTTGTTCATGGGAATGTCTCTTGTGCTCTCAATAGCGTTGTCATTTAGTTCAGGTATTAATGCGCTAGACCCGGAGTGTTGCAGGCTTGAAATGAATAGAGTCACGAAGAAAACAAGAATAGTGCACTAACTTTCCTCTCTTTCCTTTGCTTTTCTCTTCTTTCATTCAAAAGTTCCAGGTGCTGATGCCTCCAGGTCAGAACTGGAGATGGAACTGACTTTGAAGGCGATTTCCAAAGCAGAAAGTATTGGCGCAGATGCTCAATGGTAGGTCTTGTTTTAGATGCCGGGATCAGGGGAGATCCGATTAGCAACTCAGAGAAGTCTGCTGAGCACAGGTGTCACAGGCCAGGCAGGATACTAGAAGAGGGAGGAGTTTGGGGTCCAGGGAGATAAGAGAGAGTTTCTTCTTGAAAGGAACAAAGGCAAGTGCCCAACTAGGGTTTAACTGGAATATTTATAAGTGGTTCAACTGTTCTGGAAGGGCACGTGGTTAATTATAGTTCAACGGTTCCATGTTCTATAAGGTTACAGGTTTAACTGTGACTCACGGTTTCCAGAAAGTACTTGATTTCAGGCACCTGGATAATTGCCAACACAAGACGCATGATACAATTATAAGCAACTGCAGCTGGAAATACTATGGGCCTTTTTACGATTCGGTTGGAAAGCATTCCGACTGACTCTTTGTCAGAATCGTTTCTGACCGACTCGGATTCAGGGAGTCCGGCCAACCGATTATAATGGTTCCGAACACTGACCAACAACACAGGCTCCCATTGAAAAAAAGGGTGGTTGTGGAAAACCTTCCACCCATTGGCGGGCACCCCAGGGTGCCTGCCACACTGTGCATGGTTGGAAAGAAGTGTCCCCTGGGTACCCCCACGGGCCCCAACTGGAGGCCTCTGGATGAAGAGAGCCTATTATGGGCCCTAAAGTCAGTTTCCGACAGCCGTTTCGTGTTGGACAGACTGATTAAGAAAGGTTGTCCGAATCCTACAACATAACATGTCGGTCAGAAACGCAGTCCATAGACCTGTAGGATACGGCTCCGATCAACTCGGAGTTTCTGAATGCTGGACGAAACTGAGTCAGAAAAACTGAACGGTTACCTTTCCTTTGTAATCTGTTGGTCGGATATGTTTCCGAGTCGGTCGAAAAGATAGGTTCCGACACAGGTTAGGAAAATCCGAAATAAGTTTGGAGCCTTTCTGACCGACATCGTAATCGGCTCCTAAACGTGCATGTGACACAAAAAAATAATTAACTAAGGAAACAAGCCTCAAATAAACATGAGGATAATTACAAACATGTGGAGCTTGGTACAAACATGAGGATAGTCACAAACATGGGGAGCATTAAATCATGCTAGAATTTGATAGCTGGAAATTCCTACACATATATGTTGGAGTATCCTATCTGAAAAACTCAAAATTAGGCACACAAAATTACACATTTAGAAATATTTGAAATGCATTAAAGTGATTTTTTTATTGTAACATGCATATTGATTTTTAAATTAAATGTGTTTAAAATGTGTTTAAAAAATTACTGCAATGGTGTACCAATTTTTGACTAAACTTAAAGCCAGAATGGATTTTTTTTTATTTTCACAATCGTAAAAAAAAAAAAGTGAGATATTTTAGAGATTTTTTTTTTGTATTTGTACTAAAGTGGACTACAAACGTATCAAGTCGTATGTATTTACTTATGCTGTAGACGTAATTTAAAACTCAAAAAAGAATTACTTTCGAATTTCTTCAACAGTATAAGTAAATACATAGGGTGTGATAAATTAAGTACTAAATTTGCCGGTAGAGTGGGCAGGAAACCAATAAGGGCCCTCCTAAAGATTTATCAAGAAAAATGTTTCTCCAAGGTTAGGTATGGGAGCGAGATATGGGGTCATATTGAACTTGTGGCCTTGCAGAGTGCTGAGAACTCATTCTTATGAAGGGTCGTCTCTGTTCCACAATGTGCAATGTACCCCATCCAGTGTTGTACACAAGGACTTGGGGATGTCTTTCCTTGCTGATGACCTAGCCTTCCGCCCTTTGCCCTTGTAGCTTAGAATTTGGTCCAAGCAGGAGAACTCACTTAGTACAGGCATCATACGGAACAGTCTCTCACTCGACCATTCCTAGCGCATCTGCTGGCTCCAGTATATAAGGGTTTGCCTTACCAGGCTTGGAAGAGCTGACCTTTATACGAACCCAGAGGGTATTTGCAAAAGGGACCTCGCCTGGGTCAAGGAGGGTTTTTTAAGAAACTGTCACCACGATAAAGAGGATAAAGAGTTGTGTAAACCGAGTGTGTGAAAACATGTTATATTGAAAACTGTGCCTACCATTGAACCTTATCTTCTAGTGCTTAAAAGTACCTATGAACAGTTTCTATTGACGAGGTTTTGGCTCGATCTCTTTCATTATTTATTAGCATACCCCCAAGGTTCTCACAGAGGTCCGTACCTCATGCCCTGTGGCTTCGACGGAGAGTCTCCTCAAGACATGATGCACTTTTTAATGTTTTGTAATTTTTATGTCGTACCCAGAAACCTATTTAATATCCCCATTTGAAAACATTTGGGTTTTAGGAGGGTAAGACCAGCTTTTATGTTTTTTACAACTTCTCTCTAGCGATTATGTTTTGCACACCCTTAGTTTTTTACGGGATGCCATTAGACTTAGGAACAGTTGTGACTGATATCTGTTTTGAATACTAGATAATAATCTTTATTCGGCAAATTTGATCACCATAAAAGAATACATACACATAAAAACTTTATACTTTATCAATTCTCCCGCTAAAACTTTAAAATGCTACGGCATATAAGAGGAAAGTTCTGGGTTTAAGGAATGCACCACAGTCACTAGCTTACTACAACGGTTACAACATCAAACCGTTGGTTCCCTAAGATGCAGTTTCAGTAACCGTGAGCGCGTCACCCACACACTACCCCGAAATTTTGCCACCCCGCATATCATGAAGGTGGATGATGAATCTGAAGAAAGTACACGTAGTGCCTGACTGTGACACCTCAACCCCAACTCCCTGCACACAGGTTTCAGCCAGATTTTCCGGGCCACTTTGTTGGCAGGGCAGGCAAAGAATAAGTGGGCCACAGTCTCCTTGGGTGCTGCACAGCCTGGACACGAACGCAGTGGGGCACCAGAGTTGGACCACCTCGCCGTGAAGTCATACACCGGGAGCGTCCCATACCTCAGTTTTAGATATAGCGCTCTATCTAGGGGTTTGGTTATCAGGTCGAGGAAGGGTTCCAGTTTTTTCACCCATTTAATTTGCAAGAATTGCTCCGTGAGTGAACCTCCATCCAAACCCCTCAGTGCCTCACTCTGTACCCAGTCCCAATATAGTTTTTTAATCATTTCCTTGGGCGGCGGCGTTTGAGACTCCCAAGCATCACTTAGTCCTAATTTGAGAACCAGGTTTCTCACATTATTCAGCCATCCTATTTTATTTCCAGTGTCAAGCAGAAGAAGATCATCCAACCCTGCAACATATTTAGCAAGCTCCTCAGTCCTTCTTAAACGGGTCCAGAAGAGCAATGGGCGTAGTCTTACCAAATCCTTAAGGGCTCTTCTGCCCAAATCTAGTCTCAAGGGGATCAATGGTGTGGAAGCGGGGAGAGCCACCACCTTCCTCAGAAAACTATTTTCTGCTGTGGAGAGATCTGACACATTTTCGAACCCCCAGAGCTCGGAGCCATATAATGCCGCCGGGAGAATCTGACCCTCATAGATCGCCATGGCCGGGGAAACGGGTTTACTACATGACTCGCGGAGCTCCCTCAAAGTCACCCCAGATACTCTTTGGTGACTGAGTAACATTTTGGCCAGATGGTCCTTCCAAGTCATTCGACTGTTAATGCGAACTCCAAGATAGTCAAATGAATCGACCATATCCAGGGGGCCCCCGTTAAGGAGAAAGTTATTTCTAAATCTTTTGATGGGGGGAAAATGCCATCAGTTTCGTTTTCGAGGTGTTGATAATTAAGCCTCTATTAATACAGAAGGAGCTAAATCGGTCCAAGAGTTTTTGCAGACCCACTGGGGATTTGGAGATCAATAGGGTATCATCGGCGAAGAGTAGGGTGGGGATTCTTTCCCCCGCCAGGGATGGGGCATCCGACTCTTCCCCTTTCAGAAGGTCCACCACTCCATTCACAAATAGGGAGAAAAGAGTCGGGGCCATAACACAGCCCTGGCGTACTCCTCTCCTAACCGGGACCCTATCCGTTAACTGTCCCTGGGATCCCCATCTGACCCTCGCATAGTTCTCCTCGTGGAGCTTTACGATTAGACTCAGAAGTCTACTAGGAAATCCCATCTCTCCTAGGATCTCCCATAATTTAGCCCGAGGGACCAGGTCAAAAGCTGTCCTGAGATCTATGAAGGCCATATATAAACTGCCTTTCTTGATGGTGACTGCCTTCCAATAGATAACAAAAAAGCGAAAGACCTGGTCCATCGTGCCTACCTTCCTTCTGAAGCCCGCTTGAAGGTGGGAGAGAATACTAGCCTCCTCCATCCAATCGTCTACCCTTGAGATGATGACCCTGCCGACCACTTTCTGGATTATATCTATCAAACTGATAGGTCTGTAGTTCGCAGGATCATCTCTTGCCCCCTTCTTGAACACTGTTACCACCTCAGCCCCCTTCCAGGAGTCTGGCACCGGGTGTCCCCTGGCGATCAGGTTCATAATTGTGGCGATTAAGTTAGCCCAAGCCAATGGTTCCGCAATCAGCAGGTCCCCAGGGATCCCATCCGGACCGGCCGCCTTCTTGGGGGTTAACCGTTTAATCGCCATCGCTGCTTCGGTGGCAGTAAATGGGAGTTCGTCCGCCCCAGAGGTATCCCCAACGCTAAAACTAGCTACCCCAGGGCTGTCCAACTCTTCATTACCACCGTATAAACATGAGAAGTGATTAAACCATTGCTGGCTGGTTATGTGAGCTGCTAATGGTTGCGATTTCCCCTGCCTGGCTCTGTTAATTAGATCCCAAAACAGGTTCGGGTTCCTCCTACAGCATTGGATAGGTCTTGCCAGTGCTGTTCCTCCCACTCCTGTTTAGCCAGCGATAGTGCTTTCTGGTAGTCCTTCCTGGCCGCTCTAACCAGCAGAGGATCCCCAGAAAGCAGGGCTTTTGTCAGATTTTTCCTTTTGCCCTTACACTGGACTGAGTACCATAGTTTATTTGAGATGGGAGGTGTAACAGTTTTCCTATGATTTTTCCCTTTGGAGGTAAAAAAATGGCCAACTTGATCAATTGTAGCTTTATAAATTGAGTCAAGGGAAATGTGAGGAAGCGTACTAGTCTGGATTTCACAGTCCCAAACCACCAGATCAGAATTCAGGCCCTCCACCAGGGATTTAATCGTTCCTAGGTCAACCTCCTTGAGGTTAGCTTTGTCCCATTTCAATCTGCGGTTGTTATTGCATGGGATGATCTCTTTAGTTGTCTTTATGGGGGCATTCACTCTCTTATCTTTAAGGCTGCCCCAGTTGAACTTACAACACAAGGGGTTATGGTCGCTATCCTGACTTGGGAGCACTTCCATATCAATAAGGTCTGCCCACAAACTAACATCCATTAGGATGTAGTCAATTCGGGACGGCCCAGTAAGTCTATTGATAGTCAGTGCACCTGCCCGGTTGGATAGAGTCCTACCATTGAGGGCTCTCAGCTTATGATCCCTAGTTAGTGCATTGATTTGGATAGCCCTAGCTGACCATTTGTTAATAGAGGGCAGGGATAGGGTTGGAATGGACCATTTTAAATCTTCGTCTTCAATACCCAGGGGGTCATCTCCGAAGAGGGGTTCAAACGTACAGTTGAAATCCCCCCCCACGATGGTTTTTGCTGATGAAGGGCAGTTAGCTAAGGCTAAATCCAGAGCAGATAAAATTGAGGAAGCGCCGTCCCCAGGTGCCCCTCTGGCATACACGTTAAATAAATCAAGCCTACTTCCCTCTGTGTTTCCTCTAGAAGAGAGGTGGAGTATATCACTACACTCCATATTGTGGCGTTTGACCTCCCAGTCTAGGTCTATTTTTATCCAGACCATGAGGCCTCCTGCCGGTCTGCCCTTCCCTTTACTTACTGCTGGCAAAAAGTATGTGGTGTACCCTGATTTATTTAAGGGTATTAGACTCCAGGTCTCCTGAAACAGACAAACATCGAACTTCTCGATGAATGTATGCCATTCCCTTATATCTAACTTCCTTTTTAACCCCGCTACGTTCCAGGATAGCAGGTTTATTACCCGTCGACCATAGGACACTTTGGCATGAATCCCCTTTATCACCTCCTCAATATCCACTGCGGTCGTGCAACTACCCAACTCCTGGTCCACGGGATTGGGATTTGCTGGGCAGCTAGCCATACTGGCCGTACTCCCGGCTACCGGGGAAGCCTCAATGACAATATTAGTCATGGAAATTTGGGATAAGGGTGATCTTACTTGTCCTGTGACTATACTGTCACAAAGTCGTGGAGCCTCCTCACCAGGGAGATTACTTCTCTCTCCCCTGGGCACTAAACATCAATCGCAATCTTCCAGCCCAGAGAGCTGTGAAAACCGATTGTAGGTGTCCAGGGGGTAAAGGGTCTGAGATGTTCCATCCTGGTGCCGTGATTCGTTGTGTGCCTATAGGGCACCATGGACCAGGCAGGATGGTGATCGCCCACCAAGGCAAAGTGTTGGCCATACTGAGGGAAAATATTGTTATAAGGCAAGATAGGGGGGGGCCTATGGGAGTGGCGATTATTTGGATAATTAGGAGCAAGGGCCTCTGACCTGGGGTAAAAGTGCGTTAAGGCCCGAGGAGTGATACGAGTGTCCCCGTTTCCAGGTGGCCAATTTAGGATATAATCCACAGCCCGAGGGTCTCTAAAGTTGACCACCACTAGGTCCCCCTCTATATCTTTATTTCTGCTGCCCAGCCAGTTAATCCGTCTAACATGTACTATATCCCCATCTATATTGGGTGCTATGGGCCTATGTGTCCTCAACCAGTGGATAATTTTATTTTTAAGATCAACATGCCCCTCCTTCTTGTTTTCAGCTAATGGGGGGACCCCAGTCAGAACCACCACAAAGGGCACTGCTTCTGGGGGAATCTCCACTTGTGGCACCTTTTTCCGTAGGTCTCTGATATATCTACCTACCCCTTGATCGTACTGTTTATTACTTCTCGGGCCCATTGAGACTATCTTTTTGGGGTCGCCTCCTGTTTCAGTTGCTGGTATGATTGAATGTTTAGGAGGAGGTGGATTTTGGGAACGAGGGTCGACCCTACCCGGTGACTGTGGCTTGTGTTTGACCGGCTGAGATGGGGCAGTTGGGGTGTTAGACACAGTAGTAGTAGGGAGCTTGGCCTGAGCTGTGGAATGCGCCACCCCACTCCCCTGGGCTTTGGTCCGAGTGGCCATGCTGTTTATAGCAGTTTCCAAAATGGTCAGTCTAATTTCAACCTTTTTAATGGACTCATTAATAGGTAAAAGGAGAGATCTCAGCAGAAACTCCAATTCCTATTAATGAGGGGGGAGATGGAGTATCTATTGCTATAGTCCCAGCATTTATGTCAGGAACCACAGCCTGTGCAGCTGCTTCAGATGAACTGTTTTCCAAAGGTGGTACTACTACTGGTGGGAGATCCAGCCCTTCTACTAGGGCACTCTCAGTTTGGTCGAGGGGTTTTAGCCCTTTACCAAAATCAGAATGCAGGATTTTGGCCTTACCTGGTGCCTCCCTTAGTTTCCTCCTTTTTTTACTTGGCGGTGGGCGGTGAATCTGGGCAACAACTAAGTGCTTAGGTTTCTGTTTCCTAGGCTTGGCTGTGACAGCGGTGCAACCGGGGCTAAAGGTAGGGGGAACAATTATACTATTGTCCGAGGGCAAACAAGGTGTGGATGAAAAGTCACGAAGCAAGAGGGGAACACCTTCTTGACTAGCATTATCCCCATTTTGAATACTATGTATTCTGCTAGTGTTTTGATTATTTGGATCTTGGTACACCTGTGAATTTGTGCTGTATGATGATATTTTGTATTTGTTTGACTTTTATGGTTTTATCCTTAAAGCCGAATAAAGTTTATTGATGATGATGATGAAGTACTGAATAATAAATCAAATTTTAACATTTAAAAAATACTTAGGTTTAGTTAAAGTAAGTTTAACCATTGTGAAATGACCCAAATAACAGTCTTTCATTTTATACAAATATTAGTACAGCATAAAGTAAAAATGAACATGCATTGATTTATATTTCTATTACTTTAAATACAAGATGTATCAGCTGTTTCTGCCTTGTACACACAATGTACAAAGGGATTTTTGTTCAATAAATAAAAACCATTCAGAAGTGTAAAACAGTTCCCGGAGACGATTGAAAATAGTTAAGAAAAATGATCAAAACTAAATTAGGAGCAATAATAGAAAATTAGAAGACTGGGAGCACATGGTTATGAAGATGTTACCTATATGCAGTAGATGAAGATAAAAACAATCCAAAGTTTAAAAGCTTTGAAGCAGGTGAAATATACATTTTTTTAAAATGTTCGGTTATATTTACACAGATACAATAAAACTATTATATATGTGTTTACAGCATCTCCAAGAGCAGGCGAAGGAGATATTGGTCAAGAAGGCCGAGAAGCAGCTGGCCACCGATTGACACAGTGACATAGAAGGTGAGGGGACAGGAACAGAGGCCCCCACATCGTCATCTTCATCAGAGGTCTCCACAAGAGGCAGTCCCTAGTGGTGGTGGACCCTACTGGAACTTGAACAACCTCATCCTTGTCCACCACCCAGAGACACATCTCCACCCTCCTTCTTGCTCCCCCTCAGTTGGCCAAACCCTAACCCTTAAAAGGGCTGGGTTTTCCCTTCCCACATGCACCTCACCCCCTGCCCCTGTCAATCCAGCTGCGCTGAGTGAGGAGGCTATTGACCTATTACGCAGCATCTCTGTAGGCCAGACTGCAATAGTGAATGCCATCAAGGGCCTTACCTGCGGAATGCAATAAATGGTTGCATTATTGGATGCCATTCACAGTTCAATGTCTGGCATGCTGAGACTGCTTGCCAAAACAGAGGCTTCCTCACTCACCACAGCTTCCCAACCAGTCCAACCTTCTGCCCCAACTCAGGTTCCTTTCTCAACCCAGATCCAAACTCCCACCCCAATCCCAAGCACACTCACTTCTTTGCAGGCAACCACTCCAACAGATGCAATCAGCGCAATCTCACACACACATAAATACAAATAAACAAACAAACACAAATAACATACACACACTATTGAAACTATACCCAGAAGCACCAAGCACAACACCCACAACTACCACAACCACCACCACAACCACCACCACACTCACAAGCACCACAACCTACACCACAAGCATCACAACCACCACCACACCCTTAAGCACCACAGCCACAAGCACCACAGCCACACCAACCACCACAATACATTCATAAAAACCAACACACTCACAGGAAAGCACACCTAAACACAAAGCAACACCAACCAAAAGCAAATGCATGCAATCACCAGAATATCAAAAACCAGCCATAAAACACACATCCAAACATACACGACAAACACAACACCCACATGCAACTGCCAAACATACATACTCAAGCACCACAACCACACCAAGCACTGATGTTCAAGTTCAAATCAGTGCTCTGCCGGTCTGTCTGTTTCTTCAGTGAGGATTAATACAAGCTCCAGTAAGCCGTTTTCTATTTATATGCCCTTTTCTATTTATACCATTTGTCTCTAGTCAGATGTTTTCCTAACAGTTTAAAAGGATATCAGTTTGCCCCACAGGACCGCCTTGGAACTTCTCATACTGTCACTTGAGGCACAACTGGAGGTTGTTCTCAGTGAAGTGTAGCTCAGCTACTTCTCTGACTTTCGTTACGACTGCCTTGTCCCTCAGTAGCCATTGACCCAACCTCCTTTCACATCCTGTGTTTTTCTCTTCACCTTTAAGCACCACCCACAGTAGGGAAAGGTCCAAAATCCATCTGGCCAGAAAGCGTCCATCCCTGAATTAACTCACTCTGTGTCTGTGCATAGCAAAGTAGTCTGTTCATGACTGACAATGATGGACGTCTAAGTGAAATAAGTATTGTCATTCTTCCGAATGGTGGGTCGGCCAAATATCAATACATTTTAAGGCCTGCAAGACTGTGCCAAGTTGAGAGCCTGTCTCTCTCTGGTGTTCTGTCTAGGACTGTTGATAATATAAAATTTAAATCATCACCAGAGTCCCTTCTTGAAACCGTGCCAGTGGTGTTCTTATCTCTTCTATGGTTGATGATTGAAGCCTCGATGGCAGGTACACACAGAGGAGGTTCAAGTATTCCCCTCCATGTCCCAATTAAAGTGACGTACCTTCCTAGTGAGACAAGCGATTTCTTTGTCTCACAGAACAGAAGTGTCTGTCTCATTAGAATCAGTAAACCTCCTTGAAACTGATGAAAACCCTGAGTGTGCCCGCATCCTATATCCTCCCCTATTCAGCAACTTACAATGATTAAGTTTGAGATGCAACTCAAACTGTGTCTAGGCCATGATATTGAAACTATTCATCTCTTTAGTTTAGTGCCCAGTCCATTTACATTCCAAGACAATATATTTATGTGTGCATTTTGGTACGTCCTAGATGTGAAAACTGCCATTCAAAATGTGTAGGCTTTGTCCCTATGTGTCTCTCTACCTCCATCTGTCTGCATGGTTCTACTGATGTATTTTTGCACTCTAAAACTGTAACTACAACTGCGCCATATCTTTGTATTCTGGGCCCAAACTACCTGCATCCGTGCCACCCTGCGCTACTGGCCCAGAACTGCCTGCCTCCCCAATTTGCAGGAGGCCTTTTGCCTTCCCTTTTCTATTTACTTCAAGAGCATAGTCTACAAAGTGCTGTTTTATACTACTGGTAGACTTGTAGTTTGAATATACCTTCTATCTCTATCCCCAGTATCTAGTGGTACTCTTCTAGGCTGTAATGGAATTTCATATATCCAATATGTTTTCCTCATCTACGTTATTGATTGTGTAAACGACTCCCCACCCATCATCACACCCCCGCCCCTGGGTCCACTGCTGTTCTTATCCAGAAAATTCAGTTGATGGGATCCAAGCTCCCTGTTTATCCCCTCAGGTCTCTGTATGTTCTGGCTTATCCTCTGTTGGCATGTCCGAGTGTGGGTTGATTCTCTGCTTCCTTGCACCCTATTGCCCCATAATGGTGGCTGCTCAGTGGTTTATGTTGTCTCTGGAGATTGTGAGCATCCTTCTGTCCACTGCGTGATCGCTGAAGGACAACCTCTCATTCCTCCAGGTAGTCCCACACTTCCTCTGACGTCTGAAAGATTCATGTCTTACCGTCAGCCATTATTCTTAGTTTCTCCGTAAACATCACCATGTTCTTAATTCCCCGGTCTCATAGTTCTCTTTTGACAACATCAAAACATCATCTTTGTTTTTGGATGAGAAGTGTGAAATCAGGAAAGATTGATACTGTTGCATCCCCCTATGACTCCAGCGCCCTCTTCTTTTCTCTTCTCCACTCCATGGGTCCACTTCCTCTCCACAGAGAGCATGATGATTGCCCCTCGTTCTCAGATAAAGTGGGAAGGGCATGCATCAGGTCCATCACTAACTCCAGCAGATGTGATCCCTTGTATTAGTTCTGCGTTCTGGCCAGGCCACCTGGCTGCTGCTGCCATTTTTGTGTGTTGCCTGTGTCATGACTCTGTCACTTGGGACTCTTGCAGTCCTCTGGGCCGTGCCCACTCTAGGAGCTGCCTAGGTCACTGCCTCAATCGGCCTCAAATGCATCTCCAAAGTCCGATTGTGGCCTACCTGTCAGCACTCCATTGTATTCGTGCCATGCTTGTTCACTGTAAAAAATTTCTGTATGCATACTGGCGCGGTGGTGGGGGATTCCATTATGGGTGCAGGAGCTCTACCTCTTAGCAGACATTTTCTTCTACGCATAGCCATGCCCCCACCCCCGGGCACAGATCCTTAACCTGGCCAAACAGGACCCCGTCCTAGGCTCTAAGTGACATAGTGGGCTGGAGAACAGAGCTGAAGGCCAGGGGGCTTCCACTCCAGGGCAAGCCAGAGCAGGGCCAGACTGGGAACCAAAACCGTCCCTGGCAAAGTGCTCGGCCTGTTGTAAACTAATCTAGGACCCTAGTGTAACTTTTCCCGATTCATGCCCTTATATAGGTATACTTTGCCCTGTCCTTATATAGGCATAGAAAGCATTACCATATTTGGCCTGAGCCTTACAGCCCAAATACGGCAAGGCTACTTCCACTAAGTTCCGAGAATTCACAACGACTTCTTGGAAAAACACGCCTTCAGCAGCCAGGATCTTCCCCCTGCTTGAATATTAAGTTATCCAAGAAATCCTGGAGTTTTCTGGGAATTGAACCTTTGAGTGACGTTATTAAGTTCAATCATGCGTTAAACTCGGCACCTTCATGGTATAAATATGCCTACATTTGCCCAAACTAACACACAGTGGTTCTTGGAGCAGATCGACTAACTACTTGCCAGACACCCTGCAGCAGCAATTGCCGAAGGAAGCCGACCCTCCAGCAGACGCACTGAGAGACGCTGTTTCTTCTCTTGCCGAGAAATCCAGCTCCAGTGTTTCCAGCTTACCCTTGCGGGTATCTGGGAGATCGAGTCCTGAGAGAGAGATACAGGACCTCCTTCATTCTAAACCAAGGTAGGGAGCTGATTAGAACCTTAGAGAATTCTTGATTAGACTCTTGGCAGATTCTAGGCAAAGAATACTAAACTTAAAACTACTCCTAAACTTATTTCTTCCCTTGTGCTAGGCTTAGGTCAGGTACATCGGGGTAGGCGTATTTTAGAAGCACCAGTTGAGTGCTTTTAGCCATCTCTTTTATCATTGTATGTATTTTATGCATTTTATCTATTTAATGCAACTTATGGCTTAGAAACCATATCATGCTTTTACAGTACTACTTTATAATACTGTTTGTGTTATATGCCTTGTACTTTATAACCAGCATTACTATTGTAGCAGTACATTTCTCATGCTTGAGGTAGAAGACTGTTCAATAAATACCTTTTATTGAAAACGCCCGTCTCTCTAATTTCTCAGCACCTCTGGTGAAACTAAGTATACACGATTGACTGAGTAAAATAGTTATCTATTGTTTCCACGACTCTGAAGATTGATTTCTTATTCTTGGGAAACAAAGTTGTCATGTTATATGGTTGTCAGAAACGAATCCCTTCTTGTACTTTCGAGAAAGTTTCTAGTGACCTCTGAGCTAGCTGGCACACACATAATTAAGTCTAATATATTCGGCAGAGACCTAGTTGACTTTAGTCCTACGTCTAAGCTGCAGTATATATTATTCCAATGCGCAGAGCCTATTGGGAATATAGGAACTACACTACATGGCGCCCAACGTTTGGTAAGGCGATAATTTAATGCTAGATACTAGAGTAACTCAGTCGTGCCTTTCACACAGACCCCTTCCTCCTGTAAAAACTCCAAAAGACGTCTGGAGTGGGTGAAAGGATAATATCCGCCAAAACTGAGTAGGACGAAAAATCCTATGTATTAGTTTTTGGTTTGTTCAACTTTGAAGGATACAGTGTTCCAAAATATTTTGCACCTAATTTTTGTTTCCTTGAAACTTATTCTGCAAACACTCAGTCGACATAATGGTGACTAGTGACGAAGAATTAACTACGGCAGCCCAAGCGGCTTTAGATGTCGCTGCTGTCCTAGAGAATGATTCAGATGCTATACTGCTCTCGGTAAATGTAAGGAAAAGTATAACTTACAAGCTGATAAATAATGGAGTATCAACAAGAGGAGGCAGAGTAATCTTTGTCATAGAGGTACATGAATATCGGCAGACAGAGGTATTCTATTCATGGATTCAGTTTCCAGCAGCAAATGCAGGAACACGAGAGTTCCACTACTACAAAGCAGAGGAACCTCCAACAGATTATGTTCCTTTCGAGGACATTGAAATTCCATTAACTTACCAAGAGCATCAGCTCTGGTTTAAAGGTGCCCTAAAACATGAAAATCACATTACCAGGCTCGGTCCAATAGGCAGACCTGGAACTACATGGCCGGTACTAGCCAGCTATACACCACATCCAGACATTGAAAGAATGTCAGATGTAGAATTGTTAATACAGCTAAAACAGGTAATTAAAATACATAGACAATTGGTCCAATATGTCATGCGGACATTAACAGTCCAACCAGCTGTAAAAATTCCACAGCACACCCCTCACCAGGGGAACACAAATAAAATAACACCACAGACTATACCATCGGTCATTGGAAAGTTGCCTGCAAATAGGGAACAAATTCCATTTTGGTTAGCACAAAAAATTACTCAAATAGAGGCAGTATTTCCTGATAGTACACCTCATGAGAAACACAGGATTCTGACAATCTGTTTACCTATGGGGATTGCACCACACGTAGAGGATTGTGACACTTGGGCCATAGTCTTTGCTTCAATCTACACAAAAAAACATGGTGTTCCGTCCATGGCGGTAATACCAGATGTTTTAAAGCAGATTCTAAATGAACACGGTCCAGAACCAGCTTTAAATCTAGGTATGAAATTACTGAAAGATTTCAAACAGGTATCGGCTATACTACTAGCCAACATTAGAGGTGAAGCAGCATCAGTGGCAATCCGCCAGAAATTAAAAGAAACAGACATTAGTGAGCAACCATATGAGCTTGCCAGAATCATTGAAAAATCCTATGAAGAATTAGGTAGAGATAGTTTGGGTGGGAAACCACTAAAACCACAATTAACGGAAAATCCTGAAAACGTTTTTATTAAAAACAATCTCACTACTCCTATAAAGAAGTGGGAAAATAATAAACAGACACTTCCTAGAGAGAAGCTTTCTCAGTCCAGAGGAAGGTCTCCCCAACGGAGAGTTAGATCTCCTGAACAGGGAGGAATATCTCCCCAACGTGAGCCCTCTGAAAAAAGATATAACCTTAGAAATAGGGATACTTTAATAAAACCTGATAGATATCAAGATAATGACACACGTCCTTCTCGATATTTTCAGACTTCTTCGCAGAAATCAGAAAGAAGAGGACGGTCAGAACACAAAGCAGAATGCGTCAAGTCCAAAGACAAAGAACCCGTTCACCAAAGTAAAAAAAGCTAAATTTTCAAAAAAGAAGGTAGCAAGCATAAAAATTAAATATGCAGAGGATTCTGAGGACACAACTCAAGAACGGGGAATGTGCTCAGACAATGCTAGACAGCGCAGCAGAAGTGACCATAGCTCGCAAGATCCTGATGGATCATCTGGAGACAGTGGACTTGAATGAATACATTCAAGTTGAAACTGCCGACACCAGGGTTAGTACACCCCACAAGTTATATGAAATAACACTCCGGATGGAGGGGGACATAACTAGAAAAATAAAAGCTCTCTTTTGGGACAAGCTTTCCAAGGGTTATGACATACTTCTAGCTGAAAAAGACTGGCCACCGGTTGTTGTTAGGCAGTGCCCGCACAGCGAAGAAATGATTATGCCAGCCTTCTCAAATCACAATCCAATTCATAAAAAAAATATATGTGCAAGGAAATGGGCTGTAGCTCAATCTCCAGCATTATAAAAAAAATCATGTAGGATGGGATGAGGACTCTCAGTTAAAAAACCAAGCTACTGCTCAGAGAAAGTACCCTGTTAAACAGGAAGCTAAATAACAAGTCAGGGAAATTTTAAATCAACTTGAATATCAAGGGGTGATTGAAACATGCACCTCATCTATGAACAATCCTTTGTTTCCGGTCTCCAAGCCAGACAATTCATATCGTCTAGTTTTGGATTACAGACACCTAAACTCCTGTTGTAAAACATTCGCAGTACAAAATGCACATAGTGCTGCACTGATGAATAACATCGTGCGCAAAAAATATAAAACCACATTGGACATTTCAAATGGGTTTTTCTGTCAAAACATTGTACCAGAAAGCAGACACCTGACCACTTTCTCAATCTTGGGGACACAGCGACAATGTTGCCGTCTCCCCTAGGGATTCAAGAATAGTCCAGGGTTATTTTCAGCCAGAGTAACAGAGTTACTACAAATGTACGACGATGAGGCATTATCTTATGTCGATGACATCTATCTTACAGATGACGATTTGGATGTACACTTGAAAAGAGTGAACACCATAATACTTGGGTTTGCTTCTGAAGGGTAAAAATTCAATTTTAAGAAATCACGAATTGCCCACCTCAATGTCCTATTTTTAGGGTACGAGTTATCAAGTGAAGGCAAAAGACTGGCAGCAAACTTTCTTGAGAAGTGTGCGCTGCTTCAACCTCCAAAAACACTGAAAAACCTACAGTCAATTCTAGGTTTCCTGAATTTTGGTAGAACTTAAGTTTTGAATTACGCAGAAAGGGTTAAACCTCTCTATGAACTAATCAAACCAGATTTCAAACCAACTAATTGGACTCAAGCACACACAGAAATTCTGCGTTCAGTCCAAACAGACATGTTAGCTAAAAAACAGTTACAGACACGCGAAAACGTTCGCAATCTAGTGATCTGTGTCATTCCAGGAAAATGCGGATTCACATACCTGACCTTTAATGAAGGTGAAAAAGTACCAATCGCTTACAAATCACACTTGTACACACAAGCTGAAATGAAATTCTCATCAACAGAAAAAATTCTGCCAGTAGCAAAAGAGAGAGCTCTCGCACAGGGTAAACGTATAATGATCGTTACACCTGTACCTGCCTTAGAAGCAGTGACAAGAGCTAGCATTCCCAATGCAAAAGCTTTACATCCGAGATGGATTCAATGGGCTAAATCTCTTGCTGCAACAGATGTTGAATACCATTTTGACACTAATTTAAAGACACAAGAATTTCTCATATACGAATATGAATGTCCTCTGCCGACTGAAATTCTGCCTCTGGAACATTACGGATGTATAATATATACAGACGGATCAGCACAGCCCGCTATTGGGGGTAAACAAGCCTATAGTGCTGCATGCGCGATTGTTAAAGGTCGCTGGCGCGAAGGCAAATTCAGACCATTGGTCACTAAAACTCAATCACTCAGGGACTGTACAGCTCAGCGAGCTGAACTACAGGCTTTCAAGATGGCGCTTGAACATACCGATCGCGAATTCCCCATACTAATAGTGTGCGATTCGTATTACTGCGTACAATCTTACAATGAGTATCTGCAGAACTGGGTTCAGAACGATTTCAAAGACGCAAAAGGTGGCACAATAAAGCATAAAATGCTTTGGGAACAAGTAGTTCTTTTACAGAAAGAACTACAAAAGACTCACGTGATTCATACACTGAGTCATCAACGTGATGGCATTCACATTGCAGGGAATTCATTGGCTGATGAAGACGCAAAGGCAGCTGTGCAAACGGCTTCCGTAGCTGCGATTACTTGGTCAAAAACAAAAATAGACAGCGATATAATGCAAGCTGTCACTGCTTCAGTTAAAGATAGTGGTAAGACACTCCCGAAAGGCTTTCCAATAAAGTACTCATATATAACTGATGCGAATAATGTTCCTTTTGCTCGAATCCCTGGAGTGGGGGATAGGGCAATCCCAAACATGGAACATATGTTAGGACTAATTGTAGCAGCACATGAAGGGCTAGCATCTACACATGCAGGAATTTCCGCCACGGTGTCATTATTAAAACAGAGATACTGGTGGCCGCGCATGAGGAAACAAACTAGAAATTATGTTCTAGAATGTGAAATCTGCCAGAAAATAAAAGTTTCTACAGTAAAACGTCCTGCACAGACACCCCTTCTGATTTCAGACAAACCACTAGCGTGTGTTTACCTGGACCACTGTGGTCCCTTAACTAGGGATGGCAACTATAAATATATTATGGTTGCGGTGGACTCCTGCACAAGATTCATTTGGATGTGGCCCCAGCGCTCGGCTGACACCAGAAGTGTTATAAAGGATTTGCGAGTCTTTATCGGCACATACGCAATTGGCACGCTACATTCTAACCAGGGTCCTGAATTTAGCTCTAGGGCTTACAAGGAGGCCATGGTCAGCTTGGGCGTTGTATTGCGGTATTCTAGTCCCTTCCATCCCGAGGGTAATGCGGTAGTGGAAAGAAAAAACCGTGACATAAAGCAATCCATAACAGCCAAGGTATTAGGTTCAGGTGACGGGTGGGTCAAACATCTAATAAGTGCCCAATGTAATCTTAATAATCTGCCAAGAAATTCTCTGGGTGGAGTCACTCCGTATGAACTAATGTTTGGTACTAGAATGATTATCGGGGACCTCGATAGTCAGACTTCAGTGGTAGAACAAAAACTCTTTGATATCAAAGATCGTTTGGCTGTTTTACAGGACTTAAATGAAACAAGAAGAAGTCTGAGTAATACAATACAGAAACAAACAACCGCTGAATAAAAAACACCTGTCCCAGCAAGACCTGTCTGGATTCCAAAGATTGGGGATCTAGTCAGAGAACAAATTGCAGTAAAGAAGGAATTTGGGCCTTCTTTTAGAAAAGCCGTACCTGTCTTGGCAATCCACGGAACAAGATCAGTAGTACTACCGCCCCTCGCTGGTAAAAGGGAGAACAGAGTTGTGTCAATCGACCTGGTCAAACCACAATCATATGGCCAATAATAAGTAGTAGGCCCAGTGGACTCCCGAGAAGTAGCAGGCGTCCTAATCTTGCTACAATCCAAGAGGTTCAAACTGAAAGATCACATTTGATAAACCTGCAGTAAGAAAAGAAGGACTATGCAACAAAGCGATGGAACTTACGCCTCCGGATACCCAAATAACAGTTCGTCAAGGCACACCTATCTACAATGATGTGACATCTGACTACATAGATATGGAAAAAAGAGAAAAGGCTCCCGTGACTTCGAATAATCCTGAAGATATCCCTACAATTGACAGAACTGCTTCTGGCTATTTCATAAACTTTGATACCTTTTCAGAAGATCCCAGTGAAATTGAAGAAACGCCAGGAAAAATAAAAACATACAAAGAAAAGTTAACAGAACTCTTTCATCAACTTGGAAAAACATATCTGGTTTCACCATGGGTTGAATTTTGGATTAGGTTAGGTGCATTTTTTCTCCTGCTCTGGCTCATACTTGCGTTAAGCTTGGGAAGGATGATAGATGGAAAATATAGTTCTATGGACACAGCAAGTCACAAAATCAACTTGGTCCTGACACCTCACAAATCATCTCATCGTGAAAAAAGAGACCTGTCATCAGTGAAAATCACAGCCGTACCTATACCTGGTGGTATAGCATGGGACACTACTGACTATGACATTTATGGCCCGGTGGAACTGCTGAAGATTCTACACCAATTTAAGGTTTCTTTAAGTGACTTTGCATCACCAGCACATTCAGTGATGATTGGGACTCTGAAGCTGTTAATAACATGATGTCTGATTTAGAAATGTCAGCAAAATTCACAGAACATGAATACTTACAAGGTTCATCAGATTATGAACAAATGTATTGTTTTAATCACTATGGTCATCATTATTTGCATAAATATGTTAACCCTAGACATGTTTTTACTTACAATCAATGGGAACATTGTCCAACACCAGCAAAAGGCAGCTCGAAAACATTTTATGTGAAATTTCAATACTTCTCAGGGTATAATGTTACCAATCCAGAAACGTTTTATTTTAGAAATGAAAATAAGACAGCAATGAAAACAATGTTGACCAACACTAAACAAATTTATTCTGCAAACTTTTATGCTCAAATGTCTACATTGGGTTTTGACTTTTGGAACGACAACATTGAGACGAAGACCGTCTGGGGTACAAAAGTTTGGCAGGTGCAAGGTTTAGAAGCATTATTCAGAGCCTGCATAATACCAGAACAAATAATGTTCTTGAATGACACTGTTCAACAAACATCTTGTCTTGGCATTGCTAAGATAAAAGATTTAAACAAACCGTTTATACCTAATCCCATACCTGACAGTAATAACAATACTGATAAGGACTTAGACGTATCCCACATTTTAAAACAAAACAGAACTGATCCTGACTGGAAAAAATGGTTAATCTGGCCCACAGACACTAATAACTGTCGAGATAGATTCCTGAACAAATCACAAGGTTTCAAAATGAACAGGCCAGATCCAAGATACCCCCAGAGACAACATCCAGGGATAGTAACTAGTTATAGTGTAGGGAAGCTATGCCTTGAATGGCTACAGACATGTACACTCTCGGAGATTAAACAACACTTATCTTTACTTAACCTCTTGAATGCTATGGGGATTTTTCCCCTGTGCTGGAAACCCATGAACCCCATTATTCATGACGAGCTGGGCTCGTCATGAGCGTGCGAGGAGGCTACTGCATGATGAGCCCAGCTCGTCATGAGCGTGGAAGGGGTTAAAGAAGGCAATGATTTGCGAGATTTCTTAATGGGACCTCGCAAACCACGTCAAAAATGTTTCATATACGCCGGTATATGCGCTGGGTACAACGAAGCTTGGAAAGTAACACAAATGGAAACTGCAGAAAAGATACGAGAAATTGATCATATTAATTTAGAGAAAAGTCTCTCTGTAGTGGACAATGGGTTAACGACTCTGTCCTCCAGAATTTATTCTTTGGACAACATTGTATCTTCTGCCATCGATATAATAGAGCAGGACTTGCTAATGCTACAACATGGCCAGTCCCAATTACGTTCTATCATGCAGTTAGGCTGGACGTACGCAAAATCTGCGTTCAGGCTACGTGCCTTGGCGTCTAATCAACACAACGTCATTGTTTTCTGTATTTAAGCTTACAGATAAACAAATCTCTTTGGCACAAAAAGGAGCAGACTATACGGTGCTGAACATTGAAAAACTGGAAAGGTTGCCATTGACAGTTTCTGAGAAACCTGTCATTGAATGGATAATACATGACACCATAACAATACCGGTGACGATTTTCCAATTTCAGTATTGTCTACAGCATATACCAGCGGGCCTGTATGAAAGGTTGGGTAAAGAATACATTAAGTCAACCTGGACTTTACCTTACACACACAAATGTTGGAATAAGGGAACAGAGGTATTCCTTAGTGGTAATAATTGTAAAAAGTCACTAAGTGGTACACTTTTGTGCCAAGGTATTAATTTACATGGAGCCTTGATGGTTCTGCAAATAACCTCTCATGCCACCTGCACGGAACTCACTCCACAGTAATAGAACCAATTTTCAGACAGCTGTCCAATGGCAGCTACATTTTACTGAATGATCACAGCTGCTGTGGCATGTTGCCCGGAAAACTTTATCTCGTTAGTGTGTCCTCCAGGGTTACTTGTTGTATGCAAATATTGTATCCAAGGAGCAAGTCAGACAGAGGGACGGCGTTATGGCCTTCACTGAAGATCTCTTCTATATGGATTGATACTTTAAGCAGAATGAAAGCCATTCTTTTGCAAAAAACTGTGCCACTGACCTCATCTAGAGAAATGTATGATCTGCAAGTCGCAAGGACTTCGGCAGAGATACATGCCCTATTATCAACAAATTGTCCTACGCATTTTGTAGAAATGTTGAGCCAAATCTTAAACATGTCTGATACTAGCGGAATCGCACATGTATTTAAGACAATTTTTTCCTCAGCATTTTTCCAAATTTCATACACTATGTGTTCGGCGGACTATCTCTCATCTTGGGACTCGTCTCTGGGATACTATTTTTATTTCTCCTGCTTTGATATGGCAAGTCCAGCAAACAACGATACCCAGATATCCATGGAAGAAGCCCTCTGTGCAATGAGGTATCGTGAGCGGATAGCACAGATTCTCGTACTTGGCTCGTTTAAGAGACCTGAACACCACATGGTTTCTTTCGTTCAGACCAATCTGGCAAGATTGCATCTTACCTGTTCTGCGATGCCTGCTTTGCAGAGAAGAATGCGTGTTAGACATATGTCTTACACTTCCATCAGTACTGCCAGCGGATGTTGACGCTTTGCTAGGTCCTGTAACGGCTCATGCATCGTGGTGTCCCCAACGGCTGCCAATTCTGATGACGGCATTCATTGAGGTCTCACCGGCAAGTTTATCTGCGGGTGAGATACGAGAAACTACAGGCATACAGGTAACATCGACTGCTGACGTTGCTAATGCTTCCTATGCTGACGGCAATGATCCACACCTATGCGCATTTGATCTGCTTGATCAAGTAGTTCCACTTTCGCCTACTACGGTAGACGGCTTCTTTGCCAGCCACGGTGATCTGATGTTTTCTCCTGACTCTGGAAATAACTTTTGATAATATTGACACGGCGTTCCCTGAACTCTGCAATTCGTCCTTCATGTTTCAAAACAAACACTCCGGCTTCCAAACTTTTCTACAAATGCAACTTTTTAACTTTTTCCAAAATTACATTTTTTTTTATGGGCACAGAGTATTTTGCTTAAAGTAGAGCTATTCATAGAGAACAAGATTTCTTTATAGAACTTCCTACTGACAATATTTTGGCCTAGCCATCATAACACAATGGTTTCAAATATTATGCTTTGGAATGGTCTCGATTTAAATTTTCTTTTCTGTACAGCCTTAAGAGACATTTCATGAATGTATATTTTCATTTTGCTTTGTAAATATTTGAAGGTATGCTTTCTTATTAGCTCATACAGTGTACTTTCACTTTTGTTTTTTCATGTAAAAAAGCCTTTTCAAATGCAAATTTGTATTTTGGGTGGGATTGTGAACATTTAAGGCAACTTATGGCTTAGAAATCATATCTTGCTTTTACAGTACTACTTTATAATACTGTTTGTATTATATGCCTTGTATTTTATAACCAGCATTACTATTGTAGCAGTACATTTCTCATGCTTGAGGTAGAAGACTGTTCAATAAATACCTTTTATTGAAAATGTCTGTCTCTCTAATTTCTCAGCAACTCTGGTGAAACTAAGTATACACGATTGACTGAGTAAAATAGTTATCTATTGTTTCCATGACTCTGAAGATTGATTTCTTATTCTTGGGAAACAAAGTTGTCATGTTATATGGTTGTCAGAAACTGATCCCTTCTTGTACTTTCGAGAAAGTTTCTAGTGACCTCTGAGCTAGCTGGGACACACATAATTAAGTCTAATATATTCGGCAGAGACCTAGTTGACCGTAGTCCTACGTCTAAGCTGCAGTATATATTATTCCAATGCGCAGAGCCTATTGGGAATATAGGAACTACACTACAGGCCGTCCCCCCCCCCCTGAGGAGTTGGGGGACGGCAGAGCTCTTTGCCAGGACCGGCTTCATCCGATTTTATTACAGGGCCGATATTGCAGCTACCGGCCCCCACCCTCGCGGCTCACCGGGGAAACGCCCGCTGCCCGCAACGGCCAGTACGGCCCTGAGCCAGAGCATTGTCCATGGTCCGATCAGAGCTTCTTAACTCAGCCAAGCTGGGGAGACCTGCTTAGGTCTGCAAGACCCTGTCCCATGGCATTTCAGACATGGTGGGTTGGAAAACAGAGCCCAGGGCTGGAAGCTTAGATCCCAGAGTCAGCCAGAGGTCTGATCTGGGGCCAGGCCAGAGCTTCTTAACCCAACCAAGCAGGGGAGATTCCTCTGGGGCCTGCAGGATGCCATCCTAGGCAATTTGAGAAACATTCAGCTAGCGAACAGAGCCACGGGCCAGAGAACAGACCCCAGCACTGGGGGCTTCTATGGCAGGGCCAGCAAGAGTTCTGAGCTGGTGCCCACACAGAGCTTCTTAACCAGGCCAAGCAGGGGAGAACTCCTCAGGCCTTTGACACCCCATTTCGTGCTCTTTGAGACACAGCCGACTGGAGAATGGAGCCAAGGATGGGTACTTCCGCTCATTGTCCAGCCAATGCTCTCACCCAATGCCCCGTAATAGCTTCTAAAGTCGGCCAAACAGCAGAGCCTTCCTGGTGCTTGCGGGACCCTGTCCTGTACACTTTGAGATGCAGCGTGCCAGACAATGAAGCCTAGGGCTTCCATGTAATTGCCAGCTGGAGCACAGAGTCAGGGCCAGATTCGGGGGGGGTCTTCACCCGTTGCTGCCAGAGCACTACTTAATTCATGCACGCCAAGTGACAGTGGGGGACATTGGAAAGAATGTATCTGCACTTCTGGAGACCTGACTGGGCTTGAATCTTCAAATGAGCCCACACTGGAACTTCCTGGGCAGCTTGGCATTCTGAACACTGAGTCACGTCAAGGAATGATGTGTATTATTTATTTATTTCAAGTACAAAATATCACCAATGATGTTGACATGGCACATTTTGCACCATCCATGCAGACGTGGTAAATGCCTCAGAGGGGTAATCTCATACCCCCCTAATTATAATTTTGTGCAGCCCTAATTGGGAGAAACACCATTGTGTCACCTTGGATTGCTTAAAGCATCTGGCAGTAGATGTGGTCCCATCGGTAAGAACAAGCATTAGGAAGACCAATCTGTTTTGCCATTGTCAATGCTTATTTTGCCATTGTGTTTATAAAATGTTATTATGGGAGCTGCCGGGTGGTTATCAATTTTAACTTAAAAGTATAAATAAAGCAAAAATATTTTAGGTCTCAAAAGCACACATTTGCCAGAGTAGTCCCTGAAGAGAACTACTTGGTGTGTGGATGTTTGCCCTGTGTAAGACCTGAATGTTTGTAATCACTGTAAAGTTAGCCAATTGCTGCAGAGGGCTGACCCATTACCTCACACTGTAAGCTGTAGTTGGCGGAAAAATATCAGTGTCCCAACTGGTATCTGGTGAAACTCATTTAGAACAGGAATGGAAGCCTTTGTAAATGTTACTGAAGCACAAAAACAAATTCAATTGATATGCAGTAGCAGCCAGGCGTTCCATGGTACATATGTCTTTGTAGTACATTTGTCAGGGTTGGCGCTTCCAAAGGGTGATGCAAAGGGCCTTAGCGCGCCACCAAGTGGTGGTACCAAATGACTACAAAAACTTGAAAAATGATTTCAGAGGCTTCCCATCAGTCATTCTACAAGTTCAAGTTTATTTTATGATTTTTGAACTCAAAAGAGATCCACATAAAAAATAAAGTATACATTTACAAACAGTAAAATATGATTACAAATGCACTAAATATTATAAAACATCAGATAAAACCAATATTAATAATCATGACCTCTGTATAAACGTTTTAATACATATCTAAAAAGCACTTAAAAAAGGTTAAAAATCCTATGACAAAACATTTCATTTGGTGTTTCATAGAAGGAGTCTGTTAATGCAGAGGCAGAAAAAATGGATTATTGTAAACAGATTGGCCTCATCCATTTACGTCGATATAATAATAGGGCAGGGCAGATAAATAGCACATGGGTAACATCCTGGATAGAATTATTGCACAAATTACAAACTGGAGAGGAACCATACCATTTAGATAATACGTTGTTTAGTGGGAGCATACCCTGCCTCAATAATAGCCAAAAGTGGCGCACTCCATCGGGGAGATTCCAAGTGATATAATCTTGTACTTTGTTTATCACACAGGAATCAATAGCTGGATGAATGCCTCTCTTTAGAATACGGGCTTCCCTATCCATAGTGAAACTTAATTTCCAGGTGGCCTGTTTCAAAGTGGCCTTTAATTGATATGGCGATAGCATAAAAAGTACAGATTCATCCAGTTGTAGCAAGTCAACCGCAATTCTAAAATGTTTAACAATTAATGACTGCTCATTTAGGCTTCCTAATAATTCTTTCCGAATAAAAGATCTTAGTGTACCAGGATCACCCTTTACAAGGCTTGTAACCCATCGCACTATCCCTACGAGACCCTGTACCCAACAACTTCTCAGACCTAATTCCAAACTTAGGGGCCTATTAGGATGGCGGACGGACCTGCGTCCGTCCGCCATCCCAGAGGTGGAGGGACCGTCCGCAGGGGCAGCGGCGGTCCCTCCGTGCGAATTAGGATGTGACCGCCACCCTGGCGGTCACATCCTGTATGTTTAACATTGCGGCGGGTGCTGCTTGAAGCAGCACCCGCCGCAATGTTAAAAATGCATGTTTAGCCTTTACATGTACAAAGCGGCAGGCACCGCGCGGTGCCTGCCGCTTTGTTCATGTAAAGGCAGGGGGGTACCATAGGTACCCCCCATGTGCACCCCCCACCCCCTGACACCCTGGGGGCCCGCAACGGGCCCCCAAACTGAAAAGACCACATGCTTTTCCACGGCGGAAAAGCCGCCGTGGAAAAGCATGTTTACGCATGCATCCTAATATGGCTGGCGGTGTCTGATAGACACCGCCATCATATTAGAGCTTTTCCGGAAAAGCTGCGTACAGACTTCCCGACCCCCCTGCCATCCTAATCTGGCGGGGGGTCTTGTGAATCACCGCAGCGGTGAATCCGCATCCTCGGGGCCGGCGGTGGCTTCCGCCGGCCCCGAGGATGCGGATTCACCGCAATCATAATCGGGCCCTTAGTGCAGCTACAGGACAAGCAGAGTTGACTGAGGCTAGGCTCCGTAAAATTTTTCCTTCTGTTGTATTTAGAAAGCCCCATTTTCCTAAGTCAAGTAGTTCAATACCATACAACAGGGAAGCAGGAATTTTAGCACGAAATACCTCTAATAAGAGTGCAAAGTGTCTTCTTCCTGTTGATCTACAGAGGGAACCCAAACTTTTCCTGTGTAATTGCTTTATGAATATTATTTTCTACATGGGCTTTATCACTTAAATTTCCACACACCGTTTTTCCCAGGAAAACATATGATTTTACAAGTTCCAATTTTTGTCCACCTACAGACCAAACAAAATTCCCATGCTCACTAAGCCACTGGAGTCAAGCTATCCTGGCTGAAGACGGCTGATAGCCAGAAACCGGTCCTAGGATGCTTGATTCTGGTCCAAGGAAGACATGGCTTGGCAGTTCGGGATGGACTGTTCCCATGAGGTACAGGGTCAAGACTGATTTGCATATGGCCATGTCTGAACTGGGGTGGCTTGGTGAGCAAAAAAACAATGGATTAAACCCAGATCTGTGACTGGGGGTGAATGTTTTGCCATTGTGCAACATTCCGTCCATCATCTTGTGTGTTTTACCAAGAGGCAGAAGGGGACATTGGAAAGAATTTATCTGAACTTCTGGAGACCTGACTGAGCCTGAATCTTCAAATGAGCCCTCACTGGAACTTCCAGGGCAGATTGGAATTCTGAACGATGTGTTAGATTTATTTATTTCAAGTACAAAATATCACCAGTGATGTTGACAATGCACATTTTGCACCATCCAAGCATGCGTGGTAAATGCCTCAGAGGGGTAATTTCAACCCCCTAATTATAATTTTGATCAGCCCTAATTGGGAGAAACACCATTTTGTCACCTTGGATTGCTTAAAGTATCTGGCAGTAGCTGTGGTCCCATTGGTAAGAACAAGCATTAGGAAGACCAATCTGTTTGGTCATTGTCAATGCTTATTTTGCCATGGTGTTTATAAAATATTATTATGGGAGCTTCTGGGTGTTTTTCAATTTTAACTTAAAAGTTTAAATAAAGCAAAACTATTTTTGGGTCTCAAAAGCACACATTTGCCAGAGTAGTCCCTGAAGAGAACTACTTGGTGTGTGGATGTTTGCCCTGTGTAAGACCTGAATGTTTTCATTCACAGTGAAGTTAGCCAATTGCTGCGGAGTGCTGACCCATTACCTCACACTGTAAGCTGTAGTTGGCAGAAGAATATCAGTGTCCCAACTGGTATCTGGTGAACCTCATTTAGAACAGGAATGGAAGCCTTTGTAAATGTTACTGAAGCACAAAAACAAATTCAATTGATATGCAGTAGCAGCCAGGCGTTCCATGGTACATATGTCTTTGTAGCACCTTTGTCAGGGTTGGTGCTTCCAAAGGGTGATACAAAGGGCCTTGGCGCGCCACCAAGTGGTGCTACCAAATGACTACAAAAAATTGAAAAAATGATTTCAGAGGCTTCCCATCAGGCATTCTACTATTTTTGCTTGAAGCATTGAAAATCCCCAGGCCCTTCCTAACCTTTAACGACTGCACCACAATTCAACAAACAGCCTTCAACCATAACACAAACCATAGGGGAGTTGGAGACCACAAGGGAAAGGGCTATGTCTGCTGTAACTTGTTCCACACTGTAAAATAACTCGGCTGCTTGACTGGCAGCAAAGGAAGACTGACAGCGCCATTTTAAGTGAAATCAAGGCCATGTGTGGTTAAATACAACACTTTAGCAAAGGCACAATGGTTCTGCGGGTCCTCGGAGCCAGTAGCCCCGCACCACGCATTACTCGCTAATGAAAATACCGTGCAGTCGACTCCTACGACTTCAAACATCTGCAGAGGCCGAAGGAACGCCAACCTGGGAACAGCTGGCGCTGGCAGACGGTGTCAGGCGCAGGTCGCGTTACTGAGTGTTTTCTGAGGCAGATCATGTCTCCCGTCCAACGAAAAGCTCCAAATATTCCTGTGCTAATAAAGCAAAACATGCCACGGCTTTCATTTCATGCCCGTACTCTTGTAAAGGAAATTAAAACAGCATGGTTTTTTTTCATATTGGTAATAATGTATACATTAAAAAGCAGCTTTACTGTTAGTGATCTATTTGCCCAATAATTCAGACCCTTTAGGAAATATCTGCAGATCTAAAGTCAATTTATTTTATTCTACTCATAACATTTTGTGAGTTACTGTCCATTTATGTAATAGGGTTTCATAATTTTGGAGCTGTGCTACACATGCACCTGTTTGGCTCTGGCATCCCATAAGATAACAAGGGTGTAGTGTCATAATGGGTTTGTCCTCGAGAGAGTGTATTTACAGGTGCTCTGTGGGCAGTGCCCCATGCATTGGCAGGACCCCGTCTAGAGCTAAAGTAGGCCGAAATGCGGACCTCAGGAAGTGCTCCTGTCACTTTGGTCTGGCTTGCCATAGGTTTGCCCCAGATTGTGTTTGTATGCTCGCCCAATTGGTCGCCAAGCTGGCCTAGGTGGTACTACGTCGAACTATCACTTTCTTAATTTTTCAACTTTTCTTTTTTAGCTTTTTGAATTACCCAGTTTGTTTCTCTTTTCACTCATGCTTTTTCGACTTTTTTTATTAGCTTTTTGAGTTACCCAGTTTGTTTCTCTTTTCACTCACATTTGCTGAATGGTTGGTGTTAATTTTTCTATATTTGCAGGAGATTTTTTGGGCCTACTTTTCTGATATTTTCTGACTTTTATATTAAGCTGTTTTTGTAAGGTATACAATGTTGTGTCAAGATTTAAGAGCTATTGGTGTGCGGTTTACAGGGAGAATATGTATCTCGTTAGGTTTATCTCAAAGTGGATGCTGGTGATGTTAGTAGGAGACAACTGAAGGACAACTAAAATGCGGATGGATGCAGGTACTTATTCTTAATCAGTTGATCCTGGTACACTGGCCACCTAACTCAAATTTTAGGGTTTCCTATTTGTGTTACAGAGATTGCCATTTCCTAGACAATATGTCCATAAACATAATAATCATAATAATAATAACAATAATAATAATAATGACATTTGTAAAGCGCATGCTTACACTAGACTAGTGTGTCCCCGTGCTGCGGTACAAACTGAAACAGACATCTCACGAGGGTAACTTAGAAAGCTGGGCATTAGCGAGGAGAGTCTAATCGGTGGGAAACAGGTGAGTTTTCAGCTCTTTACAGAAAGTGGTCTCCGAGACCTCCAGCCAGAGGTCTTTAGGGAGTTTGTTCCACTGCTGAGCTGCCAGATAGCAGAAGGAGTGACCGCCCATCCTTGCTCTCCTGATGGTAGGGATACACACCTGCCCCGTCCCACTAGATCCTAATTGATGGATCGGGGAATAGGTCATGCAGGTAGGTGGGACCCTTCCTATGTATAATCCGATGGCTGTGAAGGGAGGCTAAGGCCCTCTTAGATGAGGCTCTCTTTGTAAGCATCAAGACCAGGCGTGCTGCTGCATTCTGGATACGTTGGAGTCTCTGAATGCATTTAACATTCGCTCCCAGGTACAGAACGTTCCCGTAATCCAGATGAGATGTCACCACGGCATGCACCATGGTTTTTCTGGCTGCAGTAGGCAGCACATCAAGAGTTTTCTGCAGACCTCACAGGATTCCAAAACATGCGTCTGCTACTCGCCAGGTATGATGCTCGAATGAGAGCTTGGTGTCCAGCCATAACCCTAAGTTCTTAACCTGTTCGCAAGGCATAGGGGTGGGTCCCAGTGTCCGCGGCCACCATGCCGATGACTATACTGATGGTGCTTGCCTTATCATAAGCACCTCGGTCTTATTGCCATTCAATTTAAGGCCATCCAAGATGCCAGTTCTTGAAGGCAGGTCACAAAATTGAAAGCTGCCTTCTCCTGTGCCTGTGTAAGAGACACCACCAGTTGAGTATCGTCAGCATAGGACACGACATTGACCCCGTATTTTTCAGTAATCTCCGCCAGAGGAGTGACACAGAGATTAAACTGGGTCGGACTAAGGGTGGACACCTGTGGCACCCCCTGTTTCCGCTTGATGTCTCTAGAATAGTGGGGCCCCCGTGCCACCTGGAAACTACGCTCAGATAAAAAAATATTCAAGGTGCTAACTGCCACACCTCCCTTTCTAAGACACTGTTGCAGGGTGTGATGGGCAACAGTGTCGAAAGCGACACTTAAATCTAATAAGATTAAGGCCGCCGTCTGTCCCTCGTCTACATATTTCTGAATGGTCTCCATTGAAAGAAGCAGAGCCGATTCGGTAGAGTAGAGAGCCCGAAACCCCGACTGGGTAGGATGAAGTAAGTTATGTTTGCAGATATGGCCGTCAGTTGGATATATACTGCCTTCTCAGCAACTTTTGCAAAGTATGGTAGCAGTGAGATAGGGCGCAAATTGTCTAGTTGGTCCATACTAACATGGGGCTTCTTTTTTAATGGAAGAGCAACCGCCTCGTTCCACTTTTTTGGAAGCATTCCTGAGATGAAAGAGAGCTCCAAGGTGTCTTATGCAGGGCTCAAGAGTCTCAATACTCCCTCTTAGCACCTATGGGGAAGCAGGATCTCTGGGTAAGCCTGACTTAATATTGATGACTCTCTTATTAAGGGTCTCAGATGGGGGCACGTAAAATTAATCGAGGCATTCTGCCTCCATAATGTTGACAGGTTCCTCAACAACCCCGCACCCATCTCGTGCAGAGACCGGGAAGGTAGAGTAAATCTTCTCCACCTTCTCGACAAACAAATCAGCCACCCGATTACATGACTCCACTGAGCCTATGTTGGGCGCTGCAATTTTAGCCAGGGAGGATATTTCTTTATAAACACTAACCAGTTCTTCAGCCGAGTTCTCCGCTATCTCAATCCTTCCCTTATAGTGGGTAGCCCTGGCCTTCCTAATAAGCGCATGATATCTCTTGAGACTGGCTTTACATACGCTCTTCACCTGGACAGAAAAGTCTCTTCTCCACCTCCTTTCCAGGCATTTGCAAGCCGATTTAGCAGTTCTTAGTTCGTCCCTCAACCTGGGACCCGGTTTTTGTCTTCTCCCTGACGTTTTCGACTACCAGGGTACAGTACTGTCTAATGCCTCCGTGATGCGCCTATCCAAGGCTTCATAGGCAGAATCAACATCTGACTTTAATTTCAGCTGTAAGGCTGCCAATTCCTGGCGAATCTCTAGAGCCCCGGAGTTGAGTGCGTCGTCAAAATGGGGGGTTCAAGTCACCCAACACTAGTAATTTCTCATACCGTAGTGCTGGTTGTATTAGGCGCTCAATCACACTAGATGCAAACCGTGTAGAGGGTACAGGCGGTCTATAAACCAGAATCCCTTTAATGATGTAGTTGGTAGCCGTCCTAATAGAGAAAAGACCTGCCTCACTATCCACGATGTCTGCCGGTTCGAGAGAGCACTGGATAGCGTGTTTATGAATAATCGCAATCCCCCCTCCCCTGCCGGAGGGTCTATCCACATTGGTAATCCCGTAGCCACTAGGGAGTGCCTCAAGAATTTCAGGAGTTGAATCCTCATCTAACCATGTCTCTGTAAGGAATAGCACATCTGCCTGACCATCTACCAGGTAGTCGCAGATTTTCACTCTATGTTTCTTCAGGGACCTGCAATTTATTAAGGAAAGGCTAAGCAGCTGACCTGCCTCTTTGTCCTCCACCTGAGCGTTCGCCTTGAAAGAGAAGTGGCTGCACTTCCAGCTTTTATTCACAGCCAATAAATTGTGCCTACACGGCTCACCAAGAATGGGATACAGCGCTTGTAGCTGGTGGAAGCTATAATAGAAATCATTGTCCAAGACCAGCAGGGGTCTGGCCCCGGGCCCTGGTTGTCCGCAGACGGGCGCAGACGGGCTTGCCTTTGGCGGGTTTAAATCAAAGATAATGTCAAAGTCCTTCTCTGTAGCTGCCTGCATTTTCCAGGTCTCCATTTTATTTATTTATTTAGAAGGTTTTATAGAGCACAAACAAGATCCTTGCGGATATCAGAGTGCTTTACAATGAACAGAGTTGAATATACATAAAGAATAGCAAGACACAATATAGCGATTAAGCATGAGATAAATAAAATAAAACACATAGAGAAAGTCGTAAAGAACCGAAGCCTGGGATCATAGTTGTTCCTAGAACCAAAGCAATGAGTCTTGGATGAGAAAGGTCCAAGACCGGGTAGAGTAGTCAGGTAAATTTTCCCATGAGAACCGCTTTTACTTCCTTCTCTTTCTTACAAAAGTGCAGGATGTGGTTGGAATGGAAAAGGCATTTTCTGCCTTTAATGAAAAAAACCTTCTTTGAACACATTGCATCCTCCCAACTTTACAATTAGTTTCTATTGATAACATTTAAAAGTATGGGTCAGCTTAGAGAGTTTTTCATGGCACTACATGTTCCATTAAGGTCAGCAGATGGCTTTTGTTCCCACGGTAGCAGCACTGGAAGTCCTATACCCGGTCAAGCACCAGAAGTGAAGTCACTGCCTGCCTTGAAATTACTTGATTGATTGTCCTTAGCATTTGATAAAGTTGAGCACAGCATCTTAGTTGCTCGGTTGTAAGGGAGGGGTGGCAATGCCCACACTAGCATGGTTTAGATCTTTTCTCTGGACAACAATGAAAAGGGGAACAGCCATTACAACGCGGGTTTTACCACGCGTGCTTTTACATCGCATGCGTTACAACGCATGCGATGTTACAACGCGTGGTAAAACCACGCATACCATTACTCGCATGCGCTATTACAATGCATGCGATGTAATGGAGGCAGCGGCGGCTATCTATTTCGTTGTGAGGAAACTTAGGCTGTTTCCTCACATCGACGAGAACCAAACAGGAAGGAGGTAGCAGGATCCCTCTGCGACACTGGAAAGGAGAGAGGTAAGGGGGTTTGCGCATAGGGTGGGGGTTACTTTTGTTGTGTTTAGGGTAGTGTATACGTAGTGTGGTAATGTTTGTGTTGTGTGTGTTTTATTTAAAAAAGTTTTAGTGCATGTTGTAGTGTTATCGTGTTTGTTTAGTGTAGTGTACTAGGGAGGGTAGTGTAGTAGTGTTTATGTAGTGTAGTGATTTAGGTTTTAGGGTAGTGTAGTGTTGTAGTGTTTGTTTAGTGTAGTGTATTAGAGTTTAGGGTGGTGTAGTAGTGTTTATGTAGTGTAGTGATTTAGGTTTTAGGGCAGTGTAGTGTTGTAGTGTTTGTGTTATGTAGTGTATTAGGGTTTAGGGTAGTGTTGTAGTGTTTATGTAGTGTAGTGATTTAGGTTTTAGGGTAGCGTAGTGTAGTGTTGTAGTGTTTGTTTAGTGTAATGTATTAGGGTTTAGGGTAGTGTAGTAGTGTTTATGTAGTGTAGTGATTTAGGTTTTAGTGTAGTGTAGTGTATTAGGGTTTAGGGTAGTGTAGTAGTGTTTATGTAGTGTAGTGATTTAGTTTTAGGGTAGTGTAGTAATGTTTGTGTAGTGATTTAGGTTTTAGTGTAGTAGTGTTTGTGTAGTGTTTTATGGTTTAGGGTAGTGTAGTGGTTTAGGGTAGTGTTGTGTTTTAGGGTTTAGGGTAGTGTAGTGTAGTAGTGTTTCTGTAGTGTAGTGATTTAGGTTTTAGGGTAGTGTAGTAGTGTTTGTGTAGTGATTTAAGTTAAGGGTAGGTGTAGGGGTGGGGTAGTGTTGTAGAGTGGTACTGTTTTTGGATTAGGGGTGGTGTAGGGGTGGGAGTAGTGTCTGGTGTAGGGGTAGGGGCAGTGTGGTAGTGTTTTTGGCTTAGGGGTAGTGTAGGGGTGGGAGTAGTGTGTTGTGTAGGGATTTTACTTACCTTGCATACTTTTACTGCGAGTATGGCTTTACTACCCATGCCTTTGCGTTGTAATGGACATCATCAGGGCAGATCGCTTCCATTCCATTCCGTGGCTTAAAGAATTAAGGGGTATGTTAATTAAGTTGGAACTAGATTACTTATGGATCAATCCCAATGCTGTAAGTATTCCATCAAAGGCAACCTTGAAAAAAATGTACTGGGATATGGTTTGGTTGACTGCTTATAGTACTGGATCCAACACTAACCTAACCGGTCGTTTTCTTGATATCAAACCTCTACCATCATGTGAGCCTTACTGGGACATTATTGAAAGGCCGTTTGATAGAAAATTGTATTTTCAATTCAGAACCGGGACCCTTCCTCTAAAGGCTTTTACTTGTAAATGGTCAGCAACTCAGGATGACAAATGCCACTATTGCAAAGATTTGATTGAGAACATTGCCCACCTTCTGTTTGTATGTCCCCTTTACGTAAGCCCCCGTCGTAAGTGGATAAAATCTGTGTGTTTAAATCTAGGAACACGTAGGTACATAGAGGCGTTAAGAGTACTTGAATCAGATTGTACACCCTGTATGGCGATCGCCGTTGCAAAATTCTTAGGGTGGGCCTGGACTATACGCACCCACACTTTGCAGTTCCTAGATACTGCCCAATGAATTCTATGACACCGCTTTATGTACGATCAACTTTTTAAATTCATACCTTATTGAATTGTTTTTAATTATTCTGTATAAATTGTTTTTAATTTAGAATGTGACAGCATCATGGTTTAATGAGCTTTTAAATAATGAATTTAATCATGTAGTATTTATAGTGTAGTGTTAGGATGTACAATTGCTTTTATGATATGCTGTCGAATAAAGCTTTGAAATTTGATTTGTAATGGCATGTGTGGTAAAGGCATACTCGTTGTAAAAGTATGCGATGTAATGGTATGCGATGTCATTGACATCGCGTAGTAATACCCGCGTTGTAATGGCACGCGTGGTATTAGTATGCGATGTGTTGACATACATTCCAATGGAAATGTACTTGTCTCCAGTTGGATACAGGTTTCGGCCGCGGACTGCAGAGTTCGTCAGAGCTTCACCCTACGCCCCTGTCTTTTTAATGTTTGTGTTTGAACACTGGCTCTGCTCATCCAGTATCAAAGTTTCATCCTTTCAATTTTTATCAGATCCTGCTGAAATGTACCACTGGTCAGAGAGTAGCAGGCGCTCACTTTTAACAGAGCAATGTCAATATTTGAGTGGAGTTGCCTAAAACGAAGCACAGATAAAACTGAGGTGATGATGATACCTGGCTCTCTGAGTATGCCATCTGGCCTCAGGAAATGTTTCAGTGTCCCATCCACAATAAGCACTTAACATCTGTGCTTCCAAATGAACGATCTGCAATGTATTCAGTATTTATAAAAAAAAATGGGTAACTCAGTGCTTCTGAGAAACTTTGGTACTTGTGTGCCTCCCATAAGTATTTATTCAATGACAATCTATTACCTTTTGGTTCTGCCAATCCAGAACAGATACCAACCTATTCATATATACTTTCCCCAGACTACCAGAGTCAGAACCAATCCCATGCATAATGCTGCTTCTTAAATAGAACGCAATATTAAAAAATGAGCCTTCTATAGAACAACAGTTTATTAGTTAATCAATAGACATGTTATATGGTTACATATATATTTTAATATGCAAAACCATGAAATAATGAAAATACACTCAAAACACATTACTTGCCAGCAAAGAGTCATCTACATATAATATAGATTGGATGACAAACAATAAATAAACACATAACATCTACATTATTAACGTTGACAACAAATATGTAATATGACATGATCATTATTTAAGTCATTTTTAATCTTACTGTCGAAGGTTTAGTCACCACTACACATATGAAAAGGGAAACCCTCAAGGATAAAAACTTCAGAAATAGACCATTTTCGCCTGTGATCATAATGTAACTCATCATCTAACCAAGGGTAAGATCAGCACATACATATCATCTAAGTGCAAATGTGCTGAACTATATCAGTGATTGCAATCATTGGCTCATGATTACATTTACGGCAACTTAAGAAAGCTGCTAATCTATTGAGACAACTATTCTTCATCCAAAATTCAGCAGAAAGGTTGTTTTATGCAGCCCGGAGAGTCAAAGACACAATCACCTTTTATTGCTCCTCCTAAGTTCTGTGAAGACAAATTGAGATCCTATAGACCTTTCCAGTCATTACGCTTTACACCTCACCTACTCCAAGAACAATACTTTTGGAGCCAAGAGAATAGTCAATGAGCACAGCCTGTCATGGTCCTTAGTGACAGGTTCAATCAATCAGTCAAGGAATTTGTAAAGTGCACTACATACCTGTTAAAAGAAGAAACTCCACAAAGTTACAATTAGATTGAAGTGCGTCTTCCTCTTTATTCAAGACAAAGGTTTCTTAAGTCACGGTGCGGAGCAGTGTGTTCCCTCGGATCACGATCACCAACAGCTGATCGAATCCTCGGGGACGCACACGCCAAATGCATCATAGCATTCTTAACAACAGCATTCTAAATGAGGTGACATGCCAAACATTCCCTTAAGCCCCAAACCAGTACCACTACAACACCTCCCCCTTTATATAAAATAAAAAACAAAACCAAAAAAAAACATTTGGAACATAAAGGAAGAACAACAGAAGTCGAAATCAACATATAAAATTCAGAAAGTAACAAAATCCCCAAACCTAGAAGGTAATCTAATGGTGCGACCACTTCTAACAGACCTGGCCACCACCTCATTCCTTTCCACAGGAACAGCGGCATTGGAAGCTGGAACAACATTTGCACTGCCGTCAACATTGGAAGCTGGAACTACAACTGCATTACCCCCACTCTGATCCTGCAACCAAAAAGTCCATTCCAATTCATTAGAACAACTACTCCTCTTCTTTTTCAAAATTAAATCAGCCTGATCCTTTCGCAACTTGACCACCTGTCTCTTATTCCACCAACCTCTACCATTGAGGAAAACAGCCCCTTTACTAACCTTACAAACCTGAATCGGATCTTAAAAATGAGACTCACCTTTCTTAACGTTAAAGGGTTTTTTGCATAACACCCAATCACCAACAGAAATATCAACATCATCCACAGACCCTTTACCATCAAAACGTTTCTTCATCAGTGCCTGACTACGCTCCACCTTTTCCAACAAACACGTAGCCTGCAGTTTTCCATCATTCTTACCAACCAACCAGGAAGGAAGAAGTAAGGAATTAACTTTTCTTCCCCTAAGTAATTCAAAGGGTGTCACTCCAGTGGTGCAATGCGGAGATACATTGTAACTCCAAACTTTCTCTTCCAAAAATGAACTGACATCCAAACCAGAAGCTAAAGCTGTCTGAATTCCTTCCTTAAGAATCTTATTACCACGCTCCACCAAACCATTAGATGCGGGGTAGTATTTAGCAACTTTTAGATGTTTAATATCCAGGGACCCTAAAAACGAACACATTCGCTCCGACACAAAATGTGTCCCGTTATCAGTGACTAAACACCGAGGAGCCCCTTCCACCAAAAACAATTTCTTTAAAAACAAGATTGTATTCTCAGTATTAGGTGCGTCAACAAACTTATAATACATCCATTTGGAATGATAGTCAACTGCAAGAACCAGATACCTACACTCCTCTGGAAGAACTAAATAGGGCCCTGAAAAATCCAGCCCCACCTTAATCCAAGCTTGTTCTGGAAATTCAGTAGGATGAAGTGACAACTTAGGAATTTTCCAGTGCTTATCAGAAAGCAAGCATTCCTCACATCCATCAATAAGTCCTCTAACTTGTGCTTCCAAACCCGGCCACCAATAATGCTGTCTAATTTTCATACACGTTTTGGTTACACCTAGGTGACCTTCATGACCCAATTTAATAATAACTTTCCTCAAACTAGACGGAGGCACAAATTTATCCCCTCTAAGAACAACATAATCCTTTACGGAAAGCTCATTCGCAACCAAAGCGAAATTCTTTAAATCCCCAGAAAGATTTCTCACCTCTGGCCAACCACTTTTACAGCAAGCTAAAACTCTAGATAGAACTAAATCTTCCAGAGAAGCTTTTCTCCTGTCCTCTTCAGAAATAAGGGAACCACAACTTTCCACTGCGTCCAACATTGCCACACATTCCACATCATCCTCCTCAAAAGTTCCTCATCATCCCTATCCATCAACATTCTGGACAAACATCTGCACGGGAATTCTTATTACCCTGAATATGTTTTATGTCAAAATTGAACTCCTGCAGCTTGGAAACCAACCTTGTTAACCTAGCAGACATAGAATTAGTATTTGATACTTTGTTAAAAATGAAAGCAAGAGGCTTATGATCGGTCAAAATCTGAAATTTCCTTCCCCAGATATACATTTTAAATTTTTGAACCGCCCACACTCAGGCAAGCGTCTCACGTTCGATCGTGCTGTAATTTTTTTCAAAAGGCTTTAGTGCACTGGAGGCAAAAGCCACAGTTTGTTCATGTCCCTTTACATTTTGAATAAGAACTGCCCCTACACCATTCATACTAGCATCCACAGTGATCATTGAAGGACAATCATCACGAAAAGCATGCAGCGCCTTCGCAGAAATGACTAGATCCTTTACTCTTTCAAAAACACTGTTCAAGTCCTTCGACCGGATAAACTTTTGACCCTTCTTAAGCAGACAGCGAAGAGGTTCAACCATCTGAGCGTAATTGCACACAAATCTAGCATAATATTCAGCTAGCCCAAGGAAAGAGCGTAAAGCATCTTTATCTGCAGGTGGTTTAGAATTTTTTAGAGCTCTAATAACTGAAAACTTAGGACTAATGCCTTTAACAGAAATGGTATGTCCCAAGTAATCCAGTTAATTAACACCGAACTTACATTTGTCTGCCCTAATCGTCATTCCATTACTTTCCAAAGTGCCCAGAACTCCTTTTAGGACAGTTAAATGTTCATCATAGCTCTTTGTAAAAATCAGGATATCGTCCAAGTAAGCTTGGACCCCCACCATTCCCTTGAACATAGTGTCCATCAACCTCTGAAAAACACTCGCTGCCGAGGCCAGCCCGAAAGGGAGTCTCAGGAACGTATACGCACCAAAAGGTGTAACAAACGTAGTAAGCTCCTGAGACTCCTCACTCAAAGGAATCTGGTGGTAGGCGGACTTTAAGTCTATAAGGGAGAACCACCCAGCCCCCCCCCAAAATTAGCCAAGAGTTTGTGGATCCTTGGAAGGAGATGGCAATCCAGCACAATATTTTTGTTCAATCCCCTCAAATCTGCACAGAGCCTAATCTCTCCTGATTTTTTCCTCGCCACGACAATCGGGGCGACCCATTGGGAAGACTCAGTTGGCTGTATAATTTTTTGATCACATAGGTCATTTAACATTTTCTTTAACTCCTCCCTACCACCCAACGGCACAGGTCGTACCTTATGCATGACCGGTTGTGCGTCAGGAATCAACCTGATTTGATGACTAAAATTCTTAATGCACCCTACTTTATCTTTAAAAACGTCCTTAAAATCCTCAAGCAAGCGCCTACAGTCAATTTCAGAACTACCCACATTCATGACCTCCATACAAATACAGACCCATTTTAGCGAGATCCTTCCACCCCACAATATTTTTCCCTTTAATTACAAACTACTCAGGTAACACCAATTTCCTTGTTTTATTTTTCTGACAATGCAGGAAATATAACTGCGTGTTTGATGCATATCTTCTCATTCATTTGACAGGTGGTTCTAAGGCGACATTATCACGTTCCTCGTTAAGTCTTTCGAAATTGCTTTTTTCACAGTTTTTAAATAAAGCTTGTCCAGAGTTATAAAAAGCCTCGCCCAGTTTTCAATAGCGCCGGATTATACAATAGGTAAATACACAACTGACCCAATTAACTTTAAATCCATGCCACATCCCGGAGGAGCTAATATTATCGGTCTAACAGCGTTACATTATGTCATTTTATACAGCTGGTTTCGGGGTTTTTTGACGACATCATCAGAATCGTATTCCTGTCCTATTGAACGGAGGGTTAGCCATCACGCTCTTCCTAAAGATAACTGTGATCTACATGTCAATTCTCCATCCATAGACCATAAATAGGTAACGCCAACAGACAGCTAACTCCTTACCTACTCAGAGGCTACTTCCCCATTGCTAAAACAATTTTATGTCATTCTACCCCTTTCTAAGGCTGACAGACGACTTAAGGTTCACACGTTATGATTCCTGAATCCAGCCAACCTACTTATGCTTAAATGAATTTTTAGGTAAGGGGTTCATACTCATTTTGGTATTATCATCAACCAATCTGAATAAGAGGTCCATCTTTATTTAAACATGGGGAGACCTCACTCCCGGTACCCCACTCTCCCCATGTCAGGATCTTTCCCCATAGAATACACTTTTCTTTTATTCACGTCATTTATTATTTGTTTCGTGCACTCTTGGATTTGGTGATTTGGACTTTCTTTGGTATCTAGGCACTAACCAGCTTCTCCATTCAGCCTCTTGTTACGCCATTTTGCGTATGTAAATCATTGCAGTGTACTCGTTCATGATATATTTGTTGATGCATTCTATTTCTTTTTAGAAGAAGGCGTGTGTAACGCCGAAACGCGCGTAGAGATTACCTATTCATCCACTTGGTTGTTTTTATGATTATATTTTGTCTTTTATTTCTGTATGTAATTTGATTTTAAACATGATGGATTGTATATGCTGAAATTTTCAAAAATATTTGTCTTATTTATTGATTGTCACATGTTTTTAATAAATGTATGTTGTATATTTACAAATAAATTAGACGTATACCATATTGCTTCTCATTTTCACTGTTCTGTACACTGCTTCAATTTTTTGCACCCTTATCATTGTTGTGTGTAACTGTACCTAATATCCTCATAGGACCCCAAAGTTGCCTAGGAATTGTTATTTTGATCAATATTGTGCCCTGACCTAGGAACTTGCCACTAGTTTCAGGGGGTCCCTTTCTATATGTTTAATTTCCCTTTAATTGCGACCTATCAATCAATCAATCAGTGGTTTTTTAAAGCGCGACTACTCACCCGTAAGGGTCTCAAGGTGCTAGGGGGGGGGGTGCAGGTTCCATTCCATCAAGGAGGGGGTCTGTCGAAGAGCCAGGTTTTGAGGTTTCTTGCAAAGATGGGGAGCGATGTTGTCTGTCTGAGGTGGAGCGGAAGGGCGTTCCATGCTTTGGCCGCGAGGAAGGAGAAGGAGCGGCCTCCCGATCTGGTCTTTCTGGTGCGGGGGACCACGGCGTAGGAGAGCTGGGCTGATCGTAGGGTCCTTTGGGGTGCGTGGAATTTGAGTCGGCTGTTCAGGTATGCTGGTCCGGTGCCGTGGAGGGCCTTGTGTGCGTGGTTGAGCATCTTAAAGGTGATTCTCGCCTCGACGGGGAGCCAGTGGAGTGTGCGCAGGTGCTGGGAGATGTGACAGTGTTTTGGCAGGTTGAGGACCAGTCTTGCGTCGGCGTTCTGGATGTTCTGTAGCTTGCGGATGAGGTTTTTGTTTATTCCGGCGTAGAGTGCGTTGCCGTAGTCGAGTCTGCTGGTGACCAGGGCGTGAGTGACTGTCTTTCGGTGTTCGAGGGGGATCCATTTGAAGGTCTTACGAAGGAGGCGGAGGGTATGGAAGCAGGAAGATGAGACAGAGTTGATCTGGCGGTCCATTTTGAGCTCGGAGTCCAGGATGATTCCCACTTTGCGTGCGTGGTCTGTGGGGGTTGGCGGGTTTCCGAGGGCGGTGGGCCACCAGGTGTCGCTCCAGGCGTCGGGGTTTGGGCCCATGATGAGTACTTCTGTTTTGTTGGTGTTTAGTTGTAGGCAGCTGTTTTTCATCCATTTGGCGACGGCTTCCATGCCTTCTCGAAAGTTGCGTCTGGCGGTGTTGGGCTCGTTGGATAGGGAGAGGATGAGCTGGGTGTCGTCTGCGTATGACACGATGTTGAGTCCGTAGGTTCTGACGATGGGGGCAAGTGGAGCCATGTAGACGTTGAAGAGCGTCGGGCTGAGGGAGGAGCCCTGGGGGACTCCGCAGGTGGAAGGTGTGGGGTCCGAGAGGAAAGGGGGGAGTCTGACCCGCTGCGTCCTGCCGGAGAGGAAGGAGCAGATTCAGTCGAGGGCCTTGTCCTGGATTCCTGCGTCGTAGAGTCTGCGTATTAGGGTGCGGTGGGAGACTGTGTCGAACGCCGCTGATAGGTCGAGGAGGATGAGGGCTACTGTTTCTCCTTTGTCCAGTAGGGTGCGGATGTCGTCTGTTGCAGCGAGGAGTGCGGTTTCCGTACTGTGGTTTTATCTGAAGCCGGATTGGGAGGAGTCGAGGATGTTGTGTTCTTCAAAAATGTGGCGAGTTGGCTGTTGATGGCTTTCTCGATGACTTTCGCTGGGAACGGGAGCAGGGAGATGGGTCTGTAGTTTTTGAGGTCGGTGGGGTCCGCTGAGGGTTTCTTTAGGAGGGGGTTCACCTCGGCGTGTTTCCAGTCATCGGGGAACGAGGCGGTCGCCAGGGAGCGGTTGATGGTGTGGCGGAGCATGGGTGCGATGGTGTCGGCGGCTCTGTTGAAGATGTGGTGGGGGCAGGGGTCCGTGGGGGACCCTGAGTGGATTGACTTCATTGTCTTCAGTGTGTCTTCGGTGTTGAGGGCTGTCCAGTCATCAATCACTGGTTTCCGGGTGTCAGGGGTGGTTGGTGAGGGTTCAGTGTGATGGTTGTCTTCGTCGAAGTTGTCGTAGATGCTCTTGATTTTGTGGTGGAAAAGGTGCTGAGTTTGTCGCAGAGGTCTTGTGAGGGAGGGATGTCGGTAGACTCACTGGTGGGTTGGGCAAACTCCTTGATGATGCTGAAGAGTTCCTTGCTGTTGTGTGCGTGGGTGGAGATTCTGTCTTCAATCGCTTTTTTCCTCGTTTCTCTGATGAGTTGATGGTGGGCGTTGGTGGCGGCTCTGAAGTTGTTGTGGGCTTCTGTGGATTTGGTGTTTCTCCAGGCCTTTTCGAGGCGGCGGCATGTGCGCCTGGATTCTCGAAGTTCGGTGGTAAACCATCTGGCTTTCTTGGCACGGGTATTGTTGTTTTTCTTGAGGGGGGCTATGGTGTTGGTGCTGTCCGAGATCCATCTATGCAGGGTTCGGGCTGCGGTGTTGGGGTCGTCGTTTTCCGCGATGGTTGGGGTGGAGTTGTTGAGTGAGGAGGCGAGCTGGTCGTCGGTGATTTTGTTCCAGTTTCTTTGTGGAAGCAGGTGCTGGTGTCTGTGGATGGTGGATGTTCTGAAGGTGAAGTGGACGCAACGATGGTCGGTCCATGGGAGTTCGGTGGTGTGGCTGAAGGTGTTGGAGTTTCCTGTAGTGAAGAGGGGGTCGAGGGTGTGTCCTGCTGAGTGTGTGGGCTCGGTCACGATCTGGCGGAGTCCAATGTTGTGGAGGTTGTCCAGGAGGCATGTGGTGTTGGGGTCCAGTTGATTGTCGAGGTGGAAGTTGAGGTCTCCCAGCAGGGTGTAGTTGGTGGATGCGATGGCCTGCGGGGAGATAATGTCCGTGATGGAGTTGGCGAAGGGTCCGCGAGGTCCAGGGGGTCGGTAGATGAGGGTTCCTCGGAGGGCGGCGGAGGGGCTGGCCAGTATCTTGAAGTGAAGGTGTTCCAGCAGTTCTGTGGACTCGTCAGGGAGTGTGCTCAGGCGGAGGCTGGATTTGTGGACGATGGCGATTCCTCCTCCTGGGTGGGTGGGGCGGTCCTTCCTGGAGATCTTGTATCCTTGGGGGATGGCGATGGCGATGTCCGGTCCCGAGGTGGTGTTGGTCCAGGTTTCGGTGAAGAATGCTACGTCCGGGGTGGTGCTGTCGAGGAGGTCCCAGATTTCTGTGGCGTGTTTGTGGAGGTGTCGGACGTTGAGGAGGATGCATTGCAGGGTCTTCGGTTCGGTTGTGTTCTTGTGGGCGGGTTGTGCTGGATCCGTGTTCTTGGCGGTGCTGCAGGTGTGCCGGCAGCGGTGACAGCTGAAGGGTCCATGGGTGTCGGCTGGTGATGCTAACTTGCAGTTGTTGTTGCAGCCTGGGTTGAGTGCGTGGAGTGCTGCCGGGTTGTAGCGTTGGCGGGGCGGAGGTCCAGGGTTCCTGGTGCTGGTCGCGGACGGGTTGCAGACGGGCGCAGACGTGCTTGCCTTTGACGCGCCTTCATGCACCAGCGGCGCGCACGCAGTGGCCGCCATTAAGTAGGGGTCGGGGAGGGCTGGACAGCTGGGAGGCGGGAGCGGGGAGGGGAGCTGGATTGGGCCGGTCGCGCTGGGGGGGGAGGTGCCGCGGGGGCAGCAGCGGCGGGGAAAGGTAAAGGGAGGAAAGAAGGGATAACGAAAAAAGGGAAAATAAGCAGAAATAAGGCACAAAAGAGCAGAGATGCAGAAAAGAGCAGAAAGGTGAAAGATAGAAAGGGTAGAAAAACGAGTGAAAACGAGTGAAGGAGCAGAGGGAGAGAAAGGGAAAATGGGCAGAAATAAGGCACAAAAGAGCAGAGGTGCAGAAAGGTGAAAGATAGAAAGGGTAGAAAAACGAGTGAAAACGAGTGAAGGAGCAGAGGGAGAGAAAGGCAAAATGGGCAGAAATAAGGCACAAAAGAGCAGAGATGCAGAAAGGTGAAGAAAGGTGAAAGATAGAAAGGGTAAAAAAACGAGTGAAGGAGCAGAGTGAGAGAAAGGAGACAGAGGTCCACTGGACCACCAGGGATGAGGCGCAGGGAAACCTGCGGGTGGAGGAGGGCCTCGATCACCAACACTCAAGAGTGCAGGGGCAGGGGCACCTCACTTAATGGTGGAGCTGCGAGGGTGGGAGAGCACTTTCACTGACAATGAGTCAGTGGTCTTGCTCGCCTGTCCCCGCAGTGCCCGCCATTATGTAGGGGTCGGGGAGGGCTGGACAGCTGGGAGACGGGAGCGGGGAGGGGAGCTGGATTGGGCCGGTCAAGCTGGGGAGGGAGGGGCCACGGGGGCAGCAGCGGCGGGGAAAGGTAAAGGGAGGAAAGAAGGGATAAAGAAAAAAGGGAAAATAAGCAGAAATAAGGCACAAAAGAGCAGAGATGCAGAAAAGAGCAGAAAGGTGAAAGATAGAAAGGGTAGAAAAACGAGTGAAAACGAGTGAAGGAGCAGAGGGAGAGAAAGGGAAAATGGGCAGAAATAAGGCACAAAAGAGCAGAGGTGCAGAAAGGTGAAAGATAGAAAGGGTAGAAAAACGAGTGAAACCGAGTGAAGGAGCAGAGGGAGAGAAAGGGAAAATGGGCAGAAATAAGGCACAAAAGAGCAGAGATGCAGAAAGGTGCAGAAAGGTGAAAGATAGAAAGGGTAGAAAAACGAGTGAAGGAGCAGAGTGAGAGAAAGGAGACAGAGGTCCACTGGACCACCAGGGATGAGGCGCAGGGAAACCTGCGGGTGGAGGAGGGCCTCGATCACCAACACTAAAGAGTGCAGGGGCAGGGGCACCTCACTTAATGGTGGAGCTGCGAGGGTGGGAGAGCAATTTCACTGACAATGAGACATAAACTTTTGTCATAATACATCGACCAAGAATTTCGACCTTTGACAAAAAGCCCCCAACATGTCGACGTCCTTTTCTCCAAACGCCTTTGGATTAATATCAGGGAGAGCTAAGTGAACATCTTTTCCCCAATTGTCATAACAATAAGAGTCACGTAAAATAGTTATCGGCGAACCCGAATCTCCCATCACTGTTGTCTGAATTCCATCAATCAACGCTTCGCAAAAGGGACCCTTAATCTCCAAACGATCTTCCTTATGGTCCAGAGTAGGCAGCAAATTGTCAAAATCTTCAGAACAGGATTCTAAGCCGCTGCTCACATTGCTGACCTGAACCACTCTCTTTTGCGCCTTACAAAACTTTTGAAAGTGACCAAACCTTTTGCAATCCGAACACCGCTTATTCAAAGTGGGACAATTAGGAAAGTTACCAATGTGAAATTTTAATCCACACCTGAAGCAAAAAATTAGAGGCTTTTTTTTAACTGACCCTGCTGGTGCAGCTGACTTTTTTTCACTGAACTTTCCACCTACAGCCAAAAACCCCTCATCAGCGGAACCCTCTTGCTGATAAATTACATTAACTTTAGCAGCACTAGCTTGTAAAGCTTTAGTAGAAATAGAGGACCTTTCAATGCCCAGAGCCAAATCAACCACTTCCGACAGAGGAGGGTTTTTACAACTTAAAATTCTTTCTTGAATTTTATGTGAAGAACAATTAAAAACAAACTGGTCCCTAATCATATCATCAACTGTTGGACCAAATTCACAAGTTATAGCCAATACTCTCAATGCCGAAATATACTCTTCCACTTTTTCCTCTTCTTTTTGGTTTCGTTTATAAAACTTATGTCGCTCCAACATAATGTTAGGTGTTTCTGAAAACTGCTTTTTAAGCCTCTCTATAGCCTCCAAATAGACATTCCAACGTCTATCCCCAGATCCAGACTGACCAGGTGGGAGTGGAATAGGAGGTAAAAGAAGAGCATATTTCCTTTCAGAAGAATAGTCTGTTGCGTCTATGGCCACTATATGGTTTTCGAAAAGCCCAAACCACTCAGACCAAATAAGGTTTGGCTTACCCGGCTTGGCCAAAAATGGAGGAGGTTGCGTAAGTTGACTAATTTGTTGTTGGTTCATAGCCATCTTCCAATTTCCCAAAAATTGCAGTTAAATGTAAAATAATGTTATTTTGAAACAGTACCTTGACACTGTCTTTCAGTCAAATTGAAAGTTTCTGATCCCAAATACCTTGTTATAGGTTTATAACTAAACACTGCTTCCAATAGTTCCACGAAGAATCCTTGACTCAAATTGGTAAAATGAAAAGAAATCAAAAATAACAAAAAAAAACGAACAAACAGTGCCAAAATCAACGCGTTGTACCTCCAATTTGCCCAAAACAGGTGTGTGTATCACCGCGATACACAGACATCCAGCCGTGAAGACATCGGACATCCAGACGTGAAGACATCGGAGCTTGACACGCAGCACGTTGTCAAGGAAACTGCAGCCACTTTCATTACTTAAAATGGCCGCTCTGTCACGTAATCGGTGACAGCACGCTTTCCCAGACCCTTCCCAGGGTCCTTTGCGCCAAGGCACTACTGTGATGTGACAGGAACGCAAACACTGCTCCCGGCCGTTGGCCTCAGCGCGAGCCTCCGCTCGAGCCGCCAATGACTCCTAGATCTAAGACTTTAATTAACAGTCAAAAATGGGTCCTACCGGTCTTTTACGTGAACAACCAAAGTCAGATAGCACCAAAGATTTCCGCCTTCAGGATGACGAGTGGCCTCCTGCGGGTTCCAGCAAGAAACTTGCAGGTGGCAAAAGAAACTCCCAGCGTTGCCAAATGTTAAAAGAAGAAACTCCACAAAGTTACAGGTAGATTGAAGTGCGTCTTCCTCTTTATACAAGACAAAGGTTTCTTAAGCCACGGTGCGGAGCAGTGTGTTCCCTCGGAACATGATCACCAACAGCTGATTGAATCCTCGGGGACGCACACGCCAAATACATCATAGCATTTTTAACAACAGCATTCTGAATGAGGTGACATGCCAAACATTCCCTTAAGCCCCAAACCAGTCCCACTACAATACCCATGAGGGTCTCAAGGCACTGGGGGGGGGGGGTAGCTGCTACTGCTCAAAAAGCCAGGTCTTGAGTAGTCTTCTGAAGGTCAGCAGGTCTTGGGTCTGTCGTAGGTTGGTGGGGAGGGTGTTCAAGGTCTTGGCGGCGAGGTGGGAGAAGGATCTGCCGCCGGCAGTCGTTTTCCAGATGCGTGGGACTGTGGCTATGGCGAGGCTGGCTGAACGGAGGCTGCGGGTGGGGGTGTAGAAGCTGAGTCGTCCATTGAGGTATGCTGGTCCGGCGTTGTGTAGGGCTTTGTGTGCGTGGGTGAGTAGGTTACTCTCCCTGTCATCAAAATTTTATTTAGGAAACCTTGAAGATGTGTTTTTTCCGACAACTTATACTTTCATGTCTATGTCTAGTTTCTGTTCTTCTCCAGCGGCAAGCAGCCCATTGGATGTGTGCTGCTTTTTAAAAGTGTTACTTAAAAATATTTATATATATATTTTCCACTTCATTTTTATTTGAAGAAAAAGTAACACATTTATCGGTAGGACGTCTGGTAGCCAGCATGAGCCCCAGGTCCACCAAATTTCTTAGACTCGCAACAACGAGGATCTGCTACCAATAGGGTCTTGCCACACTAGATCAATCTACCCTTGATTTCCTTCTTGGAAGCTTCATTAACATATTTCAGGTAGTAAGCCATGAGCGCCTTTAAAATAGACTGGAGAATAGTGTAGACTTGTGCAACATGACTGCCACACTTCACACGAACTCTGATGTCAACACCAGCAAATCTCTCTTTGCTAGGAGCAGAACCTGCTCAAGAAGTTTGTACAGAAGTGTTCTAGGCTCAATCATTTTCAGAGGCCTTCTGTTAACTTTTATCAAGCGATTTTAACTTTTGCAGTGGGCAACAGCAGTTGCAGTCAGTTTTCTTTTGCCAGAAGACCTGGATGGACTGCAAGGGGTGCTTTGCGGGCATGGTTCAGTGCACCATTGGCTTCAATAGGGAATCCCTTTACATGGGATTCACCCCAAAGGCGATGGCCAACAGAAGGTGCCTTGGTTCTTTCATTCCAACTATCAAAAAGGCATCCTACCAATTATAAGTGGAAGCAATTCAGCACTTCCCATAGAGGTTTCTTTTCCAGCTTACATGGTTCTGTAATGGGAACCATACCTATACAAGTAGGTCATCAATGCATGTGTGCTACCCTTGAAGGATTCTCTGAATATTTCGTTCCTGGCTATTCAGTGAGCCCAGAGTAGCCAATCTCATTTGTCTTCTGAGATGCCACATTCAAAGCAAGGGTGGACATGGTGATATAGGATGGTTGCATAGAGGTGCCAGTAAAGGAGAGGCAGACAAGAATGATGTTGCATATGAGGATGGTTGGCCAGAGGAAAGCCACAGAGACATCCATGTGTGAAAAAGAGCAGGGTGACGCAAACAGCAGTGGAATGATGAAACAATGCTTGGAATGTTACAAGGTGGCAGGGAAAGGAGGGGGGGTAAGAGCAACCACTGGGATACAACTCTCCTACTTGCAATTAAAACCATGACAGCATGGAGACTGTGATGACAGACTTGAGAATTGGTAGCCCTAACATTTTAGGGATCAAAGGACTAGAGCCGTATGGCTGCGTGGCAGACAATGCTGGAAAGACTATTTGAGATAGGCAGAAGACAAGAGAGCACAAAAATCACACTTGTAGCCAGTAACAGTGGCTTTTCTACCTACTGTCTCTGCTCCCCTGCTTCCCAGTGCAGCAGACTGAAAAGCAAAGGAGCAAAGACAGTAGGTAGAAAAGAAGAGTGTAAGCAGGACCTTCCCATCAAGGGGGCAAAGGTATAGGGAGCTGAGGGTAAAGTGAAGCACAATTATTCTTGGAACAAAGTGGCTGGTAGGGACGCCCATACACAGAAGGAGCAAATGAATATGCATGCTGGAAATGTAATATAAGACGCTCACCAGAAAGGACTGTGCTATACCCTACTTATTTGTATAACATGTATTCCAGCCCTGCTGACTCTAGCTGCTCAGCCAGAGTGTGAGTTGGTGTTCCTGTGATGAGTGGAATGCCTGGGTGTCTGAGTGGGATAAATGGTGGCAGTTAGAGATGGGCTGAGCAGCTAGACAGGCTGGTGGGGCTGTTTTAATTCTGGCAGTGCATGCTTGTCATTGTACATATCGTGATGTCACAGGTTTCCGTTTGACAGTAGTTGGGTCTTGATTTCCTGTGGGTGGTCATCACATTGTTCCCTTTCACAAGGGATGGTTATGAACTAATTTCCCTATTGTCTTTTTTAATTTCTCCAAGGGGGTTGGGCATGGGTTAGTTCCCATATTGGATCCAGATTAATCCTAATAATGGGTGTTACTCCAACCTGAGTGCTTGTAACCTCAAAAAGGGGGTTGGACATGGGTCAGTTCCCATATTAGATCTAGGTCAACCCTTACACTGGGTTGGGAAATGGACTTAGGGGTCCATTAGGATGGCGGGCGGATTGCCCCCGCCAGGCTGGCGGTAGCCACCACCAGCCTGGCGGGGGCAATCCGCCCGCCATCCTTCCCTGTATTCCCCCCTGCCATATTAGAATGGTGGGGGGGACCACGGCGGAGCAAAACACCGCCCGCCACTTTTCCGCCCCGGTCGCCTTGCGGCCGGGGCAGAAAATGTTGAATATGGTAGCGGTGTCTCGTCTTTGAGACACCGCCAGCCATATTACAATGGCAAGAGTGCAATGCCTTTCCGTGGGGCAGGCGGTCTTCACTCTGGGGGCCCCCTGCGGGCCCCCAGAGTGAAGGTGAGTGGAGGGTGCACACGGGGGGTACCACACTTCATTTTCATTTCCAAAGCGGCAGGCACCACGCGGTGCCTGCAGCTTTGGAAATGAAAATGCTGTGATGTATTGTCAGCACTGCGGCGGGCGGTGCGGAGAGCACCGCCCGCCACAATGCTGAGAATACAGGATGTGGCGGGCACATCCTAATGGCAACCCCTGGACCCCGCCCTTAAGGCGGGCGGTCATGTTTTCCGATAGGGTGGCGGGCGGGCAAAGCCCGCCCGCCATCCTAATGAGGCCCCTAGTCTCCATTTTCAGTTGCGGGAAATGGACTTAGTCTCCATTTTTTGTTGCGCGCAGTACCTAGGTACATCCCTACATGGGTGTTTCTATGGGTGACGACCCATATACATTTTGTTTCCTTACTTTTGGGATTGTAGTTGCAGGGTGTGTTGCCCTTTCCGTTTTATGCATTTGCTTACGGTGTTTACTTTAAATGTTACATTTTTTTTTCTTACAGAATTGTACTATTTGAGCACTCTATAAATAGTTTTCAAATGTGTGCATGGGAGAGGATGGTAGATATTGTTGCTCAATCTTATGATGCTGTATTGTAACCATTTTTTTTTATGGTTCTATCTTCTTTGATGCTCTGTCCTTTGGGCTGCATCTTTGAGATTCATTCCATTATTTTACCAGTGTATAGTTCTCTCATTTCCTTTTTGCTTTTGTTGAAGGAAAAAGGGATAATGTTATAACCTACTTATTTGTATAACATGTATTCCAGCCCTGCTGCCTCTAGCAGCTCAGCCAGAGTGCGAGTTGGTCTTAGAATGTTGGTGTGCCTGTGATGCGTGGAATGCCTGGGTGTCTGAGTGGGATGAATGTTGGCAGTTAGAGATGGCCTGAGCAGCTAGACAGGCTGCTCCTGGTGGGGATGGTACCACACTAGGCTGGCTGGAGTCAAGACTGTTGAAACTTGAACTGGATCACTGAAATATTATCGACGGCCAAAATATCGAGTTGCCAAAATATCGTTGACTAATTATCGACTACAAAAATATCGAGTTTATATACTTATTTAAGTAACTACAAAAATATCGAGTAAATAATATCGAGTCTATAAAAAATCGACTTCAATAATATAGACAACAAATATATCGAATACAAAAATATCGTTGGTAACCTAAATAACCCTAACACTACAAAAATATCGACTACCAATATATAGACTACAAAAATATCGTTTTTTGTGATTTATCGACTTAAGATTATACACATTATATATGTAAAATGATACATAAATCTTCTTGTAAAATACATTACACAATCCTCAATATATATTATATATTAAAATACATTTTTATAACACATTTAAATGTGAATTTTTTTTCCTACATATCATGAATACTTAGAAAATAATATATACATTTTTCGAATATTTTAAACATATATTATCACATTATTAGTACATATATTTAAAAATATTTTAATTAACTAACCTGCTTTATTGCAAAACTCTTCACAAACGACCATTTCCACTTCAACAAACAAACCAATTAATTGTGAAAAAATTCAAAGTACCCAATCAAATGCTCTCTTTCTTAAAACATCCAATGACATTAGAGAACACAAAAAATACACACTATAAAAGGAGTACATGCCTACTACCATTTGTTGCTGCACAAGCTATAGAAAACAGAAGGCAACTCTTTGATCAACTAGTTCCTCATAAATCGAGATTACTATTCAAGATTGCTACAAAATTAATCAAGTAAGTGAAAATTAATTATTATAATACACAAGTACTAGGCTAAAATTGTATGTATTTCTCTTAACAGTTTAAATTACATTTATTTTTCTCTTTTAACATTTGATTTATAGACATCTAAACACATCAAAATATGTGCTCCTAGTGATTTACCACTAAATACTATTTGTAAGTATATGTAAATGTTGTCTAATACACCAACTGCTGTTCTTATTAACTATTTTCTAATATCATTTCTTTATTTATTCTATCTTCTAAACAGAATTTCTGATAACATCCGCATTCTACTCAACGAAATATAAAGACTACACAAGTTAAACAAGTAAGTATATGTGTACAGTTCTAAAAGGCACAAAAATACTATAACTATTTTCTAAAAACCATTTCTTGTTTATTCTATCTTCCTTACAGATATTCTAAACACATCCTACATCTACTAGACTAAAGGCAAAGACTACACAATTAAAAAAAGTAAGTATATGTGTAAAATTCCTCAAAGGCCCTAAAAAGTTAAAGCTATATTCTAAACACCATTTGTTTTTTCTTCTATCTTCTCTACAGATATTCAGAAAACATCCGACATCTCCTCTACCTTAAGCTAACACTACAGAATTAAAACAAGTAAGTATATTTATTAACTTCCTCAAAGTCCCAAAACTTCTAAATCTATGTACTAATAATCATTTCTTGTCTATTATATCTTCTCTACAGATAATCACATTACATCCTTCATCTACTCCACCAAAGACAAACAGTGATCAATTTTAAAAAGTAAGTATCTCTAATAATGTCCTAAAATTGCCTAAAATGCTAAATATAATACTGCTTTCCCCCCCAAAAAATAGACATTTTTTTAAAAAATGGCTTATAATTTTTTACTTTGCCTACCAACAGGAAAACAAGAAGAACATACTAGAAATAAATAGAACATAACAGTTTCAGAATTTTCAACACCAGATTTACTAACTGTAAGTATAAACAGTGAAATATAAATGTGTAAAACACTACCAATAATATTTTACATTTAAACATGTTTCTTTCTAATCTTTCCTAGAACAATTAATACAAAATGACTGAAGGTGCAGAATTTGTTATGTCACAGAAGAATAAATTGTTGTTATGTTATATGGGGTATGTTTATAATCAAGAAAGACAAACAGGAAGAAAAGTATTCTGGAAATGTACCAAATACTATTCTAACAAATGCTATGGTAGGGCTACTACTGAAGACACAAATGTATTATCTACCAGAGAACATAATCACCCCCCCAATGTCACAGAGATAGAGATAAGGGATGCTTTAGAAACTATAAAAACAGCTAGCACAGGGAGTGACAAACCTACCACACAAATTCTAAAAGAAGAACTGTTAAAAATTCCTGCCCATGCTTCAGGTCAGCTACCCTCAATTGACTCCCTTAAACGCACAATAGCACGCACTAAAAGATTAACTACTACTACTCAACCTAACCCTACATCTTTTGAAGAAATAATAATTTCCCCAGAAATGAGCGTAACACACAGTAATGATAATTTTTTACTTTTTGACAACGAAAGCCCCACCAACAGAATTATCATGTTAGCAACAGCAACAAATTTAAGAAAAATCCAACAATGCGACCAATGGATGATGGATGGGACTTTTAAACCATGTCCCAAACCATTTTATCAACTATATACCATTCATGGATTATATCATCACTACAATATCCCTTTCATTTATTGTTTGTTACCTAACAAACAACAAAATACATATATAGAATTTTTAAATGTTATCAAAAATGAAATCAATAATTATTTTCCCCAAAAAATAATTATTGATTTCGAAATTGCTATGATCAATAGCATTTTGAAAACATTTCCCCACACAGCTATCCAAGGTTGCTACTATCACTTTAACCAAAGTATATGGAGACATCTCCAAAAATCAACATTAAGCATTCAATACTCCACTGATTACAACTTTGCATATCAAGTTAAAAAATTAATAGCACTAGCCTATGTTCCAGTTACTGATGTAGCGGAACACTATGACTTACTTATTAACAGCACATACTACAAAAAGTATGAAGACAAACTAGCCCCACTACTGGACTATTTTGAGGATACTTGGGTGGGAAGGTTACATAGATCTGGGCACCGACGCCAACCTAAATTCCACATACCTTGGTGGAATGTATATCTAAGTACATTAAACCAAGAGGCAAAAACAAATAACAGTGTGGAAGGATGGCACAATGCATTCCAAGCTACCACTAGCAGAGCCAAACCCACCTTCCTAAATCTAATACAATCTTTAAAAAAAGAACAAAGCTACCAAGAACTAAGGATAGAACAATCTGTTACACAAATTGGCCCTAAACTAACAAAACAAACAAAACAAATGTTCAGACTCCTGCAAAGCCAAGTGACTCTATATCCTTCAACCAGAGGTTTAGAATACCTATCACTGATAGCTAAAAGCCTACTATAATGTATCATACCAAAACTAACAAAAACTTCTGATAATTTCATAAATTGTGCAATCAATAACAATTTTCATGTAATCATAAATAATACGCATTTGTTAAATAAATTTGTTAAATTATAAAAAATATTTATTGAACAAATATGCAATATTTATAATATTAAACATTGCTATGACATTTAAATCGACATTTCCCACCCAAATAAAATAATATGTAGCAGAAGAAGAGGTCATCCAGCCATGTATAATCCATACAATACCTTACAATCCAGTACAAATCCAATTCCGGAAACCCTCAAAAACCCGAAAATAATAAAACATTTGTGAAAAACGCTCCAGGAAATCCCGATAATACAAGTGTGGACACTTTATTATTTAAAGTGATATACACACAACTTGTAAAAATTAACTTACGCATATTCTTCTCCCAATGCAATGCGACACCCTACAAATATCCCGAAAATTAGTAAAAGATTAAAAAAATCGCTCCAGTAAACGTGGAGTAAACAAAGTGTGTAAAAATCATTTAAAAATGAACATACACACACTTAGTAAAAAATAAAAAGCACTATCTTATCGTAATCCATTCCAAATCAACAACCATAAAAACCCGAAAAATCGTGTAAAAGATTAAAAATCGCTCCAGGAAATCACGAAAAAAGGAGATAGATGTTAAAATATTACATTAATTTGTAATACAACCTTATCTCCCCCAAAAAAAAACGCATCCTTCCATGGAATAATACTGCGAAGTTCCGGTACCTGTAAAAAAACATACATTAACTAACCCACCCACACAAACACCCAAAGATTCCAAAATACACATTAAAATTTATGTAAAACATGTTCAAACACATATCCTAAGCATAAAAAACCCTAGGCCTCTAACATACACGACGCCTCGGTAAATACGAAATTTCACCTAAAACATATTAAAACGACGACTGCATACATACAATAACTCTAAAAACGTCGAATATAGTCTCAAACACTACTACTCTCTACGAAATATTAGTTAAAATTCCCCTTACCTTTCTCAACGCAAAGCAGCTTCCGACCGCGCTCTTCTCCAGTCCTGAATGAAGCAAAATAACCTTACGCGGTCAAAAAGTAGTCCCCTTAAAGTATATTAGAAAGGTAAAAATAATAAATACAATGTTCTAATAAGAAATAAAATACATACACAAACTTATAATTTCTAATAAAAATGTGTAACACTAATGACCTTTTATTTAGTTTAGATATCCGTTTATAATTAATATTAAATAATATTTATAGAATATTATTTAATATTAATATTACTTAAAATATATAAACTTTATAATACATATCTTTTAAATGTTTAATGTTAAATGATATTTATTATACAAAAATCCTTTATTAAAGTAAATGTAGCAATTTATTTCATTTGTAAATTAATAGTATAAATAAATAATTATTGTTATTTAATTATATTAATAATATAATTTAAATACATCATTGGAAATAAATACTATGACAACTCTAAAATTGAATTACTATTTTCAGAATGTATATATTTATTTTGTAACAAATGTTATAATTATTGTAAAATTGTAAATTAATTTTAATAATTAATATAATATATTAATTATTATTATTAATTATCCCAACAATCTATGTAAATTAAACACATTTATTTTTAAACATTATATCCAACTAAGTCATTGTTTTAATATTTCATATAGTATTGGGAATAATGTTTTTCTCCTAAATATTTGTATATATATATAACAAGAATAAAAAAATGTTTATTGTTTATTAAAAACATTGTATGTAATATCTATCAAAGTATTTTACAATGTTTATTGTATAATATCTTTAAAACATATATTGACTATAGTATTTTTTTATAATAATCTATATATCAAACATGTATATTTAATAATATTAATATATAATATATTAACATTATTAAATTAATAATAAACAGTCTGTGAATAAAAATGATTATAATTTGTTCTCAATATTACAATTTGTCACCCAAATATAAATATGTTACAAATTATTATGTTTTGTATAAATACAGTACAAAAGATATGTATACAAAATGTACATTTATAAATTACAATAAATGTAAATGAACACATCCTTTTTTCCTTACTACTTCTATAGAATATTAATTGTTTTGACTATTGTACTGTACATGTCATAAAAACAAATTGACAATAAAATTATTAAAAACATCCATGTGTACTTATTTTCCTAAGATTATAACACAGTCATGTAAATTTTTCTGTGAGGGTGCTGAACACTGACCAATTATATTTTACTATTCATAGTCCAGTCAGACAAATATCAGGGAAGGTGCTAAACAATGACCAATTATAATTTACTATTCCAACTCCAGTCAGACAAATATCAGGGAAGGTGCTGTACACTGACCAAGTATAATAGATGTATTACGTTACAACGCATACTTTTACAACACATACCTTTACAACAAAATATTTTGAAGACAAAAACCATTACAACGCATGTAATTGAAATTAATATAATTTAATTTAATGTAATGTAATTAAATTTAATCAAAATTATTTAATATAATTTAGATGTAATTTAATGTCATTTTTACCCTGTTCCTATAACCCAAAAACCCAAAACTAACCTGGCCTGAACCCTACAAATACCCCTTTAGCCAAAAACCCAAACTGACCCTGAACCCTAAAAATAGCCCTTTACCCAAAAACTAAAAACTGACCCTGAACCCTACAAATACCCCTTTACCCAAAAACTGAAAACTGACCCAGAACCCTAAAAATATCACTTTACCCAAAAACTGAAAACTGACCCTGACCCCTAAAAATACCCCTTTACCCAAAAACTAAAAACTGACCCTGACCCCTAAAAATACCCCTTTACCCAAAAACTGAAAACTGACCCTGAACCCTAAAAATATCCCTTTACCCAAAAACTGAAAACTGACCCTGACCCCTAAAAATACCCCTTTACCCAAAAACTAAAAACTGACCCGACCCCTAAAAATACCCCTTTACCCAAAAACTGAAAACTGACCCTGAACCCAAAAAATATCCCTTTACCCAAAAACTAAAAACTGACCCAGAACCCTAAAAATACTCCTTTACCCAAAAACAGAAAACTGACACTGAACCTTAAAAATACCCCTTTACCCAAAAACTAAAAACTGACTCTGAAACCTAAAAATACCCCTTTAGCCAAAAACAGAAAACTAACCCTGAACACTAAAAATACCCCTTTACCCAAAAACTGAAAACTGACCCTGAACCCTAAAAATATCCCTTTACCCAAAAACTGAAAACTGACCCTGAACTCTAAAAATACCCCTTTACCCAAAAACTAAAAACTGACCCAGAACCCTAAAAATACTCCTTTACCCAAAAACAGAAAACGGACACTGAACCCTAAAAATATCCCTTTACCCAAAAACTAAAAACTGACTCTGAACCCTAAAAATACCCCTTTAGCCAAAAACAGAAAACTAACCCTGAACACTAAAAATACCCCTTTACCCAAAAACTACAAACTGACACTGAAACCTAAAAATAACCCCTTTACCCAAAAACTAAAAACTGACCCTGAACTCTAAAAATACCCCTTTACCCAAAAACTGAAAACTGACCCTGAACCCAAAAAATACCCCTTTACCCAAAAACTAATTACTAACTCTGAACCCTAAAAAAAACCCTTTACCCAAAAACCCCAAACTGACCCAGAACCCTAAAAATACCCCTTTAAAAAACCCAAACATATTACATTTAAAATAGAATTATATACTTACCAATACTTAAGTTGTAATGTTATGCGTTGTAAAAGTACCTACGTAGTAAAAACATGCGTTGTAAATAAATGCATTGTAATTGTTTTTGTGCAGTAAAATTTTTGTTGTAATGGTAGTACGTTGTAAAAGTTGCGTTGTAAAGCTTGTTTCCCATTATAATTAACTATTCAAACTCCAGTCAGACAAATATCAGGGAAGGTGCTGGACACTGACCAATTATAATTTACTATTCCAACTCCAGTCAGACATATATCAGAGTAGGTGTTGGACACTGATTCTAAATAAATTTGTCCACATATTATTTGTGATTTACACTATATATAATATATTTCATCATTTAGTATTTTTAATATACAATTTTATTTATTTGATAATGAATTATTGTAAAAATATTACTTGTAATTAATAATTTTATTCTAAATGATAAAAATTTATGTGCAAAAGATTATATTTTATAACATATTTTGATAATTTTTTTCAACATATTAAATTATATATATTGTGTTATAAAATAATATTTATGTTATTTTCAGATATATTTTATGTGTATTTTTATCGGCAAAAATTTTTTATATATTTTTTTTTAAAGTACCGGTATATTGTTCTAAAATTACATAAATGGAAGTATTTCTTACATATGGTATGATATTAATTAAGATTTTTTTTCTTATTTTATGAGCAAAAATTATTAGAAATTAATATTTGATAAATTTATAAATAAAAAAATAATTAATACATTTATTTTATTATATTTGAAAAAAAGTAATAAATATTAAAAAATAATAAAATGTTTTATAGTAATTGTTAAAAATATTAATACATATTTATAAATATTAAAATATTTTATAGTATTTGATAAAATTATTAATAATATTTTGAAAATATTAAAACACTAATAAAAATATTAAAAATGTTAGAAAAATATTTTTTTTGTAATTTTTAATTAGTTATTTAACATATATTATCCCAAAATTTTATTTTTTCCTATAATTTTAAATATTTTTATATAAAAAATTTTATTTTTAAAAAATATTTTATGTAAAAAAATTATATTTATACACTTATTTTAATTTTATTTTATAATACATTTATAGATGTTTACACTTTTTATTACATATTTTTAAATTACTCCCCACCCTTATCCCCTATTAACCCAACATCCCGCTCCTAAACATTAACATTATTTTCTACATTTATATAAATATATATGGGTTTTTTAAAATAATTATTTATATATTTTTTACATATTTTCCAATTTTTAAGTAGATTTATTTATTTTTTTTAAATAAAAAAAAATATTTTTGTATAAAAAAAATTATTAAATAAATTATTAAAAAATATACAAATATTTTATAGATTTTTACACTTTTTATAACATATTTTTAAATTACTCCCCACCCTTATCCCCTATTAACCCAACATCCCGCTCCTAAAAATTAACATACATTTATATTTTTATATAAATATATATATTATTTTTTAAATATATTATTAATATTTTATTAACATTTTATCTATACCTTTTCGATATTTTTTACTATTATTACATATCGATATTAATATTACTCGATATTTTTGACTCGATATTTTTGTACTCGATATTATTTTCACATTAAATGATACGATATTTTCTACTTCGATATTCTTTTTTACGATATTTTCCTATACTCGATATTTTTGACTCGATATTTTGTCCATTCGATATTTTGGAGTCGATATTATGACTAGTTACCACTTGAACTGAAGACTTAATAAAGAGGACTTAATGTAGTGGAATGTGGTCATAACTAAAGAGGATTTCGTAAACTCTTTATAAGATCAATATTTATTATACGTAACGAGCTTGTGGGGAGGGTAAGCAGGGTGACTGCACAGAGTCAATCGGAATCACCGAAAAGCCACAGCTGTCAGGTGACATCATATAAATAGTAACACAGCATTCCAATAATCGTCACAGGTAATGACCAACGACAAACAAATACAATAAGTGTCATGTAAATAAAGTAAACCTACAACATCTCCCCTTTTGAACAATGAACAGATTGGCACATTTCATAGTCCTTAAATGACCCAGGTAACTTAGAAATTCTGCCATATCTGGTGCAAGTACCTTCCCAACCTCCATGACACGCTTCAATATCACCTCTCACTGTAGAGGATGTGGGGAGCTCCTGTCTAAGACACACATCAACGTTTTCTTGTGTATTATCCGCATTGTCATTATACAACTCTTTTTCTGTGTCAACTAAGTTATCTTTGCCTGGTACTTTTTCATTGTTGTCAGATGGAGGACAAAATACATTTTCATTTTGTACAGTTAAATCATCATCATTTTCACCTTAATACGTATCAAGCCATGAGAATTCTTTCTCAAATGTAACTTTGTCGTTTATGCCTTTAAACCACAAATCAACCTGACTTCTACTTAATTTTATAGCATCACTCTTATTACGCCACCCAAGATCTTTTAGACAAATAGAACTGTCAGAAACATCAACAATTTCTTCTGGGTCAAAATATTTAGATTCTCCCTTGAGCTGATTGTTTGGTTTTTTGATAAGTGCCCACTCTCCTTTGCAGAACTCCTTAATAACAGCTCTACGTACTGTGTCTTGATACATTTTGGCTTTCAATTGGGACTCAACTATATTCTTTCTGACTTGAAGCTGTTCATCATTAATAGAAACGGTGGTAGGTAAGTAGTTCTCAAAACAAGTAAGCTTTGGAACAATATCATTGTCACACCTTCTTCCTCTCATCAAAAAAAAGGGGAAACACCAGTTACACTGTTGGGCGTGGTGTTGTATGCAAATACTCTTTCTTGAATTAACTTTTTAACTGGACGACTTGAAGCCAAAGCTAACTGGACACCGGCCTTAAGAAAACGATTTACTCTTTCGATTTGGCCATCGGACTTCGGTGAGTACAACGGAGTCTTCTCCTGACGGATACCATGTTTGTTTAAAATGTTTGTCATTTTATTAGAGGTTAGTTGTTTTCCATCATCCGATACGATGATGCGTGGGGCTCCTTAATTGGTAAAGCACGTTTCCAAAAAGTCAATGACAGTGTCCGAGTCAATTGTATGTACAAACTTATGATATATCCACTTACTGTAGTAGTCGCTAACTGCAATCAAAAATTTTGCATCCTGCTCTAAAATCTGAAAAGGACCAGCCATATCGATGGCAATTTTGTACCACGACGAATTGGGAATAGACACAAGTTGCATCTCCTGCACTCTCGGTTTCCAATGCTTATCTGATCTAATACAAATATCACATTTGTCAACAAACACATTTACATCCAGATCCAATCCGGGCCACCAATATTGTTCTTTCAACCTTTTCTTTGTCATCGTGGACCCTAGATGGGAACAGTGTGCTGTTGCAATTAACTGATTTCTCAATTTTGATGGAGGAATAAGTAAATCTCCTCTCATGAGGAACCCTTTAACAACGCTTTATCAACCCTATCCTGGAAATCGCATTTGGCAGCTAAAACTCTTAAACTGGCAATATATTCTTCAACGTTTTTGCTTTCAGTTTGCTTCCTCATAGCAAACCGGTGCCTGCCAACAATAATATTCTCCTCTTCATCAAACTGTTTCTCTAGTCTTTTGACAGCTTCTTGAAACTCATCAAGAGGAATAAATTGACCAGGAGCAGGTTCATATTCTGGCAAACTGTCAAATATTTCTTGGCCAACAGTACCTAAAAGTCCAAAAAGAATAGACTTCTTTCTCTCTGGGTCCTACTTCTTACCATTAATTCTCAAAAGCCATATACCAATTCCGCCATTTCATGACTGGTTTCCCTGGTTCACTGAGAAACATGGCAGGAGTATTGAAAGTGGTTTCACTGGCCATGACTTCCGGTTTACAGTCTGAAACTTCGTTCTTAATAAAACTCTCAATTGTGACACAAATGGAGATAATGGTACACTATGCTTATATAATTATTTATAAACTAATGCATTACTGCATCTAAATAAGCCTATGTTAAAAAAAAAAAAAAAAGAAATAAATCCTTAAGCTTAGTCTATAACTTGAATTAAACTTTAGAAAGTAGAATATGCGTTATGCTATTATACCAGAGATAGCATATGCCTAATAACAATATTTGTTGATTATGAATCCGGAACCGGTCCCAGGATGCTTGTTTCCGGTCCAGGGAAGACATGGCTTGGCAGTTCGGGCTGGACTGTTCCCATGAGGCACAGGGTCAGACTGATTTGCATATAGCCATGTCTGAACTGGGGTGGCCGAGTGAGCTAAAGAATGGTGATGGATTAAACCCAGATCAGTTGACTGGGGGTGAGTGTTTGATTTGCTCAAACGCTCCGTCCATCATCCCCTTTTGTATCGCTTTTTCACCCTAAGTGTGGCAGGGTATGCTCAGACGTGAGTCCCTTGCTCACTTGGCCACTGGATTCAAGATAGCCTGGCTGATGAGGATTATGAATCCGAAACCGGTCCCAGGATGCTTGTTTCCGGTCCAGGGAAGACATGGCTTGGCAGTTCGGGCTGGACTGTTCCCATGAGGCACAGGGTCAGACTGATTTGCATATAGCCATGTCTGAACTGGGGTGGCCGAGTGAGCTAAAGAATGGTGATGGATTAAACCCAGATCAGTTGACTGGGGGTGAGTGTTTGATTTGCTCAAACGCTCCGTCCATCATCCCATTTTGTATCGCTTTGTTCGCCCTAAGTGTGGCAGGGTATGCTCAGATGTGAGTCTCTTGCTCACTTGGCCACTGGTTTCAAGATAGCCTGGCTGATGAGGATTATGAATCCGAAACCGGTCCCAGGATGCTTGTTTCCGGTCCAGGGAAGACATGGCTTGGCAGTTCGGGCTAGACTGATCCCATGAGGCACAGGGTCAGACTGATTTGCATATAGCCATGTCTGAACCGGGGTGGCCGAGTGAGCTAAAGAATGGTGAAGGATTAAACCCAGATCAGTTGACTGGGGGTGAGTGTTTGATTTGCTCAAACGCTCCGTCCATCATCCCCTTTTGTATCGCTTTGTTCGCCCTAAGAGTGGCAGGGTGTGCTCAGACGTGAGTCCCTTGCTCACTTGACCACTGGATTCAAGATAGCCTGGCTGATGAGGATTATGAATCCGAAACCAGTCCGAGGATGCTTGTTTCCGGTCCAGGGAAGACATGGCTTGGTAGTTCGGGCTGGACTGTTCCCATGAGGCACAGGGTCAGACTGATTTGCATATAGCCATGTCTGAACTGGGGTGGCCGAGTGAGCTAAAGAATGGTGATGGATTAAACCCAGATCAGTTGACTGGGGGTGAGTGTTTGATTTGCTCAAACGCTCCGTCCATCATCCCCTTTTGTATCGCTTTCTTCGCCCTAAGTGTGGCAGGGTATGCTCAGACGTGAGTCCCTTGCTCACTTGGCCACTGGATTCAACATAGCCTGGCTGATGAGGATTATGAGTCCGAAACCGGTCCCAGGATGCTTATTTCCGGTCTAGGGAAGACATGGCTTGGCAGTTCGGGCTGGACTGTTCCCATGAGGCACAGGGTCAGACTGATTTGCATATAGCCATGTCTGAACTGGGGTGGCCGAGTGAGCTAAAGAATGGTGATGGATTAAACCCAGATCAGTTGACTGGGGGTGAGTGTTTGATTTGCTCAAACGCTCCGTCCATCATCCCCTTTTGTATCGCTTTGTTCGCCCTAAGTGTGGCAGGGTATGCTCAGATGTGAGTCTCTTGCTCACTTGGCCACTGGATTCAAGATAGCCTGGCTGATGAGGATTATGAATCCGAAACCGGTCCCAGGATGCTTGTTTCCGGTCCAGGGAAGACATGGCTTGGCAGTTCGGGCTGGACTGTTCCCATGAGGCACAGGGTCAGACTGATTTGCATATAGCCATGTCTGAACTGGGTTGGCCGAGTGAGCTAAAGAATGGTGATGGATTAAACCCAGATCAGTTGACTGGGGGTGAGTGTTTGATTTGCTCAAACGCTACGTCCATCATCCCCTTTTGTATCGCTTTGTTCGCCCTAAGTGTGGCAGGGTATGCTCAGACGTGAGTCCCTTGCTCACTTGGCAACTGGATTCAAGATAGCCTGGCTGATGAGGATTATGAATCCGAAACCGGTCCCAGGATGCTTGTTTCCGGTCCAGGGAAGACATGGCTTGGCAGTTCGGGCTGGACTGTTTCCATGAGGCACAGGATCAGACTGATTTGCATATAGCCATGTCTGAACTGGGGTGGCCGAGTGAGCTAAAGAATGGTGATGGATTAAACCCAGATCAGTTAACTGGGGTGAGTGTTTGATTTGCTCAAACGCTCCGTCCATCATCCCCTTTTGTATCGCTTTGCTCGCCCTAAGTGTGGCAGGGTATGCTCAGACGTGAGTCCCTTGCTCACTTGGCCACTGGATTCAAGATAGCCTGGCTGATGAGGATTATGAATCCGAAACCGGTCCCAGGATGCTTGTTTCCGGTCCAGGGAAGACATGGCTTGGCAGTTCAGGCTGGACTGTTCCTATGAGGCACAGGGTCAGACTGATTTGCATATAGCCATGTCTGAACTGGGGTGGTCGAGTGAGCTAAAGAATGGTGATGGATTAAACCCAGATCAGTTAACTGGGGTGAGTGTTTGATTTGCTCAAACGCTCTGTCCATCATCCCATTTTGTATCGCTTTGTTCGCCCTAAGTGTGGCAGGGTATGCTCAGATGTGAGTCTCTTTAATAACAATATTTGTCTGTGAAAACTATGGATTGTAAGGGTTTGTATACACAGAAAAATGTCTGGAAACTACGATCTTCGATCTATATCCTATCTAAAAATCACGGATATTTAATACGATAAAGTATATTTGCAGAATCGCCAACAATATCCTACAAAATTCCGCCCGAAAACACTATTGTAAAACTAAATACCTTCTGTTTTTGTCCAAGTGAAAAGTACGAAGGATGTCGTTCTTAGAACAAAGTGCTGACTGTCATCAAAATGGCAACGCGTAACTTACGTTAACAACGCGATGACGTTTGTGCGTCAGCTTGCCAGCAATTGCACAGCTGAGACAGTGAAGAATGACAAGTGACGGATGACGCAAGTGGAGGGCAGACTACTGTCCACTCAGAAAGCTCATATTTCTTGCAGCACTCAAAGAATATAAGCTGGCCATTCTTGAGGCCAAATCCAAATACTTTTCTGAAAAGATGTTGAACTCCAATAACAAGTCTAGGGAGATATTTACCATTGTTGATGAGCTGGCCCAACCTGATTGGATCACTATGACCCCCTGTTTTTCTCAGTCTCTCTGTGATTCTCTTAACAACTATTTTGTTGAGAAAATTGTTCTAATTAAGGCAAGCATTCCTATGCCTGATGCAGGTTTCCAGACAGGCAGTACTTCTGAAAACACTGCCTCATTTTCGACCTTTCCTCCGATCACACGAGAAATGTTTACATCCCTTCTCAAGAAGGTTCGATCTGGTTCTCCTGCCGACTGCTGCCCTGCTCACATTGCCCGTGAGATTTTTCTTAGTCTCCCAGAGGTACCCCTCTCACTCCTCAACAATTCACTTGCATCAGGGACGGTTCCTAATGTATTCAAATCTGCTGTTGTTTCACCCATCCTCAAGAAACCCGGGGCAGACCCTCAGGTCTTGAGCAATTTTCGCCCAATATCCTTGCTCCCTTTTCTGGGTAAACTTCTTGAAGCCTATGTAACTGGCTGCCTTGGCTCCTTTGTAGAAAACTCCCAGTTTTTGGATCAACATCAGGCTGGTTTCAGACCACGTCATTCCACAGAAGCCGTAATGGTGGCAGTTCATGACGAACTGAGAAAGGGGGCGGACAATAACATCTCTCAAGCATTGGTGCTCCTTGATTTGTCGGTAGCTTTCGACACCGTTGACCACACCATCCTCCTTCAGCGGGTCGAGGGCGCCGGCATCAGGGGCACCTCGCTGAGCTGGCTCGCCTCCTTTCTTCAGGACCATGAGCAAGGCGTTCGCCTTGGTCCTTTTACATCTGAAGCCAAAAGTTTATCCTGCGGGGTTCCGCAAGGCTCCTCTCTTTCCCCGTTATTATTTAACCTTTACATTTCCCCTCTCATTTCTAAGTTGCGGGAGCTACCAGGGGTCGTCCTCAACTACGCAGACGACCTCCAGCTCATTTTTAATATTGATCCTTCCCCTGCTTCTATTGAAAAATTCCAATTGACCATGTCTTTCATCAGCAATTGGATGAACGCAAATCAACTTAAGCTGAACCCTGGAAAGACCGAGATTGTATTGACTGGGCCTCCGGCCAGTCCCTGGAGTTCTAACTTCTGGCCACTTTCGCTGGGCAATGCCCCATGCCCGGTGAGCTCAGTCAAGAGTCTCGGAATTACCATCAGTGAGGACCTGACCATGAAGCCACACATTAAATCGGTGCTTTCGGATTGTTTTTTCCATCTTCGTCGCATCAGGAAAATTAGCAGGTTCCTCACGCACGATGCCCTTGTTCAGACCATGCTTGGGCTGGTTATGTCCCGTATTGATTACGGTAACGCGCTATATTATTATTATTATTATTATTAAATGAAATTTGTAAATAGCGCGACTAAACCCATAGGCATCAAGGCGCTGAAGATATACGCGGGGATTCCTCTCTATCAATCCCGCCAGCTTCAGCTGATCCAGAACCAAGCGGCTAGGCTGGTTTTTCGCCAGCCCAGGACAAGTTCAGCGAAGCCCCTCCTGAAGAGCTTGCACTGGCTTCCTGTAATCCAGCGCTGCCTCTTCAAGCTGGGCTGTCTGACTCCTCAAGCCCTCGCCCAACAGGGCCCAGCATTTATTTCCTCCCGTCTTGATCGATACAGCCCCTCTCGAGCCCTTCGTTCATCAAGCTCTAACCTGTTAATGTCTTGTCCGTTTAAGCGGAAAAGATTGGGTGGACCAAGATTCTCCTCCCAAGCCCCCCTCTTTTGGAACTCTCTGCCCCCAGGCCTTCGTCTTATTCCCTCCTATCTTAACTTTAGAAAGGCTCTGAAAACTTGCTTATTTTCTCAAGCCTTTGATTAGCTGTCTTTTAATTCAGGTTTACTCAACTAGCAGTCTCACCTCCACCGTCCAAAGAGCCAAGAAGCCGTTGGTGTACGTGCGCTTAATAAATTTCTTTTTTCATTTCAGTGGAGAATGACGTACTGTAAACTGTAACTGACACTGTGTTACAGTTGGAACTGAAGCAACTGTCATGTAACCGATGAACTGTCAATGCTCTCCCTCAACGATTTTCTGACATGCACTGTGGAAACAGACGTTTGGAAAGAATTTATGATCGTGAATGAAACTGTCGACAATGAACAAGTATATGTAACTTTCCTGAAATTGCTCTTAGTTGATCTTGAAAAATTAACGATCCACTTTCAGAAGCACGTCGTATGAAGAACTTTCAGAAGCACGTCGTATGAAGAACTGTCCGTCAGAAATCAGCAGCTCACAAAAAACGACGAAGTAAAATAAATTAATAATGAGCATACTAGGGAGGAGGAGCTTAGCGCGCATCCGAGATGGTCGCGTGAGCACAGGGCTCCCGGGACCCTCGCCGCCTCCCGCATATATCCTGTCACTAATCCTATTACAAAAGATGGGTTATTAAGGGCACGACCCTGCTGACATAAAAGCTCTATTCGGAATTCGATTTGGATGCCGGGAACCGGACTCACTCCGCTCTGAAAGTTGACGGCCTACACCGAGGAACAACCTGGGACTCAAGTCTCCGAGGTACCCGGGTGATAATCGAACAACAACGGCCAGTGGAGGTTGTCCTGTGCCCTCGGAGTACTTTCGGTTTCGTTTTTGGACCTTCTCTACTGAGCCCAGTCTTCATCTGACTTCGGTGGCCCATGGTCTGCTCCTGGCTCCTACGCTTGCCCAGTGCGCCCCGTGTTTAGGCTCTCTTGAGATTGACTTGTGAGAAGCCATTCATACCAGGTCTCGGGGGGCCCTCAGGGGCGCGTCGCTCAGTATGGCGGGCAAGCCTGAAAGCGAGAAACGGACGACCAAAGTCATGCACCGTGGGGGTGCCATTCAATCAAATAGCATGGACCGTTACACTCGCTCTAAAGGTTCCCCTGGTGGTGCTGGCAAAACTCCGGACGAGACCGGCGATGGCTCCGCGACGACGGAGGAGTTGACCTTACGAGACGTCATGAGCGCCATTGCGGAGGTGAGGACTTCCATGGGCCAGCAATATGAGACATTGGCTCTGAAGCTGGACACGGTGGCTATCGATGTTAACTTGATCAGGACCGACCTGGCGAAGACCAATGAACGGGTCAAGTCTTTGGACATCAAAACCGCCAGTCTCACAACTGATATGTCCGATCTCCAAGCCGAGGTTCGTACTCTGCGCTCCTCTACCGACTTGTTCGCCCGCCGGCTGGAAGACTTTAAGAGCCGGGCACGGCGCAACAACGTCCGGATCATCGGGGTTCCGGAGAAATCCTCTGAGATGACTACAGAGCTCCTCGTAGAGGACCTGATATTGAATCATCTGGCCCCCAAGGGCCTCAGTAACTTTTTTGCGGTCGAACGCGCCCACAGAGTTCCGGGTGGGGAACATAAGCCTGGTGCTCCTCCACGACCCATAATAGCCAGAATTTTCAATTTTAGGGATAGAGACGCTATCCTGCAGGCATCGCGGACTACTGGCCCTACGAAATTTGAGAACGCTACGATTGGCTTTTACCCAGACTGTACTCAAGCCGTGCAGAAGCAGAGGATGGGATTTATGGGGGTCAAGCGGAGAATGCGAGACATTGGAGTGAAATATTCTATGCTCTTTCCTGCTCGACTTCGCATCGAGTACAACGACCGGACGCTTTTCTTTGACCGACCTGAGGTCGTCAGCGACTGGCTTGATACTTTGCCGACACAGCGAACTCGCACGGAGCACTCGGGGAGCGCAGAAGGTGGCCCGCAGGAACAGGAGTGAGGAGTGATGACCGGCACATGCAGTATATGGACTTCGCAGCAGTGGTTTGATGACTTTTTGTTATGTTCATGCATATACTTGTTATACCCAGAGGCGGCGGGGGAGATGGGACTCTCCCTCCTTCAGGGGTTCTCTTTCTTTTTGTAGACTAGTTTCTTGATAGGGCGACAGGCACACTGCAAGTTGGGGTGGCTCTTTGGTCTAACGCAGGGGTGCAGGGTGGGGGGATGTGTTCGAGGGGCTTTCCTGGGGGTGGAGAGGGGAACTTTGTTTGTTCTTGTTTGGTTCGGAGGCAATGTTTAACGACATATTCTGATTTTGGTGTCTGATTCGCTGGGGGGGGCTGCTTTCAGCTTTGGGATGGGGGGTTGGGGGTTGAGGGTATTAAGTTGGAATGTCAATGGTCTGGGGGACAGGATAAAACGGGGTATAGTGTTGCAGTTTTTAAAACGTCTCTCCCCTGATGTAGTGTTGTTGCAGGAAACGCATCTGATAGGGAACACATTCCACGCAATGAATCGACGAGGGTATCGTCTGGTGGCGCACTCTGGGTTCACTACTGGGTCGAGGGGGGCGGGGATTCTGGTTAGGAACTCCCTCCCGTTGGAAATAGATGGAACGACTCTGGACGGCAGGGGGCGGTATGCAGCTATCACGGGCAGACGGGAGGGAAAGACGATTTCCATACTTTCTCTGTATGTCCCGCCCGGCTTACAAACTACGACATTTGCTGACCTGGGGGAGGTAGTACTGGGACTCCCCGAGGGTATCTTAGTTATGGGTGGAGACTTCAACTCAGTGGTTTGTGGCAGAGAGGACCGTAACCCCCCTAGAGACCTTTCGAGATCGCAGTCTTGGCTGGGCAACTTCCTGGAGACACTGGGTCTTGTAGATTGTTGGAGGATGATGCACCCTGGACAGGCACAGTACACCTTTCACTCGGGGGCACACAGGAGCCTCGCTAGACTTGATTATGTTCTTATGCCGGCGGCACAGGCCGTCTCGGTGAGGGAGGTTAAACACCTAGCCAGGGGTATTTCGGATCACTCCCCATTGTGGCTCACTATTGATATTCAGCTGGGGGCGGAGGGTCGAGTGGCTCCGATTAATCCCTGGCACCTTCGCAATCCTAAAACCCGGGCGGGTGTGGTTAAGTCTATAAATCATTACTTCACGGAGAATGTGGGATCAGTGTCCTCCTCCATATCGTTATGGGAGGCCTTCAAGGCTGTGATCCGTGGTCAAGCTTTGTCGTTGATCGCTGACGCAAAGAAGCGGAAGAATGAGGAGGTGGTACGGCTGGAGGCTGAAATGATTGAATTGGAGAGAGAGTTGGAGTCTGGTGCCACACAGGATAGGCTACATGCTCTGAACCTCAAGCAGTCGGATTCCCGAGCTTTAGTGACTGACGCTGCCAAGGCTATGAGTCGTGAGCAGCAGTGGCGGCTGTATGATGTGGGAGATAAAGCGGGGAAGTTGATTGCCTGGTTAGATAAGAAGGAAAGATCGAATTGTGTTGTGCCTGTGATTGAGAATGCTGATGGAATGCGAGTGGTGGACCCGGGGGAGATAGTGGAGGGTTTTGCGTGTCATTTTCAAAAAGTTTATGCGCCAGTCTCGGACAGACCGGAGGAGGACTCACATCTGTTGCTTAGAGATATCGCTCTGCCCTGTCTGTCGGATTCGGACAAAGAGCTTATGGAGTCGGAATTTTCCGACGATGAAGTAGCGCTCGCTATACGCTTCATCCGCTCGGGAAAGGCCGGAGGCCCTAATGGTATCCCCATTGAGCTGTATAAACTATGTCCGGACAAAATGGCGCCATATCTCTGCAAGATTTTCCTGGAGTCGCGTGATGTCGGAGCACTTACCCGAGATCAGCGGCTTGCGTCCATTGTTGCGATCCATAAGGAGGGATAACCCCGGGATCTATGTACATCTTGCAGACCAATATCACTTTTGAACGCCGAGCCCAAAATTTTGGCAAAACTATTGGCGACCGACTGATAAAGGTGATCGGCGACCTGATACACACGGATCAGTCTGGGTTTATTCCTCACCGCAACACCGCGCTCAACCTGCGTCGTCTTCATGGCATCTTAGCGAGGGCGGAGTCCTTACGTGAACCGCCATCTTGGTGTCCTTGGATGCCACGATGGCTTTCGATACGGTGGAATGGCCATATTTGTGGGCTGCCCTCGCAGAGGTTGGCTTTGGCCCGGGATTCATCAGGTGGGTTAAACTCCTTTATGAGGAGCCACTGGCCCAGGTGGTGGTTAATGGCAGGGTCTCGAAGTCCTTCGTTCTCGGGAGGGGTACGCGACAGGGATGCCCTTTATCTCCTCTGCTTTTCGCGCTTGCTTTAGAACCCCTGGCTGCGTGGCTGCGATGGGAACCATCGCTTAAGGGTATCAGGTGGACCCCCGACTTTGAAGACCGCATATCGTTATATGCAGATGATATCCTGCTGTACCTCACTTCCCCACGGAAGTCGTTGGGAGTGTTATTTGATGTCCTTGGCTCATTCGGGAAGAACTCCGGTCTAGTCATTAATTGGGCTAAATCCAGTGTTTATGCTCTTACTGGTGACATACCCCCCCTACCGCGTATATGCCCGATACAGATATCACAGATTGGATTTAAATATCTGGGGATTTTTATATCATTAGACCCCACGGTGCGATATGAAGGCAACTTGCTCCCTCCGCTTCTTCGACTTAAATCTGACGTTGCGGCCTGGGGTAGCCTGCCGTTGTCCCCGCTCAAGATGATGTCCCTACCCCAATTCCTGTACGCCCTTCAGAATACACTTGATCTCGTACCAGCCAGATACTTTCGTGAGATAGAGAGCCTGCAGAGGTAGTTAATATGGGGCGGGCGTCCTCGCATCGCCTTAGCGAAACTGACTCTGCCCTGGTACGACAGGGGCATCGTGCTGCCGGATATCAGGCGCTACTATTGGGCATCCCAATTGAGTGCAATTAATCATGCCATGTATGGCCCAACGCCAAACCCCGCTTTTGAAATGGACAAATGGCAGTTGCCAGGAGGAAACTATAACAGGGCGTTGTACTCCAAATCGCCTAGCAGGGGTCTACCGGGGCCCACCGGGGTGGCAGTGCGGGTATGGGGTAGTGCAAACGCCGCCATGGGGTGGTCAGACAAATTGACCAGAGCGACCCCGCTCTACGCAGCCGAGAGATTGGGAAGCCTTTGGACAACGAAGGGCTTCGAGAAGTGGGACCTCATTGGCATCAGTAGGGTGGGGGACCTCTGGGTCAAAGATAGGATGAAGTCCTTTGCAGAGCTGCAGTCGGAATATGCGCTTAGTGATAGGGAGTATTTCCGTTACATGCAGATCGGTCAAGCACTTCATTCGGTCTTCCCGGCCGGTACCGTTATCCCGGAATCCTCTCCCCTTGAAGATAGGGTGCTTGATGGCCATGTTCCGGATAGCACTATATTTTTAATATATAAAAAGCTGATTAACGATCGAACGAATTTACTACTGCAGCTCCGGTAGGTTTGGACCAGTGATGGACTGGAGTTGGATGATGAAGACTGGCAGGCTGCGATATCCTCTCCCAAAGAGGTTGCGATTCCGGCCCGTCTCCGGCTGGTGCAACTAAAGATTTTACATCGTATTTATATAACGGGTCCCCGTCTGATGCATATGGGTTTTTCTGTAGATGGTTTGTGTAAGCGTGGCTGTGGTTTGCTTGGTACCTTCCTTCATATTATATGGGAATGTCCGGCGGTGGCTGTGTTCTGGAACCGTGTGCATGTTGTCATGAAAGAGGTCACGGGGGTCTTGTTGCTGCCTGAGGCTCGACGCTGTCTACTGAATGTATGGGAGCCTAATGACTATTCGGTGACACAGACGCAATGGGTTACCCTTGGGAACATGGTGGCTAAGAGGGACATAGCACAATTGTGGGGGTCCCACAGAGCACCTACGATTTCAGCTTGGGAAGAAAACATGGACTGGTACATGTTCAGGGAAAAAACTGTATATGTTGCTCGTGGCAGGCCTAAGAAGTGGGGTAGAATCTGGAATCAATGGAATTCATACCGTGGGGAGATCTGTACCCCTTCGTTTGTAGATGTCCCGGAGATACCGCAGTCCCCATAGCCTGACGTTCCTTGTATGGTACAGATTTTTGCAGAAACATGATCATTTTTTTTCCTGACCCCCCCGTCCCACCTCTCCGTCCATTATTGTTACAACACACAGCGGCTGGTGCGGCTCTCCCCGTGGAACGGACACATACTACATAGCCTCTTTGTTTAGTTAGTTTTGGTTGTTTTATTGTTTGTTTGTATGTTTTAAAATAGTAAAACCTTGACTTTATTCTACACTACACCATATGAACCGTAAGAACAGTATGCTGAATCGCTGCCGGGCCCCCGGGCTGTCGGCTGAATAGCTGTGTATATGTGAAATACTAAGTTTCTGTTTCGTTTTAGCGACGGCCGGCCCCCGTGGTTGTAGGCCCGCAATTGTAATACTGCGACTGCAATAAAGGTTTTAAAAAAAAAATAATAAAATAATGAGCATACTATTCTGTTTTTAAAAATAAATAATGATCACTTGCCTTGAAATAAAGTATAAAAAACACAGGTGATGGACAGAATGTAGAACAATGTCATACATTCACCCCAGTACAAGGATCTGGGCCTAAATCCATCGTTTTTTTGCACTCCACACCACCGTGGGTTAGACACTGGCTATATGCAAATCAGCTCTGACCCTGTGCCTCATGGGAACAGTCCAGTCCGAACTACCAAGCCATGTCTTTCCCAGACCGGAATCAAGCATCCAAGGACCGGTTTCTGGCTATCAGCCTTCATCAGCCTGGATAGCTTGACTCCAGTGGTGTGGAGAGCCTGGGACTCACGTCTGAGCATAACCAGCCCACTCGGGGTGAAAATTGCAAAAAACACAGTTGATGGACAGAATGTAGAACAATGTCATACATTCACCCCAGTACAAGGATCTGGGCCTAAATCCATCGTTTTTTGCACTCCACACCACCCTGGGTTAGACACTGGCTATATGCAAATCAGCTCTGACCCTGTGCCTCATGGGAACAGTCCAGTCCGAACTACCAAGCCATGTCTTTCCCAGACCGGAATCAAGCATCCAAGGACCAAGGAACGATGGATTTAGGCCCAGATCCTTGTACTGGGGTGAATGTATGACATTGTTCTACATTCTGTCCATCAACTGTGTTTTTTGCAATTTTCACCCAGAGTGTGCTGTGTATGCTCAGACGTGAGTCCCAGGCTCTCCACACCACTGGAGTCAAGCTATCCAGGCTGATGAAGGCTGATAGCCAGAAACCGGTCCTTTGATGCTTGATTCCGGTCTGGGAAAGACATGGCTTGGTAGTTCGGACTGGACTGTTCCCATGAGGCACAGGGTCAGAGCTGATTTGCATATGGCCAGTGTCTAACCCAGGGTGGTGTGGAGTGCAAAAAAACAATGGATTTAGGCCCAGATCCTTGTACTGGGGTGAATGTATGACATTGTTCTACATTCTGTCCATCAACTGTGTTTTTTGCAATTTTCACCCCGAGTGTGCTGGGTATGCTCAGACGTGAGTCCCAGGCTCTCCACACCACTGGAGTCAAGCTATCCAGGCTGATGAAGGCTGATAGCCAGAAACCGGTCCTTGGATGCTTGATTCCGGTCTGGGAAAGACATGGCTTGGTAGTTCGGACTGGACTGTTCCCATGAGGCACAGGGTCAGAGCTGATTTGCATATGGCCAGTGTCTAACCCAGGGTGGTGTGGAGTGCAAAAAAACGATGGATTTAGGCCCAGATCCTTGTACTGGGGTGAATGTATGACATTGTTCTACATTCTGTCCATCAACTGTGTTTTTTGCAATTTTCACCCCGAGTGTGCTGGGTATGCTCAGACGTGAGTCCCAGGCTCTCCACACCACTGGAGTCAAGCTATCCAGGCTGATGAAGGCTGATAGCCAGAAACCGGTCCTTGGATGCTTGATTCCGGTCTGGGAAAGACATGGCTTGGTAGTTCGGACTGGACTGTTCCCATGAGGCACAGGGTCAGAGCTGATTTGCATATGGCCAGTGTCTAATGTTTTGGAGTGCAAAAAAACGATGGATTTAGGCCCAGATCCTTGTACTGGGGTGAATGTATGACATTGTTCTACATTCTGTCCATCAACTGTGTTTTTTTAAATAAAGTATAAGCTGCTCGAATTCATATCTCCTCCACAAGCCCATCGCAATGAAATCGCGTCCCAACGTCGCCAATTTGTAGTGGAATGTGGTCATAAATAAAGAGGATTTCGTAAACTCTTTATAAGATCAATATTTATTATGCGTAACGAGCTTGTGGGGAGGGGAAAGAGGGTGACTGCACAGAGTCAATCGGAATCACCGAAAAGCCACAGCTGTCAGGTGACATCATATAAATAGTAACACAGCATTCCAATAATCGTCACAGGTAATGACCAATGACAAACAAGTACAATAAGTGTCATGTAAATAAACTAGACCTACAACACTTAAATATACATCCTGGCTCCTGGTGTCTACCTTCATAGGACACAACAGACTGTGTATTGAAAATGTTGCTAGTCAAACTGACCTTGAATAATTGTTCTACAAAACGGGAAATGCCCACGTGTGAATGTGTTGACGCCCAAACATATCGAATGTTATGGGGGTCAAGTCCCATGAAAGGGAGAAATCCTGGATTCATATATTTGGCCAATGACATTCAGCAAAAGACCTGGGCCACTAATCTTTTATTTAAAAAACTAAATAATAATTACAGAAGGCAATAAGGTTAGTTAATCAATCAAGGGAGTAGCATAAAACCAGAATCATAATAAATGCACATTTCTAATTGCCTTTAAGACATTAAACAAGCAGGGACACGGATGTGTTGTAGCTAGTAATCCTATTAATAATAGTAAATATTTAATGTGGCTAAATACAGAAAGGAGCACGAGTATTTAACCCTCTCGAAGCAGAATGTCAGGCCACGCATAATGCATGATAGGAATAGAATAAAAATAATCTGTCTGTTCCCCAAAAAGCTCTTTTTTTATAATGTTTTAGAAAAAAAATTCATACCATTAGATTACATAAATAAGCAGTTCTCAAATGTTAGTTGCATAGCACCATTCACCTTACTATTTAAAAGGAACATGTACTTGCATCGTTAACAGTACACATAATTTGGGCAAAACGCGAGAGAAAGCAATCAAAATCAACATGTTAATGGAGGCTCAGCTCAATGGTCTTGCAATGGTGCAGCATTAGAACATTCTTCCCAGGGACAGTAGTAAAACATTATTTTCTTACATGTAAGTACAGAACATGGTTTGCAGCTGAATTAAAAACATTTTTTTAACAGAATTGAAACATGAACGTGCAGATTAATGTAGCTTAGTTATATCAAATAAAGGAAACATAAAATGGGCACAATATTTATACATGAAAATATGCTCCCAAAAATGTATGGCCATTATTGCAGGCATGCAGGGCAATTATGAAAAGGTCATCCTTAACTAAAAAGTTGGTGTGGTGGATAAGACAATTTATGTCGAGGTTTATTTTACTGAATCTCTGCTCGTTGCATCTTGCCGAATCAGAATATAGAGCCTGGTTCTTGAGTGGATATGGAAAATGGAAGGTTTGAAGAGTTTTTCCTCAGGATTGCTTTGAGTTTATTAGTTGATCAGATGCAGCTGCAAAGATGCAATGTTTTTTAGGTGACTAGACCCACAGTCACAGAACTGATCTGAAAGTATATGGTCTGCAAGTCATATGTTTGAGTCCTGGGAAGCCGGAAAACTGAAAACCGTCACAGTGAGTAATAACTAAAATCAGGGGTAGGCGTAACTCGAGTAATTCCATGTAGCATAATCACGCGGAATTATCTCAAAATTCTGCAAGATCATGCTTGAATTACGTGAAAAAAGTAATTCGGCATTCAGCTTCTTAGCACAAAAATGCCCCGTTGATTCCAAAATGGACACAAGAATGCAATTTGTGCTAAAAAATCATACTAAATGAAACAGAAAACAAGTAGCAAGCATGAGCAGCTGCTTGCTAAATGTGGACTTGGGGCAAGATTTTCCCCCCACCCCCAATTTACTACCGCCATTTAGCACTATTTTCATAGTGCAAAATGAATCCCCTGTGTCTAAAATCGATACAAGGATGAATTTTGCACTACGAAATAGCGCTAAATGCAATTGAACATTAATAGCGAACGCGAGCAGCCGTTTACGCTCACCAAATGTGATCTTGGTATAGGATTTCCGCCCAACATACGTAGCGCATTTTTCTTAGCACAGAATGTATTTTTGAGTAATAAACAGCACTACATGCAGCAGAACACGGATAGCGGGTGCAAGAGAGCGCTTTACACATGGTCAGCGACTAGCTGCCGCCTCCCCCCCAAACCGGCACCCAACACCCAGAAACGTGGACACGAGACTTCTTTACTTTTTGGAAGGCGGGCGCTAGTCGCCCGGCCGTATTTATTAAGATATGAAATTAAAAAAGGTTTTAATTGCATGATCAACAATTTATACAAAAATCAGCAGGACATTAGATACAAAATTATTGTCAACAAGTTTGAGAGCCTGACCTTAACAAAACTCTAATACATGTTGTTTCCTAACCGAGACTAACATCCTCATCTTGATTTTTGTACATTTCTGGCCATATGGCAAGGTCACTACCGGTGTCAGGTCCTACAAGCTGCGCCTCCCCTAGAGACGTGCGCATGCGCAGTGTTACCCCGGGAATTGCCCGGTCTACGCCCTGAACTCCATTTACCCACTAAAGGAGGGCCCTTACTCTGCGCCATCCGGTGACGTCATGAGTCCACGCGCGCGGGGTGGCTACCAGCCTAAGGAAAGCGTGAACTACTCCTACCCGCGCTCCTTTGCTTTGCAGCATCCATTACCTTGCCCCTGGAGTTCTAGGAGTGGCCCGCAGGCCCCTCCCCCTGGGCGGGAACCTCCATAGGATGATGCCCGCCCCCTCAGACCTCAAATATGTGCTCACCGATAATGACCTTACCGCCACAGGCCAGCATTGTTAACCGACGATCTGGCCTCCCCCTGCCTAGACCTACCCTACAAAGTTCTCACTGTAGCAACACCTTCCAACCAGGCCCTGACATCATCAGACCACAGGACCCTTCCTTCCTCCGTCAAATGGACTCCCCTCACCAGGTAGAACAAATACACCCATGTTGGATCATCTGCAACCGAGGGGGGGCTTGAAATAATTTGTCCCACTGTGTGTTGATCCTCTTTATCGAGTGATTCAACGCCCTGACCGAGTCCCTGCCACCACGGGATAAGTTGAGACCCTACTACTGCGCCACCTGGGTAAGTCCTGAAGACCCACCCACAGTGGAGATGAACTCATCAATGAGTATTCGCCTCCCCAGTTTGGCCAATTCAGTCCCCCCTAGGTGAAGTATCACCACTGACAGGAGGTCGGGATGCTGAGCTAAAAGTCCCTGAAAGAAGTTCCTGAACTGACCATGGCACAGACCCTCAAACCAACTCTTCCCTGTTCTGCGTCCAGCCTGTTGCTTGTGCTGGCACATTGTAGCTCCACAACTTCTGGTGATGAGTTCCTCCCCTGCGTGACAGGTTTGAGAAACTGCAAGAACCAGGAAAAGACCAAGAAAACCTGGGTGACAAATTCCCACTTCCACCTTAGGGAATGGGTAGCACTTACACCTGCCAGCAATACCTGGGCCCTTGGTGTCCTCTTTCTCGACGTATGCTTCCCTTTTGACGTCCACCAGCTGCTGATGTTGCGATGTGGAGCACTCCTCAGATATCCGCCATGGACCCAGCCGTGACTGACGTAAGCATCCCTTGGGCTGTCCACCTGTTGCAGCTGTTGTGATGTGGAGCACTCCAGGTATCCACCATGGACCCCGTCATACATAAATTGGAAAGATAGACAGACACCATTAGTGTTTCCGGCAATAACTGCTGTACACGCGTCAGACTTACATTACCATCAGTCGCTAAGTTTTAGATAATCTTAGTGCCAGATCACTACACATTAACACGTCGACAGTAAATGTTAAGCATAGCCTCAGTTTGTCTGTTTTCTACCCACGTCTTCATGCATAGGATCTATGTGTAAAACAAGACAGCCTACTTAGCAGTGCAGCATCACAGTCTTTAGCTAAAAGAATTAGCACAGCCCTAACTCCGCCAGGCCATAAGCTGGCCCCAAGGACCTTTTCCGCTCGCCACTTTGGCTTCTGGGAAATATCATCCCAGCCACCCGGACATGATCACATGCATCCCCAGAACTATGTGATGCCGCAACTAGGCTCTTGGGCACCTTTTAGGTGTGACATCAGGGTGTGTATCATTATCAGGACCCCAAGTAGTCGTTCTAAAGGCTCTAGGCCCTGTCTCTATGCCATTCGTGGTTCCCCCACCATATTATTAATATATGGCTTTGGTGCACCCCTAGAGCTCAACGTATATGGTGCTAAATTACTGTGTGCTATATAAGTCTTCACACCGTAATTATTCGCCTCAAATCTCATCATAGGCTCAACGTATATTGGCCAATTTACTTGTGTGTTAAATAAGTTTACTGACTGAACTAAAGGGGTGTGTTTAGTACAAATACATATATTTGTTGTTATACACCTGTTCTTTTTTTTCATTTACTCATTCATGAGATTAAAGACTGGTAAAACAAGCAGCTCTATATTCCCTCAAGACTTAGCCTGAAGGCTGCACGCAATACAGCTAACCCTAGGAAAGCTTACTAATAATGTTGACTTTAACCTATCATCCATGAAGGGTCGTTTGGACAGGTGCAATGTTTGGACTGGTGCAATGTCCCCCCTAGATTAGTGAACAGCACCTGATATGGTGATTACCTCCACAATGAAATAAGTCCATTGTTTGGCTTTCTGCTTTGGCTTGCAAAGGAAAGTGGGACCTGGGAAACTGGCTTTCTCAGTCTCGTCAAGCCCTACCCTTAGATGTCGTTAATCCCCAGGTTGACCCCAATAGAAGGTGGTATACCCTATTCGTGAATGGTTCCATGATTGTTCTAACTATCACCTAGCAGACACCAATGATAGTCGTTCTATAGTGTCAAAATTTGACTTATGTCAATGGCTGTTCCTTGCGTAAGAGAAATAAGCAGCAACCATGGCTTGGATAAAGTATTGCAAGTGCTTAGAGGACATCAATAAAGCAGCCCAGGAATGTCAACATCCATCTGATTCTCCAGGTGAAATTTAATGTCACCCATGTAGCGTGGGCTCTGATTTAGACAATGAGTTTTCCAGACCTGAACTCATCAACTGAATGCCGACAGAGCATCTTTTGGGTAACTCACAACCCATGGTGGGGACCCGTCCCATCAGGCAGCTGCGTCTGCCTTGTGAATTCTACCCAAGTACAACCCGAGCATTTTAAAACGCCCAAGCTCCATATTGCTGAGTCCCCCCCAGCACGTGGATGCGATCCAGTTGATGGGCATCGGTGACTTTGTGTACATCGGGTCCCATTGAATACAGTGAATACTGCCAGTGCTAATTTAAGATAGAGTAAGTGCCACCGTTTTGGGCTGACTGGACTCTTAAATGCTTGAAAAGCTGGGGAAGTGTTACTTTACCACATTTGTGTTAAACTGGTTACTGATGAAAGAAACTTTTATGGTACAAGTCTAATTTCGGCTAGAAAGGCAGCAGCATGCCCCCCAATAACCTTAATGTAACAATATAACACAATAATATACACCAAGTAATATAACAAGAAAATTAAAAAAAATTCTGGGCACAACATCACGAAATAGTCAAAACTGCATCCAACCCAACAGCTATAGCCCAGCGCAGTATTTTGCAATAATGAAGTACAAACACTGCAACACAAAATTTAGCAGAACACATCACCTTCACCTTAAAATGTCACACAATTTGGTAACACCAAACCCTGAAGTAATTTTTAACACACCCCCGAATGTCCCAATTTACTACGAAGGACATAACACTGTTCTGTGATCTGAGACATTCTGTTTTTTTAGGCACGGGGAGATTACGTGATTTGTCCAGAATTACAGGATGTTGAGCGTCATTGCAGAGTCTCGAACCCAGTTCCCCAGAATTGAGAGCATCCACCCTAGCCGTTACAGCCACTTTGTCTGTGGTTGGAAGAATTAGCCCCTCACGAAATATTTTTTTTTAAGCCCCCCCCCTCGAAATTGTTGCTCTAGTTGCCCGCCTGGTCATAATAACCATGGCTGAGCCTAACAGACACTCATCATGCATTGGAAAAGGAGAGGGGGCCCCGGCGCCCGTAATGACAAGTCACCTCTGCAAACCTGTTGACCTCGGAGCAGTTGTAAGAGTTTAGGCACAGCTCATATCAGGCCTGTGTTCTCTGTCTCATATGCTGGAAGACAAATATTCTGCAGAATTCATTTATCAAAACCTCGTGTAACACCGTGGATAGGTGATGGTTTTCAGGGCTCCCAACCATCACTCATTTAAAGTCAGCTGAAAGACACAACATGGGACACAACATGGGAGACAAGCCCCCAGAGACGATGGTCCAGGCTGGCATAAAATGGCCGGGTGATGTGGCTCATATCTATGACGTTTGTTTGCGCTTTACAAGTCAGCTTGGCACATAACTCAAAAACACAATCTAGTACTATAATCCAGTAGAAATAGCTTCTCCGTTATATGGTCAACAATACCATTTCCTCAATCTATGGCATGAAAAAATTCCAAGAATATCATATTGCGCGCGTTGTAATAATGCGGGTGCGTTCTTCGGCACGGTGCATTAATTCTGGCATTTCTCTTTGTTTTAACTTCAGTTAAGGGTGGCGCGTGTGCAACTGTCCCGTCGACCTGTTGCTCAAGATGCCGCGCGGGGCTTACATAGAGGTGCGAGTAGGGTGTTGACAGAGCGTGCCCAGAGATAACGCCCCGAGTGCGCCACATACCGTGTGTAAGCTATAAGAACTATTTATTCTGGACGCAGCTGCCTCCGTAGCAGCGCCCATGCATCTGAGTAAACGGGTCGCCGTGGTCCTGAAAGGAAGGGGCGACATTGATGGATGCCTGGAGGGCGCCTGGGCTGGTTAAAGAGTAAAAGCGGGCAGCTGGAACAGCTGAAAGAAGGGTAGAGTGGCACTGCTCTGTAACCCTCCAACTCATTCATAAATGTCGGTCTCAGCGTGCCCCCCGTTATCTCCCGGCATGTCTGTGGGCACGGAGGTGCATGGATTGGCATTATTTATGAGAATGGAACGGAGTACCCTGCGGAACTCCCTTTGATGGTCCAAAAAGTGTGATGAAGCGTGTTCCCAGCTCACTCAACGCGCTCTAATTAATTATGTGCTTATATAGCGCTGGAATCACTCCCGAAGGGGTACCTCCGCGCTTCGACCGCTGCGAAACCCTTCCTGGCTTCCCTGAGAGATGGTCCCTTAATGGGTATCTCCAGGGTGAGACCAGGCATCCCCGGCGGTCTGGTGGGGCCGTTAGTGAAGATGAGGCAAGCTAGTGCCCAGAGTTGCCGAGTGTGATCGCTGATCAGAGTGGGCACCGAGGCGAGAGAATTATCGAGTCCGCTGACCCTGGTCCAGAAACCTGCCGCGTCGGGAATCGAACCCTGGTCCCGGGCCGTCCTCTGCTCTCGGGTCTGCCGCCTCTAACCAGTGCGCCTCAGTTGGAGAATGCAGGGTTGTACAAATGAAATTACACACTATGGGGCCGATTAGGATGGCGGACGGACTTGCGTCCGTCCGCCACCCTTGAGGAGGAGGGAACGTCCGCAGGGGCTGCGGCGTTCCCTCCGTGCTGATTAGGATGTGACCGCCAGGGTGGCGGTCACATCCTCTATATTTAACATTGCGGCGGGTGCAGCTTCAAGCTGCACCCGCCGCAATGTTAAAAAAGCATGTTTTACATTTACATGCACAAAGCGGCCGGCACCGCACGGTGCCTGCTGCTTTGTGCACGCAAATGCAGGGGGGTACCATAGGTACCCCCCATGTGCACCCCCCACCCCCCATTCACCCAGGGGGCCCGCAACGGGCCCCCAAAGTGAATGTCCGTATGCTTTTCCATGGCGGAAAAGCCGCCGTGGAAAAGCATGTATTTACGAACATCCTAATATGGCGGACGGTGTCTCATAGACACCGCCTGCCATGTTATAGCTTTTCCGCCGCGGTCGGAAGCCGACCGCGGCGGAAAAGCGGCGGACGGAATTCCAGACCCACCAGCCATCCTAATTTGGCGGTGGGTCTTTGGAGGCTCCGCAGCGGTTTTTCCGCATCCTCCAGGCCGGCGGACACTTCCGCCGGCCCGGAGGATGCGGAAAAACCGCCATCCTAATCGGCCCCTTAGTTAGGATCCGTCTCTATCACACACTGTAGGAAGAGTCCTACAATACTCTTGCAAACGCCTCATTCGAGCGAGGGGCAAATTCCCACAAAAAGGCGGGCATCTCCCACAATACGGTATTTGCTTGATTATCACACACCCGTTCACATATGTAGACCGACCTTTACAGTGTCGGTGCCTATAGCCGGTGCTAGAGACATGGGGAGCAGTCTCGGGAAGGGTTAAGAGTAGTGTACAATTTGTTTAATTCTCCTCCCGGTGATCAGTTTGCCACGCAGTGCCTAGAAGTAGGTAGGCGGTGATACATAAACACATGGGTTTTCATCAGTTTCATTAATCCAAGGGCACCAGTGAAAAGTCACCAAAAGTCAAGGGTAACACATGGACATCACATGCTCTTTAGCCAGCAACAACATCACAGCAAGTGACCTCACACAAACTGTGATTTGATGATGGGCCTCTGTGCTGAAGACAGATAAGACATTGTTTCAGAGGAGCTAGCCCTACAGAGTATTACACCAAGGGCACCTTACTCTCCAAGCAGTGGAAGCAAACGAACCGCTTGCTGTACAAAAATGGTTCTACCTGTCCGCGGTAGCTGCTTCTCTCGCTATGAAATAAAATAAAAAGGTGTATATGTCTTACGGCACAAAAGCCAAACAAACAGGAGGTCAGCTTTACGGAGGGGAAATGTCAACCCGCCAAGTAAGAATTTTCACTGACGTGGGGGAAATACTAAAGTGACCAAAGAAACAAGGGACAACCTAACCTGTACCCACATAAAAGACACGTTTCCAGAAGAGGGCCATGCACATAGATAAATAGAAGGCTTCCATATTTACATGTAGTCTGCAGGAAACTACCAAACGTGTGTAAGCATGAACTGAGGTTCCTTTCTGCTCTCCCCCTCTACTCGCACTGGAAACACTGCCATTACCCCGCAGACATACATGCTATTTGTACACCCGTGCGCTCACGACGGCAAGAGCTTTCCATAGCCCATTCTACTGGAAGTAGACCATTCGTATAGGTCCCTGCTGAGCCCCCCCCCCATAACACCCCTGCTTTCCCCCTACTTAACTTGTGTCCAAGGCGCACTTCTCCGCGAGCCATCGACCCGCCCGAAACCTCTCTCGGAAACACTCGTCCCCCCGGTCATCCTGCCCACGTGGAGCACCGCCGTTTCGCCATTCTTCGTCCCTTGGGGGTCCACGACCGACCAGGGACATCCTCCTTTTCCCGCTGGACCGATCCCGACGTGCTTGGAACCTGGAAGGGGAAATAAACCAATGCGCCCGACTCTCAGCTCCAACGATGCGGCGGGCCCCACGCGGCTGGCTCAGCGCGGCCCCGGACGTCCAAAGCCTGCAACAGAGAGCAAAATTTCAAAAGTTCCGGCGCTGAGTCTTGAGCCGCCAACAGGATCCCAGAAAACCGCTCTCTCCCGCCTGTAATCGAGTTCCTGTAAAAATAAAAGCCAAATTGTTAATAAACAAAGAAGCCCCGAGCGCGGGGCACACGGTGCTGTGGGAGAGCGTCCAGGGACAAGGGGGTCTCCTGGGCGCTCCCCACCTCTTTATTCTCCAGGGGCCAGGCGGGGGGGGCACGCCCCCCCCCGGCCCGCCCCTCCTGTAGCCCGCCCCCCCTGACCCGGACCTTTTACCTGGTATCCGGGTCAGGGAGGCCGCTGGCCAATCGGTGGTGGGTCGCGCCCCCCAGGGCCCGCCCCCACCACCGAGAGACAACAAAGGAGAATGGGGGGGAGACGGTCGCCACGCCGCCATGCGTGCGGGGGGGCCGAGGGCCCCCCCTTTTCAAATGTGCTCTTGGCTAGGATTTCTTTCCCTCAAATGACTTTTAAATACGCAAGGAGGAGTAATCTCATAATTATCGGTAATTCCACATCATTGAGTAAGACAGAATTACCGAAATTGCTCCGACGTAACCAAAAGTTTGCCCAGGCCTAACTAAAACCTGTTATATACAGCACCTTGACATGGAGCAGGACGCACTATATGGGAAAACATATTCTTAAGTGGCAAACTAGGTTGCTGAACAGTTAGTAGGTATGAATGGAATGGTGTGTGTAGATGATTTTTCTCACAACTATTCATAAAAATCCACTGGCAAAGTGGACACTGTCGTTCTTTGTGCCTATTAAATCGATTTTCATCCGTATGTTAGCTGATATAACCATATAGCCATATTCAAATTTTTGCTGTTGTTAGTTTCTAGAGATGTGATCTTAAGAAATGGGTCTTTCTTGTAGTGGCTTTTCCTCTAAGGGAAATGAAAGGAAAGCATTTTGTAGCCATCTCATTTGATGTCTCTACCATTTTATATGGGGCTTAATATCAACATTTTACCAAGTTCTTACAGCTTCCAATTTTTGGTTATTGAGGAAACTGAGGCATAGGGAAATTAATTGAATTGTGGAAACCTGGATAAAAATCCAAAGCACAACTATCTGCAGGTGACAACTCGACTACTTATGAACAGTGCAAAGATAAAATGGTAATCAGATTCAAACACCGAGGTTATCCTATATGACGGAGTACCCGAGTGTAAAATCAGACCCATAGTCTAATCAATGTAACCCATGATGAGACAAAAATGAACAAATTGCATTTATCCGACCACATACAATGCAGATAATGGAAATTAATAAAAGCCATCAAAGGAATTTGAGAATGCTAGAAAATGACTCAGAGTTGAATTTAAAAGAATGGAAGAAACCCCCATTTGCATTTACCTAAGAGCAGATATAAGGCAACCCATCCGCAACCAGAATAGAAATCTATCCCTGCTTAAATTGTGTCACCTGGAGTGGCATTTCTGAATGAATATATATTCAGAGTCCACCAACTGGCAAACAAATTAGCACAAGAACATAGGCAACATGTGATACAGAGATGATTGTTCACCTCATCAGATGTCCTTGTGCATTTATTTATGTAGGTCAGACATCGTAAAAGTTGAAAACACAGATAAGTGAACACAAATTTGCTACTAGAAACTGTAAAATGAAATCCATTTTGGCCAGACACTGGATACAAAATAGATTCCAAATACCGGCACCTAGACAGCGAACAACAATACCTGGCTAATGTAATGTGCTGCTTCTATACAGCTGAGAATCGAATGTGGAGTGCATTATAAGATATATGCAGGTACACAAGCAGCAATGAAGATGGATGATTCACTGAAAAGTTTCAATAGTAGCTGCTAAATTTTTTTTTACAGTAAAAGACGCTTGGAACATTTATAATGAACTCAGTAGACTATAGAATCTGAAAAATAATGAATTGTTTTTTTTTTTAAATATACAATCCACAAGACATGATCAATTACATTGTTATGATATTTTTAAAAACAGCTACATGCTAATGTTTCTATGTGGAATTATTTTTCTATTTGCTCTATCGTATTTATATTTTTAATGAATTTCAGAGGAAAAGAATTTAATTGGCCCTGAAGAAGGGAATCTTTTTACCGAAACACATTGGAAGCTATTACATAAATATAACATAAATATGAAAATGATAAAGAAAGTTTGATGTGAAGATAAATGACGAAAACATTATTTTAACAGATAAACATCTGAAAATACTGTGAATAAAATGGATTTTAGCTCCCTTTCCTGAAAGAAGTGCATCACCGCTGAGATAGAAGCTCTTGGAAATATTAGGTTTGAACATAGAAGAGACCAGAGAGGCTGCTGGTCAAGGGGGCCAGTAGCACCCCTCACTATATGAATTGCAAATAGTGTGACAATTATATGTGTAATTGTAAAATCAGCAAATGAATCATATGTCTTCTTCTACACTGAATAATTGTTTTTATTTTAATAATGCCATATTGAAACTATATCTTCTATTTTAGATTCCATTAATACATTAAAAACTGGCACTGGGGAACTAATGCTGCATTATACTTTTCCATTGTCGAATGGGATTTCAGCTATCTCCATCATAACGATACCTCAGAGGTATGACAGGAAAGTAGCAGAGTTTTAAGCAAGCATGGGCTTATTTCACTTTTTTAAACTTTTATTTTTAAATGTTCATTTAGTTAGAAAGCACTTTGTTGTCCTTCCTTTTTAGGTCGAGTCTAGGCAGCGCGCATGCGCTGTATGGAAGACCGGGTGTAATAACTATATGTAGTATAATCCCGCCTGCTTGTTGTCATTGGTTCACTCCTGCATTGCTCTTCTTTGCTGCATTCCTATTGGCTGGTGCTCCCAACACATCACTTCCGTTTTTCGGTGAGCAGCACTGCCAAACTACAGTTTCCATACACTCAACGTGTTTATGTGTTCCTTTGGGGACTACTTGTTTTATTTCCTCCTCATGCTCCACTATATGTGCCTGTGTGTAGTACAATGCACTGTTAATTTGATGTATGTTTATTTATTTATTTATTCATGACGGTAAAGCGCGCCAGCTTCACACCCGCCACACGCACAGCTTTTACGTACACAGGAGCATGTTCCACTATAGGTGCCTGTTTGTAGTACCCTATGTCTTCTATTTTATCTAATGATTTATTTATTTATCATGCTGCCTGTGCTCGTGCGTGCACAGCTTTTAAGTACAGAGGCACCGCGCTTAAAGTTTCAGCGCGGCTACAGCTTTGATGTTTTTCTCTACTTTTTTTATCTGCCAGTGTCCAGGCTGGGGTTCTCCGCTCGCTGACGCGCCTGAGGCCGGGTGCTTTCAATGCTGCACAGGCAGAGCGAGAGCTTGGCTAGAGAAAGTGGCAGAAGACAGCTGTGGCCCCTGGGGAAGGAAGCAGACTCTGCTCTCACAGCCCACTCTTTGCACACACCCTGGGCTGTTGTTAGGTCGAGCCTATGGCAGCGCGCATGCGCTGCATAGGAAATCGACCTCTTGGAATCACTTCAGCTTGTGAGGAAGCCCGTACGTGTGGTGCTCACACGCGATTGGCCTTTGCGTCCGGCTTTAGTACGCAATAGGTCCAAGGCGTATGGAGGTCCCAGCTTCTTGGGACATGTGTACTCCCAGAGCGTTTTGCTCTCAGGAGCCAGCAGCGGCTCGCAGGGATGCCATCTGGTTTTAATTAGCGTGCCTGCACTTGTCTCCAACGCAGTGTCTCTCCCCCCTTGTGCAGGCCGTGGGTCTCAGACTTTGACTTGGGACGGTACTGACGGAATAAGATAGTTCTCTGGGGACATCTAGTGGACATTGTAAACGGTATTTATATGGCACCCGGTTCATTCGGGGAATTGACTTCTAGTTTCCACTCGCCTGACCCAACTGTATCAAATTAACAAACTACAGTGATTTGTAGAACATTAAGATGGAATGTAATATAGTGATTCTGATGACATTTACCATATCTGGTGACCAATCATACCCGGTAACTATTTTTTTTTTAACTCATTACACTTTGACTAGTGGTACTGGCCTGTTGTGCTTACAAATACATCTTGTGCTATTGCAGTTTCTCCCTAAATCCCCTTCGAGAAGTCATGCCTACCCCACCCTACAAAGTACCAAGGCTTTTAATTTGTCTCTTCCTACCTCAAGCCCCCACTCACACTTTCACTCTTCATGTTCGCTAAAACCCTGGAATAATGCCCAAAACGGCAAGTGTGGACCCACTCTCATTGATTGTGGATGGGTCCTGCAGTTCATCGCTACATCAGACACTCTTCAAACAAAAATACAATTTCCCAGTGAACGTAATGCAAATGAAAGGGTGATGTTGCCATCTGGCATTGTTTGAGGCCAGTTTATGAGGTGAAATGGGATTAGCAGGACAGTCCCTTCAACTCCTGTTAGACCAATTTCCACAGTCTGCACCACCCAGTTCACTCTCTCTCCCTTTTGTAGAAGCCTCCGTGAAATCTTGGTGGGGTAAACAGTGATTGCATCACTTCTTCCTGTTCCCTTTGGAGACCCATCTGTCCTGTTAGCGCTATATTCCTGCATCTATTCTGGGAGCATCTCCCAGTCCTCCTGCAGGATGCTCAGGTGAAGCCTCATTTGAATGCCTCATTCCAGTCTATTGAAATGAACTACAAGTAATGCAAGCAAACGACAAAGGGAAATCAGGAAAATGGATCTGGTCCATTCATAAAGTTCTTTTGTCGCCTCTAGTTAATCTCTGGCTCATTCTCCATCTCCTTTACCAAGGGTCACTTGCACCTCTCCCTTACACCCCAAGTTCTGATCTTGGCCCCTTACCCCTCTCCGCGTGCTGCCCATCTATCACCTTACAGCACAGAAATCCTTCATTTAATCTGATCACACTTTTCCTTTGATCACAATGCATCTTTTCACTGGCACAAAGCTGCTTCTAGTGCTTTGAGGCCCCCCTTCATGCTGAGCACAGAGGAGCAGTGATGCTGAGGGTGAAGGGTGAATCTGGAGATGAACGGTATTTTTCTTTGTGTTCTTGACATGATCCTTTTCTTAGGCATGGTACTTCTCCTCAGCATCCTCCTCCTCCTCGGCACGGTAATGCCCCTGCCAGTCAGCCCTTTTAAAATGCAGTGCCTCTTCTTTTATCACACCCTACACAAGCCCAACCGCAGACCGTGCTCTGTCCAGGGGTCTTTATAGCGAGGTCCCTGACCAGCTAGAAATGCTGCTTGCAGGGACACCTCTTTTTCACCTGTGTATACTCCCCACCCTTCAAGATTTTAAACCCACCATTATTATGGTCATGTTGATTCTGTCTGTCTTGCTAGGGTGGGAAGAGTGACACCAGGAAGTTGTTTACTTTCCTGCCGATTTAATTGCTACAGGAGTTTTGCCAGCAAGTGTAAGTTTGGCAAATATGCCTATAATCTGACTGTTAAATGGCCTCTCAAAGTCAAAGTCAAAACAAGCTTTATTCGATTTTAGGCGTATATTATCATAAAAGCAGGCAATATAATCATCTCATTACAATACTAAAAGCATATTCATATTTACAAATTCATAAAAGCATTCAGATTACTACAAATTTTTCTGCTTTATAAAATAGTTTTAACAAATGGCATAAATGCCAAGACAGTACATTACAGTTTATGAAATATTCGTGTGTGTTCCCTCAGTTTCTAGGCATTTACAGTTTTCCTTGCTCTTAATACACTTTTCAGGTAACCCGTCATCGTTGCAATGCAATGATAACTATCCAACATCTGAAGATACAGTAGAGCCGGATGACATTGTCTCCAGCCCCCCTCTTTCAGTAAGGGTTTAATCCATCTACTCCTTCCATTTGTATAAAATTTACAAAATAGGATTGCATGGATCATAGTTTGTGAAGAGACATGGTCAACTGGACACAGGCCTAAATCCCTTGACCAATTGTTCATGTCAGGGTAGCTTACCAAACGGTGGAGCGACCCAAGTCTGAAACAAGTTAACACGTATCTATCATACCCCCCCATGCAGCACAATAGATATGGTTGAATGGTACATGTTATTGTGATCGTTAGGTGCTGGACCTCCGTAAGTTTATTCATTTCTAGGACAAGGCTGTTTTCCTCCAAGACATTCATGCTAACTTTTTTAAACTCCCTCCGGTTTATTGTGTTTATCCTTTCTGGTCGGGAGAAATACTCAGGATGACCTATATCTTTTGCATACATTTTTTCACATATCTTAACCACATAATCTTCTTTGCATGGTCTAAACTCATAGCATCAGTTAAAATGTCCTTATTTAGGTCTGTGCTCATAGAGGTCCAGATTCTGTGCCAAAGCAGCACAGGTTGTGCCTTAATTATATCTGAAATGTATGGGACACCCAACTCTCTATGGCAATAAGGAACTGATACACTCGCTGGATCTGCCAATATACATTTTATAAAAGCATTTTCAACTTGCTGAATGGGTGTACAATCATGGGGTCCCCATATACCTGCCCCAAAAATAGCTGTACTCACACATTTGGCATTATAAATCTTTAAGAGGATTTCTGGCGGCCTTTTTCCCAGTTTTTTTTCTTAAATTTGTCATTGCTGCTGTGGACTTCATGAACAGAAGACTCCTGGTTTTGATTGCTTGTGTCCAGGTCCCAGTATAATTAAATAAAACACCCAGGTACGTAAATGGCCTCTCAAAAAGCTCTTGTCCCACCAAGTACTGGTGATGGGATGTTTATGTCCAGTGACAATGGCGGGTATAGGCCCAGATGGGTTGGGCATAAGATTGGGGAGATGGACAGGTCAGAGCTCAGGAGGATACAGGCCACGGGAACACTTGATAGAACACTTACACTCAGGATTGATCCCTGCTTCTGGAAATAGATCAGCTGGACCAGTGCTGGGTCGCCAATGTGTCGCGGGGAAAGATCTGCTTAAGAGAGATTGGTGTAAATTATGGCTTAGGTTACTCAAAACCTAATGGTCTCCATCTCTCGTGTCATGAAATGACCAACATCCTCTGAAGGCCGTGCAGTGGAAATGCCTGCTGCTTCTAGAGGTACTGACCCCACGTCAGTGTGGTTAACGCATGCAGTGATTGATGCCCACTCATATGTCATGCCATTTACATCATGTGTGAGCTACCACATAGCCCGTTGCATTGATCTTGGTTCAGTTTCATGTCATTTTACTTACTGTGATGTCATTATCATGCCAAAGGTCATGTGCACATAGTCCATTCCATTCATCTTCATGTCGTGTAACTTCCTGTGATGTCGTTATCATGCCAAAGGTCATGTGATTTTTTTCTGGTGATGTTATCTATTAGTGAGGTCACAGAGTGTTGGCAAGTATGAGTGAGTTACTGATGTGTGTTGGTCACTACATCTCACAACAAGCATTGGCATAGCCAATAGGTCTCGCCTTTGGGACCTTTAAATGTTTACCCATGCAACAGTGGATGTTGTTGCACCAAGATATCATGCTGGATAACTAAACGCTTATAAGGTCCCAAAGGCAAGACCCATTGGCTATGCCAATGCTTTTTTGTTGTTGTTGCTTGCCCACTGCTAATGGTCGCTCGGGATGCCTCTCCTCACTTCAGCCCACCCCTGCTCCAGCCCCCCACATTCCCCTACCCAAGACTTGGAGCGCACATGTACGGCGGCGGCACCAGACTGATTGCATTTCCAATGCTTGTTTAACATGTAAGTGTTCTTACCAGAATGTCAGTATTGACGTGTTACTATGCAGAGGTGCGATGCATTGTGTTATTGATGAGGAGTCAAAAGTTTCATTTGCTAGATCTCCACTGCAGCTATGGTTTCATTTTCATTTTAAATATTGTTTTGCGCGGTGGATGACACATACATTACAGATATGGCTGCTGCTTCACTCAGGAGAATTTCTGTGGCTTGCATGCTATGGACGGGTTGCCTGCCTCTGTTGTAGAAGGCTCCAGGCAGCCACTGGGATGTTCCTCTCTTCGTTCAACTGTGCGTTAACTCTTGGCACTGACTGCAGACATGTGACTGGGACTGGAATTGTATAATGAGATGAACGATTGGTTGAATGTTTGGGCTGATGAAGTGCATTTACATATATCACTGACACTATAAAAAATGTATCTATGATGTATTGCAGCCCTGTTTTCAGCAGTTGATAGATGACTTCCGCATGACATATGAGGGAGGATTAAATCTCTACAGCAGGCCAATTAATGACACTAGTAAATCACATGTTGATTGACATTCAGCCAAATAGAACACCAACTTCTTTTAAGTTGGGATAACAAGTTTACCCTCCATAATGATTTAAGTGCTTTCAGGTGATTTCTTAGTTGATGGAGTTCTCAAGCATCGTTTTATTGTTTACACATTTATATAGCGCATGTCAATCATGTGCATAGTCTGTATTACTTTCGCAATGTTAACACAGGAGTTTAGAAGCATTGGTGATGTCATAAATAACGGAACCACGCAATATGTGGTGAGGGACCCCTGTGATTCTTTCGACCTGCTGTCTAAGCACCTTGACAGCCTTGTACCAAACACCTTTAACTAATGTTCATTTTTTTCATTTTCAACCAATTGGGTTTCTTCAGTGCATGCCATACTTGCCCATTTTAATATAAAAAGGAGCCATCAAAGATGTTGGGGTCCTCATTAACTATGTTGTTCTTGCTTACATTTCACATGCTTTACTTAATCTTGCATTCCCTAGGAGTATTTGCTATTTCCAGGATGTTGATTATTTTTTTCTAGCCTGCATATGTCTCTGGTCTTCCCTCTCTCATAACCTATTTCTCATTTTATGGGTCTCCAGCGCCGCAAGGTAATTCGAATGGCAATAGCACTATGCAAACATCACTCCATTGCATTGAAAAAAACAAAAGGTAAAAACATTATCATTTTCAACGCCAAGAGCTCTAACTCTTGCAAATATATATGAAACAAAATAAGGCTGTCAGACGGTGTACAGCATCCTTACACCTCTTGCCAACTATATGAATGAGAGTATTGTTTTAGGTTAAGAGAAGGCACCCTAGACTCAGGGATTCTGCTATAATGCCTAATTCAAGCATTGTGCATTTCTCTGCTGTCGGTAAAGCCCCCTTTCCCATGTAGTTGTGTTTAATTTCAGAGAAATTCGAAATGCTAGCACAGGCCAATTTGTATAATTAAGATGTCGAATCATAAGATAATATTCAAGTTTCAATACTTTATTCGACAGCATTGTCATAAAAGCAATTTATCCCTATTCTAAACAAAATAAATACTATACTATATTTAAGATCAATTTAAGATACACATTAAATACAAAATGCTGGCGAATTTATGCAATTTAAAAGTACAACGTCAGAAGAAAAAATAAATCTGGCTTAAAACGAATATACAATTCATCATACATGATTAATCGCAATTAGAGTGCGGGTGCGGATAATCCAGGCCCATCCCAAAAATTTGGCTAGGGCAATTGCAAGATTGGGGGCACAATTCGATCTTAATATTCTTAGTGCTTCTAAATATGTTCTTATCCCCAAATTCTTGCACACTGGTTTTAGCCATCTACTTCTTGGGGCAGCATACAGAGGGCATACAAACAAAAAGTGTGGGATATCCTCAACATGGGCCTTGCAGTAGCAACATGTGTTTACATTACTTGTCGACCATTTCAGAGTAAAAGCATTTAATGGTAGGTAACCAACTCTGAATTGGAAATACAGCTTTCTATCCAAGGGTTTTGTGATCAGATCCCAGTACTGCTCATAATTTGGGATTAATTTAATCTCCAAGTACTGGGATGTCAGCATAGACGGTTGATTAGAGATTAAAACCGATTGATGGACCAAGTCCCAATAAATTTTTTTCAATAACTCCTTAGATGGAAAGGCAGAAGGGTCAGTAATGGTCCATAGATGGTCTAAATGCAGTTTTTGTAACAAGTTCCTAATTTCTTTAAACCAAGTTATTTTATGGAACCGGTCAGAGTTAATGATGTCCATGAGAGCAGATGCATAATGGCCTAGTTCTGGTGTTGTCTTTATGCGCCTCCAGTATAAAAGTGGGCGCAATCGAGCCATATCTTCAATCTTTTTTCTCCCTAGATCATAAAGGAGTGGGATTGACGGGGTACTCTGCGGGACACCAACCAACCGGCGAAGAAATTTGTTCTCTGCAACAGCCAAAACACTCAGATTGGCAAAGCCCTACAACTCTGATCCATAAAGGCAGGCGCCCAGCACTTTCATGCTATAAATCTCCATGGTAGGCTGTATAGGTTTAGTTAATGAAGATTTATATTTTTGTGCTATGGCCCCAGCCAGCTGATGAAATTTTAAAATGACAGAATCAATGTGGGATTTCCAATTCATGCTGCCCTGCAGGGAGATACCAAGATAAGTAAAAGCGTTCACCTCTTCCAGAACAGATCCATTAAAATATATTTTGCCCTTGAATTGTTTAGCAGGATTCAAATTCATGAACTTGGTCTTTGTAGTGTTTAATTCCAGACCCCGAACGCGACAGAAATCTCCAAATGCATCAATTGTCTTTTGTAAACCGCTAGGGGTCCGCGAGACCAGTAGGGAGTCATCAGCAAACATTAATACTGGAACCCGCTTCCCATCTAGCATAGGGGCATCAGTTGGTGATTTCTTTAGGTGGTCTACTACGCCATTGATGTATAGAGAGAATAAGGCGGGGCCAGGACGCATCCCTGCCTCACCCCACGCTCCACGGGGAAAGGATCAGTGACGTCCCCCTGTGCACCCCACCTAATCCTGGCGTAGTTGTTTTCGTGCATGCGCATAACCAATGTCAATAATTCCAAGCTCACTAAGAACAATCCATAGTTTTTGTCGGGGAACTAAGTCAAATGCTGACTTTAAGTCGACAAAAACGGCAAATAATGGGCCATTTAACAAGGTTACGTTTTTCCAGTAGAGGGTTAAAAAATGGAACACCTGGCCGACAGAGCTAGTTAGGGGGCGGAAGCCAGCTTGATACGGGGAAAGGATGTCCTTGTCATCTATCCAGGCTTGTATTTTATTTTGTACCATTCTACCCATCAGTTTTTGTGCAGAGTCGATAAGACTGATGGGTCTATAGTTACTTGGTAAAGCCTTGTCCCCTTTTTTAAAAACTGGAATAATCTCTGCGCCCTTCCATGAAACTGGTATCACGGCTCCTTGAGCGATGGAATTTGCAAGCCAGACAAAATATTGGCACCAGTTAGCCCGGTCGAATAAGAACACATCTGCCGGTATTCCATCAATACATGGAGCCCTACCTCTAGTCACACCGTCCAATGCTACGTTTACATCCCCCAGCGTGAATACTTCATAACTATAAAATACCATTTTGGGGGGGCGGGTGGGAGCCCGTAGGTGAATTGTCAGCATATTGCGGTTTAAAGAAATCCACCCATGCTTCCTTAGCCACATAATTTTTTGGACAATCTGCAATTCCCCCCTGCCCCATTTTAAGATAGCCCAAAACTCTTTTTGCTGTTTGGCTGCGCAGGCTTTTTTTAGATCTAGCCATTGATTTTCATCCCACAGCCTTTTTGCCCTTGCTTGAGCTTTTCTATAGTCGTCCCTGGCCTTCAACACTCCTTCTTTGCTCCTCAACGCTAGGCTGAGGTTCTGCCGTGCCTTTCTACAAGAATGGTCATACCATCCTTTGTTTCTATGGGGGCAAGCACCCTTACTCTGATGAACTTTTTTTTAAAAGAACCCCTGTAATTTTAGAAAAAACTTGGGGTGCTCCTCTTCGATTAATTTATTAAAATTAGGCTCTTTACTAAGCTCCTGCAAGCTGCTGACCTCTCTTGCCACAACCTACAATAAATCATGCATTTTATCTGGCTTATCCAACAGGGTTGCCCATTTAACATGGCGCTGATTATTAGTTGAAGTAATATCTTCAGGATTTGGCGATATCACTCCTTGGTCCAGTTTAAAATACAGCCACAGCGGGTTGTGATCACTCTCCAATCTGGGTATCACTTTCATATCTGTCAACTTATACCAATCTCTGACATCTACAAGGATGTAATCTATCCGACTACTTGCCCTTGTATTGTCAAAGGTATGAGCACCCTGGAGATCTGACTGGGTGCGGCCGTTTGCCGCCCTCAGCCCCCTGGCCAAACACAGACTCTTAACTTGTACGGCCACCTCAGACCATTTCTTTACCACGGGTAGATCCAATTGAGGGACTCCCCATTTAGCATCTTCTTCTAGGGACATCTTATTGTCCTCATGGCCTAGTGGTTCGAAAGTGGTGTTCATATCTCCCCCCACTAGGATGGTAATATGCGATGGAAGATACTCCAAATCGTTATCTAACGCTACTACCACCTCTGAGGCTTTGCCCCCTATTGTACCCCTGGCATATATGTTGTAAAGGGCCATCTCCTGGCCATCAGACCAGGTTATCACAATTGGCAATGGATCATAATTATTAGTAGGTCTCACACTAATAGTGCATTTTAGTGATTGGCGTATCCATGTGGTTAGTCCCCCTGATGGCCGACCTTTTGGAGACTTTTTCGCAGGGACAAAAAAATTTAAGAAACCCTGCCGATAGACAGGGGTCACTGCCCAGGTTTCCTGGAACAAGATTATATCATAGAGATCAACGAATGCACACCATTCTGGGGACTCTAGTTTATTAATAATTCCCGCCAAATTCCAGGATAGGATTTTAACGCCTTCCTTCATTGGATCAACCCTCGTATTCAATGGTAATGCATGTTGGACATACAAGGATTGGGCCAAAATTGGTGGGGGGCTAGTTGCCCTGGTGTTTTCTATGGCACAGGGAGTGGGAACCATGCGCCCCCTGGTACAAAACTGAGCCCCAGTACGACAGAGTATCCTCTCCTTTCTAAGGTTAGTGGCAGCAAGCTTCTTAGTAGTGTCAGTTTCTCCCTCTTGGATCCCAGCTATATTACACTTGTCTGCTCTCTCCCGGCCATTCAGTCAATCGCACTCATTGAGGTCAGAAAGTGCAGAGAATCTATTTTCTATCGGCATACCCCAATCACTTCTTATACCAAAGGGGTTACTTTTCTTAACCACTGGATTCCATTTTGTTCTGAGGACTGTAGGATTTAGTGTATTCCCTTTCTTAGCATAGAAAAAGTCTAACGTTAGAGGGATTATCTCTGTGGATCTGCGCTGGGGAGGATATATATTTGCTAGAATATTCGGCAGCACTTCGGGATCAGAAAGATGTAGCACCACACAATCCCCTCTAAATTTTTTAGTACCACCCCCGATCCATTCTACTCTTCTAGCCTTCACAACTTCCTGTGCCAGCTGGTCCAAACCCCCGAGGAAAAAGCCATATTCCTAGCTAGCCAGAGCAATGATTTGTTTATAAGAGAAGATGAGTTCTCTACTTGCCCAGGTTCTAGAAGTGGGACATTCGCTAGGACCAGTACTAGGGGGGATGCCTCTACAATTAGTTCTACAGGTCCCTTCTCTATATTACAGTCTACCAGCCTGTCCCTTTGTCTTAGTCCTTCAGAATCACCAGTGATAGTACCCGGTCCCATGGATCCCCCCCCTGCCATATCATTGGGCGGCATAGGGATAGGGGGAGCATTTGTCAGGGGTTCTCCCCTAGGGGCTGTCTGTGTTTTTTTTTACTCAACTCTGAGTGTCTCATGTTTTGCATTTTTTGATACATCCTCTAATGATTTTTGCATGAGGCCCCCCAACCTGTTCACCTCTTTGGTGAGATGATCTATTTTGGAAAGGAGAGGTTTGATTATGGTCTTCATTTTGCTATCTAGGGCATTTAACAATTTCTTGAATTGGTCTTCATCCAAGAGTGGCTTCCCCCCAGAGATTCCCCTTATATCTTCTCCAGTACTTTTCAGTTGGGATGTATCTGGACGTTTTATGCTTGAGCGAAGGCCGCCCCGTTTTGGAAGACTCTTTTCCCCCCCCTTAACAGCTCTGTTAAAGCTGCTAATAGCTGTGTTAATGGGTTACTCTCGGGTTGCTGGAAAACCTCATTACTAATATCAAGGTCTGGTGTAACAAGAGGCATATTGTCAAATGATGGTAGTACAGGGGAAAGACTCAACCCCAATGAGGATCTCCTATCGCTGTTTATTTTTGCTACTACCTGGACCATGTAATTGTCAATAGTGTTGACAGCTTGAGTCGATTTTGGTTTTGACATGGTAGGAGGTTTTAACAGTGGTGACCCCCTAGTTATACCATGCACGAGATGACTTTCCCTAAGTTAAAATGATGAGTGTAAGAGATAGTGACTCACAAATGATGTTCTGGACAGCGTCCCTGGCCCTGCCCCTGTCTCTTCCTGCGGATGAGGGCTGTAGAGGGCCCACCCTTTGCCCGGGCTTCGCTCGGCGTCCCGCGAGGCGGCGCTGATGCTGGTTTTCAGCGCCTCCTGGCGCTCCCCGATGACGCTGGTCTCCGCAAGGGCTTCTGGGACTTGTAGTAGCCCCTCGCCTGTCTCCGCTCGGCGGCCCCCGCTCTCGATGAAGTTACGAGCGGCCGGGCAGCGGGAGACTGGCGGGCGGGTCCAGGCGGGAAACACGGGATGAAGGGCGTCGATTTGGCCACAGTTCTTGGACACAGCAGCTAGGGCAGAGCAGTTCAAGAGAGTGATCCCCCCGCTCAGTGGCGCTGATGCTGGTTTTCAGCGCCTCCTGGCGCTCCCCGATGACGCTGGTCTCCGCAAGGGCTTCTGGGACTTGTAGTAGCCCCTCGCCTGTCTCCACTCGGCGGCCCCCGCTCTCGATGAAGTTACGAGCGGCCGGGCAGCGGGAGACTGGCGGGCGGGTCCAGATGGGAAACGCGGGATGAAGGGCGTCGATTTGGCCACAGTTCTTGGACACAGCAGCTAGGGCAGAGCAGTTCAAGAGAGTGATCCCCCCGCTCAGTGGCGCTGATGCTGGTTTTCAGCGCCTCCTGGCGCTCCCCGATGACGCTGGTCTCCGCAAGGGCTTCTGGGACTTGTAGTAGCCCCTCGCCTGTCTCCGCTTGGCGGCCCCCGCTCTCGATGAAGTTACGAGCGGCCGGGCAGCGGGAGACTGGCGGGCGGGTCCAGACGGGAAACGCGGGATAAAGGGCGTCGATTTGGCCACAGTTCTTGGACACAGCAGCTAGGGCAGAGCAGTTCAAGAGAGTGATCCCCCCGCTCAGTGGCGCTGATGCAGGTTTTCAGCGCCTCCTGGCGCTCCCCGATGACGCTGGTCTCCGCAAGGGCTTCTGGGACTTGTAGTAGCCCCTCGCCTGTCTCCGCTCGGCGGCCCCCGCTCTCGATGAAGTTACGAGCGGCGGGGCAGCGGGAGACTGGCGGGCGGGTCCAGACGGGAAACGCGGGATGAAGGGCGTCGATTTGGACACAGCAGCTAGGGCAGAGCAGTTCAAGAGAGTGATCCCCTAGGAGTATTTGCTATTTCCAGGATGTTGATTATTTTTTTCTAGCCTGCATATGTCTCTGGTCTTCCCTCTCTCATAACCTATTTCCCATTTTCTGGGTCTCCAGCGCCGCAAGGTAATTCGAATGGCAATAGCACTATGCAAACATCACTCCATTGCATTGAAAAAAACAAAAGGTAAAAAACATTATCATTTTCAACGCCAAGAGCTCTAACTCTTGCAAATATATATGAAACAAAATAAGGCTGTCAGACGGTGTACAGCATCCTTACACCTCTTGCCAACTATATGAATGAGAGTATTGTTTTAGGTTAAGAGAAGGCACCCTAGACTCAGGGATTCTGCTATAATGCCTAATTCAAGCATTGTGCATTTCTCTGCTGTCGGTAAAGCCCCCTTTCCCATGTAGTTGTGTTTAATTTCAGAGAAATTCGAAATGCTAGCACAGGCAAATTTGTATAATTAAGATGTCGAATCATAAGATAATATAGAAATCAGAAGGTATAACATCGAGGGTATGCAGGCTTGGGTCTTTCCCAAGGTTGTAATTAATATACATTAATACATATGTTAGAGGTATGTACAGAGTAACATACAGTGAGCTCTTTTTGTAGTTACATATCTTATTCACTATTCAGTGAATACACACTGTAAAGAGCACTCAGTGAGATACAATTGCAAGTCGCTCAGAAGACAGGTGGGAAGAAGAAACAATGTGAAGGTGACTTTGGTTTATGATGCACACACTTTACTTTCTTAGCTTTAGTTCTTTTTTACAGTACTGATGAATCATACCTTTCATAAGCATGGAGTTAAAGGAAGGATGTCAAAAGGGAGTTGCGGTTTGGGGCAAGATCTTGTGGTTTGTTTTATGGTTTAGTCTCATTCCAATTGGCATGTAGGTCTAAGAGAGAAAAAGAGAAATAAAGGAGAGACTTTGGAAAAATGGCAGACAAGAGACAAAAAACAGAAAGATTTGAGTGGATGAAAAGTGACTGGTAATTAAATAATACCCCAAAAGGATATCTATTGTTCTGATTATAGGATTATATATATATATTTTTTTAAAGGAACCTGGCCTACTTTAAAAAGAAAAAGATGATTTCCATTTTGGAAAGCTTCAGTGAGAGCAGGTAGCTTTTCAATGGAACTCTGCCTACCTTTACTGAAGCTGCCACACCAATTGCCAAAGGGAAAGAGGTTCAAAGGGGACCGCTTACCCTTTTTGAATCAGTTATGTTAGACCCGGGATCTCTGGTTGGCTGAGCTAGGTACCTTAGGCCAAGTAGGGACCTGTGTTCCAACGTCAGGGAAAGGAAGGGCACCTTCTTAGATAGCCCCGCTCACCCACTCAATAGCTTGGCACGAGCAGCCAGGCTTATCTTCAAGGCAAATGTGTAAAGTATTTGCAACCACGCTCACAACAACCCAAAGATGACACCACATATAGGGGCTCATTAGGATGGCGGACGGAAGAGCCACCGCGGCCCTGGAGTAGGCGGAAAAAGCCTTTTCCGTGTCCGCCTGCCGCGGAAACTCCGTCCGCCATATCAGGATAGGAAAACGTGTCAAATTTCCGTCCGCGACGGAAAAGCACGCACCGCCGTCGAACTACACACGACCACGCGGCGGACGGAACACATCCGGAGGCTCCGCCGTACGTACTGACGTCTAAGACCGGCCCCCAAATCAAGATGGCGGAAAATACACATAAAACCGCAGCGGAAACACAACCTGTCTGAACACGGCGGATTCCCCACAGCGAGGAAAAGAGACACAGCAGAGAGACCCACCACAAGCTGCTCGCCACCATGGACCCAGCGCTACACGCTTTCCCGATGCTCTTCGCGATCCACCACGTCCTAGTCTTGGCCCACCATCGACGCCGACGCAGGTAAGGCACAAACCATTGGCTGTCTGGAGGGGAATACCTGCAAGGGTCGTGACGTAGGGAGGGGGAGTGTCATGTTACCCAAACCACTGATGAGAAGCAAATAGAAATACACATTTGTAGTACGCAAGCATGAATGACAACGACAAACCACGAGACTTGATAGACTACCTTTATTGTACATAATAAGGGTATAATCACAGTGTATGCGTGAGCATGGGCAAAGTGGGCACCAGAGCAGCTACATCAGAGGCAGCATGTGAGAGGGCAGAATGCAGTATCAGAACATCAACAGGGCATTGCGGAGTACAGAGCAGGTACATCAGAGGCAGCACATCAGAGGGCAGAATGCAGTATCAGAACATCAACAGGGCATTGCGGAGTACAGAGCAGGTACATCAGAGGCAGCACATCAGAGGGCAGAATGCAGTATCAGAACATCAACAGGGCATTGCGGAGTACAGAGCAGGTACATCAGAGGCAGCACATCAGAGGGCAGAATGCAGTATCAGAACATCAACAGGGCAATGCGGAGTACAGAGCAGGTACATCAGAGGCAGCACATCAGAGGGCAGAATGCAGTATCAGAACATCAACAGGGCATTGCGGAGTACAGAGCAGGTACATCAGAGGCAGCACATCAGAGGGCAGAATGCAGTATCAGAACATCAACAGTGCATTGTGAAGTACAGAGCAGCTACATCAGAGGCAGCACGTGAGAGGGGCTAAGTGCATCAACAGTCCATAGCACTGAACATGTCCATCAGAGGCAGCACGTGAGAGGGGCCAAGTGCAACAACAGTCCATAGCACTGAACATGTCCATCAGAGGCAACAGTCCATAGCACTTTGTGAAGCTCATTGACCCCTTTAAGAGCAAAGGAGCCCAGGCTATGATAGTGCAGCAATCAAAACTCAAAGTTTTGGTTAAAGGAAAATTCTTTATATTCACGGCCCTACGTGAAGCCCAGATACTACTTGACGGCCTTGAGGGTTAATAAACCAAGCAGACGTACTTTGCTGAATCTATTACTAGTCACGAATGTACGGCGGTCACTCGTTGGAAACAGGAAGCACACAAGGATGCAAAGAGATGGCATCCAAAAGGAAGAGACAACAGAGCAGGACGGAAGTGGGACTCTGGGGTCTCCGTCCACTCAGGGGGGGAGGGAAGGGGGGTGAAGGGGGGTGTCGCATGGGGGGAAAAAATAGAGAGTTCAAATACAATATATCTTTCCACATTTTTATGTTTCCGTTACGAAGATTATTCAGCACATGTCACTTTGGCTATAATTGACAAGATCCTACAAACATAGGTACATATTTTTCATTCTGGGAGGAGTCTCAAACGTATTGCATATTTATTTATTTATTCCATTTACCTGCACTTTAGCTAGGGGCTATGCCGAATGGCTTGTATATCTAAATGTTCAAAACCAAGCTGCTATCTCTTCTATCTCCATATCCTGCGCACTTTACATTATTGCTGCTCGCTTGCATATTTTGCACATTGAATTCCAGATTTTTCATGGTTCCTCCCACGAATATCTGTTATTTTTGTTCTTCATTGTTATATATTAGTATCATTTATCAGTTATTTATGCTGTCGCTGATGTTTGCATATTGGTTAATTCTGCACTCTTGCACTTTATTTGAGGGCTACGATGGGTCCCCTCAGATAAGCACTTTATATTATTGCTGCTCGTTTGCATATTTGCACACTGAATTTCAGATTTTTCATGATCTTTCCCATGACTACCTGTTACTTTTGTTCTTTATTTTTATATATTAGTACTACTTATCAGTTTTTCATGCTCTCGCTGATGTTTGCATATTTTTTAATTTTGCACCTGTGCACTTTATTTGAGGGCTATGATCAATATTTAGAACATCAATGATATGGTGAAATTCATTTCATTAAATGTTAACGGGTTGAACAACGCCCGCAAGAGGAACGCTATTGAAAGCTGGTTAAAAAATCTACTACCTGATGTCATCTATTTGCAGGAAACCCATCACAAAAATCAGGCAGAGTCAGCTAAACTCTTCAAAAATTGGACGGGCTATAACATATCTGCTCCGGCAGGGCTGGCCCAGAGAGGAGTTTCTATTCTAATAGGAAGACATGTAGGTTTTTATCTAGAAGGGTCGTCCATAGATCCTAGAGGCAGATGGGCTGTCGTAGATGGTAAATTAAATAATGTCAACATTATCCTTGCCACAATCTACGCACCTATTCTGGACGACCCGCAACCTATTTTACAGGTTAAGCAGGCTTTAACCGGCCTCTCTGGACCAATAATTTGGGGGGGTGATTTTAACCTTTTACAAAACCCTCGATTGGACTCTTCTAAGAAAGCCCGTCGACAGAATAAATCCCAAGTCTCATTAGCTGTTCAAAGTTGCAAGATAGATCTTGACGTCATTGATCTTTGGCGCAATTTGAATCCCAACAAGCGCAAGTACACATGCCACTCAGCAAAATATAATTCTGCGTCAAGGCTGGATTTTTTCTTGTCCTCCCACTACCTAGAATTATATAATTACGATTTCCTACCCAATGCCTTTTCGGATCACGCGGCTCTTTGTATGGAGGTCAAACTGGGGAATCATGAAGCAAGACCTTTAAATAGATGGTTTTTTAACAAACTCAACCTCCATGACCAACAATGGTGCTCTGACATTAATGATCAGGTCGAGCTATGTTTTTTTAGAGAATAGAGGGACAGCTCCTTTAAACATTATCTGGGATGCATTTAAAGCTACTATACATGGAATAATCACATCTAAAGAGATCCCCAAGACTAAGGCAAAACGGGAGGAGAAAATCAAACTCCAAACCGAACTGTCCCAGGCTTCCCAAGATCATTATTGGGCTGGATCCCAGATTTCCAGCCACAATCTGCTCGAGGCGAAGCGCAAGATGAAGGAATTTTATTATGATCTAGGTGAGACAAATAGTAATTTTCAGGCACAAAAAATTTATGAGGAGAGTGAGTACACAGGAACGCTTCTGGCCTGGCAATCTAAAGAAAAGCAGGCTCGCAACAGAATAGATCAGTTAACTGACTCCATCACTAAAAATCAAGCTAAGACCACCACTGCCATTGGCGAGCTGTTTTTAAAACATTACGAGGGGATATATCAAGCTTCTGCGGGGACCTCACTTGAATCTATCACAGATTTTCTTCAGCCTCTGGAAATAACTAAAATGGATGCTGAGGGCAAGATCTACCTCACACAGGATTTCACTGCATTAGAACTAGATGAAGTGATAGAGTCCTTCCCCAATGGCAAAGCCAATGGTGAGGATGGTCTTCCTATTGAATTCTTTAAAAAATGTAAGGGAATATTGCGTAAAGAATTCTTGGAAGTAATTAATAGTTTGCTTCATGGAGGTCCTCCACCAGACTCTTTTCATACAGCGGTGGTGGTTAGTATTTTAAAAAAGGGAAAGGACAAGGAAAATATAAATTCTTACCGACCGATTAGCCTCCTGAACACAGATTATAAAATTTTAACTAAACTTTTAGCAAACCGATTAAATAAACTAGTAGGATCACTAATAGCTTCTGATCAGTGCGGCTTTATTGCAGGCAGGCATCTCCATTCCAATACTACATTTCTACTGGAGGCCATAGACTATTTTAAAACTAACAAGGTTAAGGCTCAAATTTGGCTTTTAGATGCGGAGAAAGCCTTCGATCTAGTCTCCTGGGATTGCCTGTTTGCAGTTTTACATAGTTTTAATTTCCCGAATGCTTTTATCTCTCTTTTACGACACTTATACACGAAGTCAAGGGCACAAATTATCATCAATAATACCAACATTGGGTCCTGTGAGGTCACTAGAGGCACACGACAAGGCTGCCCCCTATCCCCAATTTTATTTGCACTTTTTATAGAACCTCTAGCGATCGCTATTAGGAATATCAAAGCTGCCACAGCCCCAATTTCAGGAATGACAAATATAAAACTATATGCGGATGATATTGCCCTTTTTTTAGACTCTAAACCCTCAAGTCAATTGAAGATTTTAAAAATCTTCTCGGACTTCCAAAAGCTAGGGGGTTATAAAATTAATGTAAAAAAAACAGAAATTATTCTACTTAACTGCACTACAGACACTTTAGTTCCTGAATTCAGACAGATATACAACATGGATCCAAAGAGATATCTTGGTATATTTATATCGGATAGCCTAGACGATCTTTACTCCTTAAATTTTCTACCTCTTTTAAAAAAGGTGGGTTCACTTTTAGATCGGTGGAATCTATTACCCCTGTCTCTCATAGGGCGGGCATCGCTAATTCGAATGTCGGTATTACCTCTTTTTCATTTCCTTTTTAGTGCGATTCCCTGCGCAATCCAGGCCTCATATTTTAAAAAAATAGAAGCTCTGTTTTCCTCTTTCTTATGGGCAAAAAAATCCCCTAGACTTGCACTGAGCCCTTTATATTTATCCTCCACACAAGGAGGGTTATCCCTTCCAAATATTAAACAATATTATTTTGCGTCTTTTGCACATTACAGTCATAGGTTTTTTTTTTTCCTTGGATTGTCATGAGACAGACAATTTTTTTATGAAAAGGATGCTGCTAGAATTGAAAATTTTTGATCCGGTAAGAACCACGAAAGACCCAAAAAAAGTACGATATAAAACTTTGCAGTGGACTTTCAAGGTAAAAACTCCGTTTTTAAAATTTTATGATTTACCCAAAGTAAGTAATAAGACGAACTTAATGAATTTCAGCCTGGGAGAAGCAGGTTGTATGGACAAAAATATATTAACTCTCTGGAAGCAAAATGGCTTTGAAAAAATTGAAGACTTTCTATTGGGAAATAGGTGGAAATCTTGGGATGAAATTCACAGCCAGTTAATCCACTCACACACAATTCTGAATTGGTCATTTATCACGTTATGTCCAAAACTTAGGGAACTTAATATAGGATATTTATCCCACAAAGAAAATATCTCCACTACTTTTAATAACATAACACAAAAGAAAATGTGTATTTGGATTACAATATTAATAGAAAGTAAGGAACTGGACTTCTACAGCAAGATAATCGAACGTTGGAAAAAAAGGGAAGATATAATAATTAATCAACAGGTTTGGGACAAAATAAACAAATTCAATAAAACCATCTTTCGAGGAGCAAACTTTAAACGTATGCAATTCTACAATAAATGGCTAATATATAGAACCCCCTCCTTTCTACATGATATCTTCCCCCTCGTAGCCGACAAATGCTTCCGATGTGAAGAAAAAGGCACTTGGAAACACATTATTTGGGAGTGCCCAAAAATCCAGGTTTTATGGAAAGAAATAGAAAACTATCTTTCAATTGTCCTTAAAACAAACATCATATTTAACGACCTAATTCCCCTCATAGGCTGCTCTCCTTTCCACACCCAATATGATGAGCCCCTTTTTATAGCTTCTCTAATAGCTAAATCTCTTATATTACAGTCCTGGAGAACAGATTCCGTCCCATCCTTCCAGGCATGGAAGGTAAAACTACAACGAATCCAGGGTAGGGAGAAAAAATATGCCCTTAGGTCAGGGGCTCTCAAAAAATATGATAAATATTGGAGTGTGTTCGATGTTTAGTTTTTTCCTGTTATTACTTAACCTTATTTATGCTCTATCGAAAATATTTATTAGTCTAGTTTGATGGTTCTATCTCCGCACACTGCACTTTTGAACTTAGCTTTGGAATATTAAATGTGAAAACATGAAAACATGAGAACATTTACTGTATATGTATGTTATGTATTCTTTCAATTCTAAACAAAATCTTTTGGATATTTGAACCAGTTTATTAATTGTCTGCTCTTACACAAATGTGCACTTTATAACTTAAAAGGTTAAAATGGCAATTTGTATGAATGTTTTTCAGCTTTTTTCCTCCGCGTACTGTGTTAATTGGATTTCTATTGTATTGTATTGCTATAATTGAACTCTCAATAAAAAAGTCCATAGCACTGAACATGTCCATCAGAGGCAGCACGTGAGAGGGGCCAAGTGCAACAACAGTCCATAGCACTGAACATGTCCATCAGAGGCAGCACGTGAGAGGGGCTAAGTGCATCAACAGTCCATAGCACTGAACATGTCCATCAGAGACAGCACGTGAGAGGGGCTAAGTGCATCTACAGTCCATAGCACTGAACATGTCCATCAGAGGCAGCACGTGAGAGGGCAGAATGCAGCATCAGAACATCAACAGGGCATTGCGGAGTACAGAGCAGGTACATCAGAGGCAGCCCAAGTACGTGTCCCAACCAACCCGTCCCAGGGACCACAAGAGTGCAACGAAGTTCTCAATGGACACACCATGTGAAATAACATTTGAGTGAAGTGATCAGCACCTCACATCACAGAATCAGGGGGACTGCGTGAACTACCTGCCTCGCACACACTGCCAGCACCAGCAACAGGAGTGTGAGACACAGCCACAGCCCGAGTGACAGACACATGGGCCACGGACCCAGACATACTGCCAGCACCAGCAACAGGAGTGTGAGACACAGCCACAGCCCGAGTGACAGACACATGGGCCACGGACCCAGACATACTGCCAGCACCAGCAACAGGAGTGTGAGACACAGCCACAGCCCGAGTGACAGACACATGGGCCACGGACCCAGACATACTGCCAGCACCAGCAACAGGAGTGTGAGACACAGCCACAGCCCGAGTGACAGACACATGTGCCACACACCCAGACACACTGCCAGCACCAGCAACAGGAATGTGAGACACAGCCACAGATGTAGTCACTGACACGTGACCCACTGACCCAGACAGACTGCCAGCACCAGAAACAGGAGTGTGCAACACAGCCACAGATCTACTCACTGACACGTGAGCCATAGACCCAGATACACTGCCAGGACCAGCAACAGGAGAGGGCACAACAGAGACTGTGCCACTACATGATGCATGAGAGCCAACAACAGACACAGTGCCACTATCTGATACATGAGAGTCAACTGCACCTGCGCCACTGGGACCACTGAAATGATGAGCCACAGGGCTGTATGGGCCAGGAGGCAGGGTGGCCCTGGGAGCTGGGGATAGCTGACCTTGAGCGACATCGGGGTGGGCAGGTGTCAATGGTGTGTGTCTGCGTTTCTTAGGGATGTGTGAGTGCACCCTGGACAGGACAGGACTGCCAAGTGGTGGGGACTCTAAAGAATTATCACCCACCATAGGTGGAGCATCTGCAGCCGGGGATCGGGTTTCTGGGGACGTGCTGGAGCCTGCTTGTCGTTTGCTGTGTGCCTGGCGCCTGGACTCAGAATCATGTGTAATGGGGGATGCAACAACAGGGGACTCCCTCCTCTGCTTCTGACTGGGCCGGATGGGAGTGGAGGTATGGGGGGACTCCGCCGCGGAGACATCTGTTTGGCGTTCATTTGAAAACATCAGCCTCAGTGCAGCCAGGGGTGAAGTATGCCTGTCCTTGATTGCGTCATTGTCCATGCTAGAAGCCTTGTCCGTAGGATGTGCCTTATCCTTAGGTGGAGTGCTGTCTCTGGATTTTGCCTGTGCCCTGGTCGCCGCCCTGTTCCTGCCAGCAGACTTGTCGTCTGTGGTGCACCTGTCTCCAGTAGACACCTGCTCTCTGTGTGTGTCCCTGGCCTTGGGAGAAGGACCTTGCTCTGTTGTGTGCCTGTCCTTGGGAGTTTCCCTGCTCTTAGGAGGAGCCTTTGTCTTCTGACTGTCCTTGTCCTTGGGAGGGTCCCTTTCCTCTGTTGTGGGCCTGTCCTTGGGAGTCTCCCTGCTCTTAGGAGGAGCCTTTGTCTTCTGACTGTCCTTGTCCTTGGGAGGGTCCCTTTCCTCTGTTGTGGGCCTGCCCTTGGGAGTCTCCCTGCTCTTAGGAGGAGCATTTGTCTTCTGACTGTCCTTGTCCTTGGGAGGGTCCCTTTCCTCTGTTGTGGGCCTGTCCTTGGGAGTCTCTCTGCTCTTAGGAGGAGCCTTTGTCTTCTGACTGTCCTTGTCCTTGGGAGGGTCCCTTTCCTCTGTTGTGGGCCTGTCCTTGGGAGTCTCCCTGCTCTTAGGAGGAGCCTTTGTCTTCTGACTGTCCTTGTCCTTGGGAGGGTCCCTTTCCTCTGTTGTGGGCCTGCCCTTGGGAGTCTCCCTGCTCTTAGGAGGAGCCTTTGTCTTCTGACTGTCCTTGTCCTTGGGAGGGTCCCTTTCCTCTGTTGTGGGCCTGCCCTTGGGAGTCTCCCTGCTCTTAGGAGGAGCCTTTGTCTTCTGACTGTCCTTGTCCTTGGGAGGGTCCCTTTCCTCTGTTGTGGGCCTGCCCTTGGGAGTCTCCCTGCTCTTAGGAGGAGCCTTTGTCTTCTGACTGTCCTTGTCCTTGGGAGGGTCCCTTTCCTCTGTTGTGGGCCTGCCCTTGGGAGTCTCCCTGCTCTTAGGAGGGTCCTTTGTCTTTTGAGTGGCCTTGTCCAAGGGACTGTCCATGGACTTGTGAGTATCCCTTGCCTTGGGAGTACCTTTTGTGTTGAATGCCTGTGTAGCTCCTGAAGGCATGTCCCCCAACAACACGTGTGGATCGTGTGTGTCTACTCCAGTGTATCTGACGTTGTCTTCGTGAACAGATTTAGCTGATCTAGGGGATGGGGTCTGTGCCCTGCGTGCCCTGACGTGCTGTCTGACGCTGCTTCTAGTGCAATAACCTGTATTTGAGTCCTGCTCTGAATAATCACTACCCCCTGAGACATCCAGTGGTGTAGATGGGGAAACAGAAGTAGCACCCTGTCCATGCGACTGTACTATTGCAGACGACACACTGCTTGCCAATGACTGCACTGTCCTGTGTAGACCAGCAAGATCGCCATGCATCCCTTCCATGAATGCCACCACCTGCCCCAACTTCCTATCATGGTCTTGGAAAGCATTTGTCATATTGGTCTGCCCCACACACAGCTGTCGCAGCAGATCAACGGCCTCAGCACACAGTGCATTTTGGCTCACCGTGGCAGGGGCAGCGGTGCCTGCACCGAACGCCACTCTGCTCCCCCTACTCCTGCGGCCACGAACAGTACATGGTGCAGTTGGCGGAAGTATGGGCCCTGTGTGCTGTCTTCCGACAGAAGGTGATGATTGCCCACTCCCAGTCTGTGACAACAGTGCAGGCTCACCAAGAGTTTCCGAAGATGAGGACGATGGTGTCTCCACATGCGAGTCCTCAGGGACGGTCCTGTCCCCCTCTCCGGCGCTGCCCTCCTCTGTGTCAGTCTGCGTGTGTGCGAAGTCTGACCCGGACTCATTTCCTCGACTGTTCTCCTCCGTCTGTGGCCGAGTGTCCTCTGTCATAGCTGAAATGCACATAAAAGAGGTGTAAGTCATGGGCACACTCACATACAGAAGTACAAGGATTGCCAAATTCCATAGCTGACAAAGTAATTGTAGCCCCCATCCTGCACACGGCCCACCTCTACCAGTCATCCTCACATTACATAAGCGTTGGTGTCCGTGACACATGTACAGCATGCGGACAGGGCAGGAGCACGTACATCTGCACACATTTCCTGCCATGGGGCCATGGACCACTAGGGGATGTGCTTCAACACTCAACTACTAAGCAATTGGCGTGCCAACATTGCGGACCTGGATGTCAAATGACACCCACCCAATGGGACCAACATGGCATCACAGAGATACATACGCAACACGGAACTCAATACTGTGTCTGTGCACCAATACATGCATTGCGCTCACAAGTTTCCTACACAGACAGTATGCTCACCGCTAGTTTGCTGTTGATCGACACTCAGACGTTCAGACAGTTCAGCATGCGTCACTGCAATGATACGGTGCATGAGAGGGGTCATGGAGCGTCGTGCCAGACGGGCGTCCTTGGAATCATCCCCAGTGTCACTTCCGCTACATTCTTGCTCAGCCTGGAAATGTCGTCCCAGCGTTTGTGGCAGTGTGTATGTCGTCTGTTGCACACCCCTAATGCCTGTACTTCCCGTGCAATGCTCCTCCACACATCCTTGCGAAGGTGCAGCTTGACCTACCATGATGGGAGACAAAAGGGTGTAAGTCAGTGGACAGTTGGCCTGTCACACACATAGGGGCAACACGTATCTGTCAGCAGCCATGCACAATCCGGAACATATGGCGAGCCCACAGTACACAGCTAAGATAGCAGTATGCACGATCATTTTGCCCCCTCATGCACACCAACATGTCCCACACTGCACTTACCACCCGTCCGGGTGCGCCGTAGAGTCGTCCATAGTTGCGGAGCACACCGTCCACGAGGACATCAAGCTCCGCGGCGGTGAAGGGACGAGACCGGATCTCTTTGCCTCTCGACATGGCAAGATCATGGAGTATGGGACTAGAGCAGCAGTCGTTGGTCAGCTCAGCAGCAGCAGCAGGTCGAGGTGATGGTCACAGGCAGCAGTCGTTGGTCAGCTCAGCAGCAGCAGCAGGTCGAGGTGATGGTCACAGGCAGCAGTCGTTGGTCAGCTCAGCAGCAGCAGCAGGTCGAGGTGATGGTCACAGGCAGCAGTCGTTGGTCAGCTCAGCAGCAGCAGCAGGTTGAGGTGATGGTCACAGGCAGCAGTCGGTGGTCAGCTCAGCAGCAGCAGCAGGTCAAGGTGATGGTCACAGGCAGCAGTCGTTGGTCAACTCAGCAGCAGCAGCAGGTCGAGGTGATGGTCACAGGCAGCAGTCGTTGGTCAGCTCAGCAGCAGCAGCAGGTCGAGGTGATGGTCACAGGCAGCAGTCGGTGGTCAGCTCAGCAGCAGCAGCAGGTCGAGGTGAACAGGCAGCACTGGTTCCCAGGGTAGGATGTGTGCTTTTGGACAACACACATATATAGGGCCCTCAGCACGTGTCAGTGGCATACGTCGCCAGCAATTGGTCAGCCCTGGAAGCGTGTTCGTGAAATGGGCCAATGACTGGCCCTGTTGTTGCGGTGCACTGCTTCCGCTACTTGTGATTGGGCATATGCGGCCAGCGGCCCTCTTCCCATTGGCTGCATGTGCACGGACCGTCACGGGCACACATCGGCCACCGCACGTGCAAGCTTCAGGCACGGATGCTTCAGTTGCAACAATGTTCTATCACTGGCGCCACCATGGCGGTGTACGTACTCAGCGGGGGAGGTGCAGGCCTATACACCCTTTAGATGTACTCAATGGACATGCCAGTTCATGACCCCCCTTACAGTCACATTGCATCATCCACCGTACACCGGCCGGAGCGGCCGGGCCTAGGACGGCTGTGCCGGCCATGTCCACAACCGCAGTGCCAGGCCATGTCCACAACCGCCGTGCCAGGCCATGTCCACAACCGCCGTGCCAGGCCATGTCCACAACCGCCGTGCCAGGCCATGTACACAACCGCCGTGCCAGGCCATGTACACAACCGCCGTGCAAGGCCATGTACACAATCGCCGTGCCAGTCCGGGCCTGGCACGGCGGTTGTGGACATGGCCGGCACGGTGGATGATGCAATGTGACTGTAAGGGGGGTCATGAACTGGCATGTCCATTGAGTACATCTAAAGGGTGTATAGGCCTGCACCTCCCCCGCTGAGTACGTGCACCGCCATGGTGGCGCCAGTGATAGAACATTGTTGCAACTGAAGCATCCGTGCCTGAAGCTTGCACGTGCGATTGCCGATGTGTGCCCGTGACGGTCCGTGCACATGCAGCCAATGGGAAGAGGGACGCTGGCTGCGTATGGCCTTTGGGAAGTAGCGGAAGTTGTGCACCGCCATGGCGGCGCCAATTATGTTATCTTGTCAGACGCTGCACCGTGATGTGTTGTGTGCAGTTGCGTCATGAGGGTTGTGAGCGTGATAGGGAAAGGTCATATGTCATACACTATTGCATGTGTGTCCATACTATGCCCATCGGTGGGCACACAATGGGCAACAGATGTGCATTTGGACGTGTTGACGTCGGGTGTGACCCTACAAACGTTATAACATCTTCACAACTACACAGTACATCACGGCTGTATGGCCAAATTATGCATCTGTCTGTTGTCAGTGTGTGGTTCTGGCGAGGTGACTACAGTGGTGGTGGTACACATGCATTCAGTGTATGTGTTTTGGACGTTGTGTCACCATGCATGTAATTACCGTATGGACAACATTATTGGTGTTGGCATTGGTGCATGATGACATGGTGCGTGTGTATCATTATCGTTTGTGTGCATGCACTTGCATGTGTGTCTGTGATGTGGCTATTAAACATTAGGGTAAAGACACACGTATTGTCAGTAAGGTTCACATGTGACTACGTTGCGTTGACACACTTCCTGTTGCAAGTGGCTGCACTTTGTTAAAGGGGCACTACGTATTGTATAGAGTATCAGAGATGTCACACATATGTCCATTCTCCCTAGAAAAGTTGTTGTTGCTAATGTTAGCTCACATGTGATGGAGTTGCACACGTATGCGTCGTTTGTAAGTTGACCCAAGTTACATTTCTCTCCCACACAGGAGAGCTCCAAATGTGCATCGGCCATACACTGTGCTGGAGGATATGGTTGACGAGGAGGTGATTAGGAAATTCCGGCTGGATCGACGACGGTTGATGGAGCTTGTTGCCCAATTGTCTCCTCATCTGCAGCCACGAAGGACTTATCCTGGTTCCATTACACCCACAGCAAAGGTGATGGCTGCCCTACACTTTTTTGCTACTGGCACCTTTCAGTACACAGTTGGATATGCCGGGGGCATGTCACAGTCCATGTTCAGCACGGTACTTCGGGATGTTTTAAGAGCTATGATGCTGTACAAGAATGACTACATACATTTCCCACGGGCGGAAGAGTTGGCAGCTGTCAAAGCAGACTTCTATGCACTGGGCCACATACCACACGTTGTGGGTTCAATTGATGGCACACATATCGCTATCATTCCACCACGGGCACGTGAGCAGGTTTTTAGGAATCGCAAACACTTCCATTCGCTGAACGTGCAGGTGGTGTGCCTGGCAAACAACATCATCTCCCATGTGTGTGCAAGATTTCCTGGGTCCGCACATGACGCCCACATCATGCGGAGCAGCATTGTCCCCCAACTGATGGCAAATCTGCGACCCGGTCAAGCGTGGCTTGTTGGTGAGTGTGCAGTGGGGACTTTTGTGATCTCTGTGTGGCATGGGGTAACCACCATTTCTTGTTGTGATATTTGTGTCTGTCATCCCCCTACTTAGGCGACTCGGCGTACCCAAACAGACCCTGGCTCCTGAGTCCCCTACGTAATCCTATGACAGCGGGTGAAATGCGCTACAATGATGCACTTGGAAGGACACGGAGAGTGATCGAACGTACCTTTGGACTGCTAAAGTCTAGGTTTAGGTGCCTGGATAAGACCGGAGGGGCCCTGCCTTACTCACCAGGAAAAGTATGCAGGATCGTGATTGCCTGCTGCATGCTCCACAACCTGGCAGTGCGCAATGACATTGAACTGCTCTTGGACCCTGAAGACGAAGAAGTTCCTCGGCCTCCCATCCCACCCATGTCGACTGATGAGGATAGTGGTGAGGAGGAAGGTGTGGACCAGAGGCGCCAGCTCATTGATCGCTACTTCCCTTGAATGTGAGTAACTACCTCTTGTGCCAGTTGACAATGCCTTATGTATGTTTGCTGGTGTTGTGTGGATGTGGGGTGCATCAGCTGTGTGTTCTTGTTTGTGATGGTTGCATATGTGTGTCTTCATTTCTTTGGACATACAAGTCTCCATGATGTGTGTCCTCTCATCCCATGCTTTAGTGATGAGTGTAGTTTGTGTAATTTTGCTGTGCAGTGTGTTGTGATGTGTGTGAATCTGTTTCCTGACGTGTGTTTGCTGTCTCTGATTTTCCCTAGGTCACTCCCGCAGCACCATCATACGACTAGGATCCCTGCACCTGTTTACGTCTGTTTCTGAAGGCAATCATGTGAATAAACATGGAGGCAAAACATCATTGAGTGTGTAAGTGAAATTTATTTACAGGTTGTGCTTTTGTGCTGGTGAATATTTACAAGTAAGTGGGTGGGGAGGGAGTTGGAGTTGAAGGTAATGGCAGATGAAATGTCCGTGCTGACACCACATTGGGGGGTGTCAGGCTAGTCCAGCAGACCAGTGGCTATGATTATCTATGTGGGACAGGATACTTTGCAGGGTGAATGTCTGGCACAGGCAGTGACAAAGTCATTGGCGGCCCCTCTTGGAGCGTGTGGATGGCACTCCAACACTGCTCTCACCCACTTCCAGCCTCGGGCGGCCCCTCCGTCTCTGAGGTGGAACAGAGTCAGCTGGGGGCGCAGGTTGGTCATGGGCCACATCCGTCACCAGGGGCACAGGTGGTGGTGGCGGCGGTGGAGGCGGAGGTGACGGTGGTGGCGGTGGAGGCGGAGTTGACGGTGGCGGTGGAGGTGGAGGTGACGGTGGCGGTGGCGCTACGACAATTGGTGGAGGGGGGGGTGGGTTGTTCCGGCCAATCCATTCCCTCCACATTGTTGTCTGTTGGCCCATGATGTGCACGATCTGGCCAAGGTACCCAGAGATTTCGCGCAACATGTTGGTGTTGTCCACTGAGTCCTGGTGTGCACGATCTGCATGTTCCTGGGAATGGTCGTACGACGCCTGGCACCTGGCAAGGGCTTGTAGGGACTCTGCCACAGGATGAGGTAGCTGTCCTTCCTCTGTACGGCGGGGTGTGGCTCGCCTTATTGCCTGATGTCCCGTCGCCTCTCTCCTTTGTGGCCCACTCACCCTGCTTGGGTGTGAGGCCGATGGACCTGCATCGTGCGCTGGGTTAGGCTGGGTGGCACAGGCAGGAGTCGTGGTACTGGTGGTACTGGTGGTACTGGTGGTGGTGGTGGTGGTGGGGACTCTGCAGATCACAGAGGCAGGTGTCGCTGGAGTCACACATGCGACGGTTGTCGGGCCCGGGAGTCCCTGTGAGCCAGATGGCCCTGGCTGTGTGCTTGGTCCCGCTCCATCCTCCGTACCGGAGCTGCCTGTGTCCTCGTCACCAGAGAGTCCGGTATGTGTGGGAGGCGAGGCTTGCGGCCGGGTACTGGTTTCCCCAGTCAGTTCACGATCACCTGAGGGACAAGATAGAGCTGGTCAGTAATGTGGACATTACATGTTCATATCGATTTGAAAACATTTCTGTGTCCTGTCGCACACACCCCACCCTCCACAACCACCACCCTCCCCGTGAACATGGGGGCCTGTTGGGAGTTGTAGTTTGGACCTCTCACACACCACACCCTCCACCACCACCACCCTCCCCGTGAACATGGGGGCCTGTTGGGAGTTGTAGTTTGGACCTCTCACACACCACACCCTCCACCACCACCACCCTCCCCGTGAACATGGGGGCCTGTTGGGAGTTGTAGTTTGGACCTCTCACACACCACACCCTCCACCACCACCACCCTCCCCGTGTACATGGGGGCCTGTTGGGAGTTGTAGTTTGGACCTCTCACTCACCCCACCCTCCACCACCACCACCCTCCCCGTGAACATGGGGGCCTGTTGGGAGTTGTGGTTTGGACCTCTCACTCACCCCACCCTCCACCACCACCACCACCCTCCCCGTGAACATGGGGGCCTGTTGGGAGTTGTGGTTTGGACCTCTCACTCACCCCACCCTCCACCACCACCACCCTCCCCGTGAACATGGGGGCCTGTTGGGAGTTGTAGTTTGGACCTCTCACACACCACACCCTCCACCACCACCACCCTCCCCGTGTACATGGGGGCCTGTTGGGAGTTGTAGTTTGGACCTCTCACTCACCCCACCCTCCACCACCACCACCCTCCCCGTGAACATGGGGGCCTGTTGGGAGTTGTGGTTTGGACCTCTCACTCACCCCACCCTCCACCACCACCACCCTCCCCGTGAACATGGGGCCTGTTGGGAGTTGTGGTTTGGACCTCTCACTCACCCCACCCTCCACCACCACCACCCTCCCCGTGAACATGGGGGCCTGTTGGGAGTTGTGGTTTGGACCTCTCACTCACCCCACCCTCCACCACCACCACCCTCCCCGTGAACATGGGGGCCTTTTGGGAGTTGTAGTTTGGACCTCTCACACACCACACCCTCCCCCACCACCACCCTCCCCGTGTACATGGGGGCCTGTTGGGAGTTGTAGTTTGGACCTCTCACTCACCCCACCCTCCACCACCACCACCATCCCCGTGAACATGGGGGCCTGTTGGGAGTTGTGGTTTGGACCTCTCACTCACCCCACCCTCCACCACCACCACCCTCCCCGTGAACATGGGGGCCTGTTGGGAGTTGTAGTTTGGACCTCTCACTCACCCCACCCTCCACCACCACCACCCTCCCCGTGAACATGGGGGCCTGTTGGTAGCCATGTACATGTTTGTGAGTAGGTGTCCGACGTGCATGGTTTGGGGCATAGGTGATGTGTCTTCTCAGTTGTGTGAGCCTGACCATGTCGTACTGATCGTGGGGCTTTGTTTGTACTTACCAGCCTCTTCTCCTTCATCAAGTCCGTCTAGACTCTCTGGGTGAAGTATCACCAGCACCTTCTCCTTCCAATCGGTGAAGGGTATGGGCTCCGGGGGTGTTCCTCCGCCAGTATGATTGGCTCTTGCATAGTTTTTTGCGCGGATGCCTTTCACCCGGGTCTTCAGGTCATGCCACCGCCTCTGAATGTCATGCTTCGTCCTCGGCACGGTCCCTGAAGCATTCACCCGAGTGACGATCCTGTCCCACATGTGGTTCTTTTGTGCCACGGACGTCTGCTGGACTTGGGCCCGAAGATGTGGGGCTCAACACGGATGATTTCATCTACCATTACCTTCAACTCTGTCTCCGTGAATGTAGGTTTTTTTTTGGGTGCCATGGTGTGTGGTGCTCAGTGTGTGGGTTGAGTGAGTTGGTGGGTGCAGGTGTGTGGTGTGTGATGTGTAGGAATTGTGTGGTGGGTGTTTGTGTGGTAGGGTGGTGGTTGTGTGTCTTCTATGTGAGTTAGCTGTATCTCGATTAGGGCCTCTTGCTAGCAGCAATGCTGTGATGCAAAGGATTGTGGTAGTGTGTGGGTGTCATTTTATAGTCGTGTCTCAATGGTTGTTGGCAGTCAGGTGGTAGGTGGGCGTGTTGACTAGTGTGCATTATTGGGTACTTGGGGCGTGTCATGCTGGCTTGTGCTTGATGTTGGTGTATCGGGGGGGGGCCTTGTCAATGTTCGTATGTTTGCTTTGTACTTGCGGTACACTTTCTGACATTTGTTTGACGTTAGGGATGTTGTGCGTGTTGGCCTTCCGCAGTGATGCACTATTTATCGTTGCATTCTTTCCGCCACGGACGTGGATGGCTGTGCGTTCCGTGGTACTGGAGGATTTATCCTAATTGCGGCCACGGAGTATTCACAGGTATGGCGGTACATGTGTTTTTTTCCGCGGTCATTTCCGTCCGCGGCGGGGGTTGTTCATTGGGCTCCGTCCGCCGCGGACGGAGTTAGATGTGTTCCGTCCACCGCGGACGGTGTTTGTTATGATCCGTCCGCCGCGGTCGGAGTTTCGTGACATGATTATCCTAATCCCAACCACGGAATCTCCGCGGCGCAGCCGGGAGTAAAATTTCCACGACCATGGCGGACAGTACCCATTTCCGTCCGCCATCCTAATCGACCCCATAGTCTCCACACAAGTTTTATAAAAACAAGTATAAACTTTATATAAAAAGATATACCATAAGACCACACAATGTAAATCCAACATATATGGTTGTATACTATTTTTCCTGGCCGGTTGCTAGGCCAGCCAGCCCTTGTAAGTTCTGGCGGTATTAATGAGCACTTTTAAACATTCTCCTGTAATCCTACTATCATGTTATACAGTTCCTAATGCTAGATTCAGGCACTTTTGCAATGTAAAAATACTGTAAGGCGTAACGCAGCAATCAGAAACTCTGCAATGTAAAAAGAATGCAATGTGTAATGCAACAATCAGGCACTTTGCAAAATAAAATAATGCAATGCGTAATACAACCACCGGGCATGTCGTTATGCAGATATAAGGCAATGCATAATACACTAATAAGGTAATTTGTTATGCAGGAATAATGCAATGCGCAATACACTAATCAGGTAGGCGGTTAAGCAGAAACATTGCAATGCCTCATAGGACAATCAGATAGTTTATTATACAGATAAAATGCCATGCATCATACACTAATCAGGTAATTTGTTATGCAGGAATACTGCAATGCTTAATACTTTAATCAGGAACTCGGTTATGAAGAAATTGAATAATATGTAATAAACTCAGGCACCGATCACTGTGCCGTAGGCGGTCTCTCCGCCTCGCTCTCTGACTTGCAGCCAGCCTTTCAACAGTTGCCCCCAACACGGGTACAATGTAATCAAAAAGTGCAGCTCCGCACTCCACCACCTGTACTGCCACTCCCTTGGCAATACAGGTCGTAATCCGAGCCGAAGCAGAGGCTCGCGCTGCCTACACGAGAGAGAGGCGGGGAATATCATCCTTCGAGCACGCGCCGCACCCCAATCAATCAATCAGGACATTTGTAGAGTGCATTACTCATCCATGAGGGTCTCAAGGTGCTAATGGGTAGGGGGGCAGCAGCTACTGGTCAAACAGCCAGGTATTGAGAAGTCTCCTGAAGGTCAGCAGGTCCTGGGTCCAACGCAGGTGGGCGGGTAGGGTGTTCCATGTCTTTGCGGCGAGGTGGAAGAAAGATCTGCCTCCTGGGATCATTCGGCAGATGCGAGGAACGGTGGCGAGGTCGGTGGAGCGAAGCTGGCTTTTTGGGGTGTAGAAGGACAGTCGTTGGTTGAGGTATGTAGGTCCGGTGTTGTGGAATGCTTTGTGAGCGTGGGTAAGGAGTTTGAAGGTGATCCTTTTGTTGACCGGGAGCCAATGCAGATCTCTTAGGTGGGTGGTGATCTGCCTGTGGTGGGGAGTCTGAGGATGAGGCGTGCGGATGCGTTTTGTATGCGGGCACAAGTACAGTAAAGTTAACGAAAAACACACTACCAAGCACAATACTGCAGGACAAACACACAGTCAGCAGCGGGGATGGGATGGACTCAAACCCTGCAGCGGAGGGCTGGCAAACTTCAAGACAAAGCAAAGTACCGTGGAGCTGCTAGGGAGACTGAGTTCCTGGGACCAAGGTCTGAGGACTCACGCGCGATCGACACACGTTACCTGAGGGGCGCGAACCCCCTCGTCCAGCGACTGGGCATCCAATGCAACTTGTGAACTGGCAACAGCAGGCTCGGGTCGGCAACTCAGCTCCTCCGGGACTGCTGGTGTGGGGCGCTGCAGTTACGAAGATCTCAGGCTGCCACTGTGCACATGCACACAGCGTCGCTGAGTCTTCCTTAAGCTGTGGGTGCACGATCACTAGACATTCCACACACAGGTTTCAGGCTGCACGAAGATCACGTGCACAGTGTCGCTGAGACTCACTTTAATTCCAGTGCACATGATAATAAGCAAATCCTCACGAAGGTCTTACAGTGCCCAACGCACCCGCACACAGAGTCAATGAGAATCACTTGGATTCCCGTGCACACAATAACAAGGCAAATCCTCACGAACGTCTCACGGTGCACAATGCACACGCACACAGCGTCGATGAGGCTCACTTGGATTTTGGTGCACACGATAACAAGGCAAATCCTCCCGTAGGACTCACGGTGCACAGCACACATGCACACAGCGTTGATGAGACTCACTTGGATTCTGGTGCACACGATCACTGGACAATCCTCACAAAGGGGTTCAGGCTGCACAAAGCACATGCACAAAGCATCACTGATCCTTGCTTGGACTCCAGGTGTCCATGATCACAGGGCACGTCTTATGAGGGTCTCAGGTAACCCTGAGCAAAGCACTATGCTACGCTCGCGTAGTTTGCGAAGTTTGCGCTAGATTGAACTAAGCAAATTGCACGTAGCACAGTGCAAACACACGTAGCAGAGCGTAGTGTAGTGTAGCGGTCATTTTTTGCTTTCTCGCGGTCCTCAACTTGATGTTGGCGACTGCGAGCAAGCAAAATGACGTCCCGGCTAGACTTTTTCCTCGTTCACGATCAGCAACATCAATTTACCAATCGCGGGCGTGGAAAATAAACCTCCCGGCGAGATTCTCAATGCGGGGAGGTCAGGTTTATCATTGCGAGTGGACGCGTATGCTTGTGACTGCTCGCGATGAAAAACTACCAGCCCGAGTTGAGAAAGCTGCCGCTCGAGTAAAAATCTACTCGAGCGACAGTAAAAGACAGCTCGCACTGTGCATGATGCCGTTTTCAATGATTGCACAGTGTGGACAAGCATCCGGCACTGTGCAATCATCACGAACAGTGCACTACACAGTTTGCGTAGTGCTAAGCGTAGTGAGAAGTGCACTTTGCGTAGCTACGCGTAGCGTTACTTCGCGAACTGCGCCCAGGCTTAGTTTCAGGCTGCAACAAGCACGCACATACAGCGCCGCTGAGACTCTCATGGAAACCTTTGTGTTTCTGTGTTTCCATCAAGGACCCAGCTTACCTCGGGCCCTTGGGGATAAGTTACTTCAGGACACAGCACTCAGCAAAGTCCGTTCAAGCAGGGGGACATAGCACACAGCAAAATCCGTTTAGCCTTTCCTTGGTTAAAACAGCAAACTGCAGGCCAGCCCCAGAACACCCAGCAAGGGTCAGTCCTTTCCTTCAGTCTCTTCAGTTGTTTCTTCCTTGGCAAATGTCCTCTTGACCACGAAGTAGCTCTAGTCTTGTTCACACTTGATCAAGCCATTCTCCAAAGTTCAGGGGCTTTAGCTCTCATAGTTATACCCCTCAATGGCTATGAAGTCTTTGTGTTTCAGGGGGCACTGGCCCTTGTTCAAACTAGTTGTGGGTGCCTCCCTGCCAGTGACACCTTTCTTCCATTGATTAGTGGGGTCTGGATTCTAAATCACTGAGCAGGAGATCGGACAATTGTTTTATAGCAGCAACCCAGGCCTCTTCACCTCTAGGGGCTTTTCCTCCCCTATACTCCACATGCAGGTCAGCCTATTGCTGTCTCACCTCCTCCCCTGGGTCAAGACATTCCCCAGATCCTATCACTTTCAAATTCAGACAGTCAATCCACAGCCAGGCAGAGACACACAGAAATGTTAGAGCACAAAACTCAGCCACTTCTAAAAGAGTGGCTTCTAAACACACAATGCAAAAACCATCTTCATAAAAAGATGTGTTATTACATTGTGAGTTCAGGTGTACTAAACTTTACCTTTTCATCTTAAGCCTTTGGGAAGATAAGCTGGAAAACATATTACAGAGGCCTTCCCATTCTATCCTATGGGCAAGATGGCCTTTCCACAGTGAAAAACAAAATGGAGATTATTTCACTGCCAGGACATGGTACACACCTTAGTACATGTCCTACCTTTCACATGCACTGCACCCTGCCCCGGGGTACCCTGGACCTACCATAGGGGTGCCTAATGTGCATAGAAAGGCGAGGGTAAGGTCTGGCAAGTGAGTGCACTTGACAGAACAACATGGCAGTTTAACAAACTTCTGCACTGGCCCTGCAATGGCTGGCCTGTTTTACCTTTTTAAGGCTACTTGTGTGGGTGGTACAAATAGTGTTGCAGGCCCACTAGTAGCATTTGCATTACCAGCCCTGGAACACATAGTGCCCTTTACTAGGAACTTTACTGGTAAGGCAAACATACCAATCATAGACAACCAATTACCATTACACTTTATACAGGGAGCACGTGCACTTTGACACTGTTTAGCGGTGGCAAAGTGTCCAAAGCATCTAAGTTGGCAACACTATGTCAGAAAAAAGGTCTAGGGGGAAAGCAAAAAGTTTAGGGACTTTAGCCAAAAAGGGCCAAGTCCTACAAGTTACCATCTGACATGGGAGTTGGTAACAGATCAATAGTTTGTGGCTGGAATTACGGTTGCAAATCATTCACACATACCTCACTGACTCACAGTTTGGAAGAAACACCCCTAACCTGTCCTTTTCAAATTGGAATTCGGTATGGTTTTCTTGTTTTAAGTGGTCCAATGTCATGGGTAACACCTTTTGCCAGTCGCAACAAGTAAACCAACATCATGTTGCTTTATGTGACTTGTAGTTTGAGTTTAACATTGTAAATACAGATGAAGAAGGACCCATCATGCATAAAGATGCTATATCAAATCAGAGGTATTAACATATAGTAGGCGTGTACCGAACAAGTTAGAACTCAGGCTCGTTTGTAAAGTATATACTCCTGTCTTTTGTTGATCCAGTAAATGTCATTGGGTACTGCCAAATTGTGTCTACCCTTTCTCATGCCCAGTAATCAGCAAAAGATTAACAGATCTCTGCCAAGAGTAAAAAACATGTGGATTTTCGCAGCTTAGGGCTAATGTTCACTCTAAAAAGTCGAGAGTGGTTTCTGACAATGGTAGCTTGAAGTTACTGTTCCGGCAGGGTCTTTACTATAGCCTGAGGGAAGCTGATTCATGCTCATTTCAGTGTTTTTGAAACTACAGTGTGAATCCTAAAAACTTCTTTTAAGTCTCAGAGTCTTGTTTACAGTAGAGACAATAGCGGGTTCTATGCACACTCCACACAGGTGCAATGGGCTGTGGTTTTCACACGTGTGAGCTGCCTTAAAGGTGTTAATTGTAATCTTTAAAATTGAAACCTTTTACTTACTTTTTGTTCGTAAACTTAATCTTTTCAGATGAATACTTTTGTTTGTTATCTCTGAAAAGCTACATTTCAATGATGGCTTAGAAAAGACTTCTGCAGAGCTAACGTGTTTCATAATTGTTTTTTTTTCAGAGTTTAATATAGTGCAAACTGGACCTGAAGGTATCAGAGCACTTTACATGAGCACGAGTTACATTACAGAGGGACACATTCATGTTTTTTATTAGGCGTGTTGAGATTATGGGCCCGATTACGATGCGGGCCGGAACGGCTCTGACCGTTGGTCGGAGCCCTCCAGCCTGCATTGTAATCAGCTGGTCGGATTCTTTTCAGACCGACGCATTTCGATTGGGTCGGTCTTAGGGGAATCCGAATCGGTTTTCCGAATGGCCTCCCACAGGCTCAGAGAGCCCATCCACCATTCTGAAAACCTGCAGTAATCCCTCGGTCGGCTCTTTCCGGCCGAGGGATTACGATGGCAGCTTTCCACTGCCTTTCTGGGTCTGCCTTTCTGACACAGAAAAGCACTGGGAATCTGTCTTTGGGGGCCCCCAGGGGTGCAACGCCAACAAATGGCAGCCTAGGCGGCATCTATGGTGCCCCCCTGTTGATACCTGCACCCGGTGGCAGGCACCTTGAGGTGCCTACCACAGGGTGCAGGGATGGACAGCACCTCTGCTTTTTACAATAAGAGCATGCATTCCATTCAGAATGCATGCTCCCATTGTTAAGAAAAGGTTTGCGACCAATCCTAATTGCGGGGTTGGAACTGACGACAGTGTTAATTGTAATCTTTAAAATTGAAACCTTTTTCTTACTTTTTGTTTGTAAGCTTAATCTTTTCAGATGAGTACTTTTGTTTGTTATCTCTGCAAAGCTAAATTTCAATGATGGATTAGAAAAGACTTCTGCAACAATAATGTGTTTCATAATTTATTAATTTTTTTAGAGTTGAATATAGTGCGTACTGGTCAGAAGGTATTAGAGCGCTTTAAATGAGCAACAGTTACTTTACAGAGGGATACATACATTTTTTTGTTAGGCACGTGGAGATTAACAGCCTGATTCATCAAGCTGATTTGCGCTCGCAAAGGGCCAGATTCTGAGAATCTGGCCCTTTGCGAGTGCGATTTTTGCATTTGGTATTCATCATCCCAAATGCAAAAATCACTATTAGCGAAATCGCATATTTGCGAGGAATTGGATTTGAGGAATCTCTAATAGAGATTCCTTAAATGCAATTCATCAACCAAATAGAAATAGCGAAATCGCAATATTTGGTCTCAATTTACCACCAGGTCTGACTTGGTGGTAAATTGCGTAAATGGTGTAAAAAGCACTTTAGTGCATTTTTTTCTTTTGCATGTTACACACACACATGTCCTTTGGACATGTGTGTGCGCAACACCTGTTCAAATGTGCATTTTAGGGGTGCTACAGGGTGTCCTTTGGACACCCCTGGCACCCTTAAAATCGCTATCTGATTTGCGAGTAGCAAATTGCTACTCGCAAATAAGGGATACTCCCCATTCATTCCTATGGGCCTTTTGGCCCATAGGAATGAATGGGGAGTTATTCCTTTTTTGCGAGTAGCAAATTGCTACTCGCAAATAGAGAACATGTAGGAATCGCTATTTATTTAGCAATTCCTACATGAATACCGTTTTGCGTGTCCTCAATAGCGAGTCGCTATGATTCGCTATTAGGGCCACGCAAAACGGCCCGTTAATGAATCAGGCTGTAAGTGATTTGCCCAGAATCACAGGATGTTAAGCGTCCTTACCGAGACTCAAACCCTATTCCCCAGCTTCAAGGTCCACTGCTCTAGCCAATTGCCCACATCCTGTCCCCTATCATGAGAACAATTGGGAGAAAAGAACATGGTCCTGATACACAAACTCATTTTTGGTTTGTAAATTCAATTTATAAATGCATAATAGGTTATTTACTAGTGCAAATTATGCCCAAAAGCCAACCTTGCACTTAATGATCCATTTACTTTTACACAATATTCCCACACTTTGGTGTAATGTGGTTTATGAATAAATCCCACTCCAGTGGACTTTGGAGTGAGCTGACAAGGTAAGAAGAATTGGTATTAAAGAAGGAGAAGCAGACACTTGTCTGGCCCCTTCTGTATCAACGATGGTGCCGGTGCACATGAGCGTGTTCCCATATTGCATGGGGACGTGGTCCCATGCAAATTATGGAATTACTTTGTCTCTACACCTGTCCCGTACTACTGACGTGGGCGCAGAAGCATGCAGGTCCTTAGGAGATGCACTAATAGTGTGCCACAAAAGGTAGCACATTGGTAGTGCACCCCATGAGGACAGCTCTCTCGAGGGGCAAAAGGGAGTCGCATGGACCCACCCGCCCGACATCTTCTTTCAGAATGGTGCAGTCACTTACTGCAGGGGGGTCTCTCTCCCCTCTTTAAAGTGCATTCCTCCTGTACAGAGAAACCTGGAGAAGTTTTGAAGCAGACACTCCATATTCCACTGAAAGTACTGTCCTAGGGCAGACACGAGCTGTTTAAAGGTGCGCTATGATGCAAAAAAGAGAAAGTGAGCTCTTTTGGAAATACTGCCCCAGGAAAACGACAACTTTTGCCAGTTTTCATGTGTAGGCTGGGAAGCCTGTGTGAATTTCACAAGTTGACAAATTTGCACTAATGCAACTTTTTCAATCTGCATGACCAAGTTCTAGTATTATTTGTGTATCCGTCTAGATGATCTAACGATAGTGATTATAAGGGCACAGAACAGCCATCGATGTAACTGATGTGTATTGCTGGAGAGGCGCCCAACCGCGGTGCCTAGGTTGACAGATAACTACATCAGCAACACGGGCTCAAACATCCCAGCATGCAAAGTACTATTGGATAAAAGGTCGAGAATAGCAAAATGCACCACACATGACTTTTTGCCACTTGGGGGCTACGATGAGTTTATCAATCACTAATGAATGTGATGGGGTGTGTGAGGTTCCCCGATTGCTCCACATCAGGAGGATTCCATGTCTACAGCCCTGAGATTTAGTTTAAAAAATGGATGTTCTAGGGCAAGAATGCTCTGAAACATTTGGTAACATGCTTTTTGTGGGCATTTCCAAACTATTCCCACCCTGGATAGTTAGAAAGGTACGTCTATCAGAATTAAATAGGCTTTGAGAGCAGGAATGACAAGAGGCAAACACCAAAACCGATGAGGCTGGGGGCGTGGCTTGTCGCTGATGAAGATGGCGGCTGGTTGACGCTGCTCCGCGTTGGAATCCGAGGATTCCTTCACTCGGTGGAAGCCTCCTTACCATAACTTCGCTTGCGGGACCCGCTGGCGGACTTCTTGGTGCCTCTAGCGATGCCTTTTTTCAGCTGTGATAACTCCGCATTGGCCTGCTTTCTACGTTGATCCTGCGGCACGCTCCATGACAGGACTGCAACCGCCATTTCGTCTCTACAGCGTTTTTCTTCACACGCTACTGCCGACACCAGGCACAGACTGCAGGACTCCCTGACAGTTTGTTTAATATGTACTTGCCAAGTATTCTGAATCCTTCTACACTTCAGCTGCAATGTGTCTGCTGTTGGTCGGAGCCCTGCAGCCTGCATTGTAATCAGCTGGTTGGATTCTTTCCAGACTGACCCATTTTGATGGGGTCGGTCTTAGGGGAATCCGAATTGGTTTTCCGAATGGCCTCCCACGTGCTCGGAGAGCCCATCCACCATTCTGAAAACCTGCAGTAATCCCTCGGTCGGCTCTTTCTGGCCGAGGGATTACGATGGCAGCTGTCCACTGCCTTTCTGTGTCGGCCTTTCTGGCATAGAAAGGCACTGGGAATCTGTCTTTAGGGGCCCGCAGCAGAGCCCCCAGGGGTGCAATGCCACCGAATGGCAGCCTAGGTGGTACCTATGGTGCCCCCCTGTTTATACCTGCACCCGGTGGCAGGCCCCTTGAGGTGCCTACCACAGGGTGCAGGGATGAACATCATCTCTGCTTTTTTCAATGAGAGCATGCATTTCACGCTACTGCTGACACCAGGAACAGACTGCAGGACTCCCTGACAGTTTGTTTAATATGTACTTGCCAAGTATTCTGAATCCTTCTACACTTCAGCTGCAATTTGTCTGCTGTTGTTACAGCTGCCTCTTCATGCTGAAATGCTGCCTTTGTTACTGACTGCTCCTTATTCCTAAATTATTCATAGCAGCTCAGCCAATTTTTCACAGGTCTATTGTTGCATTCTCCTATTGTTGCTACCATATATCTGGTTTTCTGGCATTTCTTTGCTCAACTTGTGTTTCCTGACTGACCATCCAGCTTTCTGAGTTAATCCTGCAGCGCTCTCCATGACTGGAATGCAACCGCCATTTTGCCTCTACATTGTTTTTTCTCCACACGTTACCACTGATGTCAGGCACTGATTACAGGACTTCCTAATGGTTTGGTCAAAGTTTTCTTGCCAAATATTGTGAACCTTCTGCATCTCAACTACATTTTGTCTCCTATTATAGTGGTTGTCTCTTCATGCTGGATTACTGCTTTCTCTACTGACCGCACGTTATTCTTAAATTTGTTCACCAGCAGCACACCCACTCTTTTACTGGACTTTTATTACATTTCCTACTGTTGCTGCCATATATCTTGCGTAACTTGTATTTCCTGACTGATCATCCATGTCTGGGGGAGGACCAAGTCTGTTCGAGGCACCGTCTCCTACGCCTCTGCTGTACATCCCAAATCTACTGCGGTACCTATCTCTAACCCTTTCTCAGTGTTGCAGAGCGACATGGAAGACTCAATGCAGATTACATTGCCCTATCTCACAAAACCTTTGTCCAGTACTTCTGCTTTTGTGTTTCCACCTGACTCCCTCTCACCTCAAGCCAATGGCAAAAATGCATCTAAGTCTACTCCTTCATCTTTTTTATCCTCCACTAAGCGCGTTAGAAAAGATCTTCCTTCACCAGTCATCTCTCCTCCACCAGCTTCACTGGTGTTCTGGATGCAATACACGCCCTCAAACCCTACATGGAGGAGACAAACTCCTGTCTCCAAGCTTTGGAGGATAATTGCTTTTCGCTTCAACATAAACTTGCTTCTGTGGAATCTCAAGTCAGATCTTTACAAACTTCTTCACAACAAATTCCACTGATGAAAGCAGAGATACTCCGACTTCAGAAACAGGTGGAAAATCTTGAGAACCGTAATAGTCACAATAACCTACGCATTTATGGCTTGGTTGAGGGGCTGGAGGGAACCAACCCAATAGCCTTCTTTTAATCTTTTCTTCCGCAGGTACTGGAAATTCCAGAATCTCCTATACTGATCATACAACGTGCTCACAGACTTGGTTGTCCTTCATCTACTTCCTCCTCTCTGCGTAAACTACAAGGTGTAATCCTTTACTTCTTAGAATATACAGACTTATTGAAGGTTCTACAGGTAGCCAAATTTAAACTACGTATTTCCTGGCAAGGCTCCCAACTCTTCTTCTGACAAGATTACGCCAAAGTCACTGCAAATAAAAGGAAAAGCTTCCTTGCAATGAGACCTGAGCTACGTGATCTAAACACCAGATTTGGTTTAATTGTTCACCCGTGCCTTTTTAAAGTAACATATAAGAATGAAACCACCACCTACGAAGATCCAGATTCACTTCAGTATTTTCATGATAACTGCAGAGACGAATCTATGGAACTCACAAGAACATCCTCTACATGAAAATAATTTTGTATTTACTGTATCTCTTGTGATTATACATTGTTTTTTCTTCTTCATGGCCGTATTTTTTATTAATTATCTCCTTTGTCTTATGTCTTCTTTTTTCAGGTGTTGATTCCTCCTGCTTCCACCCTCCATTTTTTATTGTCGTCTGGACCGCCCTTCCTTGTGATTCTTCCTGGACTTGTCTCGCTAGTTTTACATATTCTCGTGTGCCGTCTCAACACCCTCCATCCATGTTTGAGTCTGTGGTATGTTTCATTGTTCTTCTTCTACACACATTCTATATTTTCTTTTCTTCCATTTCTTTCTTTCTACCTTTCTTTCTTCTCCGTCTCCCTTCCTTCTTTTGCGTTCTCTTTTCTCTTCTTTTCTTCTTTTCTCCTTTCCATTCTCCTTTTCTTTCCATTTTCTTACTTCTTACTTCTTTTCTAATTTCATATCCATTTCTACTTTCTTTGAGTGCTTTACTAATGGTTATTTCGATTATTGTATTGTATTGATGTTTTATCATATATATGTGTGCTGTACAATTTTCTATGTATCCTCTTTTTTCCGTATATTTTTGGATAAATGACGTTACTTGTTATTATATGGAATGTTAAAGGTTTGTGTACGCCTATCAAAAGGCAGAGAGTTCTTGCCCATTTAGCTAATTTAAAATCCGACATGGTTTCCTTACAAGACTCTCATCTTATTACTTCAGTTTTGAAACTTAACCGTCAATTGGTTGGAACTGTGTTTTCCTCTCCAGGTACAAGCAAGAATAATGGGACAGTGAATCTCTGTCATAAAAAACTTAAAATTTCCCTTCTATTTGAGGACTCAGATGATGAGGGTCGTTAATTGTGCATCTCAAAGTTAATAATGCTCCTATTTCCTTGTTTAATGTTTATGCTTCCTCTAAACTGGATAACACTTTTTGGCCTCATATTTCTTCCCTTCTGATGTCTATCCCTACACCATATGTTATCTTTGGTGGTGATTGTAACCTAGTTGTTGACCCATATATAGATCTTCCTCCAAAGCAGCTTTTATCCCTTCTGCAATGCATCAACATTTCAACACTTTAATCTCCCATAGATCTCTTGTTGACTCTTGGAGATTCTGTAACCCTAAACTTCGTGAATACCCCTTTTTCTCTCCTACCACTTCTCCCAATCTCGCATAGACTATTTATTTGTCTCTAAAACCCTCAACCAACATTTACATGGAGACATTGGTTCAATATTGATTTCTGACCATGCCCCAGTAATCCTGGATTTGGAATTACTCCCTGTTATTGAGTCCAGCAGAAGATGGTCTTTCGATACTTCTTTACTGATTGACCAGACCTTAAGTTTCTCTTTTGAATCCTTTATTACTGATTTCTTTAATCACAATATATCCTCTGTTCTATCTTTCGCCACAGTGTGGGATGCTTTTAGAGCTTCAGCCACGGACTTTATTATTTCTTATGCCGCTAAAAATTAAAAGGAAAATTTCCTGAAGGCTCTTGAACTTCTTACGCGTATTAAGTTATTAGAAACTCTTTAAACTACCTCTAATTCTAAAGCTGACCTTAATCATCTTATTGTGGAAAAGTTTAAATACAACAAATTATCTACGGAAAATGCCAGCTCCTTTCTCCTTAACGGTAGTGCTAGCTATTATGGGGGCCAGAACAAAGCAGGCAAAAGGCTTGCCTATTATCTTAAGGTTAGAAAGGACCGTTCAAACATTGACTATATTCTTGACTCTGACTCTTCAAGGGTGACCAAGAATCTGGGTATCCTAGACGAATTTATGAAATATTATTCTTCACTTTATACTCCTGAAACTACTCCAGATCCTATTCAATTACAGCTTTACCTTGATTCAATCCTAAATCACTTTCCCACTGATATTGACTTCTCATCTCTAGAAAAAGATATCTTTATTAATGATATCTCTCATGCACTACGTCTCACTAAAACTGGGAAAGCACCAGGTCCGGATGATTTTCCTTTGGAATTTTACTCTCATTTTTTTTATCTGCTTCTCCCTCATCTTCACTCTTTATTTTCATCTTTTATTTCTTCTAATGCTTCTACAGGTACATTTCAAGATGCCCTAATTTGTTTAATTCCTAAAAAGGGGAGAGATCCTCATCTTTGTCAAAATTACAGAACAATATCTTTAGTTAACTCTGATTATAATTTATTTGCTAAACTTCTTGCTCTTCGATTAGAATCCTTTCTTCCATCTATCATTTGTCAATCAATCAGAGTACTTGTAGAGCGAGCTACTTACCTGTGAGGGTCTCAAGGCGCTGAAGGGAGGGGGTGCTGCTACTGTTCGAAGAGCCAGGTCTTGAGGAGTCTTCTGAAGGTGAGTAGGTCTTGGGTCTGCCGTATGTGGGTAGGGAGGGTGTTCCAGGTCTTGGCGGCCAGGTAGGAGAAGGATCTGCCACCGGAGGTCGTTCGTTGGATGCGGGGGACAGCTGTGAGGGCGAGGCTGGTGGAGGCTGGTGGAGCGCAGCTGGAGGGTGGGGGTGTGGAAGCTGAGTATGCTGTTAAGGTAGGCTGTTCCGGTGTTGTGGATTGCTTTGTGTGCGTGGGTGAGGAGGTTGAAGGTGATCCTCTTGTCGACAGGGAGCCAGTGTAGGTCTCTCAGGTGGGGGGTGATGTGACTGTGGCGGGGGGCGTTGACGATCAGTCGGGCGGAGGCGTTTTGGGTGCGTTGTAGTCATCGTAGGTGTTTGGCTGGGATTCCTGCGTAGAGTGCGTTACCATAGTCCAGTCTACTGCTGACGGGGGCCTGTGTCACCGTTCTTCTTGTTTCGGTCGGCATCCACTTGTAGATCCTGCGGAGCATGCGGAGGGTGTTGTAGCAGGAGGAGGAGACATAGCTGACCTGCTTAGCCATGGAGAGGGAGGAGTCGAGGATAAATCCTAGGTTGCGTGCATGGTCGGTGGGTGTTGGTGCTGTTCCCAGTGTGGTCGGCCACTAGGACTCGTCCCAGGCTGAGGGAGTGGGTCCGAGGATGAGTACCTCCGTCTTGTCCGAGTTCAGCTTCAGATGGCTGCTTCTCATCCAGTCGGCGACGGCCTTCATTCCCTCGTGGAGGTTTGTTTTGGCAGTGTGAGGGTCCTTGGTGAGGGAGAGGATGAGCTGGGTGTCGTCGGCGTAGGAGATGATGTTGAGGTCGTGCTGGCGGGCCACTTGTGCAAGGGGGGCCATGTAGATGTTGAACAGCATCGTGCTGAGCCCTGAGGGGTGCCGCAGATGATGTCGGTAGCTTTGGATCGGAAGGGTGGGAGGCGGGTGCTCTGGGTTCTACCAGTGACGAAGGACATGGTCCAGTCAAGGGCCTTCTCTTGGATTCCGGCTTCTAGGAGGCGTGTCTTTAGAGTGCGATGGCAGACCATTTCAAAGGCGGCTGACAGGCCCAGGAGGATGATGGCTGATGTTTTGCCGTTGTCTAGTTGGCGCCTGATGTCGTCTGTGGCGGCGAAGAGGGCTGTCTCGGTGATGTCCAGAACAATTGGGTTATATTAAAGGCAGGTCCATCCTTGATAATACTAGGACCTTCTTTAACATATTGCATAACTCAAACAAATATCCTCACTTACTCACGGCTATCTCGTTAGACGCAGAGAAAGCTTGTGATCGCATGGATTGGTCTTTTATATTCCATATTCTTCCCTGGTTTGGGTTTGGTCCTAAATTTATTTCGTACATCCCTTTATTATATTCCTCTCCTAAAGCTTCCATTTTTGTTAATGGCTCTATTTCCAAACATTTTGCCTTACACAGAAGTGTTCTTCAAGGATGCCCCCTTTCGCCACTTCTGTTTATCCTTGCGTTAGAACCTTTCATTGCTAAAATCCTAATATCCATGGTTTCAAAATAGTAAAACCTATATTAAAATGAGTGTCTACGCAGATGATATTTTACTATATCTGTCAAAGCCAGAAATTTCCCTCTTACACTTCTTGACAGAAGTTAATATCTTTTCCTTACTTTGTGGTTATAAATTAAATCCTGATAAGTGTGAAATCCTTCCTCTTAATGTTTTATGTTTCAGACATGACATTCTTTCACCTAATTTTACATGAAACTCAGAAAAAATAAAATATTTAGGTGTATGGTTTGCCCCTTCTTATTAAACTCACTTTATCACTGAATATGACTCGAATATTCACTGCTTTATCCAATTCTATTTTGAAATGGCACCCGCTTTATCTAACCTGGTGGGGCAGATGGACACTATTAAAATGATGCTTGTTCCTGTTATTCTCTATACTATTTCAGCTATCCCGCTTACTATTCCTTCATAATGTTCCAAAAAAAAGTACTCTATCTTATCAGCTTTTTTATGGAATAACAGAAAACCACATATGTCACTTGCCTTGGTTAAACGTAACAAAACTCTTGGGGGTGTTAATGTCCCGGATTTTTATCATAAGCCTTTCTTCTTAAACAACTCTCCTAGGGCCAGATGTAGGTAGCCAAATACCGGTCGGTAACGGCCGAATTCGGCCGTTACCGACCGGTATTTGGCTTTTGACATGTAGGGGGAAGGAAACAGGCCAATTCGGTAATTTTACCGAATCGGTAAATATACCGTTCGGTAAATTTACCGACCGGTATTTTTACAGAATCGGTAAAATTGAGATGTAGGTGGGACTCTTCTGAGTCCCACAAGCCCTACAAATTCGGTATTTTACCATCAAATTCAATTTGATGGTAAAATACTGATTCAGGTGTGCATGCACATGTGTGCATGCACACCTGTGCCATATGACAGGCAGACCTGCCCTTAGGGCAGGTATGCCTGCCACATGGCCCCCGAACCTTTTTGGGGGGTGCTAGAGGGTGTCAAAGTGACACCCCCTGCACCCTTGTCAAAATCGGTATTTACCGATTCGGTAAATACCGACCGGTAATGCCCATTCATTCCTATGGGCTTCAAAGCCCATAGGAATGAATGGGCATTACCGGTCGGTATTTACCGAATCGGTAAATACCGATTTTTACCGATTCAGTAAAAGGAACATCTGGATGTTCCTACATCTCCCCCCTTCTTATTTACCGATTCTTATTTACCGAATCGGTAAAATTCGGTAAATAAGAATCGGTAAATTTTCCCTACCTACATCTGGCCCTAAGTGTTTAAATCATTCATCCTCAGATATCCTCCCACTATGGCAGGATGTTGAATGATCCTCTCTTGATCCTTTCTCAATTCAAGAATTCCTTACTTTCACTCATAAGACTCGATTTTCATCCTCGCCTATACATAAACCTTCTCTTAACTTATTTCATTTAATCATCAACTCACATCTCTTGGAAGTTGACTGGTTTCTCTATTCTTCGATTTGGCATAATCGTGTTATAACAATTAACAATAAACCTCTATTCTGGAAAGCTTGGCGAGACAAAGGTCTGCTTTGGGTTCATCAGCTTTACTTTTGTGATACTTTTCTCACTTTTTCGGAAGCACAAATACTCTTGGTCTTCCGGATTCGTATTCTAATAAATTTGAAACACTGATTCACTCTATATTCTTATTTTTATCCTCTCATTCTTTGAATCCTCCCTCCTCACAATCTCATGGTAATATCCTTCCTATATTAAGTAATCATCCTTGTGCTCCTTCTATTCATAAATTTCTTACCAAACCCGTAGAACATAGAAATAAAACCAAGGTGGAACTGCAGTGGGAATGGGAATTTCTTACTTCATGGTCCACTTCGTTTTGGGATAAATTATGGACTAAAATTCGTAAGACCACGAGATCAGCTAGTACAATGCAAACACTTTTCATGTTCACTCCTATATCTTTACATCAATTTACACTCACAATGCCCCCTAATTGTTGGTCCTGTAATGCCTCCAACGAAGATTTGTTTCACATATCATTCTCTTGTCCCCTTACCCATTAATTTTGGTTGAAAGTATGGTCTCAAATCAATAATATTTTTCATACCCACTTTCCCTTTTCCCCCTTAACTATATTTCTAGGCTCGCTTTTTGAACAGTGGCCATCCATCATAGATGATACAGACATCGAAGATGTATTAATTGCAATTGCATTCCAACAAATTACCAAAAATTGGAAACATTCCACACAATTATCTTTTCAGGCTTGGTGGTATAGTGTTTGTTATAACCATGGACTTGATCGTGCTTATATCTCCCTTCTATTCCTACTTATCAAAAGAGAACGTTTATGGTCACCTATCACTATATTCTTAGATGATTCTGCTCAGAGATCTAATCATCATTGCCCATTGTTAGAAAAAGTCCCCAAACCGCCATGAATTTCACCACTCCAATTTTATATAGTACATTCTTTGTCCTATTTACTTATAGCTACTCTATAGTGCTTTATTTCCATTTTACAGTCATTATTTAATAATATCTTATTATAATAGTTATCATATTAAGCTCTCCTACTATTTTATTACATTATAATTAGTTCAATGTTATTGTACCGTTTCCCTTCTTGCTCTTCCCCCCTTTTACAGTTTCCTATATCTTTGTTACATATGCAACTGTTTGATTTTTGCTAAATGACTATTAAGTTATCATCTTATTTCGTATTATATAAGCTCACTGGAATTTTTACCAAGTATATATGTTTTGTTGCATTACTGTTTCAAATAAACTTCTTTTAAACAATTTTTCTTTTTTTAAAATGATGAGGCTGTAAGCGAAGGGTTTTTCTTTAAACAAAATAATTTTACCTTGGAGAAAAGCAAATTGTAAGGTGCAATTGCACTCATGCAAGACATTTTCCCATGTGTAAATATACATGTTCCCATTTATGCATTTAGAAATGTTTTGGCATTGTCTAAATTGGAGTTTTTCCTTTTAGGCATTAAAATCGATAATTTATTCTAAATACAGAAAGAAAACTACTGGGGTAAATTTCCAAAGTTTTTTGTGAATCAGGCCTACAGTGTCAACCTGAGGAGGTGGGATCTGACATACTTTAGTGCTGCAAGCCGTGTATTTAATTTTGTAATTGTTTATTAATTATTTGGTAAGCATTCACATGAGAGCGAGGTTTGATGTGGGTTCGGGAGTACTGAATATATAATATGCGAAAGAAAATTGTTGAGAAATAGGGAAAATGGCCCTCAGTGACAAAGGTTTTTTGTGTGGGTAAGTTTAATTTTGGTGGATAAAAAATCATATGCCAGTGACAATTCTGAGATCCTAAATTGCAGAATCATAGTCTCAAACATCTGGTCCTGCAGGATAATATTATGTATGGTAGAAAATCTGTTAATATGGCTTATTAAAATCTATCTTCCTAAATGTGTGGCTAAGGCATGGAAATGGTTCTATCCAGGGGAGAGGGAGGGGAATGGAAGACAGTGGCCAGTAGACAAAGAAGAATAGAAAGGTTAAAGAATTTTTCCACCAAAATGCCCCAATAAACTGGTGAAATTTCCACTTCTGAAAAGTCCATGGGTTTAATGATAAGCGTACACATGAAAATTAACAATTTTTGTTAATTTCGAATCGTTGTAGCATGGATTTATAAGAAGCTCTTAAATGCGGAAATCATAGGCGAGTCTATGATTCTCAAATTTTCATGTCAGCCTGAGCCTGTGAGAATTATGGCCATGGAGATGAGAAAATATAAACCAAATGACTCAATGACATTAGGGGCAGCACATTCTATTTCTGGTATTCATTCTTTCACCCATTGTAAACTGGAACTAAAGTTGATTTTATGGGATTGGCCAAACCCATGATTATTGCTGAAAGAATGTATGACTTGTGAACAAAGAATCCTTGATCTGGACCATGATGCCCCTGATCCAAGCAAATTATCTGGTAACTTTACCACTGAAGTATAACACTTGTATGGCTGTTATTTCAACATTGATAGACTTAGATAGGTAAGTTTTAGAAGGTGAGCAGTAAAGGAAAAGATCTAATGACCTTAGGTATTGAATTCCACAATGCTTAATGAGAGGAAGTGTTAGATTTGGAGACTTTAAATATCTTCATAATTATGAGCTATATTCTTTATCAAGCAAACACATCCAGCTATGTTAAGGTTTTCTTGAAAGTAAGAAGGTTGATTTGGATGTACAACCTTATACGTGATACTCTAAGCTTTGAAGTAAATACCCAACTTATAGGAGTACCCAGTGTAGGTCAGTGATGGGACTTCCCCCATAGCATTTTTTTCTTCTTGTTACTAGCTGATTTGCTAAATAGTGTCTTCAACTAGGACTTCATGAATGACTTCGAGAAGCCCAATGAGGCAAGTGCTGACTCTGTTAAAATAAAAAAAAACAGAAGAGGGATTGTATAATTAAAAGCAACTCTGCAGCCTGGATGTCTGGTTGGATTTTCCTTAATGGATTAAGGTGTTATAAGGACTATTTGGTAACATGGACTTGCAGACTTAAATTTGTATTCAGGGTGAACCCCAAGGATTTTGCTGAAGAAACTTTGTTTACTGAAACGCTCATTGGTTTAAATTGTTAATTGTCTGAGGTGAGTTTCCTTGTATTGAAAATAATAAATACAGTATTTAAATTCAGTTTTAGTGGGTTCAATTTTAATAATAGACCAAGAGAGGATGTAGCCTAACGGCTATAGTGGTCGACCTTGGAGCTGGGGAACTGGGTTTGAGCCTTGAAAGGACGCTCACCATCCTGTGATTCTGGGCAAATTACTTAACCTCCCCATGCCTAACGTATAAAAAACAAAAATATGAATGTATCTGTCTCTAACGCAACTGGTGCTCATGTAAAGCAATCTGATTACTTCGGGTCTAGTTTGCGCTATATAATACTCAAGAAAATTATCTATTTTTATGATCTGCCTTGACAGCGCAGCTGCCACCAGAAAAGTACCCGAGCATCACTAGAGAGGGGCTTGGTTTAGCCCACATGTTGGGAGCTAGAAGTACATGTTTTGATTGTGTAGAAGTTGTGTGCCCCACAAAAAAGTGCTTGACCTCCACAAAGCTGTGATAATTTTTTTATCCAACTGCTAAGTTTGAATTTTCAGAGGCACACCGCAACACTATAATGCTATTAAAGTGTCTTAGAGAGCTACAATGTATATGGTCTTTTTCTCTGGCAGCAGCACAGATGGTAGGAGGACAGTCATTAACCTACATGGGTATTTAGGTCTGGATTGACAGTGCAGGGGGGAGGATGTGGCAATATGGTTGTGGCTGCCCACTTTGGAACTGGAGAACCAGGTTTGAGTTTCAGCGTCAGCTCAACATCCTGTGATTCCGGACAAGTCCTTAATCTCCCAGTGCCCAGAAATTATAAGAAAAGGTGCTTGCTGGCAATGACCCCTTTTGCCTTCCTCTTCCTCTTTTTCTGACCATCTTTTAATTGGTTTTAGGACTCTGAGCACTTTACCACTGCTAGCCATAGCTAAAGTACATGTCCTCTCTTTTCTATACCTGATAATATTGGTTTACATCTCTTTGACATATTTGATTTACTTGGTGGATCCCTTGTAAAGTGGTATACCATATACTCGGGGCCTGTAAATTAAATGCTTCTTGTGGGCCTGCAGCACTGATTGTGCCATCTACAGAAGGAGGCTTTCACACTTGTCTCACGCCTGCCACTGCAGTGCCTGTGTGCGCAGTTTACTGCCACTTTGACTTGGTATTGAAAACAGTGTGCCAAGCTGTAAAAATCCCTTTTATTACATATAAGTCACCCCTAAGGAAGGCCCTAGGTAGCACTAAGAGCATGGTGCTATGTAAGCAAAAGGTAGGCCCCATATTTTTATGTTTTGAATATACTAGTAGTGATAAACAGCCTATTTAATTTTTTACTACTGTGAGGCCTACTCCTCTCATAGGTTAGCATTGAGAATCCCTTAATACACTTTTAAGCTGTAATTCCTGAACAGAGAGGAGTAGCCTTTTCATGTTTCATATGTTTTGAATGATAATGACAAATCTTCCTCACTGGTAAAGTTGGATTTAACATTACTGTTTTAGGAATGCCACTTTTAGAAAGTGGACATTTCTGTGTTCTTATAACTGTGCTTTCCAGCCTGTCTCCAATAAACATCTGGGCTAGGTGACAGCTACACCTTGTGCATTCCCTCTAGGCAGCCACATACACAGAAAGGTGAGGCTTGTCTGCATTCTGAGCACTCATCTGCATTCGGATGGATCTTCTTGGGCAGAGCGGACTGGGAGGTGCTGAGACTTACACTTCAAAAGGTAGTGTCCTGTCCATGCCCAAAGCGCTGATTTACCCCCCACTGATAGCCTGGCAGACAGGACAGGGTTGAAAGGGATCCATGTGCACTTCAGAGGGCTGCTTTTAAGTCATCCCCTATATCACAGGCACTTTTGGGTATAAGTACTATGTCTTTGACCCCCTAAAATCAGACACTTCTAGATTTTGAATTGGACCTCTGTTAGAATGACTGCTGTGCTGCTTAAAGGACTCAACTGGACTGCTTTGGACTGCATTTCTACTTGTTTCCCTGCTGCCTGCTGTTACCTGACTCTATATATACCTTTTGGCTAAATATTTTCTCCTGAAAGGGGAAATTCATTGAGCTCCCATTTCCATTTAATAACACTTTCAATGAAATTGCATTGTAAAACTAAACTTTATTTGGGAGATTTTATCATTCATTGGAACAAACACAACACCACAAATTTGCAATTTAAAAAGGTGTTCAACCTTTTTCAGCTATACCCACTAGAAGTTTTGCACACATAATAAAAACAAGACATTCAATCTAATTTTATATTGGAGTAATTATAAAGACCTCCCTCCCATTATCTATGATAAGTGATTTTCTCTACATCTACAAACTCTATCTTAAATGGGAATATATAACCAAAGGTTATAGGGACGTTATGTTTAGGCTCAAATTTCACTCGTACAAAACCGTAGAAATTCAGCAGTTAAAGGTACTTGAGCCAACTACAACTTATGCACATGCAATGCACTGCTTATGACCCTACATATTACATCTCTCATGACATGGTCACTGACATCACTGATGGCATCTCAAATTGTTGAGATGTTTTTACAGTGAATTACTAAACTTTTTCAATTATATTTCCTAACTAACGTCCCTGTAAACTTTTTTTTTTTTTTTTTTTTTTTAAACCTTTATTGAACAATGAAAGCTCACAAATACTGGCCTACAACCCCACGGGCTGGCCAGAACAGAATGGTCAAATAACCAGCATACAAAAAGAAGATCTGCACAGGATATAACATCAGGAGCACTGGTGAAGCAATAAAAACCATCGAGCGTCCAGCAAGAGCAGGATAATAAAGGTTAATTTTCTAGCACGGGGAGGGGACCAAAGGAATAACGGGCCGTCTATGAGAGTACAAGGGAGGGACCGCGGCAAGCCGCCATTTTATAAACACAACGTAAGAAAATGAAGCCATATAATCAAATCTAGCAAAGGACAGAAACAGAGTCAGACCATCAAATAGCGACAGTGGCAACAGTCAATCGCGCTCACTCACCTCCGCCCCTACCCGAACAAAGAAGACGTGGTCAAAAGGCCCCATCACAAAGACTATGCAATACGCACCCCAACGGAAAAGGGGGACCTCCATAAAGGAGGAAGGGAAAGAGGGAGAAAAAGACAACAAAAGGAACACCCGCCAGACCATGCACCCCCAGGGGGAAAAACAGGACAATAAAACCGGCACGCGATGTAACAGAAACACGATACCAGAATAGGCAGCGAACCACAATCAGCCACACACCGGAAGAAGGACAGAAAACCCCCGGGGGAGATACGAGGTGACAGAGTCCCGAAAAAGTGAATACACAAGAGCCATAGAACAAAAAAGGGAAAATAAGGGGGGAAAAAGACCCCCCGACACAAACAGACCCCCCCCACCCACCCCTAAGCCCACCCTGCACCCCTGCAGAAGGCTACGGCCTACCCCCCCCGCAGCGTGCCTGTCGCCCTAAATAGAACCCGAAATATAGTGGAGCAAGAAAAGTTGGAATTAAAAGACAAAAAAAGGGGGGGGGGAGGAAGGGAAGGAAAGAAGGGAGTAAGGACATACAAACATACACACGGGGGAGGGCCAAAGACAGGAGTAAACGCACCCATCCACCCGCCCGGGTTAAAGGTCCAAGTCCTCGGGAAGCCAAAGAGTATCAGGCCAAAGTCCAGGAGCACTAACCAGTTACACAGAACCGTATCAGGACACAGAGATCATCCAAACCGTTCATGAGCTACCGCATATAAGAGTCAGTTTTCATCAGCCCTGACCCTTTTTATCCAAAGCAGTAAGGGTCCGATCCAACGAGGACCCTGCCAGAAAGAACAGAAGGCAGGCAGCAGGAGAGTCCAACGGGAGTCCAAAAAAGTCACAGGAAGAAAAGCACGGAAGATCCAGGAAAATCACAGAATGTAGCAAACGATGCAGGCACAGTTCCAAGGATATATCCATAAAAACCGACCCACCCGGGCCGGCACAGGAGACGTCATCGGGCAGTGGTGATTGAGAGGGACCAGGAGAATCAGGAAAGTCCGGCAAAACAAAATCCAGCTCCCGGGCCAAGGGCAGAGGAGGCAGCACAGGAGGAGAAGGCGCCATCAAGTTGCGCACCTCCGGGGCGGCAGCCGGGGCCGAGTCCGCCAGGAGAGTACCAGCCACACCCCGCGATATCAATGCCTCATCCGGTCGTGGGGGCCCGGGAGGCCCGCAGTGAGGAACCGTTTCCAGAGCCAGGAGTGGCGCGGCCACCGAGAGCCGCCAGGATAGCAGGATGTTTAAGATCCCCTTAAGTGCAGGAAAACCTTCACAGTATCCGACACCCGGGCCTTGCGGCGGGCCCCCAGTGCTCGTCCGGGCCCGGCCCAAACAAATGGGGTTGGTCGCCATCTTGAGAGCCCGAACAGGCCGCGCGGCCAACAACCTCCGCCGGGGCGGCAGTCAAGCAGATGAAGTCCCGCCGACAGGCAGAAGAACACCCCGGACAGGAAGGGGGGCCACCAGAAGAAGGGAATTCGCCGGCCCCCCAATGTCGCCAGTCCCGTTCTCCGAGTCCGGGCGGCAAAGAACAAAATGGCCGGACCGGAGAACAAAGGGGGAGGAAGCTGAACACACGAGGAACCCCAATAATGAAGGGCAGCGTCACGATCCAAGGCTGCCGCCGCACAGGAGTCTCTCAGCCAGGAACCTCCGGCTCACACGAACAGCGGCCCTCCAATCACCTCCAGCGCGCCCCGAAGGGCAAGCCCGCAGGCTGCATCCGGCCCAGGAGCCGGGACGAAGAACCAGGCCAGTCCGCTCTCGAGTCCCGGGAATGGTCGGGGGCACTGCACCGGACCCACAGCAGCCAGGACAACCGGAACAAGTGGTAAGTGCCTGCAGTGCGTCGTAGTAGTACCACACAGCAAGGAGGGCTTCCAGGGGCAGGATAAATGCAGGATACATGTTGTAACCTTTATTTTAACTCTATTTCCTAGCTATAACATCCCTGTAACCTTTTGTTTTCCAGTAAATTTCTACATTTTTTTAATGTAATTTCCTAACTGTAACCTGTAATGTTTCAAAGTGCAAGTGAGTGACTGCATGAATGTCTCAGTGTATGTGTGAGTGAGTGCATGAGTGTCTCACTGGGTGTGTAAGTGTGTGCATGAGTGACTCAGTGGGTCTGTGAGTGAGTGCGTGAGTGGGTGCATGAGTGCCCGAGTGGGTACTGCTCATTTTCTGCCTTTCTTCTGCTCACTTTTAACCTTTATTTTGCCTCTTTCAGCTCATTGCTGCCCTTTACTTTTCCCCTTTCTGCTAGACATGGGCAGAGCTCATGAAGTTTCAATCTTCAAAATTCCGCAGAGTTACCGAAAAACTCTGTCAAATTCTGCGGAGCTCCGTGAGCAGGCGGATTATTGCTCTGCTACCCCTAATTAAGTCCCCTTGGATGCTGAGAGTAGTTATGGGCCAAGAACTCCTATTGTTGCCATTAGTAATTCCCCACCTGCGGAATTGCTGAGGCCTAATCAGAGGCCCGGCCCCCTTTCTAAACCACTCTGCTAACACACCTCCTCGTGCGATTCTGGTTGGGGGAATAAAGTCCCCTTGGCTGCTGAAGGCCCTTGGTTACCAAGAACCCCTATTATTGCCACCTGTAAGTCCCCCCACAGCCGGATTGCTAAGCCCTCTTTCTCACCCACTCTGCAACGGGTCTCCTGGTACACTACTGGTTAGAAGATGAAGTCCCCTTGGCTGCTGAAGGTCCTTGGGGGTCAAGAACCCCCATTGTTACCACCAATAAGTCCCCCACAGCAGCACTGCTGAGACCTCATCAGAGGCCTCACCCCCTTTTCAACCACTCTGCAAACACGCCTCCTAGCGCTCTACTAGTTGGGGAATGAAGTCTCCTTAGCTGCTGAGGGTCCTTGGCAGCCAAGAACCCCTATTTTTGCCACCAGTAAGTCCCCCACAGCGGGATTGCTGAGACCTCGCCAGAGGCCCCCCCTTTTTCACCCACTCTGCAAATGCACCTATTGAGGAACTACTAGTTGGGGGGTGAAGTGCCCTTGGCTGCTGAGAGTCCTTGGGGGTCAAGAACCCCCATTGTTGCCACCAGTAGGTCTCACACAGCAGGATTGCTGATATCATGTATTCCTATAGGTTCTGAATCGATCCCCCTATTCCTGACCCTATTCTGGTTAAACTAACTATCAAGTTAACTAACAGTCAGCCCATGAGGCAAGAAAAGCCCCCATGATGCAGATACCGTTATCTGACGCAGTCACACTACGGCACAGGAACGTGTTATCTGATTAGGTCATAACGCTTGAGATCTAATTAGACAAGCGACATTCCTCCAGCCCCTGATAAGGCATACGACGTTCTCATAACAAATCAAACCTATGACAACCTGGAAAATCCGTGCGGCCATTGTTTTGATTTCACAGAGAACTTCAGTAAAAGAATGTGCTAACGAGCAAGTCGTATGACATCTTTATTGACGTATCTATGTCCATCCTTACGTCAATCTCGGCACCTTTAAGGTATAAATATTGCCGATCTTGCCCTATGCAAACACACGCGTGGTGACGAGACGGAGCAGCCATACTTGCCGAAGCCGAGAGCAGAAGCAGACCCAGCTGGCAGCAGCCCCGCCTTCCTGACGCGCTGAGAGACGCGCTGCTATCTCAAGCCGAGAGACCCAGCACCGGCGCTTCTGGGCAGCCCTCGCAGGCAGCCTGGAATATCGAGAGCAGAGAAAGAGATACCATTCCTCATTCATCTTAAATTCCAGGTACAGAACTGAATAACCCCTCACAGAGAATTCTTTAGTTATTCACTTGGCAAAAACAAACTTAACTTAAACTGTAACTTTCTATTCCCGCCCACGCATTAGACTTAGGTCAGGTACACGGGGTAGGCGTATTTAGAAACACCAGTTGAGTACGTTTAGTCAAATGTATATGTGTATGTAAATATATTTTAATCATTTTAAACATCATATGGCTCAGAAACCATATCAATGTTTTTACAGTATTATTTTATACTATTGCTTTTAATGTATGCACTTTACTTAACTATAAGTATTGCAATAATATCGATCCATTTCTCTTGTACGAGAAAAGAGACTGATCAATAAATAACACCTTTTTATTGAACACGCCCGTCTCTTCCTTTTCTCTACAATCTGATGAGACTAAGAATGCACGTACTGACTGAGTAAAATAATTGCCTTGTGCTCACACGACTCTCGAGATTGACTCTTGATTAGGGGAGAGCAAAGTTGTCATGTTCTATGGTTGTCAGAAACTAAATCCCTTCTTGTCTAATCAGGGGAGTTAATTCTTTCCTGAACATTCGAGAAAGTTTCTAGCGAACTCTGAGCTACGCTGGCAAACCCAAAACTTAAGTCTAGTATCGACAGTAGTAGACCTAGTTAACGTCTGGCCTAGGCCTTTACTGCTGTAGGTATTATTCCAATGCGCAGAGCCTATTGGGAAGATAGGAACTACACTACATGGCGCCCAACGCGTTTGGAAAGGGCGATAAAACTAACGTAAGACATTTAGAGTAACTCAGTCGTGCTTTCTCACTCAGACCCCTTTTCCCAAATACTCCAAAGACGTCTGGAGTGGGTGAAAGGTGATATCCTCCAAAACCTCGCAGGAGGGAACTCCTATGTAAGGTTATTGGTTTAGTCAACGTTGAAGGATACACTGTTCCAAAATATTGTGCATCTAATCTCTGTTTCCATAAGAAACCTGATCTGCAAACAAAAAGAATAACCTTTCTAACAGTAAAATGTCAGAAAGTGATGAAGAAAGAGAGGCAGTTAGATTAGCAGCTGAAATAGTAGCAGCTGATACTGCAGCACTAGATGCGGACGGGGATATAATACTCATCCCGGTCGCCAAAAGAAAATCTATAACCTTAAAACTTATAGAAAATGGACTGACACCTAGAGGTGGCACAGTCATATTCGTAATTGAGGCACACGAATATCGGCAGACAGAGGTATACTATACATGGATACATTTTCCAGCAGCAAATGCTGTAACAAAGTACTTCCACTATTACAAAATAGAGGTTCCACCCGACATTTACACTCCTTTCGAGGAGGTGGAAGTACCACTCAGATTCCAAGAGCATTTGCTCTTATTTGATGGCGCCCTAATACATAACAATCACATTACAAGGCTCGGTCCTTTAGGTAGACCAGGAGCAACGTGGCCGGTCTTAGCCGGATACACACCACACCCAGACATCGAAAGAATGTCTACAGGAGAGCTGTTAATACAGCTAAAACAATTACTAAAAATTCATAGACAATTAGTTCAGTATGTAATGCGGACTTCAACAATTCAGCCAGCGATTAAACTTACACAGCTGACCCCTCACCAGGGGAACACAAATAAAATCACACCACAGAACATCCAATCCTGCCTAGGTAAAGTTCCGGCTAAACGGGAACAGATACCATTCTGGTTGGCACAGAAAATCACCAAAATAGAGGCGGTGTTTCCTGACACCACCCCGCTAGAAAAACACAGGATTCTGACTATATGTCTCCCAATGGGAATCACACCACACATAGAGGACTGTGACACTTGGGGTACAGTCTTTGCTTCAATCTACACAAAAACGCACGGTGTTCCATCCATTTCGGTAATACCAGATGTGCTAAAACAAATTCAAGATGAATACGGTCCAGAACCAGCTTTAACTCTTGGTATGAAATTACTGAAAGACTTCAAGCAGGTCTCGGCTATATTACTAGCCAATATAAAAGGTGAAGCAGCAAACGTGGCGATCCGCCAGAGGTTAAAAGAGACAGATATAGCAGACCAACCAGCTGAAATTGCCAGAATCATAGAAAAATCCTATGAAGAACTAGGTAGAGATAGTTTAGGTGGAATACCAGTAAAACCGCAACTGACTGAAAGTCCAGAAAAAATATTTTTTAATAATAATTCACCAAAAAAGAACTGGGATGGAAACAAACAATCCAATCCTAAAGAAAAGAAATTCCAGTCCAGAGGAAGGTCTCCTAGGCGAAGAGAAAAATCTCCGAACCGAAGACAGATGTCACCGCAGAGTGACCCCTCTGGGAATAGATATAACCTTAGAAATAGGGATAATATTAAAAAACCTGATAGATATCAAGACATTGATACACGTCCCTCTCAATCTTTTCAGAATTCCTCGCAGAAATCGGAAAGAAGAGGACGATCAGAACAAAGAGAAGAGCACGTCAAGTCCAAAGACAAGGAACCTGCTCAGCTAAAAAAGAAATTACAATTTCCAAAAAAGAAGGTAGCCAGTATCAAGGTAGTTAACAATGCCGAGAATACTGAGGACACAACTGAAAAACGGAGAGTGGGCTCAGACAATGCTAGACAGCGCAGCAGAGGTGAGCATAGCTCGCAAAGTCCTTATGAATCATCTGGAGACAGTGGACACGAATGAATATCTTCAAGTGGAAACTGCAGACACCAGAGTTAGCAAACCCCACAAGATATACGAGATAACATTACGTATAGAGGGAGATAAGACTAGGAAAATAAGGGGACTATTTTGGGATAATCTCTCCAAGGGCTATGATATCCTTCTAGCTGAAAAAGACTGGCCACCAGAGTTTGTCAGGGAGTGCCCTCATGGCGAAGAAGTAATTATGCCTGCCTTCTCGAATCAAATCCCGATTCATAAAAAATACACACTTGCTAGAAAGTGGGCAGTGGCCTTAGCACCTGCTTTATATAAAAATCATGTAGGATGGGATGAGGATTCTCCTCCTCACAAAATCCAGTTAAAATCACAACCTGCTGCACAAAGGCAGTACCCAATTAAGCAAGAAGCTAAAAAACAGGTAAATGAAATACTAGATCAGCTAGAATACCAGGGGGTGATTGAAACTTGCATCTCACAAATGAACAATCCTTTGTTTCCGGTCTCCAAACCAGACAATTCAAATCGTCTAGTTTTGGATTACCGACACCTTAACACATGTTGCAAAACCTTTGCAGTGCAAAACTCACACAGTGCTGCACTAATGAATAACATAGTGCGCAAAAAATACAAAACAACCTTGGACATCTCCAATGGATTCTTTTGTCAAAACATAGCACCAGAGAGCAGATATTTAACTGCATTCTCAGTAAATGGCACTCAAAAGCAATTCTGTCGGTTAGCCCAGGGGTACAAGAACAGCCCGGGGGTATTCTCAGCGAGAGTAACAGAACTACTGCAACTATATGATGATGAAGCATTATCTTATGTCGATGACATTTACTTAACAGATGATGACTTGGATACTCACTTGAAAAGAGTGAACACCATAATACTTGGGTTCGCAGCAGAGGGTTACAAATTCAACTTTAAAAAGTCCAGAATTGCCCATCTGAGAGTCCTGTTCTTAGGATATGAGTTATCAAGTGAAGGTAAAAGCCTGGCTGACAATTTCCTAGAGAAATGTGCCGTAATCCAAGCTCCTAAAACACTAAAAAACCTACAGTCAATTCTAGGCTTCCTAAATTTCGGAAGAACATACATTGCAAATTACGCAGAAAGGGTCAAACCCCTTTATGATCTAATTAAACCAGACTTTAAACGATCCAATTGGACTCAAACACACACAGAAATTTTGAGATCCTTACAAACAGACATGCTAATTAAAACAAAATTAGAAACACGTGATAACATACGCAATCTTGTGATTCGAGTCATCCCAGGGAGATGCGGATTCACATACCTAACCTCTAATGAGGGAGAAAAGGTACCAATTGCATTCAAATCACACCTGTACACAGAAGCTGAACAGAAATTCAGTAATACAGAAAAAATCATTCGTGCAGTTCAAACCGCAATAGCTAGAGAAAAAGACATAGCTGACGGTAGACATATCACAGTCAGAACAGCAGAATCAGCCTTTGAGGCACTAACAACACCGTGTAATTTACCAACAACAACATTGAATCCGGAATGGATACAATGGGTGAATTCAATCACAACGGACAAAGTATACTACTACTTTGATCAAGAACTAGAAGAATTAAAAAATCTAAAATATGAAAAGACGTATCCTCTGCCAATCGACATTCTGCCTCTACGACATTATGCCTGTGTAATCTATACAGACGGACAGGCTCAACCCTCCGTTTGGGGAAAACATGCATACAACCCCACATGTGAGATTACAAAAGAAGTGTGGCGCAGAGGTAAACTAAGACCTCTATTAACAAAATCACACTCAGTAGAAACTAATTCAGAACTACAAACTGAAATAATAGCATTAAAAATGGCGCTGGATAATGCGGATCGCGAATTCCCGACACTTATAGTGTCAGATTCATATTACTGCGTCAAAGCATATAACAAGGATTTGCAGACATGGATTCAGAACGGTTACAAAGATGACACAGATGCACCAATAAAGCAGAAATTGCTCTGGGAACAAATAGCTCTTTTACAAAAAGAACTACCAAAGACTCACGTGACACACTCACTGAGTCATCAGCGTGATGGCGTTCACGTTGTAGGGAATTCATTGGCTGAAACAGCCGCAGCGGCAGCCACTAAACCGGCTCCCGTAGATCGAAAAAAGCGTACATTAAAATACATTGACGGTGAAACAGTGCTGGCAGTGAAAACATCATCAAAAGGCGACTGCTCAGCGTTACCGATCAACTATCCACTCAATTACACATACATAATCGATGCAAACTCCGTCCCTTTTGCTCGAATCCCTGGAGTGGGGGATAGAGTGATTCCAAACATGGACAGGAGAAGCTTGTTAATCGCAGACGCACACATGGGCGAGGGTCTCAGACACCTCAAACTGAAAGATTCTCTGGAAGAATTACAATCACGGTACTGGTGGCCAGGCATGAGCCTGCATTACACCATGTTTGTAAAAAACTGCCCAAACTGCAACAGAGATCGCAGTGGGGAGAGAAACAGTTTAATACCTCGTCGTATCAAGGCAGATAATATGACCAATAAAAAGCAGGGCTTGCGATTAACATATACAGGCTAGTTTCCACTTATAATGTAGATCACCAGCACTCGGCTGACGTCCGGACTGTTATACAAAGATTTGCGAGTCTAAATGGCATATACGCTAAGAGCATGCTACGTTCGACCATTGTTTTCACTCAAGCCCACCAGCCTGGGGGGAAACATGGCCGAATGAGCACAGTCCAGCGGGAATCTTCTCACTTCCTTCCTGAGGGTACGGGATGGTGTAAAGAAAAAACCAAGGCAGAAAGCAATCTATAATGGAAAGGATATTAGGTTCGGGAGCTGGGTGGGTCAAACATCTAATAAGTGTCCAACGTAGTCTAAATAACTTGCCAAGAAATTCTCTGAAGGGATTCAGTCCGTACGAATTATTATTTGGAACTAGAATGATTATCTCTGACCTCGACAGTCAGACTTCAGTGGTTAAAGAAAAAAGCTTTGATGTCAAAGACCGTTTGGCTATTTTGCAGGACTTAAACAAAACAAGAAAAGACCTGAGCAACATACAGTTGAAACGACAGCCAACAACCACTGAAGAATCACCACCTGTCCCAGCAAGACCTGTCTGGATTCCAAAAGTCGGGGATCTAGTCAGGGAGAAGATCGCGGTAAAGAAGGAATTTGGGCCTTCTTACAGAAAAGCAGTTCCTGTCTTGTCTGTCAACGGGACAAGATCAGTTGTACTACCGCCACTTGCTGGTAAAAAGGAGAACCGAGTTGTATCCATCGACCTGGTAAAACCACAACATGTGGCCGATAACAAACAGTAGGCCAAGTGGACTCCCAATAAGTAGCAGAACACCAAGGTTTGCTACCAGTACAGAGGTCCTAACGAAGAGGCTCATCACATTCGAAACGCCTACAGAAGAACAACAAGGACTATGCAACAATGCAATAGAACTCAGACCTCTGACAACCCAAATAAAAACATTTAGCAGAGACACACCAATCTACAATGAAGTACCAAGTGGCAATGCAAGAAACAAAAATCCTGAAGCAATTGGAACAATTGACAGAACTGCATCCGGGTACTTCATCAACTTCGATGATTCCTCTGAAGGCTTCAGTGAATCAAAGACACAGCCATCATCAAAATCCTTTAAAGACAAAGCTAAGGAACTTTTGAACCAACTGAAAGAAACATATCTGATTTCTCCATGGATTGAATTTTGGGTGGGTTTTGGTGCATTTATCCTCATACTTTGGCTCATCATGGTATTTACTTTGGGACGCTTCATTGAGGGAAAATATGCTAAAATGGACACAGCAAGTCAGAACATCAACTTGGTCCTCAAACCACACACATCTTCACACGTCGAGAAAAGAGAACTTTCTTCAGCCAACTTCACAGCCAATCCGATACCTGGTGGGGTAGCCTGGGACAACACTGACTATGAAATTTATGGTCCGGTCGAGATCCTGAAATATCCACACCAAATCAAGATCTCCTTGAGTGACTTTGCAAAACCAAACTCATTTGCTGATGATTGGGACTTTGAAAGTATTAATAACATGATGTCTGACTTAGTAATGTCTGCTAAATTTACAAAACATGATTATTTGCAAGGTTCTACAAATTATGATAGTATGTATTGCTATAACCACTATGGTAACCATTTTTTACATAAATCTGCACAACCTAGAAATGTTTTAAATTATAATCAATGGGAACATTGTGCTACACCTCCGAAAGGGAGCTCAAGAACCTTTTACGACAAATATTCATATTTTTCAGGTTTTAACACAAGTAATGCTGAAACATTTTATTTTAAAATGTCAAACAAGACAGGGATGAAAACCATGATAACCAACACAAAATTGATATATTCAGATTCATTCTTCGAAAAAATGAATACTTTTGGATTTGATTATTGGGACAAAAATGTTGATTTGAAAAGTGTTTGGGGTACAAAAGATTGGCAAGTACAGGGTTTAGAAGCTTTGTTTAGAGCCTGCATGATCCCAGAACAAATGATATTTTTAAATGACACTGTTCAACAAACCACCTGTCTTGGCTTAGCCAAAATCAAAGATTTAAATAAACCGTCTATTCCAAAGCCAATAATGTTTAGCAATAACTCTGTAACAGATGAAGAGATAGACGTAAACCATATATTAAACCAAAACAGAACACATCCTGATTGGAAACAATGGTTGATCTGGCCTACAGATACAAATAACTGTCAAGATAGATTCCTGAATAAAACACAGGGTTTCAAAATGACCAGGCCAGACCCTAGATATCCCCAAAGACATCACCCAGGGATAATAACATCCTACAGTGTGGGCAAATTATGCCTTCAGTGGCTACAAACTTCCACACTGCCTGAAATTAAGCAACACCTAACTTTACTTACTGATGGTGCTGACTTGCGTGATTTCATACTGGGACCACGCAAACAGCGTCAAAAGCGTTTCATAGCAGCCTCTGTATATGCAGCATACAATGAGGCCTGGAAGGTTACTCAAATTGAGACAGCAGAGAGAATACGGGAAATTGACCGTATTAATTTGGAAAAATCACTTTCTGTAGTGGACAATGGGTTAATGACTCTGTCCTCCAGAATTTTTTCTTTGGACAGCATTGTGTCTTCAGCAATCGATATATTATCGCAAGACTTACTGTTATTACAACATGGTCAGTCACAATTGCTTTCTATTGTACAGCTTGGCTGGACGTTACAAAATCTGCGTTCAGGCTATGTGCCTTGGCGTTTAATCAACACAACGTCACTATTCCAAATCTTTAACCTTACTGATAGACAAATCGGTATGGCGCAAAAGGGTGCTGATTATACAATCTTGAGCATTGAAAAACTAGAAAGATTACCAATGACAATGTCAGAACGACCTGTCAGTGAATGGATAATCCACGGAATCATAAATATTCCAATCTCAACCTTCAGGTTTCAATACTGCCAAAAATATATACAGGCTGGCATGTACGAGAAATTGGGAAAGGGGTACCTTAAAACAACTTGGAACCTGCCCTATTCACATGCATGTGTCAGTAATAAAGGACAGAAAGTGTTTCTTAGTGGCAACAATTGTGCTATGTCACTAAGCGGCACGCTTCTGTGTAACGGAATTAGTTTGCATGGAACCTGTGAAGGGAATTCATACAACCTTTCATGTCACCAGCAAGGCGCACCTGCAACTGAAATAGAACCATTCTTTCAAAGACTCTATAATGGGAGTTACATTCTTATTGTAGACCGCAAATGTTGTAGTCTTATGCCCGGGACTCCTTATCTAGTCACTACGACTGCGAAGGTCAAGTGCTGTGGACGTTCTTTGTTCCCCAGCTCCTTTCCAGACAGGGAGGCAAGGGCATGGCCCAGTTTGAAAATTACTTCTATTCGAATAGATACTTTAAGCAGAATGAAAACAGTGCTTCTTCAGACGCCTACAAGGCTCACGTCATCAAAAGAAACGTATGATCTACAAGTCGCAAGGACGACTGCAGAGATACATACATTATTATCGACTAATTCCCCCGTACATTTCGCGGAAATCCTGACCGAAATCTTAAATATTTCTGATACCACTGGGGTCTCAAAAGTATTTAAGACAGTATTTTCGATGGCATTAACACCATTCAAAGCCATACTGGGTATTTTTCCAGATTTCGTCCATTCGATTTTTGGCGGACTTCCCCTGATCCTGGGACTAATTGCAGGAATCCTATTTTTAGTCCTTATTTTTCGTTATGGCAACCCATGTCACAGATCAAACTCTCGCGACAATGGAAGATACAATCCTAGCCATTGGATACCGGGACCGGATATCAAAAATCCTGGGACTCTCCCGGCTTAGAGACCTGAACATGACTTGGTTTCTATCATTTCGACCAATGTGGCAAAGATGTGCTTTACCTGTATTGAGATGTCTGCTATGCGGAGAAGAATGCGTGTTAGACACCTGTCTGACGCTACAATCGGATGCGCCAGTGGATGCAGATACATTGTTGGTTCCTACCAAGGTTCACGCTTTGTGCTGCCCTCAAAGGCTGCCAATCCTGATGACGGCATTCGTGGAATCTTCACCACTACGATTGAAGAGTAGTGAAGTTCGAGATGAAAGCAGCATTGATCAGGTACGACCTTCTGTCAGCAATGCGAATCAGAATGTCAATGGAGACAATCATGCGCACGAATGCATGGTTACACCTATTTCCGACTTAGTGGAACTTTCCCATGAAGCTGTTGACAGTTTTTTCGAAAGCCTTAATGATATGATGTTCTCTCCAGAACAGAAATAGAGACTTTTGAGCAGGCTCGCACACGGCGTTCCCTGAATTCGGCCTTCAACTTTAAAAAGAAAGTCACATGAACAATTTTTCCCACCAGTTCACGGACAACAATTTTTTAGCAGCCCCAAATTATTTTTTACAAAATTTTCGGGACACTTATCTTCTGCTTAAAGTAAGAAACTATTCCTAGAGAACTAAGATTTCTATTTTTAGATACTTTATAAACTTTAGTTGCCCGCTGGGATGTTCACGAATATTTTATTATGTGATGAAATGGTCTCGCACTTCCTTTCTGTATAGCTATGTTAAGAGCCATTTCATGTGTATTTCTCATATACCAAATAAGCAATAATGCATACCAATGCGTGTTCACTTTAGCGTTTAATTCATAGCTTAAGTGCATACAATATATATGACTGCAATTTTTCAGTATATTTGAAAATTTCAAAATGCATTAATGTATTTTGGGGTGGTAAGGTATACACTATACTCTATAGTATGTTGTACTATGTTATACTATGCATAGATTAGTAAATATGACCATAGTTAGCGTGGAGTGGGTGTCATGTATTCCTATAGGTTCTGAATCGATCCCCCTATTCCTGACCCTATTCTGGTTAAACTAACTATCAAGTTAACTAACAGTCAGCCCATGAGGCAAGAAAAGCCCCCATGATGCAGATACCGTTATCTGACGCAGTCACACTACGGCACAGGAACGTGTTATCTGATTAGGTCATAACGCTTGAGATCTAATTAGACAAGCGACATTCCTCCAGCCCCTGATAAGGCATACGACGTTCTCATAACAAATCAAACCTATGACAACCTGGAAAATCCGTGCGGCCATTGTTTTGATTTCACAGAGAACTTCAGTAAAAGAATGTGCTAACGAGCAAGTCGTATGACATCTTTATTGACGTATCTATGTCCATCCTTACGTCAATCTCGGCACCTTTAAGGTATAAATATTGCCGATCTTGCCCTATGCAAACACACGCGTGGTGACGAGACGGAGCAGCCATGCTTGCCGAAGCCGAGAGCAGAAGCAGACCCAGCTGGCAGCAGCCCCGCCTTCCTGACACGCTGAGAGACGCGCTGCTATCTCAAGCCGAGAGACCCAGCACCGGCGCTTCTGGGCAGCCCTCGCAGGCAGCCTGGAATATCGAGAGCAGAGAAAGAGATACCATTCCTCATTCATCCTAAATTCCAGGTACAGAACTGAATAACCCCTCACAGAGAATTCTTTAGTTATTCACTTGGCAAAAACAAACTTAACTTAAACTGTAACTTTCTATTCCCGCCCACGCATTAGACTTAGGTCAGGTACACGGGGTAGGCGTATTTAGAAACACCAGTTGAGTACGTTTAGTCAAATGTATATGTGTATGTAAATATATTTTAATCATTTTAAACATCATATGGCTCAGAAACCATATCAATGTTTTTACAGTATTATTTTATACTATTGCTTTTAATGTATGCACTTTACTTAACTATAAGTATTGCAATAATATCGATCCATTTCTCTTGTACGAGAAAAGAGACTGATCAATAAATAACACCTTTTTATTGAACACGCCCGTCTCTTCCTTTTCTCTACAATCTGATGAGACTAAGAATGCACGTACTGACTGAGTAAAATAATTGCCTTGTGCTCACACGACTCTCGAGATTGACTCTTGATTAGGGGAGAGCAAAGTTGTCATGTTCTATGGTTGTCAGAAACTAAATCCCTTCTTGTCTAATCAGGGGAGTTAATTCTTTCCTGAACATTCGAGAAAGTTTCTAGCGAACTCTGAGCTACGCTGGCAAACCCAAAACTTAAGTCTAGTATCGACAGTAGTAGACCTAGTTAACGTCTGGCCTAGGCCTTTACTGCTGTAGGTATTATTCCAATGCGCAGAGCCTATTGGGAAGATAGGAACTACACTACACTGAGACCTCATCGGAGGCCACCCCCCCTTGCTGAACCCCTCTGCAAACATGCATCCTAGCTCACTACTAGTAGGGGATGACGTCTCCTTAGCTACTGAGGGTCATTGGGGGCCGAGAACCCCTATTGTTGCCCCAGTAAGTCCCCCACAGCAGGATTCCTGAGACCTCATCAGAGCCCCCCCCCCTTTCTCAACCACTCTGCAAATGCACCTACTGGGGCACTACTGGTTGGGGGATGAAGTCCCCTTGGCTGCTGAGGGTCCTTTGGGGGCCAAGAACCCCTATTGTTACCACCAGTAAGTCCCTCACAGTGGGAATGCGAAGACCTCATCAGAGGCCCTGTCCCCTTTCTCAAGCACTCTGCAAACACGCCTCCTGGGGCACTACTGGTTGGGGATAAAGTCCCCTTCACAGGAGGGGAGTCTGTGCGGCCCCCTCCTTTTACAAAAATAAAGCCCCGGGGAGGTGGTGGTCCCCAGGGCTTCAACGAAGACCAGGAGGGGGTCTGTGCGGCCCCCCTCCATTTATAAAGATAAAGCCCCAGGGAGGTGGTGGTACCCGGGATGAAAGAACCTTAGGAGGGAGGTCCTGCGCGCTTCCCTCCTTTTTTAAAATAACCTTGGGACCAGTCCCACCCAGGGGCTCATTTCAAACCAAACTCAAGAGACCGTGCTTGTTTTTTTTCCTTCTAATTTTGCTGTGAATCTGCAGAGCCACCCTAAAATTTTCAGCAAAATTGGTGTTCCTACCCTGCCCCGTTTGCTTTATTTTAACTGGTTTTATGGGGACTCGGCTCAAGCTGAGTCCCAAGATGGCTGCCAACACTTCCAGGTTGAAGTGTTGGCAGCCAATCAGATTATAGCACAGGACTGTCGGGATCTGTGGAAGATCCACATCCCTATATAACTATATTTTGTAAATTTAATATCTCTAAAACTACTGAATGGATTTATACCAAATCACAAAAAGTGTGCTTTCTGGACCAAGAGCTAGCTTTCCGCCAAATATGCTGTATTCTGTCCAGTGGTTTGGCCTGTAGTCACGTTCAAAAAATGAAAAATCCCCATAACATCCATAACATGGGGGAAAAGCCTTTTGAGACCCCCCTTTTTCTCAGACTCCACTTCACAGATCACCCGAAACCTTCAACACAGCAGCTGAACTGACGAAAGTATATGTTTTATTTGAAAATTTTGTGCAGATTTGTCAAGCAGCGCTAAAGTTATTGGCAAAACAAAAAAGGATCTTTCTATATATATGTAAATATATATATATATATATTGGGCAAAAGAATGGGACTTAGAAAAAACACAAAAGGCAAAAGAAATGCCATGAGGGGACTAATGAACTTAGTGCCTCCGCTTGTTTGTACAGCTAGAGATTCACATTTAAACTGTCTCACGCACCAGTTTCATAATTTCGTATAATTTGTATAATTATTGCTAAGTGGACACGTTTTCATTTATACTGCTTACTGAATATCATGGAACTGAATGCGTGATTGATTATTTAAAAGGCAGCTGATAGAAATCATGATGAGCACACTGGGATGCCAGCAATAAAGTGTTGTAAAACTTCAATCCGTGAGCAAGGTTCTAGAGACCGAAACGCGTCTGGTGCATTTAGTGAGCAGATGAGCAGACTGTTGGTGAAATAAACAGACAAATTATAAATCATTTGGTAGTATGGCCTTAGTTATTTGTTTGTAATGAAAGAACTGTGAAGTGCCTATTGAAAGCAGCTTGCCCCACTGTACAGGCTTACACCGCAGCTTGAAAAAGTGCGGCGGACACACCAAACAAGTGCCACTTTGTGGGTGATTTCAAATCTCAGGAATGGCTAGCCGAGGCAAAATCAAGACAAGACGAACCCGCAGTAAGACTCGGCTGCTGGGAGACATTTTTACTTACCGCCGCCACCGCCGAGAGTCTGTTGCAGGCACCAGCCGCCACCGCCAAGAGTCACCAAATCCACAAGGTCTGCGCCGCCGCTCCGGGGACTACAACACCCGGCAGGCCACGCAGCGGCGCACAGCACGTGACCAGGGACGCAGGGGAGAACGCGCCAGGAGGCGCTACAAAGCCCCGACACCCCGGCAGAGCGGGGGAGACATTTTTACTTACCGCCGCCACCGCCGAGAGTCTGTTGCAGGCACCAGCCGCCACCTCCAAGAGTCACCAAATCCACAAGGTCTGCGCCGCCGCTCCGGGGACTACAACACCCGGCAGGCCACGCGGCGGCGCACAGCACGTGACCAGGGACGCAGGGGAGAACGCGCCAGGAGGCGCTACAAAGCCCCGACACCCCCGCGTCGCGGGACGCTAACGGGACGCCCGGAGCTAAGCCCGGGCAAAGGGCGGGCCCTCTACGGCTCTCATCGGCAGGAGGAGGCAGGGGCAGGGCCAGAAACGCTGCTGGACTCACCTTTGCAAGTAAGACTCATAGTTTAAAGTCATTTTTATTAGTTACTTTTTCAGTTTAAAGAGTAAGGCTGTGAGTATATTGGAAACATGTCTACGAAATCGAAGGAAGCCCTACAAAATACTCTTGATAATTATCTTGTCCAGACCGTGAGAAACATTAACACGCACAGGAGAAGCTCTCTTGGGTTAAGTCAATCCCCAGACCTTCGATGTTTGTCCCCGACTGCATCTATCTTGATTGATGACACTATTTTGCAGGAAGCTAATCAGGAGAGCATAATTAGTGGCCCTATTTTCCAAGGATCAAGTACCGCACCTGGCAATGTAGTCTCGGCCTCTGAGGTTCCTAATATACAGGCCGAAAGTGACACTGACATTGACTCTGTCCAGGAGAAACATGCACGAGTTTCATCTGATGAGCTGACACATAAAGGGCGCACAACAAGGCCGAGACGATTATGTACTAAAAATCCTCCTAAGCTGGGCGGATCACGCCCGGGGACAAGAAAGAAAAGGGTTACTACCCCAAAGACCAAGCAAGTAGATATAACGGAGGATCAACAAAACCATACTTTTGAGGACGCTTTTTTTTAAAGGATTGCTGACTTTCTTGAACTAAAAATTAATGCCATTGTAAAACCGTTAATATCTAAACTTGATAAATTGCAAGCAGAGATTAAGAGACTGGGTGGTCTCCATACAACGGTTGCAAGTGGGGTAGAAAATATTACTATGATAGTAACAAACCTGAGCAATAATACAGGGGGAAATGTGGTAAATGAAGTTGTATGTGACAATGTAGGGATTCAGTTGCCTGTTGAGAACTTACCGCCCCAACCATTAACATCATTGACTACCACTATTGAGGGCCCTCTTTTAGTTAATATCCCAACAGATAATAATCCCTCTGCCAGCTTACCCCAAGTAACTGCTCATTCTACGGACCCCCTACAATTCTTAGTCGAGGCCACACCAGTGGTTCTTGTGTTAGCAAACGTTCCTCCTTTGGAAGGGGGAACAGTGGAAAGCCCTACCTCCCTTACAAGTAAGGCTCTGCACTGGCTAACCAGTAACATGCGGTTAGCTCCAGGGGGAAACACCAATTGGCAAACGCAACTAAGTCAGCAACCAGGGTCCCCTGGCTGGGAAACCGGCCGAAAAAGTTTAAAGGGGACTGTGTGGCAGTGAGCCTCTCAAATCAAGACGTCCTTCCTAATATACTTGCTAACTTATTCCCCCCTCAACGCAGACAGGGCACTGTTGTTCCTCTAACCTTGAAGTTTTTTATGGGGAGCAACAGAATGTCACTTATCCAAGGACTCCTGCGCTAGGGTGGGATAGATTTTGGGACTCTAATCCTAGACGGGGGCAAGATATAAGGCATAACGTAGTGGCCCATTATCCCCTTCTACCACAGCAAAATTCTTTCGTAGAACCTCTTCAGTTATTTAATTGCTATGCCCCATTATCCTTTATGGATCAAAATGATTGACTCTACCCTACAAAAGATACTAATGATGAGGGTCCTTTGCCTGTTCCCAAGCCTTTAGATCCAAAACCTACAGGTAACAGGGTCTGCAGAATTATGAGCTGGAATGTTGCTGGTATCAGATCTAAATTCAACAATAAGAACTGGTTGGAGATGGTTAGATCCAATGACATTCTTGCCTTCCAAGAAACTTGGGAAACGTCAGACAGAATTGTTCTAGACGGCTTTTTCCATTTCTTTGTACCTGCAGTACCTAGTAATTCTGGAAGGGCAAAGGGGGGCTTGGCTATATACATTTCCCTAGATATTCAAGGAAGGCCAAGACAGATAAAAACTAATTCAACAAATATTTTAGCGGTTGAATTAACTACACTAAACTCACAGCCTATTTTATTTGTCAATTTTTATAATTCTCCTGTCAGTCAAATCTTGAACGAGCATTTGGTAACTCTAGAGGATTTCCTGTCCACCCACAGTGAGAATAGTGCTCATGGTTATGACGTGATTCTCATGGGAGACTATAATATTCACCCATGTAACATGGATTGCCGCGTGGAATATGAGGATTTTTCCCCCTACCTCTCCACCCCGCATTTCGAACACTCACCACGTGGAGAGGCTTTGGAATCACTCTTAGCAATTTTTAATCTTTATGAATTTTCTAGTAGTAATATATGCTTGAGGTTACCAACATACGTGGGTAACAACACCGGCACAATTGTAGACTATATTTTTCTATCGTCCAGTATTTTGTCTGAAGTCTCTAGTTATAAGGTAGAAACTTCAGTTTTTAGTGATCATAACCCAGTAATTTTAGAGATCGTATCTCAGGGAGTTTTGGGAAAGAGGGAGATTGAAGTTCTATGTGTGACTGATTTAGTCCTGGGAGATCAGAATCGCAGATTGAAATGGGATCAAGTTACCCCAATTACTTTTATACAGGATATGTTATGTTATGTTATTTCGGTTCTTCTATAGCGCAACAGCTACTCCCAAAGGAGTGTCCCGGCGCTTTGGCGAAGGAAGCCTTCAATATGGCAACACAACACGACAGCATACCCTGTCTAAAGTCGAGGGAGAGGTTGCAATCTGCTTGGATAATAATAACTCTGCTATTACCTTGATAGAGGCGTTTAACGCTATTTGCCGCCAGGTCAATTTAAATCTGACTGTAAAGAAAAAGCCCCATAAATGTAGGGGCCCAAAATGGTTTGATTCAAACTGCTCCAAGGCTCACTCAATCCTCTTAAAGGCTTTAAAAAACAAACCAAGAGATAAAGCACAGATAGCATTACTGAGGAAAAAATATAATTATGCTATCAGGATGAGGAAATCTGAGATTAAAAAGGAGGCCTGGAACGACTTAATATCGCCCGATACACAGAGAGATAGTTCTAGATTTTGGGCGATAATAAACCATCCTTTTTTTGTGGGTTTAGACAAGCAGAGAGCAGATTGCACCATACCTGATGAACAGTGGGTTACACATTTCAGTAATATCTATAGCTGCCCTGATAATATCCCAGGTTGTGGAATACAATTTACACAAGCAGGAGCTATTATTCCCCCTTTTAGTACAGAGGAGGTAAAAAAAGCGATCAGTGACACTCACTCTAAAAAAGCACCGGGCCCCGACGGGGTTCCCGCAGACTTTTTTAAGAGTGCCCCTGAATTAAGTGCCAAAATTCTCACTAACATTTTTAATGCTACAAGAGATTTTATTTTTCCTATTAGCTGGTCGAAGTCTACCATAATTCCGATTTTTAAAAAGGGACAAAGAACAGACCCGGCCTGTTATAGGCCGATCTCCCTTATCGATTCTAGTGTTAAAATCCTGGGAAGAGTCCTTTTAGGAAGACTGACTCAGCTTCTAGAAGGGAAGGGCGCCTTATCAAATGCACAATATGGTTTTAGAGCCAAAAGAGGAACTTTAGATCAGTGTCTAAATTTAGAACTGATCATAAACAAATACGTAATTGCTAAGGGGGGCTCTCTGTACATGGCCTTTATTGACCTCTCCTCAGCTTTTGACCTGGTCAACAGGGCTAAGCTGTGGGGGGTCCTCTTGTCCATGGGCATTGATGCTCCCCTGGTGGGGTATCTGGCCGAGCTACATAGAAATCTTAAGACCTCGGTCAGAGTGACTAAGGAAGGAAGATGCACCTGTCACTTTGAGTCAGAGAGGGGGGTTAGGCAAGGATGTATCCTTGCCCCCCTCCTCTTCACTCTCTATATAAACGACCTTGAGGCAGCCCTGGCAGAGTCCCACATCGACATCCCGCGTGCAGGAGAGATAAAAATACCTGTCCTCCTGTACGCGGATGATGCTGTCCTCTTAGCACGCTCTGGAGTGGCATTAAATAAACTCCTTTTATCCTTTGGGGATTTCATGTCCTCGTTGGACATGAATACCAATGTAGAAAAATCCCACGTAATGATAGCAGGGGCCGCAGGCAGGAAAAGAAAGACCAAAACATTTTTCTGTGCTGGGAAAGAGGTTAGGAGAGTCCCATCCTTTCCCTACCTAGGCGTGACCTTTGACGAAAAGGGCACGTGGGGCCCCCAGCTTTTGGCTAAAAGCAACTCTGTAGCAAGAGCGGCTGCTGGGTTGCTTGGTTTTGCTAAAAAACTGGGAGCCCGTCCCATGGAAAGCATTATAAAGGTCTACAAAGCTAAATGTTTCTCGGTTGCTCAATACGGCTCTGTTATTTGGGGGTACACTAATCATGAATATGATAAAATTCAGAAAGTAGAAAATACATTTCTGAGAACCCTGCTTTCTGTCCCTCAATCGACTTCTACTTATATAATACACACAGAGCTTGGATTGGGCTATATTACCGACATTTTGAAATTAGCCCCAGTTATTGGATGGCTGAAAGTTTGGCTCAACCAGGAGCTTACCTTAAATCATAACATCCTTAAAGATTGTTTAGCCCTGGATAGAGCATACAATATTCCATGGTTAAAATATGTTCAGACGCAGTTAACTTTAATTGGCCGACCTGAACTTTTTTCTTCTCCACATTTGATAAATCAGGAAGACATAAGAATGAAATGAAATGAAAAATTGCATTTGTATAGCGCGTAACTACCCTGAGGCCTCGCAGCTAATTATTATGTTTTGGAGAGGGAAGCCATAGAGTTAAATAAATCTACGGTTAAGAAACATTGTACGTTAACAACTGTCCCAGGTATGGAACCATATCTTTTTTTGGTAAACAAACCATACCATCGTTTCCTTTTAACAAGATTTCGTCTTGACCTGATTCCCTTCATTCTGGGTAATTTTAAAAAATGGATTAGACCTGAAAATGCTGAACCATGCGATTGCGATTATTTTTCCACCCAAGACACGACTCATTTTATTTTGTTCTGCGGCCACTATAGAGAGATTAGGAAAAAATATTTGCTGCCTATACTGTGCAATTTGGGTTTTACACAGGTAAAACCAGCTATGATGTTCCTGCAACTTTTACCGAACTTAAAAGTAGCATTTCATGTTGCTAGTTTTCTGGTTTCAGGCGCACGTACAAATAAGCATCGCACTAGAATTATTCACCTTGTCCCTGATTAATGTGTACCTTTTATATTTTATTGATTTTATTCTTTTTAAATACTAATGTACATTTTATTGTGTAAAATGTGTTTTTAGGGTTTTTTAAACAAAATATTGATCTATATTACAATGTGTCCTGATAAAATGTTCTCATGTATTGCTCGCTCTTTTATGATTTTTAATAATCGAATAAAGATATTTGACTGACTGACTGACTGACTTGGCTGCCGGAGAGCCTGAAGGCAGAACCAGAGGGTGGTGTCATGTCCTTTAGGAAAAATCCCTTCATGTACATACCAATTACATACATTTTGTCCTATCCACACAACATAACGGTCCTAACACAGGTGACCTTTTACCTAGTAGCTTACTTCTCTCTCGCCGACATCAGGCTCCTTGTACCCTATCTTAATCCCTGTACCTGACATACATAAACATGTCCCCAGGCACAGCAGATTTATTCTGTATAAGGGTCACCACTTTTTTCATCCATGGCCAACAGCCAGCTGTGCATGATCATGTTTGTTTAGAAAAGGATTAGCAAAGGATTAGTGAATGTTTTAAAAACATATCGATTGTAGAAGTTAGCCTGGAGTGACCACTTTAGTATAACAGACCCTCACTCCCCCTTACAGAAACAAAGAAGAATTCCTTCCAGGCTGGACTGAGACTCTGCAGGCTGATCCTTCGACAGGCAGAGACCTGACATCCATTGCGGGGTGCCATCCTCAATGCAGAGACAGTGTCTTCCGTTCAGAACAATCAGGTGAGGGGTTAGTACTTCCCCGGGGGTTTCTTGACTCCATTAGGTCCTATCCTGACATTTTTTTTTATTTTTTATTTACAACAATGGAGAGAGAGAGGGAAAAATAATAATGCTAGGCACTATGTGAGGTGGGAACTCCTGGTCCCCCAATTAATCTGGAAAAAACAATAGAGGAGTAACCCCTCGTGGGTAGGGAGAAAAATAACTCTCTAATAATGAGCACAAGAGCTCTGGTTAGCAAATTTTACCCCAACCTGTTACTGGATAAGGCATATCCTTATAGAAGACCCCTCACTCACCAACCTGGTTGGTGACATGCTTCATCATCGGGGTCCCACCCCATAAGCCGAGTGCCTACGGGGTGTGCTGCGACACCTGATTACAGTGGAGCTGGTTTCGTTTTTATGTGTTCAAGACTATCAAAAATTGTGTATTAAAAAGGGCCAACACTACTCACTTCAAGTATTTATTCTTGAGCGCTTGAACCCTTAGTAAAAATCAAGTGTGGCACCTTTGCCTAATTAGGAAGGCTTTGGTGTCAGAAAGTCGTATTAAAATATATAAAAATAGCAAAAGTGTGCTATGTGAATGTGAATATACAAAATGATTGTTTAAAAAGGTCTACATGTTTCAACCCATACATGGATTCAAGGGTTTTCGTCAGGACCGTAGGTGATTTGAACTGGGTGGTCCGCCCGCGCTAAGGAGCGTCCTGCCCTAGTTCAATTTAGAGATCGTAAATAAGGATCTCGTGCAAAAAGGTGCGTTTTTCACTTTTGAAAAAAACCTGTGAAAAGACAGGGAAACAAAAAACAGGAAGGGGTCACACACAGGGGTAGACAAAATGGATTGTACCACATATAACATATATATTCATGATCATTAGGACAATCATAATATCCACGTGTGGAATCATACCAGCATATCACTATCGTGATTTGAACATATCTATTGCGTGGGTGGCAACAGAAATAGAGTGATAAAATGCCGGGAGGTGCCTTTCAATCAAAGGGCAGCCGCCAAATGAGGGGTGTCGATATGGTTTGGCGTCTGTAGTACGTGAAAAACAGGGGTCGATAAATGGGAGAGTGACCTATTAGCGTGCTGCGCTGTGATCGGCTGCCAAATAGATGTGAGCAGTCGTGAGAAAAACCGTCTCAATAGTATTGGGGCGGCTAGATTGTGCTTACGCTTGGAAGCGAAAGTCTCGCTTCATAGGCACCAGCGTAACCAAGTTGACAGGATTCCGTCTCCTGTAGATTAAAAACAACAACAAGTATCCAATGTTAGCGCTTTGGCAAAAGCGCTCTGACAGTCGAATATTGCCCCAAGAAAAATTACGGTCGATCGTTCCCGCATAGCGGTCCTTCAAGTGTACTTACTTGTCGCTTCTGTTCATCAGACCGATTAACCTACTTGGTTCTTGCTCGGCGTGCCCCGTGGAGTGTCTCCGGTGTCTGTTTGCCGGTAATGTGAACACTTCCTCGTTGGGCGTGGCCGGGTCACGTGTGGTGAGCACGTGATCCGGAGGTGGCCAATCACAGTGTTCAGTGAACACTGTTGTAGGACAACCCCAAGTAAAGCAATGTTTACTTCGCCATGGTAACGGTTGTAATGCTCTATGGCGGACAGCGCTCGCTTAGCTGAGTCATAGTTCTAGGGTATTTTTTATTATCGTGTTTCTGAGCATAAACATAGGTGTGGATGGGGAATATTTACAAGGTGTTAAGTATACAGAGAATACTTTCAGGACATTGGAAAACAGGCAAAGTTGCCGTTTGGAGGCTTTTGTAAACTGGAACAGGCATAGAATAACTCCATGTGGTGGGTCTGGATTCCAACATGCTCTCTTATGTCAATACATTGTTCCACGGAATATTATCGTTTAAGCCGGTTTTGTGCGTGGAAAGTCTGTAGACCCATCTCTGTTCCTTCTCGTATAGGCGTTTGTCTAGGTTTGTACCAGGTTGTACTTGTTCAATTATTGTCCATTTTATATCATCAGCAGTGTGACCTACCGACAAAAAATGTTCAGTAAGCTTTGTATTTGTCTTTTTGCACCTGATGGTGCTCCTGTGCTCTCCGATGCGAAGTTTTATTTTTCTACTGGTCATTCCTATATAATGCAAGTCGCATGGACATGTCAATCTGTAGATGACATTCTCGCTATTGCAGTTAGTCTGCCCTCTTATTGTCCACACTTTGTTGGGTTCCAACAGTAGTGTTTTTGTATTTGTGGTGAAGGGGCAGACACTGCAACTTCCGCATTTATAGTGACCAGTTACCTTAGGTAGACCCCATAGATTAGTTTGTGTTTCTTTTCTAGGGTGTAACGCTAGGGGTCTGGTATTGACTACTGCATCTTTTATGCTTCGTGCTCTTTTGAAAGAGAATAAAGGTTTGTTCCATCTTAGGTTGCCTGTGTTCAGAATGTTCCAGTGTTTTTTTATTATTCTTGATACGTCATTGGATATAGTGTTATATGTTGTAACACACGTCAAAGGTATCTCTTCCCGGACCCTTTCCTTTGGTTCCAAGAGCGCTGCGCGAGGCTGATTACGAGCTCGCTTCTGGCTTTTCTGGAGGATTCTGTTTGGGTAACCTCGGTTTTGAAGTTTCTGAGAAAGGTCTTTGGCTTGGCTCTTGTAGTCATCTAGTTCACTACAATTCCTACGGATTCTAAGGTATTGCCCGTATGGTAAATTTTCGCGTAGGGGTCTGGGGTGAAAGCTTTCAAAACGGAGGAGGTTATTTTTGGCAGTAGGTTTGTAATGGGTAATAGTAGTCAATTTCCCATCTTTTTTTTGTGATTTTTACGTCTAGGAAGACCAGGGTGTCACTGTTTTTTTCATATGTGAACTTTAGGTGATTGTCTCGAGTGTTTATCCAGTTGAAGAAAGCTATTGTTTATTATAATCTGCTTTTATTCATCCTATTAGTACTATGGTAGAAATATATCTGCCATTTACGATAATGATGCTAGTGATTACATTTGTCTGCTCCTGTCTTTTGATTGTCGCAGCGAATATGTTTCACACTAGACTGACGCTTGACTGATAAATAATTATTGAAACCATTTCTATCGTTTTGAGAATACCTGAGGAATCAGGGTTGTCATGTTCAATGGTTGCCAGATACTACATACACCACTGCAGAATGCAGGGAGGTGGTAGTGGCACCGTAGAGCTAGCTGGTCTAACGGCTGACTCATCCTATGGGGGTATCCAGAGTCTGTCTGCACACCAAGCCCTCAGTTTAGGTCATCCAAAATGCGCAGGTCCTTGGGGATCCTAAGAACTACACGAAAGTAGCAGTTGCTGTTCAAAAGCAGTTCAGGTGAAGAGAGAGGGGGCGAGAGTTGATTGTAACATTATCAGCGATTATATCGGAAGCGATACAAAGTCAAGGCACCTATAGAAACAAAGTGACTAGCAGAATCATTGTAGACAGTTTTTGCAAATAAATCAAATGCTTGACATTGGCACAAGTGATGATTTAGAAAAAAGTAATCAAGGAGAGACGAAGAGTAATACAGAACTCAGCTTTCATGGAGCAAAGGGAACCAACGCATAATGCTACTGCAGTGACTATTTTTGAAGACTCTAGAAATGTTCCCCAGCAAGGAAATGTTTCAAATGTGACACAGTTGGGGGCTAACACTGACATAAGGGGTAAAGATTGTAATTGGGAAGGATTATGCAGTAAAGCGATAAACAAATTGTGGGAGGTACTATCCCTGAAAAAGTACATGGAAGTAAAAAGAGTGCCACAAGGACTCTTCTTTTAACTAATGCCCATCCACCAGGATACAAGTGGCATACTCTTACAGGAATGGGGGGGGGGGTGCATTATAAATGGGTCCATTGGGTTAATGGTTATTCTCATAAAGCACGCAGAAATAGCTCTGCAAACAATATAACATACATGGGTATTACCCAAACTAGGATTGACCTACGCAAATATATCAGCAAAATTAAGTTGGCCAAAATCTCTGCAGATATGGTAAATAGGAAAACTAAAGAGGTACAAGAAAAACCATGTACAACTTAAGTGACACACAAGATTCTGGAAGGATCCTGAATGAGAATATTGGCATGGTGCCAATTGACGCTGGTCTAAGTGGCAAAAAACCCAAATCCTCATATTACCCCACTTTTCCACCTGGTAATAAGTATTTGTAATGCTGGGGAGGGAGCGCAATGCTCCTTCTTGGGCCATATATGGCCCCGGGGACTACCATCTCCCCTGGGCCAGGCTGTGAACACTGAAGGTGGAGGGCCATGTGGCTCCCCTCCTGGAGCCATTAATGTCCCTGGGGACCACCACCCCCCAGGATGGGCCTCCTATGTCCCAGGAGGCCCACCCCATGATATAGCTGTTTCCTCTGACTTGGTGAGAGCAGTGACAGCTCCCTCCAAGTCAGAGCAATCACTTACTCTGCTCCCAGCTACTGGGAGCTGTCAAACTGCTCCCGCTTATTTGAAGCAGAGTTTTCATCTGTTTCCCTGCCCACTGTCATGCGGGCAGGGAAACCGACAAAAGGATTGCTCCCTGTTGGAAATGGGGGTCCCTAGTGGGCAATGGTTTTACCTTTGTCCCGGTAGGGACCCTTCTTCCTAGTCAGGGTAAGGGGGATTCACTTCTAAAATAACCCCTGCTCACCCCCTTGGTAGCTAGGCACCAGCAGGCAGACGTATCTCTGAGGCAGTGTTTAAAGCATTTGTGCACACAAACAGTAACACAGTGAAAATACTACAAATGGACACCACACCAGTTTAGAAAAATAGGTAATCTTTATCTAAACCAAACAAGACCAAAACTGCAAAAACCCACTATACAGTAATTAAAATGCACTTCTTAGATAGTAAAAACTGTTCTGTCCATAGCAAACTATAGATGCCATACTTTCAACACAAACTACCTTGGATGCTTAAAAATTATAAACAAAAACAGCTGCACGGAGGGTGATGCGTCGGTTCCTTACGCGTAGGGAAGCTCATGTGTCTGTTCCTTACTCCAGGGGAGGTGATGCGTCAGTTCCTTACTGCCAAGCAGGGGAGGTGATGCGTTGTTCTTTACTGAAGGGGAGGTGATGTGTTGGTGTGCTACTGTTCGAGGAGGTGATGCAATGGTTTCTTACTGCGGCCCCGGTGTCCTTATAGATTTGGTGCCCCAGTTCGATGCTTGAGGATCGGGGATGTGTCGATATTCGATGTGGCGGCGGCGGCAACAGCGCTGCATTGGTCTCTCCATCCACGGTCCCATGATGCATTGGTTCTTGCACCCGCACAGCAGGGCCTGCGTCGGAATCAATGCAGTGATCTTGGCCTTCATAGATTGGTGAACGCGATGCGTCATGTAGCTTTTTCTCCAGCCACAGGAAGGCGGTGCATTGGTTTCTTCAGCGGCACAATGGCGATTCCTGGAACTTATTCCCGCAAAGCAGCGATGCTTCAGAAGAGGTGCGGATGCGTCACGCTTCTCGTAGTTGCATCTCTTTTCCAGCTCCCAACAGCAGGAACAACCTCCAGAGGCCCAACTTAGCAACAGGCAACACTTGACAGGTCAGAACTCCCAGAAAGGAAGTTCAGGGGAGCTGGTGGTAAAGTCTTTGTGTCCCTGAGACTTCAGAACAGCCTCTACTTCAAGCCCTTTGATATTGTCCTCAAGCAGGAGACACAGCACACAACAAAGTCCTTGTCCTTTCCTTGGCAGAAACAGTCACTGCAGGCCAACCCCAGACAGTACACAACAAAGGGGCAGTAATTCTCCTTCAGTTTCTCCAGCTCTTCTCCTTGGCAAAGATTCCTCTTGAATTCCAGAAATTATCTAAAGTTCTGGGGCCTGGACCCCAATATTTATACAACATTTCTCTTTGTTATGTTGTGGAGAGAGGCTCTGTGCTCAGTCAAAACCAGTTCTTTCCTCTCTGGTCCAGTTTCCTGGCAAAAGCTGGAAACAACATTGTATAAGGCAGACTAGGCCCATTCAGGTACAAGGAAATCTCCTCCCCCTACTCTAAATGCAGCCCAGGTCTATTCAGCCCAGTCCTGACTGAACCAGGAAAGGCAGGACACACCTCAAACTCCCAGTGGCTGTCTACAGTGAATGCACATCCACAGCCACTGTCACTCCAAAACCAGACAGTCAACAGACAAAACAGCAGAGGCACACAGGATGGCTAAGCAAAAAAATACCTACTTTCTGAAAGTGGTATTTTCAAACGCAGAATGTAAAAATCATCCTTACTAAAATATGCATCTTTATATTTTGAGTTCAGACATACTAAACATTACCTTCCTATCTTTTCCCAATGGGAAGTTATATTCATAAGATGCTATAAATAAATTCCCATTCTATCCTCTGGGACAGAAAGCCTTTCCATAGTGAAGAACAAAATTCACTGTAGTTCACTATCAGGACAGTTACACACAACAAAGTTTACATGTCCTACCCCTCACATATACTGCACCCGGCCCACAGGGGTACCTTGGGCCTACCTTAGGGGAGACTCATATGTAAGAAATGGGAAGGATAGAGCCTGGCAAGTGGGTGCACTTTCGAGGTCAACATGGCAGTAGAGACTGCACGCAGACGCTGCAGTGGCAGGTCTGAGAACCTTTTGAATGGCTGCTTGTGTGGGTGGCACAATCAGTATTGCAGGTCTACTAGCAACATTTAACATACCTACCCTGGCCACACACAGGGCGCGGTACTAGGGACTTAGTAGTCAGTCAAATAGCCAATCATGGAAACACCAATCCATATTCACAATTTACAGAGGTAGCACTTGCACTTTGGCACTGATCAGCAGTGGCAAAGTGCCCTGAGCATCTAGACCAGCAAAAAAAAAATTCAGCCCACAGAAAAAAATAAAGACGGCAGAGGCAAAAATACAGGGGGAAACCATGCTAAGGATGCCAGGTCTTACACTCCCACACAGAGGGAGCTGCATGTTTAGCAGCTCCCTGTGTTTGAGAGCAAAGCCAGCTCCCACTGGAGGTGGGTAGCTGGCAGGGACTGCAGGGACATTCAGGCTTGCCCGCTGTCCACAACTGTGTAGATTGGGTGCCCTGGGTGGACTCTAGGGTACCCAACATAACAAGGCAGAGCCCCAGGGGAATGGGTCTCCATTATATTTTGGGACGGGCCCCGGGGACTAAAGGGGGGTAGCGAAGCCCCCGTTCTCCATTGTTTCATAAACACAAGGTTACTGGAAACATTACTTCATGGTCCTTTATGCAGCTGTAGAGCAGAATATGAACTAGCTATTTACCCAATGAGGTAGCACTTACTGATTAACCATATGAAAGTACTATGTAGGCTGACCTTTTTTTGTTTTTGTTAATGGGTGTGGCCGTTACAATATGGCCACTTACATTATAAACGTATTGTTTACAAAGATGTAGGCTTAATATCAACATGTGGATAGAGCTTGCATATTTGGCGTCGTGTTAGTTTAGTCTTGAAGAAGTCTTAGGCCCTGATTACAATGTCGGGCAGACTCAAGTCCGCTCAACACCATATCGGATTGGGAATCGATTAAACTCAGGTCGGCGGTTCTGACCGCATCATTTGGATGTGACCGCACACAGTGCGCTCGGAAACATCCATTTTCCCTTGGGATCTTGTGCGTAAGGCAGAAAACGCCCGCAGCGTAAGCTTCCATAGAAAAATTAATTTTTCTATTTTTCCGTGGCAATGCCACCACGGAAAGGCATGCGGAGACTCCCTGCGGGGCCCGTTGTGGGCCCCCTGAGACTCCAGGGTGTGGGGGTTGCACATGGGGGGGTATCTATAGTACCCCCCTGCATTTCAAAGTGCAACATGGCAGGCACCCCGCGATGCCTGTCATGTTGTGCTTTGAAATGCACAACATGCTTTTTTACCATTGCGGCGGGCGGCGCTTTCAGCACCGCCCGCCGCAATGGTAAAAATACAGGATGCGCCCGCCAGTGTGGCGGCGCATCCTAATGGCCAAGGCAGGACTGCCGCTCCGATGACGGGCGGTCCCATTTTGCACGGGGATGGTGGGCGGGAAAAGTCCACCCGCCATCCTAATGGACCCCTTAGTGTCTCCAAACCCTGTGTTACCTGGAAAATATGAGATAAATTCAGTAGTGAAACTATACATAAATCCCAAGATTTGACTATCGTATAGGAGAGGTCTTTGTGCTAAAAATTTTGTCATAGGTAATTTTAGACTGCCAAGTCACCAATCTCAGTTGGAGAGTTAATTTCATAAGCTGTCATGAAGGTGTCCTTCACCAAGGGCACATATAATGTTTCCTCAGTGGCACTCTAATAAAGAGTAGAGGAAGGCACCTATTCAAATCAATTATGTGCAATCCATTCTAAGAAACTTGAAAGGCAGGTTTGCAGTTTCATACATTTCAAGACCTGAACAAGTTTGACAATGACAGATAACCTTTTGGTCCTATAATTGACATTGGCAGATGGGCACCGTGAAAAATGTGTACAACGCTTCTTTACCCCTTCCTTATCCACTAGATCATGAGGTAAGAACATTGTAGCAAATTGGAGTTCAGAGGGCACCATACGTCTTAAGGTCAGTTCACCTGTGGGAGTGTAGAGTAGTATACTCTCCCTCACCAGTGAAACCACAGCTGCCAGAAAGAACATCCCCACAGGATGACGGCCATCCCCACCTGGATGAGAGACAGCTGCCTCAAACTCAACTCAGACAAGACCAAAGTTCTCATCCTGGGACCCACCCCCTCAACTTGGGATGACTCCTGGTGGCCCGCCATGCTATGAACACCCCCCCACACCCACTGACCACACATGAAACCTCTGCATCATACTGGACTCCTCGCTCGCAATGAACCGTCAGATCCCCACTGAATTCAGAAAGACAGTGACCCACACACTTATCAGCAACAGATACACTCTCTATGCCAGTGTCCCCCAGAAACTCCACAGGAAACACCAGACGTTCAAAACACCATAGCCAGGCTTGTCATCAACATACCCCGCCGCAGCCATATCCCCGAACACCTGCGAGAATGCCACTGGCTCCCAGTCAACAAAAGAGTCACTTCCAAGCTCCTCACACATGCCTACAATGCCCTCATCGATGTAGGACCAGCATATCTGAACCACTGCCTCTCATTCCACGTACCCACAAGCCACCTCCGCTCCGCCCAACTGACCCTGATCACCATCCCACAGATCCACAAGACCAAGACCAGAGGAAGATCCTTCTCCTACCTCACTGCCAAGCCCTAAAGCACCCTGCCTCTCCACCTCTCACCATCACTGACCCAATTAAGGAAGGCGCTCAAGACATGGCTCTTTGACTAAACCCCAGCGCCCATACGGATCAACAGTGCCCCACCTCTATTACCCCCTCAGTGCCTGAAACGGGTCACTGACAAATATCGATAGCAAAAATATTGATGACAAAAATATTGATGAAAAAATATAGAATGCAAAAATATCGACTCCCTATACTTAAAAAGGTAAGCACAAAATTATTGAATCAAAAATATTGAAATTAAAAATATAGATGTAAAATATTAGAGCTATCTTTAGCAAAATAAATTACATTTAATATGCATTTTAACTAAATAGAAAAAAGAAACCTAATTTAAAAAATATATAAACACACAAACAATAATTTATACACATACATATATTTACTTTAAAATAATTTATTAACTATCTTTATTTAATTTTTAAACTTTTAAATTATATACAAATAAAAAAATACATATATCAATAATAAAAAAAAATTCTATAATGAATTAAAACATTAAACTATTTAAATAAATGTAAACGTACATTTCGCAATACAATGAATACAACAGTAGGGAAAATGTTGGATAGCGGAATAATTAAATTTAGTATACCAAATCCAGTGAATACAACAGTAGGTAAAGCGTTGGATAGTGGAGGGGTAGAAAATACTATTCCCACTCCAGTGAGTGCAAAAGTAGGGTAAATGTTGGATAGCAGCAGAATTAAAAATACTATTCCAACTCCACTTAGTGAAACAGGAGGGACAATGTTGGATAGCGGAGGGGTAAAAATGACTAATCCCACTCCAGTGAGTGCAATAGTAGGGAAAGTGTTGCATAGCAAAGGGGCAAACATTACTATTCCCACTCCAAAGTGTGTAACAGTAGGGAAAGTGTTGAATAGCAGAGGGGTAAAAATTACTATTCCCACTCTAGTGATTGCAACAGTAGAGAAAGTGCTGGATAGCGAAGGGGTAAAAATTACTGTTCCCACTTCAGTGACTGCAACAGTAGGGAAAGTGTTGAATAGCAGAGGGGTAAAAATTACTATTCCCACTCTAGTGATTGCAACAGTAGAGAAAGTGCTGGATAGCGAAGGGGTACAAATTACTGTTCCCACTTCAGTGACTGCAACAGTAGGGAAAGTGTTGGATAGCGAAGGGGTACAAATTACTATTCCCACTCCATTAAGTTCAAAAGAAGGGAAAGTGCTGGATAACGGAGGGGTAAAAAATACTATTCCCACTCCAGTGAGTGCAACTGTAGGGAACGTTTTGGATAGCAGAGGGGTAAAAAATTACTATTCCCACTCCAGTGAGTGTAACAGTAGGGAAAGTGCTGGATAGCGGAGGGGTAAAAATTACTACTCCCACTCCAGTGAGTGCAACAGTAAGGAAAGTGTTGGATAGCAGAGAAACAAAAATTACTAATAACATTTAAACAATTGAAAAAAATTAAATGATCTTAAAAATAAAAAAACAATATTTTAAAAATATAAGATTAAATATATAAAGAGAACATATATTACAGTATTAACTACATATAACACAGAGGTGAAATATTATATAAAATAAATTAATAAATATATATAAATAATATTTATTTAAAAGGAGCACATATCAACAAACAAATTATTTAAAACATACATGTATTATTTTATTTCCTACCCTATAACACTACACCAATTATTTACATGTATTTCCATAACCAACATAATAATGAATGTGACAAAATGTTATTAATAAAAAAATAAGAAACATTCATTGAGCACACATTCTTTAACACATAATATGCACAACACACATCTGAAAATAATTACACAGTTACCATAATTAATGACTAATTATTTAATTTAAATTAATAAAACTAGTTAATAATTCATCAATAAAAAATTAAATTACTTCCCACCCTTCCCACCATTTACACCTATAGACACCATAACACACACCTAAAATTAAGCACACAATTACCATCATTAATTACTACTTAATTAAAATGAATTAACAACTAGTTAAGTCATCAATTAAAAATAAATTACTTCCCACCCTTCCCACCATTTTCACCTATAAACACTACAACACACACCTAAAATGAATTACACAATTGCCATAATTAATTGCCAATCAATTAATAAAAAGTAAATAATTAAATGATTAAATAATTATTAATTATTTAATTTACACATTTAATACTAAAACAACAATGATTCAATAAATGTAATATAATTAAATCACTTTGCACCCTATTCCCCTACAAAACCACAACCCGCTACAGAACTAAAAACAAAAAATTTCAAATAAAAAGAAATAACTACTAAAAATAATCAAGAAATTTGATATAACTAAATTACTTACCACCCTATTCCCCTAAAACTCACAACCCGCTACAGAACTAACAAGCATCTGCAATGCAATAGGTTTCGTATTTACGCGAGTTTGCGCTATTGACATTGCAAATAATGCCTTTCATTTTTGTTTTTGTTTTAAAACCTAAATAAAAGGCATTGCCATTTACAATGCCAATAGCTTAAACTTTGGCAATAAACGATGTTCTGAATACTAAAGGGTATGGCCCCGGGGCCCCTTCTACTACCAAGATCCCCCAGCATTCCAATGTGGCATTATGTGACAATATCTCTTCTGCCAAAAAAGGGTTGACCACCATGTTATAGCGGACTCAACTGCCTACCTCAGGGCCGGGTATAAAGCCAACCCTATACAGATCCGTGGGAATTATTCCTCCAAGACCTGGTAATGAATTAATTAGCTTTATAAGGTTGGTTCTATTTAAAATAACTTGGGGCAAAAAATGGAGATGAACAGAATGACTTTTCTATGCGTTAGAAGTACACACAAGTGAAACCTTACCCAAGACAAGCTACATACACATACTATTCAATCGGTCTCGTGTCAGAGTTAACACACGCAAGGAATCTATTTTATTGGGCAAACAAGAGAATACCTTCTAGGACACACGAGTTGTTTATAACATTGCAGGTCTGGATTAAAATTAAAATTAAAAGTCAACATACAGTTGACTTAGTGGTTTGGTTAAAAGGTCAGTGCTGGGCGACCTGCATTTCCGCTCCCATTCCCTACCAAAACTTTACATATTATATTGCACATTGCGTTAAACCCCAGCTGACAGAAGCATATGGACACGTCTACGGTACTGTTAGGGCACGGCATTCAGTGCGTAAGTGACACTGAGCAAGGCCAATGACAGGTAGGCCATTGACTTAAAGGACGCGAAAGCAACTGACACTTTCTATATGAGGAAAAAATCGGGCCTTCCTCAAACTGACATTCTTTCTGACCTATCAAAAAGTCACATCAACGCTAAAGCCGCAAAACAGGCCATTGCGAGTGAGGGGGCCGGCCTGACGACAGTGAGTTGCTCCACTAAAGAGCAAAGAAAGCCCTGGAAGACCAGGCTTTGGTTGCAGGACGCCAGCTGCCTTACCTGAAGAACAGGGTGCGGTACATCTGGTGCGCTTCATAGTAGTCCCCCTTCTCCACGCTAGCACGGAGTTTGCCCTCCACGCGTTGTACGCCTCCCCGGTTCCTAGCGCTGTTCTTTGAGCCCTCCTGCTCCCCATTATCGCGGACATTATTGGCCCGACTGTAGGCTAGCGTTGCGGGGCCGCCGTCTTGCCGGCTTCCGTAGCGTTTCCCGATTGGCTACGGTGGCTCGTGAGGATGGGGCGGGCCTGTCACTTCCGAGAGCAGAGTTCCTTTTCCGTCGCGTTCGCTAGATTCGTCCAAGTAGGTTAACGTGGCGGCCATACCTGAATGGTGCCTTCTGGCCTTAAATAACGCGAATTGTTAGGCTGCCTCTTTTGAAAAGTACTTTCAGAGACCATTATGCCGTGACCTTCCTATTAACAAAACCTCTTGGTAGGGCTGTTATGTTTTCATCATAACCATGACCAACACATTTCAACATTATTACTACACTATCCGAACGCTTCTTGGTAAGATGGTGTAATAAATTAGGTTATTGATTGAGGGGGGCTGACACCCTACTCATATAAGTTATTTCATTAGATGCCTATGGGCCTCTGTTTATTTATCTATTCTATCACAGTATGTAAATATGATCCTAACAAGTGTATCTATAAGTGGGAGGGAGGGAGGGAGGAGGCACGGACAGTGGGCGGGCGGGAGAGAGACGGCTAAAAAAACAAGTCAGGTCCCGGGCCGCGCTGTGATTGGCTGACGTCACGGGGGTGTCCCGGGCCGGCAGCCAATCACAGCGCGGCCCTGGAATGACGTCACGGGGTGTCCCGGGCCGGCAGCCAATGGCAGCGCGGCCCGGGACAAAGGGGCGGGGCTTAAAAAAAGCACCAGAAACGCCCCCGAATCGCGTTTTCGAGAGAAAACGCGATTGACAGCCTCTGCCTCCCAATGGCTAGCCTCCATTTATGGAGCTAGCCAATTGGAAACAGAGGCTGTCCTAACCTCACTATTAAAAACAACAGATTTCGATCTGGGAGGGGCTTCGCCCCTCGCCAGGTTACGAAACCTAAAAATATAAGTAAGGGTTTGGCCTGCCAGGGTTCAAGCCTATGGCTTGCGGATTTCAGAAGCGAATACCTGACGTTATTATTTCACCAGTTGGCAGAGATGGGGTGCGAGATAAAGGGCAGGGTCTGGAATAAGGCAGGAACAAGTTACAGTACTGGAATACACTACAGGAAAATTGAAAACAGGTGGGGACAGAACCTGAGAAAACGTAGTTTCACAAAGCTACCCCATTTATCTCACCCGACATACATGCTGTTCTTTCTTACCACCTCACTTGTGACCCTGAACCTGAGATGCTCCTCATTCATTTCAATACATAGCGAGGAACTCCGCAATTACTTCAGTTTATTGCTATTTTGTAGAACTGTGACGAATTATTTATTATAACATAGAACCTCCTCCCCTAGGCCTGCTGGTTCATCTCTTCATTCTTTGGAGAATACCCCTCTAAAGCTAAGGAATCCGCCAAGTTAGCCCTGAATGTCGTCCTTCTTTTGTATCGGCACCCCCACATTACGGGGTTGAAGTAGCCGTTGGCAGCCATCACATTGCTAGCAAACCTGCTAATCAGCCCATCCCGCCCTATTCCAGCTATTCCATCTCTGATTGGCAGGCCTGCTACTAATCTCGCTCCTTATTGGCCGAAAGCCTACTAGGCAGCTGCCAGCATTCAGGCTTTCAAAGCAGCCCGAGAAGAACAAGCGGCCTTTTGGGATAAAGGAACCCCACATACTAGCGGAAGATGGAAGGGGGTCGGATAACGCCTGTGCATTAAGCGAAGCCCAAAGGGTAAAGGGCGGGTGCGCAGGGCGGCACTGACCGGTAGACTCTGGCTGTGCTCGGGTGGTGTTCCCTCACTGCTCCCGCTCAGTCCAGCCTCGCTCAGTGGTCACAGAGGCGCTCTGGCCTGCCTCTCGTTGCTCCAGCGGGCGCTCTACCCTGGGCGCGCCCCTCTCCGCACTCGCTGGTGGTGCGGGTGTAGCAGATGACGCTCTCTCCTGTCCTCTCTCTGGTTCGTCGCCGCTCTGAAGCTTGCCCGCTCTTGTTGGCAAAGGTACTACTGACTGGTCTGCCCTTGCGCTCAAAGGTGGACACAGCATCCAAATATCGTACTTATAAAATGTACCAGGGAGACTTATAAACAAAATTTGGACATTTTTGACACGGCTTTAGAATTGTTTCTTTATTCTATGTTAGGACCTAGGCTCAAACTTTTTTGTTTTAAACAATTAATCACAATTATTATAAATCATCAATTAAAAGAAAAAAAAAACAATACAAATGCGACGGGGTTTACCGACGTCGACTACCTGTATCAGCAGATTCCGAACAAGGCAGAATAGCAGAAAGCATAGGCTTTCGGAGAGTTGCTACATGTGCAAAAGCAGCGATACAAAATAGCATAAAATTGCAGCTGAATAGCGCAAAATGCAAACATCCCACACCAGAAGCAATTCAATTGTGAGTACTGTTCACATCAAATTCTATTAATATAGGCAGATGATATAAATACCAAAGCTAAAAGAAAGCAGGCAGCAATGTTAAACCAAGATTGTACAATGCAATCCATAATAATGTTGCTCAAACACTAATTAAAACAAGTCAGGTCCCGGGCCGCGCTGTGATTGGCTGACGTCACGGGGGTGTCCCGGGCCGGCAGCCAATCACAGCGCGGCCCGGGAATGACGTCACGGGGGTGTCCCGGGCCGGCAGCCAATCGCAGCGCGGCCCGGGACAAAGGGGCGGGGCTTAAAAAAAGCACCAGAAACGCCCCCGAATCGCGTTTTCGTGAGAAAGCGCGATTGACAGCCTCTGCCTCCAAATGGCTAGCCTCCATTTATGGAGCTAGCCAATTGGAAACAGAGGCTGTCCTAACCTCACTATTAAAAACAACAGATTTCGATCTGGGAGGGGCTTCGCCCCTCGCCAGGTTACGAAACCTAAAAAGGCAAAATTACAATAAAAATAAGTAATAACTACATAATGTTAACACATATAATAAACAAACAAACAATTCTTATACCAAAAAATACATCGCACACATATAAAATATATACTAAAATACATAAAATTATTTAAAAATCGATATTTTTATCAACTATATTTTTGAAAATGATATTAAACACATCGATATTTTTTAAATAGATATTACTTACCTAAAATCGATATTCTTGACCTCGAGAATTGGTCTGTCGATATTGCTGACCCACAATTCGATATTTTTTACTCGATAATCTGTCTCTGCACCGCCTGAGACCTTCACACGTAAGAATCCGCATTTTACAAACCCTGATTGATTAACTATACTTCTAACTGTTTATTGCAATGAAATAGATGATGGAGCCATGTTTTGACAATGGGAGCACGGTTGTTCCCCCACACATAAGCCACTTGTCTCTTGACTAGCAATGGTGCAATCAACAAGAATTGTCATGCAGTTTGAGGTATAGCTCTAGTGCAACCAAGGAATGCCAATCTTGGGGGTGGTGGAGAGGCTAACCTACTATGTCAAGAGGATTTGACAGATCTTACATCAGTAACCATGGAAGGGAGGGCAATGCAATTCTGAGGGTCCGATTCTGATCTCGTAAGGAAAGCATCCCGACCGATTCGGATCTGGAATGCTTTCGTACTATTCAGTGTGCTGGAGTCCGACTGAGCGAGTACGATGCATCTGCGTGCTTACGGACTCGGTTCGCTCGGACTCCCATTGAACTCTATGGGAGCCTGTATACTTGATGCGTACAGAGGCTCCCATAGCAAAAACGGGTACCCCTTGCCAAGTGTGTGCCTTCCCTGGTGATTTATTTATTTATTTATTTTGAAAGTTTTATAGAGCGCGAACAATATCCTTACGGATATCAGAGCGCTTTACAAACAGAGTGTGAATATGCATACAAATGAATAATAATTAAACAAAAACATTTGGGAAAAGGTGTAAATGGTTACAAAATAAAGAAAACAATGTAAGGTGGCAAGGATGCAAGGCAGTGAATATACATACAAAAAACAATATAAATAGTGTCAGGAGGAAAAGTATTGAGTTACCATATTACAATAGTCAAAGTTCAGGTAAATTTGGCTAAGAGGAGAGCTTTTACTTCTTTTTTGAAGGATGCCGTGGATGAGATAAGTCTGAGTTCTGGAGGGATGGTATTCCATATCCTGGGCGCCATTCCTGAGAAGGAGCGTTTATACGTTTTTTTCTTGTGGAATCTCCTAGGTTTCAAGAGAAGATTGACTGCGCTTCTTGTCGCTCATGATCCACCAAAAATTGTCAGTTTCTGCGCGAGATAACTGGGGGAATTGTGGTGTAAAGCTTTGTGGGTCATACAGGTGATTTTCAGATGTATTCTGGCTTCGTAGGGCAGCCAGTTTAAAGCTTTTAGATCGGGAGTGATGTGTGACCTTTTTTTAGAGCCTGTGATAAGTCTGGCTGCAGCATTAATAGAGGCTTTTAATGGTACGATTGTTGATAGAGGGAGACCACAGAGGGCAGCACTTCCATATTCCACTCGTGGGATGACCAGGGCTTGGACTGCAGTTTTGAAGTCCTTGGGAGGGAGGAAAGGTTTCAATTTACGCAATGTGTTGATGTGGAAATTAGCTCCCTTCGTTGCATTGCTGATGTGAAGATGCATGTTGAGATTGCCGTCGAGGGTTATGCCTAAAGATTTCGCAGAGTCCACAATAGTAGGTTGAACGTTGAGAGCAGTGAGATGGTTAAGCCAGGCCTGAGTGATGGGGATTTTGGTGGGAGGAGCTATTAGGAGGAATTCTGTTTTTAGCGCGTTAAGTTTGAGGTGATTCTCTGCTAGCCAGGTCTGTGTGTTTCTAAGCGTTGTGTTGAGTATTTTGATGTCATCGAGGGTGTGTATTTTGAGGTAGAGTTGGGTGTCATCAGTGTACATGTGGAATTGAACATTAGATGCTTGGAGTAGTGTGGTAAGTGGTTTCATGACTAGATTGAACAGAGTAGGGGAGAGGGAGGATCCTTGGGGGACACCAAGGCCTCGATTCCGATCCGGTAAAATATTCCGCCGTACAATTCGCATCCGTATCCGATTCCGTACGAATGTGAACTTTACGTCCGACCTGCGAATTCCGATCTGTTCCCGTCGATTTCCGTACGAATATCACCGAACCGTCCGAATCACAGTCGATGGTCCGTACGAACATTCATTGGGAATCCTACCGTACGATTCGTAACCAGCCCGTACAAACACACAAGTACGATCCTGTACGAGAAGCCTGACAGCGAATCGTACAGAACAAAGTTATCGCACTTGAATAATGATTCGTATGGCAATATGCGGCTCGCATCTAGCAGCGTCAACACATACCACACGCGTACCCCTCGCTCACGCACAAGTACGACATGCACACCCCCCAACAAGCCTACGCGAACACCTCCACCCACCAACGGCCCGTACCAGTCAATCGCACGCACAAGTACGACACGCACACCCCCCCAACAAGCCTATGCAAACACCCCCACCCGCCAACGGCCCGTACCAGTCAATCGCACGCACAAGTACAACACACACCCCCCCCCTACGCGAACACCCCCACCCGCCAACGGCCCGTACCAGTCAATCACACGCCCAAATACGACACGCACACCCCCCCAACAAGCCTACGCGAACACCGCCACCCACCAACGGCTCGTACCAGTCAATCGCACGTACAAGTACGACATGCACACCCCCCCCAACAAGCCTACGCAAACACCCCACCCGCCAACGGCCCGTACCAGTCAATCGCACGCACAAGTACGACACGCACACCCCCTACGCGAACACCCCCACCCGCCAACGGCCCGTACCAGTCAATTGCACGCACAAGTACGACACGCACACCCCCCTACGCGAACACCCCCACCCGCCAACGGCCCATACCAGTCAATCGCACGCACAAGTACGACACGCACACATAACGCCAACACCCAAACCAGCACAAGGACTTTGCAAACAAGTGGCACAACAACACTGAACATATCTCCTGTGTACACACCATACAGAATCAATGTCCTGGTCACAGCCAAACAGAGGTCAACACTAACACCCACCCCATATAACACACACACAACCAATTCAAAATAAGCCACACCCACTATTTGACCAATAAAAGGGTCCACACATACAACCCATCATCCTTTGCAACATACCCATTCCTGCAAAGAAACAGAGAGCACACCAACTATTGCAGCCAAATACCTTCACACATACACCCTATCACATCTACACCCACACCACCCCTTCACAATCACAACCACACACCCTCATCCATACACACCATCACCCCCTCAATCACATACACCCCACACCATGACCACACCCAAGAATCCAAAGTTCACTAACCCGGAGATGGAGATACTTACAGATGAAGTCATCAGAGTCGAGCCACAGCTGTTTGGCGCATTGGTCAGACAGACCAGCGTGGCAGAAAAAACACGCCTGTGGGAGAGGATCGTAGACCGGGTCAATGCTGTTGCACCCATCCGGTGCACCAAGGGGGAATGCCAGGCCAGGTGGTATGATCTGCGGAGGATGGTCAAGAAGAAAATGGACCAGGACTACGCCTCTGCACACCACACTGGAGGTGGTGGTCCCCGCAGACCTCCTGTATACCAGCCCTGGGAGGAGAAAGTCATGGCCCTGCTGCCACCGGTGGGAGTACATGGAATAGAAGGAGACGTTGAGTCTGGTGAGTGTACAAAAAATACATGTTACATGGGTGGACTTACAACAGTGCCCAGCAGCATGGGGTGGGTGGCCATGAGTCCTAGCAGGACACAACTAAAAGTGGTTTGTTGCAAGTGGGACCCACAAAGGGTGGAAGGTGGAGGGTAGGAGGCTGCTCTCATCCCATATGCCCCAGGGCCTCACCCAGGCACCATGCCCAATGTACAGGGATAGGGAAATATCACACAAGAAAGTAGACCACAGCTCGTAAACAATATCATGTTGTGGACACACCTTCCAGAGATACAATATTTTGTGACACAGTAAGGCAGTGTAGCAAGTGAGCAAGCACAAACAACCTGCCTCCAACCCTGTCTCCCCCTCCCACTGTCGCCCTCTCCCTCTGTCGCCCTCCCTCCCACTGTCGCCCTCTCCCTCTGTCACCCTCTCCCTCTGTCACCCTCTCCCTCTGTCACCCTCTCCCTCTGTCGCCCTCTCCCTCTGTCGCCCTCCCTCCCACTGTCACACTCTCCCACTGTCGCCCTCTCCCTCTGTTGCCCTCCCTCCCACTGTCACCTTACCGCATCTCCCTGGGCACACACACAGTTGCACCCAAGCACTGCACAGGCCTTACAAACACCATAGAGCAGAATGTTTAGGGATGTCTCCTAATTACCAGCAGTCATCCACTAAGTGCCTGCAACACACACACCATTTCCAGGCAACACTGTACTGTGTCAGGACACACATATCGGAAACCTCTGTAGTACACAATGGCCACAGGTGTAGGCAGCACAAGTCCCTCCTGTGATCACTGCAAACACAAACACCAGGACAAGGTCATACACCCTGTGCATCAACACAAAACCACAATTATGCCAGCATGCTACATCAGGGGGCAGCCAAATCATGAACGATGGACGCTTGCAAATCACACACAAACTACTACCATGGCCTATCCTACACCCGCCTTACAGAAACTCATCCCCTGAGGACAGGCTTTGGAGTGCAACACTGTCCCAATTGTCATGTACCACAACAAAACACTCACTCATATGAAAACTCATACTACTCATACCTGCACATTGCAGATGCTCAAGTCCATTGTGCCGCTCAAACAATGCACGTGCCCCATCTCATGAACGTTGTGGATGCACTGAAGTACCAACATGGACATGGGTATTGACAAGGTAATGCGTCTTACAGAAGTGCCAAGTTCAAAAGCCAAGATCTATAAGTGTGTGTACAGGTCCAGGGGTGTTGGCATTGTTTGGCCATCACGGTACAGCAAAAGACATCCAAAGTAGTAGATGTCATGCAAATTAATGATGCTCTGTCTCTTACATCAACATGCTGTATCTAAACTCTGTGCATGCTTGACGCAGACATAAGGATTTACACCGTATCCTGGATGTTGCGTGAACATGAACAATGCTTTACATGTGTTGTGCTGCCAATACAAGACACAGCAATGGCTGTGTCAGTCATTGTCAAGAGAATGGAAGAATGAAAATACCCCAGAGTACATGTCAATTTACTACCACTACATACACAACAGAACAATGTCAACAATGTAAAGCTTGTGGAACTGTGATGCTCATAATGGATAACTAAACAAGATGTCACTTGATAGTGCCTTAACAGTGTCTGTCTCTCCCACACACAGGGGAACGTGTGGCGCCCCCCCCCCAACCAGGGGGGAGAAGGATCCCAGTCCCAGGCTCAGCAGGACCCAGACCCCACCGACAGCGACGCCACTCAACGCACTGTGGATGACCCCAACCAACCTGGCTCCTCTGGATCCCAAACGCCTGCAGCAACTGTACCAGCTACATCTCAGCCTACCACCGGACCCATTCCCACCACATCCCAGCAGACAGGTCACAGCCCTGCCCATGATCCACAAGAGAGCCAGTCTGAAAATGAGGGACACCCTTTGTCGGGCGCCCCTGAGGTTACTGACGACCTCCACCCTGGCAGCACTCGGGGGGCCGTCGATTGGATGTGCCCACAAGCGCAGGCCGTGTTCGTTTGGGTCAGGGTGGTGGGAGTGGCGGAAGGCGGAGGCGAGATTCTGGCCAGTCAGCTGCAGCACCGGTATGCCTGAACTCGCTAACATCCTGGAGGTATACCGGCGGGACACCAGGGAGATAGGCCAGCTTGCGGAGGCCCTCAACCAGGTGAAAGAACAGCAGGCAGAGCAAATAGCCAGGCAAGACCTACATTATGGACGGGTGGAGGCAAGTCTGGCTCAGCTCTTGACGGTGCATCGGGAAATGAGCCAATCGCTACGTCAGATAGCTGCCAACATGCAGCACCCTCCCTGTGTCACAAGGCCAGCAACATCACGGCAAAGTGTGACACCAGCCACAGGGAGGGAGGAGGAGGAAGAGGAGGAACTCTCTGACGTAGCATCCCATGCATCGTCCAGGCCTGCACCTGAGGGTCCCCCAAGGAAGGTGGGTCGTCCACGGCCAAGACGTTGATGGGCAGTGGGCCATGCACATCTCCCAGGACACTGGACCTGGCATATTGCCCCTGGGTGTAACAGCATCCCCTATGAGACTCTCCCACATGGACATGCTAGTCACAGTCTTCCCAATGATACCAAGCACTGTGGCCTGGACTCTGTTGACTGAAACTGTAAGGCATCTCATCTCCGGCAGTGAACTTTGGATTCCACCCCTTTCTGTACAGCACCTATTCACGTTTCCTGCACAAGATCTCCCAATAAATATACTAATCCTCATACGCATGTGATGAGTTATCTTTGAACCACAGCATAAATTGATATGTGTGTGCAAATGTATGAAATGCAAGGGTATCCAACAAACAGCAGCCAACGACACACTTGGATCAGAATCTGAGTGTGGACACACATTGGCCAGAAAATCCTAACAACTAGATACATGGATGGAAAGACACACCTGTGTGGGATAGTAAATGCTGGAGGGGGGTTTGGAGCCCAAAACTGCTTTCACAGGCCGGCCCAGGAGAGTCACTTTGAGGTGTACAGATCAGTGTGACAAAAGTAGTCGTCCACGTAGGGAGTACCTACAACTGTGTCCTCAGGTATGTGAACTATCTTCTGCATGATGCAGTACTGTGGATGTGATGAATGGCGCACAGGACAAGGGTGGCAGAACAGACTGTGGGCAATGGGCTGTAGCACTCTACACAAGCACACCTGAATAGGTGACCTACCCCTATGTAGCTACAAGTACTATACTACTGTAATGGGAGCAACGCATACAGAACAACTACCCACATCTGACAAATACCTACACCAGAACGGGGAAATCACACCACATCCAAGAGACGTGGTCATGGTTTGTGTCCCCTGTGGCTACTTGACTGACAGTGACAGCTATGTTTTTGCTGCTGTGGCGTTGACAAGGTAACACTGTACAATATTGTGCCTATGGAAGGTGTGTGTGTGCTGTACACGACACATGACCTGGTGGTACATAGACCCAATGTCATGTGAATCTGCCATAGTCGTGCCAGTATGTGTTGCACACACAGGCATAGCAGCTGCAATGGCTGAGATAGAAGCATTGTGATAGCAGGAGGGTGAATGTCTGGTGTTGTCTGTGTGTAGGGTGGCAGAAGCATGGTCTATAAATGGATGGAAGGGGGGTCATCCTGTAGGTCTTTGTGTCCCTGGATAATGTGCGCTGCATGGTGGCTGTATATGCAGCAGCAGCAATGAGTGAAGACATGCCGGCAGGAGGGGTGTGACAACTTGCAAAACAAGCACATACCACAAGGGCATTTGCAAGCCACAAAGTGACATGTGTATGTGAAGGCAGGAGTGTCTGCCTCACTCAGAGTCACTGCAAATAAAATGGCACAGTAATCACCAAAGATCACAGTCACTGGATCAGGGCCCTTACGGACAAGTGGGGCACAAGACACACAGCGTCAGCAGGTGTAGACTACAGCTAGTGTGTTCAAAGCTAAACAGCAACTACAAAGCCATCTACCTCACACACAACATAGTATTCTAGCCTTCCCCCACACCATGTGTGTGGTCACTTTACAGGTAAACACATAACAAGCATAAGCTAACTTCATGCTAAATAGTATACATGCACATTAGAAGGACATGTGCGTTGACATCAAGGCGGCACAATAATCTGTAGAAGTCAGACATCATGCACAACATGATTATTTACATTGTGAGCCCATAGAGCATTATCAAACATACATGAGCATTGGCAAGAACTCCAAATAACACTATTAATGATGTCACCTGTAATGCAGCAGTACTATTGGCTACAAGCCTGTCAAGGACTGGCCGTACCTTTCTTCATCAGAGTGGTGTGATGCTCAAAGGGTTCCACCTCCAAATAGCCCCTTGGTCCGAGTACAAACGACAGGCACAAAAGGGTGATCAGGCGAGGGAAGGAGAGGATGGGAACTGCTGGGAGGGAGACCTGAAACAGAGGTAAATAACCATTAGGAGTACATTCTCATGTCACTGACACTTCAAAAACATCATTAGCTACACTGTACCAGTCACACCTGTGAAGTTAACTGACTGTAGACAATGTTAGATGAGTAATCATGGTATCACATGAGATCCGATGCTATGACACAGACACATAAAACCTAGGACAGTCTGTCATCCATTTGAGTCATGTGTAACGCTCTCAAGTGAGCTACCATGCAATGAGATCTATGTTGTTACAAATCATTCACTGGCTCAGATGAGGTTGACCTTACAAACAAATGGAAACATATGGCAATGCTACTTACGCTAACTGTAATGTCTGCATGCGATTATGGGTACCCATAAGGGCCATGTACCCCAACTTGACTTCACCCACAACAGCTGTAAGTATCACATATGATGACGAAGCTAATGATCTACATGCAATGAAGGCACTCAGTAGCCAGTCTTGTGATCTGTCAAGTTTGCATTACTATGCTAAACATGATATGCAGGTTTAAAAGATATAAAGTGCAAGTGATGTTGATCCAAGCCACATAATGAGACCCTAGCATTGCCCAGTAATGCTGCACGGGACTAGAGATTCATGGGAATGACCGCACTCCACTGGTGCTACACAAAAAATCACATATGCATCACCCAAACATTGTCATTTCTCATGCTAAACATTCATGGCATCATGTGAATCAAAACAGAACTGCTACTCACTGTGAAGGCTGGTGTAGCTGTATTTTCGAGCTGCACTGCGGTAACGACATGACAGTGACATGATATACTGCAACAAGGGGCAATGCATCCATGTAAACAGAATGACAGGACAGTTATCTCAACATGTGGAACATAGACTGTCCCACACCTACACCACATGGTTTGATGGTAATCAAACGGAACTGGACCACAAGCTGGAGGAGAGGATCCAGTCACATTCTAATGCACACAGTGAGGCTGCAATCCCCCACAGAGTCCGTGGTTGTGACCTCTGACACAATGTAAAGCCATGGTATATGCAATGTTGCAGTGTCAATGTCTACACACATAGATGGATTCACCAGAGTCTCTAACTACAACAGATGACAGTCAGATGGGGTGACTATCCTGTCATGGGAGTGGGCATACATGTAATAAGTAATATTTTGTAGTTGCCTGTATGCATGGTCTCACTACATGCACATGAACATGTACCACATGTTTCTAAACATACCAACGCTAAACAGCCTCATATGAGTCCTTACCCAAATTGACTTCTCCACATGTCCATGCATGCTCCGTTGATTTGGCTGACGTTGCAATCATGATGAGCAATAGCAGATGACCACGATGACCCCAACGGACAACAGGCAGGGCGAGCTGTGGATGAGAGTGGCACACAAGGGGTCAAGTTCTGTTTCATGTCATTTTGACAATGTCCTGTTTATTATCCAGATGTTGTAGTACACCTGTACATTCAAAATGCACACATAGCACGTATGTGTGTTGCATTACATCTGCACCTGTGTGACACTGCACAACAAACATCCAAGTGAGCTTGCATACAGTCTGTTGCATACACAGCATGCTACCCATGCAACTCTATAGTAGATGTTTCAGATTATAGCTGCTATGACTCACCATCATGAAAAGAAGTTGCGGATGAGGTGACTCCGGATATCAACTTCACCCTCCTCGTCGCTGGCATCCTGGGCAAGGCCTTCATCCTCAACGGGCAGATGTTCCAGCTCATCAGGATCAAGGTAGAGTGGCACGGCCTTCTCCACTGCCATGTTGTGTAGCATGCAGCACACGGTGAAGATGTCACACACCTTGCGTGGGCTGTATTGGAGGGCTCCGCCTGTCTTGTCCAGGCACCTGAACCGGCTCTTCAGGACTCCAAAAGTTCGCTCGATCACCCGCCTGGTCTTCCCATGAGCATTGTTGTACCGCTGGTCTGCAGCTGTCCTGGGGTTGCGGAGTGGAGTCATTAACCATGGCATGTTTGGATATCCAGCATCTCCTGTAAATTGACATCATGGAAATGAGTGTGTAATATGATGCAGATCATGAAGTTGTGACATACTGACATACATAGCTGACAGGGTATACTCACCAACAAGACATGCCCGGTGGTTGTGCAGCTGCAGCATCATCTGTGGTACCCTGCCACGCCTCATGATGAAAGCATCATGGCACGATCCTGGAAAACGTGCACAAACATGTGAGATAATCATGTTGGCAAGACACACCACCAGGGCATTTATCGAGTGGTAGTGATTCCTGTTGCGATACGCTTGCTCCTGAGCCTGTGGTGGCACCAGAGTAACATGTGTACCATCAATTGCACTAATTACATGTGGCATGCTGCCCAGGGCATAGAATTCCCCCTTGACATCTGTCAACTCTTCTGGAGTAGGGAATGTAATGAATTCATCCAGGTGCAGCAACATAGCTGCCAATACATCACCCAATACCCGGCTAAACATTGTCTGAGACATCCCTCCCAAATCAGCTATGGTGAATTGGAACGTACCTGTGGCAAAGAAATGGAGGGCTGCCATCACCTTTACCTTGGGTGTCAGCGCAGTTGGATACCTGTGGCGTGGTTGTAGGTGAGCCTCCAGCCTGTCCGTCAGGTCCTTGATCATCTGTCTGTTGAATCGATATCGACGGACGCAATTCCGCTCCCTCATGGCTTCCAAGTCAGACAACGGCCTTTCCAGAGGGGGTGCCCTGCAATACACAATTTATCAAATATGTCTTCAACTGTCTGACTATGACAATAACAATGTACATGGCACAAGCAACACTGCTTCAAATTATCTTGACAATTTTGAGTGTGGCGTGGGATACACACTGATGTAACATGTGCCAGCTCCCAGCCACTCCTCCATGAAAAGTAAAAGACCTGTGGTCTGTGGAATGGATATGACATGCATACAAATGATCTGATGGAAAGGTCTTAGTGAGCATTGACAGTGTATCATGTCAGTGACACACGTCATGTGAATTTCAGTAGGAGCTTGTCTGCACATCCAGACAGCTGACAGCAATACACACACACACACCACATGTGCCATCATTTGCACAGTTCTGCCTTAGTCATGTTGCGGTGTTTACTTTCCCTAACTATTACATGACCATCATCATACAGCATTAATCTTAGATTTGTGACAAATGGTCTGTGATGCCATCACACATATGAGTGGGTAATTAACACACGGGGCATGGTTTGTGTACATTAGAAACCAGGTCATCACGCCAAGGACACAACATAGATGCTCCTACAGCAGATGTACTGAACTGTATGGACTAGTTACTTACGTTTTGTAACAAGATATCAGTAAGGAACAGTAGTTAGTCACATAATCCCGACTTTGAATACATGACAAGCTTTTGACAAATTTGCCTCCCTGGATGCCATCGATCTGCCCAGTGAGTCGGGGCTATCCAGGCCACACCGGAAAAAAAGACAGTGTGGCTGATTGGCATCCTACAAGGGCGTGGCCAAGTATTGCCCGTACCTACAACGCACACTCTGCCAGCAGTTACACAACCATGTCCCACAGAGAGTGTGGGTAGCAGACAAAGAGGCATGTGATGTAGGAAGAGCCCACTCCCAGACTCAGGGAGGATGATGACATGTTTCCGTAGTGCTCATACCTCTTGGATACCCTCTACAGCGGAGCTAACGGGAATGTGGTCTGTGATTTGGGGGCCTGGATGCCCATGCTCTCTGGGGTGGGGTGGGAGGACAGGGAACATGGTCAGTCCGGGGAGGGGTGTGGGCGTCTGACAACGCGCCTATCTACAGCCAAACATGCAGCGTGCCTGTACATGCTGGCCAATATAGATACAGTATATTCCTGAAGATAGGCCTGCAGAGGCACAGCGGAGCGTGAGTGGAGTTGAAGGACCTCAGTTAGGAGGTTGGTCCTCACAGCGGCAACGGGGAGATGAAGGGGCAAGGCTCCGGCCGCCCACGTAAAGACTACACTGTACGTTGCCCACTCAGCCAAAAACACGTTTGGAGTAGAGACATCCCCAGTGTCAGGCTAGGTGTCCAGACCACTCGCATCCCCCAGTCCACCTGTCCTGTCGTCTTGGGACTGACACTCACGTGCCAGTGGGTCTTCATGACCCTACCAATACCCATTAACACCCATTGTAATGAGCTGTGGCAGGCTCATTGAAGTTCTACTCCCCATGCAGCATTAATAGCGGTGTTCAGCCGCACAGTTTCCACGCTGGAGCCGTACAGTGTGTGGTATTGGGGACAGCACCACCCGAGAACGGCACCAAGGCTGACACCTGGGGGACTGTTGTCAGTGAGGTTGTGAGTTGAACCAGCGAGGACCAGGATGACCATTCCCATCCTGTCTGTCCCAGCGGTTCCGGGACGTATGCGCCGCCTGCGTCAGGGACAAAGCGAGTGATGGCGTCAGGGGCAATTCACCAGACGCGCTCGTGCCCCCAGATGGGTCCGCTGGGCCAGAAGCCGACACATAGGCCGTTGTTGGGGTGAGGGACATCATGGACATGAGGAAGTGCACTGACTCCTCCTAATTCACATGCAGAGCAGGGCCCGGAGGTCGTGGTGCAGGCTACTACGGCTGCTAATCTGACAGAGCCGCGTGGGCGGTGTCACCCGAATAACATGCAGCATTGCACGTGCATTGTGGGGATTTGAAAGTGCGATGACATATCTTTGACTTATTTGGGATACCTGACGACTCAGCCCTGGAGGACTGATGTGTAATTCAGGGGCTCTGATGTCTCAACACCCACGCCCAGGCACTCGTCCTACGTCCAGACCATGAGCTATAGTGGTGCAGGGCCAACTGCTGGAGTCTGAGTGGCTTGTGGGTCCAATCACACCTGGATTCATATGTGTGTTCCCGGCAGTCGGAGCAGCTCTTGTTGTTGTGCTTGATGTGAAAACAGAGGAGACAGCAACGGTGAGGGTCAGTCACCAACATGAGTCGTTGGCATTCCTCACAGGCTTTGAAACGGACATCCATATTGGCACCGTCCGGAGTCAGACAACCCAAGTGAAATGGTCAGAAGTGAACGTACTATGATTTTGGTAGAAAAATGAGTAAGCTTACACTCATACGGGACCAGCGCTTGTGATGTGAAAAAAGAGTTCCTGAGGTGTGCACGCAGAGGTGACGTCTGAGTACTCAGACAACGTCATCACGGCACACACAACGCCAACAACACATGCTGAGCCGCAGGCCATGCCTACCGACACACAAGTGTAGTGCTCAGCGGTAATTGCCATATCCAGGATGACACTTGGGGATATTCAAAGGTGAGTAATTTGATACTGACCTGTAAATTTCATATGCTAACAGCATGCACAATGTCGCACATGGCATACACATGACGTGGTCACACAGGGTCATGCTGTGCGCCTATTACACCTCTGTGACAGTGGGCATGTTGCTGTCATCATGTGGCAGTTCCCTGTACTGAATGGTGTGCCATTCCAGTGTTGATGTGCATCACAATATGTTGCAGACTTTACTCCTGTGTGAAGTGTTGAATGCATGTGATGCACATGTGCAATATGGTTGATGACATGTCTCGCCAGCTCTTCACACATCAACTGAGTCACAAGGTCACAGTCCCTGTGCTTCTTCTATGTCTACCACACCTGGGGCATGATGATGTATGGATGCCATGCTGATGTATGCATCCACATCCTCGACATGAGTGTAGACTACATCCCTGCTATGTGATTTCCTGGAGTCACTCTCCCAATGGTGACATGGGGTAGGACAGGGACGCAGTCTACACAATCGTTCACTTGAGCATGTCTGACGCACTCTACCCCAATGGTACGTGGGTGTGTAGGGCTCGTTTCCCTATTGCATTTCAGCCATATGCGAGCCAAGCGTACCCCAATGGTACGTGCGTGTGTACATCTCATTTCCCTATTGCATTTCATCCATACGCGAGCCAAGCATACCCCAATGGTACGTGCGTGTGTACGCCTCGTTTCCCTATTGCATTTCAGCCATACGCGAGCCAGGCGTACCCCAATGGTACGTGCGTGTGTACGCCTCGTTTCCCTATTGCATTTCAGCCATACGCGAGCCAAGCGTACCCCAATGGTATGTGCGTGTGTACACCTCGTTTCCCTATTGCATTTCATCCATACGCGAGCCAAGCGTACCCCAATGGTACGTGCGTGTGTAGGACTCGTTTCCCTATTGCATTTCAGCCATACGCGAGCTAAGCGTACCCCAATGGTACGTGCGTACGCCTCGTTTCACTATTGCATTTCAGCCATACGCGAGCCAAGCGTTCCCCAATGGTACGTGCGTGTGTACGCCTCATTTCCTATTGCATTTCATCCATAAGCGAGCCAAGCGTACCCCAATGGTACGTGCGTGTGTACGCCTCGTTTCCCTATTGCATTTCAGCCATATGCGAGCCAAGCGTACCCCAATGGTACGTGCGTGTGTACGCCTCGTTTCCCTATTGCATTTCAGCCATACGCGAGCCAATCGTTCCCCAATGGTACGTGCGTGTGTACGCCTCCTTTCCCTATTGCATTTCATCCATACGTGAGCCAAGCGTACCCCAATGGTACGTGCGTGTGTACGCCTCGTTTCCCTATTGCATTTCACCCATACGCGAGCCAAGCGTACCCCAATGGTACGTGCGTGTGTACGCCTCGTTTCCCTATTGCATTTCAGCCATACGCGAGACAAGCGTACCCCAATGGTACGTGCGTGTGTACGCCTCGTTTCCCTATTGCATTTCATCCATACGCGAGCCAAGCGTACCCCAATGGTACGTGCGTGTGTACGCCTCGTTACACCATTGAATGGGTTGCATACGCAACGGCAATGTCACCATACTTGTGTGGGTATTTGAATAAATACATAGGCAACATCTAGGGGAACAGTGTACTGATCAAAATGCAACCAGGTTGTCATGGATACAGAGTTTGTTGAGCCTCCTACAGGTGTTCTAGAAAATTCAGTTGGGCAAAAGTATACAATGTTGCAAATGTTGTTGTTCAGCTCAGGCTCAGTTTTCAAACCATGCATATGTGCGTCATGGCCTTATGTGTGATGTGATTGGATGGAACATAGGATGCTAGGATGGCCTATCACACACTACTCCTTGGACTCACAGACCCTCTGCAGCACAGATATAAGGCAGCATGTGGCTGTGGGAGGGCACTTGCCTGCACAACATTGGTGTGGTAACCACAGCTGCTGTCTCTGAATCCTCTGGACCCTGATTTGCTGAGCATGGAGAGGGCACCTGCATTCACTAATGCTGAGAACAAGGCCCTGCTGGATGCCCTCCTGCCAAACTACAGCAAGCTGTATGGGAGACCAAGGGATCAGGTGAGTGATGTGTACAATACCTTGGAGTGTGCAACGGTTGTGTGTGTGACATTTCAGCCACTGTGTAGGTATAGTGTATAGATGTAATGTTGTTAGGAGTGAGTGCCTGGGTGTACAGTGTTGTTTCTAGAGGGTTGTTGGACCCGGCCTCGTGGCGTGGTTCATCTCTGTCCCTCCACACCCTGTGAGCGTAAGCCTGTACCCCGAGTCCCCTGCGCAGCCTCCCCGTTAGGGTAGCCTGCACCCCGAGCCTGGTCGTCCTACTCCAGTTAAGCCTAGATCCCCCTAGAACCTCGACCAGGCCTGCCTTTCCCGCTCCACGTCCGGCTCCGAGCCCCTAAACCTTGCATGCCCCACAAGGCCCGGACGCCATCTTCCCTTCCCGACATCCCTGTCTCCCTGGGCCTCGCGTGACCCCGGCCCCGCCGAAACCCAGACTCCAAAGGCGCGCCAGTCCCGGATGGGGGGTAAAGGGCTCCCCGAGTGAGATAAGCCGGGGAGTTTCGATGGCACCTCCGGCCTCCCCTGAGAGTCTGGTATCTGTCACACCTTTGGCCCTCCCCTGTGGGCCAGTTTCGATCACCCCTCTGGCCTCCCCGAGGGCTGGCTCCAGACCCGCTGGGCGTCTGGGAATTCCCGGACCCATCTTTCCAAGGGATCAAAGAGCCAAACGCCGGACCTCGCCAACGACCAGCCCCCCGGGCAGGAGACCTCTGCCTGCGAGGGTCCGGAGATCAAAGAGCAAAAGGACTATAACTGGGCCCGCCCGACAACTAGCGGGCAGTTGTATCTTGGACCTGAAGCCTGCTGATCTGATCGCAGCTGACCCTAAGAAGACTCATCCTGAACCTCTGAGCCCTGCTGACGCTGTCGCGGCTCAAGCTGAACTTGTAACCATCGGAGCCCCGCTGACGCTGTCGCGGCTCAGGCTGAACTTGTAACCATCTGAGCCCTGCTGACGCTGTCGCGGCTCAAGCTGAACGTGTAACCATCGGAGCCCTGCTGACGCTGTCGCGGCTCAAGCTGAACTTGTAACCATTGGAGCCCTGCTGACGCTGTCACGGCTCGAGCTGAACTCGTATCCATCAGAGCCCTGCTGACGCTGTCGCGGCTCGACCTCTAAGACCACCCGAGCCCTGCTGACGCTGTCGCGGCTCAAGCTTGAACCTGCAACCCTCCAAGCCCTGCTGACGCTGTCGCGGCTCCTCACGAACTTCTCCGGATCGAGCCCTGCTGACCTCGTCGCGGCACGAGGAGTACTCTGGTCCGGCTGGACCATCGAGACCACCATCACGACCAAGCCGACATGACGGAGGTGAGGCAGCCAGTACGACCATCATCCCGTATCCCCCAGCTCGAGGATTGAGAGCTGAGCGTAGGGTACGCCTCGTACTGACCCAGAGACTAAAAGACTGTCCCGCTTCCCCCTTCCTGAATCCTCCAGGACTTTATGGTCCCTCGACCACCGTGTATATAAGAGTGCTTCCTTCGTCTATTACTTATATAAAGAACTTGTTATTAGAATCTAACGGTGTGGTGTCTGTTCATAGTGTGGTGTGAGCTCCGTGTGTACGATCCTAGACCCGAAGTCCTCCCCGGTGAGGACCTCACAATCAAGACTCGGCAAGTTCTGGGGAAGAGGTGGGTCTTGGGGGTGTCGGGGTGAGCACAACCTGGCCCTCTGAGATCACCCCTTCTAACATTGGTGGCAGCGTCGCGATAAGAACCTACGTCTAGGGATCGTACAGCACTGACACACTACCCGAACGAAGAGCAACCATGAGCATCACCAACGACGAAACCACCTTCCAGATGGAACTTCTGGGAGATTATACACACCGGCAGCTGAAGCAGTTTTGCATAAATCGCCAAATCCCGACAACGGGACTAAACACCAAAGAGGACTTTCAACAAGCTCTAACAGCCTGGATGGAGACCGGAGCCCAACCTCCAGCACCGACAGAAGCCGATGGAGGGGGAGCCCCCCGGATCGAAACCCACGCCCCAGAGCAAGAAAGAGCAGAGTCCCCGACGCGGACTCACAGCACAGAGAGAGGTCTATCTCGAGAAGAGATGACCGACCGAGAACGCAACCGAAGCCACGAGCTAGAACTAGCCCGGTTGAAGATGGAGGTAGAACTCAAGCTGGCCGAGAAAAAGCTAGCCATCGAGCAGCTGCGGCTGCAAGGAGAACTGGAGGAGAAGAAACTCCAGCGAGAACATGACGGAAAGAAGCTCCAGCTGGAGCACGAGCGCAGCGTATTGGAAATAGAACTAAAGGCCCGGAACGAAGACAACCGAACAGCAGCAACCCGAGAGTCCGTCCCCCCGGTGGAACCCAAGGTCCACATCCCCAAGGATGTGGTCAAAGAATATTACAAAAACGATGACATCCAGCAATGGTTCAAGGCCTACGAGGTCGCCATGACCTCCCACCGAGTTCCGCAGAAAGATTGGGGAGCCGGGCTGTGGGGTCAATTCCTGAGTGAGGGGAGAGACACCCTACTCGACCTACCGTCTGCCGAACAGACCTCCTACAGCCACATGAAAGAGGCCCTCCTCACAAGGTACGGGCTCACCCCAGAAATGTACCGCCAACGCTTCCGAGAATGCAAGAAGATCCCCGGCACCACATGGGTAGAATATGTCAATTTCTACAGCCGGGCCCTGGAAGGGTGGATCAAGGGCTGCAAAGTATCCACCTTTGAGGGACTCATCGACCTCATTGCGTATGAACATTTGTCCCTGAATTGATTTGTGGAACTCCGACAGCACCTCCTGGACAGCAAGTTGGCTGACCCACGGAAACTGGCCGTCGAGGCCGATCGCTGGGTGAGCACCAGAGTACCCCGGGGGCCCGGGGGAGACTCTGGCCGAAATGAACAGGGATCTTCCCACCAGAGGGGAGGGGGAAGTCAGAATAGACAGAGGGGATCCCAGGTAGGGTCCCCGCGCAGCCCCCCCAGAAACCAGCCTGGCACCTCGCCTCTCACAGCGCGCGCAGGGTTCCCCCCAGCTAAGCCAGGGCCCCGGGTCAGCCAAGCCTGCTACCATTGCCAGCAACCAGGGCACTATGCCAATGACCCCCGCTGCCCTTTGTTCAAGAAGCCTACCGCTGCAGGGCCCCCAGTGCGCCACATCACCTCAGTAGCCCTAGAAGAGGAGGGGGAGGAAGAGTTTGAGGGAGTGGACCCCGCAGCGATGATGTTAGTCTCCCTGGGTGATAGGGAGATGGTCCCAGGAACCCCCCTACCCGACAACACAGAGAAATACCGACAGCAGGTGACTGTCAATGGCCACCACATAGGGGCGCTCCGAGACACTGGGGCCAGTATCACTGCCGTCAAACGGCACCTCGTCACCGAAGCCCAGATTGTTCCCCACATCTCCTGCAGGGTGATCGCAGCCGATAACTCTGTCCGCACCTGCCGGATAGCTCAAGTCCCGTTCGAATGGGGGGGCGTCTCCGGAGACTAGTTACGAGTGGCGGTCCGATCAGACATGCCCGTGGACTGCCTGCTCGGCAACGATCTAGAGAGCTCCCCATGGCAGCGGGTTGAGAAAAGGACCCACTTGGAGATGGTGGGCCTGCCCGAGTTGGCCTGTGTGAGAGCCCGAAGGACCACCCCCGAAGGGGTGACCGTAGAGGTGGCACCGGCTACCCCCGAGGACCCCGAGGTCCCTGAATCCCCTGAGACCCCTGAGCTATTCCCCGGGGAGAGCTTCCCCCCCGACGCAGGGCCCCTCAGCCCCGACGTCGAACCGACCCCGAGCTTGGACGATCTTCCTGAGCTGGCCCAGTGGCGCCAGGAAGGAGGACCGTCCCGAGAAGAATTCTGCCTAGAACAGCCCTCCTGTCCATCCTTGGTTGGGCCGCGGCAGCAGGCCGCCGCCCAGGCCGCCGGTGACCAGTCCGGCTCCCACTTTGTCTTTTGGGAAAACGGCCTCTTGTATAGCGAACAAAAGTCCGCCGAGCTAGGGTCAGCCCGAGTGCTGGTGGTACCCCTACGCTTCCGCGGCTTTCTCCTGAACTTGGCCCACGATGTGCCCCTGGCGGGACACTTGGGTCAAGACAAAACATATCACCGCCTAGTCACCCACTTTTACTGGCCGGGCATGCGCTCCGATGTGGAGGCCCACTGTAAGTCCTGCCCCACGTGTCAGTCCAGCGGAAAGAGCGGGGGGAAGCGCAAGGCCCCCCTCCAACCCTTCCCCGTGGTCAGTACCCCCTTTGAAAGGGTGGGAATCGACATCGTGGGCCCCCTCGACCCCCGGACCTCCTTGGGGCACCGCTTTATCCTTGTCTTGGTGGACCATGCCACCCGATATCCCGAAGCCATTCCCCTCCGAACGGTGACCGCCCCCGTAGTGGGGCGGGCCCTTGTGGGCATCTTCTCCCGGGTGGGATTCCCCCGAGAAGTCGTCAGCGACCGAGGGACCAACTTCATCTCCAAATACATGAAGTCCCTGTGGCAACAATGTGGGGTGACGTACAAATTTACCACCCCATATCACCCCCAGGGTAACGGTCTGGTGGAGCGATTCAACCGGACCCTCAAGGGAATGATCATGGGTCTCGAAGAGCCCCTGAGGCGTAAGTGGGACGTCCTCCTTCCCTGTCTCCTCTTCGCATACCGCGAAGTCCCCCAGAAGTCCCTGGGGTTCAGCCCCTTCAAGCTCCTCTACGGGCACCCTGTCAGGGGACCCCTCACCCTGGTCAAGGAAGGGTGGGAGACGGCGGCCCCAGAGCCCCCTCCCGATGTGTTTCGATACATTCTGGCCCTCCGGAACCAGACGAGGAAGTTCAGAGAACTGGCCGAGGCCAACCTCGAGGCCAGTCAAGAAGAAATGAAACGGTGGTATGACCAGAATGCCACTCTGGTCGAGTTTCAACCCGGACAGCAGGTCTGGGTGATGGCCCCCGTGGAGCCCTGTGCCCTGCAAGACAAGTGGACAGGGCCCTTCAAGGTGGTAGAGCGCAAGAGTCAGGTGACCTACCTCATCGATGTAGAGTCCCCCAGGAACCCCTTGCGGGTCCTTCATGTGAACCGCCTCAAGCCCCACTTCGCCCGGTCCCAGTTGAGCTTGCTCCTCGCCACGGACGACGGGGAAGAGGAAGAAACGGAGCCTCTCCCCGATCTCCTGTGTACCAGAGAGAAAGACGGCTCCGTAGAGGGAGTGAGTCTCTCCTCCTCCCTCTCTCCCGATCAGCGCGAGGACTGTCGCCAGTTGTTGGGACAGTTCTCGGACCTCTTCTCCCTCACCCCCGGCGTCACCAACTGGTGCGTCCACGACGTGGACACCGGGGACAGCCCACCGGTACGGCACAGAGCCTAAAGCGTCCCTGACCGAGTCGGGGCCTGTATCAAGGCCGAGGTATCAAAGATAATAGCTCTCGGGGTGGTCGAGGCCTCTGACAGCCCATGGGCTAGCCCTGTGGTCCTGGTTCCGAAGGCAGCCGCCCCCGGTGCTGTTCCCGAGCTGAGGTTTTGCGTTGACTACCGCGGGCTCAACGCAGTCACCAGAACCGATGCGCATCCCATCCCCCGAGCAGACAAGCTTATCGATCGCCTCGGGGCTGCTCGCTTCCTTAGCACGTTCGACCTGACCAGTGGATACTGGCAGGTCGCCCTCACCGAGGGAGCCAAGGAAAGATCCGCGTTTTCCACCCCGGATGGTCACTACCATTTCCGGGTGATGCCCTTCGGGATGAAGAACGCCCCCGCCACCTTCCAGAGACTGGTGAACCAGGTACTGGCGGGGTTGGAGGAGTTCAGCGCTGCGTATCTGGACGATATAGCAGTGTACAGTTCCCACTGGCCCGAGCACCTCCAGCACCTCTGGGCGGTGCTGACGGCCCTGAGAAGGGCCGGTCTCACCATTAAGGCGAGCAAGTGCCAGATCGGACAAGGGTCCGTAGTCTACCTCGGGCACCAGGTCGGAAGCGGCCTCGTAGCCCCCCTCCAGCCCAAGATCGATGCCATCGTGGCCTGGGAGGCCCCCATGACCCAGACGGAAGTGCGGGCGTTTCTAGGGCTCATGGGGTACTACCGACGGTTCATCAAGGGGTACGGCAGCATCGTAGCCCCCCTCACGGAGTTATCCTCCAAAAACCAGCCGAAGAAAGTCAGCTGGACCTCTGCCTGCCAAGAGGCGTTCGAAACTTTAAAAGACGTCATGTGCACTGCCCCCATCCTACAGGCCCCCGACTACTCACGAGGGTTTGTAGTCCAGACGGACGCATCCGAGCATGGCATCGGAGCAGTCCTGTCCCAGGTGAACGAGAGCGGCCTAGACCAACCAGTGGCATTCATTAGCCGAAGGCTACTCCCTCGAGAACAAAGGTGGAGCACCATCGAGCGGGAGGCCTTCACAGTGGTTTGGGCCCTGAAGAAGCTGAGGCCCTACCTGTTCGGTACTCACTTCCGGGTCCAGACCGACCACCGACCTCTCCGGTGGCTAATGCAGATGAGAGGGGAGAATCCCAAATTGCTGCGCTGGTCCATCTCCCTCCAAGGGATGGACTTCACTGTTGAGCACCGGCCTGGCTCTGACCACGCCAACGCAGACGGCCTGTCCCGATTCTTCCGCCTCAGCGAAGAGAACCCCCAAGAGGATGGGTAGTTCTCCCCGCCTTCAGCTGGGGGGGACGCGTGTTGGACCCGGCCTCGTGGCGTGGTTCATCTCTGTCCCTCCACACCCTGTGAGCGTAAGCCTGTACCCCGAGTCCCCTGCGCAGCCTCCCCGTTAGGGTAGCCTGCACCCCGAGCCTGGTCGTCCTACTCCATTTAAGCCTAGATCCCCCTAGAACCTCGACCAGGCCTGCCTTTCCAGCTCCACGTCCGGCTCCGAGCCCCTAAACCTTGCATGCCCCACAAGGCCCGGACGCCATCTTCCCTTCCCGACATCCCTGTCTCCCTGGGCCTCGCGTGACCCCGGCCCCCGCGAAACCCAGACTCCAAAGGCGCGCCAGTCCCGGATGGGGGGTAAAGGGCTCCCCGAGTGAGATAAGCCGGGGAGTTTCGATGGCACCTCCGGCCTCCCCTGAGAGTCTGGTATCTGTCACACCTTTGGCCCTCCCCTGTGGGCCAGTTTCGATCAACCCTCTGACCTCCCCGAGGGCTGGCTCCAGACCCGCTGGGCGTCTGGGAATTCCCGGACCCATCTTTCCAAGGGATCAAAGAGCCAACCGCCGGACCTCGCCAACGACCAGCCCCCCGGGCAGGAGACCTCTGCCTGCGAGGGTCCGGAGATCAAAGAGCAAAAGGACTATAACTGGGCCCGCCCGACAACTAGCGGGCAGTTGTATCTTGGACCTGAAGCCTGCTGATCTGATCGCAGCTGACCCTAAGAAGACTCATCCTGAACCTCTGAGCCCTGCTGACGCTGTCGCGGCTCAAGCTGAACTTGTAACCATCGGAGCCCCGCTGACGCTGTCGCGGCTCAGGCTAAACTTGTAACCATCGGAGCCCTGCTGACGCTGTCGCGGCTCAAGCTGAACGTGTAACCATCGGAGCCCTGCTGACGCTGTCGCGGCTCAAGCTGAACTTGTAACCATTGCAGCCCTGCTGACGCTGTCGCGGCTCGAGCTGAACTCGTATCCATCAGAGCCCTGCTGACGCTGTCGCGGCTCGACCTCTAAGACCACCCGAGCCCTGCTGACGCTGTCGCGGCTCAAGCTTGAACCTGCAACCCTCCGAGCCCTGCTGACGCTGTCGCGGCTCCTCACGAACTTCTCCGGATCGAGCCCTGCTGACCTCGTCGCGGCTCGAGGAGTACTCTGGTCCGGCTGGACCATCGAGACCACCATCACGACCAAGTCGACACGACGGAGGTGAGGCAGCCAGTACGACCATCATCCCGTATCCCCCAGCTCGAGGATTGAGAGCTGAGCGTAGGGTACGCCTCGTACTGACCCAGAGACTAAAAGACTGTCCCGCTTCCCCCTTCCTGAATCCTCCAGGACTTTATGGTCCCTCGACCACCGTGTATATAAGAGTGCTTCCTTCGTCTATTACTTATATAAAGAACTTGTTATTAGAATCCAACGGTGTGGTGTCTGTTCATAGTGTGGTGTGAGCTCCGTGTGTACGATCCTAGACCCGAAGTCCTCCCCGGTGAGGACCTCACAATCAAGACTCGGCAAGTTCTGGGGAAGAGGTGGGTCTTGGGGGTGTCGGGGTGAGCACAACCTGGCCCTCTGAGATCGCCCCTTCTAACATTGGTGGCAGCGTCGCGATAAGAACCTACGTCTAGGGATCGTACAGCACTGACACACTACCCGAACGAAGAGCAACCATGAGCATCACCAACGACGAAACCACCTTCCAGATGGAACTTCTGGGAGATTATACACACCGGCAGCTGAAGCAGTTTTGCATAAATCGCCAAATCCCGACAACGGGACTAAACACCAAAGAGGACTTTCAACAAGCTCTAACAGCCTGGATGGAGACCGGAGCCCAACCTCCAGCACCGACAGAAGTCGATGGAGGGGGAGCCCCCCGGATCGAAACCCACGCCCCAGAGCAAGAAAGAGCAGAGTCCCCGACGCGGACTCACAGCACAGAGAGAGGTCTATCTCGAGAAGAGATGACCGACCGAGAACGCAACCGTAGCCACGACCTAGAACTAGCCCGGTTGAAGATGGAGGTAGAACTCAAGCTGGCCGAGAAAAAGCTAGCCATCGAGCAGCTGCGGCTGCAAGGAGAACTGGAGGAGAAGAAACTCCAGCGAGAACATGACGGAAAGAAGCTCCAGCTGGAGCACGAGCGCAGCGTATTGGAAATAGAACTAAAGGCCCGGAACGAAGACAACCGAACAGCAGCAACCCGAGAGTCCGTCCCCCCGGTGGAACCCAAGGTCCACATCCCCAAGGATGTGGTCAAAGAATATTACAAAAACGATGACATCCAGCAATGGTTCAAGGCCTACGAGGTCGCCATGACCTCCCACCGAGTTCCGCAGAAAGATTGGGGAGCCGGGCTGTGGGGTCAATTCCTGAGTGAGGGGAGAGACACCCTACTCGACCTACCGTCTGCCGAACAGACCTCCTACAGCCACATGAAAGAGGCCCTCCTCACAAGGTACGGGCTCACCCCAGAAATGTACCGCCAACGCTTCCGAGAATGCAAGAAGATCCCCGGCACCACATGGGTAGAATATGTCAATTTCTACAGCCGGGCCCTGGAAAGGTGGATCAAGGGCAGCAAAGTATCCACCTTTGAGGGACTCATCGACCTCATTGCGTATGAACATTTGTCCCTGAATTGATTTGTGGAACTCCGACAGCACCTCCTGGACAGCAAGTTGGCTGACCCACGGAAACTGGCCGTCGAGACCGATCGCTGGGTGAGCACCAGAGTACCCCGGGGGCCCGGGGGAGACTCTGGCCGAAATGAACAGGGATCTTCCCACCAGAGGGGAGGGGGAAGTCAGAATAGACAGAGGGGATCCCAGGTAGGGTCCCCGCGCAGCCCCCCCAGAAACCAGCCTGGCACCTCGCCTCCCACAGCGCGCGCAGGGTTCCCCCCAGCTAAGCCAGGGCCCCGGGTCAGCCAAGCCTGCTACCATTGCCAGCAACCAGGGCACTATGCCAATGACCCCCGCTGCCCTTTGTTCAAGAAGCCTGCTGCTGCAGGGCCCCCAGTGCGCCACATCACCTCAGTAGCCCTAGAAGAGGAGGGGGAGGAAGAGTTCGAGGGAGTGGACCCCGCAGCGATGATGTTAGTCTCCCTGGGTGATAGGGAGATGGTCCCAGGAGCCCCCCTACCCGACAACACAGAGAAATACCGACAGCAGGTGACTGTCAATGGCCACCACATAGGGGCGCTCCGAGACACTGGGGCCAGTATCACCGCCGTCAAACGGCACCTCGTCACCGAAGCCCAGATTGTTCCCCACATCTCCTGCAGGGTGATCGCAGCCGATAACTCCGTCCGCACCTGCCGGATAGCTCAAGTCCCGTTCGAATGGGGGGGCATCTCCGGAGACTAGTTACGAGTGGCGGTCCGATCAGACATGCCCGTGGACTGCCTGCTCGGCAACGATCTAGAGAGCTCCCCATGGCAGCGGGTTGAGAAAAGGACCCACTTGGAGATGGTGGGCCTGCCCGAGTGGGCCTGTGTGAGCGCCCGAAGGACCACCCCCGAAGGGGCGACCGTAGAGGTGGCACCGGCTACCCCCGAGGACCCCGAGGTCCCTGAATCCCCTGAGACCCCTGAGCTTTTCCCCGGGGAGAGCTTCCCCCCTGACGCAGGGCCCCTCGGCCCCGACGTCGAACCGACCCCGAGCTTGGACGATCTTCCTGAGCTGGCCCAGTGGCGCCAGGAAGGAGGACCGTCCCGAGAAGAATTCTGCCTAGAACAGCCCTCCTGTCCATCCTTGGTTGGGCCGCGGTAGCAGGCCGCCGCCCAGGCCGCCGGTGACCAGTCCGGCTCCCACTTTGTCTATTGTGAAAACGGCCTCTTGTATAGCGAACAAAAGTCCGCCGAGCTAGGGTCAGCCCGAGTGCTGGTGGTACCCCTACGCTTCCGCGGCTTTCTCCTGAACTTGGCCCACGATGTGCCCCTGGCGGGACACTTGGGTCAAGACAAAACATATCACCGCCTAGTCACCCACTTTTACTGGCCGGGCATGCGCTCCGATGTGGAGGCCCACTGTAAGTCCTGCCCCACGTGTCAGTCCAGCGGAAAGAGCGGGGGGAAGCGCAAGGCCCCCTCCAACCCTTCCCCGTGGTCAGTACCCCCTTTGAAAGGGTGGGAATCGACATCGTGGGCCCCCTCGACCCCCGGACCTCCTTGGGGCACCGCTTTATCCTTGTCTTGGTGGACCATGCCACCCGATATCCCGAAGCCATTCCCCTCCGAACGGTGACCGCCCCCGTAGTGGGGCGGGCCCTTATGGCCATCTTCTCCCGGGTGGGATTCCCCCGAGAAGTCGTCAGCGACCGAGGGACCAACTTCATCTCCAAATACATGAAGTCCCTGTGGCAACAATGTGGGGTGACGTACAAATTTACCACCCCATATCACCCCCAGGGTAACGGTCTGGTGGAGCGATTCAACCGGACCCTCAAGGGAATGATCATGGGTCTCGAAGAGCCCCTGAGGCGTAAGTGGGACGTCCTCCTTCCCAGTCTCCTCTTCGCATACCGCGAAGTCCCCCAGAAGTCCCTGGGGTTCAGCCCCTTCAAGCTCCTCTACGGGCACCCTGTCAGGGGACCCCTCACCCTGGTCAAGGAAGGGTGGGAGACGGCGGCCCCAGAGCCCCCTCCCGATGTGTTTCGATACATTCTGGCCTACCGGAACCAGACGAGGAAGTTCAGAGAACTGGCCGAGGCCAACCTCGAGGCCAGTCAAGAAGAAATGAAACGGTGGTATGACAAGAATGCCACTCTGGTCGAGTTTCAACCCGGACAGCAGGTCTGGGTGATGGCCCCCGTGGAGCCCTGTGCCCTGCAAGACAAGTGGACAGGGCCCTTCAAGGTGGTAGAGCGCAAGAGTCAGGTGACCTACCTCATCGATGTAGAGTCCCCCAGGAACCCCTTGCGGGTCCTTCATGTGAACCGCCTCAAGCCCCACTTCACCCGGTCAGAGTTGAGCTTGCTCCTCGCCACGGACGACGGGGAAGAGGAAGAAACGGAGCCTCTCCCCGATCTCCTGTGTACCAGAGAGAAAGACGGCTCCGTAGAGGGAGTGAGTCTCTCCTCCTCCCTCTCTCCCGAGCAGCGCGAGGACTGTCGCCAGTTGTTGGGACAGTTCTCGGACCTCTTCTCCCTCACCCCCGGCGTCACCAACTGGTGCGTCCACGACGTGGACACCGGGGACAGCCCACCGGTACGGCACAGAGCCTAAAGCGTCCCTGACCGAGTCGGGGCCTGTATCAAGGCCGAGGTATCAAAGATGCTAGCTCTCGGGGTGGTCGAGGCCTCTGACAGCCCATGGGCTAGCCCTCTGGTCCTGGTTCCGAAGGCAGCCGCCCCCGGTGCTGTTCCCAAGCTGAGGTATTTCGTTGACTACCGCGGGCTCAATGCAGTCACCAGAACCGATGCGCATCCCATCCCCCGAGCAGACGAGCTTATCGATCGCCTCGGGGCTGCTCGCTTCCTTAGCACGTTCGACCTGACCAGTGGATACTGGCAGGTCGCCCTCACCGAGGGAGCCAAGGAAAGATCCGCGTTTTCCACCCCGGATGGTCACTACCATTTCCGGGTGATGCCCTTCGGGATGAAGAACGCCCCCGCCACATTCCAGAGACTGGTGAACCAGGTACTGGCGGGGTTGGAGGAGTTCAGCGCTGCGTATCTGGACGATATAGCAGTGTACAGTTCCCACTGGCCCGAGCACCTCCAGCACCTCTGGGCGGTGCTGACGGCCCTGAGAAGGGCCGGTCTCACCATTAAGGCGAGCAAGTGCCAGATCGGACAAGGGTCCGTAGTCTACCTCGGGCACCAGGTCGGAAGCGGCCTCGTAGCCCCCCTCCAGCCCAAGATCGATGCCATCGTGGCCTGGGAGGCCCCCATGACCCAGACGGAATTGCGGGCGTTTCTAGGGCTCATGGGGTACTACCGACGGATCATCAAGGGGTACGGCAGCATCGTAGCCCCCCTCACGGAGTTAACCTCCAAAAACCAGCCGAAGAAAGTCAGCTGGACCTCTGCCTGCCAAGAGGCGTTCGAAACTTTAAAAGACGTCATGTGCACTGCCCCCATCCTACAGGCCCCCGACTACTCACGAGAGTTTGTAGTCCAGACGGACGCATCCGAGCATGGCATCGGAGCAGTCCTGTCCCAGGTGAACGAGAGCGGCCTAGACCAACCAGTGGCATTCATTAGCCGAAGGCTACTCCCTCGAGAACAAAGGTGGAGCACCATCGAGCGGGAGGCCTTCGCAGTGGTTTGGGCCCTGAAGAAGCTGAGGCCCTACCTGTTCGGTACTCACTTCCGGGTCCAGACCGACCACCGACCTCTCCGGTGGCTAATGCAGATGAGAGGGGAGAATCCCAAATTGCTGCGCTGGTCCATCTCCCTCCAGGGGATGGACTTCACTGTTGAGCACCGGCCTGGCTCTGACCACGCCAACGCAGACGGCCTGTCCCGATTCTTCCGCCTCAGCGAAGAGAACCCCCAAGAGGATGGGTAGTTCTCCCCGCCTTCAGCTGGGGGGGACGCGTGTTGGACCCGGCCTCGTGGCGTGGTTCATCTCTGTCCCTCCACACCCTGTGAGCGTAAGCCTGTACCCCGAGTCCCCTGCGCAGCCTCCCCGTTAGGGTAGCCTGCACCCCGAGCCTGGTCGTCCTACTCCAGTTAAGCCTAGATCCCCCTAGAACCTCGACCAGGCCTGCCTTTCCCGCTCCACGTCCGGCTCCGAGCCCCTAAACCTTGCATGCCCCACAAGGCCCGGACGCCATCTTCCCTTCCCGACATCCCTGTCTCCCTGGGCCTCGCGTGACCCCGGCCCCCGCGAAACCCAGACTCCAAAGACGCGCTAGTCCCGGATGGGGGGTAAAGGGCTCCCCGAGTGAGATAAGCTGGGGAGTTTCGATGGCACCTCCGGCCTCCCCTGAGAGTCTGGTATCTGTCACACCTTTGGCCCTCCCCTGTGGGCCAGTTTCGATCACCCCTCTGGCCTCCCCGAGGGCTGGCTCCAGACCCGCGGGGCATCTGGGAATTCCCGGACCCATCTTTCCAAGGGATCAAAGAGCCAACCGCCGGACCTCGCCAACGACCAGCCCCCCGGGCAGGAGACCTCTGCCTGCGAGGGTCCGGAGATCAAAGAGCAAAAGGACTTTAACTGGGCCCGCCCGACAACTAGCGGGCAGTTGTATCTTGGACCTGAAGCCTGCTGATCTGATCGCAGCTGACCCTAAGAAGACTCATCCTGAACCTCTGAGCCCTGCTGACGCTGTCGCGGCTCAAGCTGAACTTGTAACCATCGGAGCCCCGCTGACGCTGTCGCGGCTCAGGCTGAACTTGTAACCATCGGAGCCCTGCTGACGCTGTCGCGGCTCAAGCTGAACGTGTAACCATCGGAGCCCTGCTGACGCTGTCGCGGCTCAAGCTGAACTTGTAACCATTGGAGCCCTGCTGACGCTGTCGCGGCTCGAGCTGAACTCGTATCCATCAGAGCCCTGCTGACGCTGTCGCGGCTCGACCTCTAAGACCACCCGAGCCCTGCTGACGCTGTCGCGGCTCAAGCTTGAACCTGCAACCCTCCGAGCCCTGCTGACGCTGTCGCGGCTCCTCACGAACTTCTCCGGATCGAGCCCTGCTGACCTCGTCGCGGCTCGAGGAGTACTCTGGTCCGGCTGGACCATCGAGACCACCATCACGACCAAGCCGACACGACGGAGGTGAGGCAGCCAGTACGACCATCATCCCGTATCCCCCAGCTCGAGGATTGAGAGCTGAGCGTAGGGTACGCCTCGTACTGACCCAGAGACTAAAAGACTGTCCCGCTTCCCCCTTCCTGAATCCTCCAGGACTTTATGGTCCCTCGACCACCGTGTATATAAGAGTGCTTCCTTCGTCTATTACTTATATAAAGAACTTGTTATTAGAATCCAACGGTGTGGTGTCTGTTCATAGTGTGGTGTGAGCTCCGTGTGTACGATCCTAGACCCGAAGTCCTCCCCGGTGAGGACCTCACAATCAAGACTCGGCAAGTTCTGGGGAAGAGGTGGGTCTTGGGGGTGTCGGGGTGAGCACAACCTGGCCCTCTGAGATCGCCCCTTCTAACATTGGTGGCAGCGTCGCGATAAGAACCTACGTCTAGGGATCGTACAGCACTGACACACTACCCGAACGAAGAGCAACCATGAGCATCACCAACGACGAAACCACCTTCCAGATGGAACTTCTGGGAGATTATACACACCGGCAGCTGAAGCAGTTTTGCATAAATCGCCAAATCCCGACAACGGGACTAAACACCAAAGAGGACTTTCAACAAGCTCTAACAGCCTGGATGGAGACCGGAGCCCAACCTCCAGCACCGACAGAAGCCGATGGAGGGGGAGCCCCCCGGATCGAAACCCACGCCCCAGAGCAAGAAAGAGCAAAGTCCCCGACGCGGACTCACAGCACAGAGAGAGGTCTATCTGGAGAAGAGATGACCGACCGAGAACGCAACCGAAGCCACGAGCTAGAACTAGCCCGGTTGAAGATGGAGGTAGAACTCAAGCTGGCCGAGAAAAAGCTAGCCATTGAGCAGCTGCGGCTGCAAGGAGAACTGGAGGAGAAGAAACTCCAGCGAGAACATGACGGAAAGAAGCTCCAGCTGGAGCACGAGCGCAGCGTATTGGAAATAGAACTAAAGGCCCGGAACGAAGACAACCGAACAGCAGCAACCCGAGAGTCCGTCCCCCCGGTGGAACCCAAGGTCCACATCCCCAAGGATGTGGTCAAAGAATATTACAAAAACGATGACATCCAGCAATGGTTCAAGGCCTACGAGGTCGCCATGACCTCCCACCGAGTTCCGCAGAAAGATTGGGGAGCCGGGCTGTGGGGTCAATTCCTGAGTGAGGGGAGAGACACCCTACTCGACCTACCGTCTGCCGAACAGACCTCCTACAGCCACATGAAAGAGGCCCTCCTCACAAGGTACGGGCTCACCCCAGAAATGTACCGCCAACGCTTCCGAGAATGCAAGAAGATCCCCGGCACCACATGGGTAGAATATGTCAATTTCTACAGCCGGGCCCTGGAAGGGTGGATCAAGGGCAGCAAAGTATCCACCTTTGAGGGACTCATCGACCTCATTGCGTATGAACATTTGTCCCTGAATTGATTTGTGGAACTCCGACAGCACCTCCTGGACAGCAAGTTGGCTGACCCACGGAAACTGGCCGTCGAGGCCGATCGCTGGGTGAGCACCAGAGTACCCCGGGGGCCCGGGGGAGACTCTGGCCGAAATGAACAGGGATCTTCCCACCAGAGGGGAGGGGGAAGTCAGAATAGACAGAGGGGATCCCAGGTAGGGTCCCCGCGCAGCCCCCCCAGAAACCAGCCTGGCACCTCGCCTCCCACAGCGCGCGCAGGGTTCCCCCCAGCTAAGCCAGGGCCCCGGGTCAGCCAAGCCTGCTACCATTGCCAGCAACCAGGGCACTATGCCAATGACCCCCGCTGCCCTTTGTTCAAGAAGCCTGCCGCTGCAGGGCCCCCAGTGCGCCACATCACCTCAGTAGCCCTAGAAGAGGAGGGGGAGGAAGAGTTCGAGGGAGTGGACCCCGCAGCGATGATGTTAGTCTCCCTGGGTGATAGGGAGATGGTCCCAGGAGCCCCCCTACCTGACAACACAGAGAAATACCGACAGCAGGTGACTGTCAATGGCCACCAAATAGGGGCGCTCCGAGACACTGGGGCCAGTATCACCGCCGTCAAACGGCACCTCGTCACCGAAGCCCAGATTGTTCCCCACATCTCCTGCAGGGTGATCGCAGCCGATAACTCCGTCCGCACCTGCCGGATAGCTCAAGTCCCGTTCGAATGGGGGGGCGTCTCCGGAGACTAGTTACGAGTGGCGGTCCGATCAGACATGCCCGTGGACTGCCTGCTCGGCAACGATCTAGAGAGCTCCCCATGGCAGCGGGTTGAGAAAAGGACCCACTTGGAGATGGTGAGCCTGCCCGAGTGGGCCTGTGTGAGCGCCCGAAGGACCACCCCCGAAGGGGCGACCGTAGAGGTGGCACCGGCTACCCCCGAGGACCCCGAGGTCCCTGAATCCCCTGAGACCCCTGAGCTATACCCCGGGGAGAGCTTCCCCCCCGACGCAGGGCCCCTCGGCCCCGACGTCGAACCGACCCCGAGCTTGGACGATCTTCCTGAGCTGGCCCAGTGGCGCCAGGAAGGAGGACCGTCCCGAGAAGAATTCTGCCTAGAACAGCCCTCCTGTCCATCCTTGGTTGGGCCGCGGCAGCAGGCCGCCGCCCAGGCCGCCGGTGACCAGTCCGGCTCCCACTTTGTCTATTGGGAAAACGGCCTCTTGTATAGCGAACAAAAGTCCGCCGAGCTAGGGTCAGCCCGAGTGCTGGTGGTACCCCTACGCTTCCGCGGCTTTCTCCTGAACTTGGCCCATGATGTGCCCCTGGCGGGACACTTGGGTCAAGACAAAACATATCACCGCCTAGTCACCCACTTTTACTGGCCGGGCATGCGCTCCGATGTGGAGGCCCACTGTAAGTCCTGCCCCACGTGTCAGTCCAGCGGAAAGAGCGGGGGGAAGCGCAAGGCCCCCCTCCAACCCTTCCCCGTGGTCAGTACCCCCTTTGAAAGGGTGGGAATCGACATCGTGGGCCCCCTCGACCCCCGGACCTCCTTGGGGCACCGCTTTATCCTTGTCTTGGTGGACCATGCCACCCGATATCCCGAAGCCATTCCCCTCCGAACGGTGACCGCCCCCGTAGTGGGGCGGGCCCTTATGGCCATCTTCTCCCGGGTGGGATTCCCCCGAGAAGTCGTCAGCGACAGAGGGACCAACTTCATCTCCAAATACATGAAGTCCCTGTGGCAACAATGTGGGGTGACGTACAAATTTACTACCCCATATCACCCCCAGGGTAACGGTCTGGTGGAGCGATTCAACCGGACCCTCAAGGGAATGATCATGGGTCTCGAAGAGCCCCTGAGGCGTAAGTGGGACGTCCTCCTTCCCTGTCTCCTCTTCGCATACCGCGAAGTCCCCCAGAAGTCCCTGGGGTTCAGCCCCTTCAAGCTCCTCTACGGGCACCCTGTCAGGGGACCCCTCACCCTGGTCAAGGAAGGGTGGGAGACGGCGGCCCCAGAGCCCCCTCCCGATGTGTTTCGATACATTCTGGCCCTCCGGAACCAGACGAGGAAGTTCAGAGAACTGGCCGAGGCCAACCTCGAGGCCAGTCAAGAAGAAATGAAACGGTGGTATGGCCAGAATGCCACTCTGGTCGAGTTTCAACCCGGACAGCAGGTCTGGGTGATGGCCCCCGTGGAGCCCTGTGCCCTGCAAGACAAGTGGACAGGGCCCTTCAAGGTGGTAGAGCGCAAGAGTCAGGTGACCTACCTCATCGATGTAGAGTCCCCCAGGAACCCCTTGCGGGTCCTTCATGTGAACTGCCTCAAGCCCCACTTCGCCCGGTCCGAGTTGAGCTTGCTCCTCGCCACGGACGACGGGGAAGAGGAAGAAACGGAGCCTCTCCCCGATCTCCTGTGTACCAGAGAGAAAGACGGCTCCGTAGAGGGAGTGAGTCTCTCCTCCTCCCTCTCTCCCGAGCAGCGCGAGGACTGTCGCCAGTTGTTGGGACAGTTCTCGGACCTCTTCTCCCTCACCCCCGGCGTCACCAACTGGTGCGTCCACGACGTGGACACCGGGGACAGCCCACCGGTACGGCACAGAGCCTAAAGCGTCCCTGACCGAGTCGGGGCCTGTATCAAGGCCGAGGTATCAAAGATGCTAGCTCTCGGGGTGGTCGAGGCCTCTGACAGCCCATGGGCTAGCCCTGTGGTCCTGGTTCCGAAGGCAGCCGCCCCCGGTGCTGTTCCCGAGCTGAGGTTTTGCGTTGACTACCGCGGGCTCAACGCAGTCACCAGAACCGATGCGCATCCCATCCCCCGAGCAGACAAGCTTATCGATCGCCTCGGGGCTGCTCGCTTCCTTAGAACGTTCGACCTGACCAGTGGATACTGGCAGATCGCCCTCACCGAGGGAGCCAAGGAAAGATCCGCGTTTTCCACCCTGGATGGTCACTACCATTTCCGGGTGATGCCCTTCGGGATGAAGAACGCCCCCGCTACCTTCCAGAGACTGGTGAACCAGGTACTGGCGGGGTTGGAGGAGTTCAGCGCTGCGTATCTGGACGATATAGCAGTGTACAGTTCCCACTGGCCCGAGCACCTCCAGCACCTCTGGGCGGTGCTGACGGCCCTGAGAAGGGCCGGTCTCACCATTAAGGCGAGCAAGTGCCAGATCGGACAAGGGTTCGTAGTCTACCTCGGGCACCAGGTCGGAAGCGGCCTCGTAGCCCCCCTCCAGCCCAAGATCGATGCCATCGTGGCCTGGGAGGCCCCCATGACCCAGACGGAAGTGCGGGCGTTTCTAGGGCTCATGGGGTACTACCGACGGATCATCAAGGGGTACGGCAGCATCGTAGCCCCCCTCACGGAGTTAACCTCCAAAAACCAGCCGAAGAAAGTCAGCTGGACCTCTGCCTGCCAAGAGGCGTTCGAAACTTTAAAAGACGTCATGTGCACTGCCCCCATCCTACAGGCCCCCGACTACTCACGAGAGTTTGTAGTCCAGACGGACGCATCCGAGCATGGCATCGGAGCAGTCCTGTCCCAGGTGAACGAGAGCGGCCTAGACCAACCAGTGGCATTCATTAGCCGAAGGCTACTCCCTCGAGAACAAAGGTGGAGCACCATCGAGCGGGAGGCCTTCGCAGTGGTTTGGGCCCTGAAGAAGCTGAGGCCCTACCTGTTCGGTACTCACTTCCGGGTCCAGACCGACCACCGACCTCTCCGGTGGCTAATGCAGATGAGAGGGGAGAATCCCAAATTGCTGCGCTGGTCCATCTCCCTCCAGGGGATGGACTTCACTGTTGAGCACCGGCCTGGCTCTGACCACGCCAACGCAGATGGCCTGTCTCGATTCTTCCGCCTCAGCGAAGAGAACCCCCAAGAGGATGGGTAGTTCTCCCCGCCTTCAGCTGGGGGGGACGCGTGTTGGACCCGGCCTCGTGGCGTGGTTCATCTCTGTCCCTCCACACCCTGTGAGCGTAAGCATGTACCCCGAGTCCCCTGCGCAGCCTCCCTGTTAGGGTAGCCTGCACCCCGAGCCTGGTCGTCCTACTCCAGTTAAGCCTAGATCCCCCTAGAACCTCGACCAGGCCTGCCTTTCCCGCTCCACGTCCGGCTCCGAGCCCCTAAACCTTGCATGCCCCACAAGGCCCGGACGCCATCTTCCCTTCCCGACATCCCTGTCTCCCTGGGCCTCGCGTGACCCCGGCCCCCGCGAAACCCAGACTCCAAGGGCGCGCCAGTCCCGGATGGGGGGTAAAGGGCTCCCCGAGTGAGATAAGCCGGGGAGTTTCGATGGCACCTCCGGCCTCCCCTGAGAGTCTGGTATCTGTCACACCTTTGGCCCTCCCCTGTGGGCCAGTTTTGATCACCCCTCTGGCCTCCCCGAGGGCTGGCTCCAGACCCGCTGGGCGTTTGGGAATTCCCGGACCCATATTTCCAAGGGATCAAAGAGCCAACCGCCGGACCTCGCCAACGACCAGCCCCCCGCGCAGGAGACCTCTGCCTGCGAGGGTCCGGAGATCAAAGAGCAAAAGGACTATAACTGGGCCCGCCCGACAACTAGCGGGCAGTTGTATCTTGGACCTGAAGCCTGCTGATCTGATCGCGGCTGACCCTAAGAAGACTCATCCTGAACCTCTGAGCCCTGCTGACGCTGTCGCGGCTCTGTAGGAAGGTAGATCCCTGACTATGGTTGCCCCCAACTTTTTGCCTGGTGTTTTGCTGGTTTTCTGACTTAGTTGACCTGGGGCCCTGCTATTCAGGACCCCAGGCCTACTGCTCTCTCTGTAAAATGGATTCCATGTACCCTAGGTACATATCTAATTGGATACTGAGTCACCTTATCAGTCCCTGTACAGTGTACCTTAGGTACCCAGGGCATAGGTGCACCCAGGGCCTACCAGGGGCTGCAGCATGTATTATGCCACCCCTGGCTGGCCATCCAAATCTGACACAACTGGCTGCACGACAGCTGGGGCAAGGTGGTGTAATCACCCTTTGCTTTAGATATAGTATACCTATATCTAACCCTAAAATGGACACACAGATCTCCTATCAGTCACTCCTATGGCAGGCCTTGACAATCCTGAAGGCAGAGTGCTTGGAATCGTGTGAGATAGTGCTCTGGCATGAGCTGAGCCTGTCTGCGGCTTTCGGGATCCATCCCTTAGCCGTTTCCATGATATCGCATACCATATACTCTTAAGTGCATTATAATCCTCGCGGTTATGTGCCAACTCTGGTATCGCTTTATCAAAACATGTCGAGTAAGGTGTCATACGAATTGGAATACTAACCCCTCGCTAATTCTGGTGACGGGGTTAGCATTCCACCCTTCTAGAGGGACACAAGATGTATGTAACCTGTAACCCCGGTTAAAGTCAGACAGAGCCTTAGCTCCACAAAATGGATGCTGCCACCGAGACACAAGTCTGCCCTCCTGCTGCTGGGAGTCCTCCCAGCCCAGGAGGCAAGAACAAAGGGTTTCCTGCCAGGGGCGGTGCCAGCACCGTCCCAGACAGGATTTTGTGTATCCTAGGTAGGCAGGGCTTTAGAGGAAGGTGACTGCAAGTGGCACATTGGTGAGCAGCGGTTGTTGGCCTGATATGCAGTGCTCACTATTCTAGTGATCACTATGTATCAGTCCAAACAACCCTTATTGATGATTGGTTGTAAGTCAACCTTATAGACCAGCTATCCTAGTAGCATGGATACGAGCAGTCTAAGGCTAAGACTCTAGAGGGCGTGTTAAGCCAGCTGTTTTACCATCACATTACCCCTTGAACACCATTTGAAAGATCACATAAGTACTAAGGTACATATAACTTAGCTTAGAATACTCTGAGTTCTACTGAACCAGCTGTTGTAGCTCCTAGGGCCTAGCCCACCCTAAACTACAACTCTAGCAAGGGATCAGTAGGTAAACATATAGTGTAGGTAAGTGCACCACTTACACCTCACTAGAAAAGCATGTCTACCCATGGAGAGTCTACTGAGACTCCCCTTGTGGCAGTTGACCCTCCACAGGTCACTTCAAGATATGCAGCTCTCAGTTTCCAGGAGATGAGACAAGTGTGTACCTCCAGGAAACTGAAACAGGGGTCTAACCCCACCATTCCCTTTCTGATAGGTCTCTTAGAGACATATGATGCGAGAAAGATTTCTCAGCTAGATGGGAATATGCCAGCCTTAGAGGGTACCACTGGGGATCCAGACCTCCACAACACTGTAAATGCAGTTGAGGAGGAGGATCTTGAGGAACTCTCTGAGGGTGAGGCAAACAAGGGCCTGAGTTAGTCAACAGACTCACTAGGGCCAACTTAGACCTACTTGGGCAAGGATCTGGGGGACCCCCAGTACTGACCCTGATGAGGCCTAACCTTGGAGTTAGGAGAGATAGATCTCTTTCTAGGGACTCCATTAGATCTCTGCACTCTAATGCCTCTTCTCAGAGGAGAAGGAACTATCCACAAAGGAGATTGACTTCCCCTCAGAGAAGAGAGCATGAAGCAAGGATGAGACAAGCTAAACTGAGGATTGAAAGGGAAGAACTTGCCCTGGCCAAAGAGAAGCTTGCCTTTGCTAGAGAGCAGCAGATGAGTGGGACAGTTCCCACTGGTGGCAGCAGTCTCCCAAGAGAAAAAGAGAAGGGTTTAGATACTAAACACCTGACCAAGATAGTGCCCCCCTTTAAGCAAGGGGATGACATCCAGAAATGGATGGCTGCTTTGGAGAGGGCCTGCACTGTGCAGGGCATTCCCCAGAGTCAGTGGGCAGCTATACTGTGGCTCTCCTTTGATGGCAAAGGTAGAGATAAGCTCCTCACTACAAGAGTGGAGGATGCTAACAATTACCAGGTCCTGAAGAATACACTGGTTGATGGGTTTGGTTTAACCACTGAGCAGTACAGGTTGCTGTTCAGAGACACCCAGAAAACTCAGTCTCAGGACTGGTCTGACTTTGTTGATTGTGCCACTAAGGCTTTGGAAGGCTGGCTACTGGGTAGCAAGGTTACTGACTTCACAGGATTGTATAATCTTATTATGAGAGAGCAAGTCTTAAATAATTGTCAGAACCAGTTATTACACCAGCACCTGGTAGACTCTGATCTGACCTCTCCACAAGAATTGGGTAAGAGGGCAGACAAATGGGTCAGAACCAGGATTAGGCCCAAGAACCAAGGTGGTGACCAGAAAAAGGAATCAACCAAGCCTCAAGAGAAGGTTGGGAATAAATCTCCAGATCAAACCACATCAGGGCCCCAAAAATCCTCTGAGGGGGGTGGGTCCCAGAATCCTTCTAATAACCAGAAGAAACCTTATTGTTATCCCTGTAAACAGGTGGGTCATTTGAAAACTGACAGCAGTTGCCCAAAGAACAACAATAAGGAGAACATACCCCCAAGTAACGTTCCCAAACCTCCTGTTACTACTAGTAGTAATCCCCCAGGTGGTGGGAGTGCCCCCAAGAATTTGGGTGCATTTACTTTGGGAGTTCCTGGGGACTCTGGCCTAACCAGGTCCCCAAACTTAGATACTCTTGTCTGTGAGACTGGCATGGGGTTTGCCAACTTCACAACTTGTCCCAACACTTTGGGCAAGTACAGACAGGAGCCCCTCATCAATGGTATAAAAGTTGAGGCCTATAGAGATACAGGGGCTAGCATCACTATGGTGACTGAGAGTTTAGTCCCCTCAAGGCAACTTTTACCTGGTGCCACATACCAGGTGACCAATATTGATGGAGTACAGAGAAATCATCCCATGGCAGTGGTCAATCTCAGCTGGGGAGGTGTCACTGGCCACAAGAGAGTGGCAGTGTCACCAAACTTGCCTGTAGATTGCCTACTGGGGAATGATTTAGAGCTCTCAGCCTGGGCTGAAGTAGAGCAGGAAACCCATTCTAAAATGGTAAACTTCCATGGTAAGGTTAGTGGGGCAGTGATAGCCACAGCCCCAGTCCAAGATGTCCTCCCTGAACAGGTCAGGATGGCTGTGCCAGTCACAGCCCAATCTCAGACAACTTCCTTCCCAGAACAGGTTGTAAAGGCTGTGATGGTCACAGCCCACACCCAAACTGAGCCCCCTCCTGAAAAGGTTGGGAGAGTTGTGATGGCCACAGCTCAAACTCAGACAGATGATAGTGTTGTGAAGCCTGAAACTATGGATCACTCCACTCAGACAGAGAGCATTGAGGAGGAAGAGACATCTCCCTCCCACCAGACTTTAGGAAAGGGTCAGCCTCCTCAGGGAACTGATCTGACCCCTTGTGAAGAAACTGCCACAGAGGTAGTCAGGCCTAGCCTGGCAGAACCCCTGATGTCAGTGGACCCTTCCAAGGTGGGACCCAGTCTGGAGCAGGTAACCTGCCCCTCTCTACCCTGCCTCAGTCAGCCCAGGGCTGTAGAGGTCAGGGAGGCCAGTGGTGGACCCCAAAGGGCCCCCTGTCCAAAAGAACTTCCCAATCAGCAGATTAAGGGCACTGAAGCTAGTAATCCTAGCCAGGTGAAAATAAAACAAACTCCTGAGGGATCCCCCTTAAACCTAGTTAGGGAACTCCCACAGATGGGCACTGTTGGGCACAGCCAAACCTGGGACCTGAGGGCCCCAAACCTGACCTGTCCCCCCAGTAAGCCAAACAGAGGGACTCAGCCTCCAGCTTTAGGTAGCCAGAGGTTGACCCTGAGAGCTCAACACAACTCAGTCTTGGAAAGAAAGGCCTCTATGGTGGATAATGATTGGAGGAAGCTGAGCCCAAAATTAGTGGAGCCTCACTTCAGTACTCCATCTCAGCACCAGCCTTTTACTTTGCCAAAACACACCACAGGTAGAGATTCCCTATGGTGGAGACCCTCAGACGCCCTTAGGGTGAGGGATTGCTTAGTGGACCATGAGATAGGGGGTAACCATGCCAGTGCTGGTACTTCCTTATATGGCCACTTAGGCAATATAGGCTTACCTGTCAAGGATAGCCTTATCTCCTTTCGTTTGGGGGGGGGGTTATGTAGGAAGGTAGATCCCTGACTATGGTTGCCCCCAACTTTTTGCCTGGTGTTTTGCTGGTTTTCTGACTTAGTTGACCTGGGGCCCTGCTATTCAGGACCCCAGGCCTACTGCTCTCTCTGTAAAATGGATTCCATGTACCCTAGGTACATATCTAATTGGATACTGAGTCACCTTATCAGTCTCTGTACAGTGTACCTTAGGTACCCAGGGCATAGGTGCACCCAGGGCCTACCAGGGGCTGCAGCATGTATTATGCCACCCCTGGCTGGCCATCCAAATCTGACACAACTGGCTGCACGACAGCTGGGGCAAGGTGGTGTAATCACCCTTTGCTTTAGATATAGTATACCTATATCTAACCCTAAAATGGACACACAGATCTCCTATCAGTCACTCCTATGGCAGGCCTTGACAATCCTGAAGGCAGAGTGCTTGGAATCGTGTGAGATAGTGCTCTGGCATGAGCTGAGCCTGTCTGCGGCTTTTGGGATCCATCCCTTAGCCGTTTCCATGATATCGCATACCATATACTCTTAAGTGCATTATAATCCTCGCGGTTATGTGCCAACTCTGGTATCGCTTTATCAAAACATGTCGAGTAAGGTGTCATACGAATTGGAATACTAACCCCTCGCCAATTCTAGCGACGGGGTTAGCATTCCACCCTTCTAGAGGGACACGACATGTATGTAACCTGTAACCCCGGTTAAAGTCAGACAGAGCCTTAGCTCCACAAAATGGATGCTGCCACCGAGACACAAGTCTGCCCTCCTGCTGCTGGGAGTCCTCCCAGCCCAGGAGGCAAGGACAAAGGGTTTCCTGCCAGGGGCGGTGCCAGCACCGTCCCAGACAGGATTTTGTGTATCCTAGGTAGGCAGGGCTTTAGAGGAAGGTGACTGCAAGTGGCACCCCGGTGCTCACTGTGCATAGGCCGGCTGGAACCAGTTCCAGGGGCACTCCAGCCCCTGATCTGGGGAAAGCCCGCCAAAGGAGAGGGGTGTAACCACCCCCCTCCTAGGCCCACCCACAGCGCAGGACTTAGTCGCGTGCCAGCCCCTTTTTGCAGGATAAAGGTAGGAACTGGCCCCCTTCCAAGGCAGATCATCTTTGAATCCTGAAACTACTTTCCACGAAAGGAACTCAAGACTTCTTCCCAAGATTCTCCCTTGTGACTAAGGAGTAGTCACCCTGCAGCAGCAGGCACCAACCAAGCATCGCGGTTTGTTGCCAGTCTCTCCTTCGGATCAAGACTGCTCCAGCATGACGAGAACCGGCTTCCCTGGCACCTCTGACCTCAACCTACATCATCAGCCCAGCTGTGATCCGTGGGTGTGACGAGACCTCGAGGGACCGGCCATCTTCAGAACTGCACGACGCTTGTCCAGCACGACTCCCGAGTGACCCTTGACTGAGTGCTTTGGGGTAAGAGAAGCCCCGACCCTGAGCAGCCCCAGCACCAAAGTTCAGCCCCCCTGCATCCACGAGATCTGCGTGGGGCCCTTCTGCTCTTTGCTGCCAACCGCGTTGTCCAGGTCGCTTGCCCGTTTGGCTAGTGACCCCTTCACGACGCTCCACGACGACAACTACTGCTGGTCTGGTTGCTCCAGACTAGCCCTTGCTCCCCTCCAACAGAGGAGAACCCTGGACCCTCCTGGTCCACTCAAGACGCCATTTTAGGTCCACCGCGTGGGCCTTGCATTTGCCAAGACTTGTTGCCCAATCCTGGGTCCAGCGACGTCGACAGCAAGAACCTTCGTGGGACAGCTCGCACCTCCATCCTGGTCGCCGACAACGCCTCCTGGTCCGAGAGACTGCAGAGCCCAGCAGCGCCCACTCACCTGGCTGAGGTGACTTCGTCCGGTGCCATCCTGGTGCCCACTCAAATCACTGGCTAGTGATTCAGAACTTGGTCCCCTCTGCTTACAGGTTTCTTCTTCCCTGATCCAGGCTTGGATCACTCCGAACTTTCTTCACTGGCCGCCTGCCAGCAACTCTTTCTTCAGGCTCCTGGATCTTCAACGAGGGTTTCCGACGCAACTTCAACCCTATGCAGCCGCAGCCCCTGGGCTAGGTAACCTGAGTACTCCGGTGCTCCAGCATAGTCCAACACCCTAAGTGTTCGGATCCACTCTTGTTTTCGACCCACCTAGTCGGGTTCGCCCGAGAACAGTAACTTTGCAACTGCTAGCCTCCATAGACCTTTTCCCGCCTTACGCGTGAGAGTTCCCACTCTGCACACGATGTCCACAGGCCTCCTGCATCTAATCCCAGTGTTTAGAATTGTAGGCCTAGCGATTCCTGAGTCTAGAAAAGTACGACTTACCTGCTAGCAAGTTCGCATTCCACTTACTGTGTATATGGTTTTTCGTGCCCCTAGGGCATTTGTGTAAATTGTGCGAGCACGAGCGCAGCGTAATGGAAATAGAACTAAAGGCCCGTAACGAAGACAACGGAACAGCAGCAACCCGAGAGTCCGTCCCCCCGGTGGAACCCAAGGTCCACATCCCCAAGGATGTGGTCAAAGAATATTACAAAAACGATGACATCCAGCAATAGTTCAAGGCCTACGAGGTCGCCATGACCTCCCACCGAGTTCCGCAGAAAGATTGGGGAGCCGGGCTGTGGGGTCAAATCCTGAGTGAGGGGAGAGACACCCTACTCGACCTACCGTCTGCTGAACAGACCTCCTACAGCCACATGAAAGAGGCCCTCCTCACAAGGTACGGGCTCACCCCAGAAATGTACCGCCAACGCTTCCGAGAATGCAAGAAGATCCCCGGCACCACATGGGTAGAATATGTCAATTTCTACAGCCGGGCCCTGGAAGGGTGGATCAAGGGCAGCAAAGTATCCACCTTTGAGGGACTCATCGACCTCATTGCGTATGAACATTTGTCCCTGAATTGCTTTGTGGAACTCCGACAGCACCTCCTGGACAGCAAGTTGGCTGACCCACGGAAACTGGCCGTCGAGGCCGATCGCTGGGTGAGCACCAGAGTACCCCGGGGGCCCGGGGGAGACTCTGGCCAAAATGAACAGGGATCTTCCCGCCAGAGGGGAGGGGGAAGTCAGAATAGACAGAGGGGATCCCAGGTAGGGTCCCCGCGCAGCCCCCCCAGAAACCAGCCTGGCACCTCGCCTCCCACAGCACGCGCAGGGTTCCCCCCAGCTAAGCCAGGGCCCCGGGTCAGCCAAGCCTGCAACCATTGCCAGCAACCAGGGCACTATGCCAATGACCCCCGCTGCCCTTTGTTCAAGAAGCCTGCCTCTGCAGGGCCCCCAGTGCGCCACATCACCTCAGTAGCCCTAGAAGAGGAGGGGGAGGAAGAGTTCGAGGGAGCGGACCCCGCAGCGATGATGTTAGTCTCCCTGGGTGATAGGGAGATGGTCCCAGGAGCCCCCCTACCCGACAACACAGAGAAATACCGACAGCAGGTGACTGTCAATGGCCACCACATAGGGGCGCTCCGAGACACTGGGGCCAGTATCACCGCCGTCAAACGGCACCTCGTCACCGAAGCCCAGATTGTTCCCCACATCTCCTGCAGGGTGATCGCAGCCGATAACTCCGTCCGCACCTGCCGGATAGCTCAAGTCCCGTTCGAATGGGGGGGCGTCTCCGGAGAGTTACGAGTGGCGGTCCGCTCAGACATGCCCGTGGACTGCCTGCTCGGCAACGATCTAGAGAGCTCCCCATGGCAGCGGGTTGAGAAAAGGACCCACTTGGAGATGGTGGGCCTGCCCGAGTGGGCCTGTGTGAGCACCCGGTCGATGACCGCCCGAAGGACCACCCCCGAAGGGGCGACCGTAGAGGTGGCACCGGCTACCCCCGAGGACCCCGAGGTCCCTGAATCCCCTGAGACCCCTGAGCTATTCCCCGGGGAGAGCTTTCCCCCCGACGCAGGGCCCCTCGGCCCCGACGTCGAACCGACCCCGAGCTTGGACGATCTTCCTGAGCTGGCCCAGTGGCGCCAGGAAGGAGGACCATCCCGAGAAGAATTCTGCCTAGAACAGACCTCCTGTCCATCCTTGGTTGGGCCGCGGCAGCAGGCCGCCGCCCAGGCCGTCGGTGACCAGTCCGGCTCCCACTTTGTCTATTGGGAAAACGGCCTCTTGTATAGCGAACAAAAGTCCGCCGAGCTAGGGTCAGCCCCAGTGCTGGTGGTACCCCTACGCTTCCGCGGCTTTCTCCTGAACTTGGCCCACGATGTGCCCCTGGCGGGACACTTGGGTCAAGACAAAACATATAACCGCCTAGTCACCCACTTTTACTGGCCGGGCATGCGCTCCGATGTGGAGGCCCACTGTAAGTCCTGCCCCACGTGTCAGTCCAGCGGAAAGAGCGGGGGGAAGCGCAAGGCCCCCCTCCAACCCTTCCCCGTGGTCAGTACCCCCTTTGAAAGGGTGGGAATCGACATCGTGGGCCCCCTCGACCCCAGGACCTCCTTGGGGCACCGCTTTATCCTTGTCTTGGTGGACCATGCTACCCGATACCCCGAAGCCATTCCCCTCCGAACGGTGACCTCCCCCGTAGTGGGGCGGGCCCTTATGGCCATCTTCTCCCGGGTGGGATTCCCCCGAGAAGTCGTCAGCGACCGAGGGACCAACTTCATCTCCAAATACATGAAGTCCCTGTGGCAACAATGTGGGGTAACGTACAAATTTACCACCCCATATCACCCCCAGGGTAACGGTCTGGTGGAGCGATTCAACCGGACCCTCAAGGGAATGATCATGGGTCTCGAAGAGCCCCTGAGGCGTAAGTGGGACGTCCTCCTTCCCTGTCCCCTCTTCGCATACCGCGAAGTCCCCCAGAAGTCCCTGGGGTTCAGCCCCTTCGAGCTCCTCTATGGGCACCCTGTCAGGGGACCCCTCACCCTGGTCAAGGAAGGGTGGGAGACGGCGGCCCCAGAGCCCCCTCCCGATGTGTTTCGATACATTCTGGCCCTCCGGAACCAGACGAGGAAGTTCAGAGAACTGGCCGAGGCCAACCTCGAGGCCAGTCAAGAAGAAATGAAACGGTGGTATGACCAGAATGCCACTCTGGTCGAGTTTCAACCCGGACAGCAGGTCTGGGTGATGGCCCCCGTGAAGCCCTGTGCCCTGCAAGACAAGTGGACAGGGCCCTTCAAGGTGGTAGAGCGCAAGAGTCAGGTGACCTACCTCATCGATGTAGAGTCCCCCAGGAACCCCTTGTGGGTCCTTCATGTGAACCGCCTCAAGCCCCACTTCGCCCGGTCCGAGTTGAGCTTGCTCCTCGCCACGGACGACGGGGAAGAGGAAGAAACGGAGCCTCTCCCCGATCTCCTGTGTACCAGAGAGAAAGACGGCTCCGTAGAGGGAGTGAGTCTCTCCTCCTCCCTCTCTCCCGAGCAGCGCGAGTACTGTCGCCAGTTGTTGGGACAGTTCTCGGACCTCTTCTCCCTCACCCCCGGCGTCACCAACTGGTGCGTCCACAACGTGGACACCGGGGACAGCCCACCGGTACGGCACAGAGCCTACCGCGTCCCTGACCGAGTCCGGGCCTGTATCAAGGCCGAGGTAGCAAAGATGCTAGCTCTCGGGGTGGTCGAGGCCTCTGACAGCCCATGGGCTAGCCCTGTGGTCCTGGTTCCGAAGGCAGCCGCCCCCGGTGCTGTTCCCGAGCTGAGGTTTTGCATTGACTACCGCGGGCTCAACGCAGTCACCAGAACCGATGCGCATCCCATCCCCCGAGCAGACGAGCCTATCGATCGCCTCGGGGCTGCTCGCTTCCTTAGCACGTTCGACCTGACCAGTGGATACTGGCAGATCGCCCTCACCGAGGGAGCCAAGGAAAGATCCGCGTTTTCCACCCCGGATGGTCACTACTATTTCCGGGTGATGCCCTTCGGGACGAAGAACGCCCCCGCCACCTTCCAGAGACTGGTGAACCAGGTACTGGCGGGGTTGGAGGAGTTCAGCGCTGCGTATCTGGACGATATAGCAGTGTACAGTTCCCACTGGCCCGAGCACCTCCAGCACCTCTGGGCGGTGCTGACGGCCCTGAGAAGGGCCGGTCTCACCATTAAGGCGAGCAAGTGCCAGATCGGACAAGGGTCCGTAGTCTACCTCGGGCACCAGGTCCGAAGCGGCTTCGTAGCCCCCCTCCAGCCCAAGATCGATGCCATCGTGGCCTGGGAGGCCCCCATGACCCAGACGGAAGTGCGGGCGTTTCTAGGGCTCATGGGGTACTACCGACGGTTCATCAAGGGGTACGGCAGCATCGTAGCCCCCCTCACGGAGTTAACCTCCAAAAACCAGCCGAAGAAAGTCAGCTGGACCTCTGCCTGCCAAGAGGCGTTCGAAACTTTAAAAGACGCCATGTGCACTGCCCCCATCCTACAGGCCCCCGACTACTCACGAGAGTTTGTAGTCCAGACGGACGCATCCGAGCATGGCATCGGAGCAGTCCTGTCCCAGGTGAACGAGAGCGGCCTAGACCAACCAGTGGCATTCATTAGCCGAAGGCTACTCCCTCGAGAACAAAGGTGGAGCACCATCGAGCGGGAGGCCTTCGCAGTGGTTTGGGCCCTGAAGAAGCTGAGGCCCTACCTGTTCGGTACTCACTTCCGGGTCCAGACCGACCACCGACCTCTCCGGTGGCTAATGCAGATGAGAGGGGAGAATCCCAAATTGCTGTGCTGGTCCATCTCCCTCCAGGGGATAGACTTCACTGTTGAGCACCGGCCTGGCTCTGACCACGCCAACGCAGACGGCCTGTCCCGATTCTTCCACCTCAGCGAAGAGAACCCCCAAGAGGATGGGTAGTTCTCCCCGCCTTCAGCTGGGGGGGACGCGTGTTGGACCCGGCCTCGTGGCGTGGTTCATCTCTGTCCCTCCACACCCTGTGAGCGTAAGCCTGTACCCCGAGTCCCCTGCGCAGCCACCCCGCTAGGGTAGCCTGCACCCCGAGCCTGGTCGTCCTACTCCAGTTAAGCCTAGATCCCCCTAGAACCTCGACCAGGCCTGCCTTTCCCGCTCCACTTCCGGCTCCGAGCCCCTAAACCTTGCATGCCCCACAAGGCCCGGACGCCATCTTCCCTTCCCGACATCCCTGTCTCCCTGGGCCTCGCGTGACCCCGGCCCCCGCGAAACCCAGACTCCAAAGGCGCGCCAGTCCCGGATGGGGGGTAAAGGGCTCCCCGAGTGAGATAAGCCGGGGAGTTTCGATGGCACCTCCGGCCTCCCCTGAGAGTCTGGTATCTGTCACACCTTTGGCCCTCCCCTGTGGGCCAGTTTCGATCACCCTTCTAGCCTCCCCGAGGGCTGGCTCCAGACCCGCTGGGCGTCTGGGAATTCCCGGACCCATCTTTCCAAGGGATCAAAGAGCCAACCGCCGGACCTCGCCAACGACCAGCCCCCCGGGCAGGAGACCTCTGCCTGCGAGGGTCCGGAGATCAAAGAGCAAAAGGACTATAACTGGGCCAGCCCGACAACTAGCGGGCAGTTGTATCTTGGACCTGAAGCCCGCTGATCTGATCGCGGCTGACCCTAAGAAGACTCATCCTGAACCTCTGAGCCCTGCTGACGCTGTCGCGGCTCAAGCTGAACTTGTAACCATCGGAGCCCCGCTGACGCTGTCGCGGCTCAGGCTGAACTTGTAACCATCGGAGCCCTGCTGACGCTGTCGCAGCTCAAGCTGAACGTGTAACCATCAGAGCCCTGCTGACGCTGTCGCGGCTCAAGCTGAACTTGTAACCATTGGAGCCCTGCTGACGCTGTCGCGGCTCGAGCTGAACTCGTATCCATCAGAGCCCTGCTGACGCTGTCGCGGCTCAAGCTTGAACCTGCAACCCTCCGAGCCCTGCTGACGCTGTCGCGGCTCCTCACGAACTTCTCTGGATCGAGCCCTGCTGACCTCGTCGTGGCTCGAGGAGTACTCTGGTCCGGCTGGACCATCGAGACCACCATCACGACCAAGCCGACACGACGGAGGTGAGGCAGCCAGTATGACCATCATCCCGTATCCCCCAGCTCGAGGATTGAGAGCTGTCCGTAGGGTACGCCTCGTACTGACCCAGAGACTAAAAGACTGTCCCGCTTCCCCCTTCCTGAATCCTCCAGGACTTTATGGTCCCTCGACCACCGTGTATATAAGAGTGCTTCCTTCGTCTATTACTTATATAAAGAACTTGTTATTAGAATCCAACGGTGTGGTGTCTGTTCATAGTGTGGTGTGAGCTCCGTGTGTACGATCCTAGACCCGAAGTCCTCCCCGGTGAGGACCTCACAATCAAGACTCGGCAAGTTCTGGGGAAGAGGTGGGTCTTGGGGGTGTCGGGGTGAGCACAACCTGGCCCTCTGAGATCGCCCCTTCTAACAAGGGTTCTTTGTTGTAGTGGGGTGTGTGACAGCGTGTCACGTGCTGCAGTGCACCCAGATGTAGCATACATTGCTCTGTGAGTGCCATGCTCTAAGAGTGTTTAGCACCCGTCATGTCATCTGTAGCCTTTCAATGGCATGTAATGCAGTAGTGTTTGCTCACAGGCCACATACTCCTGGACAATGATGCTAATGTGTGGAGCCTACGATGCCCTGTTGTCATCAAGCTGTTTTGTGCACATATGTGTGTGTTTGGAACATGGACCAGGTGTACTGATGGTCTTTTACTTTACATTTGTCACAGGTATCTGCCTATGAGAAGGGTGAAATCTGGGTGGACATCGCTAGGGCTGTCAGGAGTGAGGTGGGGCCTCGCAGAAGGCTCAGAAACATCAAGAAGAGGTGGCAGGACATCCGGTGCTGGACCCGCCGCATCGCCAGAGTACTAATTGCAAACACAACAGTGATGGACAGAATGTGGATCAATGTCACACATTCACCCCAGTCCAAAGATCTGGGCCCAAATCCATCGTTTTTCCACTCCACACCACCCTGGGTTAGACAATGGCGATATGCAAATCAGCGCTGACCCTGTGCCCCATGGGAACAGTCCAGTCCGAACTACAAAAGCCATGTCCTTCCCAGAACGGAATCAAGCATCCGAGGACCGGCCCGGTTTCGAGGTAACACCTCTCATCAGCCCGGCTAGCTTGACTCCAGTGGTGTGGAGTGCCTGGGACTCACGTCTGAGCATCCCCAGTACACTTAGAGCGGTGTTTTTTGCAATTTTCACCCCGAGTGTGCTGGGGATGCTCAGACGTGAGTCCCAGGCTCTCCACACCACTGGATCTAACCCAGGGTGGTGTGGAGTGCAAAAAAACGATGGATTTAGGCCCAGATCCTTGTACTGGGGTGAATGTATGACATTGTTCTACATTCTGTCCATCAACTGTGTTTTTTGCAATTTTCACCCCGAGTGTGCTGGGGATGCTCAGACGTGAGTCCCAGGCTCTCCACACCACTGGAGTCAAGCTATCCAGGCTGAATGAAGGCTGATAGCCAGAAACTGGGCCTTGGATGCTTGATTCTGGTCTGGGAAAGACATGGCTTGGTAGTTCGGACTGGACTGTTCCCATGAGGCACAGGGTCAGAGCTGATTTGCATATAGCCAGTGTCTAACCCAGGGTGGTGTGGAGTGCAAAAAAACGATGGATTTAGGCCCAGATCCTTGTACTGGGGTGAATGTATGACATTGTTCTACATTCTGTCCATCAACTGTGTTTTTTGCAATTTTCACCCCGAGTGTGCTGGGGATGCTCAGACGTGAGTCCCAGGCTCTCCACACCACTGGAGTCAAGCTATCCAGGCTGAATGAAGGCTGATAGCCAGAAACCGGTCCTTGGATGCTTGATTCTGGTCTGGGAAAGACATGGCTTGGTAGTTCGGACTGGACTGTTCCCATGAGGCACAGGGTCAGAGCTGATGTGCATATAGCCAGTGTCTAACCCAGGGTGGTGTGGAGTGCAATAAAACGATGGATTTAGGCCCAGATCCTTGTACTGGGGTGAATGTATGACATTGTTCTACATTCTGTCCACCAACTGTGTTTTTTGCAATTTTCACCCCGAGTGTGCTGGGGATGCTCAGACGTGAGTCCCAGGCTCTCCACACCACTGGAGTCAAGCTATCCAGGCTGAATGAAGGCTGATAGCCAGAAACCGGTCCTTGGATGCTTGATTCTGGTCTGGGAAAGACATGGCTTGGTAGTTCGGACTGGACTGTTCCCATGAGGCACAGGGTCAGAGCTGATTTGCATATAGCCAGTGTCTAACCCAGGGTGGTGTGGAGTGCAAAAAAACGATGGATTTAGGCCCAGATCCTTGTACTGGGGTGAATGTATGACATTGTTCTACATTCTGTCCCTCAACTGTGTTTTTTGCAATTTTCACCCCGAGTGTGCTGGGGATGCTCAGACGTGAGTCCCAGGCTCTCCACACCACTGGAGTCAAGCTATCCAGGCTGAATGAAGGCTGATAGCCAGAAACCGGTCCTTGGATGCTTGATTCTGGTCTGGGAAAGACATGGCTTGGTAGTTCGGACTGGACTGTTCCCATGAGGCACAGGGTCAGAGCTGATTTGCATATAGCCAGTGTCTAACCCAGGGTGGTGTGGAGTGCAAAAAAACGATGGATTTAGGCCCAGATCCTTGTACTGGGGTGAATGTATGACATTGTTCTACATTCTGTCCATCAACTGTGTTTTTTGCAATTTTCACCCCGAGTGTGCTGGGGATGCTCAGACGTGAGTCCCAGGCTCTCCACACCACTGGAGTCAAGCTATCCAGGCTGAATGAAGGCTGATAGCCAGAAACCGGTCCTTGGATGCTTGATTCTGGTCTGGGAAAGACATGGCTTGGTAGTTCGGACTGGACTGTTCCCATGAGGCACAGGGTCAGAGCTGATTTGCATATAGCCAGTGTCTAACCCAGGGTGGTGTGGAGTGCAAAAAAACGATGGATTTAGGCCCAGATCCTTGTACTGGGGTGAATGTATGACATTGTTCTACATTCTGTCCATCAACTGTGTTTTTTGCAATTTTCACCCCGAGTGTGCTGGGGATGCTCAGACGTGAGTCCCAGGCTCTCCACACCACTGGAGTCAAGCTATCCAGGCTGAATGAAGGCTGATAGCCAGAAACCGGTCCTTGGATGCTTGATTCTGGTCTGGGAAAGACATGGCTTGGTAGTTCGGACTGGACTGTTCCCATGAGGCACAGGGTCAGAGCTGATTTGCATATAGCCAGTGTCTAACCCAGGGTGGTGTGGAGTGCAAAAAAACGATGGATTTAGGCCCAGATCCTTGTACTGGGGTGAATGTATGACATTGTTCTACATTCTGTCCATCAACTGTGTTTTTTGCAAGCATCGCCAGAGTACAGCTAAAGCTGGAATCTCCACGCCGGCATGGCGGCGGCATCTGTCCCCCCCATCCTTCAGACCCATCCACCTCTGCCTCTCACATGCCTACACAGCATACACGCACACGCCACAGGTCAGAAACACCCAGCACACACACACAGCATAAGAAGCTCAAAGCTCCACGCACCCAATCTCAAGGGGATGTAGGCACACCCACAGGGAGAGGGGAGACACCTCACACACGCATCCACACACCCAGGGGAACAGACTCACAGCCCTCTACCTCCACCCCCAATGTGTCCCTGGGTTCAGGTGGTAGTTTTTCCGCACTGGCTGAGGTGTGCAGCCAGTTTGTTTAGGCTACTTTTGGCGATGCACCAACCAGTGTGGATGAATCCACTACACCTGCACCCACTCCACCTGTCCTTCCCTCTCCTGTCCATGCGGTGCTGGAGGATTCCACAGATGGTGCCCCCGTAGTTTCCACTGAGGATTAAACGCCACGTGCAGACAAGTTTGGGTGTGATCACACCCATGGAGGCACAAAATGTTGCTCAGACTTATTTGGACTGCCCATTTGCCTTTTATGAGCAAGGACTCTTATTTGGATTTCTATTTTGAACCAGCTGAATAAAGCAAATTATTTTTTTCCAGAACTTTAGTTTGTGTGATGATGTCTGTGACTGCTGTGTGCCTGGGAGCTGGTGTGATGTTCAAATATAGTAATGTTGACATGTGTCATTCTCATGATGGTAATGTGGTTAACAATGGTATGTTTATGATGTAAGGGCTGGGCACTAGTGGGCAGTGGTGGGGGTGTTGTCCACACACACACTCTGATGCTGGGCAATGCTGGGCACTGGTGGGCAGTGGTGGGGGTGTTGTCCACACACACACTCTGATGCTGGGCACTGGTGGGCAGTGGTGGGGGTGTTGTTCACACACACACTCTGATGCTGGGCAATGCTGGACACTGGTGGGCAGTGGTGGGGGTGTTGTCCACACACACACTCTGATGCTGGGCAATGCTGGGCGCTGGTGGGCACTGGTGGGCAGTGGTGGGGGTGTTGTCCACACACACACTCTGATGCTGGGCACTGCTGGGCACTGGTGGGCAGTGGTGGGGGTGTTGTCCACACACACACACTCTGAGGCTGGGCACTGCTGGGCACTGGTGGGGGTGTTGTCCACACACACACTCTGATGCTGGGCACTGGTGGGCACAGGTGGGGGTGTTGTCCACACACTCTGGTGCTGGGCACTGGTGGGCACTGGTGGCCAGTGGTGGGGGTGTTGTCCACACACTCTGATGCTGGGCACTGGTGGGCACAGGTGGGGGTGTTGTCCACACACACACTCTGATGCTGGGCACTGGTGGCCAGTGGTGGAGGTGTTGCCCACACACTCCGAGGCTGGGCACTGGTGGGCACAGGTGGGGGTGTTGTCCACACACACACTCTGATGCTGGGCAATGCTGGGCACTGGTGGGCAGTGGTGGGGGTCTCAGCCACACACACACTCTGATGCTGGGCACTGCTGGGCACTGGTGGGGGTGTTGTCCACACACACACTCTGATGCTGGGCACTGGTGGGCACAGGTGGGGGTGTTGTCCACACACTCTGATGCTGGGCACTGGTGGGCACTGGTGGCCAGTGGTGGGGGTGTTGTCCACACACTCTGATGCTGGGCACTGGTGGGCACAGGTGGGGGTGTTGTCCACACACACACTCTGATGCTGGGCAATGCTGGGCACTGGTGGGCAGTGGTGGGGGTCTCAGCCACACACACACTCTGATGCTGGGCACTGGTGGGCACAGGTGGGGGTGTTGTCCACACACACACTCTGATGCTGGGCAATGCTGGGAACTGGTGGGGGTGTTGTCCACACACACACTCTGATGCTGGGCAATGCTGGGCACTGGTGGGCAGTGGTGGGGGTGTTGTCCACACACACACTCTGATGCTGGGCAATGCTGGGCACTGGTGGGGGTGTTGTCCACACACACACACTGATGCTGGGCAATGCTGGGCACTGGTGGGCAGTGGTGGGGGTGTTGTCCACACACACACTCTGATGCTGGGCACTGGTGGGCAGAGGTGGGGGTGTTGTTCACACACACACTCTGATGCTGGGCAATGCTGGACACTGGTGGGCAGTGGTGGGGGTGTTGTCCACACACACACTCTGATGCTGGGCAATGCTGGGCACTGGTGGGCACTGGTGGGCAGTGGTGGGGGTGTTGTCCACACACACACTCTGATGCTGGGGACTGCTGGGCACTGCTGGGCACTGGTGGGGGTGTTGTCCACACACACACACTCTGATGCTGGGCACTGCTGGGCACTGGTGGGGGTGTTGTCCACACACACTCTGATGCTGGGCACTGGTGGGCACAGGTGGGGGTGTTGTCCACACACTCTGGTGCTGGGCACTGGTGGGCACTGGTGGCCAGTGGTGGGGGTGTTGTCCACACACTCTGATGCTGGGCACTGGTGGGCACAGGTGGGGGTGTTGTCCACACACACACTCTGATGCTGGGCACTGGTGGCCAGTGGTGGAGGTGTTGTCCACACACTCTGAGGCTGGGCACTGGTGGGCACAGGTGGGGGTGTTGTCCACACACACACTCTGATGCTGGGCAATGCTGGGCACTGGTGGGCAGTGGTGGGGGTCTCAGCCACACACACACTCTGATGCTGGGCACTGCTGGGCACTGGTAGGGGTGTTGTCCACACACACACTCTGATGCTGGGCACTGGTGGGCACAGGTGGGGGTGTTGTCCACATACTCTGATGCTGGGCACTGGTGGGCACTGGTGGCCAGTGGTGGGGGTGTTGTCCACACACTCTGATGCTGGGCACTGGTGGGCACAGGTGTGGGTGTTGTCCACACACACACTCTGATGCTGGGCAATGCTGGGCACTGGTGGACAGTGGTGGGGGTCTCAGCCACACACACACTCTGATGCTGGGCACTGCTGGGCACTGGTGGGGGTGTTGTCCACACACACACTCTGATGCTGGGCACTGGTGGGCACAGGTGGGGGTGTTGTCCACACACACACTCTGATGCTGGGCAATGCTGGGAACTGGTGGGGGTGTTGTCCACACACACACTCTGATGCTGGGCAATGCTGGGCACTGGTGGGCAGTGGTGGGGGTGTTGTCCACACACACACTCTGATGTTGGGCAATGCTGGGCACTGGTGGGGGTGTTGTCCACACATACACTCTGATGCTGGGCAATGCTGGGCACTGGTGGGCAGTGGTGGGGGTGTTGTCCACACACACACTCTGATGCTGGGCACTGGTGGGCAGTGGTGGGGGTGTTGTTCGCACACACACTCTGATGCTGGGCACTGCTGGGCACTGGTGGGCAGTGGTGGGGGTGTTGTCCACACACACACTCTGATGCTGGGCACTGCTGGGTGTGTTGTCCACACACACACTCTGATGCTGGGCACTGGTGGGCACAGGTGGGGGTGTTGTCCACACACACACACTCTGATGCTGAGCAATGCTGGGCACTGGTGGGCAGTGGTGGGGGTCTCAGCCACACACACACTCTGATGCTGGGCACTGGTGGGCAGTGGTGGGGGTGTTGTATACACACACACTCTGATACTTACACTTACAATTACATAGCAGACGTATGTCCCACACGTCTATTACACTGGTGTTGTGCGGTGACGTACTTCGATGACGTAGGTACGGCACGTCTCCGTATTGCACTGGTGTTGTGCGGAGACGTACCGTACCCCGAGGTCATTGACGTACCGTACCCCAGCTGGATGACGTACATGCTGCACGTATTACACTGGTGAAGTGCGGTGACGTACTTCGATGACGTAGGTCCGGCACGTCTCCGTATTGCACTGGTGTTTTGCGGTGACGTACCGTACCCCGAGGTCGTTGCCGTACCGTACCCCAGCTGGATGACGTACATGCTGCATGTATTACACTGGTGAAGTGCGGTGACGTACTTCGATGACATAGGTGCGGCACGTCTTCGTATTGCACTGGTGTTGTGCGGTGACGTACCGTACCCCGAGGTCGTTGACGTACCGTACCCCAGCTGGATGACGTACATGCTGCACGTATTACACTGGTGAAATGCGGTGACGTACTTCGATGACGTAGGTGCGGCACGTCTCCGTATTGCACTGGTGTTGTGCGGTGACGTACCGTACCCCGAGGTCGTTGACATACCGTACCCCAGCTGGATGACATACATGTTGCACGTATTACAATGGTGTAGTGCGGTGACGTACTTCGATGACGTAGGTGCGGCACGTCTCCATATTGCACTGGTGTTGTGCGGTGACGTACCCTACCCCGAGGTCGTTGACGTACCGTACCCCAGCTGGATGACGTACATGCTGCACGTATTACAATGGTGAAGTACGGTGACGTACTTCGATGACGTAGGTGCGGCACGTCTCCGTATTGCACTGGTGTTGTGCGGTGACGTACCGTACCCCGAGGTCGTTGACGTACCGTACTCCAGCTGGATGACGTACATGCTGCACGTATTACACTGGTGAAGTGCGGTGACGTACTTTGATGACGTAGGTGCGGCACGTCTCCGTATTACACTGGTGAAGTGCGGGAGTGTGTGGACCAACGTACCCAGACATTACAGTCGTGCAATGGAGATGTCCGCGTGTGGCAACACGTACGGGTATGTTGGACTTCGTTGTACTCACCTTCTGCGCCGTCGTCGGTTTCTAAGTACGAGGTGGTGGCTGTACAGGATAGGGATGAGACGGACGATGGCGTTCATGTCCTGCTTGTCGCGTACCAGGGTGCGGTTCGTGCCGGAGTGTGGTTTTACGGTAGTTTTGAGCTCTCGTAGATAAAGAGCCGTACGGAGTGTGTTCTACACGGATCGTACTTCCTGGTTCGGGAGACGCGCTCTTTTTACGTTCGGACGTAGCGTCGAGCATCAGCCGACTGCAATTCGTATGGACTTTCGATTCGTACGGCGATTTTTACGAGCCGTACGGAGTGGCGCTTTAGATTGTGATCGTACTTGCTGAATCGTACGGGGACGCCTACGGGTACGACTCGTACAGGGAAAAACGCTCCGAACCGCAATTTGGAGCGCTTTTTCCCGAATCAAAATCGACTCCCAAGTGTGACAGGGACTGGAGTGGAAAAAGTATTGTTGATCTTGAATTTTTGGGTCCTGTTGTGAAGAAAGGAGGTGAACTAATTGAGAACTGTCCCTGAGATACCCATTCTAAGATTCAACAGATTAAGTAAATTCTCATGTTTGACTGTATCGAAGGCTGAGGAGAGATCGAGTAGTATGAGGAGGCAGGAACCATTCTGATCAAGTATTTGAAGTGCATCATCAACAATGTGGGTCATGGCAGATTCAGTACTGTGGCCTACTCGGAAACCTGATTGATATGGGTTGAGGAGGTGAAAGTGGTTGATGTGATTAGTCAGCTGAAGGTGTACGCATTTTTCTAGAAGTTTGGCTGGGGTAGGGATATTGGTGATAGGGCGATAGTTATTAAGTTCGGAGGGGTCCGCTGTGATTTTCTTTATAATGGGAGAGTCCGGGATGCATCCTTGTTGGAGTGAGCTATTAATGATTTTGGTCCATAGGGGGAGAAGTAATGGGATAAAGTCCTTTACGGCATTTGCGGGTAGAGGATCAGTGAGGTGATTGGAAGGCTTCAGTGTGCTAAGAATCTTGGCAATTTTTTCTTCCGAGTACATTTCAAAGGATGACCACGAACCAAAGTCAAAGAAATTTATTGCATAATTAATTAAAATCATTACAATTTCCACATGTCGATGTTATGATACAAAAAATAAATGCTACTAAAAAGAAGATTAGACTCTTCCTTTGTTAAAAATGATATTACACAATTTTAAAACAAGATTCCTCAGATGAACTACTATCGGCATTAAGAGGTCAGAATGATTGTTACATATTAATGCAGGGTTCACCAGTCTTAGGGATTAGGGCTGAGTTATTACACCGCTTATTTCATCATGTCCTAGTTCCACAAGACTCAGGCATTTATTCACTTCTGCCAGGAATTTTGTTCCCCGGCATGCCAAAATAATTGAACTCCCTCCTAGCCAGCTAGTTACCGCTTGCCTACAGGTGCGGATGTTTAACTCGTTACAGATGTTTTTCAATAGTCTTCGACGTTGAACCAGTAGAGTCGGACAGACGCACAAAAAGTGGGCTAATGATTCCGTTTTATAGCCACAAAGTCTACAGCTCTCAATCTGGTGTTTACCTTTCCAGGAAGGTGCTAAGTCTTTCGAACTGTGCATACCCATCCTGTAGGCTGTAAAGGCTCTTTTTAGGTGCACATTAAAATGAGAGGTTAGATAAGCGTGCAGTCGTCCAGCTTTGAAGGAGTTGATTATGGTCCAACCATGTCGGCGCTTGAGAAGTAGCGCTTTGTCATCCTGAAAAGATTTCATCCTTGCTGCCTTATTAGCTAGTCTGCTTATTGTTGCTTTGTCCGTCACAGATTCCCAAATTCCTTCCAACCCCAGCTCTTTCACGCAGGTTTTCAGGTATTTTCCCCAAGGACAAGGGGTTCCAGTTGCTCCTTGATTTTTTATGGCTTCCCAGTTTAACCAATCCATCGAGTCCGGATCTGCAGATCTTAATTTGTGACACAGTTTTATGAAGCCGCTCATGCTTCTATATTTCTGGTTTTGCAGACCGAATTCCAACCTTACTTGCGGTGCTGATGCACTCTTTGGGAGGTTAAAAACTGCTTTATAAATTTTTGTTTGGAGTTCATTTAGTAGGTCTACTTCCTTGCCACACCAGGTGACGAGACCGTGAGATAATGATGGTAATGTTTGTGCTGACATGACCTTCAGGAGGTGACTATAGTTCGGGCAATTCATTTTTGTTTTTAGCAATCGATAAGCAAAGATTAGTCTTTGAGCTTTAGTTCGAGTTGCAGTTTTATGCTCTGTTAGTCTTGCTCCCTGGGATAATGTTACTCCAAGGTATTTATACGAGCCTTGTTCATTCACCTTCGTCCCGTTAAATGACCATATATAACTAAGTTTTTTTGGGTCCACTAATCGTACTACTTTAGTTTTTTCTTTGTTTAAGTCCAGTCCTTCTTGTCTTAAGTACTCTGATAAGATGTTTAAAGCTCTTTGTAGACCCACTGGGGTTTTGCTCAGCAGGACAATGTCGTCAGCGTATTGCAGGCAATGACCACGAACCATTGTTTTTTAATTCGGTGGGCGTTTTACTCTGAAGGTTAGAGTAGAGATTTAGATCAGTGAGGAGGTCATTCCTGATGTTTTCTGTCTTTAAGTTAAAGAAGGAAGAAAATTCTTCACAGGACGGCAGTGCATTGGAGGTGTTTGAGAGAGATTGAGGGACATCTCTGGATTGAGTTTTTATTAACTCGAACAGTTTTTTTGGTCGGTTTTTTGCTTGATCAAGCTGGAGGCTAAAGCAAGTAGTTTTCGAACGTTTGATTTTTCTGAAGTAAGCGTTTCTTTTTTTCTTAAGTGTTTTGAGGTGCAAAGCTGACGGGACAGATCTCCAATTACGTTCTGCCAGTCTCATCGCACGTCTATCTATGGATCACTGACATAATATCGACAGTCAAAATATCGACTTACCAAAATATCGAGGTAAAAATATAGAATGCCAAAATATCGACTTCCTATCTACAAACAGGTAAGTACAAAAATATCGACTCCAAAATATAGACAGTCAAAATATCGATTTTTTTAAATATCTTAAAAGTAATTTTAAAGTACTATAATAATAAATATATTTAATAAAAACATACTTAAAATACTTAACTAAACTTAAAATTAATAAATAATTATTGTAACTTAAAAAAATATATATATATTTTTAAATATATATATATATATCTATATATACATATTATTAACAAAACATATACAATATTTTTTTTCGTTGGATAGCGAGAGGTTTAAATTTACTATTCCCACTCCAGTGAGAGCAATAGTTGGGAAAGCGTTGGATAGCGTATGGATAAAAATTACTATTCCCACTCCAAAGAGTGCAACAGTAGGGAAAGCGTTGGATAGTGTAGGGGTTAAAATTACTATTCCTACTCCAAAGATTGCAACAGTAGGGAAAGCATTGGATAGCGTATGGGTAAACATTACTATTCCCACTCCAAAGAATGCAACAGTAAGGAAAGCGTTGGATAGCGTAGGGGTAAAAATTACTATTCCAACTCCAGCGAGTGCAACAGTAGGGAAAGTGTTGGATAGCGTAGGGGTAAAAATTACTATTCCAACTCCAGCGAGTGCAACAGTAGGGAAATCGTTGGATAGCGTAGGGGTACAAAATTACTATTCCCACTCCAAAGAGTGCAACAGTAGGGAAAGCGTTGGATAGCGTAGGGGTAAAAATTACTATTCCAACTCCAGCAAGTGCAACAGTAGGAAAAGCGTTGGATAGCATAGGGCTAAAAATTACTATTCCAACTCCAGCGAGTGCAACTGTAGGGAAAACGTTGGATAGCGTAGGGGTAAAAATTACTATTCCCACTCCAGAGAGTGCAACAGTAGGGAAAGCATTGGATAGCGTAGGGGTAAAAATTACTATTCCAACTCCAGCGAGTGCAACAGTAGGGAAAGCGTTGGATAGCGTAGGGGTAAAAATTACTATTCCCACTCCAGCGAGTGCAACAGTAGGGAAAGCATTGGATAGCGTAGGGGTAAAATTTACTATTCCAACTCCAGCGAGTGCAACAGTAGGGAAAGCGTTGGATAGCATAGGGGTAAAAATTACTATTCCCACTCCAGCAAGTGCATCAGTAGGGTAAGCGTTGGATAGCGTAGGAGTAAAAATTACTATTCCCACTCCAGCGAGTACAACAGTAGGGAAAGCATTGGATAGCATAGGGGTAAATTTTAATATCCCCACTGTAGTGAAAATAAATTGATATGAATCACATAATTATAAATTTATCAATTATTACATTTTAATTACCAATTAAGAATTAATTAATTACCAATTAAAAATTAATAACCAATTTATTTAAAAAAATAACAATTAATTATCATGTTTAATTAATTATATTAAATTACTTCCCACCCTATTCCCCTATAAACTAACAACCCGCTACTAAAAATAAAATAATATTATTCACATAATTATCAATTAATCAATTAATAAAAATTAATTATAAATTAAAAATTATTTATTTACAAATTAAAAATTTTTGACAATGTATTCTAAATAAATACCAATCAATTAATTAATTAACATATTTAATAATTAAAATTAAATTACTTCCCACCCTATTCCCCTATAAACCCACAACCCACTACAGAAAAAAAAAATATTATTCACATAATTGTCAATTAAACAATTAATTAATATTAAAATATCAATTACCAATTAATTATCAATTAAAAAATAATTACCAATGAATTCAATATAATTACCAATTAATTAATTAACATATTTAATTAATTATAATTAAATTACTTCCCACCCTATTCCCCTATAAACCCACAACCCGCTACAGAAAATAAATTACTAAAATTTAAATATTTATCAATTAATCAATTAAAATTAATTACAAATTATATTTTAATTAATTACCAATTATTAATTAATTAACAATTCATTCTAAACAAATAACAATAAATAAATTAACATATTTAATTAATTATAATTAAATTACTTCCCACCCTATTCTCCTATAAACCCACAACCCGCTACAGAATTATATTACACAAAAAATAAAAATTAATATTAACTTACCTAAAATTTGATATTTTTGTTGTCTATATTATGTCTAGTTGATATTATGTCCATTCTATATTTTTGATTCGATATTATGTCCATTCTATTTGATATTAAAATGTTCTAGTCAATATTTTGGTAGTCTATATTATGTCTAGTCGATATTATGTCTATTCTATATTTTTGACTCGATATTATGTCTAGTCGATAAAAAAAACTCGATATTTTGACTGGTTACCCAATCATCATTAAGAGTCCCGTCAAACCATGGTTTAGAGATTTTTGAGGAGACATTCTTTAATTGAAGGGGGCAGCTGCGTTGATAATTGAGGACATCGAGTTGAGGTAGTGGTCGGTAAGAGCCTGTACTTCAACAACGCCAATGGGAGGTAAGAGAAGATTGTGGTTGACAGAGGGTAGTGAATTGGGGTTGAGTTTCTTCAGATCTCTCTTCCAGACCTTAGGTCTGGTGGCTTGAGCAGGAATGAGCTTCATTTTTTCGATAATGAAGAAAGTGATAATGAAGTGGTCAGACCAGTCACAGGGTTGGATTGACTCGAGCTGGATAGAGTCAGCTTTGGAGATGATAAGATCCAGGATAGAGCCTTTGTCATGGGTGGGGCTTTTGCAAATTTGTGTGAGGTCAAGGTCGATGAGGAAGTTTTTGAGACAATTGACCACAGAGTCGTTGTGGTCGTTCCAATGAAGGTTGAAAATCTGTGTGTGTTGACGTCCATTGTTCGTTGTGATCAGATCCATGAGGTGTTCAGTAAAGGCGAGGTTGTCTCCTGGAGGGTGGTAGATAATATGTAGGGAGCAAGCAGGGTTAGCTTCGCTGAGGATATCAAGACAAAGGTGTTCACAGGAGGAGAATAAAGGTGAACTGGCTCTACTGATTGCAAGATTGCTGTGGTGAATACATGCAAGTCCACCCCCTGTTTTGCCACCCCTGTCTAGCCTAATGATGTGGTAATTAGGGGGAACTAGAATGTCAATGATTGGTGAGGAGGAGTCTGTTAACCAGGTTTCGGTGAGTATGATCAAGTCTAGGTCATGTGCGATAATGAGGTCTGCAATGTCTGAGGCATGTCTGGGGGCCGATCTACAGTTCAGGAGAGTGCATTTAAGCCGAGGAGTGATGAGGGAGGAAGAGGGGTCGGGGGTGAGTGTGACTTTTTTTAGATTATCTGCAACGATACTTCTATCGTTCTGTTTGGAGGACCTGTGGGGCTTGAGAGGAATAGTAGGGATGGGAAGATATGTGGGTGCTGTGTCGGTCAAGGGTGAGAGATCATATGAGTGTAGGAGAGAGCGAATGTCGTACGCTGAGAATGGGTTGGTGCTGCGAAGAGGGCGGGTGGTAGAATTATGTGAGGGGATGGATGTCCAATAAGGAGGATTCTGTTTGCAAGGAATTCGAGGTTGGGTGAGGCGCTTGTACGGTAAGGGGTTACTAGGGGGTAAAGGATGCCTGGGTTGTTTCGAGAATAACTCTTTGAGGGAATGGAGATCGTCTTTGATCTGAAGGAGAGTTGTCATAATCTTATCCAAGGTGTAGATTGGAACAGTAGAGGTGTTGGAGTTGGAGTGAGAAATAGGTTGGGGGGTAGAACTCGGTTAGGAGAGAGATCAGATGAAGGCAAAGGGGGGGAAGAGGGGGGTGATGCATGGAATGTAGTGGACAGTGAAGGCGAAGGTGTAGGGGAAGTGGGAATGGCTAATGAAGGGAGGAGAGGTATGATGGTTGGAAAATTGGGAAGAGAATGGTCACAACTTGGAGTCAGTGCGGGAACGACTACTGAGCAGGATGCGTGGGGGGTTACAGAGGGAGGGGAATGGTTTCTGTTTGGAGCCAGAGGGGGAACGACTGCTGTGCAGGGTTCTTGGGGGGGTTCAATGGGTAGGGAAAGGTCTCTGTTTGGAGCCAGAGGAGGGACGTCTACTGTATAATGAGCGTGAGGGGATGCAGTACAGGGTAGAGGGAGGACTAAGGTGTTGTTATGGGATAGGGAGGCGGTAGGGGGAGGAATGATGGAGGGGAAGAGGGACAGGGAGTGTAAGGGGCTGTGGTCATCGTGGGAAGACTGAGAGATTGTGCTACAGGAATTTATGTCACCATATTGTCGAGAAGCTTGTGGGTTTCCATAATGTGCACCAGTGCAGTAGCAGCTGCACGATGTGTACATGTTTCAGCATTCCACAATGAAGATAGCACAAGGTATTTATTCCAGATCTATTGGATGAAGTCCGGACAATCTGATCAGGGTCCTATTGATTGGTAAGTGTTAACTGTTTCCCACCTCTAGACTGGAGAGTATATGGGGAGTTTTACGAGGGTTATACAACCCTCTCACGCTCCATGTCAGTGTAATAATTATCACCGAACCACTAATAGCCTTGGTCATGCATGGGCAAGCATATGGCATCATATTGTGTCAGGGATGTAGTCATGGGCAGTATTGCAGATCGTGCCATTGGAAAAAAGTGCCAATAATTGCTGACACCAGCATTAATCACAGTAAAGCTGTATGTCACAAGCGCAACTATGTTCAACACCCATTCCCCCACCGACTCCAGCCACCCCAACCTGCCGGTGTAAGTCCTCCTTTCAACTAAGTCAAAATAATTCAAACTCGATATTCTATAGTACCCGAACATCAGTGACCTACAACCAACAAAAGCAGGTTCCCTTGGTGGATTCCAAAGACCCGGCAATTCAACACTGCCTAGAGGTGCCAGTCTTCAAGGTTAACCCAGAAATACAGCTGATTCGGGCATTGCTGCTAGAAATTGAGCAACTGAATACACAGTTGGCCTCCAATGGATTGCTACGATATGGACTAACCTAACCATAAGATCAGATAACTAACTGAAACTCAAATGTCACATAAGTCTTGTTTACCTAGTATAACTGATTTCAGTCCATTTAAGGATGGCAGCCTTTCCATAAATGTTAACATTTTCCTCTCAATTCACAGAACAATCTTAAAGCCACAGCTTCCAGGAGCAAAATTTCCCAGCAGGCAAACAAACTTTCCATAATGGACAGAGGCTCAATATACCTGTAGTCTAGCTGAGAAGAGGGACTCGTTCTTTCCTTGAAAGGAATTCGGTGAGAATGTTTAGGCAACTAGCCATGCATTTTCATGCACACAAATATATTTCCTTTCCACAAGTCTTGATCAGTAAAATGTGGTTATGCTAGACATTTTTATGAAAACATTCTGGCATGCCACTGGACAAAGATGTCCTAGCCAAAACGAAAATAAGTCAGACACCGAACGCACCTACATTTGCATCAGATTTTTGTTAGCAAAGTTCAGTGCAATAGTATTTACTTTTCTGATATCAAAGACCCACAGGCACTGCTGAGATGAACTACATATGGTTGAATGCAGTGCTTAATTTGAGCAGGTGCTTTCAGGTGCTCAGCACCGGCACTTCTTTCACAGGGCCGGGGCTACAATTTCTGACCCTGAGGTGGTGGTCTCAATGTTAATTGTTTAAATTCAAAATTAAAATAATAACATACATTGCATGGTGACTGGCTGGTAAATGTTCATAGACAGGCCAGCATATGCCTGTCCAGGCAGGCATGATTGTGTATCACCACGTTAGTGATGATGTCATCATGCTGATCACAAATCCAAGAAGTCATCGACAAACTATGGCTTGCATTCTATTCCCCGAGTCTGCTGCACCCTGCCACTGCCTGAGCCTAAGCTTCCCATTGAATAATTGTAGCTGGGGCCTGGCTCATGACGGAGTTGAGACAAGGAAGTTGCGAGACTGCATTTGGAACTTGAGAGTGAGGGCTCTTGAGGAATAATAAACGAAAGTAAGTGTGGATTTTTTACTTGCTGCGAAGCATATCCTGTAGCCCTGCATTGCTGCTGTTCTCAACGTGCTCAATGCGGCTGTGGACCAACACAACCTTTGTGCGCCATGTCCTCCACTGTAGAATCTGTGCGCTGCAACGCAGCATGGCAATTGCTGAGCGTGTGTGAGTCCAGTAGGCACAACACCCATACTTACCGGCATTCGCAGCATTACGGCTGGGGACAACGCATGTGCTGTAGCAGGCAGGGTCACAGCAAGCTGAGCAGTGGATGCAGATGCCGTCGCCATCCCTGGACCTACTAATTACAGGCAGCACTAGCAGTGACATCACCTGCTGTGCTCAGGCAGCCGTCTGTTCCACAATAAACCCAGTCATACCGCACTGATTAATATATGCAAAAAAAGCATTTTCATTTGGTATACATTTCGTTTTTGCACTCGGTGTAGGTGATAAAGTAAAACACTCCATCTTCCACTTCTTTAGGAATGACAACAGGAAAACGCAGAGTTCAAAATAGCAGGGACATGTACAGGCTGACAACGGGGTCCCAGGCAACAGCAGTGTTATAGATGAGAGAGAGAGAGCAGGAGTAAAGAGGGGCAAGAAACAACAGGAGAGGAGAGAGATAAGACGGAGCTAAGTAGAAGAAAAGGAAAGCAAATCAGAAACAAAGAGAAAGCAGCCATGATGTGAAGAAGAGAGCATTAAGAATAGAGAAGATAGAATGAAAGGATGTAGAGGACAGGACAGAGGAAAAAAAGGAGACAAATGATAAAAAGGAGACACAGCTAATCACTGCTAGAAGAGTGATAGTAAAGAGCCAAGATCGAGGGGAGAGAGAGCAGAGCATGGATAAAAGTGAAGAGGAAAAAGGGCAGGAATAGAATGAATAGAGGGCAAATCAGAAATACAGGGTATAAGGTAACTCACCAGGTGTGACAAAGATGATAGAAAACTATTAGAGAGGTGAGGGGATAGACTCCTAAAGAAAAGACTTAGAGGATAGACAACAGATCAAGGTTAGAAGATAGAAACTGAAGCAGTGAGAGTGTTGAAAGTGGGGCTCACCGGAGGAAGAAGTGAGCTGTGGCCTCCTTGGCAACATTTTCAGCACCTGCACTTCTTTTTTTTTTACAAATTAAGCACTGGTTGAATGGGTACTAATCCTTGAATAATGGAAAAAAAATATACTGAACACAAATTATACTAGAAACAAAAAGTTCCCTCTTAGACATTCTATATATGTTTTGAAGCAAGAAAAGGGCCTCTTTGCCATAGTTTCTTTAGTTCATGCATCTCCTAGGCCCTGCTTCAGTGAAAGGATAGGGCCTTTCCAGTCAGAAAGACCTGTTGATCTCCAAATAACTCCATCCCCTTCTTGTAAATTATCTAAGAATGTCTTTGAAGTGCCAAAATCTTGGTAGTCACAAAGGTGTCCTTTAGAATACGTAAATGTGAGTTACCTACAGCTAGGGAAATTTAATTAGCCATTACATTGTAGCAAGACTAGAAAATAAAGATACAATTGGAAGGCAGATCACAAAACCACAAGGGCCTTGTGGTGCCGCCTGTGATATTTAAGGCTCCCTTGTAAATCATCCGGGAATTTTCACCAAGTGTTTGTAGAAACATGGGAGAACTTTTGGGGGATTTGCAGAATATCACATTTCATGGTAGTGAATGGCCAAGATTTTCTTTTTACATTTTTCAAATAGAAGCCCCCATATGTTCCTGATGGGCTCACAGTTTTCTCCCAGTGTGCTAGGGGCATTGGTCATGTTTTCTTGGAGATGTCTGGTGGTCTTGATCAGGAAAACACATCTGAAAGCCCGCTCTTATTAGGCTGAGCCTAAGTGCCATGGAATAGTTCGCCTACCTCTCACTGAAGAAGTAACAGCAAGGTCAAAGGTAAAGTAAAGAGAATATCAGACACGGTGGCAGTCATAATACTGCAGGTAAGATTGGGTCTGTGTCAGGTTCTGGGGTATTGGGCATGCACATGATTGTACTAGCTTGAGGCCGGCCTCAGGGCCCTTATCATGGCCTTCTTTAGGGAGGGGTGGGAATCTAATTTCAAATGCACTTGGGTTATATTTGGCTCCACCATTAGTCCTCGGCCCCAGAGCTGCTTTTACCTGCAGGTGAAGAGTCTGTGGAATAATAATCTGCATTAACATACAATTATGTTGGGGTCACTGAATAAAGTTGCTTATGTATAATTCTGCAGGTATACTGTAGAATATATCATCATCATAATCTTTACTCGATATTATGGATAAAATCACAAAAGACAAGTCATTTAAAAACAACATACAGAATATCAGTATCATGATCATTCATATTTAGAAAATCCCACCAGAAAACGTACAAGAAAAAAACAGGGAAAAGGTGAATTCAGCAGATGTAAGAAGAGTAAGGCTGGCATAACTTGGTTAAAATTGAGCGGTAATTAAATGGGGAGTACAAAATTGTGACGCAGGGAATTGTATTTTGGGCAGAACATATCCACATGCAATGTGTTGAGAATGCGATAACCTCCCCCAGTTATGTTCTCGGCATTTAAAACTAAAATGGTGATCTGATGAGGATGTTTTAAGCATGCCATATAAGGAGACCATTTCGCCTTGGTACCAATTTTCACCAGAGAAGTAGTCAATCTGCTTCCAGTGTAATAAAAAATAAACTGTGAAAATCCACATGTGTTATATTTCTGCATGCAAATATATAATCACCCCTCATTTCTATAGTTCTACATTAATTTCTCTTCGCTTTTTATGTATTTGCAGGCTTCTTGGGCTCTTACTGGAAGACCGCCTTTGCGTGCCACCCCCAGCAGGCGCCGCCTGCTGCCCCCACCAATGTATCACACCCTTTTCTTTAATTATAGAAAATAAATTAAATTCAGAGGTGAATCGCTTGCGTGGCATGCAAGGGGCAAACAGCCATTCGGGCTGCTGGCTGCTAAACTTACAACGTCACCGAAGAAAGCAGTTTTGTTTGACTTTTTTTTGTTTAACCATGGGTAGGAATGTTTTCTTTTCAGCAACTATTCCCGATTTCAAGGGTGGGTTATATCTAGTCCTCTGTCCATGAAGCCTCATTGTTCGGAGCTGGCGGAGTGTTTTATTTTTCTGGTATGTGTTTGCTCATGGTTGTTACGTTGCTACGGGAATCGTTTTCTCCCACATTTTTTTTCTTACAGATATGTGACTGGCTTGTATTTGACAGCTTATTTTGTTTAAAAAATGAAAGCATGAGGTCAGCGCTTAGCCTGTCCTATTAATGGCATACCTGCATTCTTGGCAGGCACTGGGTTTGGAGAAGGTTTATCAAATCCAAGCTCTGCGGGGCTGGAGGAAACATAAAATTAATTAGCAACATAATTTAGGTTTTTACCTGCCTTGTAAACCGCACGCATGTATTTGCTTGGTTTAGAGAGATTTCCCTTTGATCCAGTACTTATGTTTTAAAGCAGCCTGTGTTTACATGCAGAAATAAAATTCTTGCATTGGCGAACACTTAAATGTAATCGACCAGATTAAGCAGTTTAATGTAGTAATTTATTTTTAAATAGCATTCTTTTATAATCATTTTCGGAAAACTATGCATTAAAAAATATATCTTGAATCTATATTTTATCTCTAAATGTAAAACAGCTGTAGAATTGATATTGCACCTAAAAATAAATTGCTGCAAGTTTAAAGAGGTTGGCAAGGGAACATCAAGCTCCTTGTGACTACCCATTCCACCATAGTATTTCCTCCCTTCCTCAATTAGCAAGGCTTGGCTCCCTTTGGTAAAAAAATGTAAAAACAAAATCAATGGCCCTTCGAATCTTCACTTGTTTGCGATTTTTTGCAATTTATGTCTGAGTTATTAGGCCTTGTGCGATATGACACCACACACGCGATGACCATTGGGATGTTACAGCTGGCTGCTCTTCAAACCACTTTTGCCACCCTATGTATGACTCTTCCCATGATGCACCAGTGTGCAGTGGGATCCTATGTTGAACGGGTGGCTGCAGGGCCAGTGGTTTCTGCAGGTCTACTGAAGGCTGTACAATAGAGCAAGCCCAGCTTGCTTCATCGTGGGTTTGTTTATAAACAAGGCCAAGGTATTTTTTAAGCATAAATCAGATTACTGGGGTTTTAAATATTATTCATATTTTTTGTTTTTCTTCCGCTTACGATTTTTCACATATTTTTCACTGGTTCAGCAGAGAAAGCCGCAGGATGGGAACGCGAACCTGGACCAATAATGGTCCCGTAATGAACGCATCCCCAGGGTGGGACTGCTAGGAGATGGAAGGCTGTAAGCATGTAAAAAATCGCTACAATCCCACAAAATTGGAAGCAGGTGATTGGGCGGCATGGATCAAACCCCCCAATCAGAAGGATGGGCGCAGCAGAAGAGGAGAATTAAAAGGGCAGGGTGCAACACACTGAGCATACCTTGTCCTCTCCATGTTGGCCCACCCACACCGTATTGAGGGCGTTGCAGCCGCAAGTTGGGAGCGGGCAAGGAGGCCACAGAGACAGCACAATTAGACACTGAAGAAAGCACATTAGCCTAAGAATAGGAGCCGCTCAAATAGTGTCATTGGGATGACTTACGGCAGGGACACTGGGAGCAGGCGAATGGCCAATCACTCAGATCTCGGTAGCAAGGGAAGCTTAGGGGGCCGCGAACGCTGGACACCTGCTAATGGGCCGAAAATCAGGAGGCTGTGCCGGAAGTGCTATAATAGTTATTGTGGAGCAATTAATCAGACTGTTGATAAAGATGACAGATGTGAAGAAGTATTAAAATCATAGAGCATATGATTAACCATTAAAATGTGATGTTTATGTTACATGTTTGCAAATAAACTGCGGCCATTATGCACCAACAGTTGTGGAAATGTACCTTTTTATGGGTCGCCCTTTTAACCACGGGTTCAGAGACCAACAAAATAGACATCAGCACTGGAGTTGGAAATAAATAAGTTTATTAATCACTCATGAGTGGGACCACATCCACACAGCACTCCCAAGTGCTGCCTGAGGTAGTACACTGAATTCACAGAACACAGGTCTTATATACAGGTTTTCTGCACTGTAAGCTTGTGAACAGAAATAGGGAGAACAAGTTTTAGAAATAGTTATCAGTAAACAAGGACAGATTAAAAACCACATGGTCAGCAAAGTATGAGGGGGAGCAGGAGTGCTTATGGGAGCAGTAAATGATTGTCAGTTAACAGGTGTACTGGCAGCTACAAACTCTCAGACCGTACATTGCTTTTTGCTGAGTCAGGAAGTCAACTAAAATAGATAGCCCAGGCAGAAAGAGACGAGCAGCAGAGGAAGGGAGAATTACGAAGGAAACTAAATGGACACCACAGCCAAAATGGCTGTTGCTTATGCCAAGTAAAATATTACACGTTTTCCACACAGTGATTCAACTAGCGTTTATTGAGATGGGGAAAAAGGGGTGCATGAGGAAGGCCGGGAGAGACTGGTGGTCACTCGCAAGTCTGGGAGGGGTTGATATATTTTGTAGGAACTGTGGGACTGTATGTGTACTGCAGCCACAAAAGATTCACTAGTCACATTCATTGTGAAAGTTTTGTATGTTTGGGAAAAACTTTGAAATAGTTTGTATGCAGACGAGGGCCCCAAAATATCTGTCATAATTCGCAAATTTATCACAAAAAATATTTGTATTCTGAATGGAAAAAAAATCATAGTTTGAACCAGAAGCCATCCTCAAGATCAAGTAGTTGGGGTATTAATGCTCCCCCTGCTTAAGCTTTAAATTCGACCAAACAAGCGTTGGCAAAATCAATAATTCTGACTTTGTCACACATGAGTTTTGAATTTTTGGGAATGGCTGTGTGGCTGGGTAAGTGGGTGAATGCGAGAATGAGTCAATGAGGGTTTTGCTTTCCCAGTTGTGTTCTTATCCATGACAGGTGCCTGGGATGCTTTTGATGCATCTGCTGTGTTCACACTGGCTGCTTGCCGCACTGCAGTCACTTCAGAGGCCAGAGCCCCTTGCAGCAGCTGCTGTTTGGGTAGCCACCTCCAGGTAATTACGGACTCTCCAGTCCTGAACTTTTCACTTACTAATCTCTGATTTCAGGTGTGTTGGTCTAATTAGTTCAATGGAAGGAAAACAAAACTGTGCCACCCAGAAAGAATTAGGATATCATGGAGGGAAGTGGTTACCTCTGCTGCGGTAGCAGGGTATGCCTGACAGCTATGTGGCACTGCACTTACTGAGATTTCAGAGGCTATCATAACACCCACTGAAGGCACAGGCAGAGACTGACACTGAATGTGTTAGCCATCTTGACAGGGTAATTCCCCCAGTGCACAATGCCACATTTAATGTGATGACAATGCATTAAACGATCCAGGCAAAGGTTAGATATATTTCATATTCTTGCACATTCCAATTTAAAAAAATGCAATATTTAATATACCATGACCTAAAATATCAACTACTAATACTATTGAGTGGGCTGATCTTAATTGTGAAGGACAAGTGAAATAATAATTGTTTAGGGAGGCAGAACCACTGCCCCTCCTTTTTTTTTTTTATATATTTTATTGAGCATGATCTGTAATATTCAATCAATCAAACATTTTCTTTACAAAATAATGAATTTGTAAGAAAACAATAATACATCAAAATTTTTTTTAAAAAAAATGCATACAAAGAAAAAAAAGAAAAACCAAGTAAAAGTTAAAGTTTACACAATTCGCCTCGGCATACCGTATCAGCCCTTCTCTTATCATGGGGGAGATCTTACATTAGAGTACCATTTAGAAATTGGGGCCCAGATCTGAGTGCCCCGGGTTCTAACTTTCCTGCCTCTTGTGCTATATATAGCTATCTCCTGCTTATATGTGGCAAGAAATCGACAAAGCCACATCTGAAAAGTGGGTACATTGGGGTCTTTCCAGCAGGCCGCCAGAATAATACGAAAGACGGCAGTACCCAGAAAGACAATCCTCTGTTCCTCTAAACTGTAACCTAAGGATTCGTCGTGACCTAGAAGATATAGGGTAGCGGAAGCTCTCAGATTCCGCCCGAAAACTTGAGCCCAAAATCCTCCAATCAATGTTTGTAGATTATCTAACTTCGGACATTCAGCAAACATGTGGATTAAGTTTGCTTGTCCCTGTCTACATCTGGGGCAGCAATCATCTACTCGTAGTCCCCAGGTGAAGAGTTTAGCCGGAGTAAAATAAAGGTTGTAAATAGTTTTGAAATATTGTGCTTTAAGGTTAGGTGCTAAAAATAATGTTGTGTAAAGAGTTATAGAATAGTTAATGTCTACATCTGGGTTTCCAAGTTTTTGTGCCCAGGATCTCTCAACACTATCTAGATCATCATTAGAGGATTGAGAAAATATATCATATAAAGTACCTATTCTAGTTGCTCGTTTCTTAATAATAGAGAAAAAATTAAAACTATCTAAATTAATAATAAGTTTAGAGTTACGGATGTTGGTATAAACTTGGAAATATTTTAGATAATCTGTGGATGGTATATCATATCTCTGTTGTAATTCCCCAAAAGATGGAGTATCATTCTGCCCAAGAAAATGGCCGAGTGTATATATACCTAAGTTCTCCCATCTCCTGGAGACATTGTCTATCAAAGATGATGATATAATCTTGCTATGCCAGAGAGAGATATATCTTGTTATTTTCGGTATACCTAGTTGTTTGGAGGCAAGTTTCCAGATTTTCCATGCGTCTCCAATCACCTTGAACTTGGTCTTTTTATAATATGATGCTTCGAGTTGTTTCAAAAATAACCCTCGACAGTTATCACCTAGTCCAAGTTCAAAAATAGAAGAGATATAAGAATCTGTGTTGGGTAAGTTGAAAGGTTTAACTTTAAAGAGCAGGGCCATTTGTTGGAGTAGTGTCGCCCAGAGATAGAATGTCAAGTTCGGTATACCAAGGTCGCCTCTATGTGGGGGGAGAGTTAATGATGGTAGTGCTCTCCTCATTTTGCCATAATTCCATATAAATTTGGATATTGTGGAGTCAAAGATTTTAACAATGCTACCGTCGGCCATCAATGGAATAGCCCGGAATAGATAAAATATTCTGGGAAATATACTCATTTTAATATAATTCGCTCTCCCTATTATTAAAAGGTGTAAGTTATCTACCCTCTTAAGATCAATTTTTATTGCCTTGATCAAAGGATCATAATTAAGCCGGTTAATCTCTTTTACCTCAGGGGAAATATTTACACCTAGATAGATTGCATTTTTTACTTTATAGGGACTGTCGTATATGATATTGTTTGTACATAAGACCATGGTTTTATCTCTATTGAGTGAATAGCCAGAGTGGAGTCAAAAATCCTGGGTTATTTGTTCTATTTCTGCTACTGCATCTGCCGGTTTGGTTGTAAGCACGGCAATGTCATCGGCATATTCCAATATTTTAGTAGAATACGGACCTACCTTAACTGGTTGTATTTGGGGGGAGGTAAGAAACTTTAAAATTAAAGGATTAATTACTAGGGCAAATAATATCGGGGAACAGGGACAGCCCTGCCTAGTGCCTCTTTGTACCTCTACAAACTCTGACTCAAAGCCTTCAATGGATAGTTTAGCTCTAGGGCTGATATACAGGGCTTTCAGGGCTTTAATAAAGCCTGGGCCGAAGTTGTTAAATTTCATAATTTCCCATAAAAACAGCCAAGATACTCGATCAAATGCCTTTTCGGCATCGAGTAGGACCATTGACATCTCTCCCCCCGTGGCGCCCATGATGTCGAATAAGGCAATGACTCTACGGGTATGATCAGTCGTTCCCCTCCCGGGGATAAAGCCATGCTGCCACGGGGATACGAGATGTTCGATGACCCCCCTTAGACGATTTGCAAGTATCTTGGAGTATAGCTTTGAGTCAGAGTTTATAAGTGATATGGGTCTATATGAAGATGGAAACTGGGGGGGTTTCCCCTTTTTTGGGAATATCGCTATATTAGTGTGTTTCCAAGACTCTGGTGTAGCTGAGTGATATTGTACCCCTAGAAACAGATCTAATAAATAGGGTAGTATCTGTTTGCCCAACATTTTATAAAACTCTAGAGGGATCTTGTCAGGACCGGCCGCCTTCCCGTTAGCTAGGTCCGATAATGCAGTTTCTAATTCTTCCATTGTGATTTCTTTCTCCAGTTCTTCTCTGTCTACTCGATGGAGTATTCTAGATAGCTCTGGTTCCGGTAACCACTCACTGAGAAAGGTTTTCGTATCTCTTGTAGTAGGTAGATGTTCGTTTTCATTTTGATATAATTTTTGATAATATTTTCGAAACACTTCTACAATATCTTGAGGGGAGGTATATTGTTGACCCTCGTATTCGATATTCTTTATCTTATTGTATGTTTGTGTTTGTCTAGTTTTTAGGGCTAGTTGCTTCCCTACCTTTTCCCCTGCTTCATAAATTCTATCTCTATTAGCTTGATATATTTCTGCTGCTTTTTGAGTTAGCGAACTATTAATTTCTGTTTTTAGGATCAATAGTTTTTGCAGTGTATCAGAAGTTGATATTCCTTGCTGGATTTGTTTGGCATGTGCTATTTCCAAATTAATGAGTTCTGCGTTGAGTTGTTTATTAATACTGTCTTGCGTTTTCTTATGGTTTGCTACAAACGCTATAGTCTCTCCCCTCATTGCTGCCTTAAAACAATCCCATACACTGAATCTGGGTGCACTATATTGATTATAATCAAAGAAAAATTGAGCATATGATGTGATATGATTTATATAGTCTGAGTTAGTGAGAAGCTTTCGGTCAAATGACCATTGGATATTAGGTTTATTAAAACTGTCCAATTCAAAAATTAATGTTAATGCGTTGTGGTCAGAGATGGTTTTGGGGGATTTGATTATGTCTATTATGGCTGTCTTATGTAATGATGTCATTATGTAATCTAAGCGGACATACTTGTTATGGGGATAAGAATAATAGGTGAAGCCGTTTTCATTCTGCTTCAACAAATCCCAAACGTCAAATAAGTCGTGACTGTCCATCAGGTGGGATACTGCCATGCAGACTTTGGGTTTACGGCCACTATAATTCTGTGGGAGTCTATTGTTTATTAGTTTTTCGATATTTATATTAAAATCCCCACACAGGATAAGTGGACCGACCCAGGAGGCCAGTTCTAATTCTAGTTCAATAAAGAGTTGTGGGTCATCAAAATTAGAGCCGTAGAGTGAACAGATGGTTATATCTGATTCTAATTGAACCACAACCCACCTGCCATGTTTGTCGACAAGTCGGCGTCTAGGACTCCCCAAACCGGGTCTTGCCAAGATAGCGACCCCCCGTGTTTTAGACGTTTGAGATGTTGCAGCTATCAAGTTAAATCCAGGTATTTTTAATAAATTTTTATCACAGCTAGCTATGTGGGTCTCCTGAATACAGAGGATGTCTACAGGATCCTGACGTAGCAGTTGAAAAAGTTGGGCCCTTTTTCTCCCATCGTTAAGACCCGCTACGTTCCAGCATCGCAATTTTACTCTCCCCATTCAAAACTATTTTCCATTGAACCAATACCATCACTGTAACATAATTTGCAACACCACCATCCAACTTTAAATTCAATATTTACATTGAAATTCCTCTCCCAGGTTTGGTTAGTCAAAATACATGATATGAGACTCCAATCACTCAGAGAGATTAGAGTAACCGAAAAGCCTTTAAGGTTTCTTGTACTACAGATCAAACTCATTTTTAAATTTTTCCCCCACCCCATTTTACCCTCCCCCTCCCCCTCCTCCTCCCACTCCCTCCAAACCCCTGCAACCCACCCCCGCCCTCCCCCACCCGCAATGTGAGGCAATTAGACTCTATAAGAGTCTTTTGTGATGGAGAGACGCTCCCAAACCAGACTAAGATTAAAGATAAACACAGAAAAAGTAGAAAAACAAAGGGAAATGGAAAAAGAGGAAAAAAGAAGGAAAAAAAAGAGAAAATAAGGAAGATATAGAGAGGCATATAGAGACAAATTGATCTAGTGTATCCATATTAAGTCTCAGTAATGTCCAATACGCTCTCTATACTCCTCTCACTATTCTGACGTCCAGTATCCGAATTCTTTGTTTTCTCTATTTCTCATCCGATGACTACTTAAAGAGTCATCTATACTGGCCTTATCACTAGTAAATCATTAAGTGAGACTATCTAAAAATTCTTTAGCTTTAACCTCAGAAGTAAAAAATTTGGTCTGGCCATTGTATAGCACTTTCAGTTTGGCTGGGTTATTTAAGTAGACTTGTGCTTTCTTCTCCATAAAGGGTTTAATAAGTTGCCGCAGGTGCCACCTCCTTTCCACCGTAGTGTGACAAAAATCCGGTCTTACAAAATAGGAAATGGAATCCCTAGTCCGACGAGCTTCTGGCCTAGCTCTATCTGAGATAGCTTGTCGGAGAAGAAAGTTTCCAAAAAAGACAAGGACTGCTCGTGGATAATTTCCCTGCTTCCTAGTGGGTTTCAAGGTAATTGGAATTCTATGCACCCGTTGCACCTCAAGCTCCCAGTTCCATGAAGAGAGTTCTGGAAGAGTGTCTTTAAAGAGTTGGATGATGAAGGCTCGGATGTCAGTACCTTCAATATTTTCTGGTATTCCAAGGACACGTAGGTTGTTACGTCGTAAGCGATTTTCCATGTCCTCCAGCTTCCATCTGACATCGCTTAGTTCTGCTTCATGTAGTTCAACTTGTTCCTGTGTGGCTGTAGCCTCTGCCTCATTGATGACTATACGATATTCCATTTCTGTCATTCTGGCATTGAAGGTGTTAACTGATCTTGACAATTTACGCACCACACCCTGAACCTTATGTAGAGCTAGTTGTGCTTTGCGTCCATCTCTTGATGTTTCTTCTCGATGGGAGGCGATAGCCTGGAGGACTGTGTCCATCACCGTGGAAAGCGTGGCATCCTGTTGATGTGGAGAGCTCCGTTGAGTTGGACGGGGGCCGGTGGTATGTTCTTGAGACCCCAATGCAATAGAGGGGGAATAATCCCACGTCAACTCTTGGGCCCTTTTCTTCCGTGTGATAGTTCTTTTATTTTCCCTGGATTCTGCCATTCTCGTCTCATGGTCACTCTCCGTCCCAGAGCCAGTGTTAGTTTCAATATCCAGTTCAGAGTCATCTGACCATCTTGCATCTTCTATCCCTTCTGATATTGAATAGAAGTCTGAGGGATACCTGTCAGTGTCAGTAGGATCGGGGGTTAACTCGTCTCCGTCGATTTTCTCTTTACCATCAGGGACCTCCAGCAAATCCCCCAGATTTTTTGTGATGTCTCTAAAGTCTGATGTCCCAATTTCCCTCTCTAGGGCATTGCATATAGGTTGATTTTGCAGTGTTTGCCCTTCCTGCACATCTTGCACAGCCAGAGTCATTGGGGTTTTACGAACCATAGGTATAATTTCAGGTACTGTTAGTGGTGCTGACGTTAAAACCCCTGCTGAAGTGGTCTGTTTCATTGATGTTGAAGATGTTAACGAGACATTAGATAAAACAGGAGTATCACACAAGGAAAGATTCTCCATACCTTGTATTCCTTCGTTAGGGTCTGCCCCAGCCTTAGGGTCTAGTATTCCTGCCAACACATCTGTAGGCTCCTTAAATATCACAGAGGTGTTCTCTCCTGTTGTTATAGGAGTATTTGCGCTAATGTTTATTTCCCTTTCCTCGGTTATGCCATTCTCTCTTTGCCCACTAGATGTCACTGTGGACCCTGGAATGGCTCCCAGGTTAATCGCGGTTACCGAAAGAGCTGCTGGAATCTGGACCGGAGCCGAGACTGGAACGGGAGTCTTTCGGAGAAGTTCAATCACAGATGGGCCAGCTATGGGCGTTTTCGGCAGTTGCTTTGAGCCCTTTGAGCCCTTTGCTATTTCTATGTCTATTTCTATACGGAATTTGTTAAGCGCACGGTCACCCAGGGGTTTCATGGCGCTGAAGAAAACAGATGGTAGATGGTAAGTGAGGGGGCAGATGGTGTAGTGCTCTAACCGTACGCTTGTTTAAATAGCCAGGTCTTCAAGGCTCGTCTGAACTCTGTCAGCTTGGTACAGCTCCGGATGGACAAGGGCAATGAGTTCCAGGTCTTTGGGGCGAGATATGCAAAGCTGGATCCGCCGAGTCGTTTCTTTTTAAAAGTCGGCACCGTGAGGAGGGACAGATGGGTAGAGCGAAGCTCGCGGGTAGGTTCATATTTGTTAATGAGTTGGTTAACGAACCTGGGGCTCTTTCCGTGAAGAGCCTTGAAGATTATGCAGCCTGTCTTAAAAGTGATCCGATGGGTAATGGGAAGCCAATGGAGGGAGGCCAACAAAGGTTTGGCTGACTTCCTGCGATTGCTTTTGAATATTAATCTGGCTGCTTGATTTTGAGCAATCTGCAGGCGTTTAACGATGGTGAGGGGGAGGCCCAGGTAGGTAGAATTAGAGAAATCTAACCGCGAGAGAACCAATGCGAGCACCACCTGGATGAGAGCAGAGTGGGTCAGCAGATGAGCGATTTTTTTTATCTTTCTTAACTGAAAGAAGCAGGAGGAGATCACAGTTCCGACCTGGGTCTTCAGTGAGAGATCGGCGCTAAGAGTGACCCCGAGGCTTTTGGCTGACTGGGAGGGGGATGGAGGTGTGCCCAACGAGGATGGCCAAAAGTGGGGCCCCCAACTGAGTGCGCTGTTACTAGGGAGTACTAACTCAGTCTTTCCTGGGTTCAGCTTAAGGTGGTTCCGATCCATCCAGCTCTGAATGTGCAGCATGGTCTTTTGAAATCTGTAAAATCGCCGCTGCCTTCCAAACGTGTGCCTCGCTTTGCCACTAACTCCTTGTCACGGAGAGCCTGCTTCGCTGCTCTCATCTTAGCTGCAGCGGCTATCGAGGCGGCGTTTTTGGCGCCATGCCACAGGGGGTGTAGGAGACACTCAGTGAAGGCGGAGCTGTGTCCGGCAGCCTGGACAGCCGCCCTATCTCTAGTGTTGTGCCCTGGTCCACTCTCGTAGCTCGCGTAGCTCCCCCACTGGTCTGTAGGCGGGCAATGAATCGGAGCACAAGTACCCCGATCAGAGAAGTACAGAATGAGAAGCGCAACTGCACTGCACTCGGGTCGAGTGTAGACATCAAGAGCCGATCCTCCGCTCTGTTCCCGGACATCACGCCAGGATCGCCATTTGGGCCGCAGTGAAAATGGGGTAGGTCCTTTTACTTCTATTGTTACTTAGTTACTTAATTGTAACGGGTCATTTTGTTTTTCCCATCTCTATACTGCTTTTCAGAGCGCTGGCTCAGGAGCTGCCTCACAGCGGTCTAGCAAGCCGCCGCCATCTTGCCCCAGCTCTGCCACCCATAGAGAAGAACCACTGCCCCTCCATTGGATTATTTTTATTGATGTCAATAGTTTTGACAGACAGCAAAAGGTATCTATGCAAGACCAAAGAATTGAAAGCAGGCTTTCATAATTTCATAAAAGGAACATACTCCACATAAAATATGCATCATTAGCAATTGGGATGCCTACAAATCACAGGGCATGCTCTGAGAGTAACTAGAGTGTTTCCACCATCAAATTAACAATTAAAATACATGTCATAGTTGATATATTTGTACAATTAATTTAATACTGTAACCTGCCTGCAATCATTTGAGTGGCTGCATATAAAGTAAATAATATTTCCTACTAGAACCTGTTCTGTGCAGGGCTGTCCCGGGACTGCTACATATATTTCTACATCACAAAAGTAGGCAAGTGTTTGTAATATGTTTGTGATGAGGCATGGGAAGTCAGCTGTCATTAGGTTTCACCATTTACTGGAGTTGCCTCAAAATGAGTCCTAGGACATTGATTTAGTTTTAACTAGATGTGAAACCAGAAAACTAGAGAGGGCCCGTGTGATATTTTGTGACCCAGCTCTTCAAATGCTTCTGATAGACCTGTGTAAGACCTCTCAGCCTTAGCATGGCCTTCCCCCAAACTTTGTATCTCTACTCCTCATGTTTTGCTGAATTTAGTTTTATTTTTGAAACACAAAGGAGTCAGGTCCTATGACGTGTAGGTGGCTGGACCATAAATTACTATATCAAAAGCACTTTGCCGGCTACACATAACTTTATTTCCTCGCTTTTAAGGAACAAACCAAGTGAAACTACTGGGCTCGTTGGGTATTTTTTACTCTTACCCTTTTATTTTAAATTTTTAAATTTCTGATTTTTTGAATTTTTACATGTCAAAAAGGGACACTCTAACGTCTAGGTTCATTTACACATAAAGACTGTACAATTCTACAACACAAATACAACATCTATATATACACAAATTTTTCCTAGAATTTATACACAAGTGTTTGTTTTCTCAAAAAGACATGGTGAAATTGTCTTAGACCCCATTGGCACATTTAATTTACTTGTAAAGTCCCTAGTAAAGTGGTACTACAGGCACCTGGGCCTGTAAATTAAATGCTACTAGTGGGCCTCCAGCACTGATTGTGCCACCGACTTAAGTAGCCTTTTGAAACATAACTCAGATCTGTCATTACAGCCCGTAAGTGCAGTTTAAACTGTGATTCCAACCTGGCAAAAATACATCTTTGCCAGGCCTAAACTTTCCTTTTTAATACATATGCCCCCCCTTAGGGTAGGTGATAAACAGCCAGAAGTGCAGAGTGTACTTTTACGTTTTACATATCCTGGTAGTGAAAAGCTCTCAAATTATTTTTTCACTATTGCAAGGCCTACCTCCCCCATAGGACGACAGTGGGCTACCTTATTACATTTAATAAGTGATAGCTCTTGATTGGGAGCAAGTAGGAAAGTCATATTTGCTATCTGAGGAATTGTATTTTAATACCCTGTTTAATGGAAAAGTCAGATTTTAAGTCACAGTTCGGCAAATGACACTTATAGAAAGTTTGCATTTCTTGTCCTATCCATTTCGTGCCTGCAGCCTGTTCCCGGGTCACCTAGTTGGCAAATGGCCTTTGTGTATTTCTCTTAGACAGTATCAGGAAGCAGGGTGTGTGTAGGGGGCCATCTCTGATGTGATAGGTGGGCAGAGCTGTCACCTACAGTTAGAGCTAATGGCATTGTAAATGGAAATGTCTTTTAGCCATGTGTTATGGAGTGTATGCATGTGGTGCGGAGTGGAATTATGTGGGTTGGATTGGAATTATAGCAATAGTGGCATGCTGCGCTTTAGATGAATATGTTTAAAAGTAAAGTGCACCATACTGCGATTGCTACAATAGTTAATTGTGGATGGGTTAACAATTGATGTGTGCACTGATCGCTGGTGATGTGTGTGCCTGGTGGAAGCGTGCACTAACAGCTGGTCGTGTGTGTACCCGGTAAAAGTGTGCACTGATGGCTGGTGGTGTGTGTGCCTGGTGAAAGTGTGTACTGTCGGCTGGTGGTGTGTGTGCCTGGTGAAAGCGTGCACTGACGGCTGGTGGTGTGTGTGCCTGGTGAAAGCGTGCACAGACGACTTATAGTGTCTGTGCCTGGTGAAAGTTTGCACTGACGGTGTGGTTGTGTGTGTGTGGTTGTGTGTGTGGTTGCGTGTGTGGTTGCGTGTGTGGTTGTGTGTGGTGGTGAGTGTGTGGTGGTGAGTGTGTGTAAGTTTGCACTGAGTGTGTGGTGGTGAGTGTGTGGTGGTGAGTGTGTGGGGTCTTATGTGTGGGGTATTATGTGTGGGGTCTTATGTGTGGGGTGTTATCTGTGTGGTCTTATGTATGTGGTGTTATGTGTGTGTGTGTGTGTGGTGGACTTAGTTCGAGTTTTTGTACCCTGCACACTCACACACTGTTCACCCTACACACTCACACAATGTTCACCCTGCACACTCACACACTGTTCACCCTACACACTCACACACTATTCACCCTACACACTCACACACTGCTCACCCTACACACACACACTGCTCACCCTACACACACACTGCTCACCCTACACACTCACACACTGCTCACCCTACACACACACACTGCTCACCCTACACACACACACTGTTCACCCTACACACACACACTGTTCACCGCACACTCTCACACTGCTTACCCTGCACACTGCTCACCCTGCACACGCACACACTGCTCACCCTGCACACTCACACACTGCTCACTCTGCACAGTCACACACTGCTCACCCTACACACTCACAATGCTCACCCTACACACTCACAATGCTCACCCTACACACTCACACACTGTTAACCCTGCACGCTCACACACTGCTCACCCTGCATACTCACACACTGCTCACCCTGCATGCTCACACACTGCTCAGCCTGCACGCTCCCACAGTGTTCACCCTGCACGCTCACACACTGCTCACCCTGCACACTCACACACTGTTCACCCTACACACTCACACAATGTTCACCCTGCACACTCACACACTGTTCACCCTACACACTCACACACTGTTCACCCTACACACTCACACACTGCTCACCCTACACACACACACTGCTCACCCTACACACACACTGCTCACCCTACACACTCACACTGCTCACCCTACACACACACACTGCTCACCCTACACACACACACTGTTCACCCTACACACACACACTGTTCACACACACACTCTCACACTGCTTACCCTGCACACTGCTCACCCTGCACACGCACACACTGCTCACCCTGCACACTCACACACTGCTCACTCTGCACAGTCACACACTGCTCACCCTACACACTCACAATGCTCACCCTACACACTCACAATGCTCACCCTACACACTCACACACTGTTAACCCTGCACGCTCACACACTGCTCACCCTGCATACTCACACACTGCTCACCCTGCATGCTCACACACTGCTCAGCCTGCACGCTCCCACAGTGTTCACCCTGCACGCTCACACACTGCTCACCCTGCACGCTCGCACACTGCTCACCCTACGTAATGCGAAAAGACCTAGCTCTGCCCTCTGGCCTGTGTTGTAATCGTACAGTAGGTTGTGAGTAGTTGCGCTTGATTGGTTGGGGCATCCCCTCCTTGCTGCTCCCCTCACAGAGGGCCGGCTGCCTCCATGAAGCTCCCAAGACATGTGTTCAGCTGTTCTTTGTTTTAGCTGCTGTGTGTCAGTGCACCATGTAAGCGCACAAGCATACCCTGCTCTCTCTGCACTCACTCTCACTCTGAACTCACTCTCACTCTGCACTCACTCTGCACTCACAGTCACTTTAGCACTCACTCTGCACTCACTGTCACTCTCGCACTCACTCTGCACTCACAGTCACTCTCGCACTCACAGTCACTTGTGCACTCATTCTGCACTCACAGTCACTCTCGCACTCTCTCTGCACTCACTCTGCACTCACAGTCACTGTCGCACTCACTCTGCACTCACAGTCACTCTCGCACTCACTCTGCACTCACAGTCACAGTCACTCTGCACTCACTCTGCACTCACAGTCACTCTGTCACTCACTCTGCTCTCACTCTGCACTCACAGTCACTCTCGCACTCACTCTGCACTCACTGTCACTCTGCACTCACTCTGCACTCACTGTCACTCTGCACTCACTGTCACTCTGGCACTCACTCTGCACTCACTGTCACTCTGGCACTCACTCTGCACTCAGTCACTCTCACACTCACACTCACTCTGCACTCACTCTGCACTCACAGTCACTCTCGCACTCACTCTGCACTCACTGTCACTCTCGCACTCACTCTGCACTCACTGTCACTCTCGCACTCACTCTGCACTCACTCTGCACTCAGTCACTCTTGCACTCACTCTGCACTCACAGTCACTCTCGCACTCACTCTGCACTCACAGTCACTCTCGCACTCACTCTGCACTCACAGTCACTCTCCCACTTACTCTGCACTCACTGTCACTCTCACACTCAATCTGCACTCACTCTGCACTCACTGTCACTCTGCACTCACTCTGCACTCACTGTCACTCCGCACTCCCTCTGCACTACTCACTGTCACTCTGCACTCACTGTCACTCTGGCACTCACTCTGCATCACTGTCACTCTGGCACTCACTCTGCACTCAGTCAATCTCACACTCACGCTGCACTCACTCTGCACTCGCACTCACTCTGCACTCACTGTCACGCTCGCACTCACTCTGCACTCACTGTCACTCTCGCACTCACTCTGCACTCACTGTCACTCACGCACTCACTCTGCACTCACTCTGCACTCACTGTCACTGCACTCACTCTGCACTCACTGTCACTCTGCATTCACTCTGCACTCACTGTCACTCTGCACTCTCACTGTCACTCTCGCACTCACTCTGCACTTACTGTCACTCTCGCACTCATTCTGCACTCACTGTCGCTCTCGCACTCACTCTGCACTCACTGTCGCTCTCATGCGCACGGACAGAATTCATGTCCGTATTACTTCATATAGCACACTTGTTGTGCATTCATGCATACAGCATGGCGGCGCCCTTTGCCACTAACATGAGGTTTAAGTTCTCTTTCCTGGCCATCACCTTCCAGGTCATCCTTATAATTTTGTCTGCTATTTTTGTCACCTATGACACCCCTCACCATGACAGCCATGGGAATAGTACACACGCTGAATAGGATGAGTTCATCAAGCTGTACCCATGTAAGTATTTGTTTTTGGTGTTCATGTATTTACTGGGAGCTGTATAAAGGGCAGCGAGGTGCCTGGGCGACTTTACGGCGCTATGATGTGGATTGTTAGAACCCACCGCTTTGAGATAGACCTAGGTGAACAACCCTTCCTGTATAAAGCGCTACGAAGCTATCTACGTGGTAGGACATGTAATGTAGTAATGCTGGTAACTTCACATTTTGTAGCATTTTGCAGTTTGCTTGTGTTTTCTGACACTGAACAACGAGTCCCTAATAACACTACCTGCCTTTCGAGCGCTTCTGCTCGACTAAGCATTAACTTGAATTCTTTAAAAAAAACATAGGGGGTCGTCTGTGGTTCCTCACAAGAGTCCAATCACGCAGATGATATTCCTATTCACAGAGAATGTGCGCGCATTTTTTATTCTAGCTGAGGAAAGGGCATCTTGCGGCAGTTGTTGTTTTCGTCACTCACAGGCGTTCGGAGGCAGAGTTGTTTTCTCTTTGGAAGCGTGTAACGGTTTCCGAGTCCGGACGAGGCGCTATCTTGTTCTCCAAGACACAGTGCATTTAGGGCAGCTCCTTGTCATCCAGCAGGCGCGCGCGATATGACTCCCGCTTCTTGTAAATGAGCGCAGCTTGTTTCCCGTGCTGGAAATGCGGGGAGTCACCGAGTGCAGACAAACACACCCGAGGCAGCCCGTGACCATCTCCAGGGCAGTTTCAGGCGAGGCTCCGGAAATATTTTTTTTTTTAAATAGGGCATAATGGTTCGCATTGCAACACTACAATACACAATCATCCTGCACATTACAATGGGCTATTATTTTTCTGCGACAGTACATCACGAACATGCAGATAAAAAAGTGAGCCCTCGAGGGTATATGTGATTATCAGCAGCATGCACGTAACTCACTGAGTCATCTTGCTGACAGGGAGAGCTCCGTGAAATGGATTTAAAAAAAACCAAGCAGCACTGAAAAACCGCCGGCGAGTGGTGCACGTGCGCGCGCCACTGCCACCATATGTCTTGAATTATCTCCGCCATGGCGGCCGAGATAATTGAAGATATATGGCCTTCTCGTGCGCATAACAGACACCAATGGGCCATAGGCGGAACCACTCGACCGCCTATGGCCTATTGCATGTTCTGTTTCTAAAGCATACGCACGCAAAGACCAATAGCAGTGCACATACCAAAAAAAAAGCACAAAAAAGCACGAGCAGCCTGGAATTTGTAGGTACGTTTTTCGAAGCCCTGAGAATAGGACTCTGGGCCACGCCCACCGCTGACGCAGTGGGACGGTAGGCCCGAGCCCTAAAAAGGACCCACAGTCACACTCTTAAGTACACTCCTGGACCTGTGGATACTACAGAAGGACGCCCTGCTGCTTGAAGCTTGCCCTGCTTGCTGAGAAGGAATACTGGACCTGCTCCCTTCATCTCAGGCTGAATGATTCTAAGGGTCAGGTGACTGACCTCCTGCTCAGAATACAGGGATATTACCTCCAGAGGTCACCTTGCAAGTACCATGCTGACCTGTGGCACTGGACCTGTAACTGGAGCTGCCTGAGCCCTGCCGGCCTCTGGTGAAGTAAGCTCATGATCCCCAAGGTGTGACTCCACAGGTCCCGGACCCTTGGCTGGTAAAAGAAAGAGCTTCTCCTATCCTAACTGAAGCTTCCACCAAATCCAGCTCAAAACAATGAGAAGCCCCACAAAGCCTCACAGCATAAATGCATGCTTCATCGAAACCAACGACAAGGAACTCAAAGCCCTGCCAAGCCTCTGCACAGAGATGCAAGCTTCATAGGAACCAACGCCAAACAACGCGAAGCCCTACAAAGCCTCACCACACTGCTGCAAACCTCATTGGAACAAACTCTGAGCAACACAAAGCCCCACAAAGCCATTCAGCACAGCTGCCAGTCATTATTGGTTCCAACGCCGAGCGGCACGAAGCCCTGTAAAGCCTCATCGCACAGTTTAATTGGAACCAACGCAGCGCGATGCAACTTGACGCAGGACCTTGCATCACAGCTCTTGGAATCGATGCCTGACAACACTTAGCCTTGCAAAGACACGCGGCACAGACTGCATTCCAAGAACACAAGGTGCAACCTTCAGCAAACCAAATTAAATACTGTACCCAGACTGGGGCTCTCACAGTCGGCTTGAACTTTGTCCCAGTCCCACACAAATTGATACCCTCAGTGCGAGCTTATTGCCTTTTGGTGCTTCTTTAAGTTAAATCTTTAATATCACATCTCTCCAGTTCTACTGATTGGATTTTTGTCATTTGGTTTCATTTAAAAAAAATATATATTTTACTCTATTTTTCTAAATTGTTTTTTTCAAGTGCTTTGTTTTCTCTGTATTACTGTGTGTGTGTTGCATAACTACTTTTCACATTGCATCCAAGTTAAACCTGACTGCTTTTGTGCCAAACTACCCAGGGCTACTCACAGGCTAACTTAATAACTTTTTTTGGTTCACCCCGACAAGAATTGTGGCTGTTGCTTGAGTAGGGTTTCATCCACATCAACCAACAACCCTATTTCGCACGACCTGCTACAATTTCGAGGAGGTCTAATTTTTTTTAATAAATGCAGATTTTCTTTTAAAAACTGCCATCATTGATAAAGCGATACACTGCAATTTCAGACTAGCCCTCAGTGGAAGCTAAGCAGAAAGCCTGAACAGATGTGCTCTAATCAATGGGAAGACCCTCAAACATCCTGACCAGCATGGAACATTTCCCAAATTCAAATATAGCTCACTGAAATACTGGTGACCAGCTGCCATTTAAGGCAGACTCACATTTCTCAAGCAAACAATAAAATCCAAATAAAATAAAAAGAAATCAATCAATCAAAATACCTTCCTGCTGGACCATTATAATGCCTTATGGTCAAGGCTGTCAAACAAAATTCTTGTCAAATGCAAATGAAATTAGAACATGCCTTGTTATATATGACTGAAGGTAGAATAACCATGTAATGTTCAAATTGAAGGCATTATATTGTCTCGCCATTAAAGAAAGACCGTGATTCAAGGCTCTGAGCTTAGTTCATGGGGCAATACATGGTCTCACACTTTGGTACCTATCAGGCGTTCCCTGGCAAGACATTTGACCCAAGTGCCTAAGGCCAACCTTCGCAATAGAAACTGGCATCTACCAAACTACATACAGAAACTTTGCCTGAAGGCCCTGCACGTGCAAGGCTCTGTACCAAGGAATGCTTGTCTACCAAACCTTAGGATGAATGCTGACCTCATAAAATGTTATAAAGAATGTAAGACCCACTTTTCCATTGTGCATTTAACTAGGAGATGGAGTCGCTCAATGCTGCCTATGCTCTTGTAAGCCACCTTCCTATTTGCCTGCCAGGCTCCTAAGGCTGGTCCTGTCACCTGCTGTTCAGTGGACGTTGGAAACCGTGCCAACGCTTTGGTATGGAGCATCTCTAGGAACACAACTATTTTCTGTGGTGTCCACAAGCCACAGTTCATGCCCTTGATTTCGGGCAATTCTCACCAGCCCGTTCCTCTGAGCGTTCTTAGACAGATGGACAGCGGCGTACAGTTCTAAAAATATGAAATAACTGAATTATAATGAGGCAACAAATGGAAAGCAATGACATATAAATCATATAATGTGGAAGGTATGCAAAGCCATGTTTCAGCCTCGGTTCACTGATGGGACAACTCTATGGAAACACCCCTCTAAAAGGTCACACCTAGTAAATGAGCAGACATTAAGCATAACACTGTTAATATATTGTTACTAAATACTGTTTCCATTCTTAATAAGGCAGAAGGTGTTGAGCCAGCAGCTCTCAGCAAAATCGTACAAAAATGTGACTTTTATTCTTTCCAGAGATCCGAAAACTCTGCAACATACTCTGTCTGACTCACTACCTCTGGGCTGAACTTTCAGTGTTGACAAGGATACGCCCAGCCTGACCCTGCATGATGTATTAAATGCTGTTAATGTACAGGTAAAAGGTGCTGCTGGGTTCAATCTCTCTCTTCCCATAGGTTGTCGGGATTTTGAGGAGCCGAGGAAAGGGTCGAATTTATCATTGTCTAGGATCTATGTTTAAAAAGAAAGCTCAACAAAATTCAACTTTTCTGTGACTGTGAAAATAATACTTGAATTGTCATGGTTTAGGTTTTTCCATAATTACACAATGTCCTAGAGCATAGTGCCGTTTGTGCACAGTAGTATACTATTAATATGTTATCCGTTTTTTAGTCGCCATGGCTAATAATATTGATGTGATCATCTTTAATGTCCCCTTCTCAAGTTTCCACTGTCATCAGTGTGTCAGCAAAACAGTCCTCTGAGTAAAGCAAAGATGCTGTCTCTTCTCATTGAAGCACATCATACGAAATGAAAAAGTACCCAACATTTCTGATTTGCATCTTAGGAGAACCACTGATCAGTGGTTGAAATGCAGACTCTAAAATCAATATAATTTTCACTAGCATTGATCCAGCTGTCATTTGCAGAAGTGTGGTAATGGCAAATCCGCCAAAGTTCAGGTGGTCAGGGTGAAGTCAGAAGCAATCCCAAATTACCTTGTGCTTAACCCTTTGGTAGCTTGGCACAAAAACAGTCATACTAAACTGAGAGGCAATGTGTATTTGGGCAGCCCTTCAAACAGTAATACATTGAGAATACAGCACCAGAAATATCCCACATCAATAAAAAAAGAGCAAATGTAATACATTATTAGAGCTGTATGCTAATCTATCGAGGTAGCCTTCTATGGTCTCAGAACTAAACAACATGGTATTTGGCAGTTACTCGGGCTGAGCATCATGGATTGCAAAAGTTCAAAAGAGAAATATTTGATCTCTTTCTATCATATGTGTGCCCAAACTTTAAGATACTATTTGATGGAGATGAACCTATGGTGTAACAATCCCCAGGACAGCATTGCATCTGAGTTAGCTTATACTTTGAAGAAGTTTGATTTAAAGCACAACTCTGTTTTAGCCACACATAATAATGGCCACACTGGATCTTTTCATCAAGTATTTAAAGTATCTATAAGGTATTTCTGTAGCACAAACCTAAAAACCTAGCACAATGGTGACTCAGCATTGTACAGTGCCGTTGACATGGCCATGCTTGTCAAGCTAGATTGGTCAGATCATTATTTGCTGGTGCTTAAATGTAAATCTTGGCGCTACGTTAATATTTAAACGCTCACCCGCCCATTATCAGTATTTTTGGGTCTTTCCCAGTTTATGAACTTTCTCAATTTTTTTAATCCCAGACATCACTGGTAATTGGGGTAATGTGGTTCAACAGTACTTCCAGGGCAAAATGGAATTGATGAGAGAAAACATCACCTTTGCTAAACAAGAGTCTACGACTAACTTTGCCGAGCTAGCAGCAGAACAGTGTCTGAGTAATTTATTGCATATTCTGAGGTGGAATAGCTGTCAATTTTTAATCTCGAAAATGGTAGATATCCAACTGGCAAATCTTTGTGGGTTGTGTCTTCTCAATCATGGGGTGTAGGTTACAGTTAGGAGTGAAGAGGCATAAACCACCCAATCTAGGAAGGCGTGCTGAGTTAATAAAACATTGTCATTATTATCCTTGCGCCCGGAACATAATGGAATCAATGCTCTTTTCCATGTCTCATCATACTCACTATAGACCACATATACGGAAATATCAGGGCCAGTGGTAGAAGCGGGGGAAGGCGATAAAAGAGGAAAGAAAGACAGAGGGTTCCTCCAATTCTGCCTCATTGCTCAGCTGATCAAAGAGACTGGAATGTTGTGAATCAGTACAAGGTAAAGGAGAAACCTTAAGGGGGTCATTTGGTGAGCAAGCGGATCGCCACCACCCATATGGCGGTGGCGATCCGCCCGCTAAAAACCACCACCCGCCCTGCATTACCCCCGCCACATTACCATGGCGGGGGGATACGGCGGAGGAAAAGACGTCCGCCGATTTTCTTCCCGGGCGCAGAGTTGACCGGGCGGAAAAGCTGCTAACATGGTGGGAGACACCTCCATCCATATTAGCATTTGTGCGGGGTAGTGCCTTGCGGTGTTTGCCATTGGGGGCCCATACCAGGCCCCCAGGGATTCTTTTGGGTGGGGGATGTACATAGGGGGTACCTATGGTACACCCTGCAGGTCCATGATCAACCGCACGGTGCCTGCCACGTTGTGCATGTCTGCAACAGGACCCCTGCACCAATGGCGGGCGGTCCCAATCCCCGAAAGGATGGCGGGCAGACAATGTCCGCCTGCCATCCTAATGACCCCATAAGTGTCAGAGAACTAAGCCTAACTGCAGTTTTGAGTTGATATACCTGAATTCTATCTCTGTGTAGCCAACTCTCTATACTAAGGAACAGGTAATTCCTAAAAACAAAACATTCAAATAATAAGCATCTCCAATATACTGGTATATCTCCCTATGCATTACATAGCTACCTCCACTATTGTAGCTACACGCTCTCTTGTGCAAAACTAGCTACAGTTTCTACTTGACTTCTTTAACACTTGAAATATCTCTAATACTGTTGATATCCTGTTGTTCCCTATTCTTAGACATGATATATCCTTACTAAAACAGTAATATCTTATACATGACAAAAAGTGCTGGCTTCCGGGTAGAGCGATTGGTGCTGGCGATTTATGCGACAAGCTTGAAGGGGTGGTATCTGTATGACAGGATGAGGTGAGATAAGAACAACTTGCAGAAAAAGTTGTGTGCCTGACATTCTTCTGGGGATAATAACAGTAGCCTGATAACTCTAGAGGGTTAATGTTCCCACTACACAGCATAATGTGTAACATGTAGGTCACAGATTTGCATTTTATGAGAATAGCTCAGTGAGATATTGGTGTTGTCACAGAGATTCTTTTGTTTCTTGGAGTTCGTAAGTTACAATCCTTCCAATGCAGCACATTCAGCTATGAACTGGCATCAAAGGACTACATGTAAATTTCAAAGCATAGGTTTAGGTGCTTATTGTTGTTTTCCTCAGTCTTTTGTCATTTTTAGGTTGCTAAAAAGGGTTCCTTTGGTTAGTAATACAATTTCATTTGTATGAAACCCCTAATCATTGTGTTACATTTCAAATTCTGAGTTAATAGGAAGGATCTACTAACACTTTTCATCTGGCTTGCATTACAAAAGTAACACACACCTGATACACACCTGATACAAAGTGTTGTTTTGGAGTTTACTTTCCCTCGCAAATCCTGAATTGCATTGGAAAGTAGCCCTAAAGTAACACAAAGTAGCACTACGCGCTACTTTGCATCAAGGAGGCGTACTATGAGTAGTACATGGATGTTCCCATCCAACCCTTCTATGGGTATTAATGCTAATCCTCATCTACTAACTTTGGTAAAAGGGATTTGCATTCAAAATTACACCTGCTCACGGCAGGCTAAACGTTGGAGAAAAGATTTATTTTCCCCAAACCTTTTTAACTTTGCATGTGTGCTGCACCTTACAGCACTCCTACAATTGTTAAAGTGGTAAACTTTGTCAAAGTATTGAATTCTGTGCTGGAGGGGCACCTCTCTAGTATACAACTTTTGTTTGACATCACACACACCCTTGCACTGTGGTGCAAGGTTATGTTCATTGGCGCAAGGCAGCTTAAAGTATGCCAGCACTAGAGCAGAGATGGTGCTGTTGTGCACACCCCCTTTCACACACCGCAGTGCAGCAGCTTTGGTTACTGTGCTGCTGGAAAATAGCAATTCTCCTAATTACAATGCCAAGAGAATCTGAATTTCATTAAAGGCACGGAGGCGAACATTATGAATTCATCTTTTAATGCCAACTCCACACAGCCACTTTGAAGTAATACATCACAATATAGATTGTTCTAGAACATAATACAGCTAGGCTATAATAGGCATGCACTCAGTACAATCTACCTCTTTTAAATGTGGATAAACCTCTTTGTCACGTATTAGGAAAGTTTTGGAAATCACATGGTAAAACAGGAAAACAGAAGGTCCTTTGCGAAGAAACTGCGAAAATAGAAGATCCTTGGTGAACAAACTGCGAAGTAGGATCCAGGAATCCGAATAAATTGTTTAGTAGAACGGGCACCCATTACATGGTGTCTTCCAGGCGATGGTGCGAGAGGAGAGGAGTTGGCCTAACGGCTAGGGCGCTCGACCTCGGACCTGGGGATCTGGGTTCGAGTCTCGGTAACAATGCCAAAACCTCCTGTGATTCTGGGCAAATCACTCCCCATGCCTAAAAAAATTAAAGTATGTCCTCATGTAACGTAACTGGTAATATGTAAAGCGTTCTGATACCTGATTAGGTTCGGGTCTAGTTCGCGCTATATAAAATTCTGCAAAAAAAACTCTGGTTTATTGAGAATTTTCTGAAATAAAAGACGAGTATTAGAACAAAGGTTTTCATGGTGAAGTATTGTGCAATGCATGTAACATAGCTTGAAATCTTATTAAAGTATTACACATGATATTGTCTTCATTTTACTTGTACATATACCCTACATGTCTTTCTTTTATCTTTTTATTTGTATTGCAGGGTTGGGAGGGTGGGAAATGTTACCCTCCATGTCTTTAATGAAATTCAGATTCTCTTAGCATGGTAATTAGGAGAGTCACTATTTCCTTACAAGCCTGGAGGCTACCATTATGCATGTTGGTAGCTCTGCAGAACTACATTTGCCATGTGCTCTATCGGTTTACAATAATGCTTTGCAAATGTAGAGGAGTTTGAAAAATTAGCAGCTCTAAACCTCTAGTGTGCCACGTTTCCAAACGGATTGGCTAGCCATAGTGCCCTTCATGGAATTTGCTTGAAATCTCATGAGGTCGATGCCCACTAAGCGCAAAGTTCCTTTCACCCAGTGAGCTATTGTAGTTCAAGTCACTGCTTTGAAAGGTTTAACAAAGGAAATGACAAGCTGGCTAATGCCGTTCGAGTGATGTTCATTCATGCTATAATCATATTCTTTCAAACAGTCTATCAGACATAATGTTTTGCATGAAGTTGAACTTGGGGTAAAAGATGGAGTCAGACATTGTTTTAGTTCTACTAACAATTTCTAGCTTCACTCCAAAGGCATTGTAAAATCTGTTGCTTACCTCCAAAGCTCTCACATCCGACGCATCGGCAGGAAATCAGGCACAGGAATGATGCTAGCTTCATGGAAAGCATCTTTTTGCTTAGAAATCTATTATATGGCCACAAATTGAATATATCAAGAACCAAGTTAACAGCCCAGAGAGACTCGTATTTAGGCTTTGGTGATCTTCTCAATCTGATACCTTTAAGGATTCTACAGATCATCATGTTTTTCCCAATGCTTCTTCCATTTACTAAGCTGTGGCCAGCTGAGACTGCTGATCTATAGCAGTTCAGTGTCCTGTCGCTGAGACCCTTGTCAAACTGTTCTACTAGAAAGTTAGATACTTGGACTATAGGTGCCTTCATGGGATCAAGATCCATTTCCAGGCACCAACAAAACCATTTTGTCCAAATTGCGTTGTATCTCTTGTGGGTCCCAGGGGCCCAGGGCTCCTTGAGGAGTTTGTCAGCTCTTCCCGAAAGTCCTGATATCTCTTTAGATTTCCTGATACCTTCCAGGCAAGAAGGTTCAAAGTCCCTGTCAAGATCAGAGGGTGTTCCTCTCCATCTATGGTTGTAAGGAATCCTTCTTCTACGGGAAGGATATAGGGTATGTCGTAGGCCAGTTGCAAGATTGTTGGAAACCATGCTTGAGATAGCCGAAAGAGAGCTATTAAGACCAGGGACCATACCTCCTGCCTGACTTTCTGAAGAACTCTCTGAATCATGGCTAAGGGGGGAAAAGCGTAGCATGAGATCCTTTCCAAGGTTGTAGGAAGACGTTCACTGCTAGAGCACCCGTGTCTGGCATCCGGCTGAAATATTTTTCCAGTTGCAAGGTGAGTGCTTGCAAACAGGTTACATTTTTGTGGACCCCATAGAAGGTTTCGTTTTCTGAAGATTGGTACATTCAGCTTCCAGTCACTGTAGTCCCTCAGAAACCTGGAGTTCCAGTTGTCTGAGACATTGGCTTTGCCGGATCAGTTTTCTGCTTTGAGCAAGATCTTGGGTTCTTGGCAGAACATCCAGAGTCTCTTGGCCAAGACTGATATATCTGTGGATTTTGTGCCACCTATATGGTTTATTTAGGCTACTGCTGAAATATTGTCCATTTTCAGCAGTACTGATTTGCCCTGTAAAACATTTATGAAACTAAACAAAGCATAAAGGCCCACTGTTAATTCCAAGAAGTTTATGTGGGGAGATCTGTCTGTGTGGGACCACAGTCCCCACGTATTCTCGGCTCCCAGACGAGTGCCACATCCAAGGAGACTTGCATCGGATTTGAGAATGTAATCCGAGACGATTCAAAGATTGCACATCCGTTCCAGGCATCCAGGTTGTCCAGCCAACAACTCAGCTCTGATTTTGCCTCCTGATCCAAGGAAATGTTGTCCCAATATCACAAGCCTGCTTGAAGAGCTCTTGCTTTTATTTTCTGGAGAGCACAATAGTGAAGGGGGCCCGAAAATAGGGCCTGAATGTAGAGGATAGAAGGCCCAGTAGTCTGGCAAGTTCTCTCAGGGTTAGTTGGTGTTGTTTAGGTACAAAGTATATTTATTTGTGAATTTTGGCAACCTCCTTCGCTGGTAGAAGGAGAATAGATTTTACTGTATCACTTGAGAAACCCAGAAATTCTAGGTTTTTCAAGGGTGTTAGAATATGCTTCTCTTTGTTTATGATAAAGCCCAAGCTCTCCAGGAGGATTATCACCCTCTCTAAGTCTTTGAAAAATTGCATATAACAGTGAGATATTATGAGAATGTCATCTAGATGGCTAATAAGACATACTCCTCTCTATCCCTGAGGAAAGAGATGACCGCTCTCATCACTTATGTAAAGCACCAGGGGGCCTACGCCAGACCAAAGAGGAGTGACTGAAATTGGAAAAGATGATTTTGCCATAAACATTGGAGGTAATATTGACATTTATGGGCCATTGAAATAGTTGAATAGGCGTCTTTGAGTTCTAGTTTTGCTAACCAGTCTCCTTCCAGTAAGATGTCTCTTAGGAGATGGATGCCCTCCATTGCGAAGTGTCTGTAAATTAGAAATCTGTTCAGCTCTCTGAGATTTATTACTGGTCCGGAGCCTTTGTCTTTCTTTTGTACCAGTAAGAGTGTACTTACAAAAACCTTCCGATTCAGTGGGATCACTATTATGGCACCTTACTTTAACAAAGAGGAAATGTCCACCTCTACCACCTTCTGTTAGTCTTTGGGATAGACTTAGTTCTCTGGGGGAATGGGACTGGTGTGGTGGTCGTAGGAAGTCTATCCTGAACCCTAGGACAGTTTCTAGGACCCAAGGGTCCCCGATGATTAATTGCCAGGTTTGGAAAAAGAATCTGAGGCGTCAGCCCACTTTTACCAGGAAAGAATTGCAAAGGTGAGGATCGGTATTCACTGTTAAAGGTTCTTGTGTTCTGTCCGCGTCCCCGGGGGCCTCTTGAATGGGAGCCTTGGCCACATTGTGGATAAAAGTGCTGTGATGTTAAATTGGGCCTGTATGAAGGTGGCCGGCAGAAAGGCCTCTTTTTCTGGCCCGTCCATAAACACTCTGGTTGAAGACCCTTCAAATGTTTGACTGGACCTTGTCTAAAGCAGTAAAGGTAGCCACGGATTTGCTAGGGGATTTAATCATGCCGTTCCTGAATAGTAGGCCATTGGGGCTCTTGGATGGTTCTTGGGTAGCTTAGTAGCCCAATTTGGGGTTTATTTAGATAAAATCACTCTACATTGTTCGGAGTTTATGCTTGCGTTAGCATTACCTAGCAAGATCAGTGCCCTTTGCCTCGAACCCTTAAGGAGAGGGACGTCTGCCGGATGTTGGTTCTGGTGGCATTCTTCAGCCATGTCGATGATCCTAACTAGGGGACCCAATACATCGAAGAGATGGTCTTAGCACACCTTTAGAGACCTCTCCATACCCTTTTGTGGGTCTCTGCTCATTTTAAATAGGAATGTTATCAGTTCTGGGTCAAGGTTAGGGCTTTGGCATACTAATATGTCACTTAGTGCGTTGTCCGTAGCTATCTGAACCAAACATTTAAGCTATACCATCCCACAGTCAGTCTTCGGTCCGCTGACAAGAATTTGCAAGTGGCTGTAGGAAGGAAAGTGGATGGTAAAGCACCTGCATGCATTCCTTGTTCTTCTTGGTATTCTCTTCCGAATAATGCTAGACACATTGAGCCACTTTACCCATTCAATATCACCTTGAAAATCTGTCTAAGTAAAATGACCACCTTAGCACTTATTCTCCTATTGGGCACCGAGCACGATACACTATTTGGGATGATTGATTTATAGAGATCTAGTCATGGTAATCATATAAAAAAGACTGGTAAATGCCCTTGATTGTCCAGTGCATGAATAACTGGTTGGACGGTCAGACTGGTGGTTGTCACTTACCCTCCATCATGGTATTGCTCGAAGAGTGGTGAGTTGTCGTGTCACAGGAAAGTACTAAAGGAGTAAAGGTACAAGTGTGGAGTAGCAAATGCCTACCCAAGACATAGCTATTGTAATCAAAGCCAGAGATTGCAAGGCAACCAACAGTGATTCCCCTAGGAGGATGTATGTGCATTACTAGCAAAGTGGAGAAAAACAATGAATAAATTAGCAGATAAATGACATGGAAGAAGTGCACAACAATATGAGGGACAAACTGAGGGTGGTTGAGAGGGAGTCTTTTTGCGAGGACTGCTTTCTAGGACAACCACTTGAATTTTGCAGTGGTTACTATTTAGTCAAATGTCGATGAGTAAATGTGAGGGTGGTTACCATGAGGCACTGTACTATAACTACACACAGAAGTGGGTTGGTAGTGGACAAACATAATCTGTGCTCAGGTTGGCATATTAGGCCAGATCAATGACATTCTTCCTTACATATAAATGCTTTTGGGGCTGGTTCCCTCTAACACAAAAAATAATGAGGTGAAAAAAATAAGGACAAACAAAAAACAACATATTAATATAGTGTTTATTAGTATACCAGATGGTGACAAAATGTTTAGAGAATAAAATTCAACATTGGTGACACGATTGGCAGAAGAAGACACTAACCTCCATCCTACAAAAGTATGGCCTTCCGCCATACACGTTATATGTATGTAGTGGTGGGGCATGGTAGTGAGGGCAAGAGGGAGTTGGGGTATTGATTCTGGATCCTCGGTCAATATGGAGATAACCTCTATTGTATATTTTGCCCTCACCCAGTCAAAACAAACTTTGGGACAAGTATACCACCAGGATTTGATTTTGAAAAGCATATGATAAAGTCAATAGGCATATAAGTAAGGAATGTTATTACTGTGTATGAACACCTGCAGATGTATTTTTTATTTCATGGAATCCCACAGACTACATTAGTAGGTAAGGCTATTGGTGTAGGTTTCTTGCTCTTATAAATCATGGTTATAGAGGATTTCAGGCCAACTGCGATGGAGCACAGGTCAAATACTTGGACCAGGTTCATCCCAGGAGAAAGCATACCTTCTAACTTACTCCAGTTTTCATGCGAGAAGCAATCGTCAATGTGGTCATTGGCAGTCAGGTTGCAGTAGTCAGTAGTAAAGAACTGCCCGGCAGTCCGAAGTTTGCTTATGCAGAAAATGCAGGCGGGTGTAATCAGCACAAAGAGATCCTGGCGCTGCCGCTAGGGTTTGTGTACAGGAAGATTACGTTGGCAGTCAGATGCAGGTCCTGCCTTCACCTCGGAGAAGTTTGCTCATGTTCCTGAGGAGACCAGGGATGGTTCTTTTTGATGCGTAGAGCCAAGAACGTACAGATTTTCACCTGGATTACAGTTCTTGCAATTCTTAGGTTGGAGGCGTGCACTCTGACACCTGTCAAAAGTCCGTGGCCTGGAAGGGCACCTGTTGGGAGTCATGACTCACTCTAGCAGAGATATTGGGTATGAGATGCACACCTCTTTTTCTACATTTGTCTTTATCCATTTGTTTTTCCCTTTTATTTTGTCGTTTTCAACTTTAACAGCGTGCGGTACTTTTTCCGCGCTCGTCTCATTGCGCTACTAACAATATTTCCAAGAACGGTGGACCCTATTTACGGATACACAAAAGTCGCACAGCCAAGTTCTGGATTAAATCCAATGAATCAAGTTCATTTGCATTCTTCGTATTTTAAATTCTTTCGAGTTTTCTTTCGAGTTTTCCTCCTTATGTTTAAACCATTTTCTTGAGATCAATTCATTTTATTCAATCTGTCTAGCAGAGGCCAGCAGCAGGGTTCATGCATGTCCAGTTAGTACAGTTAGTACAGGTCAGCTGGGCAGTTACAGGAAAGGCCTCTAGAAGCTTGTGTCCCTATAGCTCAGACATGAGGTCAGCCAACTGACCCTTTGAGTCACTTCTGGAGTCCTGGGTTCAAGGCAAGGAAGGCTAGTCCTTCTGCAGCCTTCAGATAGAAGGTCAATCCTTTTTCTGAGGCTTCACAGGTCTGGGAATGTTCTGAAAAGAGGCTCTGAGAGTGCCACGTGTATACCCAGTAACAGCCTGCGTGTGGGGATCGCCCTTTCTCTAGCCCTAAACTGGTTCTGGTCAGTTCTTCCTTTCCCCTGGGTTTGACTTCAATCCGTCTAGGGAAACAAAGGGCAGGCAGGCCAAATTGTGAGCTGCATTTGTAAAAGACAGGACAGGCATTTTCAGAAGGCAGGATGAGGGAGGGCACAACCCTCAGGCTACCCTTTAGAGCTCAGGCAGTGCTAAGTACAACCCCTCGGACTTTCCTGCTCAGGATAGAAACACCCTTCCCCACACCAAAGGCCCTATTCACCCCTGCCAGGAAGGAATACACATGACACCACAGGAGAGTCATTAACAGTCATGTGACCCTAGACAGTACTAGAAAGGCACATTTGGTTTAGGCAGAACAATGCCAACTATCTAAAAGTGCCATTTTCAGAAGAGTATTCTAAATTTACCATTAAAGGGTTTTACATTGCATTCAAAATGAGTAGAAAAAACATTTCTCTAGCTCCTCCCAAACTGAAGTAATCACTAATTAAGTGTAATAGGTTAACCCGGTGTTAGTCTATGGAAGAGCTAGCCTTGCTACAGGCAAAAATCACTTCGGGAGTTTGCACTGTGCACGGACACTGCCTAGGTCTATTGCAGAGCACTGCACACTTGATTGACTTTAGAGTGTACATTTTTATTGTGGCTCAAAAGTAAAAAAAAAACTCCTAGTAAGAATGGCATTTCTCTAGGTACCTCTATCTTCTTCAACAGAAGCAGAATGTTTCATGCCGTCTTCTGCCATTTCCAAAGCAGTCTCAAAACATGCTTGAAGAGGACTCAAACCCACAGAGGTGGTACTTTTCTGGTATAAGACTACTGTTTCCAAACCTGCACAACTCTCTGTAAATCATTACATTTTACCATATTTTTAATATCTATGGTGGTTGCAACATCATGTAGACTCCCACGCTCCCAAACACACACTTGAAAATACTTTCCTCCGCTCCAGCGCTCTGGCAATGACGGCTACATCTAATCTGCATCTTTGATGGTTGTCCCCATTAACACAATATGCATCCCTTTCACACACACCAACACACTGTTACTTGGAGGTTAGTAGCGAAATAAAATAGCAATGCATTAAATAGTCTCCAGTTCATGCTATTGTCTCAAGGAGAATGTATATAAGAGACAGTTAATCTGCATTGTACAGGGGAAGCCATAGAATTGCTTTTCCCTTTTAACTCCAAAACAGACCTAAACGCTGTATTTGTGAGGCATGCACTTGTTGTACCATGCAGAGGGATTTGTATCTTGGCTGATAAAACCAAAATATCTGGGTCCTGAGCTCCATCAGCCCTGGATGCCTTCCAAGAGTTGATTCTTTTAGAAACATCTTTATGGCGATTCAAGAGGATTGTATGATTGCTGCCTTCCTAGATAAGCGAATAAAAATAGCATGAGAGGCAAGACTTAATAAAGATCCTGGGATTTTATCCGTACTTAATAACAAATAACTTTGAGTGTGGAGAATCAACTTTAATGGGAGCTGACATCAGAGAGAAGCCTAGCAGGCATAGACTGGGAGATAAGTGTTTGTAATTCGCTTTGTCTACCTCAAATGACCTATCACGTTGTTTCTATATTATCTATATTCTATATAAGCTCACAATGAACGTGAGTTAAATGTTGATTCACATATTCAAATATTCTGTATTGTTATTTTTAGGTCGAGCCTTGGCAGCGGATGCACTGCTCTGCGAGGCATGCTATATTTGAGTATAGACTTGAAGCCCCGCCCACTCTCCACCCATACTTTTCATTGCCCCTTGTAAATGCTGGCTTCTAATTCCTTAACAGGCTTGTTAGCCCCTCCTTAGTACCGCCTTGTCTTCATTTGTAACCTCCCATGAGGACTGGCCCGTATACTTCTGTTGTTACACAGTATGTCTTATTTAGTCTGTAAGCACTATTTTCTTTAATGACTTTCTCCTTCTACAGGCACGACATGCTTTCCTGCAACATTAAGCGTGCCATGCGCGCTGTCACTTCCCAAGCAGCCCGGGACAATGGTGGTCGCTTATTGGAAATGAAATAGGTCTCCCATTTAAAAGAGTTTGAGCTATTGGCATTGTACATGACAATGCCTTTTATTTATGTGTTAATCATCAAAACAGATACATAAAGAGGGAGACCTCTCAAGACCGCGCCGTGAGGGAAACGGCCTCTCTGCACTTACTGACGCCATTCTGCACTTACCTGCCGCTGAGGCTGCCGTGAGGGAAACGGCTGAGAACATCACTGCACCCCTTGCAGCGCCGTGAGGGCAACGGCCGACACTACATTTCCCAGGTGCCCCGGGGCTCACCGGCGCACCGGTGACGACAGAGGCAGCGCCCGGGGGCGCTATTAAACACGAGTACGCCTCCCGTCCCGCGAGGACGCGCGCGGGACGTGCCGGGCGGAGCCCGGGCAGAGGGTGGGCCGTCTAAGGCCGTCCAAGGACGACCAGGGACGGGACGGGCAACCCCCTTAACAACATGGGTAAGCGCAAACTTGTTACACCGGTACTGGGCGAGGTTAAGGCCAAGGTTCCCAAATATACCACTAGTATAATTACTTATCTAACTACCAAAGTGGATGAGCTATCTACGCAGATTGCTGTTTCTGAACGTGCGCTAGGTCTGGAAATGTCACCTGTGGGTTCAGTTAACACTAGCACGACTCCTATCAGTTGTTTACCACTGGAGCCGAGGGTCATTATTGAATCATGTAGACCCAGTAGGGCCCAGTCTCCTACAGTTCTTCCCTCACCTGAACTGCCAGCTACAGTCATACCCCCCGCATCTGTGGGTTTGGACATTATAGAAAACATGACAAGTCCTCAGCCTGGGGAACAGCGTGCTACTTATATCACTGAGGAGGGGCTGTCGTCCTTACTGGAAAAACTTTTTTCTGAGAGACTTGAATCAGCCCTAGTCCAGATTGCTACGGACATAACGGAGACTTTGAAGGATTGTGTTAAAGACCTGTTGAAAAAATGCGATCGCATTAATGTTTTACAAAATAATCAGGTACTTTTACCGCCTCCATCTATACCGATTTGCCCTCTAGCTCCTCAGGCTTCCGTACCTGTTGTAAATGACCCCCCGTCTAACATAGTAACTAATTTGCCGGCTGAAAATCCTGTGTATAACAAAGGGAAAGTTGTAAATGGTAAATACATGCCCATTTTGCAACCAGTGACTAAACCAGTTTCTTCGGAAGGGCAACAAGGGTTGCAGGGAACACGGGTACGTGGAGTGCCCCCGGTACATTTACCTCCAGATGCAACGCCTTTTGTTGCAATTCTGGTAAATGTGCCTAAACTTACTGATGGGGAAGAGGAACAGCATGAAACCCTCCTTAATAACATTAAAAAATGGTGCAATGCAAACTGTACGGGTGAGGGTGATATCGCAGCCAATATATTGACGGGTAGAAGGGTAAACTGGGTGGGAAAAACTAAGAAATGTGTCGCAGGGGACTGTGTTATAGTAAACTTTAAATCACGCAATGTCACTAGCTGCCTATTTTGGGATGCCTCCCCCTTGGATCCCGCTGGTAAGGGTGTGCGCGCCATGCCCTTGGGTTTTTTCTACCCACCTGCATATACGACAACTGGCAGTGGATATGGCAGGGCGCAGCCTAACAATATGAATGCCAGTGTAGAGGGTAGAAATACTACCCCGCCACAAGGGAATGATTGGGTAACAAAGAAATCCAGGGGGGGCGGATCGGCTATTTCTGTAAGAAATATGAACACAGGAGACAGACGACAACAAGAAAGACATGTTACTGAAAGCCCGCATCCCAACCTGATTCTGGCAAACAGTTTTACCCCCCTGGTGGGCTTAGAAGATAATGACTGACAACCAACATCTACTCAGCCAGCGTCTTTAGCTCCAATAGGGGAGGGGGAACTTATTCCATGTCAGTTCCTTAGTTGGAATGTGGCAGGCACAAGAGCCAAAAGACTAGATCCCACATGGATAGACTTTCTAACCAGTAATCATGTAATTGCACTCCAAGAAACATGGGATACCTCACCAACTTTCTGGATGGATGGCTTTTCAAGCTTTACTATACCAGCGATACCGAGTAGTGCAGGAAGAGCTAAAGGTGGGCTAGTTCTGCTTTTTTCTCTTAAACTGGCACGGACGTTTAAGCAAATAGATTCTGATTCCCCAAATATTTTAATTATAGAGTGGACTATTTCACCAGGTCGTGTCCTAGTGGTTACAAATTTTTATAACTCATGGGTCAGACAAACAGACACAGCCCACGTGGATCACCTGGAGAACGTCCTTAATGACTACAGTCATAAAACACGCACTAATTTCGAACTTATAATTTTAGGCGATTTTAACACACATAAATGTGCTTTAAAATGTAACTTAGGCAATTTGGAGGGTCAGACTGACAATGGTAACCTACATTTTGTTCACACCAAAGTGGGGGAGGCGCTTGAATTCTTTCTTGCTAGCCTCAACATGTTCGAACCCCACAGTACAGGTAGTGGTGAAACATTGCCCACTTACAAAGGCTCAGAAAGTGGGTCCGTGATAGATTTTATTTTTATTTCTCAGGGTTTAACCTCTAAGGTGACAAAATACGAGGTAATTGCCTCCCCACATAGTGACCACAACCCAGTTTTGGCTCAGATTCGCTGGAGTGACTTATGGAGCAAACACCTGGGTTCTCCTAGGGCTTGCACATCGACGGTGCCCAGTGACCAGGGCAGACGACTTAAGTGGGGCAAGGTGGTCCAGGAAACCTTTATGGTTTCCCTGCTTCCAAAGATAGAGGAACCCATGTGTATCTGTCTAGACCAAAATGCCACCAATAGCGAAATTATTTTAGCTTTTAATTTTATTTGCTCACAAACAGCTAAAGAACTCACAGCTCCCCAATCCCGATTGCCATCCAAGCCTCATAAATGGTTTGACAGTAACTGTTCTAGAGCCCATAGAGACCTGAAAACTGCACTTAAAACAAAGCCGAGGGATAAAACTTTAATTGCCAAATTAAGACGGGAGTATAAGCTGGTTATCAAAACAAGGAAAAACACAATTAAAAATAATGCCTGGAATGATTTACTTGATGTGGATGTTCTACGCAATAGTAGAAGATTCTGGGACATTATAAATAACCAATTCTTCTCGGGAGAGATCAACACAATCTCTGATTGCATTATCAGTGATGAGAAATGGGTTGACCACTTTAAAAATGTATATGGCAGTAATGTCACTCTGGATGAAAATGGCATGGGGTTAGGTACGGGGCCTTCGGTAGTAGATTTTAACGAGGAGGAGGTGTACAAGGCAATAATGGACTCCACCAAAAATAAAGCTCCTGGCCCAGATGGAGTCCCGGTAGACTTTTTTAGATATGCCCTAACCACCTGGTCCAAAGTCCTCACCAATGTGTTTAGGGCGACAAATGATGGATGTTTCCCAGAAACTTGGACAACATCTGTCATAGTGCCCATTTTTAAACAAGCATTTACAATGCAATGGTCTCGGCATCATTAAAGGTAGAGCTATTGGCATGGCTCATGACATTTTTTTTCTTTAAATCATAAATAAATGGCATTGTCATTTACATTGTCAACACACACCACTCTGCACTCAACTGCACTCACCTGCACTGCACTCAACTGCACTCACCAGCACTGCACTGCACTCACCTGCACTGCACTCAACTGCACTCACCTTACTGCACTGCACTGCACTGCACTCTCCTGCACTGCACTGCACTCACCTGCACTGCACTGCACTCACCTGCACTGCACTGCACTCACCTGCACTGCACTGCACTCACCTGCACTGCACTCACCTGCACTGCACTGCACTCACCTGCACTGCACTCACCTGCACTGCACTCACCTGCACTGCACTGCACTCACCTGCACTGCACTCACCTGCACTCACCTGCACTGCACTCACCTGCACTGCACTATACTCACCTGCACTCACCTGCACTGCACTCACCTGCACTGCACTCACCTGCACTGCACTCACCTGCACTGCACTCACCTGCACTGCACTCACCTGCACTGCACTGCACTCACCTGCACTGCACTCACCTGCACTGCACTGCACTCACCTGCACTGCACTCACAAGCACTGCACTGCACTCACCTGCACTGCACTCACCTGCACTGCACTGCACTGCACTCACCTGCACTGCACTGCACTCACCTGCACTGCACTGACCTGCACTGCACTCACCTGCACTGCACTCACCTGCACTGCACTCACCTGCACTGCACTGCACTCGCCTGCACTGCACGCACTGCACTCGCCTGCACTGCACTGCACTCACCTGCACTGCACTCACCTGCACTGCACTGTACTCACCTGCACTACACTCACCTGCACTGCACTACACTCACCTGCACTGCACTGCACTGCACTCACCTGCACTGCACTCACCTGCACTGCACTGCACACACCTGCACTGCACACACCTGCACTGCACTCACCTGCACTGCACTCCCCTGCACTGCACTCCCCTGCACTGCACTGCACTCACCTGCACTGCACTCACCTGCACTGCACTCACCTGCACTGCACTCACCTGCACTGCACTGCACTCACCTGCACTGCACTGCACTCACCTGCACTCCACTGCACTCACCTGCACTGCACTCGCCTGAACTGCACTCACCTGCACTGCACTCACCTGCACTGCACTCACCTGCACTGCACTGCACTCACCTGCACTCACCTGCACTGCACTCACCTGCACTCCAATGCACTGGCATGCACTCCACTGCACTGCACTCACCTGCACTGCACTCGCCTGCACTCCACTGCACTGCACTGCACTCACCTGCACTGCACTCACCTGCACTGCACTGCACTCACCTGCACTGCACTCACCTGCACTGCACTGCACTGCACTCACCTGCACTGCACTCACCTGCACTGCACTGCACTCACCTGCACTGCACTCACCTGCACTGCACTGCACTGCACTCACCTGCACTGCACTCACCTGCACTGCACTGTACTCACCTGCACTACACTCACCTGCACTGCACTACACTCACCTGCACTGCACTGCACTGCACTCACCTGCACTGCACTCACCTGCACTGCACACACCTGCACTGCACTCACCTGCACTGCACTCCCCTGCACTGCACTGCACTCACCTGCACTGCACTCACCTGCACTGCACTCACCTGCACTGCACTGCACTCACCTGCACTGCACTGCACTCACCTGCACTGCACTCACCTGCACTGCACTCACCTGCACTGCACTGCACTCACCTGCACTGCACTCACCTGCACTGCACTCACCTGCACTCACCTGCACTCCACTGCACTCACCTGCACTGCACTCACCTGCACTGCACTCACCTGCACTGCACTGCACTGCACTCACCTGCACTGCACTCACCTGCACTGCACTGCACTCACCTGCACTGCACTCACCTACACTGCACTCACCTGCACTGCACTCACCTGCACTGCACTCACCTGCACTCCAATGCACTGGCATGCACTCAACTGCACTGGCATGCACTCCACTGCACTGCACTGCACTCACCTGCACTGCACTCGCCTGCACTCCACTGCACTGCACTGCACTCACCTGCACTGCACTGCACTGCACTCACCTGCACTGCACTCACCTGCACTGCACTCACCTGCACTGCACTGCACTCACCTGCACTGCACTGCACTCACCTGCACTGCACTGCACTCACCTGCACTGCACTCACCTGCACTGCACTGCACTCACCTGCACTGCACTCACCTGCACTGCACTCACCTGCACTCACCTGCACTGCACTGCACTCACCTGCACTGCACTCACCTGCACTGCACTCACCTGCACTGCACTCACCTGCACTGCACTCACCTGCACTGCACTGCACTGACCTGCACTGCACTCACCTGCACTGCACTCACCTGCACTGCACTCACCTGCACTGCACTGCACTCACCTGCACTGCACTGCACTCGCCTGCACTGCACGCACTGCACTCGCCTGCACTGCACTCGCCTGCACTGCACTGCAGTCACCTGCACTGCACTGCACTGCACTCACCTGCACTGCACTGCACTCACCTGCACTGCACTGCACTCACCTTCACTGCACTCACCTGCACTGCACTGCACTCACCTGCACTGCACTCACCTGCACTGCACTCACCTGCACTGCACTGCACTCACCTGCACTGCACTGCACTCACCTGCACTCCACTGCACTCACCTGCACTGCACTCGCCTGCACTCCACTGCACTGCACTGCACTCACCTGCACTGCACTCACCTGCACTGCACTGCACATACCTGCACTGCACTGCACATACCTGCACTGCACTGCACATACCTGCACTGCACTGCACATACCTGCACTCACTACTCTGCACTCACTACTCTGCACTCACTACTCTGCACTCACTACTCTGCACTCACTACTCTGCACTCACTACTCTGCACTCTGCACTCACTACTCTGCACTCACTACTCTGCACTCTGCACTCACTACTCTGCACTCTGCACTCACTACTCTGCACTCACTACTCACTACTCTGCACTCACTACTCACTACTCTGCACTCACTACTCTGCACTCACTACTCACTACTCTGCACTCACTACTCACTACTCTGCACTCACTACTCACTACTCTGCACTCACTACTCTGCGCACTCACTACTCTGCACTCACTACTCTGCACTCGCTACTCACTACTCTGCACTCACTACTCACTACACTGCACTCACTACTCTGCACTCTGCACTCACTACTCTGCACTCTGCACTCACTACTCTGCACTCACTACTCACTACTCTGCACTCACTACTCACTACTCTGCACTCACTACTCACTACTCACTACTCTGTACTCACTACTCTGCACTCACTACTCTGTGCACTCACTACTCTGCACTCACTACTCTGCACTCACTACTCTGCACTCACTACTCTGCACTCACTACTCTGCACTCTGCACTCACTACTCTGCATTCACTACTCTGCATTCACTACTCTGCACTCACTACTCTGCACTCACTACTCTGCACTCACTACTCTGCACTCACTACTCTGCACTCACTACTCTGCACTCTGCACTCACTACTCTGCACTCACTACTCTGCACTCACTACTCTGCACTCACTACTCTGCACTCTGCACTCACTACTCTGCACTCACTACTCTGCACTCTGCACTCACTACTCTGCACTCTGCACTCACTACTCTGCACTCACTACTCACTACTCTGCACTCACTACTCACTACTCTGCACTCACTACTCTGCACTCACTACTCACTACTCTGCACTCACTACTCACTACTCTGCACTCACTACTCACTACTCTGCACTCACTACTCTGCGCACTCACTACTCTGCACTCACTACTCTGCACTCGCTACTCACTACTCTGCACTCACTACTCACTACACTGCACTCACTACTCTGTGCACTCACTACTCTGCACTCACTACTCTGCACTCACTACTCTGCACTCACTACTCTGCACTCACTACTCTGCACTCACTACTCTGCACTCTGCACTCACTACTCTGCACTCTGCACTCACTACTCTGCACTCACTACTCTGCATTCACTACTCTGCACTCACTACTCTGCACTCACTACTCACTACTCTGCACTCACTACTCATTACTCTGCACTCACTAATCACTACTCTGCACTCACTACTCACTACTCTGCACTCTGCACTCACTACTCACTACTCTGCACTCACTACTCACTACTCTGCACTCACTACTCTGCACTCACTACTCTGCACTCACTACTCACTACTCTGCACTCACTACTCTGCACTCACTACTCTGCACTCACTACTCTGCACTCACTACTCTGCACTCACTACTCTGCACTCACTACTCACTACTCTGCACTCACTACTCACTACTCTGCACTCACTACTCTGCACTCACTACTCTGCACTCACTACTCTGCACTCACTACTCACTACTCTGCACTCTGCACTCACTACTCTGCACTCACTACTCACTACTCTGCACTCACTACTCACTACTCTGCACTCACTACTCACTGCGCACTCACTACTCTGCGCACTCACTACTCTGCGCACTCACTACTCTGTGCACTCACTACTCTGCGCACTCACTCCTCTGCACTCACTCCTCTGCACTCACTCCTCTGCACACTCTCTGCACACTCTCTGCACACTCTCTCTGCCCACTTACTCTGCACTCACTACTCTGCACTCACTACTCTGCACTCACTACTCTGCACTCACTCACTACTCTGCACTCACTACTCTGCACTCACTACTCTGCACTCTGCACACTCACTCTGCACTGTGCACACCACTGATATCATGGAATCTTCCACCACACTTTCTAAAACTCTATAGTCCGAAGCATAATAGGCACAGAACCAAAAGAAGGGTAGACATTGCTTAAAATAATCTTATTGTATTTATGAGAAGCAAAAGCGAGACTGTGAAATGAGCTGAATATCAGTTTGTTATGAATCAACAGAGTGGAGTTAGAGAACCAAGAAATAGTAATTTAGAATCCGGGTTAGAAGGAGTAGTAATCACAAGCTGAGGATCAACGGGCGCGAAACAGCGTGGTGGGCGCGCAGGAGACGCAGCGTGAGCGTGCACATCAGCTGAAGATCGCCGGAGAAGACACCGAGTCTGCCTGCTGCCGTGACTGACCCGCTGCAGAGGGAAAGAGCCCGGTGAGTGGGGGTAGAGGGGGGGGGGGCGGCAGAGAGGGAGTGGGCAGAGAGGGAGGGTGTGTGTGTGTGTGTGCGTGCGTGCGTGTGTCTGTCTGTGTGTGTCTGGTGTGTGCCTGCCTGCCTGCCTTTGTGTGTGCGCGTCCACAGACCCTGGTCGGCTCGTGCACTGCTCTGTACTCCCTTGCGCGCTTACTAGGTGACAATAGTTCTCGTTGCCGAGACCTAAAAAGGAGATAGGGAGGATCCGGGATGCTACTGACCAATTTCTTTAATAGACTCTGCCTTTAAGATCCTGGGCAGAGTACTATTGACTAAATTGAGAGCAAACCTGGAGCTTTCTGGGGGCCTCGCAGAGATACAATACGGCTTCAGGGAGAAACGGGGAACCCTAGAGCAATGCTCAAACCTACATCTACTAATATCCAAGTATACAGTGGCCGGGGAGGGTTCACTATATTTATGGACCTCTCCTCGGCCTTCGACTTGGTTAATAGGAGCAAGCTCTGGGCTATACTCCGTGAGCTCGGCATTGAGGATTCCTTGGTGGCCCTCATAGCAAGTTTGCACCAGGGGCTCTTGGCGAAGGTCCGGGTTACCAGGGAAGGGCGATGCTCAGATAGCTTCAGATCAAAGAAAGGGGTTCGCCAAGGCTGCATCTTGGCCCCTCTTCTATTTACTATTTATATAAATGACCTACGGAAGTCTTTGTTAACAGGCAATGCAGATGTCCCGCGGGTAGGTGGGAAGCAGATTCCGGCTCTCCTTTATGCGGATGATGCCGTTCTCATCGCCCGTACGGGCATTGGTCTACAGACCCTTTTGGAGCTTTTTGGCTCCTTTATGGCTAACCTAGACTTAAAAATCAATGTTACCAAATCACACACAATGATTGTGGGCCCACAGAAAAATAAATCACACACAAAAACCTTTACTTGTAAGGGTGAGGTTCTTTCCAGGGTCCCTGTTTTCCCATATTTAGGGGTCCTGTTTGATGAGAAAGGCTCTTGGGTTCCGCAGATTAAGGCCAAGAACATTTCTTTAGCTCGGTCCACAGCAGCCCTGATGGCCTTCACGAAAAGATTAGGGGCTAAACCAATGGAGGCTGTGTTAAAAGTTTATAAAAGTAAATGCGTTTCCATTGCTTCATATGGGGCAGCCCTGTGGGGATATGCTAACTTGGATAGTATGCAGAGGGTTAAAAATAAGCTTATTAGAAGAATCTTATCGGTCCCAAATTCTACACCTACCTACTCCATACATGAAGAAGTTGGCCAACCCTATATTATAGATGGACTGAAATTGGCCCCTTTACTTTTCTGGGCCAATACCTGGTTAAACACGGAGTTGTCTTTAAACCACATAATTCTTAAAGATGTGATTGCAAGGGAGGGGGCAATGAAAATATTATGGTTGAAATACATAAAGTCATCATTCACTGCCCTCGGGAGACCAGACCTATACACAACACCTTCAAACATTAGGAAAACGGACATTGCATGGATTAAGAAAGAATTCCAGGGGAGGACACGTTTAGAGAGAGAGGAGTTTGAAGTCAACAAACCATTAGTAAGAGCACATTTGGTCTTGTCCTCTTCCCCCTCTATGGAACCATACCTGCAATTTGTTACTAAACCCTTGCATAGATTTTTATTAACCAGATTTAGAATGAACCTGATTCACTACTCACTAGGCTGTTTCCCTGTGTGGGGAAAACCAGAGCATGCACCACCCTGTGAGTGTGACCAGTTCTCTAATCAGGATACTCTCCACTTTATGTTTTTCTGTGGGTTTTACAATCTGGAGAGGGGAAAATATCTAATACCTCTCCTGAAAACTATGGGCTTTATACAAGTGAGACCAGCCTTGCTTTTTCTTCAACGGTTACCAGATGCACATGTCACTTTCTGTGTTGCAAGTTTTCTAACAGCCGCTTATAGAGGAAAAAACAAAAGAATCCCTAGAACTGTATTATTTTAAACTAAAAGCGAACCAATATATTAATTTTAATTCTCTTTTCATACATTATGGTGTTTAATTAAGTGACTTTTTTAAGGATGCTGTGTAAAATAAATGTATTGTGGGTATTTTTAAAACGTTTTAAATGTATGTATTATTCTTGCCTTTTATGATTTTAACAAAAATCGAATAAAGTGTATTTTGACTGACTGATACATAAAAGGCATTGTCATTTATAATGCCATTAGCTTAAACTCTCACAAATGCGAGACCTATTGCATTGCAAATGCTTTTTTATTTTGTTGACTTTGGAAGCGCCAGTGAGATGTCAATTCAACAGACTGTGAAGTCAGTGGCAATTAGCTCTACCTATGATTTTTCAGCTGAAATAATACATTAGTTTGCAGTCTGTTAAAAAATTCTATTCCTGCGTAAGTAAGTGACAACCTTCGATAGGGTGTGATTAGTAGCGTTCTGGGCAAATAATCTGGCACTTTATCAGTCTTAAGTGCCCATGCATTAGTCTAATTAGTTTATTAGAAGCAAAACAAAACTACAACACTCAGAATGCATTAGGATATCATACAAAGGTCCAGGACTGGAGAAAGTGGGCTCTATTCACAAAAGTGTTGATTTACAACTAACAGTAGACTTTTATGTCTCCACATCATTAGGTAGTCTGCACCCTGCCACTGCAGAAGAACACAAACACAATGGCTGGGAAGATGAACTTTGTGAGTCCTCCTGAGAAAAAAAAAAGCATGCCGGGATTTCCTAATAGAATAGCTGCATCAGAAAGCACAGCCATGAGCGTGCTCCCTAGTCTGCAGATTGCTAGTACCTGGACAGCGAAATCAACATTCCTAGCCTCTGTAGCTGGATGTAGAAGCAGTAGCCAGGCACCATTGGACCCCTTTCTGAGGTCTTGTGTCTTTTACCTTCTAAGCACTAAACAGTTAAGAATTATATACCAAAAAAAGATTTGATATCTAATTTTTGTGTATTTTTATTATATATGTGCTACCAGAAAAACAGGTTTTTTTTTGAACGCCCTGTCATATGTAGCAGAAGCACCGTAATTTAGGATTGAATGTGGTGGGGTCTGCTGGCAGTAGCAATGGTACATGGAGACAGTTTTGGAGTATGTGTTCTGAATTTGTGCTTTCAAACCAACTTTATTTTTAGCTTGAGATTGTGCCCATCGCCAAGGTGAAGGGATGCGTGCATTTGGAAAAAGTAAGTGTTGGGTCCCCTCCCCTTTGATTTAAAATAAATATTCAAGTAAAGAGCCATGACAACAAAGTTGCAAAATGCAAGATAACCACTAAGTGTCTCAGTTTTTGAGAAGGTCGAGGACTGTGTCACAGGTTATAGTGGCCGCCATTGTGACGTGGTGGTGCCTCTGTGTCTTTTGGAACAGCCCTGTCTCTGTGTTGTGGCTGGTTTCCTTGAGCTAGTTGTGGAGGAGGTTATCTGATTGGTGATAGGGCTCTCCATTCCTCTCAATTCACTGAATCTTATGACACACCAAGGTCATCAGCACTCTCTTCGTCTGGGTAAAGTCACCGTGCAATTTCTTGAATAGGCACATGTTTCTAATTACTATCTCATTTCCTCAGTTTTTGGTGACCATGATGTCTTTGTTGTCGACTCTTCCCTAGGGATGGATTTCATATGGCATTTTCACTTTGCCACATTTGCCAGTTTTATGCTAGCACTGTGGCACCCACCCAAACATTGCTAAGTTTTGCTCCTCTCACCTTACTGGCTGCCTCTCCACTCCTCCTGTTCCTTTGCCGGCTCTAATGATGATCAGGGGTGTAATAATCCATTGGGGTGATACAGGATTGTTATACTTCTGGGGTTATCAAAACAGTATGGTCGCCGGGTACTTTAGTGTAGCATAAAGTTGGGTATTTCAATGTACATATAGAAAGTTGGGAACAGCTCGCTTGATAATATCATTCTGCTCTACACATTCTGGTAACATTTTATTTAAAGTACTCTTGAACCATGCTACTTTCTTGTTAGGTTGATGCCAACAGGTGTGATTTTCCAGAGTACAGCCCCTAATGAGCAGAGGTATTGTTGGAAAAGTATCCCTTGAAAGGAGAGTCCATTTTCAGTCTTGAGTTTGTCTGGGAGTCTGAATATTGCTAGAATCTCTTTGAGTTTCAGCCCTACATGGTCAGAAGCTGTTAAAAGTAGTTTCTACCACCAGGAATTTGGTGTGTGTATCAATAGGACATATAGATACTTCCACCAGGCAACAGGTGGACGTCTGTATTGACTTCTTTCCAGGGTTCGGTACATCTGTCTTCCGTCCACACTGGTACAGGATGATCAGCACCACCTATGGCATGTGTACCTTAACCACCGCCTCACATTCAACGCACCCACCAGAAACCTCAGCTCTGCCCAACTGCCCATGGCTACAATCCCATGTATGCACAATACCACAGTGGAGGAAGATCCTTCTCCAACCTTGCACCAAAGACCTGGAACTCACCACCTCAGGCAATCACCGTCACTGCCTCAATTCAGGAAGGACCTCAAGACCTGGCTCTTCAACTGAACCAAATTTGTCCCTGTTGGCTTAAATTTACGTGCGTAGCTTGCAAAGTCTTTAGGAGAAGGGTTCTTTTTCCTTAGGACTTCAATACTGTTGCTTATTAGCTCTCTGAGCCTGACGTAGAAGCCATCATACAATTCCCCCTGTTTTAGTCATGCCTGTCTTATCTTGGATTGTCTAAAGTATGGGTTAAGTCGAATGTTGAAGTGTTCATTAAGGGCAGCTACCATTTTGTCAAAATCATCATCCATAACCTCTCTAACCAGTGTTTGTGAGCTTTTGGAAAGGTGTGAGGCTCTCCTCCAACGCTCAATGTGTATCAGGAAATGTGCTTTACCGCAAAATCTGTCTCTTTGGCAGCTTTGAAATTATTGTTAAAGCAAACAATCTGTACTTATCACCCGGGCGCATTTGTTGCTGATGCTGTCAGCTCAGTGAATGGTGGGAGTGGGTTGGCGATGCTGCTAACATGGCTTGAGACTCTCTGCCATCTGCCTGAGGCTGCAGGGGCAGAGGTTGGAGCCATTGTTGGAGGTGTGGGGGATGTTGGCAAAAATGCTCTGCTGATTGTCTACCGTAGCAATTATTGTGTGGTGCCCTGCTGATAGAGTTTTCTATTATAGCTAATGGTGTTACCCAGGATCCCAAAGAACCTGGGATTTCTAGCGATACGTAACAACAATTGGTTCTGTAGCGAGTGTTCTATTTCTTCTGGATGAAATTATTGAATGCCCCGAATCAATAGGGATAAACAGAATCAATCTGACAGATATTTACTAACTCTTACATATTAATAAGCCAAGACACCAACCTGGTATAAATTTAAGACACAGTATATTATTCATAATATATTGTGAAACATTCCAAATAATGGCATATAAAAGGAACATACAGGACTGCTGTATAACATAAACATAAACAAATAAGATTGACGTACATATATCAGGACTGTGGTACATAAAGAACAAGAGACAGTTACAGATGTTAACATACAATACATACATTAATCAATAGGGTGTCCAGGACAAGCTCAAGATTCATGTAAAATATAGAAAGTGTGAGTTGAAAAGGCATGTCATTTGCTCCATCCTTGATCGACCCTCTGCATCCAAGACTGCACGTGTCATCATGCCGGTTGTCATGACAACATTAGCGAACACACCATACGTGCTGACGAGCCCCGCAATAAACCTTTAGTCATGCACGCACATGCTTTGTCTATTTTAAATGCACGTCTTCCGCTCCGGGATGTTGAGTCTTTTCCCTGGGAGGTGAGACGCTCTACCGTCACCCCTCACGGTTAGTCATACTTGACACAGAACAGAAAATAGGCTGTTTATAGCCCCAGCCCCCCGATGAGAACGGCCTTTAATATGAGGCTTACACCCAGATGAGATATTAAGGCACAAGTTTAGAGCATATTTTGTGATGTTTCTTAATTTATGTAATTAGTACCTCACTACAATAGTCTGGCTCCACACTCGTCTATCGCCACTTTTTGTAGATTTGGTGGCTGAGAGGTTGAATTAGACGAATAATCCCGTTGTTCAAATTGATTGGGACCTATTTTTAATCTTTGCATTTTTTCAATAGAGAAGCCATTCAGGATCTCTGAGATATTGGCAAGCTAGCCACAAAATCATGGGAGTCTGACTACTGACTCCAGTTACCACAGATGAAGAATCCCGAGGGGCACATGATCTCAATTAAGTAAGGATACGGACCATCCCGCCCTCATGGACGTTTGATGCCAGATATTTAGTATTGGATGAGTATGCCTACTTTTGAGGCTCCCTCACCACAGGTGAGTCCACTTTAATAGTGGACATATATTCCACCCTAAGCTATAGATTTAATCCTATCCCTGACAACTATAATTCTTGACACACAGGCTGTTCCATTTGACTCCAAGTCCTGATGAAGACCCGTCTTTGATGTTTTATACCAACACATAACCTCTCTGGGTCGAAACATCGACAATAAATAGAGGTTTTCCTTACCTGTAAATGTAGTGTATTTTGTAAAGCGCACAGCTGCCCCAACGGGGTGTCCCGGCGCTGTATAACGCTGTGGAACCCTTCCTGGCTCTCCCTGTGAGATGCCCCTCCTGGGCACCCCCAAGGTGAAGCCAGGCATCCCAGTGTTGTAGGGGCCGTTGTGGAGATTAAGCAAGCTATTTCCCAGAGTTGCAGCGTGGGACCCATGATTAGAGTAGGCGCCAAGGCAAGAATTATCGAGTCCGCGGACATTGAGCTCAAGACCCTATGTAGAGCAGACTACATCTCTAAGCAAATTAGGACACCTGCCCCAACATATACATGTTTCCTTTGGACACCATATCGATTAATTTATGTAGTGTATTATCTGTAACTGTCTCTTGTTCCTTCTGTACCACAGTCCTGATATATTTATGTTAAGCTTATTTGTTAATATACACAGTAATCCTGTATGTGTCTTTGATGTGCGATTATTTGTAAATGTGCAAGATATATGATGAATAATATACCATGTCTTAAATTCATACCCGGTTGATGTCTTGGCTTATTATGAGATAACAGTTAGTAAATATCTGTTAGATTGATTATTTTTATCTACTGATTCGGGGCATTCAAGCAATTCATGTAGAAGAAATAGAACACTCCGTTACAGAACCAATTGCTGTTACGTACCGACAGAGTTTTCTAAGCACCACAGTTTTGCCAAAAGTCTTGTAATACAGTTCCAAGAGGCTTGTTTGAGTGTAGACCGTGGCATATCTTGTCTGGCTGCTATGCTGGTGTTCTGCAGCCGTGTGCATTCTACTCATGCCATCATTGCAACCATGTAAGACCTGTGGTTCTTGAACTACTGAAATAGTCATGGTGTCATATGTGAGGGCCATTTAGCTGGTGCTAAGCTTCAGCTACTCGAGCCCCGGTGCCGGCATGGGTGCCAGGCCAACTGCTGTGATTACCAGGTGGGCTCTGCTAGCACTCTAACGGGCACATGCATCATTGTCAATTGCATTCGCAAACGGTGCGAATCGCAATTTTCGGCCGTTTGCGAATGCAATTGACAAAATTGGGATGCATTATGTTTTTCGCAAATTTAAAAATCGCAATCATGTTGCGATTTCTAAAATTGCAATTGCATTTAAGAAATCGCATTTTGCGATTTCTTAAATGCAATGCATGAACATTTTAAATTTGCGAATTCGCAAATAGGGAGAGGTAAATTACCATGAAGTCGATCTTCATGGTAATTTGTGAAAACTTTCCTTGGGGCATGTGTGTGTGAAAAATGCACTTAAAGTTATATTTCAGGGGTGCAGGTCCTTTGGACCCCCCCTGCACCCTTGAAATTGCATTCTCAATTTGCGATTCGCAAATTGCTAATGGCAAATTGAGAATGACTTCCCATTCATTCCTATGGGCCTCTAGGCCCATAGGAATCAATGGGAAGGGATTCCTTAATTGCGATTCTCAAATTGTGAATCGCAATTAGGGAATTTTAAGAAATCGCAAAAAAATTGCAATTTCTTGATGCATAGCCGTTTGCGATTTCTTAATTGCGATTCCTTAATTTTCGCAATTAAGAAATCGCAAACGGGAACAATGATGCATGTGGCCGTAACACCTTTATTTATAGCCTGATGCCGAGAGAGGGTTGTCCTGGAGATATATATGTGCAGGGTGGAACAATTCAGTGAGGTGAGATACAATCTGCACATTACGTGTCAATTGACTACATTGTTCTGTGTCACCAATATTTGCATTAATCTCTCCTCATCCCCTAGAAACGACCAGAAGCGCATGGCACTTATTACAAGAGAGTTTAAATCACCTGTTATTAAAGTGAATTGTTTCACTGCCTAACAAAACAAATTAATGTTACAAGTAATTATCTTTGGTAGCAATACTATTATAGGTCAGCATGTCACTTGATCTAATATAGCTGAATTGCCTGTGTTACCTTGGTTTGCAATAAGATGCTTGCACTCTGTCATATTGTATCGATGATCCCAGTCAGCATAACAAAGAAACAGTAATGTGGGTGATATTCTTGATGCTATAAACTAGTTTAGCCTTTATTAGAAGAACAGCCAGTTACCTCTGGAATCAGCCCTGATGAATGCATAGTACAGAAACATATCTTCATTCTTGTGATAAAGTATTCTTAAAAGCTTACACCGATCTGCTTTTAACTTTGTGAGAGGATATGAAGAATAAAGTTGATTTACACATCCCCACATTATAGTTATAAGGTTTGCTTGTGAGATGAATTATTTAGTATTGCATCAGGGCTCAGCATATACTATCAATGCAGTCAAAGAGGAGCGTAGGCAGAGGGATTGGGTTTACAATTACTAGTCAATTACAGTCTCCCTACTCACCTGTAATATATTTTCTGCTACCTGAACCACACCACAAGCATTGGATTGGTGTCAGTACAACGCGTTGTATTACAACGCATTCCGTTACAACGCAGATTTTACAACGCGGGATCCATTACAACGGATGTCATTACAATGCATGGCATTACATCGCAGATGCTATTACAACGCATGGCATTACATCGTAAGTATAGGTAAGTTGACTTTTTTTTAAAAATGTTATTTAGTTTATTGTAATTAATTTTTTTTAAATAATTTAATTAAAAGACATTTAAAAATTGTCATTAATTTAATTTAATTAAAATAATATCTATTTAATAAATGTAAATATAATAAAAATTGTAATTAATTTAATTTAATTAAAAAAAGTAATTAGTTTAATGTACATATTTTTTATAATGAAGTTAAATTAAATTAATAATATTAATTTATTTAATTTAATTTATTTAATTAAAAAATGTAATTAATGTAAAATAATTAATTTAATGTATTAAATATATTTCAATTAATTTTAAAATGGTAAATATAATTTAATTATCCCTAAACCCAAACCCTGCCCTAAAACCTAAAAACACCCCTGTACCCCAAAACCCAAACCCTGCCCTAAAACCTAAAAACACCCCTGTACCCCAAAACCCAAACCCTGCCCTAAAACCTAAAAACACCCCTGTACCCCAAAACCCAAACCCTACCCTAAAACCTAAAAACACCCCTGTACCCCAAAACCCAAACCCTGCCCTAAAACCTAAAAACACCCCTGTACCCCAAAACCCAAACCCTACCCTAAAACCTAAAAACACCCCTGTACCCCAAAACCCAAACCCTGCCCTAAAACCTAAAAACACCCCTGTACCCCAAAACCCAAACCCTACCCTAAAACCTAAAAACACCCCTGTACCCCAAAACCCAAACCCTACCCTAAAACCTAAAAACACCCCTGTACCCCAAAACCCAAACCCTGCCCTAAAACCTAAAAGCACCCCTGTACCCCAAAACCCAAACCCTGCCCTAAAACCTAAAAACACCCCTGTACCCCAAAACCCAAACCCTACCCTAAAACCTAAAAACACCCCTGTACCCCAAAACCCAAACCCTACCCTAAAACCTAAAAACACCCCTGTACCCCAAAACCCAAACCCTGCCCTAAAACCTATAAATACCCAAACACCCCAAAACATATACCTCAGTACCCCAAAACATATACTCCTATATTCATACTTATTTAAAAAATTACTTAAATTAATAAATTTAATTTATAATATTTAAAAACATAAATAAATATTTTTATTTATTTTTATTTATAATTAATAATAATTAAATCAATTATATAATATTAAATAAAATAAAAAAATTGTATATACTTACCAATACTTACGATGTAATGGTATGCGTTGTAACAGTATATGCGATGTAATGCCATGCGTTGTAATGGCATCCGATGTAATGGTTCCTGCGTTGTAATAGCTGCGTTGTAACAGCATTACGACGTAAAAGTTGCGTTGTAAGTGTGCATCACCCAAGCATTGCTTGTAGATGTGCATTCCCACACAGCAGCAAACCAAATGAGAAAGTATGCCACCAGATGAGGTTACGGGTAGGCCGCAAATTGTGACTCAATCCGATTTGCTGCAATCACAGAGTTACAGAGCACCATGTCTTTGATTGTTTGTAAATAAAGTATTTTTAAAGCACCACATTTTCCTTGAAGGTAAGAGGGTTACTTTAGTTTTAAAGTTTGGATTTTAGAAACGTTTCTCCAAGAGTTGTTGTTCTGGTGCACTGCCTGCTCCCCAGAAAATGTTTTCACAATTCCCAAAGGGGAATGGGTTAAAATAGAACCCCTTCCCTTTTGAGGATGTGTTACCACCCATTTTGGAGGAGATACCATTTTAAAGTTTTGTAACTAGAATTCTGTGTGCAAACCTTTGAAACATATGGTACTGATTCACAATTTCAAAGGGGCGCTCACAACATGCCCCTTTCAAGTTGCAAATCTGTAACCATTTACAATTCCATTTTAGAAGTCAGTAAAAGTTTACCAACTCCTCACATGGCATTTGTACCGAGGATAAAACGTATTTTGCAGCGGCAAATCTTCCTATTTTGCAAATCACAGTATTTACAAATGCAAAATAGGTTAGCATATCAGGCCCAATGTCTGTGATTCCCCTCTTAACTGCTATCTCGGCCTTCGCCGGCCAGTGTTTATATGAGACTCTGATCTCAGCAACTTTGACTAAAATCTCCCTGCTTGCATGCTCATGCTGTGTTAGTGCAAAGTAAACACGCAGCTCGAAAGTTGTCTTTGTTAGCTTCTTTATTTGTGGGTAACGTAAATGACCACCAGCACCTCACCATGACTGAATGTGTCTTCACTCACTAAACTGCCGCCCTCCCACCTGCTGTTGGACACGCCACAGCAAACCATTATCCAGAGTCACAAAATTCTGATCCAACTGCTCTGGCATTAGCCACCTAGACACAATCCAATTCTTCACCTCTATCACAACATTGTTCCTTTACAAGGCACTCCTCCTCTCTTCCTCACTTAAAACATCTTTCAAAACTCCTGATACACACCCCAAGGTATGAACCATATCAAGATCCCCCATACAATCCTTCTCACACTCCTCACGAGATAAAGGTAGTTGTGCCAAACAGTTGGCCACAATATTTTTGATGCCTAGAACATATTCAATCTCACAATCCAATTCTTGTAAACAGCACTGCCATTTAGCTAATCGGGGCGTGGCATTGCCAACATTTTTTGTGGTGAATAAACTCACCAACATTTTATGGTCAGTACGAATGGTGAAATGTCCTCCCCAGACTTCTTTCTCAATGGTGGAGTAGGAAGCCTTCGATCCAGGAAGCGCCCTAGAAGCATTACTATTACTTCTTCTCTTCCATCAGCCCTCTTTTGCATGAGCACAGTCCCTACACCTGCATTGCTGGCCTCAGTAACTATCACACTTTTGCCTCTGGTTTCAAAAGGTTTAAGGGGGTTGGTATTTACAATATCCAAACAAACATTCTTGAAAGCCAGTTGACACTCCTCGTCCCACACATGCGTCTCCTCTTTCTTCAGCAACCTCCTCAGAGGAAACGTTTTGTCAGCAAAATGTGGTGCAAACGTAGAATAGAATTCCACCAATCACAGAAACGATCTTAATTGGTCCTTATACTCAGGTGGGGGAATTTATTCAATAGCCTCTAAAAGGTTAATGTACGGTTGCACCTCCTGCTGAGAAAATGATGGCCCAAATAGTCCACACCATCCTTGTTAAACCTGCCTTTATGAACACACAAGGTCAAACCATGATCACACAGCTTAAATAGAACCCGCCGCAGTCTCTCAACATTGTTTTCTCATCATCACCATACACCAACGCGTCTTCTTGAAAAAACAGCACGATCTCAACATCCTTGAACATGAGCATCATTACTCTCTGGAATACTGAGAATGCAGACACCAGACCAAATGCCATGTGCTTGTATCGATATGCACCCTCTGGCGCCACAAAGGAAGTAAGATATTTGCAATCCACTGTTAACTGCACCTGGTGGTAAGCAGCAGACATATCAAGGGTTGTAAATTGATCTCCACAATTTAATGTGCTTGACATTTTTGATATGTTAGGCCATGGCTCTCGATCCACCCATATATTATGGTTGAGCTCACGGAGGTCAACACACAAGTGTAATAAGTTATCATTTTGCATGCTGAGAGTACAGGCGAAAGCCAATCAGAACTCTAAATTAGCTGAATGAAAACTAACATATCTTGCCCAGTTTTTTGAGTAACTCTTCCATTAGGCACAATGGTACCCAACGGACTTTATACACCACTGAAAATTCACCGTCACGCAAAAATATTTAATGATGTAAACCCTTTAATTTCCTAAAGAAATTTGAAAATAATTCAGGGAACCCATACATTCAATTCATCTGCATTAATATCACATCCATACCGCCTACCCCCTGATCACTCCATCCCAACAAATTTGATCCCTCCATAACAACATAGATTTAGCAAGATGCACACATGTCCTTAAACTTCAAGGCAGCCTGGATCTCCCCAACTAACTCAATTTGCTTTCTTCTTTTAAGCAAATAATTTTACTGAATTATCCAGTGGTAATGATTGTAAAAAAGTGTCAGGACTGTACTCGTGTCCCTCCCCGAGCGCGGTCTGTCGTCCCCCCTTTCCTTTTAATAACACGCAAGAGTCTGAGGTCAGGAGACTGAAGGGTTTTTATTTAGAATATTCAGATTCTTAGGCCCAGCGCTTTCCGGGCTTCTTGTCTAAGTCCATGATTTAGAGGCTCAGAGTAGGGTTAGTGTTCAGAAAAAAATAACAGGGTTGTGTTTCCTTTGTCCCTGGTCCTGGATGGGTCCTTCCAGTTGCTGGGGTGATCCACATCTGGTCAACATTATGAGGGTGCCCGTCTCCTTGGGTGGGAAACCGGAAAAACAACAAACGAGCAAAAGAAATGTCAGGTCTCTCTCCAAAGGGGTTTAAATACTGAGGGGTATAGTGCTGCCGCCACCTGTCCTTAACTGTGAGGTGCGTAAGTGAGGGAAGGGATGGGTGTGCTAGCGTTTTGTGCCCCGTATTCCCACCCACCAACCCCGAAACAAATGAGAGCATGGGACTTGCCTGAACCCACAACCCTCCTGGACCGTGGGGAGGGGAGTCGCAGCCTCCGCTTCCCACGCTGGAGTGCCGGACTCGAGGGCGCTGCTCCCAGAGTGGTTATCCTCGTCGTTCGTCTCCTTCGGTCTGGACTGTTCTCACCATTGTGATGCTGCCTCTGCCTTTGTGAGCTGGATCTCTGGATTTTCTTCCTCGCGTTCTGGACCTATCTTGTCCGCCGTTCAATATCAAGCCTGCGCTTTTAGCCTCTCCCACGGGGATGAGCGTCTGGACCGTGCAGCCCACTTCCTGCTTGGAGCCCATGGTCCGCCATGCTGGAGGGATCCTTATCGCCCAGCTAGGATGGAAAACCACCACATTGCCTTCCATACAGGAATGGACGTGTGGGCCATTCAGTCACGGGGTATCCGGAGAGGATGTGCAAGTTCACCTGTAATTTCCCAGGGACATGTAAAGTACAAAAAGAAAAGGGTTGCAATACAAGAAACCACCGGAGTACTTTTGGGTGTGAGTCTTTATGCATGGAGAGCCAGGTCAATGGGGCATGGTCAGTCATGAGAAGAAACAGCTTACCAAGGAGATAGTATTGCAGTGCTTCCACCGCCCACTTGGCTAAGCACTCCTTTTCTATTGTGGCATATCGTGTTTCCCTAGGGAAGAGTTTCGTACTTAGAAAAAGAATAGGACATAGTCCACCCTGTTTGTCTGGTTGGGATAGGACAGCCCCAAGCCCCCTTCCCGAAGCATCGGTCTGAAGGACGAATGTCTTGGTGTGGTCAGGACAGGTAAGGACTGGAGCCTTGCATAACATGGTCTTTAGAAGGGTGCAACTATGTTCCTGAGGTTGGGACCATTGAAAGGGCCTCCCTGTTGTGGTTTTAGTTAGGAGGTCAGTAAGGGGGGAAGCTATGTCTGAAAAGCAGGAAATAAACCTCCTATAGTAATCTACCAGCCCCAGGAAGGAACGAACATCCTTTCTATTGGTTGGATGGGAAATATGAGTGACGCCGAAGACTAGCCAAAGAGTGGCCCGTCTGCGCCCGTCCGCGACCAGACGGGGCCAGGGGCCACCTATTCTGCCCTGGTACTATGGACCGCTCCATGCATTCCTCCTGTATCAGGTATGCATCACATGCTCTTAGAGCACTGCAACCCCAGGGGAAACATACTTGTACTACTAAAACATCACGCTGCCCAGAGGGCCCATTTTCATGTCTGAAATGCGGTTTTCAAGCTATGGACTCCCATGTCATCATTGGACGGCCTTTGGACAGCATAGGTCCCCAGGGAGGCTTGGAAAGCTTTCTGTTGAATCTCAGATCTCTCCCTAAACACCATACACATCTATGGGATACTATCCATAGCATCCAACCAGAGATCTGTTTCCTAACGGAGACATGGTTGAAACCTCACACTACCCCCACTATCACTCTGGGGATACCCACAGGATACAGAATTCTCCGACTGGATCGCCCGGTGAAAGTAGGAGGCGGAATAGCCATCATATATAGGGATACTCTGAATATTAGAGTTCTAGATCAAGTGATGCTACCTACCATGGAAGTGTTAATTTTTCATCTCACAATCAGCCCCAAGGTACATTGGAGAGGAGCTCTAGTCTACCGTCCGCCTGGACCCAATGCTGGGTTCTCTCTGGCCCTCACTGAACTGCTAGCTCCACATATGAAAGCCAACGGAGATTTTATCTTATTAGGAGATTTTAACTTTCTTTCAGACCTTGCTCTTTTAGGTCTACACCCAAGAAATAATGAACCTACGCACTCAGGTGGTCATATCTTGGATTTGATTCTCACCTCCCATCCAAATGTTCATTGTCACTCCCCTAAGCACATCTTTTGGTCTGATCACAAACTGATAAACTTCTCTTTTACACATACAACCTATCCCCTGAACCACCTGCCCACTCAGTACACCAAACGCAGACCTTGGCATAAAATAACCTCTGCTAAGCTCGTGCACGTATGGGAACAACCAATACTTTCCAACTCCGAAAACATCGACACTGCTCTCTCCAAGTTTAATTTCACTCTGATGGCAGCTATTGACACTCTTGCCCCTCAGAAAAATGTAAAAAAATCTACCATGGCTAAAAGGGAAGCCTGGTACACTGAGGCCCTAAAAATTGAAAAGCAGGGATGCAGAAAATTAGAGAAACTTTGGAGACGAACAGGTAAGGAGGAAGATAAGATTCGTTATCTGGAAGTAATGTCCTCCTATTATAAAAATATAAAAAAGGCCAGGAAAGTAAGCCTTACAACCCAAATTGAAGAGGCAGGCAACTCAACAAGAGAACTTTTTAAAATTATTCAGACCTTCACTAACCCTGAGGTGTGCGAGAGCCCAAACACTTTTACCCAGGTTCTGTGTGACGATATATCCCAATTTTTTGAAGACAAAATAGAAGGGATATATAAAAAAATCACCGCTGTCTCAGACCCTCTGGGAAATGAAGTCCCTGAAATATCCCCTATGCTGACCTCTGAAAAAACTCTTCAGGCAATCCCAGAAATAACTACTGAGGACCTGACCATACTTATTAATCAAATAAAGACTGGCTCTCCCACTGACCTGCTACCTGCTAAATTCATCTCCCCTCTAATTGACATAGTAGGACCTTCCATTCAGAAATTGCTCAATCTCTCATACGCTGAGGGCATGCTCCCATCAGCCTGGAAGAAAGCGGCAGTGAACCCTATACGCAAAAATTCCACCTTGCCCTGGTCTGAACTCTCCAACCTCCGCCCGATTTCTCTCCTTCCTTACATCAGCAAACTGGCAGAGAAGCACGTAAATACCATTCTTTCCGACTTTATCGAGGCGACAGGGGGCCTGGACCAATCACAATCTGGGTTCAGGCCCAACCACAGCACTGAATCAGCCCTTCTTTCTGTGACGGATCAGATCAAAATGTCACAGGATAGAGGGGGCTCCATGATTCTAGTGCTGTTGGACCTGTCTGCAGCCTTCGATACCGTGGCCCATAACATCCTTCTCGGCCGGCTGCAAGGAGTAGGAATCGGAGGCTTAGCACTATCATGGTTGGAGAGCTTCCTCTCTGGGAGATCACAATCTGTCAGCCTGGGCCCCTTTTGTTCCATCTCTAGGGGGCTCACGAAGGGGGTGCCACAGGGCTCATGCCTTAGCCCTACATTGTTCAATGTATATGTGGCCCCCCTTGCTGAGATTGTGCGGAAGTATGGGTTTCACACCGATCTCCTACGCTGATGACACCCAGCTCCTCTACCCTTTCAGCTCCCTTGACTCTAAAGTCAAAGAGAACTTTGCTGAGGGTATGAGGGCGGTGTCACATTGGATGGTGACGAACTGCCTCCAATGCAATGTCACAAAAACTGAGGTCATGCTTTTTGGCAAAGCAAGTATTCTTTGGTCCCCTGACTGGTGGCCAATAGATCTTGGCCCAGTACCTACATCTAAACATCATGTGAAGAATCTTGGGGTGAAACTGGACCAAAAGCTGACCCTGAAGGAGCACACCAACCACATTGCAGGATTGTGCTTTCATACTATTGGCCTACTTAGACGTGTCTTTCCGTATCTCCCTGCCTCTTACAGAAAGACACTTGTGCAGGCATTAGTGACCCGTCGTCTGGACTACTGCAACGGCCTGCTGACATTAGCAAACGCTGACGCAGTAGGTCGTTTGCAGGTGGTCCAGAACACGGCAGCAAGACTGGTTATGGGTGCACCAGCTAGGACCCCCTCCAAACCCTTTCTGAGGGAACTGCACTGGCTCCCAATAAGACAGTGCATCGATTTTAAGATCTGCTGCACGGTCCATAGATGCATCTATGGTATAGGTCCTAAATACTTGTCTCAATCCCTGGTGCCATATCAGCCCAGTAGGTCCCTTCGTTCAAGTAGTCAAGCCTTGCTAAAACCCCCGGCCACAAAGAAGTCCAGACAAGGAGACCGGGCCTTCTCCTCAGTCGGACCTGCCCTATGGAACAGACTGCCCCTTGATGCCAGAACAACTACTAACTACCTATTCTTTAGGAAAATACTAAAAACCATCCTTTATCAAGAAGCATTTTTGCCCACTTAACTTCCCCTGACTCACTGACTGAGCTTCCTACTGCTGGCAAAGCACGGAGATACCCTTACGGATTGATTCCTGTGCTATAGAAGAATTTAAAATGGCCTCAAGCCTGTTTAGTTGGGGCCTGATCTTTCCTGCCTGGATATCATACCAAAGGTATTGGATGTCATCTGTTCCAAATGTTGTTTTTTTGGTGTTGACAGTGAGACCGGCTTCTCTCAGGGTGTCTAACACCACCTGTAGATGTGTAAGGTGGGTATCCCAGTCAGGACTGTGGATGACGATATCGTCCAGATAGGCCACAGCGTAGGCATGGTGTTTTTTCAGAAGAACGTCCATTAACCTTTGATAGGTGGCCGGTGCACCATGAAGGCCAAATGGAAGGACCTTAAAATGGTAAAAGCCCGAAGGTGTTGAGAAGGCCGTTTTTTCTCTGTCTTCTTTGGTGAGGGGTATTTGCCAATATCCCTTTGTGATAACAATCTTAGACATGATTTTTGCTTCCCCTAGCCGTTCGATCAGTTAGTCGACCCGGGGCATAGGGTAAGCGTCGAACATAGACCTAGCATTTAATCAGCGGAAGTTGATACAGAACCGTATGCTCACGTCTGGTTTGGGAACAAGAACGACTGGGGAAGACCAGGGGCTGTGTGACAACGTATAATACCAACTCCAACCGTATCACTAAAATTGTGAACAAGCATTGGAGAATGCTTAACTGTGGCAAACTTGATTTCCCAAAACCCATGTTTTCACATAGGAGAGGCAAAAACCTCAAGGATATGTTGGTCCACACAAGACCTAGGAACATGGGGTCCAATGCCCCTTCGAGACTCACAACAGTTGGGGGACATCATCCATGTGGCTCATGCGCGTCCTGCCAATATACGCAGAAAAGCCGCATTGTCACTTTCTCAAATCAAACCACATGGGAGCAACGCTCTTTCACCAATTGCAATAGCCGCAACGTGGTTTATTTAATCACCTGCCCTTGTAAAAAAGAATATATAGGCATGACCAGCAGGCTGGTGAAAATCCGTATGGGCGAACACCGCAGCAATGTTCACTGCAAAAAAACCACGACCAGAATGGCGACACACTATGCGACAATGGGACATAGCATCCATGATCTGAAATGGACAGTCATTGAAGCTTTCAAAAGTGACAAGGGCCTCCTATCTAAGGAACAACGCTGGGTGTACCGGTTGGGTACACATCAGCCTGGCCTCAATGATGAGATACCCTGGTCCCAACTCAACTCTTAATTACCGTATTTTCCGGCGTATAAGACGACTTTTTAACCCCTTAAAATGTTCTGGAAAGTAGGGGGTCGTCTTATACGCCGGGTGCCAAAATGTAAGGTATGTATTCATGCATTTTTACATAGCGCGGACTTCACCCGAAGGTGTCAGACCGCTTCTCAATAGAAAATGGTGCATTACATGAGGAAAAAGTGACATGTGTGCAAGTAGAGGTACGGTATAATATTGCAATAAATGGAGGGCACTCAAACACAAGAATAAACGTTACGTAGGCGATGGTGGCACTGTGCAAGTATCAAAAGCAAACAAAAAGTACCGTAAGAGGTAGGAAACAGAACAACACAAAATCAGCCCCTCGCCAGCCAGAGGCAACAGTGCGGCCAATACTGCAAGATTGCTCTAAAGAGGGTGACTGACTGGCAATAAATTCTCAAAATGGCTATGCAGGACTGCGTTGGAAGTGGGGGTAGTCTTATACGGCGAGTATAGCACGAAACCTACATTTTATCAAGAAAAGTAGGGGGTCGTCCTATACGCCGAGTCGTCTTATACGCCGGAAAATGTCCCTCTTCCACCTCCCTTGGGACTTCAGATTGCCAAACAATAGCCCAGTAATGTTCACATCATCTAAGCCACTCTAGCCTTAACTCTTAAAAGCGGCATAAACATTATGCACCGCATGCATGTGCGCTTTGTGCCACACTCGCCATGCGCTTGTAACTGTCCCTTGGCTAAAACCCTTTGTTCATTCATTTTCCCATGTCTTTTAGACTAAAAATAATTCCATCACTTTTGCAATTTTGGCAAAATATCCCCATGAATAGCATCAAACTATGTATAACAACTTTTTCGGTCACACTCGACAACCATCACCTATGTACCGCCTACCGGCAGCACTATCGTCTTTCCGCGCATGCGCAACGAACTAGTACTTCACCGCGCATGCGCGAAGACATCACACTCCCTTGCGCATGCACAGTACTAGCGGAACAGCGGCTGCGCTGGGGGGAATGATTCTGTATTTTGTGTACAGATACGAGTCTTGAACTAATTCCACGAGGTAGCGGCTGGGCACGGTGTGCATGGATACTATAACCAAATACAAACAAACGATCTTTAGGTATTTGTGCACATCTAACAATGGCCACCGCAGTAACCACGCCTTTGGACTCGTTTTTCCGGGCACACCTGTCCCGAGTCCGCGACCATCAATCAATTAACCAGTCATTTTCCAATTAACTTGACCATATAAATACCCGCCCGTTCCTCCCTCCTCACAAACACGGAAGCCACGGACGAAGGAGGAAGCACAACCGTGCTGGGGGTTGAGTAAGTACGGCATAGCTGACTGGGACAAACAGCTGAAGACTTGGTTCATAACTAAGTATACCCTGAAAAAAACGCTAAGACTGCCATAAAAAGCATACAAGGATAAGAAACTATTTCCTCTCCTTTTTTCTCCTTTTTCCCTTTTTTTCCCTTCTGCAGTTGGACCCTCAAATACCCATTGTCCAGAGTTGGCTCATGGGGCATTGTTTCCTACCTCCCTAAGTATGTATTTACAACTGATTACATACCTTCTCAGACTAACCTATTGTACTGTGTCCCTATTGTGTGTGTGTCTGACTGTGTGTGGTTGATCACTTCACTGTTCCATAACTGAGTACTTCTCTAATCTCACAGGATTCGAAGCACGGCAGTCCTTGTGTATGTGTTCGTTTTTTCCTTTATTCCTCACATGGTAATTTAGAATTAAGCGTATTGGGATCCGCGCATTAATAACCTCATGCTCTTGTCTTGCAGGCATACTACACCAGTATTTCTGTATTAGTTAGGGCTGTGTATATTTATAAAGTATATACCTATACACATTGATAAAAATAGTATCATTACACTAATTTGTACATACACTTATATTTCTTTTTACTGTGGAAAGACATTAGTGAGTGACAGGGGGATCTGACCCCGGTCCTGACGAAGGGGCATGGTGCCCCGAAACATGTTGACCCGCACAGGAAAGGAAGCCCATTAATCTGCTTGTTCTTTCCGAATCACTTTTTTTAACAATACCAGCCAGTGTTTATTAAATAGTTTTTTCTATCACCAGGCCAGGTATTTTTTAACACCACTTATTTGTATCACCCCTGACCCTACTGACACTCACTCCATTTCACTCACATAGCACTTTCATCTAAAAAGGTGCTGCAGCGTAGTCACTCGTCATAGCACTGCCGCGTCCAGCAGCCGGGTGGGAAGACCCCGATGATGAAGCATGACACCAAGGGCCCTTTTGGTGTGTGAGGGGTATTTTAACACATTCTGTGTATTCCATTAACAACAGGATACACACTGACCATACATGAGGTGGACCTTGTTGATTAATAGTACTTTGGAAAGAGGAGGACGTGTCCACCTTGGTGCCACCCAGCACCACCTCTTCACTCCCCCCTTTGAGTTTTGTACTACATATACTGTGAAAGTGCCTTGCTTTTGTCCTCCTCCTCTGCCCATTGTTCTGCTGCCATGTCGAGGAGGGTGTGGGGTTGTCTTCCGAATAATAGCTCGAATGGGGAAAAGCCTGTAGACTTCTTGGCATGAGTACGGATGGGGAACAATACTAGGAGAAGCTGCATGTCCCAATCTCTACCCGCTTTATCCATGACTTTTTTTAACATGGTCTTTATGGTTTTATTGTACCGCTCAACCAAACCGTTGGTTTGTGGGTGGTACACCGCGGTCCGTATTTGCTTGATGCCCAATAACTCAAATATCTGTTTCATCAGGCAGGAAACAAATGGGATTCCATGGTCTGTAAGCAATTCACGGGAGAAAGTCACCGGGGAGAAGAAGGAGACCATTGTAGTGGTCGTACTAGTCAGGGGTACTGCCTCGGGGTATCGTGTCGCATAGTCAACAAGTACCAGTAAGTACTGGTGAACTCGAGAGGAGGGTATGAGGGGTCCTACTAGGTCCAACCCTACTATTTGAAAGGGTACATCATCTTCTCTCCGTGCACACAGGTGACCTGGACATATTCGTTTCTCAGGATCTGGGACTCAGGGATGAGGCACTTACTAACAACGGTATGGTGGCACCTGGTGTCCATTAACTCTACCACCGGTCTGCCGTTCACGTGGATGGGCTTTTTATATATCGAAGGATTTTCCCCAGAGACTAACATGCGTCCTTGAATACCCAACCTCCATAGGCTCCTGGGGAGGGTTGTGGGCGGGACACTGCCTGGCTATGTGCCCCCACTCAACACGGTGAAAGCACTGTGGTCCCTGTAATGCTGGAACACCTTGAGTTGGTCGGAACAGAGGCTTGATGGGGGGTTGGACCTTGCCTTCTGGGATCTTAAAAGGAGATCTGGGGTTGGATAAAGGGTACTGTTGGGAATGAGTCTAGAAATCGGGGCTCCTATGGAAGGCACAGGCCAGATCTACGGCCAGGGGAATAGTTAAGTGAGGATGTTGTTTGACCCAAGAATGTCTAGAAAGGGGAAGGGCATCCAGGTATTGTTCCAGATATATTTGTTCTGTTACTTCGTCGACTGTGGAGTAGACTGGACGCAACCATTGGTTCCCTAAATCCCTTATCCAGTAGTACAGGGCTCTGGAATCATCCCCGGCAGACCATTTTTCTTCGCGAAACTTGCTGCGACAATATTCTCGGTAACAGCCGAGCCGCTCCAGGATGGCGTTTTTTTACTTCATCATAGGAGGTTGATCCATCAGGGTTGGCGGCCTGGAATGCGGCTTGTATTGCCCCCGATAACAATGGGGCGACCTACTGTCCCCATCTCTCTTGGGGCCAGGCCGCAGTGGAAGCATCCCTCTCAAAATTGGTAAAAAAACAATCGGGGTCGTCCCCCTCCTGGAACTTCTGAAGAACAGAACTGGGGGCATTTGCTATTGCGTCCGTCAACATAGAATAGTATTGTCCTGGACTTGCTGATTGGACGCCGTTAGGGAAGCTTGATCTTTTAGGGCTTTACAATTGGGGGTTGTTGCAGGACTTCCCGTTCTCGTTGGGCTATCTTGGTCTGCTCCTCGAAGAGGAGCTGAAGGTGGTGTTGGCCTTCAGCCAACCTGGTCACTATGAACTCCATGGTGATGGGTTGCGTCATGGGTGGCTGGGCACAGTGATCCCACTTCTGACACCACTGTACTCGTGTCCCTCCCCTGGCGTGGTCTGTTGTACCCCTCTTTCCTTTTAATGACACGCAAGAGTCTGGGATCAGGAGAGTGAAGGGTCTTTTATTTAGACTATTCAGATTCTTAGGCCCAGGGCTTTCCAGGCTTCTTGTCTAAGTCCATGATGTAGAGGCTCAGAGTAGGGTTAGTTTTCATAAACAAATAACAGGGTTGCGTTTCCTTTGTCCCTGGTCCTGGATGGGTGCTTCCAGTTGCTGGGGTGATCCACGCCTGGGCAACGTTATGAGGGTGCCCGTCTCCTTGGGTGGAGAACCGGAAAAAAAACAAAAGAGCAAAAAAAATGTCAGGTCTCTCTCCAAAGGGGTTTAAATGCTGAGGGGTATAGTGCTGCCGCCACCTGTCTTTAACTGTGTGGTACCTAAGTCAGGGAAGGGATGGGTGTGCTAGTGTTTTGTGCCCCGTATTCCTGCCCATCAACCCCGAAACAAATGAGAGCCCGGGACTTGCCTGAACCCACGACCATCCAGGGCCGAGGGGAGCGGAGTCATAGCCTCCGCTTTTCCTGCTGGAGTACTGGACTCGAGGGCGCTGCTCCCAGAGCGGTTATCCTCGACGTTCGTCTCCTTCGCCGTTGTGATGCTGCCTCTGCCTTTGTGAGCTGGATCTCCACATTTTCCTCCACGCGTTCTGGATCTGTCTTGTCTGCCGTTTCACCTTCCACCTCCTCCTCGATGGCGACCCCGTTCAATATCGAGCCGGCGTTTTTAGCCTCTCCCGCTGGACTTGTCACTTCCGTTTCAGGAGTTCTGGGCTGAGCGTCTGGACCGCGCAGCCCACATCCTGTTTGGAACCCATTGTCTGCCATGCTGGAGGGATCCTTATCACCTGGCCAGGACGGAAAACCACCACAAGGACCAATAAGAGTAAGCGGTGAATCTGAATCGGTCATCAAGCAAACCTCCACCCCATACAATAGTACTTACACTGAGGCAGTTTTCTTTTAGCACTGTGCAACACATCACACTCATTCAACCGTCCCTCAGTGTACAAAATGAACACGTCAACCACACCCGGTATTGATTGCTCATTAACTTAGTTAGCTACTGATGCTTTCTGTACACTCACTGGTCTGCATACTGACCCAATGTGACTATGGCTCCCACACCTTAAACAAACTAAATTGGTATGTTCTTCCTTAATATAATGACGATTGTCTGATTTTGATTGAGCTTTTCTGAGGGTATACTTGTGAAGATCTTTCCCACATTGAACTTTAATCTCTTTACGCTACAAAGCATCCAATGACTCGGAAAACTCTTTAAAATATCTGTCAGCATTTTCAATGCTCCTTGCATAGTTGGAGCAGATTCTAAATTCGGATTGTCAGTTGACAGTAATTTTTCTTGTAGTCTGCGATTATTGGTTCTTTCATTTAACTGACACAAATAATTTAATCCCGAACGTCATGATAATTTCATGTGTCAGCCAACATCTTTAAAGATGACACAAAATCATCTAAAGATTTCCCAGGTTGTTGTGCTGTTAGTAAGAATTTATGTCTTTCAAGTACTACATTCTTAATAGAAAAAACCCTTTCGTCCAACATTTTCAAAATAGTGGCACAGATTCCACATAAATTATTATCTCCCTTTGGGGCCTAAGTTATGTACTAAGAGTGCTTTTTTTTCTTATTCGCAAAAGTGTCCCGTCAATTGCCTCAAGATATGCCACAAATGTTTCCTTCCACGTCTTCCAATCCAAAGAAAGCATGCCAGGCTCTGGTCAAAATAGAGCCAGAGCCACGATACCCACCATATTTCTAAATAGAGAAGAGAAAAGGGAAAAAAACGTAACTCACCAGAACTGGCACAAATTCCTTCACAGTCAACAGCGTCAACAAATAATACTCAAATTTAAGAGGCGTTAATGTGATAGACACAACTAGTAAGGAAGGAATAACCCCCGCACTCAGCCCCACTCTCTCACCCATTGCATTCCTCATGTACAGTATCCCTTTTTTGGAAATAAGCCAACATACACATTTCTTGTGGTGGTCATTTGTTGGCCGCAGTTTTTATTAGGGATACACTTATCTCTTTTGGGTACTCAGTACCGCCTTTATTCAGATGTCAATGGCAATGTGGCTTTGTCTTCTGCGTGAAGGGGGGTGTAGCTGCTGTCCCGGAGTTAGGCCCAACTCGCTACCTTGTTGGACTCCTGTTGCGCCCTGCCAACCGGCGGGGGCTGGGCCGTGAGCGGCGTCTCAGTTTGCTACCCGTTTTGGTAGACCGACTCACCCAGCCGTGAGGCATCGTAAGGTGAGTGGTCCTACCCGCCGTCCTTCAGTCCCCTCGCCTAGCTGTGAGGCATCCTAAGGCAAGTAGTCCTGTCCCGGCATACCGCCCTCCGGTGTGCTTCCGTACCAACCAATCTCCCCGTCGTTTTCCTCTAACGTCCTGCCTGTACTTCAGCCTTGCGACATAGCTGCTCTTTAGGTGTGGGTGGGTCAAAAATCCTTTGTCCGTGCTGCTCCCCCCGCTCCAAAGATAGGAGCCACACTGGGGGAAGCAGGCTTATATCCCCCCCCCCGGCGAAGTTTGCCCCTGCTCATGCCCTTCACCCCCATTGGGCCATTCATATGGTGCGGTAGTCCCCATTGGCCGGGGGGGTTGGCGCCGCCGTGGCAGCTACAGTGTGGGGGGGGGGCGGGTTCCTCCCGTTCTCAGTGCGCTTTTTTCACGCCAACAAAACCGGTTCATGTTGGGCATCTCGGCGTGGGTTATGGCGCCGGCCTTTTATGCCCCTATTGGGGGCTGCCTCTGCGAGAGTGGGCTCAGTCAGGCAAACTGGCTGTTTTCAATTGAGACACATCACATGTCCATGCGCATATGCAAACCCGGATGGTTTCACCAGCAGCTTTAAACAAGGTCAGGCATATAGAGACATCACGCACTAACTAGTCTATAAATCTCCTCCTGTTTGACAAGGTCTGGCAAAATGGCTGCTCTTGATCGAAATATACCACTTGACGCCACAAGTCAGGCAATTTCAAAACATTGGGTGCATCAGAGGCATCGCATGTAAAACAGTCCATAATCTCCCTCTTTTAAAAAAGAAAAAAATTGCTGAAGACTTAAATAATGTACGTCAGAATGCAGGAAATCAGGGGCACTCACCACCACCCATGATCCAGTGTCTATTGCTGCCACCGATGGGATCTGTATTTAGGTAAACGGTACAAATCTGGTGGTCGAGGCTCCCACTCATCTGCAATTTGCAAAGTAGAGAAACTGCTCGACAGGATGTCTTTATTATCTTCTTTATTTGTGGGTAACATAAATGACCATCAGCATCCCACAGAAACTGAACGCATCTTCACTACCTCAACTGCCGCTCTCAGAATTTTCCCAGCAAATTCTATATTCCACCCACCACAATAAACATAAAAAAATAAAGCCCACAGTAAGTCCTAAATGTTTAGGCTACTTTCCATTCGTGGACCGGATACCCTCTGCATGGGCTGCTATTCAATGTATTTTGTGCCGGGCAGCTTTTATGTGTGTTTTTATGCACACATGAAGATTTATGTATTTTTGTTGGTCCTGTAAGTTTATATGTAGCTGTACTGCCGCCCATATATCCTAGTATATATTGTCCAAATAGTACAGCTATGGGTACAAATACTGTAGAAAATGGCGGGAGGGCACCCTTGTGAGGTCTTGTCTGAATACCAATCAACTTGGACATTAAATTCACTGTGCTGCCAGTCTTTTCTGACTGCCTGGTTCTTGACAGCAGTGAATGCTTTTATTTAAAAAAAATAATAATAATAACAGCCATTAACAGGCAGTAGGATGTTTCTGTAAATTATGAGAGGAATGAATGAATGAATAATTATTTGATTTAATTAATTAAAATTGATACAACAGACACAATAAAACCAGATGAAATTCATGTGGAAAATAAACAATAAAATCAAAATTGAAATTTTGGCAACCTATACATGGTTCAAAAATGGATTCAGTTTTGATGCATTATTCCTTTTTTTACTGTGAACCATGGCTACTCATTTAAGTTGATTGCATTAGATATTTTATTTATAAACTTGTGAAACCAGGCTAAGTCCTTGTGGTGGTAGAATTCTGAAAGGAGTGGGCAACACAACCAATCTGACATCTCAGCATGCTCCTCAGATTTCCATTAGGTTTCACAGTAGCCAAAAAGATAGGCGCATAGTTTAATTGCTACAGTCACCAAATTACTACGACTTTGTTTTGTAAATGAAGACTCTGGAATCTGAAGGTAAGTTCAAGGTTTTATTTCCAAGGTACTCGTCCATGACATGCAGTGACCGACCGCTCTGATCCCAGGATGAAAGGAGCAGTTCACTGGAATCATTGCCCACCCATCACATATTACCACCAATTACTCTCCTCTAGCTCCGCTGGTGATAATTGGAATTTATATGTGGAGGCAATTGAAAGGTTATAGAAACAATTTGCATAGGAACCTAACATCATGCTGAAAAGGCACAACTTTGTAAAACGGAAACAACTTATTATATATATATATTACCTACTGGCGGTCGCCAGTAGGTATATATAGTTAGGATTTTTTCTCTATGGGTTTTTTGAAAATTCTATGTCTAATAACTTTGGCGTTTGTGGACGGAATTGGCTGAAATTTTCAGGAAAATGGCACATTTTGTTTCTGAGCAGCCCCTAAAAATTGGGGGGGGGTTCGTCCAGGGGGGGTCGAGAAAAAAGGGGGGTCCCAAAACGTGTTTTTAACATTGAGTTTTCCATAGGGCGGTTGGCCTCACTTTTAGCCCGAACGGCTGAATGGATTTGCACGAAACTTGGCAAAATTGTAGGGACTGGTAGCCCGATGTGCCTTTTGTAGGTCTCAATATATGTGCTACAGTGGATTTTGAGAAATTAACGTTTAAAAAAAGATATATATCTGTAACAGCGGACCGGGCAGCGCTCCAGGACACGTACTTTTCGCGCAACGGAGCTTTGTGAAGCGAAGCTGATTGGTTCTCCGGCGTCTGTCAACATTCCAAACAGTCCGTAGCGGCCGCCATCTTGTCTCTCGGTAGGATCGAGAGACAAGAGGAGGCCAAAGCGAAGGGGCAAATGACCATAAGGGGGAATAGTAGATCCTCGCTGACCCCCTAGGTTTGATGTGGAGGTTTTAAAAGGGCCCCGCGGGGCAAAAAAAAAAAATAATAATAATAATCGAACGGCTGAATGGATTTGCACGAAACTTGGCAAAATTGTAGGGACTGGTAGCCCGATGTGCCTTTGCTAGGTCTCAATATATGTGCTTCAGTGGATTTTGAGAAATTAACGTTCAAAAAAAGATATATATCTGTAACAGCGCACCGCTTCGCGTACTTTTCGCGTTACGGAGCTTTGCGAAGCGAAGCTGATTGGCTCTCCGGTGTCTGTAAACATTCCAAACAGTACGTAGCGGCCGCCATCTTGTCTCTCGGTAGGATCGAGAGACAAGAGGAGGCCAAAGCGAAGGGGCAAATGACCATAAGGGGGCATAGTAGATCCTCGCTGACCCCCTAGGTTTGATGTGGAGGTTTTAAAAGGGCCCCGCGGGGCAAAAAAAAATAATAATAATAATAATCGAACGGCTGAATGGATTTGCACGAAACTTGGTAAAATATTAGGGACTGGTAGCCCGATGTGCCTTTGCTAGGTCTCAATATATGTGCTTCAGTGCATTTTGAGAAATTAACGTTCAAAAACAAGATATATATCTGTAACAGCGCTCCGCTTCGCGGAGATAAAATTATATCTGTATTACCTAGCTGTTGCTAACACCAGTTAGCGACGGCTAGTAGGAGATAGCGACCATCTTGGGCCCCACTTTGCATGTGAGTGATATTTATCACTAATGACATGCAAAGTGGGCATGCCAAGATGTTAGCGACTGGAAACAGTCGCTAACATCGCTATCTCCTATTATCAACTTTTGGAAATATTTGAGATAAGCGCGAATACCTCCAAAAAGTAACAGCTGCCCTGAGCAGTTCTTAGCCATGTTATCCAATGGGAGGTGGATAACATGGCTAAGAGCATTAGCTCGGTAATGCATGAATATCGCTGAGTTTTCAGCGATATTAATGCATTGCGGTCGTTTTTTATCGTATTTGCGATAAACCTTGATAATAGCAAGGTTTATCTGCGATAATTTCTGACGGTAAAAAAATCTTTGCAATGGATCGTTAGGGATAAATATCGCTTAACTTTGGTAATATGCCCCAACGTCTGTTAACGTTCGATTCGAAGGAAATCAGGAAGTGTTGAAAAACATTGTCTGCGCCATCTTGTCTTTTTTCAAATGCCACACTTTTGTCGTGCACGGCAGCCATTTTAGATGCCTTGACCAGACCCACTCTGTGCACGCTGTCGATCCTTAGCATGGCTCCCCACCCTCGCAAGCATCTCACCCAGGCAGTGGTAACCCCCGCTCTCTGTCTTATGCATGGGTAATAAACCTCCCCCCATCTGCGCTGCTCTTCCCTGAGAATCACACCCTGTGCCCGCCCGACACCTCCCTTTTGCCCTATTCACTACCGCACCCTCTGACACTCCTTTTCCTCTGTGTTCGATTGTCCAGGCCGGTCCTAGGCTATCAGCTAGCCCTGCAGATGTAGTTTATGGCCACAGCTGTAAAGAATCACCCCTCTTCAAAGGAGTTATAGTAGATCAAGGCCCACACTCGATGAGATCCGTCACAGCAGAAGCGTTGCTATTATCTGAAAACCATCCTGTATTGTGATTGGGGAGGGGACCGAGCGTGAAGCGGAAGATTCCAGGGATGACTCTTTGTACATCAAAGTTTTTACAATTATGTGTCACATTAAAAATATATAGCAATCCGACAAAGTAGTAAGATTATAAAACTTTAATAATTTATAAATATATACAAGAAAACAAAAATAGTAATGACATATAAACATTTTTAGGGAAAAACAACGAAGTAGCGGTCGGCTGTGGGAATAGTCCCAACGCAGCACAACGTCCAGATTTCCGGCGTGGGGCGTCGCGGGGGGTGGGTCATCAGTAGCAAACTGTTGTGCGAATAGTTCCAAGGCAGCAGAACGCGCCGACATCTAGATGACACGAAAGTGATGTCTAGTAAGTTGCCACCCAGCAAATAACGGCGTGGGGCGTCGCGGGGGGTGGGTCATCAGTAGCAAACTGTTGTGCGAATAGTTCCAAGGCAGCAGAACGATGGCACCAAGGTGATGTCCAGTAAGTTGCCGCACTGGTTTTGGTATCCTACAATGCTGCTCCGAATAACGGCGTGGGGCGCCCCGGGGGAGGCGGCGTGAACGGGCCTCTCCAGGTGGAGTGTCATCTGTTGTAGTGGGGCGCCCCTTTACCGTTTCAGTTGCCATTCCGTCCGTTTTTGGTCCACTGTGTCAAAAGCCGCAATTCAGCTGAGTTGCGCCCACTCTTGCGGTGCAGCGATAGGCGGCTGTCACAGGACTCTCAAAATGGCGGCTGGCTCTTTCCTTTTTGGGCCTGGTCCACTGAAATGGCCCTGGGACACCTTGGAAATCGGACGCTTGTCTGCTAGGTCTTGGACCCCATTCTCGAAAGCGTCCCCTCCGCCTTGAGAATTCATCAAAAGTTTTGGGGGCCCCCGACTCCTGCAGGCTTCTGGTGGGGAGCGGCTGCCATGATTGCTCGCGGAATGACCACGACGGAGCTACGAGATGGTGGTGCTCTCATGCTGACGCCAGTTTAGTCTGAAACATCCAGAAACAAGGTGGGGCTTTCATCGTTTGGGAAAAAAAAAAAGTTTTCATCCAATGAAAAGTGTTGTTTTTAGGTCATATGATCAAGCCTTCCATCATTAGGAAACCAAAAGTAAAATGAACCAATGAAAAGTTTTATAAACAAGTCACATGACCTGTTATGCGGCATAGGGTATAAAATGCGGAGAAAATACGTTGGCACGTGAGGCGGCGTCAGTAGCGGACCGATCTGCGAATAGGCCGAAGGCAATACAACGCGCCAAGATCCGGATGGCACCGAGGTGGTGTCCAGCAAGTTGCAGCACTGGTGTGGCCATCCTACAATGCTGAAAGTCGGCGTGGGGCGCCCCGTTGGCCTGTGAGTTTGCGTCAGTAGCGGACCGATGTGCGAATAGGCCGAAGGCAGCACAACGCGCCAAGATCCGGATGGCACCGAGGTGGTGTCTAGTAAGTTGCCGCACTGGTGTGGCCATCCAACAATGCTGAAAGTCGGCGTGGGGCGCCCCGTTGGCCTGTGAGATGGCGTCAGTAGCGGACCGATGTGCGAATGGGGCCAAAGGCAGCGCAACAATATTTTCTGACTGACACCACAAGGCGCTGAGATGCCAAGATCCGGATGGCACCGAGGTGATGTCTAAGTTGCGGACTGATGTGCGAATGGGGCCAAAGGCAGCGTAACAATATTTTTTGTATGGAAGATACCACTAGGCGTTGAGATGCCAAGATTCGGATGGCACCGAGGTGATGTCTAGCAAGTTGCTGTACTGGTGTGGTCATCCTACAATGCTGAAACTCGGCGTGGGTCGCCCCATTAGCCTGTGAGATGGCGTCAGTAGCGGACCGATGTGCGAATAGGCCGAAGGCAGCACAACGCGCCAAGATCCGGATGTCACCGTGGTGGTTTCATAGTTGAGAGGCACTTCATCTGCAGTGGGGCGCCGAGATCCGGATGGCACCGAGGTGATGTCTAAGTTGCGGACTGATGTGCGAATGGGGCCAAAGGCAGCGTAACAATATTTTTTGTATGGAAGATACCACTAGGCGTTGAGATGCCAAGATTCGGATGGCACCGAGGTGATGTCTAGCAAGTTGCTGTACTGGTGTGGTCATTCTACAATGCTGAAAGTCGGCGTGGGGCGCCCCATTAGCCTGTGAGATGGCGTCAGTAGCGGACTGATGTGCGAATGGGGCCAAAGGCAGCGCAACAATATTTTCTGAAGAGAAGACACCAAAAGGTGCTGACATTCCAAGATCCGGATGGCACCGAGGTGGTGTCTAGCAAGCTATGCAGTTGAGTTGTGTGCGCACTTGCGGCGAATAGGTCGAAGGCAGCATAACAATGTTTTTTGAATAGAAGACACCACAAGGCGTTGAGATTCGGTTACCACCGAGGTGATGTCTAGCAAGTTGCCGCACTGGTGTGGCCATCCTACAATACTGCTCCGAATAACGGCGTGGGGTGCCCGAAGGGGGGGGGGAGCCGGCGTGAATGGGCCTTCCTAGGTGGAGGCTCGTCTGCTGTAGTGGGGCGCCCCTTTACCGTTTCAGTTGCCATTCAGCTGAGTTTCGGCTGCTCTTGATGCTACAGCGACAGGCGGCTGCAAGAGGACTCTCAAAATGGCGGCCTGTTCTTTGGATTTGGGCCTGGTCCACTAAAATGGCCCTGGGACACCTTAGAACTCGGACACTCGATTTTTTTTTCCTTTCCTGTACATGCAAAAAAAGGTAAATGCCCGGTACGTTACACGCTTCATCTGCCACGATGAACTCTCCAGAGGAACCGAAAAAAAATATAGTTGTGGTAACTATACCATGCATCGTCATATGGAGAGTTGGCACCAATTAATTATAGTGCTGCATAAAAGAGAGATTTGGAGGAGAACCCCTGACCTGCTAGTACATTCATCAAAGAAGTGGCACTGAGAGCTTCAGAGGCAAGGGAAACGGTCCCAAATATTTAGAAGAACTTTGGAAAGATTAAAATGACATGTTTAGATTGTGGCAAATTAATTTCATGTGGACAGATGAGTGTTACTCTAATAAATACAGCATATGAACATCATCATAGTCGATGGTTGGTAGAGACATTTTGACTATATCCTGGACCTGCCCGTCCTCGCCCAAAATGGCGCCGGAATAAATGGGACTCGTAACTCCTTGTTGTGTACTGGTTGCAGAACCTTGAAATCACGAGATACGTATGCAGTTTTGAAGCACATGGCGGGCGGGGACGAGAATTGATTGAATATTTCGACATCCCTATTGATATTAAGTTCTGATGTGTTATTGATTACTGTACTGTTGAAAGTTCGAATTAACGTCACCCATGGTACTTGCCCGCAAATGTATATCTAGATAATTTTATTGTAACTGGCCCTGTCGTATTTTAATTATAAAATGTACGTCCACCGATTCCGTAACTGTTAGACACCTTAGTTCTTGCAACCTAATGGCCCGCCCGTTACGTTCCTCTACAGTGTAAATGTCTATTCATCATATACGATTACAGTTTGCTCCGTGGCAGGCCCACGTGGTTATAGGCTCGTATTTGTATAATGAAATTTTCACAATAAAGGTTTTTAAAAGAAAACATGGTAGTAGTATATACATTGGTAAAGTTTTTAATAATAGTGACTGTTTTAGAATCATTAAAAGGCAAGTGAAATAAAGCAGACCAATTACATGAAGGGTCAAAGGTATAATACGAAGGAACGCAGTAAAGATAAATGGTCAAGGGCTGTTGTGTTTTCTATTCCTGCAACATAAAGTGATCGATAAGAATCTCATATTCAGGCGTATCGGCGACTAAGACAGCAGGTCGACCCTCTTTTGCTCAACGGCTCCGTCATGGGACGAAGAAACGCTCTTTTTCTCGAAAAAAGAATATATTTTACTTGCAGGACAGTTGTAAAATTTCCGGGAAAGTACATTAGCCTGGAACATTATAACATATATTTAAGAAAAAATAATGTTCGGAAGTAATGAAAAGCGTAATTTTTAGGTCATATGACCAAGCCTTTCATCATTACAATAAGAAAAGTAAAATGAACCAATGAAAAGTTTTATTAACAAGTCACATGACTTGTTATGCTTACGTTACGCGCTGCGCGCCCCGGATGACTTCCGGATGCGCTAACGCGGCGCGTCATATGACGCATTACGCGACAACGCAGGTACAGAATATAGTCAAAATGTCTCCACCAACCAGCGGTCGGAACACAACCCCTTTCAGCAGGCTAAATAGTTCTGTTAAATGACAACAGAAGGGACAGGCAACAAGAACCATCAGTCAAAGAGGGGAGGGCTAGTTCTTCTCTACCGGGTTACATTGGGGCGCTACCGGAACTGATCGAATTGGTAGTCTACAGTGTTTCTGGATGTTTCAGACTGAAGCTGGGGTTAGCATGAGAGCAGCACCATTTCGTAGCTCCGTCGTGGTCATTCCGCAACCAATCATGGCAGCCGTTCTTTATCGTTATTTTGGGCGGGGTGGGTGGCGGAGCCGAGCTGTTTTGCAGCCATCATTGTGTGGAGTTCAGTTCATCTCACTAGTTTTGTATTTGTCATGAGGGGTTGTTCCTAATGTTTCTATTTTAGCGAGGTCAAAAAGAGATCCCATTAGTGGCCTACTGATTTTGCTCGATTCCTTTTCTTTTTTTTTACACGATTTTTCGTTATCTGCAAAGACTAAACAGAGTATTGCGACTCTGTGTTTGTTTGTAAATAGAGAATGAACCAAAGAGAACTAATTCTAAAACAGTAAATACTTGGATAACAATCAATCAAATGGAGAGAGAAGAAGGCACGACGGATTACAACGGGGGCAAAGGCCTGCGTTAACTACCTTTCACTATCTGCAAAGAGAGAGTACTCCTAATAGAAATGAGGGGGGGGGCACCATTCAAAGCAGATCAGTGTGCATAAACACAAAAATGTTTTCACTTACCACGTACTTGACATTCGACAGCTTACGATATTTGCTATTAAAAAACCATTGAAATTCACTGAAAAAACCATAGGTTATAGACCATATATAGTTAGGAATTAGCATTTACAAAACCTTGAAAATTCACTGAAAAAACCATAGGTTATAGACCATATATAAGGTTTTGTATGAGTGAAATGTCCAGCTAACTATAACATGTGTGATACCTATGGTTTTTTCAGTGAATTTCTAAGGTTTTTTAAATGCTAATTCCTAACTATAACGTGTGTGAAACCTATGGTTTTTTCAGTGAATATATATGTATATATATATATATATATATTCACTGAAAAAACCATAGGTTATAGACCATATATAGTTAGGAATTAGCATTTAAAAAACCTTATTTTACTCACACAAAACCATTGAAATTCCATATATAGTTAGTTGCACTAACTATATATCGCGCACCCGCAATCCACTGCTGATCATGTCACATATTACATCATTCATGACATGGTCAGTGACATCACTGATGACATCACTGATGACATCTCAAATGACATCACTGATGACATCACTGATGACAACATCCAGTGACTGTATGTTTCTGTAAAGTTAAAATATGTCTTACATATTGAAGAATGAGTGGATGTATAAGTGTCTGGATGAAGGATTTAGTAGGTGCATGACTGACTGTATAAGTGAGTGATTAAATGTGTCTCACTGAGTGCATGGGTTAGTGACTAAACTGTTTTAAATTGTGCATCATTGTGTCTGTTGTTCTGTAATCTGATGCATGTGTTGATCAGTAGCTATATGAGTAACTATATGGGTTATTGATTGGTTGCCCAAGTATTTGTATGGGAGACTGAGTGTGTGTGTGGGTGGCTGGGAGGTGTATGACTCTGTGCATAGATGTGTGAGCAGTTGATTCACTAGATGTATGGGTTCAAAAGTGCACGTGGAAACAGCTGTATGGGCGGTTGACTGTGTGCATGAGTGTATTGGTGAGTGAATGGATATCTCAGTGCTACATGTCAAAGTAAGTACATATGTAAAACACAGTACATGTGATAGTTGACATATATAAATAACTGTGCATAAGAGCCAGTGAATGTTTGAGTGGCTGTATGGATTATTGTGAACTTGTATCAGGGATTGTATAACAGAGTAAATGTGTTATTATATGTTTCAATAAGTAAGGTGTGTATAACTATATAGTTGAGGAAATGGAGGTGTGATTGATTCTTTGCAAGACTGACTAGGTGTGTGAGTAACTCCATGGATGAGTGACAGTCTGTGAGTGTCTGTTTACACTGAGTGTATCGAAGGTTATATTAGAGTCTGAAGAGGTTCATCGTATCATCACATGAATGATGTCATCAGTGATGTGATCAGTAATGTCAAATGAGATGTCATCAGTGATGTCATCAGTGATGTCATTTGAGATGTCATCAGTGATGTCATCAGTGATGTCACTGACCATGTCATGAATGATGTAATATGTGACATGATCAGCAGTGGATTGCGGGTGCGCGATATATAGTTAGTGCAACTAACTATATATGGAATTTCAATGGTTTTGTGTGAGTAAAATAAGGTTTTTTAAATGCTAATTCCTAACTATATATGGTCTATAACCTATGGTTTTTTCAGTGAATATATATATATATATATATATATATAGTAGCACTTAGGATCCTTGCTGCCACTTGTGAATTTGGTCTGAATTTGGACGACCATGGCCGGGAGGTGTAGTGGTAGCTGCACTGTAAAGTGCCATGTCAGTTTGGCCGGCCGCCTTAGGCTGGCCAAACAGACATGCGCACTTAGGTTTCTGCAATCCATCTGTGTTGCACAGCCAGGTTGGAGAAACAGCACAGACTCCCAGGCACTATCTGAGCGGCAAACGAAGCAACGCAGACCAGTCTTAGTGCTGCTCTCATGCTATGTATAGCATGACAGCAGCATCAGAAATAGGTGAGGAGCCTGTGCTGGTGTCTCAGGGACTGCTGGGACACGAGCAGGAGAGAAGAGGAGCACTGAGGCACCTGGTAGCATCGGCCGAAGGATAGGTACTTTTTTATAATTATTATTTCCTTAAACCCCCGTACCAACCCTCTACCCCAGCCCGTCCATTTGAGTTTTGCGGTGGCCGCCACTGGGTCTCCTATTTCTCTCTCCGTAATACCCGGGAGTATAATTATTCACCTTCCTGCACCCAGGAGTTATGGCGTCCATTAATGTGGAAAAGGAACAAGAGCTGTGGCCATCTTGCCACATCACGGTCACCCACTTGGGTTAGACAATGACAGACATCACATCTCCAGAACACAACTTACTGGATTTTGCTTTAGTTAGCTGCCACCTAATATGGAGAACAATGAGCATTAAACATCCTTGTTTATAGCAATGCTTAGCTTTTTGGAGTAAAAGTTGATATAACATTAATCTTACTTGTAACGGTTGGTTCAAATGCATAGTGCTCACCTCACCTGCTAAAGAACAATTTAAGTAACTACATAAACACAAATCTAGTACCGCCAAATATTGCCCTGCAAAGAAACATAATTCACAGCACCTCACGTAGCATGCATCTGCTGGTGCCTTGGGGTTGATTGTTAAGTAGTTTTTACAGTAATTTGACATCCTCCAAGTGTTACAGATCTTGCTACCTTTTGAGCTCATTTGCAGCGTGTAGCATCAATCCTTCATCAGGCTCTCACAGCTGACAGAGAGGAGCTCTGCTTACATTTTGTTTACCTGGTTTCCCAGGGCAACACAGCAGGGGTTTAATGCCCCCTTTTGACTTTTAAAGTGTAAAAGTGCCTGAGACCCTAACACGTGTGACACTCACATCTACTGTTTTGTTTTGTGTGCAAACACTTGTTCAGCCTGAACACTGCTTAACTTTGGAACTTGTTGGAACATCTCTATTTACTGAAGTCTATTGAAAGGACACTGAATGAAAGATGGCAAACAATTAGGCAGGCGGAAGCATATGGCGAAATACTGAAAAATGTATAAATATAAAGGGACCACTGCCTGCTCTTAAAAAATGAAACTTCCAAGATTCTTTCTTTTTTAAGTTGAATTTTTTGAAATTTAAACACAACCTGTTTTCCTATAAGGAAAATAGGCTGCGTTTAAAAATAATTGCTTTATTTAAAAGCAATCACAGACATGGTGGTCTGCTGATCCGAGAATGCCACCATCCTTGTGATGGCTGCAAATTTAATGGGTCGCAAATTGCAACCTACCTCATTAATATTCATGAGGTAGGTCTATTTGCGATCCACTAGGATTGATAACGAAACTCACAAGAGTTTCACACATTAGAAATAGTGATTTCCTAATTGCGATTTACTGGAAATCGCAATTAGGAAATTGCTATTAATAACTTTCATACATCAAGCCCTATATTCCTTGCATCAGAATAAAGTTTCCATCTTGCTATACCCTCAAGAGGAAGACCTTAAAAAGTGACCAGAACATGATATTGCCATATTACTTGTTTGATCATAAACATTTGCTCCAAAAAAAAGACTTTCACTCAGTACTTTTAGAAATGTAGTAAAACATGGCTTAGAATGGATAAGTAATGTTACAGAAACCCAACTCTATGTGCAGTTTCTTGATCTCCCTTCGCCTTTCAGTAGCTGGGTACATTATCAGAGAAACTTTGAGATACCATATTAAGGATATTGGGCCTATTCATATACAGGCACATGCATCAAAGCATTTTGCGATCGCAAACGGTGCGAATAGCAAAAATCGGCTGTTTGCGATCGCAAAAATTGCTTTTGGAATGCATGAAACAAGTAGCCCCTCGCAATTTAAGAAATCGCAAAATTTGCGATTTATTAAAATTGCGATTGCATTTAAGGAATCGCAATTTACGATTCCTTAAATGCAATGCAAGAAAGTAAAAAGATTTGCGATTTCGCAATTAAGAATCGCAATTTACCATCACATGTAAGGTGATGGTAAATTGCGATTTTTTAAAAAAAAGCATCAAAGTGCATTTTTTAAAGTCCCATGTTAAGCACACACATGCCTCTGGGACATGTGTGTGCGTAACATGGGTGCACATATCATTTTCACGGGTGCAACAGCGTGTCCTTTGGACACCCCTGCACCCTTGAATTCGCATTCTCCATTTGCGAATCGCTAATTGCGATTCGCAGAATGAAAATGTCTTCCCATTGATTCCTATGGGCCTTTAGGCCCATAGGAATTAATGGGGAGGGATTCCTTAATTGCGACTCGCAATTTGCGAGTCGCAATTAAGGAACGTTTAGAAATCGCACATTTTTCTGCGATATCTACCTGCATAGGCATTTGCGAATTCTTAATTGCGATTCCTTAAAAATCGCAATTAAGAAATCGCAATTGACTACAATGATGCATGTACCTGATAGTTCTTAAAGGAATAGTACAGGGTTACTCTTTTCCATACTCATGAATGCCTTTGTGAATCAGCCCAAAAATGTCCAACTCCCTGTTACTAAGGGCCAGATGTAGGTCGGTCGGTAACGGCCGAAAATCGGTATTTTCGGCCGTTACCGACCGGAAAATCAGATTTGGTATGTAGGGCCCAGAATTTTACAGATTCGGTAAATTTACCGATCAGTAAATTTACCGAATCTGTAAAATACCGAATCGGTATTTATACCTATTCGGTATTTTTGATATGTAGGTGGGACTCTTCTGAGTCCCACAACCCTTACCGATTCTGTATTTTACCATCAAATATATTTGATGGTAAAATACCGATTCAGGTGTGCATGCACATGTGTGCATGCACACCTGTGCCATATGACAGGCAGACCTGCCCTTAGGGCAGGTATGCCTGCCACATGGCCCCCGAATCTTTTTTGGGGGTGCTAGAGGGTGTCAAAGTGACACCCCCTGCACCCTTGTCAAAATCTGTATTTACCGATTCGGTAAATACCGACCGGTAATGCCCCATTCATTCCTATGGGCTTCAAATACAGATTTTTACCGATTCGGTAGCAGGAACATCTGGATGTTCCTACATCTCAACCCCTTAGATTTACCGATTTTTAATTACCGAATCGGTATGATTCGGTAATTAAAAATCGGTAAATCTATTTTACCTACATCGGGCCCTAAAAGTGCAAAAAAGGCACAGTCATTTCTTGTATTGGGTGTACCTGATTATCTCATGAACACTCATATTTTACAAGTTCTGAGTTAAATTTACAGAGGCTTTTATGAGTATATGAAGTACTACTAAAGAACAAGTTACTTACCTTGTGTAACACTTTTTTGGGTAGAGTCCCTATCTAACCGCAGATTCCCCAACTTAGAATATTCCCCAGGCAATGTGATGCTGCTGCCTTTGTATGCATGTGAGATGATAGGTGCCGTGGGGTAGTAGCTGAAAATGGCAGTGGTGTTTGTGAGGGGGCTGTAGTCCTGGGGTTCTGCTCTTCAGAGGCAGCTAAATTATGTGCTAAATGCAGTAAATACGTAATTATGCTTCACTTTGGAGAAAACAACTTTTTCATGTTAAGTGCCCCAAAATACACATGTAATAAAAAATGTATTTCTGCTTTCATGTAAAATATAGTTCTATATTGCAATCTCAGGGATTTGGGGACATTTACCAACCACTCATCCTTCAGTTTAGTGGCTTATGAGGCCAGCAGATCCCCTCGATGGCACAAGTGGGCCATATTTCACAATAACCCATTATGCATCCTCTATATAGGCTCCCTTTAACTTACAAGAGATCAAATTAGCAACAAATGGATTTGAATTTTTTGAAACCCTAGCTCCAGACATCTTTACGACAAATGTCTACAAGAAATCTGTAGATATGTTAGCCCCAGAAACATTAACGCCATTCAATAGCATAGTGAACAAAGACTTCTTCGAGAATCCAGGAATGAAACTACAATTATTGCTTTTCGCACACGAGTCAAAGAAACAGAAATAGTCGGACAATATCGGGCAGTTTCTTCATTAAATCATGACTGGTAAATGTGTGAAACATTCTACCATACTAGTATTAATATATCATAACAACTGAAATAGACTTGGTAAAAGTTGGCTTTGTCAACGGGGGCTCACTGAAAAATGATATAAGACTATTCTGCCACATATTTGAGATTGCGATGGAGAGCTCAGATCTATCCACAGTAGTAGTCATAAGGTGCAAAAAGCCTTCAACAAGGACCAGGCTCTTTCCTTTGGAAATATTTGTATTGGATCCAGTTGGCAGAATAATTCTTATCTGTAAAATATTGGGAAACTTGTTGAGGGTAGTAAAACTCTACTCAAACAGCAACCACAATCCTTGTCAGGCTGAAGTCACAAGCAAACATAAAATTAATCTGTGCTCAACCCTCTGAGAGCTTCCCACAGACCAGTCAGACTAAAACTATGTGTAAAGTATTTTTTGCAACACTTCAAACAGTAATAAAGCAAAACCACAGTCCAAGAAAATCCCACACCAATTTAAAAATATAGGGCAAACTTTAATAAATAAATCAAGACCAAGATGACAAACATCCAGTCAGTGGAACCGGAGATATGCACATTTTTAGTGAAAAGATTTGGGGGAAAATAGCGCCAAATCTGCACAAAGCACAGATTGTGGTTATCTGGTCATACCGGAAAGGGACAAAGTCACAAGTTCAGGCTTATCGGGCCGGCTACAAGAATCCATGTAGACCCACTGAACACAGTACCTTAATTCTGGTTGAGAAGAGATATGGAGTCCTGCATTTAGGATGCGCTGACAGCAGAGGCGATGGAAGATTCAAGCAAGTAAATGAGTCACGCAGAGGCGGTTCCAAGGCAGCTGCAAAGTGTGATGTGTTGTCTTTGTGTGGAGATGAGCGATACAAAAGGGGATGATGGACGGAGCGTTTGAGCAAATCAAACACTCACCCCCAGTCAACTGATCTGGGTTTAATCCATCACCATTCCTTAGCTCACTCAGCCACCCCAGTGCAGACATGGCCATATGCAAATCAGTCTGACCCTGTGCCTCATGGGAACAGTCCAGCCCGAACTGGCCCATGTCTGGGCCCGCCTCCTGCTCCCAAACCCCAAATAAAAAGCCTGGGGGTTTGGTTGGACACCGCATTGAACTTCTCAGCCCAAGCCACAAAGACCGCAGCCACCTGTTTTGGCTTGATGAGGATGCTACGGAAGGTGCTCCCTCTGCTCCCATTCCAGGCCAGGAGGATTCTAGTCCAGGCCCTTATACTATCCCGCCTGGACTATGGTAATGTCCTCTATATGGGAGCCCCTTCCTATGTCATTCAGAAACTTCAAGTCACCCAGAACAGTGCGGCCCGTCTGCTCTACAATCTCCCTCGCTGGGAGTCAGCAAGGACCGCCATCGTGGAACTTCACTGGCTCCCCATAGCCGCCAGAGTACAATTTAAAGCTATGTGTACTCTACATAAAGCCTTCCACCATCTTGGTCCTGCAATTCTGCAACCCCTGATCACCCCCTATGTTCCCTCACGTTCCCTCCGTTCTAGTACCCTCCAGCTGGCCTCCTCTATCAGAGTGAGGAAAGCCCGTTGGGGAGGCCGTTCCTTTTCATACACTGCTGCCAAGTTTTGGAACACCCTCCCCCTTTCCCTTCGAGGAACCACCGATCATCTTTCCTTCAGAAAAGCCCTGAAAACCCACTTGTTTGCCACATCCCGCTAATCTGCCCGAGCCTGTGCTAAGCTAGCTTTAGTCATAAGCGCTACGAGGCCTCCGGGTAGATGGCGCTATACAAGTGCAATTTCAATTCAATTCAATTCAACTGCCAAGTCATGTCTTCCCTGGACCGGAAACAAGCATCCTGGGACCAGTTTCGGATTCATAATCCTCATCAGCCAGGCTATCTTGAATCCAGTGGCCAAGTGAGCAAGGAACCAACGTCTGAGCATACCCTGCCACACTTAGGTCACGCAGCACCGTTCCCGATAGGCTGATTTGGGTGAAGCAATATCCTTCTGTACAGATGTGTCACACAGCAGCGGTGGGAAGTCTGCGTAGCAGAGGCGATGCGCTGGTTCTGTGAGAGATGCACTGTGCCACAGAGAAGATACATTGGTTCGGCTAAATGCACAGATGGGCTGGCAGAACACCTTCAGGCCCACTTCCAAGGGTCCAAGACTTGGGTGGCGCCACTTGGGAGGGCACAACTCACAGATGGCAGTCAGGTGCTGGGTTCAAGGTTGTTGGAAGCCTGCACTGTCCTTAAGGCTTCAGATCAGGAGGCCAGCCAACTAACCTTGGGAGTCACTTTGGTATCCTGGGTTTAGAGGTGCAGGTCCAGTCCTTCTTACCTAGGCAAAAATAAAGCAGGTCAGCACAGCGGCCAGCCGTCCTTACAGGCATCAGTACAGCAGAATGGCAATCTTTTCATCAGCACAGCATCCTTTTTCCTGGTAGTGTCCACAGGGACAGAAGTGTACTGAAGATTTGGGGTCTGAAGGTTAATATTTATACCTGGTGCCTACTTTGAAGTAGATTACATTTCTAACGTCAGACATCCCCCTCCTCCCTTTCCTGGCTCCGGCTTCTCAGGGTCACAAAAGACCAGTGCCAAACCTTGTGTGAGAGTGCTCAGGCAGAGCCTTTGTGATTTGCAAGGGTGGTAGACAGCTCCTCCCCCTAAGAGTGGCCCATCCTGACAACACCAAGCTTCCCTTTGTCTCACTGTCTGTGAGCAGTACACAAAGACCAGCTGCTAGCTATTCCTAGTCATGTGACCCAGGATCAGGCTACATGCAACAAATATTTAGAAGGGAACAGGAAAATGCCAACTGTCTAAAAGTGGCATTTTCAGAATTTTGACTATAATCCTACACTAGCATTAAAGAGGGCTTTTAAATACAGCATATTTAACGTAATAAGGGAACTCCAGTGCTATTCTATTGGAGAAACAGACCATGCAGTACCATGTATGTAAAAGAATGGTTTGGGCAAGCAAACATGTTTATTTTGCCAGGTCGGAATTGCAGTTTTAAACTGCACACACAGACGAGAAAGCTGGCCCAGGAGCCATCTCCCAAATATATCGGTCCTTAATAATCAACGCCCCAAATCAGTTTGCCATGCTGTGACAGAGGTGGGAGACAGGGCTCAGAGAGCTAGATAATGCTGAATGGAGAGAGGTTGGGATGGCTCCCCTTGAGCTGGCAATTTCTACACATCTCCATCTGACTCAGCTCATCTATCTACATCTAAATCTAATCCCTCAGTGGCTTTACCGAATAGCTGAAGGCTCCCAAGCTACCTGCTTCCGCTGCCCTGCGTCTAACACAGATTTTTACCATATGGTGTGGGCTTGGTCTTTCATGAACCGCTACCAAAAGCATATAGCAGGGGACCTCCCACACATGCTCGCTAAGCCCCTGGATCTCACCCTCAGAGTGGCACTGCTGGGCTGCTGGAAGACTCTGGTGGCTGGCAGACCACGTTACTTGTAGTAGCCATGCTGGTGGTCAAGCAACAATTTGCCTGAAGATGGAAGTCCCCTCAGGCCCCCTTGCTTGTGGAGTGGCAGCAGGAGTGGACTGGTGAGCCCAACAAGAAAAATCTAGCTACATCACGAGGGCCTGCCCACACAAACATGGGAAGATATGGGGGAGGTAGTGGGAACACTACATCTGAGTCTCTGCTGGATTGTATATTGTCTCCTACTGTACTATGGTATCACTTTACATAATGACCACTGGTGTGTGTTGTTTAGTGTTTAGAAACAATACAATTTTTTAATAAAAATATATTTGAAAAACTGCGTACACAGGCTGCAATGGCAGGCCTGAGACATGTTTGCATTTGCAGGACTACATAAGTGAGTGACACAATAAGTGCTGCAGGCCCACTGGTAGAATTGGGTATGTGTAGTACCACTTTACTAGGGACTTACAAGTAAATTAAACAGGCCAATTGGATGTACCAATTTTACCATGTTCCAAGGAGAGAGTACATACATTTTAGCACTAGTTAGCAGTCCTAAAAGCCCAAATAAAACGTGTCCAGAAAACAGGAGGGTAAAGGCAAAAAGTTTGGCGATGACCCTGCAGAAAGGGCCAAGTCGAACAATGCCCATACCTATGACCTTGGAGAGTGCATCTAAGATAGCATTAATAATAAATAACATAACTTCCTGCTTCTTTACACCCATACAAGGATCAAGAAGGGGTGTGCAATGGTACAACTGATTTTTGTAATACTACTGGAATACTTTTGTGCCCTTGATCAAAACAGGAGTATAAAGTAGAACAATGCAAAAGAACACTGGCAGCATATGCTAATCGTATCATTATATTTCATACTAGTCCTGAAACTTCAATTACAGAACTACTGAAAACAATGAAGTCGACTCGCAGATGTCTGAATACAATCCAGGCAAATACAATGAAAGGTGATTACGAACATGCTTTAGTTTCAAGACCACATTGAGGGATCATGGATAAAATGGTATAATGAGCCATAGACATATTTAGGTACAGTTGTTGTAAACATTAACTTGTGGCATCTCCTTGAGAGGAGATGTCCCCCTGTGCACACTTCAGAATCCAAAAAGTAGGATAACCGTTAAATCATATAGTAATTCCAGAATTTGAAGTTTCAACCCAGCCAGGGTGATGACTGCTTCTTGTTTCATCTCATTGCATTCACTTTTGGTTTACTGTGTTCCCTTTACACGCACTCGGTTATTGTTTGTGGATTGTTTCACATAGGCATTGGTTTCCAGCCCATCTATCCCCCTAAACAGCCTTTATGTGTGCCATCAATAGTTTTCATCCACATTTATCTACGAGGCTTTTGGTATCACTTATGGTCCCTCACCTTTCCAATATGGCACTCACAGTAGCCCACATTAGTCCTACCTTGATGTTCGCAGTGCCAACGCGTCTGCGAGCTATGAATGTTCACTTTATTTATAATGGAGACATCGCTCCATTATGTTTGTTCACCGCATGAGAGGACTCGCTGATTAACCCCTTCGACGCTCATGACGAGCTGGGCTCGTCATGAGGTAGCCTCCTCGCACGCTCATGACGAGCCCAGCTCGTCATGAACAATGGGAATCAACAAATCTCAGCACAGGAGGGGAATACCATCAGCATTAATGTGGTTAACTTCACAATCCCTCACACCTATTAACTTCACTCGATGTAAGTACTTGGCCGCTACATTCAGCGGCACCTAGTAATCTTTTTCTGCAGTTTTGCATTGAAGCTGTCCAAGTCCCTTGTTTGAATGCTCCTTATTATTGTTTTATTTTCAGGCGGGTTACGTTTCTTAGCCGCAATCCTGCTTGAGTAAGAGCATTTTACTGCGAGATTTTACCACTTGCACTAGCTTTGATTATCCAGTGCACTTTCTGGATTAAAAACACTCGGCGTTCCACGCTTTTCACTTATTTTCGTTTACCATTCACGTTCTCAGACAACTCATGACTAGGGGCTCTTTTAAGTGTGGCACATCAGCTAGGTTTGATTCTAGCACAACACAATAATTCACGCTCTCGTTTCATTGGGACTTAAGGACAATCTTCTGTGATCGCACTGATGTCTTTGCAAATCAGACGTGCACAATATGTTAATCAGATATGCACTACATGTTTAACATCAGTAAGTCACACCAGTTGACTGAACTTTGCACGCTGGGTTTATACTCACTCATTAAGTCTATTGTAACACAGAGTTATGCATATGATGTATGATGATCATCCTGTAAGTAGTGCATATTGATTTATGTTTTCAGAAGTTTCCCCTGACGAAGGGCACTCATGCTGCCTGAAATGCATTGGGGATTTTTATGAAGATGGATTAAATTCATTATGGATTGTTTATCTCTAAGAGACAGTGAAGAAAAGATGTATATTTAGAGACTATCACGAGAAGTACATGACGATACTACAACTTTGATGTGAATAAAACATCTAGTTTACAAAACTTCAAATTCTGGAAATACTACATGATTTAACGGTTATCCTATTTTTTGGATTCTGAGCTGTGCACAAGGGGACATCTCCTCTGAAAGAGATGCTACCAGTTTGATTTTACTTGTACACACTTTACGCCACAAATAGCAACATTTGAATTATCTGGTAGTGCGTGTTCTTACATCTTGTTGTTACAAACATTAAGCCATAGTCAACAAGCATTGGCAAGTTAATATGCTAGGCTATTTTATAAGTAAATATGTTTTTTCATTGACTGGTTTGTAAATGTGGTTGGGTGTATGGTGTGTGGGCGAAAGTGATAATGATTCAACTGTTGGATGGATGAAGTACTTGGTGTGTGACTAAGTCACGCAGTAAGTGACTGAGTACATGGATATGTATGGAGAGAGCGAGTTCATAGATAAATGAGTGGTTAAATAAGTCAGTAAATTGTTACAAGGAAGAATTTATTAGTGAGGGTATGATGAATTGAATGCATTGTTGAAAGCAGAAAGATTACACCAATTGTATAGGCTCTGAAAACAGTGCTAAAGTGTTATAAAATACCAAGATGGATCAATATGCCAGTGCAAGCATATACGCGTGGACTAGGCACTGTTTTGCCAAGAATGCCCACAATACATATAGAGAATTAATAATTTTTCTCAGTGCAAGCATTCTCAGGAAAGAGCATGGAAAACACTAGGCCACTTCACTTAGCATCATAATGTTCATCAATATATGTTAATAAGCAACATATGCATTAGAAATTCATTATTGCAACTCGTTTATATGTATCAGTGTATTCTTATAAATGTTTTTTCTTTATCTTCACTTTTTAAAGCACACTTTTACGGTGCTTCTACTACACTTATCTCTGTATCATGTGTCACTATGTCCAACGCATGCAATGTGTACTTGCAATCTTTCGTGTCTCCTCTATATAAACATGTTGTGTATTATGATTTTTAAAAACATGCTGCATCACTGCCAAGATCTAAATCAGGTTTAGTCCTTAAGCAACTGCTGAGCGGGACAACCCCAAACAAGTCAACGGCTGAACAGGGGCTGTTCCAAAACCCACCCTCTGTGTATTCTACATGTGGGGTCTTTGGCTTCTCCAGACCTAAAAATAGTCCTACAAAAAAGTAATGTACTAGGAAAAGAAGAAAGCCTCAAACTGATAAAATCTTCACTAGTAGACTACACAGCTATTATGCTATCTCTTCTTTCCGAGGATATATTTTATGAGTCACTCAATAAATTGACCTCAACATTTTTATGGAATGGAAAAAATGTGTTCAAGTAAATCATCAGCTGGAGTTTATCATGAAGAACCAGGAACAGTGCACAGTGTTTCAATGCAACAGGCAACTGTGAATTGTGTCATTGCAGTACTCTTTGTCCCCTACTAAAATAGCAGTTTTGGAGTCTTTGTGGGCAAAGATAAGATTAAAAGCAGTGCATAAAGTCCTCACTAACAAAGAGCTTGCACATTACAATCAAGAAATAGGATGAAGATCCCTCACAAAAAGATTGCTACCTATACATCATCATGTTTTCTGCATGTGGGTTATCATGTTAAAATCTATACTCAAATAGTGTGGTGGTGAGAGAAGATCAGCTAAATGTTTAGACAAATGAAAAGCAGGACAGTCTGTGAACTACACGTAAGCCAATAATCAGGAATAAATCAGGCAATAGTAAGCAAGCCAGTGACTCTCACAGCTTGAGAGTGTGGCAGGGTCTTGGAAACTGTGTGTTCAGCCCTCCCTGCCTTTTCAGCCTTGTAGCAGTGCTGGTCTCAAAACAAAAATGTGTGCTTATCTGCCACACTTAATAATGCTGCTCAGACACAGAAGCTCTATATTGCAAATGATACAGCTATTTCGCAACTGCATAGTTATGAGTTCATGCATCTTGATTAAATGCTGGAGCACTAACATGGGTTCTGGGGAGACCTAGAAAGCTCCTGCTCAAATTAAGTGATGGTCCTAAGATATTCAATGTCACCTTCTAACACATGGTCTTTCACTGCACACCCATTCATGAAGTATGGCATATCTTCTGCACACTATACTAAACATTTGCTACATTGGTGCCAATTTAACTCCAGCAATAGCTATACCTACTCTACCTTTTGGCGATACACTTGTTAAATGATTAAGAATTAATGTTGGACAGTCTCTGAGGAGAAGCCATCAAGCTGATGGCTAACAGATATAAAATTACAGGCCTGAGAGAAAAGTTGTGCTTGAAGCTAACCTAGTACCTCACTGTTTAAGTAAACTGCTTATTTTTGTATAGGTCCTTTCCATAGTTCCCTATTTCCATCCGTTTTAGAGTTATTTCTTCCCATTAACAATTTTTTTATTTTTTGTGACTAGCACTCTTGGAAGAGAGATCTCTGAACACCTTGCATGCTACCTTTATCTGTAGGTTCATTGGAATTCACTTGTTTATATATTGTTGTTTCATGCCTGATAGCTGAATGCAGGATTTTACTCTTTTTAGAAAAGTAGGAGGGGGGCATGGCTATGGTGCCAGCGAGGATGGCCGCTGTTCCGAGGAACTCCGTCGGCGAGTAGCAGCGACGGGAGACCTCCAAGTGCATTTTCTGCCTTCCGGGACCGCAATGCTGCATTTTCCGTCACCGGAATACCTCCTGCCCTTGTAGTCGTCTCTACAACCTGCTGGGGTGAGCGGAGGAAGTTCTATTCCGTTTTCCTCATCTTCGGCGGGTCGCGCTTGAGTCATGACCGCCATTTTAGATGCCCTGACGCGCGGTGAGCGCGGTGAGCGCTGCAAGCTCTTTTCCTCAGGTATTTTTCAAAAGTTGCGCTTCTCAGGCTCCAGCTTCACTTTTGCCTTAAGTGTATGCCCACATTCCTGGAATACTGGAATAATGGTCATTTCTGGCACTGACTGTTTTCTTTTGTGGCTATTGGGCTGAAGCTTATTTCCTCCACCATTTTGAGGTGATTCTTCCCTCACTGGATTGTTTTTGCTATGCTCCTTCTTCTGCTTTAGCCTCATTCAATGTTCCTCATCATAATATGACCTTATAGAAGTTGACTTTCCCTTACTAAATTCAGGAGTCATTTATTTATTTTGGCACTAAAGAAGTAAACATCTCTCTGCTCCTGCATTATTGCACGTCACAACTCTGCTTGCCACAGTCTTCTCAGTATTCACCATATTTCGTCAGTTCTTCTCCTCTAGTGAATTACTGCTTGCCTTTTTGTGGTACTGATATTTTGGCTTAAGCAGTGTTTTACCAGGATATTCTGCTTCTGCGCTTGAGTGATTTGCTGCTTTGGTTTTTGATCTACTGCCTCATTTCTCTATTTATTCCTCAATTTCTCAAGGGCAATGCCTCGTTATAATCAAAATTCTCCTCAGCAAAACAACGTTGCCAACGTCTCTTTGGAGGACAATAATCCTTTTAGTGTTTTGCAAGAGAACATGGAAGATACCTCAAATGATATC